>NW_026947485.1:11939018-13189018 GCF_034190915.1 Cavia porcellus | reverse complement strand
CTTGCCTCAGCCTCTTTAGTTCTGGGGTTACAGGTATGCCCTCCCATGGCTGGCTACGGCAGTATTTTCAATATTGCAGAAGTTCAAAGCCACCACTACTAAAATTAAAAGATTTTCAGCATTTTAAATATTTGTGACTTTCCTCCATAGTGACATCATCTTTGTCACCAGAACCTATCGCCTGATCTTGTTTTATTGCTTCTTTTAATCTCTTCTGAATAACTCAAAACTAAAATGCTACAGTGGTCAAATATTTATTTGAGAATAAGAATAGTTCATAACAGCAAATATATTCTAGAAGAATTAAAGTTCAGTGAAAAAGGATAAAAATGCAAAATAAAGCATATGTATGCTCTTATTTTGAAAAATTATGTCTACATTACTTGAATTTTTATCATAATGTATTCAAAGAGAGAGAAATAAAGAAAAAGAAAGAAAGAAAGAAAGAAGGAAGGAAGGAAAGAAAGAAAAGGAAGACGGACATTAAACCAGGCCTCGCAGCACGTGCCTACGATCCCAGCACTTCTGGGACGTTGAGGCATCAGGGTCATAAATTCAAGCCCTGCCCAACAACTTAGTGAGTTAGCAAGAAAAGTAAATGTCTAAAAAGAAAAATAAAAAATAAAAAGGAACTGAGGATGTAACTCAGTTCAAAAGACTTGGGTTTAATCCTCAGTACTACCATCACCACCAAAACCCAAACAAACAGGAAACCTGCTAAATATTTAAACAATCAGCTTAACATAAAAAGGTCAGCTCTGGTACAAAAGTAATTCATACCATCTATAGCCTAGCGTTATCAAAGGTTAGTAAGATAGAGATAAAAATTAAGAAATTAAGTATATGAATTCCCTTATTTGGTTTCATCTACTAGGTGTGTGAAAAAATGGGGATGGATCCAATTAAAATACTTAAATTGTTTACTGTGTAAAGATATTTGTAGCGTCACCACTGAGTCTAAATGATGATATGATACCTGACTATGGTTCTAAATATCAGAGATCTAGACAACATGTAAGTAGTTAGTAAGTGTGGCTGGGGATATAGCTCAGTGCCATAAATGCCTGCCTGGCAAATGTGAGGTAGTGAGTTTGATCCCTGGCACCAAAAAAAAAAAGAAAAGAAAAGAAAAAGAAAAAAGAAGTCACTAAATTTTTGCTTTGAGATAGGATATTGCTAAATTGTCCAGGCTTGCTGGGCATTATATAATCCCAGTGCTTGGGAGTCTGAGGCAGGAGAGAATCACCACAAATCTGAGGCCAGCCTAGGATACATAATGAGTTCAAGGCCATTTTGAATGACATAGAGAGACTCTGTCTCAAAAAAACAAGCACACACAAAATTTCAGCCTGAGCTTGAATTTGCAGTTCTTCTGCCTCAGCCTGCCAGAGTATTAACACTGCAGAAATGTGCCACCATTTCCAGGCAAACTGCTTTTTAATCAAACATCAGAACTACGTCAGAGTTAGATCTACAGTCTGATCAGATGGCCCCTGAGAAATGATTCACTTATACCATACTTATTTACAACTAATAATACTACTTTATTATGATGTTTAAAGAGAGGCTTTAATCTACCTAAGTAGCATTAAAGCTAATTAAATTACTCTCAGCAAAGTCTCTTGCATCCTTTGGATTTAAAGTATGTTATATGGAGTATGTAGCATCAGCTTGCTATGGGCCATAAATTGAAGCCAAAAATTTTGGTGAATATAAAAAAAATCTATAGACCTATAGTCTGTGTAGATGATACAGTCACAGCTATATACTGCTACTAGTCTTTTATTATTTGGAAAAGCAGTTTATTAAAGAAAACAGTGTATAATGTGTCTTTCAACTTTTAAAATCTCTATAAAATGTGAGCATATTTGAAATAGCATTTTTCAAGAACCCTGGAATCAGGTTTGCTTCTTTTATTTCTCTTACTATTCATAGAGCAAATAAATCATGGAGTCAGAATTCTGAAATGTGAAAGGAAGAGGAGGAATGTGATACCAACATCTTGCCATGAGTTCCTTCCAGTAATTAGGTGATATTATACAATATTAATTAGCATGAGTATTATTGAACTAACATGCTGACTTTTTCCTTACCTTTCATCACATTCTTGGAATGATTGAGGAAGGGATCTTGCTATGTAGCTCAGGCTGGCCTTGAATTTACAGAAATCCTCCTGTTTCAGGCTCCTGAGCGCTGAGATTAAGTGTGCAGCATCACATCTAGCCCTCTTGGAATGTCAAAGAATGAATTTTAGGAACAATGAAGGTTATGAGCAGAATATATTAATTGAAAGAAAGAAAGCCTCTGTTCATAAGAGAGAGACTAAGAGGGTTCCAAGTAGGTTGTTGAGCATCCTGTTTTTTCCATGAATTTTCATGGAGCTAAAACATGAGATGAGGGAGGTTCACGGTAGAAAAAATGGGAATTCGCAAGGCAGGCAGGCAGAAGGTGGGACAGAACTATGGTCAACCAATAAACTTACGAGTATAGTTGCTCAGGTAAATTGATTAAATCAGGATCAAATGGGAGGTGAGTCACATAGCAAGTGGGCAAGTACAGAACAGGGTCTTTGCCTGTAGGGGTTGGGTTAATGAATCCTCCCGGCTTCCTCAAGCTGATTGATGTTTAGAATATCAATCCCTGATGTCTATACTTGGGAGTGGTTGCTTTTGTTTTGTCTTTTGTCTTGAGGTCTGATCCACAGCAGAGGCATCTTTCTCCTTCAGGGTTGCAAAATACCTGGTCTTCTGCACTGGCTCCTTTGAGGTCCCAGCCCTACCTGCCTGCCTATAATTTTTCTATCTAACTCAGCTGCCTATAACAGGTTCACCAAAGTCATTTTACCGCTATTCTCCTGAAGGTTTTTTATCATGAATAGATGTTGGATTTTATCTAAGGCTCTTTCTGAATCTGCTGAGATTATCATGTGACATTTTTGTCCTCACTTCTTTTTATGTAGTGTGTTACATATATTGATTTGCATATGCTGAACCATTCTTGCATCCTGAGGATGCAGTCTACCTGTTCATGATGGATGATCTTTTTGATCATTTTTTGCATTCTGTTTGCCAGTGTCTTGCTGAGGACTTTTGCCTCTACATTCATTAAAGAGATTGACCTATAGTTTTCTGTTTTAGTTGGTGTCTTGTCTGGTTATGGAATCAGGGTATGCTAGCTAGTTTCTAGGTATGAGTTTGAAAGATCTCCTTCACTTTCAATTTCATTAGAGTTTGAAGAATATTGGTATTGTTGACCCTCTGAAGTTCTTGTTAAATTCAGCTGTGAATCCATCAGGTCTTGAACTTTTGTTAGTTGATAAGTTTCTCCTTACTGCCTCAATATCACTGTTTATTATTGTATTATTCAGGGTTTTCATGTCTTCCGGGTTCAGCTTTAGTAATGCATATATATCTAGGAATCTAACCATTTATGCAAAATTGTTCATTTTGTTGGAGATTAACTTTTTGTAGCAGTTACTAAATATCTTCTGGATTTTGGTAGTGTCCTTTATGATTTTAACTTTTTCATTTCTGATTACAATGATATGGGTCTTTTTTCCTTCTTTTGGAACATTTGCCTAAGGGTGTTTCTAGTTTTTCATTGTTTCAAAGAACCAGCCTTTTGATTTATTATGTTTATTGTTTTTTAGTCTCATTTTCATAAATGTCTGCTCCAATCTTGATCTTGAATTATTCTTACTGTTGTAGGATTTTGAGGTACATCATTAGTTTATTTATTTGAGTTTGCTTTTTTTTTCTAATATGAGCATTCACAGCAATAAACTTCCCCCTGAGGATTGTTTTCACTGTGTCCCATATGTTGTGATACACGGCACAACCCTATAGTTTGATTATAGGAATCGTTCAGTTTCTTCCTTGATTTTTCTCTGTGTCCCACTGAGTGTTCAGGAGTGTGTTATTTAACATCTAGCAGTCTGTGATTTGCTTTTGATTGATTTCTGGCATTAAAGGGCTATGATCTGATAGCATACATTAAATAGTTTTGATTTTTTTGTATTTACTTATACAGGTTACTACCTGGGCCTATTTTGGCGAAATCTACAAGCATTGCTGAGAATAATGTATCTTTTGTTGTGCTACGATAGATTATCTACCAAGTCCATTTGCTTGAAGGTGTGGTTTAGCCCTAATATTTCTTTGTGAATTTTTGTTTAGTTGACCTCTCTGTGACATGGAGTTATTGAGGTCCCTCACTATGACTTAGTTGACTTCCTTTAAAACTCTGTTCTTGTGTTGAATTTCCAGAGTTTTGACTATGCTATGCTTTTTTCATCATAATTATTTGGCATTCTTCAAGCCTTGCTTATTTATATGTTGGGTTATTTCCTCATGCTTCAAAAGTTTTTTGCTATGATTTCTGTAAGACTTTTTAATTCCATGTTTGCTCTCCTCTAATTTTTTTCTAACTCCAATTAGCCTTGGTTTAGTCTTCTTAACATCATCTATTAGCTGTTGAATGAATTTTCCTTGCTGCCTTGTTATTTTGAAGTATCTCTAAGTACATCACCTTGTGTTTCCATTCTGTTCCCAAGGTCAGAACTCCCTCTTGCATTGATCATTTATGCCATACCTGTTTTCAGTAGAATTCTTTATCTTTAGAACTCATATATGGCACATTTTTCATCTACTCTATTTGTTTGGTAAATTTCATTCATATTTTGAATACTTTTGATCAGCTCGTCTAACTTTTTGTTTGTTTCTTCTATAACCACATTGGCCAATTTGTTAGTTAGTTTCATTATCTTTTGGGTTATGTCATCTTTGAGCTCACTGAGTTTCTTTGCTTCCTCTTTAATTATGGAAAGTGAGGGAAGACAAGAGTGGCTAAAATACCTAAGAGCAAATAGAATAGGAAAGAGGGAAGTTAAAAAAATATGACTGCAAAAACAGAATAAAGAAAAAACTTAAAAAATTAAAAACAAAAAAACTGATATAGAAACAATAATCAAAGAAAAGTAAAAGAAAAAAAAAAAAGAACAGAACCCAGAATAGATGTACAAGCAAGAAAACACACAAATCACCCTGATGTGGGCACTGTACCCTGTAGACATGTCCACACAGTTCCCTTTCTGCTCTAGCTGTAATCTGCTTGTGAGCAGCCAAACCAGCTTCCTGCAGTTTGGGCTTCCAGGAGTAAAGGCTGTCTGTCTCTCTGGCCCACCCCCTCCTTCTGGCTGCAAGCCATGCTTTGGGTATGGTTAACTGCAGACCTTTGTCTCTGTTCAAAGATCTATCACCATAATTAATTTGGGAAGAAGAGAATGTGACATAGTTGCCCCTCGACCATGGAACTACCATCGCCCTCCCATGCTGCCGGGCATACACCCCACAGCAGTCTCTACTAGGGCTTTCCAGTTAGTGTATCACCAGACATTCTTTGCCCTAGCCAACCTCCTTTGTTCCTTTGCACTCAGATCCCAAACCATCCCCCAAAACTCCAGTTTCCAACCCATGGAATTTGGTAGAGACTCTGGGCTTGGCAGAGGGTTTTTCTAACATACAAGGATAGTGGGCCGTGGGTAGGAGGGTGGGCCTGCTGTCTCTGGACTTTCTGAGGTATGGGAAACAATAGGGAAGTGCTCACTCTGGGTCAACTCTGCTGAGACTCTTTCCCCTGGCTTTTCTCCAGGGATGTGATACATGGGTCCCCATGGTGGGTTCAGCTATTGGTGTTCAGCCTCCTTCTACCTAAGGCAGGGGGCTTTCCTTGTCAACATTGTGTGGTTGGTGGCAGTTCAGTCACAGTACCACATTCCCAGGCACAGAGCCTACATGATTGAACTGGGATTCTGAGCAATTTTACTGGTGGAAAAAAGGAGGGCTACAGAGGTTATTACAGATGTTATAATAGACACATTATTACATCCAGGAAGTAGCAAGGGTAGGACTCCAACCTAGTCAGAAGTCTGAAGTTAAGTGATAGGAGAATTGATCTTCTTTATAAGATGTGGACAGTAAATTGCATATTGGAGAATTTTAGATTTTTTTGTTTTGAAATATTAACTGGATAAGGTGGTCTATGAATAAGTGAGCTAGAGAAAAACTTATAAAATTATTAGGTAGAAAGTAAAATGTAACTCTAGTTACAATGTAAAACAAGTTAAAGGAAATACAATTATTTGTGTATTTAAGACATGTCACAGTTTATGTCTGTGTCCCCCAGGCCTCATGAGTTTGCATTGTACATTTGTGCATTTGCATTGTCTCGTGCCTTGATTGATGGTGTTAGTGCTACACCCACCTAGGAGTGGAGCTAGGATGTGATGTAATGGCAGGAAGAAGGTGCATCTTGCTCTTTGCTGGTTCCTGTTTGCTGTTTGCAGCCACCATGGACTGCAGCCCAGCCATGCTCACCTGCCTTGGAGCCAACTGAGTGTGGACTGAAACCTCCAAAAACAGTAAGAAATAAACCTTTCCTTTCCCAGCTTGAGCTTCAGGTATTTTGTCTCAGCAACGAGTAAAAAGTAACTAAGACAAAATTTGGTACCAGGAGTGGGGTCATTTGCTGTGACTTTATCTGACCATGTTTTTCGAGAGGCTTTGGAAATGGCTTGTGAGCAGACTTTGGAAAGGTTCAGACATATGGCCTGGATGCATAGAGCTGGAGCAGCTTAGGCTGTTCTGTAGAGGAGATTCTGGTCAGAGCTCAGAAGACCAGAAGGCTGATAGAAAGCCTCATGGTAAAGACCAGGCTTGGGAGCTTTCTGCTGGGAAGAAGGAGTGCATTGGTTGTTGGACTCCACATGATGTGTGTTATGGCTTGGCAGAAAGTTTGTCTGCATTTTGCTCCTTCCCAGAGACTTTGTCTGAGACTGAGACAAAGGGCAATGGACTGATTAATCTTGAAAAGGAAATTAAAAAGTAATCAAATATTGAGTCTGTGGTGTGGTTATTGTTGGGGGCTTTTAGCCAGCTTTATGCAAATCAAGAGATAAGAGCCCAGCAGGATAATTTGCAATACTTTGAGTTTTGCCAGAAGGAAAATTCCAGGAAAGCTGTGGATTATATAGAGTTGAGATTTTGATTCCTGAGGAGAAACAGAGAGATAAGAAAGATGGCCCCGGGGCATCCCAAGAAGCAGGTCCCCACCCTGTGCAGCCTCACTACAAAGGTGAAAGAATTTGCTCAGAGGGAAAAGCTGCAGAGTGCCATGTTTCAGAATGGCAACAGCGGCCACATGAGGTTCCAGAATGGCGGCAACATAAAGAAGCTTTTTCTCACAATCAGGTAAATAGAGCCCTGCAATCCAGGCAACTGACTCCTACAGCCAAGAGAGAGAAAAGCTTGGTTACTGCTCCAGCTAGCAGCAAACCTTGGCGGCATCCACAAGTTGCTGATTTTAGGTGCAAGGAAAATGCACAAATTCTGAGGGTAAGACGGCTTCCACCTCGATTGCAAAAGGCCTGGGAGGCCAAGCAGTGTGCTTCTGGGAGGGTAATTTGTGAAGATGTAAAGGTGAAGCCGAAGGTGCGTTAGAGACCCCAGAAGTCTGGAAAAGCCAAGAATGTGGGTGATCCAAGGAAAGCTGCAAAAAGCAAGCAGAGAGGATTTAAGAGAAAAGCTGCAGGAGCTGAAATCCCTGGAAGTGCCATGGGGGTGGAATCACCCAAGCCTTTTGGAGCTTGTAACCAGATTGCTTCAGATGCTGAGCATGGAACTCTGGGACTCAATGTTTGTCCTGCTGGATGTTGGACTTACTTTGTTTCCAATACTTTATATTCCCCTGTTTGTAACTTTTGGAATGGTAATGTTTATCTTGTGCCTTTGCATTTCAGAAATGTTTAACCTTGTTTCATTTGTACAGGGGGTTACAATTAAGTTTGCCATAGATCTTGGAAGAGACTTGGGACTTGGACTTTTCAGCAATGCTGAAACTTTGGACTTTGGCAACTCTTGGAGGTGGACTAAATGTCTTTTGTATAAATGATGTGCATGGGTCCTGGGGGCCAGGGGTGGAATGTCACAGTTTATGTATGTCCCCCAGGCCTCATGAGTTTGCATTGTACATTTGCATTGTCTCGTGCCTTGATTGATGGTGTTAGTGCTACACCCACCTAGAAGTGGAGCTAGGATGTGATGTAATGGCAGGAAGAAGGTGCATCTTGCTCTTTGCTGGTTCCTGTTTGCTGTTTGCAGCCACCATGGACTGCAGCCCAGCCATGCCCGCCTGCCTTGGAGCCAACTGAGTGTGGACTGAAACCTCCAAAAACTGTAAGAAATAAACCTTTCTTTTCCCAGCTTGGTCTTAAGGGATTTTGTCAGCAAGGAGTAAAAAGTAACTAAGACAAGACACAAAGTTTTAAGATATAAATTTTGTGCCATTACTCTTGTGCCAAAACCGGGGATATAACCTGTCTACTTAAAAAATTATCTTTCATAGTTTATTTTCCCCTGTTTTAGCTTTTCTAGAGAATGTTAGGAAGTTAGATAAATTAGTCTTGAGCCAAATCAGAAAGGTCTTGAGTACAAGTATAGATAGGCAAATTTTCCAAGTAATTTTTTGTGTGGAGAAGGAAAGATTTTATTAAAAGATTAACTAGGAAGCCAACATAAGATAACAATGACTGGCTTCTCATCACCTTCAAATCTTGCTCTTTCATTGTATCAGAATGAACCTATTTAAAACTTTAAAATTACTCTATTACTCCTTTGCCTTAAGATCTGCCAGTGGCTCAGATCAATTAGAAAATCAAGTCCAAGCTCAGAGTCAGCTCTCAAGGAGTATCTTTATGTCACATTTTCAGTACCAGCAGCAGGGAATGAGCAGTTCCTGACACTCATCATGGTGAGAACAGCTATGTTATTTCTCACTGCATTGTCTTGGATCTCATGTGTCCCTTGTCTCTGTACAAGGGAACACTCTTCTCAACTTTCACTGCCTGCACTATTGTCACTACCTTGCTTACGATGTCATTTTTAAACATTTATCTCATGAGTCCTTTACCTAGTAAACGTTTCCTGACACTACCAGCCATGGTAGGTATGTATCAGCATAAGGTCTTATCATATTTGGTTCCTGCCTCTGTGAGTCCTCTTTTCATATTAGCAGAATATTTCCCTATGATTATATCTGGTGCTATAAAGGCTCTCTCTTTTTTTTTTTTTTTTGGTTACCTGGGATCACTAATGACCTTGTGCTTACCAGGCAGGTCTGGTAAATCCCTGGGAAGGCTCTTCATTTTTTACCTTTAGAAAATAATTGGTGCCAGGCAGAGTAGGCACTCAGTAAAGTTTGGATCAATGAATCTAATTCATTCCACATGCACTCACCAAAAATTTACTAACTACTAAATGCCAGGCCTCAGTGCTAAGAATCTGTCTTAGTTACTTTTTACTCGTTGCTGAGACAAAATACCTGAAGTTCAAGCTGTGAAAGGAAAGGTTTACTTCTTACAGTTTTTGGAGGTTTCAGTCCACACTCAGTTGGCTCCAAGGCAGGCGGGCATGGCTGGGCCTCAGTTCATGGTGGCTGCAAACAGCAAGCAGGAACCAGCAAAGAGCAAGACACACCTTCTTCCTGCCATTACATCACATCCTAGCTCCACCCTTAAGTGGGGGTAGCACTGACATCATCAATCCAAGCACTAGACAATGAAACAATCACAAATGCACAATGCAAACTCATGAGGCCTGGGGGCCACAGACATAAACTATGACAGAATCAAAAGACATAAATTTTTTGTCTTAGTGTCCTCAAACTTTATGGAACTAATCACATTAATTTTATGTTGCTGCTAAAACAAAATACTACAAAATATACAAAACATGACCAATATGTAGTGGTTTAAAACAACTCATTCAATATTTTTCAGTTCTGCTGGTTCCTCTGCTGCTGGTCTCACAGATGGAATAGAGATCTCAGCTGCCTTGGGCTTTTATCTGGTGGCTGTAGAAAAAAAAGTGCTTTTGAGCTACGCAGGTTGTTGGCAGAACTGAGTTCCCTGCAGCTGTAGGGCTGCTCTCCATGTCCTTGCTGCTTGGCCAGGAGCCTTCCTGGTTAAGGGCCCGCGTCTTCATCACTTTGCTCCTGGACTTACCATACACTTCTGACCTTGAATCTCTCTCACTTCTCTTCTGCCAAATCTTTACTGCTTTTAAGGGCTTTTGTGATTAGGCTGAGCCCCTGTGGGTACTCCAGAATAATTCTTTTTCTTAAAATCCACAACCTTAATAACATTTGCAAAAGTCCCATTTGTCATGTAACATAACGTATTTACTGTTTCCAAGGATTGGTCGTGGACACTTTTTTAGGCGTACTGCAACGACTATTCTACATTATTATCATCAGTAGTAGTATTTCCCAACATATCTCTCTCTCAGGTAATTTAGAGACTATTTTACAACAACATGGCTAAATTTATTTTGGCTAAAAAACCATGTTTTGCTTAACAACAAAGAACTATAAGTTATTTGAAAGTATTATTTTATGAATCAAAGCTTCACAGAAAGAACTATGTATAGAAAGAGGAAAGATGTAAAACACATAAAGCAATAAGTAAAGTTTTATAAATAGAATGAGAACCATAAGTAAATGATACAGCAGTGATATGGATGTATATTTTACCCAGTCTTGGAAGAATATAAGGCTAGACAGTTGCTGCATTTATCACTATTCAAGTATGGCTGATTTCCTAAAGGCAAAACCTGCTATTAATACATCAGATAATTATTCTAGTTGAAATCAGATGAAATTCTCTTTTCCTCTCTAAACTTTGCCCAAAAGTAAAAGAATCATATATGGATTTTATTTTCCATTTTTAGCTTATAAAACTAGTCATCTGAATAAAATTAAGTTATCAATGCAATAACAATGAATTTTGGAAAAGCCAGTATTTGGGGGCATATTATGCTAGATTTAAAGGACACACAATGAGCATACTCCCTACCTGCAGGATACTCACTGATACTTAAATTGATAAATTGCAATTCTCTGTAACAAGGGCAATAGAAGAAGCTAGCACAGGTAGACGAAATGATCCAAAGAGTAGTAAGGTAAGCTTTTCCTGGTTGAAGGACAAATAAATCTTTAGGAAAAGGGATGGAAGGGAAGCTGAACCAACAGCACAAGCAGAGGCCCTAAGTATGCAAAGGGTTAGAATATGTGAGGGGAGTGCAGGTCTGATGGGAAGATACAGAGCGAGGGGCAAGAAGTGGAAAGTTAGGAGGCAAAGGGTCAGTGTGCCCATATTCAGTCTGTTTCATGGAGATAAAGGGCTGGCAAAGCCTTCTAATCAGGAAAATACATGATTGGAATTGCAGGGGTTCTGTTTTTGTTTATTAATTTTTATGTATTGCAGTATTGGGGGTTGAACTCAGGGCATTCACACTGAGTTATATTCCCAGTCCTTTTTTAGACAGTGTCTTGCTAAATTACCTAGGCTGGGATTTAACTTTCAATCCCACTGCCTCACCTTCCCAGGGTGCTGGGATTATAGGTGGGCACCACCAAATCTGGTTAGGATTTGGAGTTTGGAAAGTCATCTTTAGGGTTGCACAAAAGAGACTTGGCTAGGTTAGAGGGTAGTTACAGGCTGTGAAACCAGCTTAGGTAGGAAGAAAGCCTAAACTGAGGCAGTGGAGTGAGAATGTAGAGTTCGGGAAAAATACAAAAGATTGCACAGTGAGAGTCATCCACTTCGTGATGCATTAAAGGTACAGTGGTGGGCAAAAGATCACCAGCTAGCATGGGGCCTTGCTTTAGGAGAAATGGAAATTTAAGTGTATGCATGATTCTGCAGGAAAAAAGCTTTTAATGGAAAGGTAAAGAAAATAAAAAAGGGACTCTAGTTTGGGTGGTAGCTGATAGAGCATCAGATCCCCCTTTCCCCAAGCAGGCAGGCAGGTTTTGAAGGATAAGCCCAGGTGGAGCAGTTGATCATTGTCTTAGTCTTCCTTTTTAGTGCTGGAATTTTCATGGTTTGAGGGGTGGTTCTGATTCCTTAAAATGATTAAATTGTTTGTGGTTGTTTCAGCCAAGCGCATCTCCGCTTTTCCTGGAATCCAGGTGCTCACAGGATTGGGAAAACAGCTAGAGACTTCTGAGTGTAGCTATGTCTCTATAAACCTCTTATCCTGTTATCCTTAGTCTTCAGGGGCAATGTGATAGGTGAGGTAGATTTAAGGTTAACAGTTGCTCCCTAGATGGTTAATGTGACTGCAGGCAAAGCCAAGAAGACTATGACCCAGAATTTTACAAAATGAATGTCAAAATTTGGGCTGCTTTTAGTTGTCTATTGTACATTGGTAGACCCAAGTGAAGTCTTAGTTTTAGCAAAAATTCCTTTTTAATCCCTGGCTGCATTTGGGGAAAACACACAAATCAAGTTTTTGATAAGTAGCAAGTTAAAAGGCCCAGCATTCTGCCCATCTCCATCCCTATGGTGGTCTCTGACTATGCCATGACTGCGTTAAAGGGAGGGAAAAGAAGGGTTAAGAGTAGTGACAGTCGAGGCAGAGATACGGAGACTACCAAGCACAGGAGCACCGGCAGAACCTTGGGCCCTTACCTGCTACTAACGAAAAGCATGATTCGTGTTTTCTTCCTGGATATTCGAGGACAGAAAGCCATTTTTTCTAAGAGCCATGACTTCAGTAGGACGCACACTAGCCAGTAACAGGAGAAATTGAGAGATTCTTAAAAATTTCTGACATGGGAAGAAAATCTCGATATTTGATATTCTCTGACTAAGGAATGAAGGAAAACAAGTGAGAGGGCATAGTGACAGATTCTCTTCTTGACCAAACTTTACTTGGGCTTCTCCAAGCCCTTATCTCAATTAGGCTATATCCTTGGGTCCTGCCTTAGGCCACCCAAGCCCAGGTTTACCAGGAATCCTCTAAATTGGCTTAGAAAGATCCCTTGTCCAGGTCAGCCTCACCTGCCTTCACCTGCCTTCGGTTTAGCAAGAATGTCCTCTACCCTTATCATTTCTTAACACTTACTTGCAGTATTTGTGTGTAATCTTTCTTACTGTCAGAAACCTTTTGATTACGGTGTAGCAAATAACCTGCAAGCTGGTTTCCTCACTTTAATATTTATTCTATTATTCAAACACCTACAAAGTTCAGTCCCCTTTGCTGAGGGGCTTCACAGTCACTTACAGGAAGCTGCAGCATAGACCTCCATAAAGAGAACCTTGAGGCAGAGTCTAGGTCTTGGTACCCAGTTAACAGGAGACCTGCCGTGGGCTGCAGTTCTCATATCTGATGCGCACCAAACGCCAGAATTCGAACAAAATAAGTGTTAACGGTGGGATCGCTGGGGTGACAGTATACGCTAACTCCAATCACAGATGTGAAAGCGCTTTTGAAAAAGTGACATTAGTCCGGGTGGCCGTGGCCAGGAAGGGATACAGCGGTGTCACCTCAAATGGTGACAGCAATGTGGCAGGGTCTGCTGCGCGCACGCCCAGAGGCTGGTCAACCTCGCAGGGTAGGGTACACAGCAAGCACAGGAATTTCGGGATCGAGATACGGAGGGTCAGCTCTGCTGAACAGAGGTGGAGACTCGCTACAGGCAAGCAGGGCACTCTACTCCGGGTCGCAGCCGGCTGACAGGACTCTGACAATTTAGCCCTCCACCAGGCCACGCCTCTCCGGGAGCACGCAGGCGCATGCACGCCCGCACGCCGGCCGCCAGCCGTCGGGCTCTATTGCGCATGCGCCCCGCGGGGCGATGGCCTGGGAGGCAGAAGTCCCAGGGGCTGCGCCCGGGCTGGCGGGTGGAGCCGAATGGCCTCGCGTCACTTCCTGTGGGGCGGGGCGGAGTGGAAGGGGTGGCGCTCTGGCAGCTGGGAATCGGTTTGTGTTGCAAACCCAGCTGATGCGGGCGTCCGGTGTGGACTTCCGTGACGCGATCAAGCGAGTGGACACTGCCCACGAAGTGACTGCGGCCTGCATCCCGGTGAGTGACGCGACGGGGCGGGGTGAAGGGCAAGCTGCCGCTAGGGGCGGCCGCCGTGCAGCCTCCAGGTCCCCCCGGGTCTCCAGTGGGGGCAGAGTCGCAGCCTGGGGAGACGCCCGCCGCGGGGAGCCCAGGGACGCGGGGCGGCGGCGGCGGGGCCGGGAAGGACGCGGGGGAGGGCGGCCGTGCGTGGCGCCCTCTGCCCCCAACCCGCTGTCTGGGTGCCTCTGGCCCCGGCGCGCGCCCGCATCCCCATCCGCACCCCGCACCCCACTGCCCACTCCCGGCGCGGCCTCGCTGAGCAGGTCTCTCCTGGGTCTGCGCTCTCCAGCAGCTCCCAGGCACTCAGAAGTGGTTGCTGTGTTTTCCGTCGTTCTCGACTTTCCTTGTGCATTTTGAGCTTCCTTTGCTTGATGTTTTTATCTGTCTCACCCACATCTTATATCTCACCCACAGCCGATTCCCTCCCTAACTGCCGTTGCTTGAGGGTATTCCAGTGGGTGTGCTTTTTAAAAGCAGGTGAAGGGTGTGAATCATTGTTTTGCAGAGCAGGAAGCTCATCCCTAATTCCCGGGTGGTTTCTGCGATGATGCTGAGGGGGCCCGGTTTTTAGGCATACTGCAGTAACTTTGAAGAAAAGTGATGACTCTCCAAAGAAAATTTAGATGTGACATCACACAGTACTTTTATTTAAAATAGTGTTTACTTCCAGGAGCAGTTGTATTGTAGATCTGTACTCCTGTTTGTTAAGGTTTCAGAAAGGATAAAAATACGTTGCAAGAAAGCCCGGCATGGTGGCGCATTCCTGTAATCCTAGCATTTGGGAGGCTGAGGCAGGAGAATTGCTGCAAATTTGAAACCAGTCTGGGCTATAAAGTGAGCCCAAGGCCAGCCAGAACTGCTTAAAAAAAAATCAAGGAAATGCCAGTAAGACAGTGAGCTACTAAAGATGTTAAATGTATTTAAAATGTTAAAAATCTGAGGATTTTTTAAAAAGTACTTAAGCTGAATTGGAAGCTTGTACTTTGTATGAGGCATTTGTGTCAAGCTCATTATAGCCATTTTGTTAAATTGCTTATGTTAAATTGTATTTTCACTATTCGGGCATGTTATTTAGTCTTTTTTGAGAGAGTCTCACTAGGCTTGCAGGCTGGGCTTGAACTCCCAGGGATCCTCTCACTTTAGCCTCCTGAGTGCTGGGATTACAGGGTGCACCACTACGCCTGGCCTTTATCCTTTTCATATTTCTTTCTTTTTTTTTTTTTTTTGATTGTCATGTTTTCCTGTTATATATAAAGTAGATCTAAATTAAAGTCTTTTTTTTTTTTTTTTTTTTTTTTTTTTTTTTTTGGTACTGGGGATTGAACTCAGGATCTTGTGTTTGCCAAGCAGGCACTCTTGCCACTGAGCTAAATCCTCAGCCTCTAAAGTTTTGTAAGCAGTGATTTTTCTCATGAGTGATGTTAGCTGAAAGATCAGTTTCACAATTTATATATTGCCAGTTTCACAAGCGGAGCTGGGACAGGAACAACTTTGAGTCATTTGCTTCCAGAGTGGAAGAGTGCGTTTTGCTTCGCCCACAGAATCTACATTCGTGAAAAGGTCAGCACAAGAACTCATAACCCTAGACACCTTCTTGTCTGGTCCTTTTTCTGTTCTAATCTTTCCCACCTAAAGTGTTTTCTTCTATTCATTTATTCATTACTTTTAAAAACATGTTCCTGAGTTTTGGACTTACCTTTTATTCCTGTGCTTTCTTGCTTCCTTGAAAAGCTTCTGTTTCTCTTAATTCTGGATGGTACTCAAGTCTTTACTAGGTTCTCTCTAAACCAGCACTTCAGCATTTTAAAGCCCAAGTATACTCTAATAGGTCCGTGAATATCCAGAAGTGTCACAGAAAATTAGTGTGTATTTTCAAATGAGCATTTTTCAAAGACAGAGGGGCTTTTTTTCAGGTTCCGTGATCCTCAGGTACTCTGTAGTTATTACTAAGTTATCCTTTGGTACATCTGACCAGTCTAATAATTTCAGCTGTCACTATGCTAATTCCACACAATAATCCACAGTCTAGGTGCATCTTAATTTGAATGACCCATCATTACTTCATCTTGTAAATGCAAAAGAAAATTTACTTTTCCCTCATTAAATTGGCTCTTTCTGTTTCCTCATATTCACAAATGGATTGTCTTTTGTTTTTAAGATTTAAAATCGTATAGTTTCTCTTGACACCTTCCTCTCCTTATCCATTGTTGATTGTCAGGAAGCCAGTGTTGTATTGTTGGTTTATTTTTGTCTGCCTACTTCCAAATGTGGCTCACAGTAGCCCTCTTCTCTATTCTAGTATTTATTATTAATTGACTTTTTTTTTACCCTTTTGGCTTTATTATTGTAATGATTAAGTGAAGTCTGTAAATCATTCTTTTCATCCAGTTTGGCCTCCACCCAGCAGTTCTCCTAGTTCTTTAGTTAATACTGCATTCCTTTTTTCAGGGTAGGTGCAGGCCTCCTTCCATGACCTCTAGTCTTCCTTGCTCTTTTCTCAGTTGATAACTTGTCTCACTTTACAGTCTAGTTTTGTACTCTTACCTTTTGTTATAGTTGAATTTACTTTCAGAATACCTTGCATTTCCTAGTATTGTCATTTGGTAACAAATTAAACTTGTTAACTTTATTATTGCTATTGTAAATTTTACTTGGTAGTTGTTTCTGAAGGAAGTATATTAAAATCTCAATTTGATCATAAAATTGTCTTCCTTTATGGTTCCCATTTTTGAGTTTATAGTCTGTATATCAATGCAACGTTGGTAGACATATTCATAATTGGTAATGATTGTGTATGTAAATGTCCCGGCCTACGGGTGAGGGGGAGTGGGGATCAGAGGGGACAAGAGACACGAAGAATGGAGACAAGTCAGAAATACAATCAAGTCTCATTCAAGGAAAAAGTGACAAATATATAGGGTATTGGGGAAGGGGCTGGGTTCTGATGCGTCAGCAGGTAACTTAGCAACAGTGGGAAGTTCTGGGGGGGGCGGCTATAGGGTAGTTTGAGTCTCCTGCGCCAGGGTCCATAAATCAGGCTAATTAGCATGTTCACTGTACAGGCAGAACCACAGGGAGATGTGACAGGCTAGGTGAGGAGAGATGGAAACTTAACTGCTAAATAGAAACTTAACATTAAGATGCCTGTGTCTTTTTAACATAAGATGATGGCCATTGGCAGGGTTTCCTACATGTAAATATACATATATGGGGGGTTTTGTTGATGTTTTGGAAGTAGTAAGGCTTGAACCCAGGGCCTTCACACTGACCTACATCCCAGCCTGTTTTTAAATTTTATTTGAGAAATGATCTGAGTTGCTAGATTATCTGGTCCAGTTTTAAATTTGGTGTCCTGCTGCCTCAGCCTCCCAGAGTGCTGCGATTACAGGCCTGTTCAACATTGCCCTGCTGCTGATTGTCTTTTTTTTTGAGACAGGTTTTTGCTCTGTAGTTCAGACTGAATTTGAACTCACTTTGTACCCTAGGCAGGCCTCAAACTGGTAGCTATCCTCTTGCCTCAGTCTCCCAAGTGCTGGGAGTACAGGCATGTGCCACCACGCCTGGCCTCGTATCTTTTGAAACAATGCACAGTCCTCAATGATAGTCCAGGCTTAACATTGCTGTCTTCTGCTTCAGTCTTGGAACCATTCAGTCACCTTGTCCTTGATGGTCTGAATATAAAAAGCTCATTTCTGAATTTTTTTCTCGCATTTTTCAGTTTAATTCTCAATAATTTAACAATTTGTCATTAATTTCTGAATAATAATTTGCTTCTTCACCTGATTCAATTCATCACTAAAATGTGAGTTTGTCACTTTTGACCATACATCTAAAATAATACCCTACCTCTTGCTTTATTTTAATTCATAGCAACTTCTCTTATTCTGATACTTTATTATAATGTTGTTCTGATGTTATTGTTAATACCTCTTTTAATCATTATGCCATTACCTTAAATTTGTCTTTGTGTCTTCTGTTGTATATTTGAGATTCTTAGACTCAATTTTTAACCTCTAAGTCTTGGTTACAGATTCTCCTGCTGCTGTATTTGCTGATCCGTCAATCTGGGTGATGGTTCATTTCCTTGCCTGTTTTGTAATGTTTGTGTGTTAATGTTCAGTGCTCTTGCTTAGTGTGGGTGTCCCATTGCAGGGCCCTTACCTTGTGGTTTCAGTTAAATGATGAGGTTGCCTGCATAGCTGACCACTTTTCATTTGCGTAGCACTATGGAGGTAGTATGACTAGATGCAGACCTGAATGAAGTTCAACTTGTAGATTTCCCTTTACTGGTTTTGAGCATGGCTGTTTATCCAGAAGGACTCTAACTCTATTTAAGGAAATACTTTTTTTTTTTTTCTCTTGATTTTGAGACAGGTTTTCACTGTGGAGTTCAGGCTGGCCTTAAACAGGGCAGTCCTCCATGTAAGCCTCCTAACTGTTAGGATTACAGGCATGCACCACCATGCCAGGCCATGAAGTGTTTGTCTGGTGGGAGTTGCAGCGCTTTTCTGTTAATCTGGTTTATGACATTGTCTGTAAACCATGAAAAGGTCAGAAGAGCCAAGGCAGACAGGCTTCTTGTGTGCAGTTGAGTGTTTTTTTTTTAAAGTAATATGTGCACATGCAGTGTAGAAAGAAGATTTTGGTTCAGTGTCAGGTTTTTTGTTTATTTTGTCTTTTTGAGTCAGGGTTTCACTGTGAAGTTCAAGCTCACATTGTAACCCAGGCTAGCCTTGAACTTGCAATGATCCTCCGGCCTCAGCCTCCCAAGTTCTGTAATTACAGGCGTGCACCACCACTTCCAGCTTCAACAATGTTGTATTCCTAGTAATTTAATAGAGTCTTCATTCTTCTTTCTCAGTATTTGTTGTAGTCCAGGGTTGTACACAAAGAACAACTAGGATTAGGACATGGAATTTATAATATTTTTATAATGGTCACTGGAAGTTAACACAGGAAAATGCAGGTAATCTATCTGCAACACCAAAGACATAGATTATTTAGTCAAGAGCCTAAACCCCACAGCAATGTACCACATGAGTCCAGATAAAAACCCAGAGCTCAGAACAATGCCTCCCACAAGTCCAAGTGAAGGTCCAGAGCCCACAAGAAGTACTCACACCAGTCTCTTTTATGGATCTGTGCTGGGAAGACCCAAAGGTCAGCGGTGGAACCCAGAAAGTCCATGCCAGCAGGATGAAGGAGCTGTGCTAGTGGGATGAGGGTTCTACGCTGGAGCCGAGAAGTCACACTCACAACAAAGACCAGGGCTATCCTGAAAGGCACCACAGCTGTTCTCAGTGACATGGAGGCCCGAGCTCCTCCAATGACAAGCACAGTCGGGTATGTGCCAGGAAGCAGCGTGACGAGTTCATCCTGGAGACCAAGCAGCACATGTCTTCCCCTCCGGACCCAGGAAACAATGCTCGATGTGAGGACCAGAGCTTCTCGAGGAGAATCAACAGCTCAGACAGCAAGTCGTAAGAGAACCCACAATGCCTCCTTAACACCTCAACCCTCCACATCTCCCTTCTTCTCCACCTGTTTATTCTGGCAACTTTCCTCAGTTGGAGCATCTTCGCTCAATGCCTTGCTGATGTAATCCAGCTAGCGTTAAGTTGATCACCAGTTCTCAATCCATAACAGTATTCTTATACCTTTTTCTCATAAAATGTCTGTAGGTCCTGCAGTAAAACTATACTGTTTGCAATTTCTGAACGTACTCTTTGTGTTTTCCTACTTGCTTATTGTTTGTTTGCTTGTATTTTAGTGTTATTTTGCTTCCTCCCATCTCATCTATCTTAAATTACTATTTTTCAGGAGATTGGTTTTTTGTGACAGTCTTACTGTGTAGTTTAGTCTGGCCTTGAACTCACTGGGTCGCCCAGGCTTACCTCAAACTCACTGCGATGCTCCTGACTCAGCCCTGCCCCTTCTAGGATTACAGGCATGTACCAGCATACCTGGCTTGTCTTCATGGCTTTAACTGTTTGAAAATGTCATGTATTTGTAATCTTACTGTTATGGTCTGTGTCCCCACAACCTATGTTGAAATCCTAACACTTAAGGTGAAGGTAGGTATCAGGCGGTAGAGCCTTTGGGAGGTGATTAGGTTATGAGTAGGATTAATGCCCCTTTTAAGGAAGGACTCAAGAGAGCAAACTAGTTCCCTCTACCAAGTGAAGACACAGCTGGAAAGCACCATCTGTGAACCAGAAAGCAATCCCTAACTAGACACTGACGCTGCTAGTGACTTAAATCTTGAACTTCCCAGATTCCAGAAAGATAGTATTTTGTTATAGCAGCCCAAATGGATCAAGACATACAATATAAAGTCTTTTTCTGATTGGCTTCTTTCACATAGTAATGCTCATTTAAGTTTCCTCCATGCCTTTCAACATATTGATAGCTTATTTCTTTTTACCACTGAATGTTCCATTGTCTGTTCCACTTACAATGTCTATCGAAAAGCTGTAGTGTATATAGGATTCACACTATCTGCAGTTTCAGGCATCCATTGGGAGTCTTGAAATGTATCCTCTCTGGATATGAAGGGACTACTACTATGTCCCATTTTGTCCAGGCACATACCGAGAGACTTCTTGGGTACTTTCAAATTTAGCATTTATGAATAAAGCTGTTATAAATATTAACATACAAGATGTAAGTATGGACATAAGTCTTTAACTCCTTTGGGTAAATGCCAAGGAGCACAATTCCAAGACTGTATGATAAATACGTTTATTTATGTATTGCATTGTATGTTTTAGATGTCAGTTCTTTGTCATGGATGTCTCCTGTAAATATTTTCTATCTTCTCATTCTCTTGACATAACAATGGTACTGCCACACTGTTCTCCACAGTGGCTGTACCATTTTGCATTCCATTAGTAATCAGAGTTCCTGTTCTGCAACATCCTCCCCAGTGTTTGGTGGTGTCAGCACCTGGTTTCTGGCCTTTCTAATAGTGTGTAGTGGTATCACACTGGTGTTTGAATTTGCATTTTCTTGAGGGTATATGCAGAAAGCCAACCTACTGCAAACACCTAACCAGAGGAAGCGAACAGAGATGAAAGGAGAGGACAGGTAATTTTGAAAGAGGGGCCAGAAGACTCTTCCCACTAGTGGACAAAGAGCCCTGAGCATCTGGTTCACCTTGTTTCTAATCAGCTTAGTCAACGGAGCAAGCAATTAGGTTAATGGAAAATTCATCTGTTTTTCATTACTTGTAAAGTGTGACCAGGTAAGTATTTCTCAAAACAAGATCTCAGCTGTGTTGACTTCTTCCCTGAAACTTGCAAGGCCAGCATGCTGTCATGTTGCTAGAGGGAGAACAGCTTGCTCTTCTCTCCTCCGTGTCCACAAGGAAGGTCAACTGGGCCTCGATCCTCTTTGACTAGTTTCTCACAAGCTTGTAATGTGGTGCATCTTTTCAAAAGCATCAGTGTGTATCACCTGACCAAGAATCTGGCCAAGAATCTCAATTGTCTCTAGAATGCCTCGAGAAAAATAAAAAATAGAGACAATTTATCTAAAGACTTATAAATTTGAAGTATTTTGTCCTTAAGTATAATCCTCAGATGACTTAAGAAGACATAGATGATCTTATGTTTAGAAGTGTCTTGTCCTTGAGTATAATCTTTAAATGACTTAAGAAGGTATAGATGACCTTACGCTTGGAAGAGTCAATGAGAAATCCCAGATGGGTGGTACCAGTAATCCCAATCCTTTCTTTCCTCCCACAGGGAAATATGCAAAGCCAGTCACTGTGACTTTGTGGTCCCCAACAAGTATGCTTTGTATGTTCTATATATCAGTTCTCTGTCATGGATGTCTCCTGTAAATATTTTCTATCTTCTCATTCTCTTGACATTGTTTTTCACAGAACAAAAGTTTCTAATTTTAATGAAGTCCATCTCGTGTATTATTTCCTTGAATGGGTTATGTTTTTGGTGTTGTATCTGAAGAGTCATTGCCGTTTCTAGGGTTATCTAGATGTTGCCCTGTGTTATAATTTAGGAGTTTCATAGATTGTGTTTTACATTCATACTGGTGATCCATTTGAATTAATTTTTGTGAAGATTATGAGGCCTGTTTAATTTTTTTTTTGCATGTAGGCGCAGTTATTCTAGTGCTGTTTGTCTAGAAGACTGTCTTTGTTCCATTTTTTACTGCCTTTGCTTCTTTGCCAGACACTTAACTTATAGTTAATTAGGTATATTTCTGAGCCGTTTATGCTATGGATCTGTTTGCTTATCTTTCACCACTAACACACTGTGTCAGTGGTAAGTAATCTGCTTCAATGTTTTGTTGGCTACTATGGGTCTTTTGCTTCTCCATATAAACTTTAAATTTGTTGATGTTGACAAAATAAATGGCAAGGATTTTGATTGAAATTATGTTGCGTCTGTAAATCAAGTTGACAATATTGAGTCTTCCTTCTTGTTACTGTGTGGTAAATCCAACAAATAGATTCCATGCTGTTTTGTACAACAAGCAATGACTTGCAAAGCATCCATGCAATGGTCAATGAAAAGCAGTTGCATTGATTGAAGATCACAGGAGGATGTGCTCAGGGAAAGGTCTGTACCAGCAGAAACAATAAGGGTGACATGAACAGAAAAGCGGTGTTCTAGTGAGGGTGGGGAAAACAAGCATAGCATAGCACACAAGATTAATCAGGCTTTCAGTGCTCCCCAATCCGTCTGCCGCTCTTTGGGTCTCTAGGTAAAGTTGGCAGGAATGATTGACAGAGTGCAGAGTCATTTCAGTGCTTCAGTGAGCATATGTTTCCAATGATTCAATCTGATTAAATTATAACATGAGATGCAGTCCGTATTTCTGAGCCATTCATGAAGTCCAGGTGGGGAAAAAGTTCTTGAAGGCCAAGAGATGTAACTGCATGCATTCTATCCTGGAGCTTCAGGGAATTCCTAGGTCTTTGTTCTTGTATTTGCTGCTTTTCTCATAACAGTGGAAGGAGGACTGGGCCTTGAGTCTGGCCCAAACTCAGGTTGGTAGAGAGTGGTCTTCCAGCCCACAGTGTATTATCTGTACCACTCTGCATGAGCACGGGTTATCTCTATATTTAATTCATTGGGTTTTTTCAGTGTTTTATATTTTTTCTCACTTAGAGCTTGTATACATTTTATTAGATTTATACCAAAGTATTTTCATTTTAAGGGGGGATTGTAATTTAAAGGGTAGTGTGCTTTGTTTTGAATTTCACTGGTTCATTATTGGTATAAGAGAACACTTTTCCATATTTTAACTTTTTGTCTGTGTATTTCCTTTTTGTGTCTTCATGCATTAGGACTTGTGGTGCAGTGATAAAAAGCAGTGGTAAGAAGGGACATCTTGACTTGTTCTTAATCTGAGTGAGCAAGCTGTAATTTTTACCCTTAGTTATGATACCTGCTATAGGATTTTTCTTTTTAGGGTTTTGTTTGTTTATATTTACTTAGTTTTTTGGTAGTGTATATCAAGTAGAGGATGTTTCCTTCTATTTCAGTTTATTGACAGTGAATGTGTGTTGGATTTTGTCAAATGTTTTTTTCTGCAGCTATTGGTAGACTAATAAATTATTCTTTTTTTAGCTTATTGAAGTGATAAATTATGTTTTTTCATTTTCACAGATTGAGCTTATCCTGTATACATTCTATTGTATTTTTTAAAAAATGGGTGTAATCATTATGTATTATAAGCATATCCTAATAAAAATTTTAAAAAAGAAAGATGGGTGAACTAAAAAATGTCTTTGAATCTGTTTGTCTACTTTAAGGTCCGATTTCTGTTCTTTATGTTACCAACTAAGCTAGTATATGAGTTTGAAGTATCTTTAAAGGGGTTTGGATGTGAAGGTCCCAGAAGAAAAGAAGCATAAACAGGCCTAGGGAGTACAGATACGAATGACCTTAAGTAACTTTGATTCTGTCCCAAAGTTGCAGTTAAAAAAAAAAAATACAAGTATATACCTTGTCATCTCTCTGCCTGTCTTGATTTCTTCTATCCTGCCTCAGTACTACCCAGTTTTTCTTTTTATTGACTCAATACTGAAAGATGAATTATTTTCTATTAGTTTAAAATCTATATAAGTCATATTGAAATAATCCTTTTTGAAACAATTTACTAAATTGTTAAAACATTCTTGTATTTTATCTTTTACCCAATTTTGATTTTACCTTTTTTAAGTTCTATTTTAGGTAAGACCATGATTTGCGGCATTTCATAAATGAAGCATTGAGGAATGAAATGAGATAATGTCATACAGAAAATAAATGATAGTTATGTCTATTAGTTTGACCATAGATATATATATTTACCTCCTTAGTAATGTGAGAAGTCTTTGTGGAAAGCAGAGAAGCAAGCAGCTGCATTTTGTGTGCTCTCCTCGACATTACTGGTGGATAAGCCATCGCAGTCTACAAAGAGGTTTTCACACAAGCAGGCTAAGATGTAAGTGGACCAAAAGTGAAGCGTGTTCCTGCAGTAAGCCCTGTCACTCTCCAAGCGGCCATGGTTTACATGTTGGTATTTGGAAACTTAGCACTTCTGCTCCCAAGGGACTTACAAAAGTGAGCATTCGCATGTCTCGTATTAAAAGTACTTTGAATTCTGTTTCAAAAGCTGTTTTTGGTAGTCAAAATGAAATGATTTCACGTTTAGCTCAATTTAAGCCAAGTTTTCGAATATTAAAAAAAGTATCAGATAGTGGCTTGTCAAAAGAGAAAAATACTGAAGAAGGCATCAAATCTTTGAAAAAATACAGTGACGACGAATCAGCTGAAAAGAGTCCTTTTGCAGAAGAGAAAAATCACCTAATAGATAAAGAAGATACAGGTAAACAAAGCCTTTTTCATTATACAAGTCATATAACCACAAAATTTGGAGAATCATTCTACTTTTTATCAAATCACATTAATTTGTACTTCAAGCGTGAGGAAAAAATGTCTCCAAAAACCGAAAATAAACATTTTGAGGACAAAGCAGAACTCGAAAATGGAAACACTGAAGAAGGGAAACCCAGTTCTCCTGGTCCTGGCATCCTGACTGGTGAGCCAGGCTCGCCGCCTTCCGTCGGTTCCGTGGCCAAGCCTGCGGGCCCAAATGGGGTACCAGAGGTTCTTCCAGTTTCCACGAAACAGAGCATCGCTAACTTTTTTTCTCGCCCCACGGAGGGTGTCCAGGCTTTAGTAGGTGGCTATATCGGTGGCCTCGTCCCCAAGTTAAAGTATGACTCCAAGAGTCAGGCAGAAGAACAGGAAGAGCCTGTTAAACCGGAGCAGGCTGACGGAAGTGCAGAGGAGAAAAAGCGAGCGTCTCTCCAGAGGGAAAAGGCAAGTGCTTACTCAGTGCGGTTTCAATTGGATTAATTGTGTCAAACGTGTAAGTTTCGTTTCTTAATGAAACATTAACCATTTGTTACAAGTGTCATATGCTAATCACGAATATTTAATGTGTCTTTCTAGATTATTGCAAGAGTGAGTATTGATAACAGAACCCGGGCGTTAGTGCAGGCGTTAAGAAGAACATCAGACCCAAAGCTCTGCATTACTAGGGTTGAAGAACTGACTTTTCATCTTCTAGAATTTCCTGAAGGAAAAGGAGTAGCTGTCAAGGTAATTTTTGATTTACATAATCAGGTTTTGCCTTGCACTAAAATACTAAGTTTTTATTTTAAAATTTTTGTGATCTTTATCATACATGTAATTGTGTGTTCAGTAATTGCACCATTTTCTATAAATCATGCTGTTACTAGTAATATCTATATATTCAGGTTAGACATTTATATGAAATAGGAATGTCAGTATATTTATTAAATTGCCTAAAGTTTGCCAAGTTTTTAATTGCAGCGCCAGTGTTTATATTGTATAATTACTCTTTTAAGACAGGACATAAAATTCACATATGGAACCAGTACTAGTTTTAATTTTAGATCTTTTCATGTTTGAAAGTCTAAAGTTTTAATGACCTATTTGTGTTAAATTAAAATTTAATTATACAGTTTCATTCTTGATCGATAAAGGCAACAAAATATTTTTCTTCTCAACATAGGAAAGAATTATACCATATTTATTACGACTAAGACAAACTAAAGATGAAACTCTTCAGGCTGCAGTTAGAGAAATTTTGGCCTTAATTGGTTATGTGGATCCCGTGAAAGGGAGAGGAATCCGAATTCTCTCAATAGATGGAGGAGGAACAAGGTAAGGTTAGAAAATTGCCTTCTAAAAACTACAGATGCAGTTCAGCTGTAGGAGTCGTAAACATCTGATTTGATAAATTGTATCACTATAAAACTAAAATTTTAAAATATGAAATCATGTTTTTTGTTTATAACTTCAAGTCTCAGTAACTCTATCATATGCTTGAGTCACCTCATTTTGATTTAGTTTAGTATTTATATTTTAGTTTGACCTTTTTAGACCTTTTTATTAATTTGGAAGCTTATCAACCATTATTCTTGTAAAATCTTGGCAGTATTACAATGTTAGCGTGCTTTGTTAGGTTAGTTAACAGCGTTTAATGAGGGATGGTGAGCACAGGCGTCTGTGTCCTTGCTGACTTCCTTGCTCCACGTGTTTGGTACCATACCAGAGGTAAATGCTTCCTTGGTCAGGAGATAATTTCACTGTCAGACTTCATTTTTACTTCTGGCAGTCCACTCATGCTTATTCTGTCGTAGATGATCTCATTTCTGCCATTGTGTTGCTTAGATTGATGGCTTGGTTTTTTGAAACTCTCCACTCATGGTTTCTAGCTTGGCTTTAGCTCCTGCCATCTCTGTCCTGACCTCTGAGACTTACAGGCTGTGCCCGGCCTACCACTTTTTCCTTTAATTTCTCTGATTTTGTTCTCTATCCCTGCCTTGCCGATCACACTTCTCTCTTCTTTATCTTTTATTAAATTCCCCAGTCTCACCTGTCACCTAAGTCCTATATGGTGTGACACGGTGTGAAAGAAGGATTGAGTGATAAATGATTTAAAAATTGAGGAACAGGACACTGAAGTACTAGAACGGTGCCAGTGGGAATTTTTCAGGAGGAAGAAAGATACACTAAACTTGTTTTGAAGAAATACGGAGACTAGATATACTATAATTAGGACAGAATCATTCTAAACACAGCACAGGGGGGAACTGGGATAGAATGACAGAGACAGGAAGTGAGTGGCGCTGGCCAAGACGTCCTGGGCATGTTAGGCATGTTGGATGTGAGCTTACATGCTTCTGCATAGAAGCGCTCAAATAGCAAAAGGCCAATATTTTAGAAGATCTCAGTGGATGTTTCTTAGAAAAATGAAATCATCCAAGGAAGTGTGCATCAGCCGTGTGTTGTATAAAGTGGTAATGAATTGTAGAAAATCATCATGGTTAACAGAATCAGTTCCACATGATGAGAATAAGGAACGTGATAGTTAAATGAGGAAGAAGTTTCCGAAGGAGCAGGAAGAATCCTCTTTTGCGTTCCAGAGGAGGAAAACAGCGACATGGAAAAATAAAAAAAAACTTACTGAGTAGTAGTGGGAACTGTGAAAAAAAAATTAAGCAAAGTAAAAGAATATAGCCTAAAAGTGGCATTTTAAAGAAGGACCCTGATAGATTTTTTTAAGAAGTGAGAAATACATAAGCACAGATGTAAAGGAAGAACATTGAGGGACATTCAGATGGCTAAAATGAGAGAGGTATGGTGAAAAGACAGTTGTGACTAATACTTGATCTGTTAGGAAAAGAGTTTTACTGGTCATAGAGGGAAGAAATTAGTGAAGGAACTTGGAGAAATCTAGGAGTATGTTAAGATGAAGGTAAGTTAGGATCAGTGATCCTCTGGTGGAGGTGACGCTGTCCCATAACACTAACATTGTCTGGACATGTTTTTGTTGTCACACTGGAGTACTTTCACTTACATCTCATTTGAAGGGAGCAGTTGCTACTGAGCACTCTGTGATCCATATAGCATCTCCCTGAAGCAAGGATCAGCCACCCAGGGAGTCAGAGGCCCTGCGGTGACTAGCCACAGAGGGAGGTTTGTGTGGAAGGCAGTTAAGTCTGAGGGCTCGGAGTAAAAGAAACCAAAATACACCTCTGTGTGTGTGAGCCACAACTGGTAGTACAGTGTTATGCAAATGACAACCTGGCAAATAAATATATATGTGTAATTTTTTTAAAAACTCATTTTGAATTAATTTACAAATACTTCATTTTTAAATATTTCCCCCCTAATTATATAAGTGATTAGAAAAACTTGGGTGGAAAAGAAAAGAAAAAACCAGAGCTAAAAGTGTCAAGATTATTTTAATATTGTCATCAGTGTTTTCTGTGTGATGTATACTGAAAGACAATAGAGATCACATAGTTAAATGTTTTATTTGGTATTATCTTTTGTGAGGGGTACCAGGGCTCACAACCGCGAACCTGCAAGGCTGGCGCTTATGCCACTGAGCTAAATCCTCAGTCCTTGGTATTATCTTTAATTCTTCATTTGCCACCTTAAATTAATATTTCTGTTTTTTATAAGACACCTTGTTTTCAAATTTGAATTGTTTATCACTAAAGTAATTCAGGCTGACCTTGAACTGACTACATAGCACAGTGATTCTCCTGCCTCAGCCTCCTGAGTGCTGAGATTACAGCATGCACCGCCATGCCTGGTGAGAGTTCAGATGTTTTTAAAAAATGTAGGGCTGGGGATTTAGCTCAGTGGCATAAGGCCCTGCCTTGCAAGCACGCAGTTGTGAGTTCAATCCTTGTACCAAAAAAAAAAAAAAAAAAAAAAAAACCCAAAAACAACAACAAAATGTATCATCCCATTGTTATGTTAGTATTTTTAAAGATACTAATATAAATTTTTAAATGTACTACCATTGCACAGATTTTATAGCCTTTAAGTTCTAGATTTTTCAACAGGGATTCTCAGTTTCGGTCAGTCAATAGTAATTTATATTATTAGTTTTGATGTTAGCATATAAGCTACAAAGGCAGTTTATAGAATTGTTTGATTCAGTAACTTGAATTAATATTCCTCAAGACCGGAATTCCCACTTTGCATTTAATCTTTTCTACAGGGGTGTGGTTGCTCTTCAGACTCTGCGGAAATTAGTTGAACTAACTCAGAAGCCAGTTCATCAGCTCTTTGATTACATTTGTGGTGTAAGCACAGGTAATTATCCGCAGCACCGAAGCAGTGCATAATAGCAGCACATTAAAGAAAAGCACACTACACAGTCAGCCTTAATGTCATGGGTGGTGTGTGTGTTTATGATGATAACCCTTTGGTTTGCTTTATGAACTTTTAAAAATCTTTATTGATTAACATTCAAAAATGAATTTTATGTGCTTTCATAATACGTTTTCAGTAAGCCACCGTGGTTGGACAAATTGCTGTTGTTTTATGGAACTGTCATCGTAAATAGAGTAGATAAAATAGAAGGAAGATCAGTACTCGCTATATTGGAACCAATAGAAAATCTAAGATAGGATTTTACCCTTTTGTGAGGTTTGTCTCTCAGTGAGGAAATTGTTTTATACATCATTTTTTATGTTGTTTGAAATCATAATTTAAATTGATAAAATTTGAGAAAGCTACTTTTACACACTGCTAGTGGTATACATATAGTAAGATTTTGTTTGTATAGAAAGAATTGGCAATTTAATGTGATTGTTACTTTGAATTTTACTGTTTGACCTGGTAATTTCTCACTTCATGTTAGTTTACATTCATAGTTTTTTTTTAAATGGAAAAATGTAAAACAAAATTTCATAACAGTATTATAAGAATAACATTAGTTAATAGATCACATGTTGTTATCTTTAAGTAGTTGCTCAGGATTCAAGATACAAGCATAAAAATTTCTCTAATTGATATTAACACAAACATTTTCAATGGAGAAGAGACAATAATAGTATCAGCAACATAAGCGCCTGCCTTGCAAGCAGGCAGTCATGAGTTTGACTTTTTCCCCCCTTTCCTATTCTTTCCTCTTTTACCCAACCTCGTTCCTTTTTCCTTTTAAAGAATTTCTTCCCACTTCACAACGTCTGTTGTATGTTTCAGAATTTACTTTTTTAGTTTCTCCTATCAGGGAGACAGTATGATGTTTATACATAATTTCATTTATAAGTATGGTATCAAGTTGCATCCATTTACCTGTAAAAGTCTCAAGCTTATCCATCTTTATGGCTGAGCAGTACTCCATTGTGTAAAAATTCCATATGTTTTTTAATCCATTCCTCAGTTGATAGGTTGATCTGGGTTGTTTCCAAGATTGAGCTACCACAGTTTGTAGTGCTAGAAACATAGGTGCACATATATCGTTATGGTACAGTGTTTTGATTCTTCTGGTAAGATAACCAGAAAGGAAATAGCTGGGTGGATTAGGACCTCTAATTCTAGTTTTTTGAGGAATCTCCACACAGATTTCCAGAGTGGTTGCACCAGTCTACACTCTCCCCAATAGTGAGAGCCCACAGCCCCTTCCAGCATTTGTTATTGGTTGATTTCTTTCTTTCTTTTTTTTTTTTATTTTTTTTGGTACCAGGGATTGAACTCACAACCTGGTGCTTGCTAGGCATGGTCTTAGGTTACTGAGCTAAATCCCCAGCCATTGGTAGATTTCTTGATGGTAGACATTCTTTCTGGAGTGAGATGAAAGCTCAGTGTTGTTTTAAGTTGCATCTCTCAAATGACCAGTGATGTTGAACATTTTTACATGTATTTATTTGCCATTTGTGTATCTTCATCTGAGAAGTGCATATTCATCTCAGATGCCCATTTTTGGGTTGGGCCTGTAAATTTAGGGGTTCTGTTTTTTTTATATGTTCTAGATGTCAGTCCTTTGGGGGACAATTGGTTAAAATTTCCCACTCCTGATTGTCTTTTCTCGTTGTTGATTGCTTTTGATGTGCAAAACTGATCCCAGTTGTTGATTCTTTGAAGTATTTCACGTCATAGACTTTGTAACTTTTCTCATTCTTTTAAGTTACAACAGTAGTTTAAAAATGAATACAAACAAAATCAAGTGATTTCTCTACATCATTAGTTTTGAACATGACCATTATTTCCAAAAGAGTGTTAATTGATGCTCGCTTGTCATTACAAACTGGGAATAATTACAGGGATGATCTAAAAACCTGAGGAATCCATTGGTATATGGAATCAGCAGAACAGTATTTAGGATAGAAAATGTTGGATTACAGTAGAATGAGTTCTTTAAAGACGACGTTCAATGGTTATAATATGTTGGAAATGTGACTCAAATAGGAAAATGATAGGTGGATCCCAAGTCAACTTAACTCTGGAAACTTCTTAAAGAGCATTTCCCATAACTGTAGTGTTCTTTTGAAAATATTACCCTGATCATTCCTCTAACATTTGGAATGGTCCTAGGAATTCAGACATTTAAACATATTAGAAACTAACTTGTTGCTTTGACTCCACTGTTAGAGAAAGCTCAGTAAAGAGAATCTCAACTGAGATTCATTTATGAGGTAAAGGATCAGTTTATGTAATATGTACATTTCTGTTTTACAGTGTATCTTTTTCACATGTTTTATTTATACTGATGTTAGGTTGTGTTGTCATAATTTTCTTTTTTCATTTTTTATAGTTTGCAACTGCTCTTTTTAAAGTTGGTACAGTATATTAAAGATGTAATAACTTAGCAATAGTTAATTCAGTTTTAAAATTCTATCCTCATGTATCTTAAAAGTAACATATTTGCAAGTTTTTGTGTTAATTAGAAAATTTCTACAAATTAAAAAATAGTTTCTATTATATAAGCTATAACAGTGTAATTTTAAAACATAACTTGTCTGATCTTTTATTGGTATACCAGTTACAGTAAAATAAGTTAAACATTCAGACTGTGTTATGGTAGTGATGTCTTGGTTTTCCTTTGTGTTTAGTTGCAGTCTCAGGTTGGGTGGTAATAACGAGCAGGTCTTTGCCCTGTCCTGTGGGCGCTCCATACCCCAAAGTGGTCTCCTTTCTTTCCTCAGGGTTAGGCCAAGTGGACACACTAGGTGGCAGTGTGACCTACCAATTACAGCTAGTAGATAAATGTGCATTTAAAAGGAGGTACACAGTAACTGATTTCTTTAATTACATTGGTTCTAGGACCAACTTGACATAGTAACTGCTTATTAAATCGGTGAGTTTTCAATGTACTATATTCAGTGACTAAAACTAAGTAATGTATTAATATCTGGCCATCATCTACCGTGATCTCTGACTTACATGTATTTAATTTAGTGTTGCAACATTTTAAAATATTTTAAAAGTGTTATCATTTTGGGATATCATTTATCTGGCCTTTTTGAGACCCTGTAAAATTTTACATGTGTTAGCTTAATACAAAGAACTTAGGCATTTTAGTTGTTTATCCCCATTTTATTTATTTTTAGTAGTGCGTATTTGCAACACATGGTTACCTTCCCGTGTGGAGCTGGTACTTGTGTATAGCACACCTTAATTTCTTTTTTCATCCCCTTTCCTTCTCTTCCCTGTCCTCTCCCTAGTGATAAGTGAAGTAAGTCAGATACACAAGCTTAAATATTGCATGGTTTCTGATATATGAGAAACCCAAATTAAAAAGAAAGAGTAAAATAAGAGATAGATAACAGTTGGTAGGAAGATAGATCTTTATCCCCATTTCACATTTGAGAAAATTGGGACTTGAGAAATTAAGTCGTCTGCGCTGGGTGAGGTGGCTAGAAGTTAAGCCAGGTCAGTGACTCAGGAGGTCTTACAGGCATAAGTGCAAGTAACATCAGTGCCAGTAAAAGCTCACAGTCTAAAAGCTCACAGTTCTTTCTTTCAGGTGCTGTGTTAGCTTTCATGTTGGGGTTGTTTCATATGCCACTGGATGAATGTGAGGAACTTTATCGGAAGTTAGGATCAGATGTATTTTCACAAAACGTCATTGTGGGTACAGTCAAGATGAGTTGGAGCCATGCATTTTATGACAGCCAAACATGGGAAAAGATTCTCAAGTAAGTTACGATTGTTCTTTTTTAAAATGTTCCTATTAACACACACCTGTTATCCCAACACTCAGGAGGCTGAGGCAGGAGTATTGCTGTGAGTTCAAGGCTAGCTAGAGCTACAAAGTAGATTTCAAGGCCAGCCTGAGCCGCATGGTGAGGCCTTTTCTCAAAAACAGCAAAAACAAAACAACAACTAAACATTAATGTTTTTGTCTAGATTTCCTACAAATAAATGAGTGTGTATGGATTTTGTTTGTGTAATCATTTCACTTTAAACATTGGGGTATTAACATATGTGTAGTTGGATATCCTGCATTTTTATTTGACATTTATCACAAATTATTGCCTATGTTTGGTTTTTGGTTTTGGTTTTTTGGGGTTTTTTTTGTACTGGGGATCAAACTCACAGCCTTGCATTTGCCAAGCAGGCATTTACACTGCTGAGCTAAACCTCCATCCCCAATGTCATTAGTTATTTTTAAAACATATTTTAATTTTTTGTCTTTTGTTTTTGTTTTGAGGCAGGGTGTCATTGTATAATGCAGGCTGGCTTTGAACTTGATTATGTAGTCTGAGTTGGCCTCCAACTCAGGGCGAACCTCCTGCCGCAAAGCTTGTTTTAATAATTGTTCACTGTCCTGTTTTATAAATGTCCTTTTTTTTCTAAAGGAGAAAAGGTTGAGAGAGACAAGAATCTTGTCTATTTTGGAAAACATTGTTTGAGTATGTTATACTAATACTTAGAAAAGTTTATAAAGGGGAGATCACTGAGCAATTGGTAAATACTTTATGTGAAATTCACTAATTCTAGTTGAAAAAAACATGACTGTTGTGTGATAATGGCATTAGAAAAATGGTTTGGCTCATTAGAAAGCTTTGTAAAACCATAGTTTTCATGATCAGGAGATTTTTTTTTTTAATTGAAATAAAATCTTCATTGAAGCTAAATTCCCTTACGTTGTAAAAACTACTGTCCAAGAAGTTTCTGTACTGTTGCAGTGATATAAATGCCAGCTCAGATGATTGTAAAAGCAATTTTTGGATGACATTGACTCTACACCTACATGTGCTACATCCCAGTACCTGCGTGTGCCTGTACACCCTTAATGTCTGGATGTCTTCACTTGGTTTTAGGTAGCTTTAGTCTGCCCGCACTTCTGCAGTCTTATCTCAACAAAACTTCTTCATCCTGTCAGTAGAACCCTGGAAATAAAAGATTTATTCTTCTTTTATTTCTTTGCCCTATATATTTGCTGGCTTTCAGTATATTTCCTTGCTGTCTTTTGGTATCTTTCTCAAACTATGCGTACACTTCTGAACATCTTTTTTGGTTACTGCAGCCTGTATTGATTGATCCATCTAAGAACCATAGATATTTGCACTTTGAATTAGAGTTTAATGAATAACTACCTATTGTTTCACATGAATCAATTAGATTATAAGACCCTTAGAAGAGATGATTATATTTCTTTTTTGTCCCTTATAGCCCTTTGACATAGCCACAGGGGAGCAGTCCCTGATTGTTAAAGAGATACATTCATTTTGATACCAGTTTTTTCTTCTCATTTAATACAGGGATAGAATGGGATCTGCACTAATGATTGAAACAGCAAGAAACCCTGCATGTCCTAAGGTGTGTTTATCTCTTAGATGTAGCATTTGGAAGAAGGTCTGGCAAAAGTGCTTCCTCTCAGGGCCTTCTTGTTGAGAACAGTTCCTAGAATTTCACCTGATAGATGTTATTCTCTTCATATTGTTTCATTTTGTGAATATGTGCGATGTGATGATTAGATCTTTTCTCTATCCAGTGAAAAAGTTCCACAGAATTTTAAGAGCAAGAAAGTCTGGAACTGAATAGAGACGAATTATTTTATCACGATTATTTTAATCAAATCTAGTAATTTAAAGAAAATTACTACAATACTTTCCCTAGGTTTTTAAAAATGTTATGTCCTATTGATATATATGTAATATTACTATGACAAATAGAATCCCAATTTTAAAGATAGGTCTTACTGCGACTCTTCATTTGTTTGAAACCTGATTATCTGAGTACTGTTTGAGTTCTGTTTTTTTAAGATAATACTTAATTTGCTTGAGGAATATAATTTCTCTGCCTAGGAATCTAATGCGTCTTACATTCTTGGATGACAAGCAGCAATAATGAAAAATCAAATACAGTTTCTTCTGTTGCTGTTTAACTGCATTTCCTTTTTTTGTTTCTTTGTTTTCTTGAGACAGGGTCTCACTGTGTAGTTCCAGTTGGCCTTGAGCTCACTGTGGTTTTTTTTGTTTTGTATTGTTTTGTTTTTGTTTCTTGAGACAGGGTCTCAAAAACAAAAACTGTAGGGCAGGCTGACCTCAAACTCTGTGTGGCCCAGGCTGGCTTTGAACTCACAGTGATCCTCCTCCCTCAGCCCGCCGAGTGCAGGGATTACAGACACGTGCTGCCACGCCCAGCTACGTGGTGTTTTCATGTCTTCATTCCTTCTGCACATATTCACTGCACCCTCTGTGGGAGCGCTGTGCGAGGCTCGCTGGATACACAGTGAGCAAATACAGCAGTGGAGTTCACAGCCCTGTAAGCCGATGTGGCTGGCGAAGCAGTAGGCACACAAGTGAGATAGGGCTTCCTGAGGTCAGTGCCATGGAGTACTTGGAAAGCATCTATTGAAGGTCCACAAGAAAAGGCTGCTCAGTGAGAATCGCTGTGGAGGCCACGAATAGGAACGTTGCTGCCAGCGGGACAGAGAGAATGGCTTTGCAGGAGGAATGTGGAGAACTCCAGAAACTGAAAGAGTTTGAAGGCGGAGTCCAAGGGTCCAAGGACTGCATGTAGCATGAGTCTGAGCTGTAGGCAGATTCCACCATGCACGGGCCTCCCAGGCCTTGGTAATGGGCGACTTGGGCTGTTTTTTGGAAAGGAGCCTAGGATGCTTTGTTCCCATGTGTCTCCTGGACTCTGCTTGCTTCCAAGTTGTAGAAGTTGTCACCTTTAAATAGAAGAATATTGTGAGTGTGAGGAAACTTTAGTCAGAAAGGACTTGATCATCATAAAATGTATGAGAGCCACACTCCACACATTTCTTAACCCAGTTTTATCTATATTTTGTACTATATAATGTAAAGACCTGGATTTAATGTTAGACCAGGTCTTAACCATAGTGACCTAGGGATGCAAATGAATACCTTACAGGAATTTAGGATGTGACCTTTGTTCATTAAATAGCAAAGCAAACAGGTCCATGGTGGGGCTTGGCACAGGGCACTGAAAACTTAGGCCTCCATACTTGTCTGCCTCTTGAATTCATATTACAGATCCTAATAAATAATGGAACACTTTATTTAAACCTAGTGGACAGCGAAATATGAGACCTGGAATGATTAATGTTACAGTTTCTTAATAAAAATTAATCTAGCTACCAATTTTTAGTAACTATGACTTATGATACTAAGAGTTTGTGTAGTAGTAAGAAGCTAGAATAGAATCAGTACTTTTTTTTTTTTTTTGGTACTAGGGACCGAACTCGCGACCTCACACTTGCCAGGCAGGCACTTATACCACTGAGCTAAAACCTGGGCCCCTAGAATCAATACTTTAAAAAAAAAAAAGAACAGAAACAAAGACTCACTTGAAAAAGATACATGCATTGTGAGAATTGTGAAAATGCGTATGTTCGTCTTTAGTAGTTTGTATTGTTACAACTATGTCATAAAGATCTAGAAATGTGTGCCTTTTAAATAATATGTAGTTAAGTACATCTTTATTGTTCTTTTCTAATACATTTCTCAGAATTATCTCTAGCCTTATATAAAAAATAACCATGTTACACATTGGTCTTGGAGTGCTGAAGATTGTTCATTCTACTAAACAGTATTTAATTTCTACAGATCCTAAATGTTGTTGTTATAGTGGTACTGTTTACTTTTTAATTTACTAGGTTGCTGCTGTAAGTACCATAGTAAACAGAGGGATAACACCAAAGGCTTTTGTGTTCAGAAACTATGGTCATTTTCCTGGAATCAACTCTCATTACTTGGGAGGGTGCCAGTATAAAATGTGGCAGGCCATTAGAGCCTCCTCTGCTGCCCCGGGCTACTTTGCAGAATATGCATTGGGAAATGATCTTCATCAAGTAAGTAGACTTACATGGCTGTCTTTTTAAATTTTACATGATTACAGAAATCAGCTGTTACTAAATGGTCATCAGTTTCACAAGGATCAATCAAGGGACTGCGTCAGTGTTAATACTGTTGTCCAAAAATACCCAGTTCAAAGCTGGGAATAGTGGTGCACATCTGTAATCCTTGCACTTTGACAGACTGAATCAGGGAGATAGCAAGTTCAGCCCCAGCCTGCACAACTAGCAACTTAGTGAGATTCCATTACAAAATAAAAAATAAAAAGCACTGGGAACGTACTTTAGTGTGAAGACCCAGTTTTACTGATGAAAAAATGAGATAATATATATGATTAGCTATTACATGATAAAAACTAAAAATGTCCAGGCACAGTTGCACACACCTGTAATCCCAGCACTTGGGAGACTGAGGCAGGAGAGTTGTTGTGAGTTTGAGACTGGGCCACAAAGTGAGCTCAAGGCAGCCTGAACTGCACAGTCTCAAAAACAAACAAAACTAAACTAAAAGTGAAATACATTCTGTGAAAATCCAGAACTCAGTCTTTGCTTCACAGCTCTGGAAGGTATAGTTTGATTTGAAGGAGATAATACAATAAAGTAATATAGTAAACACTCAATTAGTTGCATACTATATACACTTAATGCTTTTTATATGTTTTCTCATTTAATCATTTCTACTCATGAGAGAACTATTTCCATTCTCTTCTCATCTTTCCTAAAGCAGTGTCATAATCTTTGTAGTAAAGAGATTAAAATAGGATTTCTTTGATCTTTGGAATCATTGCAGACTTTGTCTGATCAGTCCTTGTTGAATTACATAAGGAGCTTCCCCTTCTTGCCTCGTGTTTTGTTTTCCTCCCCTCCCTCAGGATAGAAAGTGCTGGCTGTTGAGTATCTTTCTGTCATAGGTTTCAGGATCTATTGTTCAAAATAATTTTGCTCATTTTTATTTAGGTGACTGGTGGTCTCCAAATTATGTTGAAAAATATACCCTGATAATCACTGCTGTAACAAATTTAGCATACTTTTCACAAATTATTTATGTAAAAGAAGCAAATACACATAATTTTATAATACCTTAAACGTTTTATTTCTTACTATAAGACATTGATCTTCATAGTCTAAATTTTCTGTAATTTCCAACTTGTACCTGTATGAATATATGTATGTATTTCTTTTTGGTACTGGGGATGGAACTCACAACCTTGTTGTGATCTCCTTGTTACCAGGCAAGCGCTTGCGCCACTGACCTAAATCCCTGGCCTGTACCTGTATTTAAATACAGCTTTAATCTGTTAAAGATTGGTTGCATCCCTAAATCTAAGAATTACTGCTTTTAGTATAAATATATTGTCATATTTTTATAAAGTTTTACAAAACTGAATAAGCATGTTTTGTTTTAAGCCATGCTCCTTCTATTGCTTGTAAAATCTAATTTAATAATAAAATTTATTTTAATATGTAAGCTTCCTGTCCTTAACAGCTACTTGCTTGTATTCTTATTTTATTCTGGCCATGTCATAAAGGGAGAGACAGCCTAAATGATGTATTTAAAATAAAATATTTAAGGTTCAGAAAGTATAACTAGGATGGTTACCTTGCTACAAACTTACGGTTATGCTAAATATCAGGGACTATTTCCATTCAGGACCAAACATTTTCAGACTTCAAAAGATGTTAAATTCGTTGCTCTATATTCTTTGCTTAAGAGGAAGTATTTTAAAAATTTAATTAAGTCCTTTTGATGATGTATATAAGACAAACCAAACCTAAGTAATTCAGTGGTGTCTTTTCCACTTTATATGTACAGACTAGTGATACCTGTTTTCATGCTCAGCCATTTTTTGTATTGATGATCATAAATCTTTCGAATTCTTTTGCACTACAGACTAAAATAACTTCATATAAATTATGTATAAAAATTGGAAAAAGATACATGTAAGTCAGTGGCCTACAGAAAAGTTGGCTCATTTACTAAAAATATTCAAACAGGATCTGGAGTTCAAAGAACCTATTTCAGTATCTGTCTCATGATGGAGTCTGTTCTTCTAAGATTTCAGGTAGAAGAAATGGATATTTTTCCTCTCAAAAATCAACTGAAAAGTTTGATAAGAATTTCTAAAGTATGAACAACTTGAATGGTTAAACAATGTTCAAGCAAAATTTCTGCCTCTTTCTAATCTTTCAGAAGTTGCCAAGGTTAGCATTAAAATAGAGTACTTCAACTTTTTCATCCTAAATCCTTTGAATAATTATATTCAGCTACTTCCAGACTCATTTCAGAATTGTTTTCACTGTCATATCTGACATACATCTTAGTTTAAGTTACTTCATGTCCTTTTTAGAACTAAGTAGAACATAAATTATAGGTTAATACTCAGCAGTTACTGAAAGTAGTGCTATAATTAAGAGGTCTGAATAGATGGATGTGAATATGTCATTTGCCTTTGACTATAAAAAGAACATTATTATTACAGTTACTTGCAAGGCATCTGAGGTATCCTAGAAAATTGTAAAGTAGGAGGAATTCTTTAGTGCCAGTCACTACTTCTTATTCAAGTAGTAACACGCCAAGAGAATTAAAAACAAGCTACACATGGGAAGAAAATGCACACCATACATTTAACAAAGGAAATATATCCAGGATATTTATGGATACTGTATGTAAGGCAACCACCTGAGTAGTCACAACTCATTTGGGGCAGGGGTTGGTTTGGGTTTGGTTGTATCTTGTTTGGCCCTTTGAGATGCTGGGGATTAAGCCGAGGGCCCTGACATGGAGCTGTGTCTTCAGTCCTTTTCTTCATTTGGAGACAGGGTCTCAGTAGAGTCACCACCTTTCTCAGGCAGGGTTGAACTTGTGAGTCTCTTGCCTAAGTCTCCTAGAGTGCTAGGATTCTAAGTGTGAGCCTCCATTCCGGGCTACATTTTAACTATCTTTAATCAGATTAATAGCTTTCCAGTTTTTAAGTCAAGCATATAATATTAATAATGTATGTTTTAATAGTTACATTTATTTAATATGCACTCTCTTGTAATTTGACCCTAATCTTAAATACTTTCATTTTATTGTATTTTATAGTACTACAGCAGATTTTACCTTTGTTTTTGAATTCTTGAAAATGTTCATTATTAATTAATGCTTAGAAATGTAAAGTTTGATATACTTTAGATTATAGCTGCATAGTCATAGATACATATTGTTAGTGGAATTTTATTTTATTTTATTTTACTTATTTTAAAAGGAGTATTCTGGGAATCAAGCTTAAAACTTTGCATTTGCCAGGCAAATGCTGTGCCACTGAGCTATATCCTTAGCCCTTGTTAGTGAAATTTTAATTTAAAATTTAGCTATGTTTGAGCCAGGTGTGATGGCTCACACCTGTAATCCCAGCAATCGGGAGGCTGAGGCAGGAGGATCATTGCAAGTTCAAGACCAGCCTGGAGTGCTCTAAAGGTTATAACTGAATATATGTTTAAGTGTATAAGATAGATAACCAAAATACTGGATTTTGTTGGATCATTGAACAAAACTGTTTGCAGTCTCACTGTTTGAAAGTCCACTTTATATGCTTTAATTTTGTAACTTGAACAACTATTTCTAAGATGACAATAGGTAATTTATTAACTAGTGATTTCTTACTGTTTATTTTTTAAATTTTGTATTACTTATACCCTTTTTCTGTTTTTTTTTTTTCTTTTTCTCCTTAAATAAAATTAAAAAAAAAAAAAAGACCAGCCTGGGCTACAAAGTGAGCTCAAGGCCATCTTGAACTGCAGCGTGAGACCCTGTCTCAAAAAGGAAAAAAAAACATTAGCTATATTTAATTTGTGAAAGAAGTGGTTGTCATTGTTAGAAGCAGAACTTTTTTCTATTCATTTTATTACTATATTAACCACTAAATAAACATAATTTGTCGTTTTAAAATTAGCTCAGTTTGTTTTAGTATTGAGAAAAATATACCAAGCAATCCAAGAATTTGTTAAGAATAGGAAAGCAAGGCTTAATACAAAATTTAGTCAGGCTACAAGGTTTTCAGATTTTGTACTATGGGAAATAAAATTAATTCATTATAAAAGAGTATCTTGTCCTTAAATAATTTTTTGTTTGGTTTGGTCAATTTCCCATAGAAGTAAATATCCAGTTCCTTAAAACACAATTTTTATTTTTGTACCCATAACATACAATTTCACTTTTAAGAGTCCTCTTTAAAATTTCCTTTGCAGGATGGAGGCTTGCTTCTCAACAACCCTTCCGCCTTAGCAATGCATGAGTGTAAGTGTCTTTGGCCGGATTCCCCATTAGAGTGCATCGTGTCCCTGGGCACAGGACGCTATGAGAGTGACGTAAGGAACTCCGCGACCTACACGAGCTTGAGAACCAAACTCTCTAATGTCATCAACAGTGCGACAGACACCGAAGGTTAGTGTGTCAGGCTCTTGAGTTGCACACACCGAGGCTGTGGTAGGGTCCGCTGATGGGAACTCTGGGGGCGTCGCTGTGTCTGGGTAGTGGGCCGCGGAGGCACTCGGGGGTCGAGTGTTATGGTCCCATTCCTCACCCTTTTCGTGTTGAGTGACCCAGAGACACTCTACTGAGCAGCAGCCTTTGCCTGCTTAGAGCTGGCAAGAGACTAAAGCAGGACGGCACAAAAGCTTGCACAGAGGGCCTTATTCTTAAGAGAGAGAAAACGACAGGAGGACTCAGATTGTTCAGCTGTACATACAGTAACTGAGAGAGAGACTGCAGGACTTACGGTATTGAGCTATTGGTAATGAGGCCAGCTGCCCTTGGAGTAAGTCGTTGCTTCCTTTGTGTTTTGTTCTGTTTTGTTTTTAGTTTTCTGAGACAGGGTCTGGCTATGTAATTCAGAGCGGTAGGCTCAAACTCCACATACTGCTCCTGCCTTAGCCTTTTGTGTGCTGATACTGCAGACATGCACCACCTTACCTGGCCTTGCTTTCGTTCTTGCCGCCCCTACAGTCTAGTCATCTTGCTACAAAGGCTGAAGCAATCCATGTAAAATGCAAGTCAGATCTTTCCTTCCCTTAAAACCCTCTAGGCTTCTTCCAGAGGGTGAGGACACTGTAATGTTTCCATGAGCCTGCCTTTCCTGGGTGGTGCGTGGCAGCAATACTCACTTTATTTTTGATAAAGACTTTTAGAACTGCTTCAGAAAGTGGCAAGATTGCGGGGATGAGTGTCTGAAGCAAGGGAGAGTATTTTGAGGGGTTAATAGCAATATTTTACTGTAATGTTTTTAAGTATTAAACGTTCACTGTGTATTTTGATTATTCCTTGTAATAACTATATTGATGAAGCATTTGTAACTGCTAATTACAGGTTGCTTTTAGCCCATGAAGACAGCCATTTCATGTGGTTTAATCTAGTGTATAATTAGTTACTAATCCAATGGTAAATGTGTACAGTTATGGCTATGAATTAAAATGAATGAGAAAACTGTCTCCTCTGGCAAGGGTAGACTTTATCTAGGATTCATAAACTTTACATCAGAAAAAGAATTAGAGATACAAGTTTAGAAGGAGAAACTAAATCACCTTTTTTGGAAAGAGGAGAGAAATAAAGAGATTTCCATATACTCGTTGTTTTGTGAGACTCTAATAGCCGGAGGTCTATAATGACAAAAAAAATTGATATTCATTCAGAAAACAGTTTTTGTTGTTAAAAAAGGAGCAGCTGCAGGGACTTTATGAATTACTAAAAGTAGATTATCAAACAGTTTCACTAAACTAGAGTTTACTTTTAGATGTGTTGAATTCTAATAATCTTTTTTCTATTTTTAAGGAATATTTTATAACTATAAATAGATGATGAGAATTCTCCTTAGGGATTATCAACACTTCTTATCCTTCTGTACATCATAGCAGTGTTTTATGTAATACTCCACGCTACCGTATTTTGGGTTTTCTTCTAATACTTAACACCAGAATTATACCAGGAGGAGTTAGAAAGAGAGAGGAGTTGCAGGTTGTTCAAAGGAATCTTTGCTCATTTTTCCTCCTTATCTTAAAACCAAATTTGAAGCCTTGTCTTTTTACTCTTTAACTTACGTCTGGGGAAATGTAGGAAGAACATTTTTTAAATGGTTCCAGTTTTGTAAAATACAACCTACAGCGATGTTTAGGAACAGACTGAGTTAGCCACGCACTGTGTCACCTTCACATCTCTCTTGTGTACTTGTTTGACAGGATCTTTTTAGGTCCGCCATTCAGGTTCAGACAACTCTGAATTCCTAATGGTGCCCTAATGTTCCCAGGACCTGATAATAATAACCTATTTCTCAATCAAACCTCAGTTTTCCTGTGGTCAGGCTGAAGACCCGCCCAGGTTTCCTGTAATCAGGCTATACCCTCGTCCACTGCCCCTCATTTTCTACCCTGGCTGGTCCAGTCCTTGCCAGTCATGCAGGAATCTGTCTTGGGTCCTGTTGCTGCTACAGCCAGTAACTTAGCATCCTAGCCCCTGGTGTGTTGCTGCTTAATTCCAGGCATTGAGCACCCTAAAGGGGTGCAAAAATTTGTTTGCAGTTTTCAAAGTGAATCAGAAAAGTCAAACATAGATTGAATTTTACTCAAAAAGTCACCCTGGGGCCTTTTGTCTAGGGACATTTAGCACATGTAAAGATTTAGGAGAGTTTAAGGAAATTCTGGAGATGCCACTTAGTAATTGTAAAGCACACACTGAGTTTTTGTTGTTGTTGTTTTATCCCAAATCCATTTTATTTCAAAGAGAAAAAAAATTCAAAACACAATTGGGGCAACAATGGGTGGTACATACATTTCACATTGCAATCCCCAAATTAGTGACCCAGAGCACAAGACATCTGCATTCAATTGTCTGAACAATACCAGTACAAATCTCTCTCTTTAGTGGACTCAGAGAAATCAGTAATATAGTTAAAAAACAAACAAACATATAAGATATATCTTAACTATATTTTATATATATAAGATATATTATATCTTAGAGATATCTTAACTATATTTTATATATAGTTATATATATTGTTTCTTTAAGCTCATACTAGTAAGACAATATTGTCTGATTTATTTCATTGTGACTATGGACTCAAGTTGTATGCATTTACCTATAAAGTCTCAAGTTTGTCCTCCTTTATACCTGAGTAGTACACCATTAAAAGTACCACATCTTTTTTTTCCATTCCTCAGTCAGTGGGCAGTTTTTAGTGGAGCTTTAGGGGTCCTCTCTTTAGAGTATCATGTCATTTGCAAACCATAGTTTAACTTCTTCCTTTCCTATCTTTAATCATTTTATTTCTCTTGTCTAGTTGCTCCAGTTAAAGTTTCCAGGAATTAAACCAGGAGGAGTTAGATAGAGAGAGGAATGTTGAATAAGAGTGGAGACAGTGGACCTTCTTGTCTTACTCCTGATTTTAGAGAAAGAGTTTTCAGTTTTTGTCCATTTAGTCTGATGTTGGCTCTTGGTTTGTTGTAGATGGCTTTTATCAAATTGAGGTAAAGACTATGCCAGGTTTTTTTAAGCTGGCTTTATTTATTTATTTGTCTTTTTGAGACAGGGTCTCATTATACAGTTGAGGCTGGCTATGCGCTCACTTTGTAGCTTAGGCTGGTTTTAAATTTGCAGTGATCCTCTTGCCTCAGCCTCCTGAGTGCTGACATTACAGGAATGTGCCACCACACCCGGCTTACTATAGACTTTTTATCACGAATGGATGCTGGAGTTTTATCAAAAGCTTTTTCTGCATCTATTGAGATGATTATATGATTTTTGTCTTTGACTCTATTAATATGGTATATTACACTGATTGATTTACATATGGTGAACCATGCCTGCAGCCTTGGGATGAATCCCACTTGATCCTGGTGTATAATTGTAATATATTAAAAACAACCAGCTGAATTAAATCAGCACAGGGCTGAGTGTACATGTACAACTGCGGCAAGTTGCTGGCCTAGAAGGAGACATGGAGAAGAAGAGTGAAACAGTGTGGTTTCTCCTACGTGTTGTGGTTTGGAGCCATTGCTTCTCCTGGAGGAGCTTGTCATGATGGCTTCCCCAAATGAATTCAGCCATTATCCTTGGAGGAGCTTAGGACCTTGTCGCTGAGAGTGGCTGTGGTTCCCTTTAGAGGAGCTCTGGTCCTTACTTTGAACATTGCTTCCTGGCTCCAGAGAGAAAAACATTTGGTATTTAATCTTCAGAAGTTGTTACACTGGCTTCCTGACATGTACTCTACTGTTCTCATCATTAGAGGAACTTGGGACCTCATTGTCACTGAGGATGGCTGTGATACTTTGCAAGGGAGTCGTGGTCATTATTTTGAGTGTCATTGCTTGGCTCCTGTATAGACTCTTCGGCCTACGGGAACAGATCCTTCACCCTGCTGGCATAGACTTTCTGGCTTCCACTGCTGACCTTTGGGCCTTCGTAGCGCAGATCTGTAAAACAGACTTGCCTGCATTGGTCCAGGCTCTAGGTTTTCAGCTGTACTCACGCAGGATAATGCTGTGGGATTCAGACCCTCAGCTGACTTTTCTAGGTCTTTAGTGTTGTGAACAGATTTTTCTGCACTTTCTTGTATTTAACTCTGGGTAGCCATCATAAATAATAATATAAGTTATGTGTCTCATATGTAATTGTTCTCTTTGCAGTCCTTGACTACAGTCTTCTTGATGATTTGCTGCATTCTCTTTGCCAGTGTCTTATTGAAGATTTTTGCATCTAGTTCATTAGGGAAATTGAACTGTAGTTCTCTTTCTTAGTTGGGTCCTTCTCTGGTTTTGATATCAGAGTAATGTTTGCTTCTAGGAATGAATTTGGGTATTGCTTGCCTTTAAATTTTGTTAAAGAGTTTGAAGAGTAGTGATGATACATCTTCTCTAACTTTCTTACACAATTCAGCAGTGAATCAGGATGTGGGATTTTCTTTGTTGATAGGTTTTTAGTTACATCTTGGATTTCATGTACTGTTACTGGCTTATTTAGATTTTTATTATACCTTCTGAATTCAGCTTTGCTATTTCATATGTATCTAAAAGTGTGTCCATACTTCTGTATTTTCTTCTGAATCTACAGAGTCTGCTGTGATTTCGCCCTTTTCATTCAAAATTGCATGTATTTAAGTCTTTTCCTTTTTTTTGATAAGGTTGACTAAAGATTTGTCAATTTTATTTAATCTTTCAAAGAACCAGCTCTTCAATTTATTGATTCTTTTGATTTTTCTACTCTTCAGTGTGTTCATTTCTGCTCCGACTTTTGTAATCTCCTCCCTCATACAAGCTTTTGGCTTAGCCTGATCTTTTTCTAGAAGTTTGAGGTTCATTAAGTTGTTTATATGTGCTTGTTCTGTTTTCCTGATATGGGTATTTACTACTATAAATTTTTCGCTTATGACTGCTTTCTTTGTGTCCATAAGTTCTGGTATGTTGTATTGTCATTATCATTCAACTATAAAAATCGTCTAATTTCTTTTTTAATTTCATGTGTGACCCATTAGTTGTTCAACAGGATGCTGTTTAATTTCCATATACTTGCGAAGTTCTTGTGGTTTCTTTTGCCATGGATTTCCAATTTTATTGCTCTGTGGTCTGATAGTATGCATGGGATAATTTTAATTCGTTAGCATTTACTTAAGCATGTTCTACGGACCACTAGTTGATCTGTCTTTTTGTGACACTGGAGTTTTGAGATCTCGTAATACAGTTATATTAGGGCTTATTTGGTTTTTCATGTCCATTAGTAATTATTTTATATAGTATTTATTTTATATAGTATTTGTTGCATATATATTTATGATATCGCTTCATCCTGGATTGCTCGCTTTGCTAGGAGGTAGTGACCTTTTTTTAAATCTCTCTTAATCAGTCTTTGCTTGAAATTCACTTTATCTGCAAATAAAATAGCTACCCCTACCTTTTCTGGGTTCCTATTGCATGGAGTATTGTTTTCCATCCTTTGACTTTCAGTGTGTGAATTTCTTTTTGGAATTAAATGTGTTTCTTGTAAGCAGTGTATTGTTGATCTTTCTTCTTGATCCATTCTGCCAGTCTGTGTCTCTTGATTGGTGAAACGAGACCATTAACATGGATGGTTATAACTGATATGTATTGACTTATCCTTGTCTTGGTGTTTTCCTGTTGTTGGTTCTCTCCCCACCACCTTTTTTCCCATTCCCTCTAACGTTTGCCTTGTCTGGTGAATTCCACCTTTTGGGGTTCATGGAGCTGCAATCCTTATTATCTCTTTCTAGAGTGTTCTTCAGAATGTTTTAGAGTGCTGTTTTAGTGGTTATAAATTTCCTCAGATGTTCTTTGTCACGAAAGTATCTTATTTCTCCATCAGTTTTGATAGTTTTGCGAGGTTCATCAATCTGAGTTGAACGTTTTCCTTTGGAACTTGGTTTATTTCACTGCAAGCCCTCCTTGACTTGAGAGTTTATGCTGAGAAGTCAGCTGTGATTCTGATGGGCTTTTCTTTATAGGTGATTTATTTCTTTTTCCTAACAGCTTTTAAGATTCTGTACTTTCGTTGAATTTCTGGAATCTTGACTATGATATGCCTGGCTGTAGAATTTCTTTGATCATGGCTAATTGGGGGTATATATGCTTCACTTATCTGAATGTCAAATTCTTTTTCTCCACCAGGAAAGTTTTCTGCCATGGTATCTGTGAACATTTTTAAACATCATTTGTGATACCTCCTGCTTTTTCATTGAGTCCAATCAATCTCAAGTTACTCTTCTTTGTCATATGTAGCAGCTACTGGATTGATTTCTCATGGTCCTTTGCTATTTTTGAGAAATCTTTCTTTTCCTGGTTGCTAACTGCAAGCCTGTCTTCAATTTCTGAGATCCTGTCCTTATATTGGTCTAATCTGTTTTGAATACTTTCAGTGAAATTTTTATTCTCCTGGACTGTGCTTGTATCTGCTTTATGGATTCCCTTTCTTCCATATGCTGAGCTTCTGTAATTTTCTTACGTTTCTCTATTTTGTCTATATCTACTCTAGCATCACCAAGCATGGTCTTTGTCTCAGAGATTATTTCTGATTTCATTTTTTCCAGAGCCTTATTCAGTTACTTTGTTGTTACCACTTCAGGGAAGCCAAGTGGGAGGCTTTCAGATTGTCCTGCCTCATTGCCCCTGGATTTGCCTTTGGTGAACTTGATGTCTGGGACTACATTTTAAGGGTCTTTTCATTTTTTTTCGTTCTTTTTTTAGTTTAATTCCTGGGCTGATGTTTGTAAATTGCCTATGGTGGAATGCTTTATTGGTAGTATGTATGGTAGAGGATCCCTAGCTGATCGATGACTACTTCTCCGAGGTATCTTCCAGGTGTAGCTGGGGGGTTTTTGTTACTTTGTCACAGAGTCTCACTGTGCAGTTCAGGCTGGCTTTGAGCTCTGAACTTTGTAGCTCAGGCTGGTCTCAAACTTGCAAGGATCCTCCTGCCTCAGCCTCCCAAGTGCTGAGATTACAGGCATGTGTCACGGTACCCAGTTTGTAGCTGGGTTTTGAGTTTGAGTCTTTTGGAAGATTTTAACTCTTTAGTTTGTTGGTGATGAGAAGTTGTTGCTTCTTTGGCCCAGTCCCCGATTCTTTGGCACTGTGCCACAGTATTTTTTGTGACCCTTAGTCACCGTCATGGAATACCAGGACAAACAGCTGTTTAGAACAATTATGTCAATTTTGTCTATAGTGGTACCAGCAGCATCAGACACATCCTAGAGAATGACAAACTGAGCTAACCCTTAATTTGCCACTTCAAACCTTGTGAACCTGCTTTATGTTTATATAACAACATCTAAAACAAATCAGAAAATTATATGCCATATACTAGTCAATTTTGCCGTCAGGAGCTAAACTTTAAAATGGATTAAAGAATATAGAAAAGTGTAAGAAGAGGAAGCGATTAGAAGTAAGGTCGGAGGGCAAAGAGGGATCACACCAACTTGGGGAAAGTGGTGTAAAAGACTGAAGGAAAAGAGAGATGGAAGAGATAAAAGGAAGACCAGAGCAGAACCAAAGCCACCAAGAGACTAAGCCACACATTCATACTCGTAAAAACAAAATCAAGCAATGAAGGATAAAGAGAAAAAAGTCTTTTTTTAGGGTTCTCTCTGGTTTTACTAGTAGACAGCCTGTGGAGTCAGAGTCCCAATTCATGCAGAGCTCTCCCAGAAAGCCAGCATTAGCTTTTTGGCTGGATAGTGAAAAATCTCAGCAGGCCTCCCCGGAGACCAGACCCACTGGGCTTGCCACTGCCCAAGCAGTGTCCCTGGGTCCGAGCCAGCTGGGAGCTGCTAGGTGGAGCCAGCAGCAGTTCTGGGTTCTGGTTTTATCCAGCCAGTCTCTAACATGGCTCCTGGCCAGTCACTGTCTCCTGTGGGAGGATTAAGTCCTCTGTACTCACCGTCAGTGCAGTCCCTCACATCTGCTGTGCCCCTCCACAACCCGTGTCTCTGCAGAGGCCTCCAAGATCGCCAGCTGTCCCCGTCACCCCAGCTCTGCAGGTCTGAATGCTCCTCGTGCTGTGAGTCCATCTCAGGGAGAAGGTGCTGCTGGCCACCTCCTCCTTCATTGGAGCTTCTCTCTGCGCTCTCTCTGTGGGCTTCGGGGTGCACTTCAGGTTCTTCCGGGGTCCAGTGGACTCGCTTCCCTCTTTTTGGCCTTCCTCATGATGATGTATATTCCAGTGTCCAGATAGTGACTCTCAGGCTGTTTTCTCAGCTGCTTACTGCTTGGCCATCTGGTTTCCAGCATATACTGTTTTAGATATGGAGATAAACTGAAGCCTAAAATTGTAAAAAAACAAAAGACAAGGTGGGGAAGGAGAGAGGGGGCTGTGGGGCTGGAGCAGATGCTGTTATCCGAGGAGGGTCGTGGCAGATCTCTGTGGTCAGCGCAGTGGGCTGACGAGGAGCCCAGCCAAAGGGGAATGCAGGCCCCATCCTTCTCATCAGGGCTTGGAGCTGCTAGTCAGTGAGAGTGGAGCCAGTGCATAAGTTGAGGCCAGGGCACACAGGGAGTGCGCCTCTCTTCCTCACTTGTAACTGTCCCCTGTTCATTTCTCACACCCTAGCCACCTGGCCTCCCTGCTAGCAAATGTCACCCTTCTGTGGACTTAGCAGAATGGTAGTCCCAGTGCCAAGGAAATGTCACCACAGCATCCAGGGAAGTCCCCAAAGCAGAGATGGGGATTCTTGATTCAGACCACTCACAAGGCAGGCTGCAGGTTCACCAACTTTCATCACAGAAAGAGAATTTTCAGGACATTATCAGTAAGCAGCAGAAAAGGATTTATTAGGCAGAATTTTTAAAGTACACTCAAAAGAGTATAGGCCCTTGAGAGACAGGTTCCAAAATTTTGCTTTCCAAAAGATGTATTTAATATAATGAAAGATCAAGCTGTAGCCCAAAAGAAAATTTTATAAAATAGGTATCTGGCTCATTATCTAATCCAAATACTGAGATTCAAATGTGCAGAGAATTCTTGGGGTGGGGCACGGGGGTTATTTAAGGGAGAACATAGCAATTATATTAGAAATAATGGGCAAAATTTTTGAAAAGAAGCTTCACTAAAGATGAAAAGATCTAAGAAGTACATCAAAAACTTCTCAGCATTATTAGTTATTAGATGAAAATTAAAAGTACAAGATAACACTGCTTAACTTCTTGAATGTCAAAATAGCACCCATTTCAGAAGACAGTATAGCTGTAATTTTAAAACTGTAACCAGGAAATGGAATAATATTTCCACACAAAGATTTAGGTGTAAATATTTATAGCAGAGTCTTTCTTAATAGCTAGAGTCTAAGTAGAGCCAGAATCAGAACTCAAGAGAACAAATTGTATGAGAGCTATACAGTGGGCTGCTACTCAGAGAGTCATTGATACATGCTACAGTACAGCCGAATTTCAAAAGCATTTTGCTAGGAGAAAGAAGGTAGACAGGAAAGAGTCATAGACTTATGAATCTGTATGAAATGCTAGAAAAGGCAGGGGGCAAGAGGGAACCACCTGTCAGGAAACGGGAGAACTTTTTGAGGATATGGAAGTGTTCTGTGTCATGATTTGTTGTGGTTGCGTATGTTTGTAAATGTTTGCTAAATAACACAGTTTAAATTTGTGAATCATATGTAAATTATATCTCAGTATTATCTCCAAAAATTAAAAACGAAAAGAAGGTTGGAAAGACAGTCCAATAGAACACTACAGCAAATATTGTAATTTAGCAAAATAAAGTGTTTTGGAAAATGAATTTCATTTTGTGGTTTTGTTTGATATTGTGGATTCTTTCTCCCGTAAGTTCAAGTGATGGAATAAGTGTTTGTAATGTGCCTAGAATGAAAGTAATTTTAGATGAGGTTAATGGATTATGGCAGGACAGCTCGCCCTGTGCCCTCTCTTCTTACCCACCCTCGCCCCTTCTTTTTTTGTTTTTCCAGAAGTCCATGTAATGCTTGATGGTCTGTTACCTCCTGACACCTATTTTAGATTCAATCCTGTCATGTGTGAAAACATACCCCTAGATGAAAGTCGAAATGAAAAACTGGATCAGCTGCAGTTGGAAGGACTGAAGTACATGGAAAGAAATGAACAAAAAATGAAAAAACTTGCAAAAATATTAAGTCAAGAAAAAACAACTCTGCAGAAAATTAATGATTGGATAAAATTAAAAACTGACATGTATGAAGGTCTTCCGTTCTTTTCAAAATTGTGATGATTGGATGCACATATTCTCACAAATGAAGGCCTGTTCAGAAGATCGTGCAAATTCAGCCAGGAATTCTGGAGTTCAACATGAGTTAACTTTGAATCAAAGATTCTGGGGTGTCTGAAAAAGACGGTGCTTTGATCAGCTTCCACAGTAGAGAAGACACATTGAGTTACAGAATTCATACAAGAATTAAGTTTTTAAGATGTTAGTATTAACTAAGATTTAGGAATTTTATTATTGTGCTATTTGGTTTTAGTAGCTATTGTTAAATTGTTAGCTGTTTTAAAGTTTATTAATACGTGTGCCAAACAGAAAATTGAAATTACACTTTGTATCTTTCCTTAGTCATTGTAATCATGTTCAATTCATGCAGTTGATTTTTTTTCACATGGGAAGCTAATTTCTTCCCTTTATTTGTGTTTTCACAAGCTGCATTTGCAACTCACATGCTACCTTTTATTGTAACATCATCTAAACAGTTGCAGAAAAATGGAACTTTCAGGCTGGGGATTTAGCTCAGCGGCATAAGCGCCTGCCTTGCAAGCAGGTAGTCATAAGTTCCATCCCCAGTACCGATAAAAAGGAAAAAGACAAAAAAAAAAAAAAAAGGAACTTTCTCTAGTAAAGTACTTTTACACTTGAAATATGAATGAACCGATACAGTTTTCTATTCAGAATTTGCTTATTTCAGCATTGTTTGATTTAAAAAGATAAATGGTTACAATTCATTACCTTTTCCCTCTGAAATGTCAAAATAATGCTGTTAACTTTTCTAAGCCTTGCTCAATCTTATCATTTGCAGTTATGAAATTATTTGATTTTACTAAGAATATTCCTGTAATAAATAAATTATTGAAATAGTGTGTTGTTAAAAGATTAATGTTTCTAAATTTTTTTATTCATAATGTAGCTCCTCATTTCTTGTAGCATTTGAATCCTATCAACAGTAACACTTTAAAAAATGTTAGGGTTGCTGTACTTTATTAACTCCTTTAACCACGTGATTTCCCAAAAGTTAAAACACTGACTTGAAACATTGCTTATACCAAACGCATTGATCTTTGTTGTGTCATGGGTTTGCCACATCAGTCATTACATCATGGTTAGATCTCTAAGACAGGTGAAGAAGAGGTAAGTATTCTTTTGATATATATGGGGAATTGAACTCAGGCCTTTGTGCTTGCCAAACAGCCATAATTACTCTGCTGTGTAAACTGCACCTGATTTTCACCTGCTGCTCTGCAGTGTTGATTCCCAGGGCTGAGGGATGTGCTTCAGAGCCTGCTGGAGGGGGTTGCCCTGGCCACCCCACACAGGGCCGCACCTTTCCACCTCAACTGGGCTTCACTTAACGTCATTTGTAAAACAAGGAGATAGGGCGCAAATTTTGTAACATCTAAATTTCTTGGTCTGTAGTTACAGGATAATGAAACTTTTAGTGGATTATTTTTTGTTTGTTTTTTTTTTTTTTTATACTTCTAGTGATTTCTAAAGATAATATAAAATAATCCTTTCAGGCCACAAAAATATACAAACATACCCACTTAGAATAATTTATAAATATAGGAAAATCCTAAATGAGCAATTTGAGTATTTTAGAAATTTTTTGTTATAAAGCAAACTTCAAGTACCATAAGGTAATGTTTACACAGTTGGATATTTGCACCTTAAAAGGCCGCTCCCTAAACCGGTGCGGTTCATCTGTTTTGCAGCTGAAGTTCACAGTGTTCCTATTTGTGCTCGGCCAATTTCCCTCCTGAACAGTACAGTGCACAAGTGTGCCCTGGCCGTGGCGTCTTTCTTCGGCCGCATAGCACGGCTCCTACATCATCTTTTACTCCAACCTAAGGTACATCATTGTGTGGCATCCTTGTTTTCAATTGTTTTTGTCCCAGTTGTACCTGAAACTTGTTATCTGAAGACCTGTGTGATTCACCTGAGATCACCCTCATCTTATAATGGGGCCAGTGCTTTCTTTGTCCAAAATTAATCCCAAAAAGTAAATTCAGCAAAAAACAAAAGATGGGAAAAGTTATAGATATGAATGAATTTGTAACCTTGGAATGCCTGCTTTTCCTAAAGAATGAAGGCTATTTATGATACAGTAAAAAATTCTCTAGCTTGATTATATGAAAAGGTAGAACATTATTTTGATGTTCCTGCCTTCCTGGATGTCTCAGAAATCGTATTTCTGTACTAAATGGTATACTGGCAGTATTTTAGTTCCATTCTTGCCGTAGGATATTTTTCTTTCTTAGAAATACTACCTCAGATGACTTTTCTCCAGAGGACCACAAGCTGGATAGTGTTTCCCCTGGAGGGTGGAGAGCACCCCAGCTGGGTTTTAATTACGTGCTGTACGTCTTCCCTCCCACATCACATTTTTATCCAGGAGAAAGCAGATGTCAGAGTAATGTTTGGAGAGGAAGTCAGAAAACCCTGCCTGTGGGCTGAGGGGATCGGGGAAGTCTTTCCACTTTGTTTTGGTGCTGAGAGAAAGGAGCTCACTTTGAGCTTTTTTCCCCTGGCAGCTCCTTTCACTTAGGATAGAACTGCTGATTACCGAAGTAGCTGAGACCTTTAAAGTTTACGTGCTGTGTGTGGAGTATTTAGTTCTAATCAGTGGCATATTCCACAAGCATCAGTCCCAGTAGTGTGACTAAGACCATAAAATTTGAGTGCTTAGTACTAGGAATTGAGCTAGGCAGGTTAACCAGTAGCACGTTTAGGAGTCAACAAGCTTATGAGATACGAATCATTACCCCTGTCTTAGAAGGCAAATGTTCCCCAAAATACCATAGCTAGGAAGAGGTAGAGCTGGGACCAGTCCATTCTCTTAGCCACAATTCTACAACTGTTTACAAAGTGTCCTTTTCTGGAGTGTTATCAAGTGACTTCAAATCCAGTTTATTAAACTGAATCTGTGAGACACTGGGTTTAATTGGTGAAGTAAAGTAAATGTCACCTCAATCTTTGTGACCCCAGAGTTATTAAGGGAAAACAAAGTATTCCAGCATTACCTGCGTGGAAACTCCTTTTTTATGTCTTTAACGGTGGTTCTTTACTAGTAGAGGTTTTACCCATCTCCTGGAAAGGATCTGCGAACCTAGGAGGAGACGGGAGAGATTGTCTGGGGATAAACTAGCATTGATGGTCCTTCAGTCAGAGACGGTAAAGGCTGTGTAGTTAGTGCACGGGGTGAGGGACGGCCCCGCCGGTTGAAGAACCTGCCTGCCCAAAACAACGGCGCTTTGTCGGAAACCCTGAGCCTCTGCCTCACAGAACACGAGTTCTTCAACAGGAAATGGAGGATATACTGTGCCCAGAGTTAAGATGCAGAAACCATTTGTAAAATTGCATTCTGGGTCAGTCCCAACCAAAATTCTTTATTCATTGTTTTTTGTTTTAGAGGAGTTTTTTTCTTTGCCAAGTTTAAATACAACTAAACTGTTCATTTAATTTTGAAGCAAGTGTACATGCAGTTACTCCTTCATGAGTAGGAAATAGGAAGAAGGGGGAGCACACTGAAAAACAGTTTGTTCTGTTCCCGGCAGGAGCTGTCCACCATCCAAAAAGATTCACAGAGTACAGATGTCCCTGGGCTAAACAGTTTGTGTATGTTGGTCCAAGGGTTTGATAAATGTGTCTGTCAGAAGTCACACTGATTGCTTTGTTTATTATAACCTTTATTCAACTGATGGGAGTGAATTGAAATTCTTTACACTGTACAAATACGCATTATTACTTTGGGTAATTAGTTTGCTAAACCTATTGACAAATGTTAACTTGCCTTTATGATAAAAATCTTCAACTTTCTATGACTCATGCCTTGCCTCTTAGCAGTATAAGTTGCAAGATGTATTTTAAAGATTTCAATCTGATTTAATACGAGCAAGCTACATGGTCCAAAATGGTTGAAAGTTCTAGTCATAGTGGTAGATACATTTATTTTCATCTACCCAATAACCTTTTGAGGTAGATAGTTTGTACAGCAGCACTGAGGTGATAATACTGAGAAAAGTCATAGTTCTAGATCATCAATAGGAAATTATAGAACATAGTATGACCATGTCTACAGCAGCCTTTCCAAAACTAAATACTGTCGAGATGGGAATATAGCTCAGTGGCACAGCACCCACCTGGCAAGTGCAAGGTCCTGGGATTGATTCCCAGTACCTACAAAAAAATACTATCTCTTAGAGTTTCAAATGTTGTAATACCTTTCTACATACCAATTTCTAATCAAATCTGTATTACCCTTAAATCCTTTATATTTTGGTGATTTTCAAATACCAACATAAATTCATCTGTTTTATATAAGAATAAAATAGTCAACAATCGCTACTTGGCAGTGCTCATTCTTACAGCATTTACCATGACTATGTTTGTAAGAGGCAAAGTAACACCAGTCCACGTTCGTTCAGTCATGTAGAAGACAGAAAGGCTGTGTCATCTTACATGAATTATGTTGCAATGTATTCCCAACATACTTTGGTCTAAAAAGGTAATGTAGCATTTTAATTAAATTAACCATCAAAATAATTTTAAAAGAATGATTTTTTTTAAAAAAAATCCTATTCGTTGAGCAAACTATTTAAAAGGAAAAATGAAAGCACATTTTTCTATGCTGTTACACGTTCTTGATATTCATCTGTATGAATCTTGCAGTAGCAAATATTATCTTTGTTCTCTTTTGTACATTAGACCACACTTGAAAAAATTGTTCTAGGATAAGAAACAGAGTCGCTGTGTTTTTATGTTTATAGAAACATACACCAGTCTAAGCAATTCTTGGTCTCATATCAAAAGAGTTAAAGCCAAGTAGCAATTTACACCTCTCTGTACCTTTCAAATACAATCTTAAAAAGTTTTTTCTAAAATGCTATCAGAGTTGTCATTTAAGACCTTTCTATATCTCAGTTGCTAAGACCACACTCTTATAAATCACAGGTGGTGTTGTTTTGGTGCTTTGGAATGGACATGTTTGATACGAGTATACAATTAATCCGCACACATCTAAACATGTCCTAGTAGATCCATTTCCCAGGTTGAATTATGTGAAAAATGTCCAATGCCAACACTCAAAACCAGAGAAACAATGGAGTTTTAGTTGTGTTAGCATGTGATGGAAGTACCTCTACATACAAATAGAAAGTATAAGAAGAAATCATGCACTGCAGAGGTTTTGATGAAGTTTAGTAGAGAGCTTTGGAATGTAGTGCTCACACCGTTCTCACCTTTTGAGCATGGAAATGGTGACATCCCAAGTTCAGAAAGCATCTGCAGTGGCATGTAGCAGATGGTTGCATCCGGTTCATTACGAATGGAGTCATCAGCTCACCTCTAACGCTCAGGTAATTTTCACAAGCAGAGAGTTACTTGGAGGAGAAAATATAACTTGTATGTACAAAAAGGTAAAGCCACCAATCATAAAAATACCTGCAAAAGGAATTATTTCAGTTTCAAAGGATGTAACTAAGATGACTATGTTTGTTTGCTTATGACCATGAGAAAAAGAGGAAAATTCTCATAGGCAATAAGTAATTTAAATAGCATCATTTTCCTCATTTCTGTCTAGTTACATTATGCATTGCCAATTCAATTTACCATATGCTTCTTACAGATATCTCACAGCTTCTGGAACACTGCTATACACAGTGGGTCCTTAATATTTTTTCTTATGTTAGGCTTAACTGAATCATCTACCTTATACCACTGTGGAGAGATAGGGCAATAAAAATGTTCTTTAACTTTTGAAACTATTTCTTTCTGAAATCTGAAAACAGGCTTATTTCCTGTGCTGATGGGTAAAATCGATGACAAGATCATTTGCCTTAGTGTGAACCATGACACTTTGTAGACAATAAATACTGCACAGATTATAGAACCTGACATTTCCTTTCCCCCAGTGCCTGAGGTAAGCGTCAGTCACAATATTTCCATGTCATATACCTTGACAGGGACTCACACAGCCCTCTGGGCACAGAATAAAAGAGTTCCTTTGTTTGAAAGATGAGCTTTTTAAAAAAGCTATCTCTTTTTGAGCAATATCTGTTTATTCTAAAACTATATCCCATTCGTCATCATTGTACCCTAATTTCATACCTTCCTCATCTTGTCATGTTGAATCTTTCTATTTTGCTCTCTTATTGCCTAGATCTTCAAAATACTTTTGATAAATTCATAGGCAAATGGGCTCTGTACCTTCAATGAACAACTGTCTTGATAATTTATATACAGTATAGTTATAATTGTCTGGCTTTGTGTGTGTGTGTGTGTGTGTGTGTGTGTGTGTGTGTGCTGGGGATTGAACTCACGACCTGATGCTTATAGGCAGACGCTTATACCACTGAGCTAAATCCCCAGCCCTGTCTATGGCTTTTTAGAAAAATTCCTGAAACACCTTCAGATATGTTTTTTCGTTTTATTTTGACAAATGCCCTGTGGCTTTGGCAAGCCAGCAGTTACCCCACAAAGAGCTTGTGCAAAGTATGGCTTTGAAAAGGCAGAGGCTTCTCTGGCTCCCTTGTTACATTTGATGGCGTGAGCCTTTGGCTTCCCCGCCCAGGACTAGCCACTGCTTTCCAATTATAGTGGGGGGTGTTGGATTCTTTAATGATTTTGATCATGGTGATGTGCTGTATTTCCATCCAGTGATTTCATGTAAGAGGCGAGAGTATGAAACATTCCTAAAATAACATGTTAGGTGACATTTGTATCATTACCCTGACTCCATATTATTTTGGTATCTTGAAGAATTTGTCCTCAAAGATGCTATAGAGATCTAAAGATAGATGATGGAAGAACACAATGGGCAAAGTCCTACACACTGTGGAAATGCACAAAGAGAGCAAAGCGCGATTGCCCGGTGTGGTGGTGCATGTCTGAAATCCCTGCGCTCGGAAGGCTGAGGCAATGCAAGTTTGAGAGCAACCTGAGCTACAAAGTGAGCTCAAGGCCAGCCTGAACTGCATAGGGAGACCTTGTCTCAAAAAAGAAGGAAAGAAACAAAAAAAGTATATCGCATCATTGTTTAATTCTATATCTAGTTCCTCTGAAGATGAAGGTCTTTGTAGAAACCTGAGTGATTCAAAGTATGGCCTCAGATAAGTTCCTTCACCTCTGTTAAGATCTGGATCTTATATGTCCTGGAGGATCATCTGCTGAAGGCTTGGTTCCCCAAACTGGCAGTTCAGAGATGAGGCCTTTGGAATATGATTGGATGGTGAGGATTCCAACTCATAGATGAATTAATGCACTGATGGAGTCACACTGTAATGGGCTATGGGGAGGGATGTTATAATAACAAGGTTTCTCTTTCTGTTTCTCTAGGCACTGGGAAGTGAGCAGTTCTGCTGAGTGTGCTCCCAGCTGCGTTTTGGTGACCTCACCACAGGCACAGGAACAACAAACTCAAGGTACCATGGACTGAAACCTCTGAAGCCATGGCTGTCCACTTTCTCTGTTTTTGTCTTTTTGAGACAAGCTTTCACAATGCAGTTCAGGCTGGCCTCGACGTCACTTTGTAGCTCAGGCCGGCCTCATAATCCTCAGGGGTCCTTCTGCCTCAGTCCCCCAAGTGCTGGGATTACAGGTGTGCACCACCATACCCAGTCTCGTCTTTCCGATTCTGCTTATTTTCTGAAGTATTTTGTCATAGTCACAGACACAATGACACACTCAGACAAGAATTTTATTTTCTGAAAAATGCAATTAACAATGATGTAATTCAAAGTGCCTGGAATATAGTAGTCTCTTCATAAAAAATGTTAATATTCAATATACTTTCATATTCTGAGAAATTAAATTACAGAAGGATAAGTACTGTAGTTTTAAAAGCAAAATGCTTCTCAAATATGATATCACAGATCTGAGTTGTACAACACTACTTCCTTTCTGGTCTTTAAGAGCAATGCATTCATTTATATGACCTGCTTTTATTTTTCTACATTAAGTTTTATTATATGACATTGCTAAAAATTTTTTTATATTTATACTTGGAGCCCATCCCCAAGATAGCACATTATAAAATGCAAATATTCCCAAATAAATTTGGTCCCATGCTTTTTGAATACAGGATATTTAATCTGTATAATACTATGAGGATATAAATTAAGTATATAAATAATTCCCATTCTTGCTTAGGTAAAATAATCACAGAGTTTTGGGTCCAGTGTCATGTGGTATATAAATTAATGTATTCCATGTTACTTGCTTAGAAATAATTTTCAATATCTTTGTTTCTGAAATGTATTTCAGAAAACAGTAAACATGAATTTAGAAACTAGACTTTATGTGGGGTTTTTTGCCCCAATGATACCTTAATATTCAGCAAATCAGATTTCTCCTGGGTTCTAGAAGTTACGCAGTGTGCAGGTCCTGGCGTTCCAGTCAAAACCAGTTCACTATTAATGTATCACAATCCTTACTGCTGTTGCCTGGAGCCTTGACTGGATCTGTCCCTTTTCACCGAGATGACTCGTCGTCAAGTAATGGTGACAGAGGGCAACCCTTCAAGTTCAGTCTAGACCTGGAATTTTGGCAAGCAAGGGATGAGCAGTCTCCAGAGAACATCTACACTTCTTTTTCTTGGCCTAGACCTAGGAATGTAATTTTCCTTTGTAGCTGAGCAGAATTCTTTGTCCTATCTTTAGGCTCACTGTGGTTTAAAACTGATTGTTATTTTTAGTCAAGTACCCTCATTGTACTCCACACTGCACACTCCCTGGCCCTGCAGCCTGCATATAGCTCAGCTCCTGAGCTCTGTGACCGCTCTGTGCTGATAATTCATTTATTCACTATGTGAGGATTTAGTGTGTGCCAGCTGTACCTAAGAAATTAGAATAAGACAGTGAGTTCTTGACCATCCTGAAGATAGTGTCTTGTTTGAAGCAGTCACGCTAGGAAACAAACTGTCTTCCTATGTGTAATTACATACAATTTCTTTTTTTGTTAATAATATGGTGGCGGAACTAACAGTGACTTTGAAGAAAGCAAGTTTCTACATGTGACCTTACAGTAAGATATTTAACCCTTGGGAGGCAGTATTTCTTTAACCCTGTAAATTGGGATAACAATATCAGAAAATTGCATGATTATAAGGATGAAATGATAACAAATCACATAAATATCCACATATACTGATTGATACGTAATGCTCCACAAAGAATCACTGTTTGTTATTGCTTAGCCCAAAATGCTATCAGCAACAATGAACATCATCTTGCTTGATAAGTCTGGAATTATAAAAAATTAAGGCAATCACATCATTAATAAATACTTTATGTCACATAGATCTTTTATTCATATATAATGCATGCAGTGATGAGCAAAACAGTTTCAAAGTGTAAAATTTTTCTTTCAAAGTTTAAAGTGTTTGTTTTTTATTTATGCCTTTTGATTTTTTGGTCTGTTTTTAAGTGCCATTATTTCCAAAAGTGAATCATGAAAAGGCCTCTGTGCAGAAATTCTTTTAGCACGGACTCTGCCTCACTGGTGTGTACTTCCCTACTGTAAGGTCAGACAACTGTGGCACGTTCTGTTTCGGGAACATCTTTTGAAGATCACCAGAACTCAGAGGCCGCCTACTGCAGGGCACAGGTGTGTGGATTCACAATCTGTAGGCTTTGGAGTGAGAACGTTCCCTGCCGAAGCTCCAAGCTTCAGTGCCCACAAAAGCCCTGTCCTGGTGCCCACCAGTTTCCACTCACACTGTCTGGGCTAGGACATGGCCTAGAGAAGGAGGCAAAAATGTTAAGACTAAAGTCATCAAGGAGAACTCTTTACTGGAAAGAAGATAATGTCTAATCACATGTTACACAGATGATTTAAATTCACCGCATTGTGTCCTCTAACAGAATGGTTCATTTGCATATTCTTGTATGCACTTAGTCACACTAGTAGTGCACCCATCATTTCGTGTCCCATTGTTTCCACTTAAAGTTGCACTTGCAGACAGTTTGCGTGTTCCTCAGCCTTGTCACTTTAAATGACAGTATGGTTTCCTCATGTTGTGTTGCTCTGTATGTTTTTAAACTATTCGTTGTCCTTTATTTATGTAAACATTCTGTTTGTTTTTTAGTTATCTTTCATTTTAGCGAGGGGAAACAAGCAGGAAATAAAGCACTTTGGTTTTTGCTACCTTGCTTTCAAACAGCTCTGGGTATATGACAACAGGTCACATGAAACTAGGCACAAAAAGAATCACAGTCCGGGATGATTGACTCCGTCTGCATCTCTGTCTCTGTCTCTGTCCCTGTCCCTGTCTCTCTCTCTCTGTCTCTCTCTCTCCTGTCCTCCCCACCCTTTCTTGCCACCACAAGGTAAGCTACTTCACTCCACCCACCCTTCTGCCAAGATGTTCTGCCCAGAAACCGCGGAGCCGGTCCATCATGGACTGAATATGCCTTCCCTCCTTGAAGCTGTTTTTCCTCATGTATTGTGTCACAGTATTGAAAATCTGACTGACACACAGTTGACCTTATTTAAATTGTGAACAGAAATAATTTAATATGCCTTTATATTTTTCTGGCTTTTCTGGTACTCTGCAATGCCGTCATCATCTGTTCTAATCTTTAATTTGGAGAACATGGTCACTACTTTTATTTAACTATTGCTTATGGACCTTCCTTTGCAATAATTTCATTTTTCTTTTCTTTTACCATCTAGATCCAGGCTACTGGCATTTAAGTGTAGATTGGTCTTCTCATTTTACAGACAGATGTCTCCCTGGCCCGTGTCCTGCCCCTCACTTGCACAAAGCTGTCACTACTCCACTGTCTCTTTTCAGCCTCCCAGTGTGCTCAGCCTGTGCTCCCCTCGCTCACTGCCCTGCCTTCCTCCAGGCTGCTGCTGAGCACTGATCTCCTGTCTAGGGATGGCTTTCAGGTCTCTCTTTGGCCTGTCCAGCCATAGCGTTGCACAGCTGACCCCTCTCTCTTCAGAATGCAAATTTCGGAGGCAAACCTCCCTGTAGGGTTTCCTTGCACCCCTTTAGCTTCTCATCTTGCTCTGCCCTCGCTGAACAAAGGCTTTCCAGGCTCATCTCTTCCCCTCCCTCACCTCTTCAGCTGCCCTCCGCCCCTCCCCTTCCCTTCCTCTTCTCCTCCTCTCCTTCTCCTGTGACTTTCCCTTAGGCAGGATGGATCTGGCCTACCATTTTTATCCCGCTGTCTAGACCCTGTTCTGTGCCTTTCGCTGCATTTCCACCGGGTCCCTGAGCCCTTTAGTCAGCCTCCCAACCAATCTCCTGCATCCAGTCTCCTTCCTTCACACCCGTTCTCCAGCTGTGAGCAGGATGCTTAACGTCCTTCGGGTTCCCACCTCCATCACATGTCACGGCCCAGTGTCCCCTGGCTCTCTGGGTCCCTGGCCCAGCTCCAGCATCCTTTGGCTTTCCTCTTGCTCTGACCTCAGCTCCTCTGTCAGGTGCTTAAGTGACCAAACCCTCGTGCCTTTGGGCCTCTACTTTCACAGTGCTGTCTTCTCCTCAGGAGAGTGTTTCTGGTCCTCGGACATTAATTTGGTTTCACATACATGGAATCTTCTTGTATCCTAAGCTTTTGTTTCACTGCACTTTTTACAACTGAAATGAGATATTTAGGCAAATATTTGTTTAGTGCTAGTCTCTCCTTTCCAGGCTAAAAGAATCCTGACATAAGGATTCTTGCCTCTTAAGTGCTATAGCTCCTGTACCCAAATATATGTATTTCTGTATTAGATGCTTAATAAACTTATTGAAAGATCAAATGGACCTTGAAAAAGTTCCCAACTGGAACTTTTTACTGTGTGACTTTATTTATTTATTTGTTTGTTTGTTTGAGACAAGATCTCACTGTGTATTTTAGTCTGGCCTTGAACTCACTACATCATCCAGGCTGTCCTCAAATTAGCAGAAATCTTCCTGCCTCAGCCTCCCTTAACTTGGATTGTCAAGTATTTTGTCTTAGCCATATGTGACTGGAGCAAATAACTTTTGGGGCCTCAATGTGCCAAGTCCACAGATCTTGAACTCTTCTCCATAGTGCTAAACCAAATTTAGAATCTGTTAGGTGCCAAGCTTCTTGTTAAGCATTATATGCAAATGTGTTTGTCATTTTCAGAATAAAAGCTTAAGTAGAAAGTAAGGAAAATGGTAAAGGACTTTAGCTTGGGGAATCAACAAAGATTAGGTTGGTTCTTAATGAAGAAGAGTAAAAAAAAACTAGGAAAGACCCAGCTTGAGCAGCTGGAGTAGGGCACGCTCCAAAGAAGAACAGACTGACCCTACACAAGTGTTTCATTGGCATGATGTGTAACTATACATCACGATTTAAAACTTAATAGTTAAAAAATTACAGTCTTCACTGACAAAATATTTGTTATGTTCCATATAATGCACCTTTTCACTTGCTTGGGTTGATATTTGTCTTAGTTACTTTTCTCTCATTGCTGGGACAAAATATCTAACACCCAAAATGAGAGAAGGAAATGTTTATTTAGCTCATAGTTCATGGAGGTTTCCACCCATACTCAGCTGGCTCCAAGGCAGGGTGGCATGGCTGAGGGGCAGCCATTCATGGTGGCCACATACAAAAAGAGTGAAGGGGCACAGGGAAAAAGAATAAAACACGCCTTCTTCCCTCCCTTATAATGTATGCTGGCTCCACCCCTGGGCGGGTGCAGCACTCACACCACCAATCCCAGCACTAAACAAGGAACCAATCACAAACACTAGAATCAGCTGCCTCCTGTGACTGCATGAGGCTTAGGGCACCACCCAGACACAAACCAGAACAATATTAAAAGAGCTAAATTTTGTGCTTTTAGTATCAAATGCCCAGTGCTTTATATATGCTACAGTGCTGTTTAAAATATTGCTAATAAAATTAATAGCAACATTGTGGAAATATTTGAGACATTTGGCTACTGGGAGAAAAAAATCTCAGAGCACTTGACTAAAAATTCAGATAGCATTAGGCATTTTCAAGAAAATTGTATTGTTCCCATTAATCTTGACTCTCATCTTTGCTATTTAATAATAAAAAAAGAATTAGGATTAGGTCCATTTAGATATGAACTTATTAAACTAATACTATTTAAATCTAGAGGTAAATTTAGCATCCATACAATATGTTTTAATATATCAGTATAACCATTATACTAAAAAGTGGATTCATTCAGAATCTTCCCTAACACCAGGATTGGGAAGGGTCTACATCCAGGTTTAACGGCAGAATTCTTAGCTTCTTCAGAGTTCTGTGTTAGGATGCACTGGAGTGGGAAGAGCTGACTTAGGGCCCAGCCCTGGCTTAGTCTTGAACCTTCAAAACACTCAAGCACACTGGGTTTAAGCACCCCAATCACATCCACGTTCTGTCCACATCTGTGCAGTCATTTTCACACCCCTGCACCAGTCACCTGTGAGGTCTCCAGTTGGGCATAACAGCAGGGCAATCCATTGTGGGAAGCATGGGGCAGGAGCTTTTTAGTTTTGAGACAGGGTCTTGCTGTGTAGTTCAGATTGGCCTTGAACTCATTATGTAGCCTGTGCTGGCTTTGAACTCAGTGATCCTCCTGCCTCAGCCTCCTGAGTGCTGGGATTACAGGAATGGTGCTATAGGTGCCGGGAGGACCAGAGAAGGGCTTTCTAAAACAGTGGACTTGACTGTATTCTGTGGATAGCTGACATAAAAATATTGGAAGAACTTACACTAGGGTTGATAAAACAAAGTTTAGGCAAGGATGTGGAGAGTGTGGAACCCTTGTGCACAGCTGGTGGAAATGTAAAGCAGTATAGTTACGATGAAAAGCATGTTTCCTCAAAACATTAGAATTACTGTACCATCTAGCATTCTCTGTTCTGTGGATATATACAAAAAAGTTTGAAAGTAGGGTCTCCGGAAGATATTTGTATATTTGCATTCATAATAGTGTTATTCCTGAGAGCCTAAAGGTAGAAGCAACCAAGTGTTCATCTATACAGGACTCAGTAAAATGTGTTATATGTGTATAATACAGTATTATTTATCCTTCAAGGAGAAAAAACTCTGACGTCTACACAGTTGAACCTTGAGGACAATATGTTAAGTAAAATAAGCCAGATATCATGTTATTCCACTTATATAACAGGCTTAGGATGGTCAAGTCTTAAGAATGGTTGTTAGAGACACTGGAAGGAAAGGCTTAGGGGAAGTTGCTCTTTAATTGGGATAAAATTCAATTTTTCAAGGAGAAAAGAGTTCTGGAAATGGTTTGTGATGAACATTGCGCTCAGTGTGAATGTATTCAATTAACCCTACTGAACTATGCCCTTGTTGTTAAGGTGATACATTTTCTTGAGGCAGGATCTCACTGTGTAGCCCAGGCTGGCCTTGAACTCATGGCAATCTTTTCCCCTCAACCTCCTCAGTGTTGGGATTACAGGTATGTGCCACCATTCCTGGTCAGGTGGTAAATTTTGTCCTGTACTTTTTATCATGATTGAAAAAACACATTTAAAAATAAAATTTAAATCAAGGTTTAAAAGAAAATACAAACAGTGCATATTAACCTAATATTCTTTTTCTTCTTAAAAATGCAACAAACGAACAGCTAAATACAAGGTGTGATTAAAAAATAAGGTGAATTTGTTTAAATTTTTTAAAAATTTATCTTGGAAGAGACACCTTGCTATAAATCCCCCTCAAAATACTTTGAACACACTTATGTCATCTTCCTGCCATTTTCTGAAGCAGCTCTGGAACTCCTCTTTCGTGAGTGTCTAGTTGTGCTGTTGTGGCTGCCTCAATGTCCTGAATTTATGCAAAATGTTTACCTCTTGTCATCTTTCTGACTTTAGGGAAGAGCCAGAAGTCACGCAGTGCCAGCTTCAGTGAATGAGGTGGATGAGGACACACTGATATTTTTTTATTTGACAGACATGACTGTAAACAGGGGTGATCACAAATGCAGTGAATGTTTAAATTTAAAAATTCATATCATAGGAAAAGATGTATTACCATTGATGTCCCTTACAGTGCTCCATCTCACTTCAAACACTCATCCCATGATTCTTGGCAATGTGCCTTTTACTTCAGTGAGTTTTTTTTTTTTTTCTTTTTCGTTTTTATCGGTACCAGGGATTGAACTCATGACTGCCTGCTTGCAAGGCAGGCGCTTATGCCGCTGAGCTAAATCCCCAGCCCCTGCAGTGAGTTTTTTAAAAAAATTAAACATTCACCAGATTTGTCGATCAGCCCCGGTAAGGAAGCCACTGTGTCCTCTTAGCTCCGCGGAGCCCTGCACCTGAAACACTTCCTTTCTTTCCTCCACAGTGAATTCATCTTCATTGTACCTGTCACCTTTTGCCCTTAAGCCAGAAACAAAGGGCACAGATCAGGAGTGGTTCTCAGTGTCTGTCTTCTCTCCGAGCCACACTTTCATGTCCTTGACGATCCCATCTGCAATGGCTGACTGCACCTTGGCCTTGGCTAGACTTAACTGTGTTCAGCAGAACCTCTGTGTGTTCCAGGAGACCGAAGCTGGAAGCACAGATGGAGGAGCTGGCTATAGGGACACACTTATTATCACTGAAAGTGCTCCTGCTCTTTCTTTCCAGCTTGGTTCCCCAAGCATGGGGTGGGGGTGGGGGGTGAGTCAGACTGAAGATCCTCCTGGTGACTCACAGGCTTAGAGGGAAGACATCCACACTTCCCCAGGGGACTGGCACATCACTTCCTTTCAGATAGGTGTGGGCATACTGCGTTGCCAAGCACCCAGCAAGTAATGAGTTTCAGATCTTTGCTTCTGTTTGCCATGTGCCCAAGTGATGTGAGGCTGGCATGCGGAAGTCCGTGGTCGTGTGACAGATGGTGAGGAGGAGCACAGGGCAGCGGCTGGTGTTCTGCATCTGTGGAAACTTTCCATTGCTCACTGGTCAGGTGCTGATGCAGAAAGCCACACATTGTAGCAGTACTGTAAATACACTACTGCATATACTATTATTATCAATAATGAATAATAATCACGCACAACACAGTTTTTAGTGGTGTGGGCCTGCTGACACTGTGGCTGGCAGCTGAGGATAAAGGACCAGCTCTGGTGAGGTACAGGGGACAGCCCACCTGGGGCCGGCACAGGACACAGAGCAAGTCTGGGGTACAGAGGTCAGAATGACTGAGGCCGACTAGAAAAGTCGTATTGAGGTCTCACCTGTCTCACAATTGCCTCATAGCACTGATCTTTGCCTTATGACAATGGCAGTTGAATGGTTCTGCCCTTTGCCTAGAAAGGAAGTATTTTCATGTGTATGGTCATGTGTATGTCGGCTCAGAGCTCTGAAATACTCTCAGCCAACTGTGTCAGTGATGAATTTAGCATGTTCTTAGCTTCTAGTTTCTGGGGGTCTAGAAATGACACACAGCTTTGCTGAATTCACGGGCATGGGCCCTCCCATGGGACTGAAATCAAACAGTCAACCTGAGCTGGTGTCTTCTGGAGACTTGCTGCTGGGGGAAAACTGGCTTTCGAGTTCACTCATATGACAGTGGCAGCGTTCAGCTCCCTTCAGTCTTTGCAGGCTGTCAGCTCCTTGCCATGCGAGCCTCTATGGGGCGCTCGACACATGGAAACTTATGTCATCCAAGCAAGTGGGCAGAGGAGGAGGACAGAAGTCAGAGTCATTTTGTAACTTGGTTCTTGGGGTGACATCCCACTGGTGGTTAGTTTGGTTCATTAGGAGTGAGCCACTAGGCCTAGGCCATCCTTGCTGTAGCTTAGATCTAGAATGTTCCCAGAAGTCCTGTGCATTGAAGGCTTAGTCCCCAGATTGGTAGTATTGGAAGGTGTTGGGATCTTTCAGGGTGGGGCCTCATTCATTGGGGGTGCACCCCTGAAGGAGACTACAAGATTCCTGCTTGCCTTTTTTTTTTGTACTGGGGATCAAACTCATGACCTTGCACTCGCCAGGCAAGGGCTTGTGCCACTGAGCTAAATCCCTGCCCCTCCCCACCATCATCTCTTCATCTCTGTCGGCACGTGAGCAGTTTTGCTCCATTATACACCACCATGATGCCATGATGTGCTCCCTCGTCACAAGCCTGGAAGCAATGAAGCCAACCAACTGTGGACTCGAGCCACGGAAGCAGTGAGCCAAGATAAACCTTTGTGATTATCTCGGGTATTTGTTTTGTTGACAGAAAGCTGATTAACACAGGGACAGGTAGGGCTTGCAAAGGGGCATGAATCAAGAGGCAGAGTCAGTGGGAACCATTTTAGAAACTTCACAGTAATAACTTTGCTTTTTGACAATACTGGGTTGCAATGCCCATTCATATAGAAGGACACTAGTGCATGTTGCTCAGTCACAGAATCTTAAGATAATGACATTGGCCTAAGCCGTTTTTTGCTGGGCATGGTGGCACACACCTGTAAGCCCAGCATTCAGAAGGCTGAGGCAGAGGGATCACCATAAGTCTGAGGCCAGCCTGGGCTAAACAGTGAGTTCAAGGCCAATCTGAACTACATAGAAGATCCTGTTTCATCACACCCTGCCCCTCTACAAAAAGAGGAGAAAGATAGCAAACTGTTCTTATAGCAAACCACCCTGTGATGCTACTATAGATTTTTTTTTTAGTGCTGCAATCATCCTGACCCCAAATTCCTCCAGCTTCCATCTGAGTTTTACTCAGATGAGTCAAATAAATGCTCTTGGTTGCCACCAGAATCATAAAATGGCAGAGCTGTAAAAGAATTTCCCTTTTCACCCAGTCCAACTCTTTCTTTTTACAGTATGGGAACAGGCAGAGAGAGAAAGCAACTTGCTTATGAAAACACAGCTCATTATTAGTGTTGCTGGGGCTGTGTTAGATCTGGGAGAAACTAATATCAGGTTTTAGGGCACAGTTAAGCACACAGTCTCCCCTGAGGGGCCCAAGGCATGGGTGTGGATTAAGAAAACTAAGACAAAAGATAAGGCAAGAGGGGAAAAAAAGTGGAAAAGAAGAGGGAGAATTCTGAGAAAGAGCACTGCAAAGGAAGAGGAAGGTACAGACATATTCATGGCAGGTGCCACTGGGGGGCTCCCTGGCTTTCTGATTCACTGTTTTAATGCAGTGTCATTCTGATGGCATCTATCAAAACAATTAAACTTTTAGTGGCTGTGAATGGCAGGCAGTGTAGCAGCGGGTTAGGATGGAAGGCTATGGAATCCCATTCCCCAGGCTGGAGTCCCACCTCTGCTGCTGGCTGTGTGAACTCTGCAAGTTACTTAACCTGTCTTGCCTCATCTCTTGAAAGGGGGAAGACAACAGCACTCACTGCAAGAAACTGCAACCTGAAGGGCTTGCAACAGCCCCCGGCTCATGGAAAATTTCAGGACTCACCTATTCCCAGCCCTCCTGTGGGCAGAGATGGACTGAAGCATGGAGTAGGAATAGGAGGCGGAGGGATAAGGCCCAGTTAGAGGAAGAGTGGTAGGTGAGGAGGTGAGCTGTACATACCACTGGCACTGCAGCCAATTCGGAATGCCCTGTGTGTCACCAACAGAACGCAGTAGAAAGTCCTTCTGCCCACTTAGGCATCCTCCAATCTTTTCTGGGATCCTTCTTCCAGCCCCTCCTCCCCTGCTTCCTTTATTCCAGCTTCCCAGGTAGCAGCTGTCTGTCTCTCTGTGCCCCATCCCCCGGGAGACGGATCCCCAGCAGTGGAGGGCTGCAATGCAGTTGAAGCCATAAACTGGAAATTTAAAATAATTCTGTGTCCTTGCAACCACCACGGAGCATCAAACTTACTTAATTTTAATTCTCTGCTGTTAATGTGGTTCCCATTTCCCTCTGAAGAATTTTCCTCTTCTGGCTTTTTTTTTTTAAATTCAAGCATCAAACATCTGCTCTTCAAAGTGGAATTTGCCAAGTACTTATTAATGTCCTAAATCTGTCCAGTGTGGTAAGCTGACCCTCACAATCACCCTGGGTGATTCGACCTGCAGCGATGAGGAAAGCCACACCTGGAAAGCTGTCCCTTGCTTGATAGTCATGTACTCATCCTTCAACAACTCTGCGCACCTTTGTATCCTAAGTGGTCCCCAAGGTATCAGGACTGGCTGGGCCTCACCTCCTTCTCTCTCCATCCTGGTCTCATGGGCCAGGACTGGGCCCTAAGGAGGAAGGGGCATTCTAGAAGATGGCAAAGGAGTCAAGAAGGCAAGGGGTCTTTATGAGACCGTAACACAGCAACAAGCTGGCATGGAGAGCCAGGATAAGAAGGAATGACTTCCCCCACCTCACAGACTTGTCCTGCAGGATTCAAGGGACAGAACATGGTCAGGAAATCACTGAGGCAATTAAGCAGCTTTGGGGGTCCAATGGGCAGCCTCGGAGGAGGACATGGAAAGGACATACAGGGACACTCCAAGACTCCCAGCAAGGAGGGAGGGAGTTGAGGGGCTCAATCTGCTCACAGTGCGGATGATGCAGTGGTGCAAGTTGAGACATCACGGCTGTTTGAGGCTTCATTTGTATCAGTGGGAGATCAGGTCACACAGAAATAGGACAGATTGTTCTTAACGACGTGGAGCGAGGCATGCAGGCGGATGATTACAACACACAGGCCCTCAGGAAAGAACTTACTCGCCAAGGAGGTAACAATCAAGTTGAGGTTTTGAAGGATGATCAAGAATTTGCTGGGTGAACAAGAGATGGAAGGCCATTCTGGGCAGGAGGTCTCTCCCAGGCAGAGGCTGCTGTGAAAATTCTCTTCACTGGAGGAAGAAGAGGTGAGTCAGAGGCAGGTTGAAAAGCACACCAGGAGTCCTGGGGTTTATTTTTAGGTCACAGAGAACCAGTACAGATGTTCAAGTAGGAGTACCATGGACTCTTTTTCTTCTGATTTTGAAAGGTATTTCAGAGGGCTGTTTGGACAGTGAGTCCCCAGGTGAGTGGCAGTGGAGCCTGGACCAGCGTGGGGAGAGTGAGGGGAATGTGAGGTAACCCTAGCAAGGATTCAGGAGGCAGAGGGCCTCACCTGCTTAGTAAGGCTGGGTGGCTGGCAGGAGGGGAGAGCAAACAAGACTGCTTGCTGGCCAGCAGAATGAAGCAGGTCCAAGCGGTGAGTTCAAGTGGAGGTCAGAGCAGGGCACAGGGTCGTGAGCGTCTGGAGGGACGACCCCTTCCTTTTCCACTCCCCACTCCTGCCCCGAGGTCGGTGGTGGGTGGTGAGGCACTCGGCAAGTTTTCTTGACTCCAAGGAGAGAACCAGGGAAGCGAGGTTCCATTCCAGAGGAGCCAAGTGACAGGGCGAGCCTGTCGCGAGTGTCACACCAAGTGCACCCGGAGGGCTCACTGCCTGTGGGGGACCCAGGGACACTGGGCTGGGGCTGCAGCGGACCGCGCGGCATGCATGGGTTTCTCCAAATTAGCCAAAGCTAACAAACCCTGGTTAGTACTTAACTGGGGGGGGGGGGGCAAACTCCATAATACTCCCAAATCGGAACGTAAGTACATGTCAACGAGTTTGTTCTCAATGCCCACAGCGACAGACCACACGCTTGGTGAGGGGCGTGAGGGAAGGACGCTGGACAACACCACAAGCAAACAAAAAACACCCAGCCGCTGTCACCCGTCCCGACTGAGGTGTTGGGAAGACACCGAATGGGTTTTAAAAAAAAACCGGAGAGAAAGGGAAGACAGAGTCAGGGAGACGGGGGCTGAGGGGCAGATAACAGAAAGACACACACACACAGACAGACAGACAGAGACAGAGACAGAGACACAGAGAGAGAGAGGGAGAGAGAGACAGCGCAGACCTCCCCCGGAGCCTGAACTGAGCTCTGAGCATGGCATCTGGACGCCACCCACTTTCGGGAACGTCCTCGGTGCCGAATCCCGGGCGCCCCGCGCCCTCCCGCGCCCTCCCCACAGCGGCCGCGCAGGTGAGGCCGGCTCCGCGGGGCGCAGGCGGCCCAACCCGGGCGCAGGCGGCCTCCGCCGCAGGGGAGGGGGCGGCGGGGCGGGGCGGGCGGGCGGCGGGAGCGCGCGCCGGGCAGGGGGCGCGCGGCGCGGGCGGCTCGCCTCGCGGGGTCGCAGGCGGCGCGCGCCGCACTCCAAGCCTCAGACGCGCGGGCGGCGCGGCGCACAGCGCAGGGGCGGCCCGGCTGCGGCCGCTGGAGGCGACAGCCTCGTCACACGCGCGGAATACAGCTGCGCCGCGGGGTCCCGCACAGTCGCCCCCGGGCGGAGCGGCGGGCGCGGCGCGCGAGAACGTGAGTAGCCCGATGCGTGCCCGGCGGGGACGCTGGGTCAGGCGCGGGCGGCTCCTGTCAGGCGGCGTCGGCCTCAGGGCGCAGCGGCTCGCGGGCTCCCGCCGCTCCTCAGGCCCCCGACGCGGCCCCGGCGCCCTCGCGCCAACTTCTGCCCCCGCCGCTCCCGCGCTCCCCGGGAAGCCGGTCCGCAGGGCTCCGCGTCGTACCGCAGGCTGCCGGGCCGGCGCCCCGGCTTCCAGCGGGGACCCTGAAGGTGCGGGGCGCGACGCGGCGAGGGCGCCGGGCCGGGCGGAGGGCGCTCGGCGAGGGTCCGCCGGGTCCCCTGCGCGCTGGGCGTGGGCTTTGTTCAGATGCGCTAGCACCTGCGCGGATCCCGAGTTCGGGGGCGAGGCCGGGTCCTCCTCCGCTCTCGCCGCTCCGGAGTGGACTCCGACGCCAGAGAGGAGGACAGCGGGCCGGGGCGCGGGCGGGGGCTTTGTTGGTCTGCGAGTGCGGGCCCGGGAGTCCGCGCACCACACCCAGCCTCTGTGGACCGGGACTCGCGGGCTGGCGCGCCGGGCCGGGACTGCAGGGAAGAGGTCTTCCCCGGCGGCAGCTCCGCCGTGGGGCGCGGGCCGGGGTCAGGAGCGGACGCCCGCGCTGGCGCATCGTCCACCGCGCTGCCTGCGCCATCTGCGCCGGGCGCCGCCCCCGGCCCACGCCGCACGGGTGGACGCCCCGGCACCGCGGTCCTCAGCGGGCGTCTGCTCAGCTGCGCCAGCCTGCAGGGGGACCCGGGGTGCAGTGGGCGCGAGGAGAGGTGCCCCTGACCCAGGCCAGGCCCCTGTCCGCGGCAGCGCAGCGTCTCCTGTCCCCTCCCGCAGTCGCGGGCGCGGAGGGAGATCGCCAAGCGGTGGCGTCCCTTGCCTGCACTGTCTCTGTCTTGCTGCGTTAGTGGCTGGGGCGCCAGCTCTCTGCCACAGGAGGCGCAGAGAGGTCTAAAAGGGTCGAGGATGGTTGACGCCCTGAAGTGAGTGTGGGGTCCCCAGGAACAGAGGGAACAAGTGTCACAGGGTTTGGGCTCTGGTTCCGCACCAGGCTTTCCCCCTTGGGGTTGTTCTGACCCGGGGGAAAAAGTGGCCGCTGTATACGAACCATGGAGCCCGGCTACTTGGGTTGGGACTGCCTTATGCTAACCGTGCTCTGCTATGAAAACACTGCCTTAATGAGACCCACTCGAAGTGCTGAAACGGATGTTAATGGTAATGATAGTCCAAATGTTACGAAAGCTTCAGATGTGCCCGGCGCCAGGCACGCGGCACGTATTACCTCATTTAATTACAACAACAATCTCGTTAAAAAATTATGAGACAGAAGCTTAACTTAGGTCAGGTAACTTTCCCAAGGCCACCCAGCTAGGAACTAGTGGGGAGTGGTTTAGCTTTTTACTCTGGTACTTTGCCATACCAGACTCTGAAAATATGGCCTTTCATTAACTTAGGGAAAGCCTAGAATCTGAGTGTTTAAAACCAGTAGCATATCTTATAAACCCATTTAATTCTTGTGGATCTCACAGTGGTGGGCAATATTGTAATGAAGGGAATCGTGTTGTAGGAAAAAAATTACTCTCCTCTACTGGCCTTAGATCTTTTACATGTTCTTTTATTCCATGTGGCTTGTAAGTATGTTGGTGTTAACCTACAATCCAACCCAATACAGTCACTGAAGTGTTCCTACTAACCAGAGCCCCCTGCAGGTACAGGGAGATGTTCTTGGCACATCATAATTGTTTGTTTTTTTTTTTTTTTTTTTTTTTTTTTTTTTTTTTTGGTCTTTTTCCTTTTTATCGGTACCAGGGATCGAACTCACAACTGCACACTTGCAAGGCAGGTGCTTATGCTGCTGAGCTAAACCTCCAGCCCGGGCACATCATAATTTTAAGAAAACTTTTTTTTTTTTTTTAAGAAAAGGCAATGTTTAAATGCTTCTATTTCAGGACCCCAATCCTAAATATCCTTTTATATTATTTTGACTGTAGAAGAGTTATTCTTCACTTGGATGTAGAATGGAATAAGACAGCAGCATAGAAACTGGAACAGCATTCCATATCCTAAATACATGGCAATGTGTGGTGCGTATGCAAAGGTGCTTGACATTAGCCAGTGGTAAAGAAAAATTGAAACAACAGTGAGATCAGCTATTGCTGCCATGGCTTTTAGAATTATTAACCAATGTATTGGAAAAAATAGATTCATTTTGTATTCATAATCCCACAGACTCATAATCTTCTTGAAACCTTTGTTCTACTTTATTACAGGAAAGCTGCTAAACATTTTACATATGTCTGGAATGACAGAGGTAATATAGAACTCAGCCAACATTCTGACTGGCCCTTTGAGTTTCAGAAGGAGTGTGTCGAGGCTCAAAAGGGTGGCCCAGTCTCTCAGTACAGGATAGCGATGTGGTCTTTGAATAGGAATGCCAGGGCCGATACATGGTATCACTGTTTCACTGCAGGGATAGTAAATAAAAAGCAAGTCATTAATTTCCTGTGAGGCCCATGTGACTACGGTCACAGTAATAGTGGAGTGTAAGTGTTTAAAATGTATGTGAGCAGGCAGTCAGAGGGTATACACCTAGGTTGTAGAGAATTTCCTTAAGAATCACTTCAGATAATGCTTTTGTGTAGATACCATTTTCCTTGAATAGACTCTGTAGCTATGTTGTGTATTTGCAAGTGAGTTATTTAATGGAACGCCACAAACAGTTTTTCAGTAAGACATTCATTCATTCATAAATATTTACTGAGTATATGGCTTCCTCTTCTAGATTTTGGGGAGACTGTGGTGAGCAAAACAAAACTGTTTTTTGGGAGGTTAATTCTATTTTGTCACTCCTACACACATTTTCTTTTCTTTTTTTTTAAAACAGAAATGTACAGCTTGATGAACTTGCACAAATTGAACATGCTGGTACGACTAACTGGCCTCAAATCTTGAAACAGAATGTGACAGACCTTGGTGAAAGCCCCTTTATGGCCCTCAGCAGTCACTGTTCCCTTCAAGGGTGACCCCTGACACACCCACGCCAGTGCTCTCATCATGCACCATGCTGATTTGTAACATGCATCAGCAGCCTTGGAGATCTCACCACCATTCCAAAGAACAGTTTGTGTCTGAGCAGCATGGCAATCCAATGCAAGTGTAGCTGGCGTCCTGAGCTCCTAACAAGAGCAAGTTTTGTGTGTTTGGATCCAAGGGAAGATTAGCCCTTACCTGCTGAGATGATTGATTAAGAGGGAGTGGTTTGAAAATGAACATGCTTAAGTGCATGGAAGAAGTCTTTTTATTTTATTTAATTTTTTGAGGTCTTTTTATTTTAAATATCATGCTTTCCCCCGTGAATCTTCCTGGCAGGTGAGGACAGAGGTGACACTTAGATGCCAAGGGCAAGAATCTAGTGGCTTATTTTATTTAACCTTTTGTCAGCTCAGGCAAATGAGAAGCCACTTTGGTTTAAAGATTGGCTATTGGCTGGAGTGATTTCTGCCATCCCTTTATTGAAGCTTTATTGAGGTATAACTGACAAACAAAAAGTACATTTATTTAAGGCATGCAAATTAGTGTTTTGATATAGATATAGATTGTGAAATAATTACCATAATCCAACTAGTAATATATCCATCACCTCATATGTTGCTTATTCCATAGTGAGAACATTTCAGATATGTTGCCTTTGCAAATTTCAAGAATGCAGTCCAGTATTATTAACCATAGTCATCATGCTGTGTATTACATCTCTAAAATATGTTCCTCTTTCTTGACTGGAACTTTGCACCCTTTGACCAACATTTCCCCATTTCCCACCCACAACCTACACACCTGACACTAGGCCCTGAAACCCCATTCTACTTTCTGTGCTTATGAATTTGGTTAAAGGTTCAAAGAATTAAAAAAATGTACCCAAGTCAGTAATGATTGGTTTTCCCCGAATGGGAAAAAAATTGGTCTACATGAGGGAATAAAATTTGGAAATGGCTTTGCTTCCAGTTTTAGCACTTTAAATCCTCCACTATCAAGTTGTTTTTGAATGTAGGGACAAATGCAATATATTGATATAAAATATGATGTTATTGCCTGGCATGGTGGTGCACTCCTGTAATCCCAGCACTTGGGAGGCTGAGGCAGGAGGATTGTTGCAAGTTCAAGACCAGCCTGGGCTACAAATGAGTTCAAGGCCAGCCTGAACTGCATAGTGAGACCCTGTCTCAAAAAGACAAAAAAAGTTATTACTGACTCATTTTTTATTGTGATAAAACACATACCGTATAAAATTTGTACATTTTTCCATTTTAAAGGACTGTTGAGTCCTTTATGTGCAGCCATCACCACTCTCCATCTACAAAACATTTTTATCTCCCCAAATTGATACTCTGTGCCCACAAAACAATAATTTACCTCTCTCCCCCACCAGCTCCTGGCAACTGCCATTCTACTTTATGTCTCTATGAATTCTCCTACCCTTAGTACATCATATGATTGGTATCATACAGGCTTTGTCCTTATGTGACTGGCTTGTTTCACTTTGCGTAATATCTGCAAGGTTCATTCATGTGTTCATATTTCTTTCTTGTATACCACATTTTGTTTATCCATTCATCAGTTGATGGATGCCTGGGTTACTTCTATCTTTGGGCTATTTGTATGATTCTACTACGGGTATAGGTATACACTCCAAGTATCTGTTTGAGTCTTTGCTTTGATTTCTTTTGAGTTTATACCCAGAAATGAGACTGCTGAGCCTGATAGCAATTACATTTTAATATTTGTGAGGAGCCGCCTTTCTGTTCTCTGTAGCAGTTGTATCATCTTACACTGCCACCAGCTGTGCATAGGGACTGGCGTTTCTCCCCATCATCACTGGCACTTGTTACTTTCTGTTTTCATATCCTAATGGGTATGTGTGCTGTCCTGTTACTTTCTAAAGTTTTTACTGAAAGCAGACATGGTTTCCAACAAGTTTTGATTGGCCACATGCCTTTGCACAAGGCATGAAATAGGTGCTGTGCCATGTGTGCGTGTCATATGCAGGATAAGAAAGTGCTATTGACGTACAAGCTTGTTGATTTTTTTAAGATATTGGATTGGAATGTATATGTCTGTAGCGTCCTCATGCCAAATGTTTTTTGCTGCAAGAATATATTACATTAGTATGCTGATGCTTTATTGCCCCCAAATGACATTATTATTTTTAATTCTGATCAAGAGCAAATTAGGTCTAAAAACAGATTGGAATGTTTTCCTGCTGCATATTTAGGGATATGCTGGAGTTGTAAATTACAGTTCTGCACTGGTCATTTCTCTTCACCATTGAATCTTCAGAGATGACAACATAAACCCTCACCACCCAATTATAATTGCTTAGCCAAGCTAATAAAAACGATGTGGTGTCAACTTAATTGACCTATTTTCCTGGCCTACAAGATTGGAATTTCAAATTAGAAAAAAAGAAAACAGTCTGATGCAGGATTTCCTTCAAGTGACTAAAAAGCTAGTGAATGTAACCAATGCCAGTGGTAGAGGAACCAAATTTAAAACTACTAATTCTACTCCATGGTTCAACCTATTCAAATGGCTTTTTCCGCTTAAAAATGAGAATGATAAATTCTATCTTGTATTATGGGTTCTCTGATTTTCTTCTGTGTTTCCCTGTATTAAAGTGTTATTAGATTCACAGGAGAATGAAAATGACAATTACTATTGGGCAGAAAGGATCCTTTACAAGTCTTTATTATTAAATCAAGGACTGAAAAATAGCATTTGGAATATATATTTAAATTTTATCATGTGCATGATATATTGGTTCAAAACCCAGTGTTACCAGAAAAATCCATTCCCAGGGCAATCTGAGGGAATCCTGTAGGAGGTCTTCCACTGGGTGATATGCAATGAATTTAATTTATCTTTCTCAAGTGGGCTGAGAGCATTCAAAAAATTCAGTACATGTATTCAGCATGTAGTGATCTTTTTTCCAAATTTCAACTTTAAACCTAATTCCATGCCACTCTCAGATGCCCTTGGCATTTGAATGGTATGATTTACAGTATGCATTTTTGATGAACATTGCAAGTGCACGTTAAATACCATGAACAGATTCTCTTTCAGGAGAAAGGGAGAGGAAAAGTACTAATCTTCCACTAATTATACCTTAAGGTAAGAAAGAACTGTGAAAGGGGTTCGTCCTAGAGTTTTTTGGTGCTTTGAGGGAGGATGGCTTGTGAGCAAGCATGCTGCTGCCTTCCAAAGCTTGGTGCGCCTTTTCAGGCTCTTACCTCAATAGAGAGCTGAAAGGACAAAAGTGAACAAAGGAGGCCTGTTTTGCCTGCCCCACTTGCTGGGCTGTTGTCTTGGCCCTTTTCAGTGAAGGAGTAGGGGGGGAGTTGGGTCAAAGTTGAAGAACACTGAAAAGGAATTCAAGCTTCATGTTGAAATTTGAATTATAGCTTCAGTTTGAGTGCCATGTAGATTAGTTGAATTGAAATTTTTGAATCTGTGGAAGCTTAAGTGACAGATGGTGTTGGAACAACGCACATAGCACTGGATGGCGTACCCACAATGTTGAGTGCCCAGGGAAGCCCCTCGGTAAACATCTAGTGGCCTGACAAAAGGTGGAAAACTGAAGGACGTGCAGCCTGTGCTGTGCATCCCATGAGGACATTGCAGCGTGCGAAGGAAGGAGAAACCCTGCGTCTGGCATCTACTCAGATGCACTTGGCCCCTCTGGTTGCATTGAAATACCCAGCTGACTGTTCTGCCGCTTTCCCCTCTCAGGTCTGGTTAAAGAAATACAGAAATGCACAACCAGCTTCCCTCGTGAAATTGTATTAAAGTCTTTTGCTATTGTCTTTGGAGTGTTTTGAATGATATGATGAAATTTTTGCAAAAGTTGCCCACCTAGTATTTTTTCTCCTCTGTGAATATTTTTATGGAGTGATTTTTAGCTTTCTGGTTCCAGGGTGGCGAAGTACATTACTCTTATATTTGCTATTGAAGTTTTACAGGGCACTTAGTCCTCTGTTTAATTTGGTAGGCAGCACCCTATATAAAACAATCCAGTTGGAGAAGTTAGTTAGTAACTAGAATAATAAAACAGCTATTAGGAAGTAGAGGTTACTAGGATGTAAAGGAAATTAAATCTATGGGATAATTTGAAACTCTTCCTACTGTTCCATAAAGCTACTACTCCAAATTGAAAAATTGTAGTATTTGAGAATTGGAATAGTGAAGTTTGAAAAATGATCAAACATTTCTCTGTCATCTTTGACAGTTTATATGACATGATGATGTGGTCTTTTATGCCGATATTTGTAGTATGATGATTAAAATCCATTTCATATGCATGTTTAATACATTAAAATAAATATTTCTATTTTGAGGGAAATAACATTCCCTAAAGTGTGTTTAGGTAAAGTGTTGGAAATAATATGAACAAAACAGTAAGGCATAAGTAATACTATAACATAAACAAAAGCTAATATTCTTTAGAATTGATCATAATATCTTATATGACAAGATAAATATATATATATAGCATAAATTGTGGTATGTACTTCATATATATCATAAATTTTAAGGTAAACTGCATTTTAATAGATGAGCTGAGGTTTTTAAGACTCCATGCCTGTATGTATGTTTCTAGTAACTGTTTCCGTGATGCACAGTTATAGTGGAAGGTAAGCAGTATGTCAGTAGTTGATTGCTGTCCTGGTACTGCTAAACAGAGAGAGTGGGAGAGCTCATTTGCATGGGTGGCATGCGAATGGAAGATTAGAGATGAGAGAGTGTGAAGGCTTTAGATAAAGGGAAGGCTCAGGTGAGTAATGAGAATTGTGATAACCTGGAAAAGCAGAAGGGGTGAGAGAAATTTTAAATAATGAAGACAGTGAAGAGCAGAGCTCTGAAAAGGTAATAACTTAAAATATGAAAGAACAAGAAAGGGGGAGAATAAAAATTTTATATGATTGCTTGGTTAGTGGAAAATAGTCTCCTTTTCATTGCATTCAATACTGCATATTTTAGAGAGATTGTGCAGTGGGACTATAGGTCACCAAAGTGACTTGATATCATCAAATAGAAATAACTCAGAAATCATCCTGCAAAAATGAAATAAGATCATACTTTTAGAATTAATAGAAACGTATTAAGAAGAATTTTCTAAGTCAAAGAGAAAGTTCTCAAACACAGTTCAATTCTCAGCTAGATCAGCTCTTCTTTTCAGCTACTTTGTTTCTTTATATACCTGTATGCCCAGCTTGAGGAGTTAGAAATGTAAAGATGTGAACTTTAAAAACCTATTTGGGGTAATTATTCATGTCAAACAGGATCCTTCACTGTGCATAAGGTGAAATGGTGAGTGAACGCCTAAGTGAACTCAAAGTTCAGTTCAGCAACAGTTTTTTCAGGACCATCTAAGTGGACAGTTTTTTCAGTCTACTGAAAGATCATAGCATAATAGATACCCAGTGAAACCTGAGAAAATAAGGCTAAAGTCAGCAAAGAGGTGGACAGATGGTAACTGAAGAAAAGTAACAACTGCATAAAAATATTTGATATTTGCTCTAGATAGTATTGAGGGTCCAAGTCTCTCCATGATAAAGGAAAGTAGAAAACCTAGTTGTCTAGGCGTTTTGAAGTCTATCAGCTGTCTCCAAGTGTCTGGCCACAGAAACTGAGTTCTTCCTCTGTTCCGTTAGGAGCCAGAGCAGCCTTTCTCAATGTGCATGGTGTTGTGTATGTGACATACCTGCTGGGTGAGTGAGTGAAAGAATGAATGACCAGATACACGAATAGTGCAAAATACAGAATGTGAAGTAGTTCTTTTGTTGGACAAAATAGAGGATTTTTATCTCAGCCTTGGTTCAAAGATACAGATGAAGTCTAGACCATTGGGAATCAAACATTCATAATTTCATGCTTGGACTCTGTAGATTGTAGTTTGCTTCCTGATTCTAAATTAGGGACTTGAGCAGGCGGGTGAAATGATTGAATCCAGAAGGGTGCCATTTTTTAAATTGCAGTCGTGGAATCCTAAATGTTATCTCTGTGACCCGCTAAGAGCGCCTCTATAATTTTCCACCTTTGTGCACAACAACAGATGATTCTGGATTTGCACACAGCTTTGCTTCCCCTCGTCTGACTGAGGCTGGTGCTTGTCATTTCCCCCTGGAGGTATCTGGGTGGCTGCACACTGATTGAGCTAAGCACTTTCTGAGATTGCTTTCCACCTTCTGAGTTTGAAGAAATCAGAAGTGAGGCACGCAAGACAAATGAAAAGTGAGAAGGCTGGAAGGCTGGCAGGCTGGCACAGGAAGTCGCTCAGCACTTGTGCTGAAGCTTCCAAAGCAGAATCTTCTTTCCTTTGCGTTCAGTCATTGCACTCCTCTCTGCTATTTGTCAGACCTGTTGTTTTATTCTAAGATGTGAGCTGGGTTATTTTGCAACTCGTTAGGTGGTTTTATTGATTAGGAAATATCATCATGCTGTATCACTTTGGAGAAATTGCCTAAGTACTTCATTTTCCATACTAAAACGTAGAGATAAAACATGAAAACATTCTCACCACCCAACCGTACTTCACCAAGATATGTAACTACATAACAAATGATGATAAAAATTAAAGCATTGAGAGAAAGATGACATGAATCTATGTCACTGCTAGGTACAATACACCTGCCATTTTTTTTCCTCCATAGTTTGTGGCAAAATTTGCTTCAGAGATTAACATGTATGTATTGTACAGCTTTAGTGATAACCATATCTATTTGATTTTGAATACACGAAGTAATCTCAAGCTGCAGTGTGGAAGATTGATACCCTTATTGATACTGCATGATGGATCTGTTTTTAAAAATCACTATATTCCTAATCTCTAACAAATGGTTATGTATGTATGAAAGTCAGATTGAGTCAGAAGGACCAAAAAATATGGTTGTAAATTTAGCAAATATTTTTTCCTTATTTGCATTCAATGTCAGCAAAAGATTCTTAAAATTAGATTGTTTTATTTCAAGCCATAATCTCATTCATGTTTATCAAGAGGAGATTTAGTAATTTTTTTCTGTCCACGAGGACTAACTAGCAACCAGGCAGATCAATAAAGCATGAAACCATTGTGATATATTAAATTCATCCAAACTGCAACTGCATATGCTCAGAAATATGTGAAGAGATTTATGTACAATGAGACTTGTGGGCAGATTTGTTTATACCATTGGTCTGCAGAAGACTAATCCTGCTGACAAGGTAGATGTCTAGCTTCCAGGATTGTGAGACAATACATTTGTGTTGTTTAAGTCCATCAGGTTGAGGTTCTTTGATGCAGCAGCCCTAGCAAACTGAGAATGCAGTAATATGTTTACCTGCTTCTAAACTTATTCCTTAGAAAAATACAGCTTCTCAGTGTCATGTTCTTATACTTACATCTGTTTTCTCTCTCTCTCTGTCTCTCTTTTTTCTCCATGTGTGTCTCTGTGTGTGTGTGTATCAAAGGCAGTATATCTGGTATATACATTTCTCAGAGGCTAAGAGAATCACTGTACCTTGAATTGAGATATACAACTGCTGGGATTTGTGGGGAGAATATTATTTGTATTCACTGCACAAATAGATGAAGTTGCTAGGCGATTACTGTTTTTGGTAATAAGTTAACTCCAACTTGGTTACCTTTATCTAGTGTGAATTGTCAACATCTGGGAACTTAAGGGACTGTATTTTGTTTAAGTCTCTGCAGGTGCCTTTGCTGCTCCTTGCTAATCTGAAGGTTCCATATCAGGAAAATGATATGATCGTTGATATTTACTCATGTCAAGGAAAGCAAAGCCTTGAACAGGCTCTCAAACAGCTTCCATCTGAATGCTGCGTCAGTAGGGAAGGGACAGGAGGGCACTGAGAGAAGTTCACAGTCATCAGGTGGCACCGCTATTTGAGGAAACAGGATTTCAAAGGCTTTGAATAAACTCTAGTGAATTCATTGTGAACTCTAAAACCATTTCAGCCAGACCTTTCTGATGTCTTTCCACTTCATGTGAATGTCTGGTCTTCGTTTCTAGTAGCAGCAGCAGCAGCAGCAGCGGTGGCCTTGCCTGTCTTAGATGCTAAGTTTCTCCAGGCCATGGAAAAGAGGCCTAATCTTTTAAAAATAATACCAATAAAACGATTGGTCAGGAAGATTGTTGGGAAGAATAGAAGCACTTTACGACTCTGAGTTTGTGTGATTCAACCATTCCATTTTAACACATTTTTTCCTTTCTATGGACTTGAGTTTATTTATGATCCTGTCAGGAGGAACGAAGAAGAATCTGCCAGCATCCAACAGGAGACAGTTTTGAATCATGGTTCTTCTAATTTTGCATGTTCTTATAACTTCTCTTTTAGTACACAGGACCATGAAGTAAAAATTGATCAGGTGAGATGTAGAAGGCCCTAGACAGGAACAGAGAATATAGGCAGTAGTTTGTCTCTGAACATTCGTGTCTCTGTGTAAACTCTTTTATTTTTTTAATGGAGGGGGCATTTTGAGATGGGGTTTTACTGTGTAGTTCAGACTGACCTCGAACTCATTATGTAGCACAGGCTGCCTCAGACTCAGGGCAGTGTCATGCTTCAGCCTTCTGAGTGCTGGGATTACAAATGTCTACCACAGCACTTGGCTTCTGTGTTATCTCTTTAGGTTTTTTAAATAATTGCTTTGAGAGACAACTTTGTGAGAGTTGTTTTAGGGGTGTAAGGGAAACATTGTAATGTGGGTAATTGACTAATGTTTATTCTCAAGTATCCTAATATGAAGCCTGCAGTATCAATTCTAGATTAATTATCAGTATTGGATCCATATTACTTGAAACTGTTGGTCTAAACTTTGTTAAAATTAAGCTAACATTTGAAAATTTTTGTAGTAGATCTTCTTATTATTTTGAATTCCAGACACATATAATGCCCCTTGGGGAATTAGTTACTTCCTGGGGAAACGGAAATGGACGCTACAGTGGCTGCCTGTACCTGCTAGTCATCATGTAAGCTGAGCACCAGCCCTTCCCCCCACTCTCGGTCAGAAGTAGGGCCAGTCATGAATATGCATGTGTCACACACCTGTGGCCAACAGATCCTCCATCCAGGAGTGGCCGAGTATCAGTTAACATGAACTGGGTGACGCATGGCAGCTGCTGTCTGTAGTCTCCCGGGCCCTCTGCCCTGCACTGACAGCTGCACATCACGTCCTGCAGTCCTACCAGCTCAGCCACCTCTGTGACCAGCACATCAAAGAAGAGGCTGAGCCTGTGCTGACCCTGAGTTAGCACTTCTCTGGCAGGCAGTGCTGAAGTATAATATACAAAGATGCCTCTCAGAAGTTTAGGAGATTTGCCACCATGATTTTTACAACTTCCTACTATTAATGAACAATAATATCACAGACTTTTATTGGTTGATTAGCCATATATGGAGCACCTTACGTGAATTTCTCATTTAATCTTTACAAAAATTGTTTTTGTTAGATGCTGGAAGTTTTTTGGCTTTGCTTTCCTATAACGGGCCAGATATTAACTATTTTAGGCTTTGAAGACTGTGCAGTCAATCCCCTGGAAAACAGCTATATACAATAGATTTTGATGAGTGTACATGAGCCCGCTCCCATAAAACTTTCTTTACAACATTGATGCTGAGCTAGATGTGGTTCACTGGGCATAGTTTGTAGACCTGTGCTTTATGCTCTTGTACCTATTTCATAGATGAAGAAACTAAGGTTTAGGGAATTAAAATACTGCCTAAACTAGCATAACTTCTAAGTTGCAGAGCTGGGATTCTAGTCTAAGAAACCTGATCCTTATCTCGGTTTTACCTTCTACGAGCTACTGTGCTACCCTGTCAAGGGAAAGGTATATTAGCCTCTGCATGTTATGAGATATATGGAGTATAACTCAGACTTGGAGACGAGACACTGAATAGGCAGTATCAGCTCTGTCCTGAAGATGCTATTTAGGTAAAAGTGGACAGTCTAATCTACAGCATATTCTGGAAATGTACCCTTGACTAATTGAATAGTTTTTAAGATTCTCCCCATGGTCTGATGTTGTGGCCATTGTAGTCAATAAGATTATAGGAAGCAAATGACTCTAGTTCTTAAAAGTTTGCTTATATGCTGGTGGTCCATGTGTTTTATAGTAGGATCATTTTCATATATTCTGAAGGAAGGTTCTTATGTTCATATAAATAAATCAGGCAGAGAGTTTCTGCATATTTTTTTTTTTTTGTCTTTTTCTTTTTTATCAGTACCGGGGATCGCATTCACGACTGCCTGCTTGCAAGGCAGGCGCTTATGCCGCTGAGCTAAATCCCCAGCCCCGAGTTTCTGCATATTTAACATAAAGCCCTCCAAGCATCTCAAACAGACCCCTCTAACTCCACGCTAGGATGGGCAGCTCCTTTTCTGTTTTTTCATTTTTGTTTTGTTTTGTTTGGTGTGTGTGTATGTGGCGGGGTGGGGGGGAGATACTGAGAATTGAACACAGGACCTCATGCTTGCCAGGCAGGCGCCGTACTTCTTTTGTGTTTTATTTCCATGAAAACAAGTATATTTCAGCTTGAGAGTGATAAAACTACAAGATAACCATCCAGTTAACATTGCTGGGCATTCACTTAGGGAACTTGTAATGCTTGGTGGTGACAAGATAACACGTGAAGTAGAATCACAGAGACCTCCTGTGTTGTTTTGTAAGTGAACTCTAAAGACTGAAGTTCTGCAGGTGAACTGAAGTCAGAAATAGTTTTTGACAACAGTACATCAGACACAAAACACCATGAGCAGCTAGATTTCAAAGATGGGTCTGGCATATTAGGAAGAGTCCCAGGATGCATAGCTCCTGACTTTCGAGTGAATGAAATTTTAGGATGTGTATGCAACTCGCAAAATAGGGGCTTCGTGTGACTAATCATTGTTTCTCATACTTTGTTTGAGGGAAGCACAAAATTAGGTTACTCCCTGGTGGAGAAATCAGAGAGTTAAAACTCTGTCTAAAGGAAACTCTATTCTCTTTAGAAAGCTGATGTCTTTGAATGGAAGTGAGCCTCCATTCATTACTAAGAAAAATGACAGAGGAATAAAACTCAACTAGTGGAAAAGTTGGCAGCTGTGCTTATGAAATGGTTACTGTGAACTAATTATAAAGGGTCTGGTCAATGAATGTAGAAAACATTTTTCTTCTAAATTATTTTCTAGAAAAGATAATCCTAGATTTAGTTCATTTAATTAAAAAAGAGTAGCCCAAATAAAAATGGAATTACAGTACAACTATAATATAGTGTAGCTATATTTGTATATCATAAAACTCCCCTGGAGTGTGGGCAGAATCTGTGAATACGATAGGATATCACTCACATAATGAGGTTACACTATATGGCAAAGATGAATGGATTTTTGCCAGTATAATTAAGATTCCTAGTCAGTTGATTATGACTTGATGGAAAGGCAGATTATCTGGGCTGGGCCTGAATTAATAAGATGTAAGCCATTATAAAAAGGACTGCCATAAGAGACATTTTCTTTTTGGCTTAATAGAAGCTAACACCTCCATTGTGAATTTCTTGTGGAGAAGCAAGGCCTCAATTCTTCCAAATGTAAGGATCTGAATTCTGCCAACAGACTAAATGAGCTTGGAAGAGGCTCCTGAGCTCCATGTGAGAAGGCAGCCTGGCTGAAACCTTCTAGGCCATGCCTGGCCTTCTGACCTGTGAGAAACTATGAAATGATGAGTATGTTTGTTTTAAGTCTCTATAACAATGTTTTAGTTTGTTATGCAGCAGTAGAAAATTAAACACAACCAAGTGTCATCACAGTCCAGCTTTGAAAATTTTTGCCATCACCCAAAGTATCCTTGTGACCTGTATTAGCTTTCCTAATCCTGAGACATAGTAACTGTTACTCACAATTTAAAGGAGAGGTTTGATCTGGATCATGGTTTTAGGGGATTCAGTCCACGGTCAACTGGTTTCAAGGAGATACATCATGGTGAGGGCATGGCATAGCAAAGATGCTTAGTTCATGGTGGCTGGGAAGCACAGCAGGAGGAACAGTGCCAGAGAGCAAGGGGCATCATTTATGGCACCTCCATGGCTCAGTCAAACACATCCAAAAGTGTGCTTTTCCAATCTTTCAAGCATTTCTTAGTCCAAGGAAGTCGATTTGGTTAACAGTCCCAATCCACTGTGCTCTAAGTGTTTGAAGTTATGGATCTGCTTTCTTTCTCTACTACTTTTTCTGAACATTTCTTAATAGAATCATACAATGTGAAAACTTTTGTGTTTGTCTCCCCTTGTTTAGCATGTTTTCAAGGGTCCTCCAGGTTGTAACATATATCAATGGTATTCCAGTGTATTGTGTTTATATATTTATCAGTGGATGGATGTTTGGATTGTTTCCAGTTTGGAATTGTTAATGAATAATATTGCTGTATTAGTGTGCAAGTGTTTTTACTTACGTTTTCATTTCTTTGGGTAGGTACTTAGAAGGAGAATTAGTAGGCTGTATGGTATTCAGTACTTGTGCTTGACTTTTTGAGGCTCCATCAAACTGTTTTCTAAAGTGACTATCATTTGATTTTTCCACCAGCATTGAATGGGAGTTTTTTTTCCTTGTTAACCCTTGATGTTACCTGTATGTTTTATTATGTCCATTGTAGTGGGTCTGTAGTGATATTTTATTACAGTTCTACTTACATTTTCAGACTAATAATGCAGAATATATGTTCATACCCTTTAGCCATTTGTATATTTTCTTCATTGAAATGTCTAAATGTTCTGCTAGTATTTTCAGTTGTCATTTGTTTTATTATTGAGTTGCCTTTTTAAAAACATTCTCCTCCAAGGTATCTTCCACAAAAGAGGTGAAGGCATTATATTATAGTGATATGTGTGTGCATGAGCACAATTCATCATAGCTAAATCTTGGAAGCAGCCTATATTTTTATCAACAGATTAAATGAATAAAGAAAATGTAGTATTTACACATTACTCTGCGACAAAAAAATGATTAACTTGAGTGAGTTGTAGAGAATGAATGAATGCACTGAGACCATACGCTGAGTGAAATAAATCAGATATACAAGCTAAACTATGTGATTTCTCTTATAGAAGAAACTCAAACTGGGCTGGGAATGTGGCTCATCCTTGTCATCGCAGCACTTGAGAGGCCGAGACAGGAGGATCACTTGAGAGTTCAAGGCCAGCCTGAGTTATCCAGTGAATTCAAGGCCAGACTGAACTCAGAGATTGGGGGAGTGAGAGGGGAGGAAAAAAAATGAAAAAAACCCAAAACATATTGTAAATAAATGAAGACCAAATAAAAGACAGATGATGGGAGGTAGGGAGATAGATTTTTTATCAAATGGGAAGGAGATTAAGAGATAGAAGGTAGGGAGGGAGGGGAGAGAAAGGAAATGAAGAAAGAAATTAGAAAACGTTAGCCAGGCAGAGTGGTGCACACCTTCAAGTTCTAGGCCAGCGGGGCTACAGAATGAGTTCAGGGCCAGCCTGAACTGGGTAGTGAAACTGTCTCAAAATGACAAGAAAAAATATGTACACGTAATAAATCTGAACAAGGAATGTAAACATGTATTGGAAACATGCCAGCCAACAAACAAACGAAAAACTCTGAAGGAAGACAGTCAAGAGATGGATGGGAGAGGGAGAAGAGAGGGGGATAAAAAGGACTGAGATGTGTTATGTGCATGTACTGACTCCCCACAAGGAAGTAAATATTATGCACTGCAAGCATGTACTAATTAAAAGCATATTTTAGATACAAGTCCTTTATCAGATGTCTGACTTACGAGTATTTTTTTCCATTTTATTGGTTGTCTTCTAAGTTTCTATTTCTTAACTTTTCCCTTCATTTTCTTGATTTCTCTTTTGAAGCACAAAAGTTTTTAATTTTTATGAAGTCCAGTTTATTATTTCTTTTATTGTTTGTGCTTTTGGTGTTGCACCTAAGAATTCATTTTGTCACCCACAGTCATAGAAATGTGTATATATTTTTTCCTAAGAGTTTCCATATACTTTTTTTCAGAATGAATTTTTTATTTGGATGAAAAAAAAGCAAAACAGATAAAAGGGTAGAAATAATACAGAATTTCAAAAAAATAAGAAATCACTAAATTATATAAATTACATATTGTTATCTTTGAAGTAGTTGTTCAAGTTATAAAATCAAAGCATAAAAAGTAGACAATCAAACAATGACAATAAAAACTATCCTGTTGATGAACTAACAAAAACTTAGTAGTGTGGTTGTCTACCTTGCACACTTAAACACACATGCATTATATCCATTAGAGCACTTTCTTTCCCTTTCATTATTACAGTATCTATTATACATTTGAAAATAAATCAGACATTTGTAAATATATTGTCTCTTTAATAAATAAAATAACAAAAAACTGAAAGAGTAATAAGATCCATATACATTTTGAGGATATTTTGTTAATTTTACAAAAAAATCTAAGAGTTTGTGTTGTTTTAAACCAGTAAGTCAATTTGGGGCAGTATTTGTTTTTCTGAGACAAGGTCTCATTGCATAATTCATGCTAACCTTGAATTCACTGTGTAGCCCAGGCTGCCCCTCCTGCCTCAACCATCTGAGTGCTGCAACTACAGGTATATGCCACCACACCTATATTTTCACCTAGTTGAAAATACATTTTAGTATAAAATCTTCCAATCCATGAACATCGAATGTTTCTCTGTTAATAGAACTTTTCTTCACTCTCAGCAACGTTTTCATATTTAATTGTATACATCATATATTTCTTTGCTAATTTTTCCCAAAATATTTTATTTGCATAATATTATTTCAAAAGGAATTATTTCCTCATCAGATTTTGATTGTTAGTAATATATAGATAATAAAATGGATTTATATATACTGATCTAATATTCTGAAACTTTGCTAGATTTATTGATTTTTTTTATTAAAAAAATTAAAAGAAAGAAGGAGATTAATATAAAAGAGGACATAATAACACAGGTCAGAGCAGAACAATTTAAGCAACATAGTGTTTCACCACAAGAGGCTGAGGCAGGAGGATCACTGAGAGTTCAAGGCCAGCCTGGGCTACACAGTGAATTCAAGACCAGACTGGACCTTGACATAACATAAACCCAACATAACAGTAGCTAACATAGTGTCTATTTCCTTGAAACATTTGAGTATAACGTTGTATATTATAGCATCAAACATAACATGACAGTGTAAAACCATTCAAGAGAATGAAAGTATTACAGGGTATTTAGAACCAACAACAGAAAACAAACAATGGATTCTATATGATCTCCTTGTCTATAAAAAATTTTGTTTATATTATGACATATAATAAAATCCAGTAAGATACAACATGATAAACCGGTGGAGACAGAAGAACAAAAGCTTCATGGGACTTCAAAACAAGATGATATTAAATCAGCACTAGCTATTATATTGTCTTGTTTTCTTCAAAATAACTGTTCAAACACAGACAATAAATTCACAGACAATAAAATCAAACAATCCAGAATAAAACCATTCCAATTAATGAATGAAAACATTATAAGGCTTCAAAGCAATATAATGAGGAATCATGTTTACCACATACTTCATGTATTCTTACCATTTCTTACACTAGGGAAACTATTTGATATTTATGTGAGTTTGATTTATTTTGCTTATGAGTGTGGTCTCAAGCTGCACCCATTTATTTATAAATATCTCATTGTGATCATTCTTTGTAGCTGAGTAGTACTCCATTGTATAAAAATACCACAACTTTTTTATCCATTGCTCAGTTGATAGACACTTGGGTTGTTTCCAAGATCTGGCTATTACAAATTGTGCTGCTGTAAACATGAGTGCACATATATCACTGTGGTATGATGTTTTTAGTTCTTCTGGGAATATGCCTAGAAGTGGAATAGCTGGAACAAATGGGACTTCCAATCCCAGCTTTTTAAGAAATCTCCAGACTAACCTCCACAATGGTAGCACCAGTCTACACTCCCATCAACAGTGCAGGAGAGTTCCTTTTTCCCGACAGCCTCTCCAGCATTTGTTGTTGATCGTTTTCTTGATCCTGGCCATTCTTTCAGGAGTGAGATGGACTCTCTTTTTTTTTTTTAATTTTATTTAAGGAGAAAAAGAAAAAAAAGCAGAAAAAGGGTACAAGTTATACAGAATTTCAGAAAAAAACAGTAGAAAATCACTAGTTAATGGATTACATATTGTCATCTTAGAAATATTTGTTCAAGTTACAAAATTAAAGCTTATATAGTGGACATTCAAACAGTGAGACCAAACAGTTCTGTTCAGTGATCAACAAAACTCCGTAATATCATTGTCTATCTTATACACTTAAATATACATGCAGTTATATCATTTAGAGCACTTTCTTTTCCTCTCTTTTGTACAATGACTATTACACATTTTGGGTTTTATTGCTCCCACAGTTCTTATTACTTTTTTTGAAAGAGAGTAAAACCAAATGTGACATAACAGAACAGAGTTGGTCAAATCAAAAGGGTGGACATAATAGATAATGTAAAAACATAATACAAGGTGATCAACAATGGTTACCATAATGCCTCCCGCTATCTCTAATAGAATTGCCTATATCATCAGTTATAATAAAATTGAACAAAACAGTAAAGAACAAAACCAACAAAACCAAAACATTGGAGACATTACAGGTCTTCAAAAGTAGATAATAGTCAACCAGAATGGGCGTCATAATGAATCCCACTGTCTTCACAGCTGTTGCCTAAACTTTTGAACCTGGTACTATCAAGCAAAACAGAATAGAGGAACATCAGTCAAAACAAGATGGTGAGAGCAATACAGGGCTTCAAGTCAAGTTAATAGTAAATCAAACTGGGTTACTATAATATATCCTACTATTTTTTTATTTATTTTTCCCTTAATTAAAAGGATAAAAATAAAAAAGTAATAAAATGGAGATTGAAATAAAAGAGGGCATAACAACAAAACATCTCAGATCAAAACACAACCATTTAAGCAAAATAGTGTTTCACCACAAGATAATCCCGACATAAAAGTAGTTACCATATTGTCTCTTTCCTTGAAATCTTTGAGTATAACTTCATATACTGTAGCATCAAATATATCAAAACAATGTAAAACCATTCAAGAGAATGACAGTATTACAGGATACTTAGAATCAACTAACAGAAAATGAACAATGGTTTCTGTATAATCTCCTTGTCTATAAAAGTTTTTGTTTAAACTATCACATATAATAAATTCCAATAAGATACAACATGCTAAGACCAATGAAGACAGAAGAACAAAAGCTTGATGAGACTTCAAAACAAGATGATACTGAATCAGCATTACCTATTATGAAGTCATTTTCTCCAAAATAGCTGTTCCTATCATCCAATCTTCTCTGCCTCATTTCTATTGAGCTCTTTTTCTGTCATTAGTTATCAGTTTGTCTTCTTCATTTTGTTTTCTGCTCCATTCATTGTGGCCTCTCTGCCACTATTTCTGGATTCTTTGTATTTTTCTTTTTTAGAATATCCTGCAGTATTCTCTGTAGAGTTGAATTGGTGGTTGCATATTCCCCTAGTTCCTCTTTATCCTGGAAGCACCTTGTTTTTCCATCAATTTCCAGGGATAGTTGTGCAGGATATATCAGTCTTGGCTGGAGGTTATTATCTTTCAAAGCTTGAATTATTTCCCCCCACGCTGTTCGTGATTTGATGGTATGTGCAGAGAAATCTGCTGTAATTCTGATGGGTGTTCCCTTGTAAGTGGTCTGTTTCTTGTCTCTGACAGCTTTTAATATTCTGTTCTTGTATTGAATTTCTGGAATTTTAATTATTATATGCCTGGGTGTTGCTCTGTTTGGGTTGTAGGTGGCTGGGGTTCTGTATGCTTCATACAACTGAATATCTTTACCTTTTGCTAAATTAGGAAAATTCTCCTGGATTATTTCTGTGAGTAGCTTTTGTAGTTCATTTGTTTGTGTCCCTACTTCTTCTTTTATGTTCTTAATTCTTAAGTTATAGATCCTCTTATCATCTTCTAGTCTTTGTATTATTGCTGTTTGTTTCTTTGTTATTTTTAAGAAGTTTTTCATTTCATGCTCCCACATTACAAATCTGGCCTCCAGTTCAGATAATCTATCCTTAGTTTCTTTCAAGCAGTTATGCCAGTTTTCGATAGAGTTTTTAGTTTCCTGGTAATCTCTTTGAACCTGCTTCATGTATTCTATGCTTTCTCTATTTTCTCCATCAAACAATTCTCCCCTCTTTTTCTGTTCTTTCATTCTACCATCTGTTTTTTCTTGGGTGGTGCTTAGCATTTCTCTAACTATTCTGCTTATGTCTAGCTTCAGGTCATTTATAACTTCATTCCTGAACTCATCTATGAGGCTCTGGAGATAGCGCTTTATGTCTATTGGTGCTGTGTCTGCTATTGCCTGTTTCTCAGGATTGGGGGCTGAGGGGCCTTTCTTGTTGCTCCCTCTTCCCATATTCTTTGTTCCTTATATATGCAAGCGTATATAGGAGGCCCAGCTTCCTTCCCTGTTGGCCACAATCTGATTGAATGGTGCTGGCTAGGTGTTCCCGCCCACTGCAGGGAGTTAAGAACTGGGCAGCCTATGTGGGTCCTGCCCCTCCAGGTCACCTTCAGGCACTGGGACCTGGCCTGTGCTAGCCTACTGGGTCTCAGCCAGCAGTGTCACATAAGCTAGGCACTGCTCACCAATCCCACTTGAGAGGGGGATATGTGACAGAAGTCACTACAGCACTCTGTTCTGGCCAGTTTGCCCGGTCCCAGAATGTCCTCTGTTGGAGCCTCCTAGATTGTGAAAGAGTCCCAGTTTCTCTCACTCACTGCAGGTCGATGCACGGCTCCCCGCCCCTTCCGCTGTCAACTTCATTCACTGATTCCCATTCTCAGAGCTTTCGTGCGTCTCTCTGCCTGCCAAGCGGATTCAGACGCAGCCGTGGCGGCAGGAAACTCAAATCGTGGTTTCCAATGGCGCAGGCTCCAGGTTCCACGCTGAGGCTTTATCTGTTCCTGTTATAGCACCAGGATTGCATTCCCAGTTGGTTTCTCTCAGCCCAGTTCATTCTTGGGTCAGCAGGGCATATCTCCTCTCTTGCTTAGGATTCCTCACTCCGCACCATTCCTGGATTCTAAGCTGGGTCTTTCAGAGAGCCTCTGTAGCTGCTGCTATCTGTCTGCCATGTTCTCCTGGAAGTCTCAAGATGGAATCTCAATGTGGTTTTAATTTGCATTTCTGCAATGAGTAATGATGATGAACATTTTTTCATGTATTTATTTGCCATTTGTATTTCTTCATCTGAGAATTGTATATTCATCTCAGAGGCCCATTTTTGGATTGGATCTTTGAATTTTGGGAGTCTGATTTTTTTTTAAATTCTTTATATGTTTTAGACAGAAGTCCTTTGTCTGAGGGACAGTTCACTAAGATTTTTTTCCCAGTTTGTGGGTTTTCTTTTCACTATGCTGGAGATTTCTTTTGACGTGCAGAAACTTCTTAATAAGAGGTGATCCCAGTTATTGATTCTGGGAAGGATTTCCTGTGCAGTTTGAGTCCTGTTCATGAATTCTCTACCTACTCTTATGTCCTCAAGGATTTTACCCAATTTGTCTTCCAATAGATTTAGTGTTTCTGTTTTAATATTCAGGTCATTGATCCATCTAGATTTTAGTACATGGTGATAGGCATGGGTTTAGTTTTAGTTTTTGGCATGTGGAGAGCCAGTTTTCCAACACTATTTATTAAAGAGACTGTCGTTCTTCCAGTGGTGTTTGGCCCCTTTATCAAAAATAAGGTGGTTGAGTGCTTTTGTAGTTGTGGTTGTATCTTCTAATCTATTTCATTGATCTTCGGTTCTGTTTTGATTTCAGGACCATGTTGATTTTACTACAGTTGCTTTGTAGTATAGCTTCAAGTCAGGGATTGTGATGCTTCCTGCCTTGCCTTTGCTGCTTAGAATTGTCTTTGCTATTCTAGGTCTCTTCTGGTTCCAGATGAATTTGAGGAGTGATTTTTCTAGATCCATGAGGTATGTTGATGGTATTTTTATTGGAATTGCATTGAATCTGTATAGCAGTTTTGGGAAAATGGCCATTTTCACAATATTTATTCTTCTTATCCATAAGCAAGGGATGTCTTTTCACTTTCTGAAATCCTCTTCAATTTCTTTTTTCAATGCATTATAATTTTCCCTGTATAGGTCTTTCACTTCTTTCATGAGAATAATTCCTAAATATTTCATTTGTTTTTGGTTGCTAGTGTGAAGGGTGTGACTTCTCTTATTTCTCTCTCTGTGCTTTTGTTGTCAGTATATAGAAATGCTATTGATTCTTGAGTATTGATTTTGTATCCAGCTACATTGCTGAATTTATTTATTATATCTAAGAGTTTTTCAATGGAGTTTTGGGGATCTTCTATGTAGAGTATCATGTCATCCGCAAGTAATGATAATTTAACTTCTTCCCTTCCTATCTTTACCCCAATTTGTTTATTGATTTTTGTAGATTTTGTGGGTTTATTAGAATGCTCTGTGCCTTGTTGGCTGCCTGTAAAGACAGTTTTGGTTTTTTCTGATTTGTATATCATTATCCTTTTATGTTCCTAATTGCTTTCTCCAGAAGCTCTGATATATTGTTCAGTAACAGTAATAAGACAGGACAGCTGTACTTTGGCTCCAGTCTCTGGGGGAAGGTATTCATTCTTTCACATTAAATATATAAACTACCAGTGTTTCATAGGTGGTTTTTATCTGATTGAGGAATTTACATCTGTTCTTGTTGAGAATTTTTATCATAAATGGGGGTTGATTTTGTTAAATACATATTCTGCAGCTATAAATGTCAGCATTAAAATGATGACGTAATTATTGGCATTTATTTTATTAATATAGTATATTATATTAATTGCTTTTTGAATGCTTAAGAAAACTTGTGTTTCTACAATTTTTCCCATGTGATTTTGATACATAATCCTTTTTATGAATTACTGATTTTAGATCACTACTATTTTGTTAAGGATGTTTGTTTCTATGTTCCTAAGGGATATTGATAGGTAATTTTTTGTTTCAGAAATGTCAGTCTGATTTTGGTACTAGAATAACTCTGGCCTCACCTATTTGATTGGGAAGTGTCCTGTCCTCTGTTTTCTGGGAAATAAGCTTGTAAAGAGTTGGTAATGTTTCTTGTGTACATATGTGACAAAATTCACCAGGGGAGCACTCAGCCTATATTTTTTTATTTTTTCTTTTTGAAATACTTTAAATTGTTAATTCAGTTTCTCTACTTGTAGATATATCCAGCTTTTTCATCTTTTTCTAAGTTTATTCAAATATTTGTCTTAGGCTTTTTCTATTTTCTTTACGTTGTTTAATTTTTTGACATTCCTTTATAATTCTATTAACTTATGTATTTTCAATAGTTATTCTCTTCTTTTCTTTTCCCACCCTCCCTTTCTTCTTTCCTTCCTTCCTTCTTTTTTCCTGTGCCAGCGACTGAACTTAGGGCTTTGTCCTGAGCTACTTCTCTAGCTCTGTTTATTTCTCATTTTGTGACAGGGTCTCGCACCACGTTGCCCAGGTTGGGAGTGACTTTGTGATCCCCGTGTTCCATCCTCCTAGAGTGCTGAGATTACAGGCGTGGGACACCAAGCCTGGGTTCATCTCAGATTTTGTTGATTTATTTTGTCTTTATTTTCTTGGTTAGTGTAACTAATGGTTTGTCAGCTCTACTGATATTTTTAAAAAGTTGGTATTTGGTTTCACTCATTTCAGTTCTAAACTTTATTATTTCCTGTCTGCTGGCTTTGGGTTTAGTTTATTCTTCTTTTTCTAGTGTAAGTGTATGCTCATGTTATTAATTTGAGACCTTCCTTTTTTTCCTGATATAAGCATTTATTTTTCTTTTAAGCACCACTTTAATTGCATTCTACATATTTTGATACATTTTATTTTCATTAGGTCTATTATAAGTTTTCTAATAATTTCTTTTTAACCTTTGAGTTATTTAGATGTGTTGTTTTCCAAATAATTAGAGGTTTCCTCGGTTTCTTTCTGCTGTGTATCTCCAGCTTAATTCTTTTGTTGTTGGAGAATCTTTTAAAGAATAATATGTATCTGCTATAATTCAGTAACGTATTCTATAGATGTCAGATCAGATTGGTTGATACTTTTGTTCAATTATTCGATATTTTTCCTAATTCTTCTATGTAGCTTTCTATTAGTTGTTGAAAGCTGAGTATTGAAATGTCCCACTAGTATCACTGAATTGTCTGTTTCTTTCTTTCTTTCTCTCTCTGCGCTGCCTCTCTCTGTCCCATCTCTGTCTCCTCTGTCTCTGTCTCCGCTTCTGTCTCTGTTTCAGATTAAATAATGTCTGTTTTCATTTACTAATTACTTTCACTGCTTTCTCAAATTTACTAAGGGTGCCTCAGAAAGTTTTCATTTCAGTATTTAACTTTTCAGTGGAAGTGAAAGAGTACTTGTTTAATAGGTGGTGTTATACGCTGAAATCCTAATTGAATGCATATACCATGCCAGATTTGCCATTTGATTCTTTTTTAAAACGCTGTCTAGATTTTTATTGAGACTATTAGCTGTATAGTTGTCATCATCTTTAATTTTTAACATTTTAATTTGCTTTAGTTTTTGAACATAGTATATAATCTTAGAATTCATTGTCTGCTAAGTCCAGTATTTAGGACCATGAATTTTCTATTGATAGCCCAAACTCTATAGATGAGGCACATTTCCCTTTTCTTTGTTTTGTAATTTTTTTGGTTGTTGTTTGATACTAACATTTTAGATAAGTGTAAGTTTAGATTTTACTTTTTTCCTTCCCTGAGGGATTTGTAGTTGTTATTTTTTGCTTAGTAACTTATTTGTACTAAATGTGTGCCCTGTCTCCTTTGTAAAGTGCAAATGTTGATGTCTCCGGTTTCTTTTCAAAAATTATTTTACATTTTTCTATGTAGCCTCAGAGTCAGCCAGTGATTGAGCTGAAGCTGTGCTCGAATACCCCTAGCTAATAATGCTGCCCGTCTGCTGATGGGCGAGTGTATGGCTGCAGAATGCAAAGTTCATGCCATCTTCAGCTCCTTCTAAGCTTTTACAGTGAGCTGATCTCTCTGGTGTGGACCCCTCCGTGTGTGTGTGTGTGTGTGTGTGTGTGTGTGTGTGTGTGTAAGCTCCACCCATGCCAAGGGCGTGTTGTTGGCTTGGGCCCCTCAGTCTCTGCAATTGAACTCTTTCTAGTCCCCCTTTGTCTGATTCACTTACTAGAACTCTCTTAAATTTCTGCTTAGTCTGTTAGTTTTTTATTTGCCCCACATAAGAGTGCAACCTCAGGCCATTCAAACTGCTGGCATTTCTGTCTGCCTCCCATTAAAAAGTGTCACTTTGACGGTGACTGCTTCCGTCAAGTGAGCCCCATCTGGCAGGTGCAGTGAAGCTACTGTTTTAACGGTCCTTCTTGCCGTGGTTGTTCTGGTTGAATGAAATAGCATCATCAGAAAAGCTGGGGGTGGGATGGAAGCCCATCCAGGCAAAGACACTGCCACAGACTTGTTCTGACCTTAGTTCACTAGTTGTCATAAATGAAGGCTTCTCAGATTATTGGATGGCTGTGCTTAATGAGATGGTTATTTGTTGACATTTCTTGTCCAGCTTGATAGTTGCTTTTAAGGGAGAATAACCTCCTTACTGTATTACACCGAAAATCTTGTTAACACCTGCGTGCATGAGCACATGCATGCATGTGCATTTGTGTTTGTGTGGGTGTACATGTGTTTGGTGTATTTTGTGAAGATTCATTCATCAGAATGGATGGGCCCAGGAATAAATATGAGATGCATGTATAGTCCGGTCACTTAAAGCACAAAGTTGTTTCTGAGGTGAACTTTTAGGTATGGCAGATAAGGCCCACAGAAAATAGGTTTTGAAACTAGACCCAGATTCAGCCCTATTGCTTGCTACTTGTTGTATAACCTCCCATTAGCTGTTTAACTTCTAGAAGTCCCAGTTTCTCCATTATCATGTGATTTGAGGATTAGCTGAGATCATTAGAAACACTTAGGGCAAGGTCTAGCCCAGCAGGTAAAAGTTCAGTAAATACCAGATCCACTTGTATATGGTTGTCAAATGATTAACACTGAATTATATAAATTTTTTCTCTTCAAGAATGAGACATGTACTCTAGCATCTGTTTTTTTTAATGACTGAAAAATTAGACTGTTAGGAAAAAGATCAAAGGAATTGGGATTGAGTCATGAGAAGGAAAGAAACCTGGAAGAAACTTAAAGTCAGTGTTAAAGGATATTATGTTAAGAAGTGCATAGAAGTATTGATGAGATAGACATCAGACTGCAAAGGCAAATATAGTCTAGATAAGAAAGAGACATGTCTAACAGATCTCTCCCAAAGGATCATTGGCTGTACCTAGAATGCAGGGATGCTGGTGACAAGCAGTGTCTGCTACCTCTTTGCTGCCTCAGAACTGCATTGCCCAGGGTTGCTCACCATGGTTACTCTGATGTCACCATCCCTGCACCTTCCTTCCTCATTTTCGGGCATTTTCTGAGTCCACAATAGATCCTGGGCCCAGGCTGTTCTTGCCGGTGTTGATTCCCATGGAAGTCCCAGAAATAAAGGATGCCCCTGCTGCAGAATCCGGTCCTGCTCTGCTCCTACAGTCTCTCACTGCTGGGAAAGAAGGACTTAGTAAATAAATGATCAAGTAGTGTATTGCTGGGAAAATACTGGCACTCAAATGCACACAAGAAGACAGGGCATCACATCATCTCACTTTGATCTTTGGTGGTAAGAACTAAGGCCCAGAGAGAATACATTTCTTGCTCAAGCTCACAGAGCAGTTGTGTAGTCAGACCAGCATTCAGCTCCAAGTCATCAGCCTTGGGATCATCCCTACTGCTGGGAGTTCCACAGTGTTTATCAGCACACTTGGTACTGTCTGTGAGACATTTCTTCGCCAAGAAAAATGAGGACAATATGTCTGTTTATTCAGGAAAGTGGATTAATGAATCTAAGAAAAATTTTAAACAAAAATCAGAATAAGAAATATTTGAGAAAATTGTAACTAAATAGACTCTCTAATTTCCCAGGTAGTCTAATTTATAAAAGAGTTATAGAATCTTAGCATGTCTAGAAAGTCAATAAATGTGACTAACGCATCTCTCAGATGTCAGGGTGATGAGATCTCCTAGGATATAGATTAAAATAGCAGGTCAAGGATCAAGTGATAATGTGAAACTACCATATACCCTCCCCCAAATAACAACACAGAACTTCCCAGGCAGCCCATTTCTTGAACAAGCTATTATACAGTAGTTCTTAAACCTAAGAAACAGTGTTGATAGATTACTATCAGGGTCACGCATCACTTAACGATGGGACATGGTCTGAGAATGGCATCATTAGGCAATTATATTGTCATGTGAACATCAGAGAGAAAACTTATACAAACCTAAATGGCATAGAGCAACCATTTCGTATGGCCTCTTGATGCAATCAAGAGATACAATAAATGAGAGATGTATGAGGCTGCTGTCAGCGTAATGTGCTATTTTATAGTAAACTGTTTTAATAGGTGTACTCTATGTAATAGGTATACCTATGTAAAGGTATAGAAAATTCATAAAGTAGCATAAGTATTCATTTTCAAATATTATGTGCTATACATAATTGTAAGCTGATTTTTTTTTACAGGACCAGCAGAACAGCAGGTTTGCTTACACCAGCAATGCCACATACATGTTAGTAATACTTCACCCTAAAACATTACAGTGGCTACCATGCCACTAAGCAGTAGAAAGTTTCTCAGCTCCATTATGATCTATGGCACATCAGAGGCTGTGTTTCTCCTTAGGTTTTCCTGTTCTGCAAGGGATGAGGAATTCAAAGGCCAAGTGCATGTGTAGCTTGCTTCTCAACTTTACTGTGTACCTGAGTTGTCTTATTATAAAATCCCAGACACTCAGATATTGTAGGTCTATGACAGGACCTGAGATTCTACATTTATTTTTTTAGAACTGGAGGAAAATTAACTCAGATTCTGTTGGGCTACAGCCCCAGTCATTTTTGTTGTTGTTAATTTCTTTTGTTTGTTTGTTTGTTTTGAGATAGGGTCTTACTATGTAGTTCAGGCTGGCCTTGAACTCACTCCATAGCCCAGGCTGTCTGTGAATTCAGGACAGTCCTCCTGCCTCAGCCTTCAAATGCTGTGCTTACACCCTGTGTGCTATCACATCCTGCTTAATTACTTTTTTTTTCTTAATTACTTTTTAAAACAGGATCTCACCTGGTTACCCTGCAGGGTCTCACCTGGTTATCTTGCTGGGCTTGAACTTGCCATCCTCTTGCCTCAGCCTCTGGAGTAGATAGGATTAGTAGCTAGCTGACTGTCCCCGTATTTGGCATGATTCTGCATCCTAATAAACTCCCAAATGATGACAAATCTGTCAGTTCCCAGACCATACTTAGGATAGCAAAGTTCTAGACTTTACTCCAGGTGCTAGAGACCCTGGGCCTCCCTGACCAGAGGGCCAGAGCCCACATCCGTCTCTGAGGACTGAGTGCTGCAGTGCCAGGGCCAGAGGGACAGCTAGGAACTGGCCAAGGGAAGGGCGCAGTGGTGACGCATCACGTGGGCAAGGGGGATATGGAAAACAAGGCTGAAATATTTATACTTTCACTTCGGACTCTGCACACAGAAGCATTAGACCATTTCAGGTGTAGAGCAGAGATAGGGAAGAAAAGTGAGCCTCCATTTGTAATCTTGCTCCAAATGTGTAAGAGCCAAATGTTAGTACAACATTTGGTCTTTTAGTAAAAGACACATTTTCATTAGCTCCCTTTGAAGCATTTCCTCTCACTTGGAACAAATACGTAAGTCCTCTTTCAAGTCTTTAGTTGTGCTTTTATGGCCACCTTGATGTTCTGACTCTTCAAAATGTTTACCTTTCATAATCACTTTGACCTGGGAAAGAGCCCGAAGTCTCGTGATGTCAGATCCAGGGAATGAGGTAGATAAAATTACACTACAGTGTTTCCATGCCATGGCACTGTGCAGTGTTACTCACCATATTTTGATCATAAAGACATTCATGAGAAAAGATTTCCAGAACTGCTTCAGAAAGTGGCAAAAATGATGATGTAAGTGTGTTTGAAGTGTGTGTGGTGGTGGTGAGAAGGTGGTTAATGGTAATATGTCTGCTACTATAATACTTTTTTTACTTAAGCATTAAGTGTGTGTTTTGATCATCCTTGTATGCTGACAGATTTTCAAGAGTTTATTTGTTGTGTTTTTGATAACTGCGAATTCTGTAGTGTTCTAGCTGGCTCACTGCTGGAGCAAAGATGTATCTTAATATTCAGTGATGGCATTTCAGTATCTTGTTACAGCAATTCTTTTTTTTTTTTTTTTTTTTTTTGGTGATAAGGTACAGGACCTCACACATGCTAGGCAGGCACTATACCCCTGAGTTAGACCCCAGCACCATATCATTTCTTCAAACAAGAAGTACATGTCATTTGGCATAATTTAAAAGATTCTAACATCTCTGAAGATTCCGTGGAAATAGCCAGTAATTGCCAATAATTTTATTTTCAGTAATTCATTTTACAGCACAAATGCCATTAGCCATTTCTTTATTCCATATTCTTTTTTTAAACCTCGAAGTAAGTTGGACACAGTAGGTAGAGGAAAAAGATTAGCAGCTGAGATGGTAAACATTCTGCAAGGACAACCCGTGCAAAACAGTGATCCAAACAAACTCAGCCGTGGACACATGGCTGTCCACTGAAACACTGGAAGCCTTTCTCAGCAGCACTTCTTCTTGTCCATTTCCTTTCCTCGCCTATTAAACTTCTGCCAAAACTTGCACCAGCTACTAACTACAGTTTGTCAGTTTAGGTGGAGACGTGCCAGATACCTAATGCAGTTCTACTTGCAAAAGCCAAGTTACTTTTGCCTCCACCTCTTAGTTTGGGTAATGTGACCCCAAATAAATGTTTTAAATTAACTTCTGGCAATATTGCTTTGCCACTGCTGCTTGTCTTCTGCTGTTTTGACAGGAATTTTAAGTCATGATCAAAATGAAAGACATTATTCAGTTGTTGAGGAGTTTCTGTCCCTAGCCCAGGCCACGCAGGGTCTGAATTTCTCACATGCCATGTGTATGCGGTGAGAGGAGTACTGATTTGGCAGCCGGATCATACCCTGTGCATATAGCATAGTCTGGTGGAAAGAGCACTGGGTGAAAGTCAGGAGGCTTTGGCTGGAGTTCAGTCTGCCATGAAATAACATGACCTCTGGCAAGTCAGGCTCTCTGAGCTTCGTTTTACTTCCCTGACACAAACAGTACTGCTCTTTCTTTTCTGAGTTATTATTGAACTAAAAGGAGATAATAAGTCAGAGTGCTTAGAAAAAGTGAAAGATGGTGGCAAATATTAGTGCTGTTTTTATTCATTCAGAAAACATGTACTTGTCAGGCATGATTTATTCTTATTAACCCATTAAGAGGAGACACTTTGGTGCTCCATGAACTGGATCTCATGGGCTTTTTGTGCAGAGGAGAGAGGAACCCTTAAGCAAATCCTTAGAATGAAGTATGTGTGGGTATAGCATTTCAGCAGGTACAAAATGGTGTTTAGGGAACAGAAGTACTCGTGCCTAGCTCTGCTTAGGGGAGTTGTTAAAATTATCACTCAGTGGTTTTTAAACAATGGTAGAAGTTTGAAGACTACAATAAAGTGAAAGGGCCTCTTACATAAGGACCAGCATGTTCAAAGGCACAGTGGTGTAAGTGTGCATGTTTGCATGGTGGAGAAATCATCCATATTCTCTTGTATTCAGGCATTAGTTAGCTTATGAGTACCGTGCATGTCTAATATCTACAGTACTGATCTGCTCTTCTCAATGCAGACTAGCTTCATCTCACTTAATGGCAGTCCCCTCCTTCCACCTGTCTGGGTCAAAACCTTGACGACCTGCTTGACTGCCTTCTTTCTTCCATACCCCACATCTAATCTATCCAGAAATCCTGTTTGTTCTACCTTTTGAATGTATCCAGAGTTTGACTTTTGCTTACCACTGCTATCATTTCTATCCTGGTTCAAGCACAGTCATCTCTCTGCCACTACAAGAGCCTCCTCCGCAGTTCTCTCCATTACCATCCTCATTCTCGTTTTAACACTCTTATCCTCAATTTTAGGCATCAGAGGAGACCCTTTAAATAGAAAAGGCCAGATCGTGTTACTCTCGGTTACCTCTGATAGCAACCTGTTCTCAGAGTAAAAGCAAGATCCTTACTAAAAACAAACAAACAAACAGACAAACAACAGCCCACAAGACTTGTCCGTATTCCTGATTCCCTTTAGCTTGTGGTCACCTTTTCACTTTGCATACTACTTATCAGTTTTAAATAGCCTGTGACTATAAATAGCCTATTTAGTTTCTGTCTCTCCAACAGAAATGCAAGGTCTGAAGATTTTGCATCTTAAGTACATAGAACAGTGTACCCGGTATACATTAACTTCCTAGTAAATATTTATTAAATGAACAAATAAAAAAGCCACTGCATGGCACTGAATGAGGGAACATCATTGAAGTCCCCCAAAATTATTTTGTATTGTTTGCAATTTAATGATTATGGTACATTGAATTGGAAGAGTCATATAAGTTCTGTAGTAAAAAGTAAAAATGAACTTGGTGTTTTTTCTCTGTGGAGAGCATATTTTAGAAAGAAACAGATGACAAAAAGGGTATCTTTCACATTGGCTCCTTGGTTTTGCTTTACAATTGAATTTTTAAAAAACTAAATGTTATTGAACTCTTAGATCATAAGGCATATCTCACTATGCCTCTTGAACAAAAAACTTGTATGGGGCCGCTGAGTTTTCTTGTTAGTCTGGAAAAGTGGATTGCTTGACAATCCTGGGAAGGAAGAGAGAGAGAGGAGCAGAAAGGAAGGAAAGAAAGAAGGATGGCAGGAAGATAGAGAAGAAGAAAGGGAGGTAGGAAAGAGAAATTTTAAGTTAAGAGACCGTGTCAAATTTAAATTTTTTCTTTTTATTCTTGTCTTTGGCGAGTATTATGAATTTTGCCTGGGAATAAAGAAATTACCCTACTTTTCTTCTGCCAGTCAAATAGGAACTGGAAAAGAGGTGCCAATGAAGAAAGAGGGGTGAAAAAGTATGAAAAATTTCAGTCTGAAAGGAAAGGAGCTCTGTGCCATTTTCAACGTCCTGTTCCACATCACACAAACATACCTCTGTCCCAGCACAGCTGAGCAGGAGCATCGCCATGACTTTGAAGTCTGCCTGGGCTGCACAGTGAGGCCAGCCTGAACTGCATAGGAAAAACTTGTCTCAAAAAACAAAATCAAAACAAAGCAAGATTTCCTTTGATAACAAGGGAAGTTTCTGTAAGAGCTATGGTTTCGGTGTGTCACAGAGGTACTAGCCAGAGGGGGCACTTCTTTCTCAAGGCTGTCCTGGGTATAATGATCATGGTGTTTGGTTCTGCATGATTTTCAAGTTCTCTTGCCCTCTCTCCTCCCCCTTGTCTCTCTTTTGTGCAGGAATCTCAGTATCATTCTGATTTGTAGACTTTGTGAGTTTATTCACAAGAACATGTGACCTTTGTACAAACTGAAAGGTCACATGTGCAGTGCCCAGGTTTCCTACCCTTTGGGCAGCAAGGTTGGTTCCCCCATTTTCCCTGTCCATTACAATAACAGAAAAATATGCATTCTGGGGGAAACAAGGGGCGCGATGGCAAATACTTGTATACTTTCATTTATAATATATATAAGAACGTTTAAGTGCAATGAATACAGGGTATTTAATCATTTTTTTGTAAGAGCATTCTAGGTGAATCAGCCAAAACTATATGTAAAGGCACTCTTTCTTTTCTCTAAAGCATGTAGAAAACTGGGTGATTCTTCATGTGTATGATAACATGATGCTATTGTAATGCCAGTGAAAATACTTACAGACATTTTTACTCTTTCTTTCTATTTCAGTGAAGTTTTTATGTTTCTCTTTGTGCTTTATCCTGTCCTTTTTCTGGTTTCAGCCATCCATCACAAAGCCCATTTGTCATTAATGACCCATGACCCTTTTTTATTATACATACTTAAGAAGGTCATGGATCTTAGCTCTGTGGTAAAGGAGACATTTCATTTGCCTAATTTGCAGGCTGTGAGACCACAGGGGGATCTTAAAATTTGATTGATGATTAATCATTCAAATAAAATGAAATTTGACAGAAAAATAAGTCTAGAGTGAGATTAACTGTTGGTAGAGTTTCTAGGATTTGTCATTAAAAAACAAAACAAAACAAAACCAGCTTTTATTGCCAACCAGTATTTTATTTCTAGACAAAGAATTGGCAAGATTTTTGTATTGGTGGCCACCTCTTGCTGTTGAGGAAAGTATTTCAATATTTTGATATCTTTTTTGAAATATATAAGCAGAAAATATGATAGTATTCAGCTATTTTGAGTGAAGTGAGCATGGTTATTATAAATTTTTTTTTCTCAAAGATGAAGTTGAAGGTATCGGTAATGAATAGTCTCGTAACAGTTCCTCTCCAACCAGTGTATTGTACTGGTAGGTCCGTGTCTCAAGAAATGGCTTAGGGTTAGGGGCAACCAATAAGTAATTGGAATTTATTTACTGAAAACCCAGTTAGGGCCAGGTACTTTGTAAGGCAGCTTCTTTTACTTCCAAGTCGATTTTATGTGTTTACTACTTATACTCATTTGATCACATCTGATCTGCAATAGTGTTTAGTATTGAGGTCCACATCCTTATCTCAACTTTAGAGAGAACAAAGTAAAGGAAAATCATGACTTGCCAATGTCAGATAGTAAATTATAAGAGGACAAGTAAGACAGCCTGTTCTTCTGCCTTCCTATCCTGAGCTTCCCAGACTTTTATGTGCATTCTTTCTACCACTTAGAATCTGCCACTTGAGTGAATACGCCGTAGCATAATTCTCACAACGTGGCTCCCCACACCAGCCCCATCAGCATCACCTGGGGACTCTTTGGTAGACACATTCTCAGGTCTCCTTGGCTCCACTGACTCAAAAATTGGAGGTGAAGTTTTAGCAAGTTGTCTGAAACAAAACCTGAAGGTGATTCTGATGCAAGTTCCTTTGAGAACCGTTGAACTCAAGAATATATTTCCTTGGCAGCAAAAACACGGGTCAGGCAATTTATCCATTGTTTATCCAATTAAGCTGCCTCAAGGGAGGCACAGGGAGTTTTTGTCTTCTAGGAACTCTTGTAGTTGAGGAAAAAGGAATAGCACACCAGAAACAATTATACAGCCTATATCCTTCATTAAGTGCTGGGTCACTGAAAAGAGATTCCACACCCTGGGGAATGTCAGAGAAGCCAGTGTTCCCCAAGGGGAGAAAGCGTCCTGGGAGGAAAGGAATTGGAAGTGGGTCTTGAGGTGCCTAAGGATTTGGAAGGAAGACTCGAGAGAGTGGAATTCCAGAAGTCATGTTTGTGAAATACTGCAATATTGGTATGAAGAGAAAAGAGCTTTTGTGCTAGGAAACAGAGTAGATTGTATGAATGAAGTGAACCGAGTTATGATGAACTGCCTTAGTCAAAAGTTAGTACACTGTTGGGTAATGGGGAAAAACAATAGATTTTGGTTACATAACTGAGATAATGGAAACACTGTTTATGGAGTGTTAGACTACTGTGTGTAAGTAGCATCCACATTTAATTTGAACATCATGGAATATTTTGTACATTCTTGACCCCGCCAAAAATATTTATGGGACTTAAAGTCTGGGCTTACAGATCTTTTAAAAACAGCAAATAATGCAAAAATATTTATTTTGGGCTATGTTAATAATTGCATGTTTTATTTGTTTAATGAAATGAGCTGTATGCTCTTTGTTCATGCCAAATGATAAGTGATCTTAATATACTGGTGGGGAAAAGACTTCAGGGCCTCATCTGATCAGAGAGCTGTCTTCCCCCATCATGGGCCTTCTTGTTTTATGAGTGAGTGATTGGGCTCCTGAGTGAGGCTTCTGCTTAGAGAATAAAAAGTGTCAGAGATTTCAAATCAGAGCAAAATACCTTTCCTATTTGGTAGCCACACAGATGGCTGATTTATTAACTGTAGAGGCATTTGATTAAGTAATCATTTCATGGGGAGAAGGGGAAAGGAAAGAAGGAAAAAGTAAAAAAATGAAAAAAGAAGGGAAAAATGGAAATAAAGCTTTTGTGAATGAGGGGGAGGAAGAGTTGAAGGAAGGGTAGTGGAATGGGGGGGAAAAAAGAAACAAACTATATCATGTACAGGTACAGATTCTCTACGATAAATGTGATCATTTTATGCACCTAAAATGTACCAATAGAATCTGATTAGAAAAGAAGAAAAAAATGGAAGTTAATTTCTCCTCTTTCCTACAATTGAATCAAAAAATGTAGTAGTGTGTGTGAAGACAGTGTTATACTATAGTCATTGAACTACTTCCAGGAAAAACAGATAGTGTATCTCTAAACAGTGTATCTCTAATAGAGTTTTCTTTGATATCCTAGGACAGAACTGTAGGCTTCCAGGCTTTGGACGTCAGGACTTACGTAACTGTTCTGTAACAGGCTTGTGTGACTGTTGTTAGTTTTTCAGAGAGTTTGTTTCCAAAATTGATTACGAAGAATTATGTTATGTTTTTGTATTTCTGAAATAAACCCCATTTTAAAAATGCAAAAAATTATACCGAGATTTGAATTCATTTTTAAAAATAATTAATGCATTAGTGTCATCTTGGTGTCATACATAATTTTAAAATATCTTCCCATGAATAAAACATTTTAGGCCTGCTATTCTAAGATCCCAAAGAAGACTAGGGGCAATAGTGGCAGTGAGAGAACCTGGAACCCTGCTTCCCTAAACCTTTTTGTAGAGTTGCCGAAGCTTTCCCTTGTCACCATGCCTCTCCCCAAGGTCTTAACTTCTGTCCACGATGCTCCTAGACAATGCTCAGTGGCAGTGGTTTATTTAACCTGCCATGATAATGACACATAGCTTGCCAATGTGATTAGCAGATCCAGAGAGTACAATGTGACAATTCTGTACATTTAGGTGGTTATTATTTTGTATTTTAGTCTACAGTCTAGAATTTGAATCTATTAGAGGGAGAATATGTGTTATAACTGTATATAGGAACTGTAAAATCAAAAACAGTTACCTGAGTCAATAACCTGTTTGAATATATTTCTGAATCTTGACAGATTAACATAATAGGCTGTGAGGAGAATGAGTGTACTATAAATTTGGACCTCCCAGATTGGTAAATACACCCCCTGATTTAAAACGCTACACATGCATTGCTTTCTGGGACTGCATTCTCACTTCTCACAGTGGTAGGAGAGGAATTGGATGGCTTAACATTGTGCAGGGGTCTTAGACTTTCTATGTGTATGGAAAAAATAATCAGAAGTGTTTTGGAAATACATATAAAAATTGGAAAATGAAACTATCTTTTATGTGTTAACTTTTTTGAGTTATTCTCCATAAAATCATTTTTTAATACTCTTACTATAGTCTATCACTGTGGCTCTTAACTTTGGATAATGATTATTTTTAGAATCTAAGGAACGCTGTGATCCCTCAGCTGGGATTTCTCAGAAGGATGGGGCTCATGGACTTCAGCAGACCCTATTGTCTGAGGGCAGCCCTTGAATGTAATGAGTGCACTTCTCATCTGTGTACTCTCTCTGTATATCCCTAGAAAGAACTGAGAAAACAATCATGCACATTATTTTCTCTATAGCTTGCTTAATCCTCATAATTTTGTGGAACTTTGGTGGAGAAAGACTGCAAGTGAAACAAAACTCGTATGCTAATGTAGTGTACAGGTTAAATTTAGTCATATAATGTACAAAAATAATAGGCAAATTTGAGATTTAATGATTACATATGTTTCAAAGAAGAATAAGTTTTTGTCTTTTTCTCCTTGATATTTTCATTTTGGAATAAATCATGTTCAGTTTCACAAAGATGATTGTTTTCTCAGATATGTTTGTGAATATGCACACAAGCAATACATAATATTACCTGCAATTTTTGATATCTAGAATAGTGTAAGCCCAACTTTAAAAAGCTAGTGATTTCAAAATGATGTGTTTTAACCTACCACAGAAGAGACCGCTTTTTGGTGGCACACATCTTTACTTTCTTTCCTGAGGGGTCACATACCTCTTTATTCAAGTCATTAGCTGGCGCCCTGTAATTGGCAGTTTATGATGCCAGCTGTGTGTTTGACTTCTCTCTGGGGCTTCTTAGAAACCACAGCACAAGAAGTTTTCTTGGGCTGGAAAGGCTGCTGATTTCTGGCTTACTCCTTCTCCGTGGGTCCTCTTGATGGACCACTCCTGGTAGGTTACCTGGTAGATCTTCAGCCAGGCATTCAGTGCTGGGCTAACCTGGGGACCTGAGCTATGTGGCTGTGAAGGAATGAGGTGGTTTCACGTCTGTGAGTACAGGGATCCAAGGGTGCTGGGCTGAAAGCGGCATGTGTGATTGAAAAATCAGAACAACTGTCCTGGGGCACTTTGGAGGTCTGTGATATGTCTGTTGTCCTCTTAGAGAGGAGGAATTACCACATGGAGGAGAGGTGGTGACAGCAGTAGATTTAGGTGTTGAGCTTGTCACTGTGTTCAGGAGGATAACATTTTGAGTTCAGCTTCCAAGAAAGGAATATTGACTCTTTGATGTCGGTGTCTGTCAATTATCTGACTTTCCTATAGCTCAATATCTCAACCTTCTCATCTTCACACTCTACCCTGGTAAAAAAAAGGGGGTGCAGCTCCCCCAGAAGTAGCCCTGAGCACATTGCTTATATTGCCAGCGAGGACACTGAGTGGTACAGGAAAGATCAGGTTCTGTGTAACATGATAAAATACAATGTTTTTGAAGGATATTACAGTGAAGCCCCAAGCTCAATGATAAATCTGTTATCTGTAATGTGAACTCTTGTGCCATGGCTCATGAGTCACTTGGTTTTGTTTTGGGGCTTCATAAATCAAACTGCTTCCCTTTTCACTTCTGAATTCTTAATTAAAGCAAACTCAACACATACAGATACATTTTAAATTACCTTTTACTTTTATCCCATCACTCATTCATAATTCTCTTATTTCAGATCTATATTTTCCTTTCCTCTCTGACCCAATAATCTGACTCCCCTAGCTGAGCCATCTCTGCTGAGAACTGTACTCTCCCCTTAGTTAGCCTCTTCCCTGCCCAGCTGCACCCTGTCGCTTCTTTCCAGCATGTAACTCATGTACCTCCATTTCTACAGGAGGAATTGCTACCAGTCTGTTAGCTAGATCACTTGCCTACTGCCAGGTAGAAGCTGATTAAATACATCATTAATCTCCCCATAGGGCAGGTCAGAAGGTTGCGTACACTCCTAAGATCCTAATAATAGCTAAAACCACAGAGTTCTAGAAATAAGCTGTGCAGGTTGGTCAGAAAAACAAGATGATGGAAAAGCAAAGTGATCTCTGTCAGAAGTTCTTAGCCTGTTGATTTTCCTTGAGTTGTAGATTGAATAACTTCAGTCCCATTTGGAGTACCGGGAAAACGTTGCCTATGTCTATTATTTAACAGATAGAACTGAGGTCATACTACACCTACATGTGTTCTGCTTTTTCCCTTCAGGTAATGTTACTACTAATACGACAATAGTAGTGAAGATGGTAACACTTTATGAGTATTATTTTCTTTCTACGGAATCCTTTCACATTCTTCATCTTGGTTCATCTTCAGAAAATCTGGTGTATACAGATTTTCATTTCATTTCTTATTCAGGAAGGTTTAGTTTTATAATAAATGTGTTCTTTACATAAATTAAAGCAAATGTGTGCTTTCCATAGATGTGTTCTTTCTTTCTTTACTCATTATAATCTATAAAGGTTTTAAAACTCACCAGGCAGATGAAGACAAAATTGTGTTCCACATATTTTCCAGCTTCTCTGTGCTGTCATAGTTTTATAACAACAGACATTAAGCATCTTTAATTTGTGCCAGTTTGGTAGTTTAAAATGTCAACTGTCATTTTATGTTGCTAGTTACATATTATTAGGATTTTTCCATTTTTAAAATTACTTCTTTTTTATTTTAAAGAGGATAAAACCAAAGAAAATAAAACAGAATAAAACCAATCAAAATAAACTAATATAAATGATACAGGACTTCAAAGCCTTATGAAATCAACAATAGTTACCATAATGCCTTTTATTGTCTTCAAAATAGCTACAGATACCTTCAGACATATAAACATCAAACAGAACAGAATAGAGTAGAAACGATAAAAACAAAACAATGAATGCAATAAAAGACTTCAAAATAGGCTAATAGTAAATCCAAATGGCTACCATACTATTTCTTACTCTCTTAACACAGTTTTTATTGTTGGTTGATATCTATCAACCAACAGGGAATTATTACAAGGAATTGTATTATAAACTTTAATAGTATTTATTTTCAAATTCTTTAACTTCACAACAGTCTATAATATGTAGTAAATATAAATATTTAATTACTATGAGATACGTAAGATTTGTAATTGACATGATATCCAATGCGGTATTTTGATTTGACACATCAAAGTTGAGTGTTGCAAAGTAAACTAGAATGTGTAAATATCTAACCCAAATTACCTCGTAATACTTTTAGCCGTTTCCACTCCATGTAACACAATATTATTGGTCTTTTTTGTTTGTTTGTTTTGTGCAGTCTTTTTTCCAAGCATCTACCATAATGTTGAGCTTGTATAGAGAAATAATGAATCCTTCTTAACTGACTGTGTAAGGTTGCTTTCCCACAGGCACTTTTTTTTTCTAGCAACATGCTGTTATTATATGAAAAAAATATTTGCCATGGATATTCTCTTCCCATCCCCTCTACCCTTCTCTCTCTGTCTCTGTCTCTGTCTCTCTCTCTCACACACACATGATTCTGAAAGGTACTTTTTAGAGAGCTCTGAATTTGTGTCATGCGATGGAAAGACATAGGATTAAGAATATGGAGGAATCTAGGCTGTCCATCCATTGATTGGTTCCTAATTTGGATTGTGGCAGATTCAGCAAAATTCCTAAGAAAGAAAACTGGAGCCAGGTGTGGTGGTGCATGCCAGCAATCTCAGCACTTGGGAGGCTGAGACAGGAGGACTGCTGAGTTCGATGCCAGCCTGAACTACATAGTCAGTTCAAGGCTAGCTTAAACTACTATTAGTCTCAAAACCTCTCAAAGATAAAATAATAATTCTAATAATGGAAATCAGTGAAATTGTTGGAGAGAGAAACCATGTGTGGCTAAAAAAGCCAAGTCCCACAGAATAAGTGTAAGATGAGTAGTTGAGCCAAAGGTGCTGTGGGAAGTGAGAAATGTTTTGTGAACTGAGGACTTGTGCTCATTTCTTTCTATACAGATGATAAACTCCTCTTCTTCCATAGGACTCCAGAATTCTCTTAAATTTGTGGGCCAGAAGTAAAGCAGATAAGAATCTGTACCTCTGCTTATGTAATGCTCAACAATTCCTAAACGGATAAGGGCTTTGCAAGTATTCAGAAAGTAAAGATCATTTCTTATTTTTAGCTTTTATTGAGAACAAAGATTTTAGAACTAGAAGTGCTTAAAGGAAACACACATGAGTCATCAAGGATGTAAAAAATTGATCTTGTGCATGTTTCTGGAAAGCAGAATCTCTTCAATAATATCTGCTGGACTCAATTTTGTTCATGATTGATAGAGGAGGTAAATATTGACAGAGTCCAAACCAAAAAAGAAATACTTTTTGTGGCATACTGGAGATTTAATTCAGGGAGTTCACACTGAGCTACAGCCCTAGCTTTTTAATTTTTTGTAATTTAAGTTTTGAGACAAGGTCTTGCAGAGGCACTAAGTTTCTTGGGCTGGACTAAACTTGCAATCCTGCTGTCTCGGCCTCCCACAGTGCTGGGATTCTAGTATGCCACCAAACTGGGGTTTTGTAAACATCTAACTGAAAATTAAAAATATACACACTTGCAAATGATGCAAAGAACACATTGTATAAATAGTTAAATAGTAGTCTTCTTGATTTGATACTGGATAAACAACAATTCTCTCTTAAAAATGAGAAACAAAACATGTTCTACAGTTTCCCCTTTGTACATTTACTCTTTTCTCTGAGATTCAACAGAGAAAGTCAGTGCCCACTAGAAACTCCTTCCCCAATATGGAAACCTGTCTCAAGAAATAATCCAGTGTTAACCCATAAGCACAAATTTAAGTCATTATTTACCTGCCTTATTTTAAGCTATATTTCTAGTTTTCAAATAAAACCCTTTTATCTTAGCTAGAGGAATTCTAGATGTTGACATGGAGGTGGGGACATGTACTTTTCTTGAGGGGATGGGGTGTCTTTGAACTGAGATCACCCATTTGAGCTCTCACTCTTCTGTGTCTTATGAATGTCTCATTTATCAGAATATTTAATGTGTATCAAAATACTCTGCCAAACTCATGAAAAAGGGGATAGCAAGTGAGTGCAGATAGGAAAAGCAGCATTTGATGGAACATGAAGTTTTATTTTATTTTGGATTTTGGACATTAAAAAGCTAAAGTCTATAGTAGGTAGATGAATAAGATAGCAATATAGAATGAAAACAGCGTAAGTCATTCATCTTTCTTGAGATGTGAGAAATATGTAAAGCGGTGGAGGACATGCAGAAGAACATTATGAAAGTGAGCTGGGAGGGTAATGAAGAGAAGGGCTACGTGGAGGTGACCTGAAGATGAGACATCTGGAGCACCCTCAGGGAAGCGAAGGAAAGCACACTGCTCGAGCACACTGGCTGATGTGATCTTTGAAGAACAGTTAGGGGATGAGGAAGGTCTTTAAAAGAAAATATAGAGCATGGAATTGGAGAAGAATGAAAAGAAATTCACCTTGTGGTAAGCACTAACCAGGATAGATAGCCTCTGATTCTGTGGTGAAACCAGTTAAATGTATGTGTTCCTTGTTAGTGCTTCTCATTATCAAAACGGCTGGGAGATACTTTCTTGAGGTTTTGTGCAGGGAAAAATCACTCCTGAAAAATTCTCAAGGTTTATAAATTCAGGGCCATTTTTATTTCCACGGTCTTCACTTGCTATGGCATTATTAGGCTTGTTATTTGTGTCGTATTGAAAAACCTCTACACAGATGATCAGATAAATTCCAATATTGGAAAATAAGCCAGAAAAAACTCTGTACATTATGTAGTTATATTAAAATGTCATCACAGTTATGTTAAGCACTTTTTAATCAATCAAGTCAAGCATCACTCTTCGTCATAACTTGAAAATGAGGAGTGTGGTATATTAGTGCTTAGATGGTCAGTAAATGGTAGTGAACATAGACATACCAGATACATCTAGGTAAAATTCTTCCCTCCCAGCCATTGTGTGGTTCAACTAACGTTGCTGTCACAGGCCAGCCTGTGGTACTGAGGTCTCCAAGAGGGAAAACCATCACTTGTCCTTTGTGTTATCAGACTCTTCAGTAAAATGTTTGTCCAAGGACTCCTGCAGCCATTGGTTTCCTTGGAGATAGTCATCTGCATGTATTCTGTGAGTGGGCTTGGCTTTCTTCTTCAAATATGCTTTGATACTGCATGTTTCATGGAAGCACAGAGATCTTTTGTTTACTAAGAAAATCTCGACTTCAGAAATATAAGTTAACATGGCTTTTTTGGCCCTGGCCTTGAATTGTGGGGGAGACTAAAGAAGTGCATACTGTTGCAACCATGACTCTTAAGGAATTCGGTGATCACAGTTCTCAGAGTCATCTATAAGTCCTTTTTCCCCGTGAGTCTGAGATTGTCAAACCTGATGTAAAAGCAGAGGGTTTTCCAAAGGGCCAACCTTTTGTTGCTGTCCTGTATCAGCATGGATCCATTGGCCCAATCTTAATGATAGAAACTTTCAGTGATATGTCATTAGCATTTGATGTGTGCACTGCTGGGCAGTCATTACAGCTCAAAGGCTGCCCTAGTGTAAGAAACGTGGGCAAAGAGTGGCTGTCAGTTTGTGGTGTTTCACCAGTACCTGTGGAAGAAGCAGGGCAGAAGGTCATCTGCCTAGTGCCCTGAGAGCTAGGGGTTAAATTCTGGTCGTCTAGGTTAAAAAATCTTTAAGTGATTAAGGCATGAGCTTCTAATAGAATTGCTAGACTATTTATCCAGCTATCAGAAAATGGTTTCTTTGTCCTTAGTGATTATACTACGTTACTTCTATGAGTTTGTTTGTTTGTTTGTTTTGGTATCAGGGATCAAACTCCTGACCTGGCGCCTGCCAGGCCGACTATGAGTTTAATGAATATTTAGAAGCACCAGTGTTACTTGATCAAACTGTAGAATGCACATCATATTAGAATAACAAAGAACCATGTATTCATTCAGTTGGTCTGCGAGGGAAAATAGGAAACTGTGAAATAAGTGGCCAGTGACAACAAAAGCAACATCTGAAAAGTGAACTTCCTGAGTTGAAATTTCCCAAAGAATGTGTGTTTATAATAATGATTGGTGAGGGAAACTAACAGCATGGAACTGAAATGGAAGGGAATCATTATAAAGCACGACTCATTTAATGATTCATGAAAGTAAGTCTGTTTGATAGCAGAGCTAGAAACATCCATGAGAAATCTCTCTTAATTGTGAATGGCAGTAGTAATTAATGAGATGAGTGAACTGCTCTGCAGTGACTGAAATTTCATTCAAACTTCCTTTCCATTTTATTGGTTTCATTCTACTTTGTTGGAGGAAGTCCTATGCCTTCAACTACTTGGACATGGTGTTCATATTGAATGTTGAAATGCACATTATAAAATATCGAAAAGCATATCATAAAAACCCAACATCTTTCTTGGGTATTAATCTGTCTAGTTAAGGAAGACTTCTGTATTATTGTTTATTTCTCAAAATAGTAATTAGACATAAAATGAAAGGAAAAAAATCCCAGCATGATTGCCTTCTGGGTGGAACATGTGGCTTGCTGCCATAAAAACATCTCTTTGATCTCAAAAATGATGACAAAGCATAGTTCTGATAGAAGGTTCCTCTGCCACACGCCTGTGATTTAATCTTTTCTTCTTTTTTCCCATGAGGCAATTCTGTCTAGCGCTGTTAAACCATGTCAACTTCACTGAAATATCTCGAAACATCTGTAGAATACTGATTAAAATAGACACTATGTTACTATAAAAGAAATGTGTTGGCTTTCTGCTGTCTCTATTCCTAGAATTGCATTTTCAGTTTTATTTAGGCTAATTGTACATTTAAATCTCTTCTATTTTTGCAGTGTGAAGATGAATATCTTAGTCATACTGGTATAGAGGGATGGGTTGCTAGCCCATTGTGTCATGGAAAAGTTATTCTTTGGGGGGGGGGACAAATCAAACCAAATGATTCTGAAATCTGTGTGGTGCTATTAGAGGAAAAGCAAACTTAATGGCAGAAATATAGCCAGAGAGGATCACTATAAAATCAATTGCAGGGTGGCGGAAAGCCGCATACCAGAAACCACAGGGAAGCCACATTCCCTTTTTATGAGCTCAAATTAGAATATGGGGCAGCCAGTTAACTAAGAAACACTAATTATCTCCTTTCATCATGGTTTTTTCCTGCCTTGCCAATTTTTTATTGCATCAGGTGTGTGCTGCCTTTGGATGTTTTAAAGCGTCATTAAATTAAGAGTCCTGCCCTCCCTTGCAAATTTGCAACAGCGCACAAAAAACCCGAGATAAATGGAGAAGGAGAAAGCCAGTTTTATGACAGTGAAAGCCAACCAGGGAGTGATGTGTGGCCACAGAGTCCCCCTGGTTTCCTCCCCCTCCCTTTGTGGTCCACCGCAGGCGGCCTGCCGCATTTCCACAGCCCGTTGCTAGACCCTGCAGTCGCCCTACTGTCCTCCAAGCCCCTTGCTCAGCAAGTCAGTCTTCCTTATGGCTCTCTTCCCTTTTGCAGTATTGGAGGTTATACCCAGAGATGCTTTACCATGGAGTTACATCTTAGCCTTGATTTTTATTTGTTTGTAGAACAGAATTTGAATCCGGGGTTTTTGCACAAAGCTATACTCCAGTCTTTTTTTTTTTTTTTTATTGATTTTGAGACAAAGGTTCACCAAGTTGCCCAGCTGGATCCCATTTTTGAGTAGCTGAGATTGTGGGGTTGAGCTACCCTGTAGGCAAGGCTTACCCAGGTTGTTTGTTTATTGGTTGATTGATTGACTAGCTGATACTGGGAATCGAATTCAAGGCCTTGCACTTGCCAGGCAGGCAGTGTGCCACTGAACTACATTCCCAGCCCTTCCTTTGGATTTTAAGTTACCAGTTCCAGGTTAGGTCACTGACCTGCCCTGGCAGCCTCAGAGAAAGACAGCTTCTTGTACTCCACAGCATAGTGGTTCACCTGAATGTAGAAGTAGTTGGAGAGGTCAGAGTTTGGACCAGGTTGCCAGAGCTGTGGTGGCTCCTATCACAGTGGATGTGACAGAGGTCGACTAGAATCATCACCTACAGGGAGGCTGAGGAAGCTGGCAGTGTTGAGAGATAAGGCAGCAGCAGTAACTCTGTTAACAAGCAATGAGGGGAATGGTATAGGGAGACACAGAAAAACTTGAGGAAGCACATAAATTGAATCCAATACAGCACCCAACAGACTGATATTGACTGGTGGTATGGTTTATATCTAGATGTCCCCCAAAGCCTCAAGAGCTCGTGAAGGTGGGGCTGTGGGGAGATGGTTGAATTGTGGAGGCTGATACTGAGCAGTGGGTCGGTCCATAATAAGTTTATAGCTAAACGTGATGTTGGGAGGTGCAGCCTGGTTGGAGGAGGTGAGTCACTAGGGGCGAGGCCTGGAATGGTCTGGCTCCCTCCTCCTCCCTTGATCCTTCCCCATACCATTTATCCTCTGTGGTTCCCCTCTGCGGTGCCACCTGCCTTGGACCAGCTGACTAGGACTGAGACCTCTACAGACTGTGAGCTGAAATAAGCTTTTTCTTTCTGGGGCTGTGGGTGTCAGGTATTGTGTGAGGAGAGAGTAAACTAAGACAACTGGATAACAATATGATAGATGGTTAAAATTTTTGTTCTGTTTACATTTCTAGTATTACTGGTATTATTGAGAGATACAAAGGGTAATTTAAAAGTCAATTTAGTCTAAATATATACATGTCGAGGAATCAGAGTAAAGAATGAAACTGTGTAGGCTAAAATTAATAAAGGAAGGCTTCTTGGAGGAGGTGAGTTTCAAGCTGTCTTTTGAAGACTGCTTGTCAGGAACAAACAGTTGTCTACAATGTTCTTATGAAACCTTAAAATCTAAACAAAATGCCAGGTTTTGGGGCAGCTTTTATGCATCTGCTATAATAGTTTAGCTGCAGCATGTTTTTTAAAATGTAAGAACAATCTAAAAAATTGCTGTTTATATTTAGCAAAATCAAAAAGTATCTTTTTGCTTTTGAGATTGAAAAAAACTAAAATTGATGGCATGCAGTGTTGCCAAAGGGGTACATTTATGAGAGTGTGTAAAACATCAGAGTCTTTTTTGGAGATGTTAGAATTTTTAAATGAAGATTTAAAATGCAGATAAATTATTGACCCAGAAATTTACATAAATATACAGTATTGTTCATTGCAGTCTTGTTTTTAATAATAAAAACAGGTCCAATTTAAATATCTACCAACAGTAGAATGTTTAACAGTGGAGTTGCTAAGAACCTAAGGTATATACATGATATGTGTTATTTAAAAATAGGCTCATATTTTTAAGACATGCTGTCACAGTGAAAAAGGAAGTTTTAAAATGGTTTATAGTATTAGAATCACATAAACAAAAAAATCAACTTTAGAATATATACATGAAAAGAACTTATCCTTTTTATTCTGTAAGATACTACATTTATTTGCCTTTCTAAATTTAAGGAGATAAAAAAAAAAAGCCCCTAAAAATGATCATCCTTTAAATTGAATGAAAATTCATCTCCTAGAAAAAGTCAGAGGAAAATTTCAGGTTAGTGTTAAAGGAAAAAATAGTAAGTGACAAGGAAGCCATAGGTAATTTCACAGCATGTTGAAGATGAGGAATTTTTTTATGAATTGAAAAAAAGTTTAATTGACTTTAAAAGGCCTTTAACAGACCAGGCTAGTAGAAAATTAGAGAAAGTATCAAAAATTAATGTAATTCAAAAATATTAAAAAATTATATTCATTCATTGTGAAAGGAAAGTTTTTAAAAAAGGGAGTAATGTTGGAAGTGGAAAAAAATGATTTTCCATGTTTACTAAGAAGTCTGTGGGCAATATGAAAGATTTTATTCCAGCATTTTGTTGCAAGGGTGACACTGCAAAATGGTCTTTGCTTACTTTGCTTACCTGAAGTGCTGATCCTAGGTAGACCTAGTACAGTAATAAGCAGTGTCCCGGATCGGACTCGCCCCGGGTAGGCCCCCTCTCTCTCAGAGAGGGTCAGCTGAGCGGCCCCGTGGTCCACACATCCCCTCTGCCCCTCAGGAGGTGGTCTGTTCTTGGGAAGCTATGATTGTCACAAAGTTCTTAGTGCTCTATTCAAGTAAAAGCTACTTCGGGGAAGGTTTACCTCCAACACTCATTAGGATGAGGTTTAAAAATTGATTAAGGCCTAACCTTCCCTTCCCCCTCCCCAGACCAATTAAATCCCTGGCAGAGGGGCCCAAGCCTCAGCTTGTTTCTGAAAGTGCCTCAGGGAGTTTCATGAGCTGTGAGGACTGCCAACCGCAGTACTCCCAGAAACCCACTGCATTTCAAAGTGCTTTCTCGCGTTTCGCTGTTAACCTCTTCTCCAAGAATATCAACTCCTGGTCTTCATAGGAAATGACTTTAAAGGCCTGTGTGATTATGTATCCATTCATTTTAACGTCACTATCACATGACATTTCTTAATAAGAAATTTGGTCAAACACACTAAGAACGACTAAAATTATATTAAAGAAGCAAATCAAAATTTAATCCAGGGCAGTCAGTGTGGTTTGTATTTTTCTGTCTGTGCTTAGTGAAGTTCATCAACTTGAAACTTCCAAATTGGCTGTAATGTTTCATAAGCAGGTGGATTTGAGTCTTCAGTGTCAGGGCCCTATGTGCTGAGCAGGTTCTTTTGAGTCTGCCTTGGTTTTAAAAATGGTTTTTTAATGTTTTAAAAACAAACCTAAGGCAGTAGTAGAAATAAGTCAAGGTAAGACCCATATCTGGCTTGATTTGGAGGGAAAATCAGTCATTGAAATACAACTTTTCAAAAAGAAAGTTACAATATGGAAAATAGAATTTTTGTTTAGAGTTCAGCAGTGAGAAATAGAAATTGTGATACAGAGTTAGAATCTAGATTTTCTTTAAAAATCAATGCATGTGTTATTTTACCTAGCAAGTTAAGGGAAAAATACCCTCGTATTCACAGCTCCTATGGGACTTGAGGTTTTTATTTAGTGGGTAGGAATTTTGTTAAAGTTGAGTTTCTCACCAGTGAAATGAGAAGAACCTCATAGACCACTTGCAAGGTGTTCAAACTGCCAGAAAAATAATGTGTGTGAGTGCGAGTAAGTGCTTGACCCTCAAAAATTCTCAGTTCCTGGACCCCTGAGTTGGGGATTAGGCTGATAGTGGGGTGACCTGTCTTCAGGCCTGGTAACCAGAGACTGGGGTAACCTGAGAGAAGGCATCAGGATTGAGAACGGTAACTCAGACATAGATCCAGAGAAACCCTGCCCAGGCCAACAGGGGTGTCACAGCAGGTGGGTGGGGAGGAAGTGTCAAGAGGATCCCGACTTTCTGTGAGTGTGGCTGACACAGGCTGCTCATCCCGTGGAGGGAGGCTAACCAGTGCACTGAGAGCTGATTATTGAAACCTGCCAGTTTGCTTTACTTTTTGTTGTTGTTTTTGTCAGAGGTATAAAACATTTCATTTCAATGTTGCTTCCTTTTAACTGAAGTGGTAATGGTGGTCAGCAGTCAGGAAACTGTGCCTTTGTGCAGTTTACATTTCTATTGATCCTCTGGACACATCCACCTGCCTGGCTCCATCCCCAAGGGGCAGCCTGCACTCCTTAGCAGGGCTTCTTCTTGGCAGTGATGTGGGTCTTGCCTCACTGCAAGCAGCAATCTGGGCATACCACAGCCTTGTTCCTCAACCCCGGAGCTCCAGCCATCTAATTTCATTCTGCAGTGCTCTATGGGGGGGGGGGGAGTGACAAGGACTTGAGAAAGTCTGTCTCTGCTCCCTTACAGTTACTTCAGTGAGCCCAAGGGGAGTGTTTCTTCCTGAATGAGGGTTGGCTCCATTTCTTCTTTTTCCAGTTCCTTTCAGAGAGTGCTCAGCTTGGTGAGAAATGAAACTCTGCTCCATGGCCCCTTTCCAGCTGGGTGCAGTTCCAAACTGCGCTCCAAGCCAACACTAATTATATTCAGGGTTCTTATTAATAACAGAGTACAGACATATGTAACTAATATTGAATATTAATTTTTCTCTAATAAAAAGGCTTGGCCATTTTATTATGAACGTGATGCTGTCTTGGTATCTATCTATGAAAACATTGGCGTAGAGCCTCACCTGTCAGGAGCTAGTGATGGTGCCCTCTGGCAGGAAGCTTCCAATTTTCTGGGACAGTTTTTCCCACATTCTTTCTAAAAAGCCTGTGCCCAGCTCGGTGGCTTGGCAAATGGAGCAAAACCTCCTGGGTTTAAATGGCACTGCTAGAGAATCAGCAATCATCCAATGGGACCAAAACAGATATTCATTTTGACATTTTCTGCATTGTTTTTCCTAGATAAATCAATATTTAAGCTGTTGTGAATTTAACAGTTTAAATCCACTCAAAAGAATGTTGGGCTCTTAAGATGCGTCAGTTCCTTGCATATACGTGATCCAAGTGCTGCCTAGCACAGTACCTTGTGCACAATAGACTCTTTCAAGTGGGACTGATGAATTATTAGAAATCATTAAAGAAAGCCTCTAAATGTTTTTGCTGGATAGCTTTTTTAAAAAAAGGTGTTATTATTTTTATTTGAAAGTAATAAAAGCAGTCCTTTAAAAATATCAATTCCATCAATTTATCAATTTAAGTTTGGAAAGAGTCATTCCATGTTATATCAGTGGTTCTTTGCTTTCCATTGGAGCCTCCTGGAAAGCTCCACCCAAAACCAATGAAATCAGAATTTGTGTTAGAGGTTTTGAGCATCTGAGAATTTAAAGTTTTCTTGGTGTCATGGAGGTGGAATTAGCATGCAACACATTGCCCATAATTAAAATGGAGAGTTTGGTAAGTTTTAACCTATGTAGCCACCTGTGAAAGCATCACCATGATAAGACAGTGAACATCATTTGTGATTTTATGACCTGCTCACATGACTGCCAAGCCCAGCAGGGCTAAGAACTCCTGCAGTAGTTCCTACAAATCATGAGCTGGTCAATGTGTAACTTGGAGCTGTCCTTACCATTCAGTGGGGCAAATGACTCCTCAAACTCCAGATGTGGAGCAAATAAATGGTGAGGGCAGGGCTGTCTTGGGATAAGGTGAAAATTAAGTGGGAAAGTGTGCTGTTGTTCTGAGCTGGCACCTGGCCTGAAACCCTCTCAGTTCAGTTAGATATCATGCAGAAGACAAAGATGGAATAATGTAAAGGAGCAATATTCTACATGTCAGTTGCATAACAATTCCACTGGCTGTTTTTCAGCCAGTGCAAGTAAAATAGTGCATCTTTATAAAGTGATATAAAAATTCAGCTACATGGAATAATGTTGGTGTTCAGTATCAAAGCATCACTTAAATGAACATTTTTAATATGGTGGAATATTATACAAACACTGAACTGATTTTATGAAATACTTAATGAGTTGGGGAAGTTGTTCATTGTGAAACGAGAAGTCTGTTAATCAGTGTATGATGAAGTACAGCATTTCTATTTCAAAAAAGGTTACACAGAACATTCAAAAATGCAAAAATCTATTAAACGAAAGGATGCACAGACACACAATCACAGAGACAAAATAAAAGACTTGGAAAACATACACCAGATCATGAACAACTGTTATTTCTAAACACTTAAGGAAGAAAATGTTTTAATTTCTTTTAAAATTTCTTTCTGTGCTTTCCATATTTTAAAAATGCAAACACTTTTCAAAGTCAGAAACAATAAATGTTATTAAAAATAACTGTAAAAATTCCTCCAAAAAACCCCACCCTGTCTAAAGCAAGTCCAATCAAACTGATGGAAGACTATAAAAATCATTAGCATTCTAGCTTTGAGCTGGTGTGCATTACCCAGTAGTCATTCACTAAATGTTTCTGGAGAGATTTGCATAAATGACTGAAGCTAAGCAAAATAAACAAACCCCTGCTCAAGTTGGAACTAGTTCATTTGCTTTTTTTTTTCAGTCATCAAAGCAAATTGGTTTTGTTTATTCTATTAGACTCAAGTTTGAGGTTGCAAGGCATTTGTATTATTGTTGAAGCATGTTGGCATTTCATTTCATTTTGACTGACTCCAACTGTTTTTTTTTTTAGTAAGACTGGGCAATATGCAAATAAGTAGGCTTCAACATATGGGCTGTTGTGTTAGTTCTTGCCATTTCAGAAAAGCTCCAGGCTGAATAAGGTTTTCTCCAATGTGGAAGACAACATGAATGGGGGCCACAGACCCTTATCACATTTCAGGAGTTCACGTCTTTGTGAGGCGCATGACAATACAGGAGGAACCCCGTGTCCGTCCCTGTGTGTGTTCCTCCCTCCCAACCCTCCGTGCTGAACTTTGGCTCTGTTCACTGCTTTGCCAGCTTGCAGCTTCATTCTGTTTCTCCTTTATTGGATCCGTCTTCTCAGCCTACAGAAGTTCTCTGCTCTCCTCTGGCCTAAAATTACTTTCCATCTCTGGTGTCCCCTAGAGTTTCCATTCTATTCCTCCCTTTTTTCCATTGCCAACATCTGCATAAGTTTGTCAGCATTTTGGCTGGTGGAACTTCCTCCTCTCCCAGCACCATGTCTGTCTTCACAGAACCCGGGCCAGTCACTCCCTTACCTTTCTCCAGCACTAGGCCAGACCTATTTCTTTACGCAGTTCTCCATCCACTTCTGAATTTCTAGGAACACAGCAGTCTCTATGGGGCCTTGTGAGACCTGAGGGCATCTGTTAATTTAACAGCATGAAGGGCTTTGCTGAGGTTGCTGAGTTTTTCATTGGACGCATTTTCCATTAAGTGTCCTGTGATTTTTTTTTGCATATATCTCACATCTAAAGCTAACACAGCCTTTCCAAGCTTACCTAGTTTCCTCCCATCTTTTCCTCCTTACAAAGTTTTAGTGTGTGTTTGTCGAATTACTTCAGCAGGTATGTACAAGGCCATGCTGTAGCACACAGCCAAACAGAACCATTTTCAGGTGCCATCTGACTTTGGAATGTTACTATAGTCTGTACCTTCATTTGTCCACACATAAAATTGTTGTAATAACTACATGATGGGATTATTGTGAAGACTAAAAAATATTGTTTGGAAAGCCAGTAGCCCCAGCATCTGGGCCACGGTGGCCCCTCAGGATTCCAGAATGCTTCTTGCTTTCCTAACTCCTTCCTTTCACACCTTCAACAAGCTGCATCAATGTATGAAGACCCAAGTGGCCACTAAGTTTGTTAGACCTCAATTGGTGTCCAGTAAACTGCTTAGATCTTTCTGAGCTGGACATGCCCTTTCTCATCACAGATCACAAATGTGAGGCCACGAACGCCAGGGGTCTGTCTCTCTTCTTTCAGATGCAGTGTGATCTGTCTAGAGATTTTTAAATAGCAAAATACACATAGCAAGTATTAATGCAGCTGACCGTGTTCATGTGCTGCAAACTCTGTGCTACCAAGTCACCCACATGCTCATAGCCACAGCAGAGGGAAAGGGGAAAAACAGCATCTCCTTTTCTTGGAACTGCCATCTTTTCTCATCTCCCATGCCAATGTCTTCTCACAGGATTTACAAGGGAAGAAAAGTCGCACTGTTCTAGAATTGCCAGGGAACGTTCCAAACCTTGCTTAGCCTTCTTCCTAGCAACAGATCCAACACATTTCTCCAGGGTGGCATGGTTATCATGGGGCTTATCATTTTCTGCTACCGACTAGCCAGCCATACAATCTTGGGCTGAAGCCATACAATCTTTGCTTCAGCTTTCTTCTCTATAAGATGGGTATAGGAAAACTACCATATCATAAAGTTATTGTGAGAATGAAATAAATGCCAGCTGGATTCAGTGGTGTCCAGAATGGTGGAAGCACTCAGTACATTGCCGTGCAAGCATTTTACTAGTGAACCTATGGGTTAGGGGAAATAGCCTGACTAAGAATCACAAATCACAGAGTCCTGCTTTCCCACTTACTAGCTGTAATGAATCATTGAGAAATTATTGAAATTTACTTTTTAAAAATCTGTAGAGTGCTACAAGAATGCTTAGTTTTCAGTAATAAGTGGGATTACCTCTATAAAAAATAAATTTCAAAGTGCAGAACACAAAATGGTATTATCATCTCAACTCTTTGTTTTTGAGGAGCAGCTGCTGAGTGTGAGTTGTCTTTGCATTTCTTATGGCTTCTAGCACTTTACTCTTAGTTAAATCTACAGCAGCAGTTGTTGAATGAATGGTTTAATAATTCAACACAGCTGAGAAAAAAGAAGCAAATTGAGAAAGCCCTGCACGCTGTACAGGGATGTGTGAAATCTTACATGTAATGCATGTGTTTTTAAATCGGGTCCCCTGAAGCTCTGTAGTTCTACTTTACACAGAGAGGCTAGGAGCTTCCAATTAGAGAAGAGAGCATGGGCTGGGTTACTCTGAGCAGGCACACTGACCATCTGAGAAACAGCGGCTTGACAGCCTGACAATGATGGGAGAGGAAAACTCAGACAAGCAGACACAAAAACGTAAAAAGCCTTTCAGTGTGGGGCTTTTTACTGTAATGAGAGATCCCATGAGGCTTACTGAGAGATGAATTAGACAAAGCAGTTGAGATCTTCTTTGGAAAACAATTTCACTTTGGCAGGGGGATACTAGATGACCTAAAATGACAGATTCTGCTAATTTCCATGGTTGCCTCAGGGAAAATTGAAGCAAACTTAGCTCTGATTTTGCAGTATGTTTCTCAAACATAACTTCTTGGTTGACTGCCCAGGTAATTACTCTAACTACAGAGTTCACATTACTAATTATCTCAGCTACAGCTTTATTTTCTATACTGCTACCAAAACCTAATTTTCTTAGGTTTTACAGTTTCCAACCAGTACTTTTTCCAGCAAATGAAATGCTTGATCATGTCACTTTATGCACCTTTTTGTATCATTAGAATGATTTGCAGTCAATTTGGAGGATTGATAATTATTAATGCTTAGTAATAACCAGGACTCAAACCACCTTTATACCACTTTAGTGTGGATGTCATTCTAGGTGGTATGCATCTGTAATTTGTAGATGAGGTGAAAGTGAAAGGCATAGCAAATATTTTGTAAAGGCAGATCATGACCCAAAATCTAAGAGGGTGAACTCTTAATGAGGTAGAAATAAAGCCTTCTGATGGTCCAAATAAAAAGACTACAAAGACATAAATGAGATGTTAGTCATCAAAGACATTTACTTAGGACAGCCCGAGGAGGGACTTTAATGCCACTGCTCCTCTGGTGTGTTTGTACCTTGAAAGTAGGAAGTTGTCATAGTATGAGAGGTAACTGCAGGGACCCACTATTTTCTTTTCTTTTTAAAAATTTCTACTAGTACATGTTTACAAAACATTCATCATGGGGAGCTGATATATGTACATGTTGCATCTCAATTTTTTCTTTCTACTTCTCCTTATTTTTCCTTCCTTCCTCCCCCTCTTCGTCCCTAGATCTCCTTTCCATCTTCATAAGGCCTACCTCCCTGTTTTCTATCTTCTGTCTTTTATTTTGCTCTTTCTTTGTACTTCGAGTTTCTCAGATAAGAAGAACCATGTGGTATTTAACCTTTTGTATCTGATTCATTTCATTCAGCATTATGGTCTTACTGTGTATCCATTTGACACGCTGGAAAGAGCTCTCCCACTAAATTTCTTTTGTTTTCTTTTTAAATTTTATTTTGAGGTAGAGTCCTATGAAGTTCCTGGGGCTGGTCTTGAGGTTAAAACCTTTTTTTTTTTGGTACTGGGAATTGATCTCATGACCTGGCACTGCCAGGCAGGTGCTTACATCACTAAACTAAATCCCCAGCCCCTTGCAGCCCTCTTGTTTGGGGTGGAAACTTGCATAAAGCTGCCACATAGGTCATCCAGCTGCCAGGTGCTCACTTCTGATCCAGTCATTGGCCACTTTTGCTAAAACAGTTTTTCTCTGTTTTCTGAATAACGGCAGCGGGAAATTTACCTTAGAGTTTGAATGTAGTCATGGCTCTGAGAGCCATTCATTGACACATGACAAGTACTAGAAGAGAGGTTCAATTCCATGTGAAATTTCCTAAGCACAGAAAAGCCTGCAGACAGACAAATGATTGGATTCAGTGATCTTCCAGACTCCTTCCATCTTTCCAGATTGTGCTTTTATTTTTTATTTTTTTAAATTTTATTTTAAAGAACATAAAACAGAACAAAACCAATTAAAACAAACCAGCACAAAAGACACAAGACTTCAAAACATTATTAAATCAACAATAGTTACCATAATGCCTCTTGATGTCTTAGATAACTTTGGACATAGCAAAAATAAAAAAGAACAAAATAGAAACAATTAAAGCAATGAATGTAGTAAAGTACTTTAAAATAAGCCAATAGTAAATCCAAAATTACTACCATAATATGTCTTACTATCTTTGAAAAGGCTGCTCCTGCCTACATTGTGCTTTTATTTGTATTACCACTCTTGTCTGTTCTTCTAGAGGTGAATGAAGACCATTTTTTCCACTATCATTAAAATGAGCCATGAAGATAATTCTGACATGGTATAATTACAATATTTCTAAAGTGTCAGAAATAGAAATGCCTTTTATTAGCTTCTTCAATAAATGTATTTCATATGTAAAATATTTGTAGATATTATAGACAGTAAAATGTTGTTTTCGTGAACTAAGTGATAACTTGTCTCATAGCTGTCTGAGCTAAATTCTCCAAAAGAGTAATTAAAATTTAGCATTTAACCTTACTAATTGGGAAGTGTATGTAGGGGAAAATGAAGATCATTCCATGAAGTGTTGACCCTCTGTCAAACATAAGAAATTAGTTATTTACTCAAACAAAATTCAGAATTCTTCCACTTCTACTTTTCAAGGTGAAAATGTGTTGACACAAAGACAGAGGGCAGGGCAGAGTGGCTTCGCTTTCATCCTGCTGGGTCGCTGTGTTCCCATGAGGCAGTGCATGAACACAGCACACTAACTTTGTTAAAACTTAGGAACATCATTGTGGAGACAAGATTAATCTCTCTTGGCCTCAATTTCCTCATTTATAAAGTGAGAATGATGATAGTACTTTGGTCAGAGAGTGATTTATGTTTTGGTATTGTTGGTGGACTTCTTAGAACACTGACTCATGCGAAGTGGTCAGTAATTTAGCTTCCCAGAGTGTTATTACCTTGACTGTTTTTTAATGGGTAAGGACCCTGAAATTGTGCTTTTCTTTGCCCAGAGAGTCAAGAGCACCATCAGCCAAGACCATTATCACCAGCAGGGATGTGGCTCTGTGTTCCCTCTGTCAGTCCTGTCTGAAACGGATTGGTCTGACCCCAGTTTCTGACCTGGTTTTGTTCACCTCAGACTGGACTCTTTCCTGCTGTTGCTACTTTGCTTGAACCTTGCCTACATGACTCTCTACCCTCAATCTCCTCATCCTAAAACTTGGAGAAATATTTTATAAGGTTTTAAAATTTTGAATAATATTAACTTGTATCAATTTTATTGTTATTATTTTAAAATTCGAGACAGGGCTTCACTCATTTTCCAAGGCTAGTTTGAATTTGCAGCTTTCCTGCTCCAGTCTCCCAAGTGCCAGGATTAAATTGTATTTATTTTACAAAAATAAGGTATCTGGTGCTGGAAATGTAGAGAAGACAGAAGGTTGGAGGAATCATCAAAGAACATCATCCCTGACTTTCTTTTGAAAACTTCTGATGCTTGGGTGCCATCCTACCTGAGATCTGTTATACTTGGTCATGGATTTATTTGGTTTGGATGAGATTTAGCCATCAATATTTTTTTTAAAACAGCCTATACACCAAGTAGAGTTAGCAAGCTCAGGGTCATGGTGGAGGCCAGTCTGCAAAACCCGGCTTCTGCACTTCCTGTAGACTGACTCAAATTCTGGTTTAAGAGGGTTTTTCTGCACTGTCCTTTCAGTGATTATACTCTTAACAGTAAGGTATTAAATAAACACGCTTTTCTGTTTGTTGGCCTCTGTGAAGATTTCATTCTGTGCAGTTCTAGTTAACCTTATGCTTTTTTTCTACACTGATTTATTCAGCAAGCCCTTTATTCATTCTCAGATGTCTTCTTTTCTTGCTGCCTTCAAAGCTACCTCTAAAATATAATTGCATTGCTGACTTCCTTTCTGACATTGTCAACCTTGATCAAATACTAAGTTCTTCATTGTTCTTTCAGCCTGTATTAGATTCTTCCCAGCACAGGCTGTGTGTTGATATGACTGTGAAACACTGTGTATTCCTGTGAAGTATTCGGGTAGAATGAGATGAAGTGCCTTTTCTTCTTTTTGATTTGTGTGCACAGTTGTTTCCTGTTATTTAGGAATCAGTCTTTTCTCCTACACTGAAATGTAATTGGAATTATGTTACCTTTTTTCATTACCTGTTGCCTGCAAATTGCTTAAAGTTTCTTAGGCTTATTGATGTTCTTAATAACACTAACTCTTAGTTAAAATTAATCATGTGATTTCATATGTATTAAGTTCCCATTGTCAATTTTGGTAGGATAGGAAAAGGGAATGCCAGTTTAATTGAATTAGTTATGCCACAACAATTTGCCCTGCTATAAGTGAGTTTTTTTTTCTCTTTTTCAGGAATCTTTGTAGTAGTTTACCCTTGTCTCCTGAAGACTTTGACCACAGCTGCTCCCAGCCCTCAGCTGTCCTGAGAAAAGGACCACCTCTGAAACCAGGGAGACTTTCGGGAGACTCAGCCTAGCAGACCCTCTGAAGGTGAGACTGAGTTTGTTTCCTAAATCCACTCTCCGAAGAGTGACTAGGGAACAGGTTACTGAAAATTCTCTGTAAAGAATTGAGTTTTCCTTTTTGGGGAGAATTTTTTTTAGCAGTTATGAAGGAAGTCAACTAAATATTTTGACCAAACAGAAATTTATTTGAAGTGGCATTTTGATCTCTGAAGATTTACACACACACGTAAAAAAATCGATAACTTTCCAAGAAAGTTCTTCTATGTTTAAGGTCTCAGTCAACCTTAGTGTCTGCCTTACCCTGCCTTCTAGAATTGCTTTATAAATCAAATAATAGACTCAAAGAATTTTATAAAATTTTCTTTTTTTTTTTTTTTTTTTTGTCTTTTTCGTTTTTATCGGTACCAGGGATCGAACTCATGACTGCCTGCTTGCAAGGCAGGTGCTTATGCCACTGAGCTAAATCCCCAGCCCCAAGAATTTTATAAAATGAAATATTTTTTGAATAAATTTTAAAAAATGCCAATTACTATGGTATTACTCCCAAACATTTGTAAGCCTCCAAATATTCTTCTTACCCCAATCTGTTTTTCCCCATTTAATTGTTTTTAGTTCAGTTCAGTTGAGTAAATTTTGCTAGGCTCTTCAGAAGCAAAGTAGTGAGTCCTTGCCTTCAAGGAATATTTATGGATGCAATACACAGACCTATACACAGATGTAACCTACCCTAGTAGACTACAAGTATCCTGAGAGTACATTAAAGTATGGCACAGGTGTCTAATGCAGTCTGAGGACTGGAGGACTGTGTGTTTCAGTAGGGTTCCTTGAGGAGGTAGCCTCCAAAATGGCTCTGAAAGATGATTAGAAAACAGTCAGGTGTAGATCAAGGTGAATGGAGAGGTTGCCAGAGGCAGGAACAGTGGGATAGGATGTGAAACCCACATGGGAAGAAGTAAGTTGTTCCAGACTGTTGAATCATACACTCTGTGTGTGTGGTGGGGGTGAGGTGGGCTGGGGTGTGTGTTTCAGGAAGCACTGAGGGACGTTAATCGGGAAGTCATCGGAGTGAGCAGCGAAGGAAGTGGAGGGAAACAAGACTGAAAGGAGGGAGGAACTGTTTGGAAATGATCTGGAGAACAGAGAAGATGGCTAGAATTTGATGGACACCGTGTAAAACAGAGAGGAATTTGAAGGAGCTCAAATAAGCAGGATTTGGGGTTGATGGAAAGTGACAATAATCTTTGGATTTGGGATACTTTGGCTTCTGGTTGGGGTGGCTGATCATGTCTTTAGATTCAGGAGAGAAGCAGATTTATTTGGGGAGAGGGAAAGAATGAGATATATATGGAATACTAGGTGCTAGAAATTTCCAGCTGCAAGTAAAAAGGTGGAGGAAGGAAAGGAACCAGGACTAGAAATACTGGCTTGGAGTAACACAGTGTGAGGTCATCTTGCTGCTACTGTGATAAAACGCCTGAGAAAGTCAGCTTGCTTTGGCTCTAGGTTTCAGTCCCCAGAGGCTTGGCCCTGTTACCTTGGAGAGGGAAAAGCGGCAGGGCAAAGCCACTTGCCTCACGGTGGGGGGAAGCAATGAAAGAGGAAAGGCTGGGCTCCATCATTCTGACAACCTGGCCACCAACCACACCTTTAGCTTGTGAGGCTTGGTGGATATTTGAGATCCAAACCGTAACACAGGCGATAACTAGAAATATTTTTGAAAGTATAAATTTAATTTTGTACTTATATATTCAGTATTATTTGTTCATATACTGGAAATGATCCAAACCATTTATCAATTTTCATTATAACAGTATTTTTGTTTCATTTGTGTCTGTAGCTATTTGTCTTCGTGGTGTGATAAATTAGGAAGTATCCTAGGGAAACGTGGTAGCTTTTTCAAGTTTGATAAAATGTAATTTAAAGCAGTATTTAATTAACAGTCTAAACTCTAAAATTTCGGAGAGTCAAACACCAGTGCTGTTTTCCATTTTATTTACACCTTTAGAAACTAGCTAAGAAAGCTTTCCATAGTGCAGTTCCTTCTCTGTACTGATCATGTTTCTTGCCAATGCCTCGCTTTCCTTGCACTGTGGAGTGGTTAAGCATTGCTTATGAGAAACTGAGCAGGGTCTTGCATTCTTCCGTGGGGCGGTGCCAGCCCCTCCTTGCTCTGGGTGTTTCCCACAGTCCACCCAGAATATGGTGAAGGGGATCTGTGTAACAGAGGCCACACTGTTCGGGAGCTAGACTGTCTAAGTCGGGCTTTGGAAACTCAGTCCTCAGTGCCTTCTTTGAGGGAATGCCATGGGTAAAAATTTTAAATTCAAATAATACTCACAATAGTGCTATTTTGAGTGAATTTTATTTGATTTCTGTGGTCTTAATTAGCTTAATGACTCTTTGGAAAATTATTAAATTGTCTCATTTTACCCTTTATAGTTCATTTCATTATTTTTCCATGAGCATTAAAAAGAAAAGAAAAATTAATTTGATGCTAAATTAAGTAACTCACTAACAGTTGGAACCAGAGCTTTGATCTCTTGAATCTCTGGTCTTTTCACTGTATCATTGTTTTTTACTCATTCCAAATCTTTATTGGACTGTGGAGTTATCTATGTGTCTTAAAATAGAATTGAGTTAAGTAAACCAGTTTACACCAATGGCATTTGCCTCGGTTAACTATTCTGAATTCAACAAACACGTTTTACTTCTATACTTGAGCACTTGGTTGGTGCTTTTTTAAAAAAAAAATAAATTTGAACATGGATTTTGGTTTAGTATAATTTCTTTCTGTATAATGGTTCCACCACTGTACAGGATTGGAAGAGAATCAAACCATCTGTAAAAATTCCATTTAAAAAAAAAAACCACAGTCATCAGTGATTTCAAAACCAGCACTTTTGGGCAGATGATAGTTCTAACTTGGTCAATTGCACTGCAGTCTGCTGTGGATTTTATGTATAGAAAATGAATTTCTGGAAGTGCTGAGCTGGTGTAACTTTGAATGACGACACTTGCACTCAAGTTGTAGGTGGTCGCCAGGACAATGAGTCTCTCTCTGAAGTTCACAGAATGGTCAGTCTGTGCTGTGAAACCAGTGTGCTGCCAGTCGTCAGGGTACATGTACAAAACATGATTCACTCATCCCAGAAGCTACTAGGAATAAAAGGCGTTTCCACTGTTGCAAATGCAAAAGGACAAAAAGTATTCGCCCCCTGTATTTTTTTCTTTGCCTCTCTCTCCCTTTTTTCTCTGTCTCTGTGTCTCTTTCCATCTTACTCATATGCTTGGGGTAACAGAGGCTGTTGTAGTCAGGGGTTGTACACAGAGAACAACTAGGATTAGGACATGGAGTTTATAATATTTTTATAATGGTCACTGGAAGTTAACGCGGGAAAATGCAGGAAATCTATCCTCAACACCAAAGACGTAGATCATTTAGTCAAGAGCATAAACCCCACGGCCATGTCCCACACAAGTCCCGATACAAACCCAGAGCTCAGGACAATGCCTCCCACGAGTCCAACTGGAGGATCCTGAGCCCACAAGAAGGACTCATGCCAGTCTCTTTTATGGATCCGTGCCGGGAAGACCCAGGGGTCAGCGGTGGAAACCAGAAAGTCTATACCAGCAGGATGAAGGAGCTGTGCTAGTGGGATGAGGACTCTACGCTGGAGCTGAGAAGTCACACTTACAGCAAAGACCAGGGCTATCCTGAAAGGCACCACAGCTGTCCTCAGCAACACGGAGGCCCCGAGCTCCTCCGACGACAAGCACAGTCGGGTACGTACCAGGAAGCAGCGTGACGAGTTCATCCTGGAGACCCAAGCAGCACATGTCTTCCCCTCCGGACCCAGGAAGCAATGCTTGATGTGAGGACCAAAGCTTCTCCAGGAGAACCAACAGCTCAGACAGCAACTCATAGGAGAACCCCGAATGACTCCTTAATGCCTCAAGCCTCCCTACACCTCCCTTCTTCTCCCCCTATTTATCCTGGCAACCCTCCTCAGGTAGAGCATCTTCGCTTAATGCATGTTGATATAATCCAGCTGGTGTTAAGTTGACCACCAGTCTCAAACCATAACAGAGGCAGACTGTTGTAATGTCTCCAAAACCCAAGTTCTTCAATGATGTTCGTTTCTGGAACTGACAGTGGAAACAGTATGTCATAGGTGACGGATGAGAACTGTGGGGAGACCCAGTTGGGCGTGTGCTAAAAGTTTGCCCTCTTCCTTGCTTGGCTACTCTGGGCAGATCAACAGTGTAAACAGGGTGAACAGATAAGGAAACTGTCTCATGCTATGAATACAAAATGGTGTGATGGCTCTGGAAGAGGAATCCAGCTTTAGTGACTCTTGTCTGGCCTGGTGGTGATGTCTCCCACAGGTGGTATCTCACCATGGGTGCAGTGAAACATAGGGTGCAGCAGTATCAGGTGGCTGCTATCTACTCAGATTCTGGGTGAGTGTTTCAAGTACCATCATGCATAGAGAGAAGCACATTAAGTTTTTGTTAGCTTTGGAGTTGCTACTTAAAAGCATATAATTTGAAGTATCACTCAAGACTGCACTTCTACTTTATGGCCAGAGCACAGAATTCTGTAAGAGGAGGCTTGGGTGGGAAAACTCCTACTGGGATATAGAAACCATGGATGCTTTCCAGGGTGACACTTGGTCAGGCAGTATTCCAACAGACTCAAATCATATTTAGCTGTAACGTGTGTTATTCCATGCCCGTCTTTAAAGTGGGATTTTAAAAAGAGAGAAGTGAGGAAATGCTGAGCCACTAACTTTTGGTACAAATTCAATCCCACCATAGAGGTCATAGACTTCACATCAGCAATTTGTGGGCCATTTTGGTGAAGGACAATGACAGTGATGTTTAATCAGATAATGTCCTGCTGCCGTGGAACTTTCTCTACTGCCTTTTGTTGTTTGGGTACTTTGGAAATTATTCTTGATTCAGGTTTATTATTAACTTTTGAACCCTAGCTATTTCTGTAACATCTTGCTACTCATGTTGAAATGAGAATGGTAACTAGGGGATTTATTTTTGCATTAGTTGATAGCATAGCAAGCCAAAGGAATATGAATTAATGACTCTTCACATTTTTCCATAGTGTAAGCTGGGTTCATTATCCCCTGGGGATTTATTTTAAATCCATGCCTTAATAAACCATTCTTACTAGTTGCTGACTTTCTGGCTTTTTTTTTTAAAGGTTTCTACATAATAGGGAAATAGATAAAAATAAATAATGCATATTTTTATCTTAAACCTTAAAACATTTTTGATCTCATTAAAATTGGAAAAATGCAATAGAATTTATCATAATCAATATATAAGTATTAGTGTTATTTGTTTTACACTTTTTTCTTTATCTTTTTGAGACAGGGTTTCGTTGTGCAGTTCAGGATGGCTTGAACTCACTTTGTACCTCAAGCTAGCCTCAAATTCAAGTGCTGGGGTTAAAGGTGTGTGCCACCACACCTGGCCTGCTATTTGTGTTAGACAAGAACTACACTGAAACAATTATGTCTTTTAATATGATGTGGAAATGATATCTATAAGGAAATATTGAGGATTAAGAGATGACTGAAGATACAGAACCATTAGCAGGTTTTATTCACCCAATGAAACACTTTTTCATTTAGAGGACAGCTGGATTATTATTCATAACTACTCAGAAATGGCCATATTCATTTCAGAAATAAATATCTTTTTGTAGTTTTTCACATTGTTCTGTCTCTTTTGTTTCCATTTTTCTATCAGAGTTTTCATGTTTTATTTGGAATCATGTTAGTATGTACGTAGGACATAGAGAATATGAAACAGAAAAGAGATAAGGAGATACAAGGGGAGAGTGAGACTGAAAATGAAGAGAGATATTCCTCATGTTCTACACATAAATCAGAGCAATGTTTGAAGTTATTCTCTCTTTCTGATCTTCATCTTTGATTTCTCTGACATTGCTTACCAACCCTTCAGCAGGCTCACAGAACCATGTTCTTGGCTCTGTCACTGTGGGAGAGCTGTGAGGTACCACCTGGACCTTGCCCTTCCTAGACGGAAGCATCATTCCCTGGCTTCTGGAGGTGTTGACAGCTGACAGATCACAGCTGGATCCCTCCTTTTACAGATGATCCCCAGCCTTCAGCTAAAGATAGCTGCCTCACCCACGGCTGTGCCATCTGCACCAGGAGAGCAAGCACTCCACAAGAGCCCTCGTCCCAGTTCGGGACAGTATGCAGGACCTCAAGGGTCTGCTGAGGCTTTGGTTGTGAGTGTAGCACTCCCTCCCACTGTAGCCCAGCCTCTCCCACTGCCTTGTCTTGCTTTGCATACTCCCCTACAATGTGGAGCCTTTGGGTGCTCACCAATAAAATCCCTGCATGGAAATCATCTCAGTCTGGTTCCAGGCAGTCCTGGCCTGCAGCAGTCACCATTCCTGCACTGTGCCGTGTGTGTGTGTGAGATTGTGTATATTTGCAGTATGCCAGAATCATATCAGGATCTATGACAACATAGCCCTAGTCCTTCCTGCCTGTAACAATGGGGATTGTAAATATATAACTCTCAGAGTTGTTGATAGCAAAAGTATTCAGTGTCTGGCACACTGTAAATACTTTTTACATTATTGTTGGTATTCTAATTACTTGTAATTGCCTATAAATACTGCATTAGTTCCAACCAATTGACCATATTACAGAACACATTTTAATGTTATTTTTATTATAATATTTACTTTAGTAAAGCATGGAGGTTAGTAAAACATGCATCATCTGCAGTTTTAGGTGATTTTTCTATACTTAGCATCCATTTTCATAAAGTAAGTGGAAAAATTAGGTTGAATCCCAAAGGGAATTAAGGATGATTCAAGAGATGAAAAAGAAGTCCTGGGAGTAGAAGTTAAAAGACCTGGAACGGTTTATGAAAACTGAAGCATAGCCGCCTCCTGTCTTTTTCCCAGGAACACGTTGAACGTTTTGCTCATGGAGGATAGAACAGGAGGAACGGGCATCAGTCAAAGAAGGAAGACAGTTGGGTCTATGTCAGAGGGACTCCTCTGCTCTCGAAAATAGATGCTGGAAGGGACTTGTGGATATACATTTCTAAAAGTCTTTGGAAGGAAGGAAAAGGAAAGGAATGGAGGACAGGAGGAAAAGGAAGGAAGAAAGGAAGGAAGGAAAAGAGAGAAAAGGAGGGAGAGAGGCAGAAAGGAAGGGAGGGGGGAAGAGGAAGGAAGGAAATCCTTTAGCCTGGGCGAGAAGTTTCCCAGAGAATCTAATGAGAACTCTTAAACTCTGTGATTTCAGAAATGATTCTTCATAAAAACTCAAAAATATTTTTCAAAAAATATTATTGCCCACATTCATGTCCTCTATAACTCAATTTCTTATAGTATCTTTGTGTCTTAATATACCTTTTATGTACTTTTCTGAAAATCTAGAAATGGTATGTGTGCATTTAAGAATTTTATAATATCATAGTTTTCTTTGCTTTTCTTTTTGCACTGGGGATTGAACTCATGACCTCTCGCTTGCCAGGCAGGTACTTATGCTGCTGAGCTAAAGCTCCAGCCCATAGTTTTCATTTTACTGTTACCCATTTCTTTGTGTTCCGCATAAAAATAAAATGTGCCACTTTGAGCCGCTTGTTTGTACCCAATGAAAGCTCTTTTTTGACTTGCAGCTTATGATGGCATTGTTAAAATACTGAAGAATATTTATTACTGTGAAGGGCTTTGGGATGACAGTAGGAAGCCTGGAACTTTGGAGAAAAAAATTACTTTTCAGTCAATTAATTGCTTAGAGATAAGATTGAAGAATGGATGTAGAACTAGTGTTTTTATACTAAATCCTCTTTTGAGTCATTCATGTTAGTAGATAAGAAGAAGCTAAATTACTAATAGGTATATTAGATTTTGGATTTTCTCTTTGGAGTGTCTCATTATAGTAGCAAGCAGAGACAGCACAATGTGGACGAAAGCACAGTGGCCTGGAAGCTGCCACCTGGCTCTGATCCTGTCGCAGCAGCCACAGGTGCTTGTTCTTCCCTCCTACAACCATATCTTACAGGTGTCCTTTGCATGTCTAGTTCCTGCATCCCCACGCAGATGCTGTCACAGTATGGCAACTTCTTTCAAGGACATGAATGACCAGCAGGTTCATGACTACATCACACCCAGACCCAAAGTAGCTCTGTTTTCTTGTTCTCCTGCTTTTATCATAGACAGACAGACAGACAGACAAAGTTTTATTTAAGATTTTGCAGTGCAATGTATTCATCAGCACAGGAAGGTAAATGTATTTTGGAAATAAATTTTGGCAGCATGGATGGAAATACAAGTGATTTGTCCCTCATGTCTCCTTAAGTAGCAACATACTGGAGTACAAAGCACTTGCTTCAGAGCAGGAGGTACAGATTTTAAGGTTGGTTCTGTCTCCCACTTCAGGTCCTTCTTTGAGTTGTTTGCCCTGTATGTTTTTAATGATGGTGATGACACTGTGATTCTTTGTTCTTTGTGCCTGATGAAAAAATGGCTCGTTGCTTAATTTCAGCCTTGCATTGCTTAGGGAAAACTGATATGGGTCAAATAAGAAAACTAGGCTTTGCCAGGCGTGATGGCTCATGCCTGTAATCCCAGCACTTAGAAGGCTGAAGTGGGAGGATCATTGTGAGTTCAAGACCGCCTGGGCTACAAAGTGAGCTCAAGGCCAGGCTGAATTGCATAGGGAGACCCTGTCTCAAAAAAGACCAAAAAAAAAAAAAAAAAAAAAAGAAAACAAAACTAGGCTTTGAGGTTATGGCCCAAATCCTAATGTGGTAAACCAACAACCACTAACTCAAATCACTTGGCCCTTATGTTAGTGTTCTGCACCCACCTTCCTTCCATCCACTCGCCACCTGCAGCTTGGGCATCACTGAGCTTGTTCCCTTGCAGTCTCTGGCACTCCCCAGACCTGCTGACTCAGAATATGCATTTTAAGGAGGTCTGGGATTCGTGTATACTTTAAAGTTGGCGAAGTGCTGTGACCTCTGAGGTACAAACCTGAGATGTTCTGCATCTTTACACCTCTTGCGTCTTCAGATCTCTTCTGTCAAATCTCTTTGATGAGGTATCTAATAGATCCGATAGATTTTTAGCTACTTTCAGGTTTTTAAAAGTTGAAATATAGTCTAGTCAGTTTTCAACACTTTAAACTCATAGGGAAATAAAAGCTTTCTTTTCCTTCAGCCCAGCTTATGCCCTTCAGAATTTTTTTCTTTTTTCTTTTTTGTCTGTTCATTAACTTGTTTTTAAACCAAGTGCAGCACTTCTAGCTTTCTGTTCTTGGCAGCATATCATTATGATCCTTGTTTTTTAGAAGAAGTTCATTTGCTTTAGACTCAGAAGTAAAAGCCAAGGACACAAAATAATGAAGGAATTTATCTTCTCATTCATTGTATTTCACCAGATTATTGAACCAACAGTGATGTATGACATCTTTGGCATACGCCAAAGCTGGTGAAGTATGAGCCTGAACTGTACTGAAAAGAAATATTTTTAAAGCTCTTGTTTTTGCTTTTTTATTTAAATTTTGGAATTTTCTTTGGCTAAGAAACCAAGAGTTAGATTTATTCCTCGGTAGCCGAATGACTGTACTTGGAACTCCATCCAAGAATGTGGGACTATTGTTCTCAGTGTTCCAGGGTTTGTTGTATCCCAGAGTCCATAAGATATGTCATAGCAAACTTCTGACTCTTTGTCTTCATCCCTGAAATGCAATTTTCACTCTAGCTCTCCCGCTGCCTCCTCCGTGTCTTGTTTGTTTTCAGTTTTAATGTGACAAGCAAAGGCAGCTCTTGTCTTTATTTCTGGTTAGCCATCTTCATGAATATTTACTGGCAGTTTCTCTTTTTCAGCTACTATTTTGTAATTTGTTGTTTTTAAATGTAATCCAGAGTGAAAAGTAACTCCCAGTTCTCACTTTAATATATTTGGGTTATTAATCTTTATTTTGTATGCTGAACCAGACAAGGCTATTTTCCTAGGCACCATCATCCTGAGAAGGCACAGGCTGTGGGTGTGCATATGTGTGTCCGTGTGTGTGTGCAGTGTAGGTGACAAGGTAGGATAGGAGTAGAAGTCACAGTTCCAAAGCCCCTCAGGGACATGGTGCTAGGCACTACGTCTGTCTTGCCTTGTCTTCACAACAGCTGGGAGGCAAGCAGAATCATGTGTTTTCTGAACGGAGAGCCAGAGCTTGGGGAAAGTTAGTGATTCACAAGCCAGTAAATGAAGGAAGGGGAGCAGGCCGTGAGATCGCATTGGAAAGTGGGCGTTCTACCATGCTCTTCTGGTTATTATACAGAAGTTGGGTATTTTCTTTTTTAAATTTTATTTTGAATGCAGTAAAAATACAACAGAACAAAGCCAATCAAGACAGTGCAGTGACATTGGTACAGAACTTCAAAGCAGGATACTATAGTATCTTTTTTTTTTTAATCTTTTTCCTTTTTATCGGTACCAGGGATCAAACTCACGACTGCCTGCTTGCAAGGCAGGTGCTTATGCCGCTGAGCTAAATCCCCAGCCCCTTATGGTGTCTTCACAATAGTTTTCCAGTCAATTAGATATAGTGAAATCAAACCAATAACAGAACATTGTAAAACCAGTTGAAGGAGAATATTGAATAGAGCAAAACAATCATTACAAAACATAACAGTGAAAATACCCTTTGCCTTCAGACAGAACATAGAAGGAAATCCCCCATATTTGTTATATTGCATGTGGTCATCCTCCCAAGAGATGCCAGAACTCTGTCCCCTGTTGCTGCAGGGGTGGGGGAGATGTTTGATTCTCAGCCCTGCGCCAGTAGGCTCATGGGAACAGCTCATGGTTCTCCTCCCAGCTGGTGCCAGGGGTGCTTATCAAGAGGGCAGGCGAATTGCTTTCTTGTGCAGCCGCCTAAGTCTCACAGAAGTTGGGTATTTTGGAGGTAATATTTTTACAGAGTTGATGTACTTTATTTTGATTTATTAAGTTGTTAAGAAAAATGTTACCGTACCTCTCGCCTGCCCTTCCTGCTTTATTCAAGTTGGAGGCTCAGCACTGGTTAAGTCATGCTGTGCCAGGGGGCTGACTCATTCAGTGACCCTCCTGATTGCTCTTGCTGTTGGTATTTTTGTCACTGGATAGCTCTACCAGCTCTACCATAATCTGCTTCTAAAGACCTCCTCACACCCCTGTCAAAAGAGCTCTGCTTTCATGCTGTACTTTACACCCTGCGGGGTCAGCACCTCCTATTAGCTATCTCCTTGCTCCCCTTTTGGCTGTGGATGCTTTAAACTTGCTAGTCAGACTGGCAGCTGATTTCTTTGTATTGTGGAGTCTGTTCCTTTATTGTTTCCTAAAACACACCCCTACCCTCTACCCCCTGCCCCAGCCATGTCTCTCCTTATCTAGCTTGGTGGACTTAGACAGCAGATCTCGGCTGCTTCTCTTGCTTTGAGAGCAGGGCAGTTGTCCTGAAGCAGCAGCCAGAAGTAAGTCTTTGCCAGCCTCCTACAAGTTTTGCTGAAATTTAAAGCACTATTTGCTTTCAGATACAAAGCAAAAACCCTTTTTTAGAACTTGCTACATACATAGTTGTCTTTTATCTTTCAGGCAAGGTGTAATTAGACTTTCTCTACAATTTACCAAGTGATCAGAATGTGCAGTAACAACAACGGTAACAAAAAGCTAAGGGCGAGAGTAGTCTAAGTAGTATTGATTTTACCCCCTAAGTATTAGAACAATATATGTTCATTGCAGACCATTTGGAAAACGAAGAAAAACGTGATGAGAATTAAAACAACACAGGCAAGATGATTATCAGCTTTTTTTTTTCTAATTACACTGAAACACATACGTAGATATACACACATTTATCTTTTTGCAAAAACAGTTTGACAACAGTCCTTGGGGTACTAATTTCAAGCTATTTTTCCTTTTTAAATTCTTCCTTTTTACTTTTAAAATGAAATACGACATACATACAAAAAGGAGAAAGGATAATCTTGTACTCAAGAGAATTTAGTGGAAACGGATTCTGGTCTTAATCAGCAATGTGCTAACCTGGAACCTAGGGCAAATTAATCTTTCAATGCCTAGGTTTTCTCTGTATAAAATGCAATAAAGTCATTATAATTCATAGTGTTACTGGTAGAATTAAATAGTATAGCATATTATGTTTAAAATGAATATAACATATATATAAGGTAAAAAGATAAAAACAAACACACCCAAGATATAGAAAATACAAATTTTGCTTCATTTTATTCCTTAATCATACCCTATCTGTTCTTCCAGCTCCTAAGTCATTTAACATTGTATATCTTCTACTTCACATAATTAATGTTCTACTGATTTTTACTTAACATTGTGTTTATCAGATGTATTCAAGATGAGTTTGCAGTGCTAACAGCATTCTGTTCATGTATATGTCATCATTTTGTATCCCTTTTTTAAAAAAATTTTGAATGGTTACAAGAGATGCTACTATGAACATTCTTGTACCTATCTTGCTGCACTTGTCAAAGTTTTCTATGTTATTCTTTTTTAAAGGTGTCCTAATTGCTGCATGGTAGTGTGGGTGCGTCATCATCTATACTGGATAATGGTGAATTATTTTTCGGAATGATTATGTTGGTACACATATCCTTCAGATGAAAAGTCTATATGTGATTGAATTTTTGCTTGCTAAACAAATGTGCCATTTCTTTTGTGTAACTTTGAGAGATGTTCTCTTGTATTTAGATGTCTGTAGTTTTAAGATGCCTAGGTTTGTAGTTATTCTCGCTCTAGTTGTAGTTCCTACATTTCTCTCTGGATAGATGTCTAAGACCTTTTCTCCAAGTACCTCTTCCCTACACCCACCCTACCAGAGGTTATTAAAACCAAAAGCCTTAGGTCGTTAGCAATGAAAAAACACCTTAAGGTAACTCCTGATCTCACTTCCAACTTCACTTTTTTTTTTTTTTTTTGATCAATGTTTTCACTTTACTGTTATTTTCTGGCATTTCCCTTTTGATTGCTTTTAGCTCATTTATTTTTTATAAGCATGTCTTTTTTCTGTTGTCTCAAATCTTCAGATGTTTAGTTAGGGTTCAGGATATGCTGTCTGTTATATTGATGGGAAGGTAATTCTGAGCGTTACAACATTGCCACTTCTCAACAATACTGGAAGTAGTATTGCTGTGATGTTCGTAAGTAATGAGAGTGGTAATCCTGTCCTGGGTGGACTGAACAGCATTAGTAATCTCTCCATCCAAGGGCAGGCAGGCAGGCAGGCTGGCTGGCTGGCTTTCTTTTTTGTTTTTTGAGACAAGTTCTCACGGTGTAGTTAAGGCTGGTATTGAACGCGCAATGTAGCGTAGGTTGACCTCAAACTTGTAGTGATTCTTGTGCCTCCACCTCTTAAGGGCTGGGATTGCACGCACTACTGCTCCTGGCTCAATCAATCTAAGGGGTTTTTCAATTTGTGGAATCTCTAGGAAGAGGGCAAAGGCAATAATAATATAGTGAGACTCATATTTTTCCAAATTGTTGTCTCCACTTTCTTAAGATAGTCTTTCCTATTCTTAAGTGCCACTATCCATTCTCAACTTAATAATTTCCCAAAGGAAATTCTTTGAGTTTTCATTGAGGATATTTATAGCAAGATTCACCAACACTTAGGTCTTAAGTTCTTTAATTATTCTTTTCATATGTCTTTCTGTTCACAAGACTCTAAACCAGATTCCCAAGTGCCAGTGCTGTAGCTGTCTGTGATTTGTTCAGTTTGCTAAGTGGTTTTTTTCTTTTCTTTTCTCCTCCCCCCTTTATGAATATTCTAATGTCCAAATTTCTTCTAATATAACATGCAGATATGTTTTATTCTCTGTCAAGATTTTGTATTCACTGTCTGTTTTTAGTGCCACTGACAGTGTTAATGAGAAAATCCATAAATTTTCACTCATAATATGCTTTAGCCAAGTTATTTTGGAGAGTTGCTCAAAAGTAGCTTTTATGTAGCTATTGGCTTTTGCTAGGGTTTTCAACAAAATTCAGACAGAAATTGAGATGGTTTTCTCACCAGCTTCCCAACACTGAAGTTCCGGGGCTGGGGATTTAGCTCAGCGGCATAAGCGCCTGCCTTGCAAGCAGGCAGTCGTGAGTTTAATCCCCAGTACTGATAAAAATGAAAAAGACAAAAAAAAAAAAAAACAAAAACAAAGCAAAACAAAAACCAACACTGAAGTTCCCTAATGACTTTTATCTTCAACTGGGCCTTGACTAGGAGAGACATAGAAAAGGAGAACAAAGCAGGGTTGGTTTACATGCGCTCCTGGTATACTGAGCTGGTAGAAGTTATTAGGTAACTGTAGAACATACATATTACCTCTTCAGGTATAGCTTGTTACATTCCATCTTCTGAGATACCAGCCCACACTCATCTTGTACATAAAAACAAAACAAAGCACAACAACAGCAACAACCAAAAAAACAGCCTTGACTAACTTCCAGGAAAGGCAGTTTATTGGGACAAAGACAGCACAGAACTTCTAGGATAATTGTGAGACTGACTTGAACATGTGAGGGAACCAAAGCCAATTGGTATCCTGCAGAATTTACAGTCTTGTCAGGGTGACAGTGATCAAGTAAATGATCCTTACCCTTTCAGACTTTTAGGAACTTTGTTCAGGATTTGAATCTCAGGCTGGTATTTGTCTGATCAAGCTGGAGTCACTTTCTTGCTCCTTAAATGCAGAAGTTCATAAAATTAGGTTCAGCACCCTTTGAAACTATTGGCATTGTTGACATAACTCCCAGAAGCAAGGCATAGCTCTTTAGCAACCATGCTGACAGGCACCTCAGGTTAACTGTGTTCAAGTGCTAGAGTGTTTGAAGAAATGACAGTTCAATATCAAAATCGGACCAAGAACAATAGAAAAATTTATTAGCAAATAGTAAAATAAGGAATCTATTAAACGTAATGTTTTTAATAGTTAACTAAATTTGATAGTTTTGCTCTGACTGTATATCAAAGCAGCAAAGGGCTCAAGAAGGCTATAGTCTGACTGAAAGCTTAAAATACTCTAGAGAATGCTTTTTCAGCTGTCCCATTATTTATCTCTTGTGCCTTTTTTCCTGTAGGAAGAGTTCATATTACAAAAGAGAAAAGCAATGACTTAATGAGTACCTTCAAAACTAGGTTCCTTTAATCCAGTCTTATTTTGAGTAATTTAAATCCACAGAGGTCGTATCATAGGAAAATAATGTTAGCAGTAAATTTTTCACTTGAGTTACTGTGTAGAATGCCTTGATTCTAAGTTGACAACCCCCCCTAAACATTAAAATGTTTTAATAATTGCATATAGATTATATTGGCAGAGAATTAAATGGTTATTTAGGTACAAAGTTACTCATCCATTCACTGATTATTCAGCACTCAGATACTGAACTCTTATTGCTGTGCACTGTGTGGAACAGTGTAATCATCACCTTCAAGTAGCTGATGGTCAACCAGAAAGCGGCACATACACAGTTTCCTATAGTGCAGCTTATGGCTCCTTAGTCCAAACCAGAGCACCTGTTGGATAGAGTAGCCAGGCTTCCTGCCATATAGCTTTCTGATGTTTTGTGTTATAGACATTATGTTCAGTTATTGGCCTCTATGCCTCTCCTTAGCCAAACCTTCCATAAGTGTTCTACATCTAAAGCTGCAGAATTTTCATTCTTGATAATCATTAAGGACAAACCAAGAATCTATCTCTTGCCTAAGAGTACTGCTGAGCAGAAAACTCACTATTTATGCTGTTTTTGGAGCCCACAGACACCTCTTTCAACTGTCCCAAACTGTCATTCATGACCTTATCTACACCTTCTCTGTGCTTTCATTTCTACTTCTTTTTTTATTTTGAAGAGAATAAAACAAAACAATACAATGAAACAATACAGTCAGAACTAACTTTGGATTTAAAAAATAAGATAGCAGGAAATCAATAATAGTTACTATACTGCATGCTCCTGTGCTCCAAATAGCTGCTCAGACTGCTAGATACTGGGATGCAAAATTAATCAACGTAAGTCCTAAATTGTTTCTTTACTTCAGTTGCTGTCATTTCAGAAATTTCAAGTGTGTGACTTCCAATTTATTTTGTGTCTCCTGTACTTTTTTGGGTGAGGCTCACCATAGGATGTGGCTTTTTCTGCTTGGACTCGTGACAGTGGGTTCACCGGGCGTGTGGCTTCCTCTCTTCATTTCTACTTCTATTGAGGCACCTGTTTCACTATAGCATCTCTGCTTATGGGCCTCTTTTGCACTGAGAGCAAGGAACTTGCTTCTTTATAACCCCAGTTTAGCTCAGCATCCTATTCAGTTCAATAAATGTTGAATTTAAGTGTCACTTGAGTCTCTGCAGTGGTGTATGTCTGTAGTCCCACTTGCGTGGGGAACTGAGATAGGAGGATCACTTGACCTAGGAGTCTGAGACCAGTGTGGGTACTATAGTAACCTGGTGTCTGAAAAGTCATTTGATAGTTTGGAGTCACTGTCTTTTTACATATGTTTCATATCTACTCTCATTTGAACAAACTCAGATAGAAATAAACTTCATTAAGTGAGCCCTGTGTAATAGATTTAGATGATTTGTTGTTCTCTTTAAAAACTGAAGACTAAGTACAATAATACAGTAGTGTCTGCCTCTTGCTCCAGATTTCACTATGTTCACTATTAAGGTACTTTGCTTGAGACCTCAGAGGTGACAGTTTTGTCATGGAGTGGTAGGCTATACCAAACCTTTTGCAAAGCACAGAGTATTCATGCTGGATTTCGACTGGCTATCAGTTGCTCCTCATAAGAATCTGGAAATAACTTTTAGTGAATGTGACTCAAGTTCCATTCAGACCTAAATTATCTGCGAAAAGAAACGACATTGAGCCTTTTTTGTCCTTAGACTTGCTGAGATTTGTGTGTCTTCTTTGGAAAGAGGTATATTGTACTCCTTGGGCTTGTTCCACTGGGATGCTTTCTTCTAGGTTCAGAGCCCTCATCACTACTCACAGAGGCTTTTCTGCCCTTAACCTGTACACTCTTCAAAAATAGCTGTTAAGTACTAAGTATTGGATTATGTGAGTAAGAGGTTTTTCCTTTTCTCTAACATGCACAGCAAGGTATTGGCTCACTGCTTTATTTGAAAATGGCTATATGATGCGGTTCTCTCTCACTGAGTGCTTTGGGGTTTATTTTTGGATTTATTTGTTTGTTTATTTATTTATTGAGACAGGGGGTCATTATGTAGTTCAGGCTAATCTTTAGCTTATACTGTGTTGCTGAGACTGATCTCAAATTTACAGTGATCCTCCTTTCCCAGCCTCCTACATGTGTAGCTATTTTGCTTCTTAATTCTATTTTTTCCTCTTGTTCTATCAGCTTTGTTATCTTTTCACATACTATTCATGGGGAGGACATTTTAAAGTATGTTTGACAAAAAGGCTTATATTATTATCTTAAAATCTGAACTAACATAGGCACCCTATTTAGAGTACATATGGTTGACATGATTCTTCCCATGTAAACATCATTATTTTCATCATATTCTGTGGTAACTTAGGAAGTTGTCGTTTATTTCCAGACCAGAGGCATGTGGCCCACCAGTTTACATCCTGAAATAAACTGTTAGCTACGCTGTTCACAACGCTTGCTCCTTGTTATCTGGGATAGTCTGTGATGCCCAAGGGTGAGGCAGTTGCACACTAAGTGGCTCCTTTGCTCACCTAATGCAGGGTTTGGTAGTACAATGCTGGCATCCTGGCAACCATAGCTGACTTAGTTACTTTTCTTGTTTCTGAGACAAAATATCTAATACCCAAAGTTAAAGGAGGAAAGCTTTATTTAGCTCATAGTTTGTAGCAGTTTCAGCCTATAATTGGGTGATTTCAAAGCAGGGTGATATGCAGACAGGCATCACGGAGGAGAAACAGTTCATGATGGGCAGAGGTAGCAATGCAAGCAAAGGGAAAAGCAAGCTTCTTTCTGCCCCTTACGTTGTATCCAGGATACCAGGATTAGGACAATGCCAAACCAATCAGTGAGCTGATTTACCAATCACTCACCCTTAATCCTAGCATTAAATCATGAATCAATCACATACTCTAAATCCAGCCACCTCTGCAAAAGCTACACCTACGACTGCATCAGGCTTTGGGGGACATCTAAATACAAGCCAAAACAACAATTGTTGTTTGCTATTTTCCACTACAGTGACCGCATGCTTTAGTTTCACTCAGGTTGATTAACAAGAGATCTACTCTTTTAATGCATTTTAAGTGTACAATACAATATTATTGATTACAAGAACAGTTCCATATAGTAAATCTCTAGAATTTATTAATTTTGCCTATCTAAAACTTAGTTCCTATTGACTAATAACTCTACATTTCCCTCCATCTCATTCCTTGACAATCATTATTCCGTTCTTTGATTCTATCAGTGTGATTATTTTAGATGCTTCCTGTAAGTGGAATCATGTAATATTTGTGTTATATGACTGGCTTATTTCAATTAGCATATTAGCCTGTATTTCATCCAGGTAGTCATGTATAGCAGTATTTTCTTTATAAAGACTGAATAATATTCTAATATACTATATATTAAATATAATTATATGTAATAAATAATATATAGATATATAATTTCTAACGTGAAAATCCAAAGTGCTTCCAAATTCAAAACCTTTTGAGTTTTGAAATTATGCCACAATGTAAAATTCCATGCCTGACCTCATATGACAGGTTGAAGTAAAAATGCAGACATACTAAAGGTATCATATAAAATTACTTTCAGACTATGTGCATAGGATATATATAAAACACAAATAAATTAGACTTGGCATCCCCAAGGTATTTTGAGTCACATCTCCAAGAGGTCTGATTTAAAATCTGAAAAATATATCTAAAATCCAGAGCACTTGTGATCTCATCATTTTAGATAAAAAGTACCAAATCTGTACCATATTTTCTTTTTAAAATTTTTTATTTAAAGAAAGAAAGAAAAAAATAGAAAAGAAGGATAGAATAATACAGAATTCAACAACAAAAAAATCTTAAGGAATCACTAATTGACACATTACATATTGTTATCTTAGAAATAGTTGTTCAAGTTATAAAACCAAAGTATAAAAAGCATAAAAAGTGCATAGGCACTCAAACATTGACAGTGCAAACCATTCTGTTCAATAATACAACAAAAATTTAGTAATATGGTCATCAGATTTTTACAATATCTATTACACATTTTGGATCTTACTACTTCTTCATTTTTTATTATTTTTTTACACTGAGACAAGGTGATATTTACTAATGTGAGTCTTGTTTATTTCACTTGTAAGGATAGTCTCAAGTTGCCTCCATTTACCTATAAAGGCCTCAAGATCATTCTTTTTTATAGCTGAGTAACATTCCATTGTATAAAAGTACCACATCTTTTTCATCCACTTTGTGGTTGATGGACATTTTGGTTGTTTCCAAGATTTAGCTATTACAAATTGTGGTGCTATAAACATGCACATATATCACTGTGAGGTGACCTTTTCAGATTTTCTGGGAAAATACCCAGGAGGGGAATAGCTGGATTGAATAGAACTTTTAATCCTAGTTTGTTGAGGAATCTCCATACTGATTTCCACAGTGGCTGCGTCAGTCTACACTCCCACCAATAGTGGAGAAGTATTCCTTTTCCCCCGCAGTCTCTCCAACATTTGTTATGAGTTCATTTCTTGATGGCAGCCATTCTTTCCAGGGTGAGGTGATATCTCAGTGTTGTTTTAATTTGTACTTAGCAAATGACTAGTGATGGTGAGAATTTCTTCATGTATTTATTTGCCATTTGTATATCTTCATCTGAGAACTCTGTGTTCATCTCCAATGCCCATTTTTGGGAGAAGATTTTTAAATTTGGGGGGTTTGATGTTTTTCAATTCTTTGTATGTTCTAGATATAAGCCCTTTGTCTGAGGAATTGTCGGCAAAAATTCTTTCCCATTCTGTGGGTTTTCTTTTCACTTTGTTGGTGATTTCTTTTGAAGTGCAAAAACTTTTTAGTAATATGAGATCCCAGTTGTTGATTCTTTGAAGTGTTTCTCACGCAGTTTGCATTTTGTTCATGAGTTCTCTGCCTATCCCTATGTCTCCAAGATTTCTACTACCTTGTCCTCCAGTAGATATAGTGTTTCTGTTTTAATATTTAGATCTGTAATCCATTTTGACTTTAGTTTAGTACATGGTGATAGGCATGGGTCTAGTTTCAGTCTTTGGCATGTGGAAAGCCAGTATTTCCAGCACTGTTTATTAAAGAGGCTGTCTTTTTTCCAGTGAATGTTTAGCCCCTTTGTCAAATATAAGGTTGCTGAGTGTCTTTGTAGTCGTGTTTGCATCTTTTGATCTGTTCCATTGATTCTCATTTTCTTTATCTATTTATCTGTCATTGGACATTTAGGTTCTTTCCATATCTTGGCTATTGTGGGTAGTGCTGCACCTAACATAGGAGGGTTGACATTACTTTAAGGTCTTGATTTTAGTCAAGTATCTGGAAATGGTATTGGGTCATAAGATAATTCTATCTTGAATTTTTTGAGGAACCTCCATACTGTTTTCCATACAGGCTATAGTTTTTTGCATTCCTAGCAACAAATTTCTCCACAGCCTTTCCAACAGTACTTTTTTATGCTGTTGGAGTTTGTTGCAGTTTGTGATATCTCATTGTGGTTTTGATATGTATTTCCCTGATGACTAGCTATGTGGAACATTTTTTTGTATTCCTATTGACTATTTTTTTGTTCTTTTTGAAAAATGTTCAAATTCTTTTTTTTTTTTTAATTTTTTTTTTTTTTTGTCTTTTTTTCGTTTTTATCGGTACCAGGGACCGAACTCACGACTGCCTGCTTGCAAGGCAGGCGCTTATGCCGCTGAGCTAAATCCCCAGCCCCGAAAAATGTTCAAATTCTTAATCCATTTTAAAATCAGGTGATTAGAATTTTTTTGCTATTGAGTTATGGGAGATACTTAAATTTTTTGGAAGATTAACCCTTTATCAGCTATGTGGTTTGCAAATATTTTCTTACAAACCATGGGTTAACTTTCACTCTGTTCATTATTTCCTTTTCTGTGAAGGAGACTTTTAGTTTGATATAGTCTTACTTGTTAATTTTGTTTTTGTTGCCTGTGTTTTTGGTGTACATCATCTCCTATCAGGACAGCCCTGAAAATGACTACCCATGAATCACTGTAGGACTAGATATCAATTCAGATTTGTCCCTTGGTGTTCTTCTAGAAGTTTTACAGTTTTAGGTCTTATTTTTTAAGTCTTTGATTCATTCTGAATTGATTTTATATGTGGCATGTGATATAGAGATGCATGTTCACTCTTGGCATATAAATAAGCACATTTCCCAGTATCATTTGTTGAAGTTGTGTGTTGTATTCTTTGTACTCTTGTTGAAGATAAGTTAACCAGATATAAATATATTTGCTTCTGGGTCTTCCATTTTATTTGATTGGTCTATATGTCTGTCTTATGCTAGCATCATAATGTTTTGATTTCTGTAGCTTGGTAATAAATTTTAAAAACAGGAAGTATGAAACTTTGTTCTTATTCAAGACTGACATCTATTTATGGTCCTTTATGATTCCATGTGAATTGCAGAATTTTTTTTTCTATTTCTGTAAAAATCAATTTGGAATTTAATAAGGGTTGCACTGAGTCTGTAGATTACTTTGGACAGTAGTCACAAACTATTTTAAGAAGTGAAATCAGTTAACAAATTCAAATTGTGGTTTAAATGCTTTTATTACTGTGACTGTTTCCCTGCACTTAGCCTTTCTATTACCACCAAGACTTAATTACTCTGTCACTAGCATCTTCAAAGTGCATGGCACTTTCTTTATGCCACCTATGAACTTGTAACAGAGCTCAACTCCAGTTGAAGAAGCATCTGCCATAAGTGGTCCTCATCAACTGTGTGGCCACTCTAGTGCCTTGATCCTAGAGATGTTTAGTAAATAATTACTAATAATTTAACTTACAAAAGTGTTTATTTACCCAGTTCGTTTTATTGATGGTACTGAGGATGGAAGCCAAGAGCACTCTACCACTGAGTGGTACATATCCTCTGAGCTACATATCCTCTTCTTTATATATTTTGAGGGAGGGAAAGAGGCTCTTAATGATTTGCCCACCCTGGCCTTGAACTTGTGATGCTTCTCCCAAGATCATGGGATTATAGGGTAACCCACCACTCCTGGCTTTATCTAAACACATGAGAGCACGTTTATAGCATCAAGTTACCTTGAACCTATAAAAATACATCATTTCCCTCAGGACACCTTGGAGAGACTCATGCATATTTGTGTCCCTTCTATGCATGTTCTCTGGTACCAGCAGTGCCTACTGACTGAACACATAGCCTGTATGTCTACCACTTACATATATCACTTTGGGGGAGAGGAAAATTACTGTTTTCCTTGGTCATAAGAGATTGCAGTACTATTAGATTGCCTGAGGCTGTCATGCAGGAATGCTTGAATATAGTCTTGGCACCTTCATTTCTCCTTCTGTGAGTTTCCTCAGGGCTGTCTCAGCACAGGGAACAGAAGCATGAGGTAAACACTCTGTGTTTTAAGTGAACGTAGAAATTAGGCTAGAGTGGCACCTACATGGGTCTTTTGCTTCAAATTTTATCCACAGATGGTCCTGAGGTTATTACTCATGCAAATTGGAAAAGTAAAGTGTGAGACTAGAGGCCCATTTGCTGGCTTAGTTTGCTCCTTTGGCCACATAGATTAGAGGGTTAGAAAACAATGGAGGGGGCAAGGACAGAGGGGAGAAGAAGAGAGAAGAAGAAGAGAGGGTGATTCATAGACATGTTGTTTTTAAATACTTCAAACTAATCATTTCAGTTACCAGTTTGGTCACTTTCCAGTTGCTAGGACAAGGTGCCTGATACCTGAAATTTAAAAGATCAGAAGTCTCTTTTGACTTATGGTTTCAGAGGATATAGTCCATGCTAGATCTGAGTCAAAACATGGCACGACAGAAGGGCGTGGCAGAGGAAAGCTGCTCATAGTGTGGCAGCCTGAGAGAGGAGAGACAAGGGCGGAACCAGGACAAGTGTGCACCTTGCCAGGTCACACCCCGGGGACCACCTCTTCTGACCAGACCCTTCCTCCTCACAGTACACTCCAGTATAAACTCATCAGTGGATTAATCCAGTGGTGAGTATAGCACCCCTGTAATGCAGTCATTTCCAAAGGCCATACTCTGAACACATGAGACGTCCAGGGGACATTTTATTTTTTATCTTTTACTTTTTTATTTTAAAAAGCACAGAAAAATTAGAGAGCAACCAAGAAAACAAAAACAACAACAACAACAAAAACCAAACAATGACAACAACAACAACAAAATAATGATACAGGATTTCAAAATAAGATGATAGAAATTTAACCATCTTTGTTATATTACGTATTGTTATCTTCAAAATAGTTGTTCAGATTACTAGATACAGGCATACAAAACTGATCGAACAAAGTGCCTATTCCCACTTTCCCCAAGAAATATCACAGGAAATAAGATTTTAGTATATTTTTTCCTTTTCTTCATTGCCTTCTTAGTCTCTAATATCTGCTAGATAAAATAAATCTCTTATTACAATTTATGTTGCTTACAGAGTCTCTGTAAAAAAGGAGTAAGTCTGAGTTGCCCTTAGTTTCACTTTTTTTAATTGGAAAAAACAAATTAGTCTTTATAGGAAATATCAAGTTATTTCTCTTATTCTGTCTTATTCAAGTTGACAGTGACAGATTTCTTAAGAAGAAAATCTTGTTCTGGTGGTTAAATTTGTGCATTAAAAACAAATCTTTGGTGACAGATGTATGCAGAGCATGGTTAGAGAAATACCATTAATATGATGGCAATTATATACGAAAGCTGTAAGGTGTGAAGGAATAGTTATACAAGATGTGATATTTTAAGCCTGGGAACGTGGGTGTGACACCATCTTGGCGAGGCTTAAAATTAACCACAGTCTTGAAGCTGTAACTTGTATATTTAATTTGGGAGATATATAGAAATAGATACAGAAAATGTTGGATTTTTACCCATTCTTCTTTTGTTACAACTTCGAAGCACATGAAAATATTTATTTATTATAATAGCAAGGAAATAGGGGCTAATGAATTAGATACTTGTCTACTGGGGAAATGTCTTGATTTTATTAATAAGTGCAAAAATGGCTTGATAAATGCTAATTTGTTCTAGAAGTTTTGATATTTTCCTTATATTTAATCATTCATCAAAAATCACTTATCTTTGCAATACATGCTTATTTTTGGAAATGACACTTTTATTATGGGACCGGAATACAATGGGAATCCTTAAACCATACATGAAAACATTGTCAGCTGGCACAGTGGCTCACACCTCTAATCCCAGCACCCTGGGAGACTGAGGATCTTTTGAGCTCAGCTTGGGCAGCTTAGCAATTCATCAAACTTATGTATCAAAAATGGAAAAAAAAAGTGCTGGGGACGTAGCTTAGTGCAAAGGCTCTGGATTCAATCTGTGTTGACTCTGAATCATTTCTGAGGTGTCTAACACAGAAAGTAAGATTGGCTCATCCCCGAGATTATAAAACAGTATTGAATTTGCATCAGGTGGGGCACTTGGAGATACTTTCTGTTAGAAAATAGTAAAGAGGATTGGGGAAAACAGGTTTAATTCCTCACCAGACATAAATCAGCAGTCTCAACACAGTGGATTATTCCATTTATGAATATTTTCAGATTGCCAAATAAAGCTAAAAATATTTGCAAAGGAGAAATGCAGTGAGCTGAAAGACATCTGCCGATTTCTCTTTAGGAAAAACATTTAATTAAATCAATTAAAAATTTCATTAACTTTTGAAAAGAAAATGCTTCCAAGATTTTTAATTGGACCATACTTCAAAAACTACTTTTAAAAATTTCCAGAAAATATCTGCAATTTGTTAATATAAATAATTAAGGACTAGGTATTAGCATTATGAAATTTGTGTTGGCAGATATGCTTATAATTAGTCACTATAAGTTTTTGAATATGAAATTACTCAGATAATTGGAATAAGTTTATAGCCTTTAGAAATCCTGGGACTTGCTAATGTGAAATACTTTATAAAAATACATAATAAGTTAAAAATAATAAAACTGAAATTGTCTTCATTGTACTATAAGCTTTGGTTTTTATTAAAGAATTCTTAATTTGGCTTTATAAAGAAAGCAGCATATAAAATACATTCATTATTTTAATACAATTTATTATCTTTTTCTTTTTTGAAAAACAATAGCCTGAACCAGGATCAAGGCTACTGATTCCTTACTTTTTAGGTTATAATACAATTCTGTATTTGGATTTACAGCATTTCCTAAGCAGTTTATACAAGTGGTGGATCTGAGAATGTACCTTTGAATAAAGATCCCTTGGTTCTGGCAACATGAGTGCGCCCTTTGGAAAATAAATCCCTCAGAATTATGTAGTTTCTCATGCTATTTGTTCTACATCACGCTTTTTTATTTAATTGTTTGAGGCATTTAATTTGTTCAGTGGCATGTTTGTTAGATCAGCTGGTCATTGGCATCACAGTGAATACAAAGTCTTGCAAACAGATGGAGAAACTTAATTTTCAGTGTGAAAAGGATTCCATAGCAACATTTGAGTGAAATATATGTTTGGTCTCATTTATTTGCTGCTGTTGTTACAAACCAAACATACACATAAGTGTGCTCTGTAGAGGGCTGTTTGAATACATGCCGATCCTCTTATTTCTTCAGAATCATTTCTATTTCCAATGGAGGATGTTTATTTCAGAATTGGTGTGTGTGTGTGTGTGTACTAAGCAAATCAGGTGGCTTTTAACAAACTTCCGTAAACTTCATTTGGTAAGTTGAATCACATTTAAAAATGTTTTGCTTATACTTCTGTGAGTAGAAATCTTTTCACAGACCACTTTTCAGGGTTTAAAATGCCCTCAGCAGTAGTGGGGGCAGGGGCGGAAAGCTTGAGTCCACGTGGTCTAGGCTGCACAGGAAGTGCTGAAGCTAAATATACTCCAGTGGGATCCAGGCGGCAAAACCCTGGTGAGGATGGAGATAAAAATAACACTTCTGTTAGCCCACTTTCTCTGGAAGAACTCAAGAATGAATGTGTTTTTGTCAAACTATACAAGTTGAGCCTCCTAAATGCAAAAATCTGAAAGAGTGTTCTCCAGAATCCAGAATTTATGAATACTAACATAGTGCTACAAGAGGAAAATTCCATACCATAAAACTTCCTTTCACAAAATCATTCAGAATATTGTATAAAATTGCTTTTCATATATGCAGATAAAATATATATAAAATAAAAAAGTTTGGTTTAGGAATTGGACTCCATCTCTAAAATAACTCATTCTGTATGTGCAGTGTTTACAAAATTCTGAAATTTGAAATATTTATGGTCCCAGGCATTCTAGTTTAAGGGGTCTCCACCCAAACAGCAGTGGTTAAAATGTATAATAGTGACACCGAAGCATGAGGTAAAACCCTAAACTACACTTCTTTAGGGTGTAGTTAAATTAAAACTGTACAGTATATTAGTGTTCTTGGATTTCAGACACTGATAAATAACAAATGCATAGTTTTTGTGGTAGCCTCTAGCACTAAAAGTATTTGTTTTAACTGGATTTACCCTTGTCCCAATCACTTTGTATAAGAGAATGTGTATGACACCTTATATTTTATAAGCAGTTTTTTAACTCTTCAAAATTCTTCACTTATTACAACATATGATCTTTCCTTGATCCTCTGTTGTGTAAAAGCAACAGTTTCCTAGCTAGGAGTGGTGATGCACACCTGTAATCCCAGTACTTGGGAGCCTGGGGTTGAAAGATCACCAGGATTTTGAGGCTGGACTGTGCTACATAGTGAATGACATAACAAGACCCAGGCCACAAAACTCAAAACAAACAAACAAACACGATCAAATTTTTTTTTACTTATACAGTAAAGAAAATTGAATTTAAAAGTAAGTTTGTAGAAATGTTAAATATTAAAAATTCCAGAAAATTTCTACCACCCAGTTTAACTCCACTTATGAAATATCTGTCAAAAATTCCTACTAAATTCCAGTGGGTATACCGTAGGATAATTGTATTACTAAGCAAACAATTAATTCACTTAAAAATTAATGGTTGCTTTAGAAGCCTTATAGATAGAGCATTAGTTATTAATGTTAGAATTAATCAGTCTTTCAAACTCAGATTTCTTAAGACACCACATAATCAAATTCAGTCTTCCAGTCCTGATCAGGTGTACATTATAGTCAAAGTGAAAATACCATATATATTTCATATCCAAAACAACTATTTGCTTTTATGTGTTAAACATACAAACCTAGAGTTTTAGCAAGATGGCATTTCAAGGCCAATTTTTTGAGTACAGTGCTCAGAATATTTGATCGGAAACAAGCAGGGACATTTCCTGGCAGGCGTCCCTAATCTTACAGCCTGTGACTTCCTTGTCCATGGTCAGTTGAGAAAGCCATTTTCATTTTCCATTTTCCATTCCAGTCAATGTAGCTAACTGCCAGAAGTCAAGCAAATGTTACTTTAACATTTAGGATTAGATATCTAATGTAGCTCTTAAAATCATTTCAACACTTATCCTCAGATAAAATTCTTCAGGGCACAAGCATAATATGGTAGGAAATGTGTTTTGGATCTAGGGTGGCATCATCTTTATCCCTTTGTTCCAGGTTTACTTAATGATATCTCAGACTTCCACCTAAACAGTGAAGAACCATGCTATATAGTGTAATATAATTAAATGAGTTTAATGCCCTCAATTTTCTCATATTAAAATGAGAATCCCTACTTGTACACCGACACAATTGAATCACATATTTAGATAAAATACATATGATCATCACTGCCTGAAACTTTTTCTATCTCCTTTTTTAATGAACTAATAGAGATTAGCTGTATAATTATCATATATATTATATATATATTTCTCCTGTCCTCTATCCCAGTTGTTTTCTTTTGAGCAATTTCTTCTCCTTTCACTTTTTCACAATATGTATTGTAATATATTTTGGATCTTATTTACTGTTTCAGTTTTTTTTTTTTTTTTTTGTCTTTTTCCTTTTTATCGGTACCAGGGATCGAAGTCATGACTGCCTGCTTGCAAGGCAGGTGCTTATGCCGCTGAGCTAAATCCCCAGCCCCTTGTTTCAGTTTTTTACACTAGGGAGACAATATGATGTTTACATGCGAGTCTTATTTCACTTAGAAGGATAAATTCTCCTTTTTTATGCTTATTTTTTGTGTTTAGTAGCCACCTACTAGTTTTCTCTTCCTATCTTACCTTTTACTTACATTTTATAGCTTTGTTTCATCTAATGTTTTACTTCTTTCTGGTTGCTTCTTCATCTGGGTCAAGTCTTCCTTTTCCTGTATGACACACTTAGCAGCACCTCAATCTCCTTTGCTTTTAGCTTACTTATAGGCTGTCATTGTTTTGGGGATATACTTTAGGTTTTCTATTATATGTGTATTTGTAGGGTTCTGTAGAATATATGTCCATTAATGGAATTAACCTATCAGTAAGTTCACATAGTTGTAATGAGGCACAGATGCAATGCTCAGTGTGTAACTGTTAGTGATTTGCACCAGTATCAGCCATCATAGTGAGTTTTCTTTTGGTTGGATTTTGAGGGGGCAGTTGCAGTATGCAGACATTGTGCTAAGTCCTTTACATGATTCTTTTTCTTTAATCCACAGAAACAGCCTTACATGGTAGAAGTTATAATGTCCATTTTATATATGAGGAAACAAAAATTTGAAGAGGTTAAATAACTTCACCAAAGAAGCAGAGCAAAGATTTAAATTCAGTTATCTGGCCATGAAGCTGGCCTTTCATTTTGCATTATATTATAGCCACTGTTTTAAAACACACACACACACACACACACACACACACACACACACACACACACTATACTCGGATTATATAATTTCACAAGCTTTTTACATTAAAGTATCAATGTCAGGGTTATGAAATTTATTTATAATTCCTTTAAATATAGCTATACTTATATTCTTGTAACTTGAGAATCAAACAATCATTTATGATATGCATTAAGTCTGTCTCAGTCTATTTGTGCTGCTGTAACAAAATATGTAGGACTAGGTAATTTATAAAGAATGGACATTTAGCCAGGTGTGATGGCTCATGCCTGTAATCTCAGCACTCGGGAGGCTGAGGTAGGAGGATCCTTGCGAGTTCGAGACCAGCCTGGGCTATAAAGTGAGCCCAAGGCCAGCCTGAACTGCATAGAGAGACCCTGTCTGAAAAAAAAGAATGGATGTTTATTTCCCATAGTTCTTCTGTAGGTTAGGAAGTGCAAGGTTAAAAAAGGTCAGACACTGGCCAAAGTCAGTGTCTGATGAGAGCTGTTTTTCACTTTGACAGTGATATCTGTGAACATGGTATCTTCACATAAAATGTAAGAAAATGAATCCAACACCTGAAACTATTTAATAAAGGAGCCTAATGCTGACTCTGAGGGCCCTACCTTCACAATTTAATTATGTTTTGAAGACATACCTTTCATACAATCACACTGGTATTTAAGTTTCAACACATGAATTTTGGAGCGTACATTCAGATCGCAGCAGTACCTTAAGTCTTTGTATGCTACTTAAATACTCAACAGTGAAAAGCACCATTTTGCACAAAGGAAATCCACAAATAGCTGAAGAAAACATATTTTCACAGAAGAAAATTACAACATTTCTGAATGGAAACTAAGCTACTAAAAATTGCAGCAATTAAAAATTTGATATCATCCTTTTAGTTATAGCCTTAGTATTTCATATTTGGATACAGTATTTTCTATCTGTAATCAAGGAAGATATGCTATTTGTGTGATTTAGCTTCATGTTTTGCATCTCAAATGTGTGCCTGTCTGAATACAAAGAGGGAGAGTAAATTAATAATTCATGTGCTACATTTTTATATTATCTTGGATTTTCAATGTTCCCATAAAGAAATGATAAGTATGTAAGCTGCTGTGTATGTTAATTAGTCTGTCTGATCATTTTGCATTGGTATACATGTTTTAGAGCATCACGTTATACCCCATAAATATCTCTTAACTATTATTTATCAATTAAAAATAAAATAAAACTTTAAAAATGAAAAAGACAGTTTTGTAAGGCACATAGGACACTTTGATAAGAAATCTTAAGTCTTAAGGAGTTTGCAATATAGTGAAATGCAATGGTTTATGGGTGTCTTTAGAAGTACCTAGGTTGAAATCTAACTCTTAGTTTCTTATTCTTTAAAATGAGGGTAATAACACCCACCTTCTGGTGTAACTTGGCTTCTCTATGGAGATTAAATAAGATAATAAAGGTTAAATACTAAATCATTAGACACCTACCAGGTCAGGGTGTGTAGGTCTCCTCACAGAGTTTACTTCTAGCTCCATAGGTGTACAGATGCATAATTACTGCTTTGAACTTAGGGTGTACTAGAGACTGTTTGGCCTTGACAATACATTTTTTATTTTTTAATAACAGCTATCTTGAAATAGAATGCATTTTACCCTGCGAAAGTACAAAAGTCAGTTGTACAACCATCACCAGATGCGAGCACCGTGCTCTTTTGTTTTTCAGCCTCCAGAGCTGTGAGCTAAATAAACCTCTATTTTTATAAATTACCCAGACTGATGTTGAGTTATAACAACAGAAAACAGTTGTCCTTTGAAGGACCAAAGTTTTTATCTTAGGTGAAGTGAAGACCAAATACCCAACACACGTAACTTACAAGGTTATCTCAGCTCCTGGCTGCAGTTCAGGGTCGGCTGGAATCCAGGGCAGAAGCACATGGTGGAAGGATGTGGTACGGAACAACTGCTTAACCCATGGCAGCCAGGAAACAGAGAGAGGGGAAGAGCCAGAGCGAGGGCAAGGGGCTGAGGAGAAGAATGCACTCTTCCAGGTCAGGAGCCATTACCCTCCTTCTCCAAGCAGGCCCCGCCTTCCAACAGCACAGTCAGCTGTGAATGCAAGAATGGACAAACCCCCTGAGAAGTAGTGTCCCTGTGATCCAGCTACCTTCTCAAACACCTCAAATCTGAGCCCTGAGACTTTGGGGTACAATTTTTTTTACCTAAACCATAACAGGTATCTAACAAAGTATTCCTAATGCATGTGTTTCTCTAATAGTTTTGTACCTTTAGCTTTTACATTTAGATCTATAATCCATTATTTAACTTTTGCATGTGGTTTGAGGTAAAGCTCTAACTTCATTCTTTTGCAGTGCAGATAACTGCTTAGCAGTATTTGTGGGAGACTGTTCATTCCTTATGCAGTTGTCCTGGCACTCTTATGGAAAAACTAGCTAACCCTAAGTGTAAGGTGTTACTTCTGAACTCTTGATTTTATTTCATTGATCTATGAGTCTCTCTTCACACCAGTACCACACTGTATTGATTACTGTAGCTTTATAGTAAGTTATCAACTAAGGAATTTTGAGACCTTCAGTTTTATTCTACTGTTTCAAAATTGTTTGGGCTATTCTGAGTCCTTTGCATTTCATATAATTATTTTAGGCTTTAGAAATATTTCCAACTTTAAAATCTTTTTTCCCCTTCCTTCTGCCCACCCCACCAAGCAGTGCTCATTTGTATTTATTTTTGCCCTTATTCTTCTTCATTTATGCTTATCAGAGCCTTTCTCAGATGATTAAACTTAGGCTTTTGCCAAGATTTTAACTGAGGAGAGTATGTTTACAGTGACCTTTGACTTTTTTTAAAAAATCCCACTTCACATTCTATGGTTAATTGTAAAGAGTTTTGTAGCCCTTGACCTGCTCTAGTTCCATATCTCTGAGTCCAACTCCGTTGTTCATTTCTGCATATCTTGGTTCCCTAAAATACGCTGTTGAAATTATTTTCCCATTTCCAGAAGCTTCCACTCATTAGGGACAGATTAATCATTCAAGGTACAAATGTGATCATACTATTTTTCTGTTTAAAACATTTTAGAACATGAAACCCAAAAGTATACTGAGTAAAAGAAGCAAACCCAAAACAGTACATATTATATGATTACATATTTATTTATTTATGTTCTCTGTCCTGATTGGAGTTACATGGGTACAGATATTTCTCACAATTTTGCATTGGACACTAAAGATCTCTGCGTGGAATTATACCTTAATTTTTTAAAAGTGAAAAATAAATAAGAACTTCCGTGGCTCTTGTTACCTTGTCATTCATGGACTTTGAAAATCTGACACATACATACCTTCCAAGTTTCTCTTGTTTCCTTTCCACGCACTGTGTTCCAGCAAAATGAAATCCTCCCTCTATCACACAGCTCTATGTGTTTACAGCTCTGTGTCGCCGCTGTCACTTTGCCTTAGTCGGAAATGTCCCATTTTCATTCTCCATGTGTCTGAATGGTCCTTCTTCAGATGCTGTATCAGAAATATCCCCCTCTTGTAAACACCTGTTCTGGTAACCTGAGTACTTTTTAATGGCACCTCTGACTTTCTCCTGGTTTCACTATAATTGCTAATGTTGCTGTGTTGTAAAATGTTTGCTGAGGACCACACAGTTGGTGAACACTGTATTCCCACTTCAGCCTGTAAATTCCAATGAAGATAGAAATTATATATGCTTTTTTTGTCTCCTACAACACTTGGTTAGCATTTGTTAAGTCAGTGGATGGCTAGATGGATGAACTAGGGGTGCTGTGGGAGTGGGGGATATTGGAAAGGAAACCATCTCAACATCTTCCAAATCCTCTAATACAGTCTACAGCTTACTATTAAGGCTGGAGTAAAAGGTGTAATGAACTAAACCAAACATGATAGCCAATGAGAATAACTATGGTGGTGAGTATGACTTGACTGTCGGCTTATAAACACTTACAAACACATCTATGCAAATCTGAAAAACATGACAGGTCCTCGAATAGTTTTTAAACAGTTTTGTGTAGCCCTTTAAGACATTTTTTTCATTATAGCCTTCACTGCTAGGAGATTTGTGACATCCTCCCGTGGCAAGGCCTTCCGACTTGTCCTCAGGCAGAATTCCTAACCAACGCATCTGGCACATTGATGTGCCCAGAGGCGGTGGTCCGCGTGCTTTGCTAATAGAGTAAACAAATTCTCCTTGACAGGAGGGAATGACTTTCAATGTTCAGGGCATACAGCTAAGCTGAAGCTTGCAAGGCTAGACGTGGCAGTGAAGCAGCTGTGAACATGCAAGTCGGGCTCCGCTGAGAGAGCTGTGCTCTCAGAAAAGCCCCAGTCCATCCTGGGTCGGGGATCCTAGGGAGGCTAATTAAACCCTGCCTGACATGGGCACAGCTTCCCTGTCAGTCTTACCAAACTAGATTTAGTATCTCTCCACCTTCCCACTCCTATTTTTTTTTAAAGAAAACCTCCCCCCCCCCTGTTTTTATTTTTCATTAGCACATGTTTGCAGTACAAAACGACCACATTATTCATGGGGAGCTGGTGCCTATACATAACAAGTCCTAATTTTTTTTCACCCACCCCTGACCACTCTCCCTCTCCCCTCCATTTCTTGGTCCCCTTCCCTATTTCAAAAGATCTATCTTCCTGCTTCCTAAGAAAAGCCTGTAAAGGAATGTGGAGACAGTGGCAGGAAATTTTTATCCACCAAAAAATCTAGCGAAAAACTGTGTGTGTAGAGGGTGATATTTGTGCTTTTCAGAATTGACACACTAAAATGTTGCATGTAGAATTCTGAGTGTTTGCAGTCTGGCAAACGAGCCTCATATAGCTGGTGGATAGGGCTCCCCCCAACATGTATCCTCATCAAGAAGAGAGGGAGAGCCTGCTATCCTGACCTGTAACTCTGAGCTTCATCCTTTCCCCGCTCAGACAGGCTACCTTAGCAGGGCGGGGGGAAATAGCCAGGAAGATTTTTTAATATTCTGTTCAAAATCTCAGAGAAATGTTTTGGTCAGATTACTTAGGCCTGGTTTGATTTGATTTTGTTTGGAATTGTGCTGAATTTATAGATTAACTTGGAGGTAAGGGATAAGCTTGACAATGAGGCTTTCTATCTGTAAGCCTTGAACTCTTTCCATAAAGTCCATGCATGGTGGCACATGCCTGTAATCCCAGCACTTGGGAGCTAAGACAGGAGGATCACTGTGACTTCGAGGTCAGCCTGAACTATGTAGTGAGACCTTATCTCATTAGCATCACCACAACAAAAAACCTCAAAACCAAAACCCTTCCATAAAATTTTATAATTATCTGTACAGTAGTTGTATCCATCTTTCATTATGCCTCCTCCTACATACTTTGTATATTTTATTATGATATTTTAATTACATTTAAAATTTATGAATTATTATTGGTATATAGAAATGAAAATTCTTTAATTCTTATATCCAAAATAATTACTGAAATCTCTGTATGGATTTTGTCAACCAGTCTAGAGGTCCTTTGTATTTTCTTTGCAGCTAATCATATTGTAAATGTTTCTTGGATTGATTTTTAATATCATTATTTCTGCATTTAATTCTTTTTTCTTACCTGACTTCTCTGATGAGGCTAGCTAGTTTTCTATTGAATAGAAGTGGTAAATAAGGGACCTCTTTTTTCCTATTATTGATTTTAAAGACAATATTTCTAACATGTCAGTATAAGCTGTGATGTTTAAGCATTTGATAAATATTTCTTATTAGGTTAAGGCAATTTTCTTCTTTATGTAGGTTTCTAAGTGGTTTCTGTTGAATGAGTTCAATTTTATTGAACATTTTCTGCACTTAATGAGATGGGCATACAGTTTTCTCTTAATATTTTGGTGTGTTAAATTGCTTTAATATATTTTCTAATGTTGAGCCATTTATGTATTTCTTGGATGCCTCATTTTATTTTATGCATTTTTATGCATTGTTGGATATTTAATTCAGTAGTACACAGTGAAATTGGGAGTTAAACTTAAAACTGTCTTTACTAACTTGTGGCTCAATAATTTACTGATTTGTTTTTGAAGAGTCTCCAATTAGACTTTGGTAAAGACATGTACATGAAACTTTTGCCCCAGGGGAGGAACCCAAAACCTAGAAATGGAGTTACATGAAGTGGTTCTTGGTTCTTGGTTTTCACCGCTGTGCCAACTCCTAGTGTATGGATCTGGTGTTCATCTATGCAGTGGAGATATCAGCACTAATCCTAATCTCCTCCCGTTGCTCAAGATCAAAAGCAACATTGCAAGCAAAGTACCTAGAACATGAAGAACTCATTTGTTAACCCATTCATTCATTCTTTCAATGAATAATTGTTGTACACCTGGTATGTGCTCTAGGAGCTGGGGATATAGCAGAAAATAAGATGGAATAGGTTTTTGTTTTCATCAGGTTTACCGTCTAGCAGTGAGGGGCAGGTAAGAAATAAGTCACATAGAAGTAGGTAGAATGCCAGTGGCAGGTTTTCAGAATTACAGTGGCATAACTTGGTTTTACATTTGGAAGATATGACCTGGAACTCTATGTAGAACAGACTGTCGGAAGCCAAAGAAAACCATGGAAGGATCTAGACTGTTAAAGTCTCCCAGGCAAGAGGCAACGGTGACTTGCACCAGCAGGTTTAGAGAGAAGTGAGTGAATGGAGGGTCTGTTTTGGAAGCATAGTCAGTGGGATTTGTTCGTGTATGGGTGCAAGTTAAGGCTTATACATTCTTACCCTGTATAGATATGGTATTTGCTGTGGAGAAATTGGATGTTGGAAGAAAAAGAATTCTGGATCACTGGTCGTTCTGTGACTTGAACAACCAGGCCATCCTATCAGAGTGTTCAGTGGAGGAAAAGATTTTTCTCCCCAAGGAGGAGTGAAAATTGACTTTCATTAAAAATTAACTGCTAGTATTCTTTTGGTACTTACTTGTGAAGTAAAACATTGCCAGTAAAAATTTCAAAAAATACATAAAAATATTTCCATATGTTATTTTTTTATAGTAGCTCCTAAGAATGTCATATGAAAAATCTATTTCTTCTATAGCATTATAAGTATACAATTATGTATCACAGGCAGAATGGCCTCTCTGATATCCGAGAAAATCTGATATTCCATATTTACTTTCTGTTCTTTCAATGTTGGTCAATCAAGTGTTACTTTTGAAGGAAAATTCTCTATGACTTTCACACAGAATATTATTCAGTGGTTCTTTGATAGTATTGTACATTAAATTTCTACGTGTGCTACTCATTAGAGATTAAGTAATTCAGATGCTCTTGATACAACAGGGGAACATTATAGCTTTCATTAGTTTAATGGACTGGAAGACTCCAGGGATTTGACAATAGGATGACACAATATCTTAAATTCCCAGTTAGCAAAGTTCACAACTTGGACATTTTGACAACCTAAACGCATAAGCTTTTCATTACCTAGGCAGAAATAGTCTGTGGTTAATTCTTAGATAACAAAGTATTCTGACAAATAATCCATATAATAGTGGCTTGTTGTTAGTGCCATTCAAGCACCAAGGATTCTACAGCCTGGGAGTGAGTAGCCTTTTAATCTCCGCTTGAGTGGGGTTCCTAAGACCCTACAGCGCTCTCAGGATGAGAGCACAGCTGTCTCTGCTTTCCATGAGTGTCTTTTAGTGGCCTTAAAAAGATGACTAATGGGTCTGTACAATACACATAATTTCCCTGCAGTGTTTGTACTGAAAATACAAAAGGATAAATATCTTCTTTTGTTAAATTTACATTTAATTTCGTTTCAAAAATATTCTTCACTAGCTTATTAAAAGGAAACAAAAAGTAATCATTATGATTTGCTTTAGAATTTTGTGTTATAATTACTTTTTCATCTCAAGACATTTTTCATTAATTATTTAAGCCTGTCATATTAGCAGTAAGTCCAGATGTCTCTCCGTGAGTTACCCTTCCTGCTGCATTGTCACAAACTAATGTTGGACTGGGATGTCATTCATTGGTGGAGCATTTGCCAAACATGTGCAAGGCCCTGGACTCTGTCTCTAGCACCACAAAAAAAGCTAAACAAAGATGAAGTCTTACATGGTCTGATCCCAAATTGCATCTAAAAGTCTATGTTAAAAAAAAGGTCTATACTAAGCGAAGAGGACCTTGATCCAGTCAATCCTGTAGTGCTGTTGCTTCTGGCACCCAGTAGGTTGCCTTTTGTTCTTCCACAGTCCAGTGATGAAGCTACTCTGTTTAATAAGTAACCTCAGTGTCCCATTTCCCTGAGGAGTAAGTTGTGGTTTTGTGAAGGGAGGTGATACTGTCTCCTCAGTTTTACACATAATTGAATGTTTTTGTGAAGCATTTACTCTGTGTACACATTGTTCAGTATACCAGAAATATCTGAAAAATGGGAGACAAAACAGGCAAACTTCTGCCTGCAGCATATATCCTATGAGCATCCCCATCAACATGTACTCAGCGAATATCTTACTTTAATGTAACAACATGGGAAAAGGGGCTAAAAATGAAATAAGCCATACTGGAAGAGGGTTCTAATTTCAAAGACACCAAAATGTCTTTGAAAGAAAGGAGAAAAAGGGAGTAAGGGAGAAGAGAGAAAAATAGAAAATATAAGGCCAGTTGGCTTATCTCCCAAATAGACTCTGAGATGAGTGCAAATATTGGTTTGGAAATGATGCCAAGAAACACAAAGGACTCTCTCTCAAAATTAATGGAGAAACAAGATATTTCAAAGACAAAGAGGAACTGTGGGAGTTCATGGCCACCAACCCAACCCTACAAAAAATACTGAAGGACATTCCAGAGAGACAGAGGAAAAAATACCAGGATTCCAGCAACAGTGGCAGAGAGCCCTCAGTGAACGAGGCAGACAGTGGAATGAAGGAGTAAAGTGGACAAATAATAGCAGAAGAATAGAATAGCAGAGATGAGGCAGAGACGGTAACTGTAATCTGTAATATAGATAGCCTTGATACACTTTCAAAAAAGAAACACAGGTAGAGTAGATTAGGAGGCAGGATCCATCGAGATGCTCTGAATAGGAAATACACTCAACCTGAAAGAGGGTTAATAAACAATCAAAGATGAGAAAACAATGCTGTATGTGATAGGAAACCAGAGAGAAATAGGGACAACTCGTCCAGCAGCCTCATCCATGAATTCAAGCAATCATGATTAAAGTATGAAAAAATCCACACATAGTAAACATAAAAGGCAAACTTTTTCTGTCATTCCCTAAACAATGTGGTATAATAAGTATTTGCTAGCATTGTGTTTGGGATAAGTGAGATAGGGATGATTTAAGGTATATGGGAGGATGTGCCTAGGTTCTCTGTAAATACAGCAGCATTGTACATAAGGAATTTAAGCATCATTAGGGTTTGGTATCTGTGGAGGTCCTAGAATCAATTCCCTGAGATATCAAGGGATTAAACTGCCTGTAGCAAAGAAGATCTAAAAATAGATTAGATCACTGACTATGAATAAGATTTCTGTTAGTAATCAGTACAAATTTAAAAGGCAATAGCAAGGATGATCACTAAGATATACAAAATAAAAGGAGCCAAGAGGCTCAAAGCAATAATAAAAATAAATTCAACACGTGTCACAGTTTAGAACTGGAATGTCTCCCAAAGCCTTTCATGGTGAAGGCTTGGTCCGTGGCTTATGGGAATACCAAGAAATGGTAGGAACTCTAGGAGGGACCTCCTAAACTGTAGGAACTTTAGGGAACTTTAGGAAAGAAGTGAGGTCTTTGGTAGTGCACCCTGGAGGGGGATTGGGGACCCCAGCACCTTCCTGTCTGCTTCCTGGCTGCCTTGAGATGAGCAGCTTTGTTGTGTTGTGTGCTTTTCACCATGATGTTCTCCCTCATCACAATCTCAAATCCACGGGGCTAAGCAACCATGGTCTGAGTCCTTGAAACTGTCAGCCAAAATAAATCTTACCTTCTTTTAAGTTGACTTAAAAGAAGTGTTTTGTCATAGTGACAGAAACCTTACTAGCATACAACCTAAAACCTGGCAGGCCAGTGCCTTCTTCAAGTGTCTAAACTGTAGAGTCACATTCAGTAACTTGTGAGCCCAACTGTGAAATTCCTTAAAAAACATAATGTATCTCAGACTTAGGTTTTGTGCATGAAGATTTTGCACAGTTCAAGTAGAATAAAATTTTCCAGTCCTGTTTTGCCAGGACACAGCTCTCATCTTGCTAGCTCACACTTTTCTTGGCTGCTCCTAAAGACTTTCCATACCAATTCTAAACTTCTATAAACTCTGCCCCAAAAATCAAGCCTAAGGAGACTTTCTCTCTATTCATTACCCCAGTGACTTTTAAAATACTGTTCCTTTATTCTCTTTACCTATAGCACACTGTTCCCTTAAATATTACTTTTATTTTATCTGTCTCTTAGTACAGTGTAAAGTTCTGATCCTCAGCCTAAGGCTAACAATCAGTCTCCTCTGTTTCAAGATAAGGCTTATTTATAACTTCTTCCTCACACTTGTTACTCCCAGCCTACAAGAGTTTCTTACACTGTGAACATATCTTGTTGTTACTCTTCTAGGTCATTTCTCAGGTCTTCCTTTTGTCTGGAATTTTCATGCACACATATTTGCATATTGTCATCATCCCTGCCTACAAAAAAGTTAACAGATCACAATTTTATTAACTTTCCTTATTCTTGATGCAGCCAAGCAGAGAAGATATAGCAGATCATGAAATAGCACAGTCACAGATATAGCCAGGCCTTTATTGAGTACCTATTTCATTCCAACTTTTGTTCACTGGATACCAAGATGAGTACAAGAATACCATTCCCAATCAGGGAGCTTAGCACATTAGGAGAGATGCATGAGCAAAAATATTCTGGTAGAATATGATGAGTAGACTGATCAAGATATGCACATGGTATAGGGGAGGTAGAAGGGTTCAACTCAGGCACAGGAACTGATGCGGAGCTCTACCAAAAGAGGTCTCAGGACCAAGGAGAGCGCCTGGTGCACCTACCCTTGAAGCATTGCTCGCATTGTTGGAGCCAGCTCAAAACTTTCTGATAGGTTCTAGCCTCATAGCAGTTTCTGCCTCGAAGAAACCCTCACCAGGCATATTCTGGATGTCTTTGAGTTAGGAAAATACTACTTCACTTCATTAGCTTGCTTTGAGGATTGGATGAAGAATATATATATCCTTAGAAGGTCCAGTTGGATCAACTCCTCAGGAGGTGCTTCTCATTCTAGAATTTGATATGGAAGTCAGGACTTCCTTTAATTGGGATATTCTTTCTCAGTCACTGGGGAGTTGGAGACTGATTCCTGACTGGTCCTGATAGAGTTTACCTCCTTAGCCTCTTGTGTTGCTCACCTGGTGGCTGTGATTTTATTTATGAATACCTTGCCTCAGTGTTAGACAGCCTGACTTTCTAATCCTACTGCAGCCTGTCTGTCACTTACTCTTCCTGAATCCCATGTGAGATATTAGCCAGAATAATAGATTCACTGTACGAGGTACTTACAACTGAGTAAGAGATGGGAGGAAAAAATGTTCAGGTCTTAAAATAAGTTTGTATGTTATTATTTTTTTAAAAATCAACCTAATGGAATTAAATAGGTAGGTACTTGACCATGAAATGAGTAAAAATGTGGGTTGATATGTGATGACAAAATAGTCTATATAGATGTACTTAATAATGGGGAAGACTCGTACTGAATAACGTACCTCCTTCACCCGAAAAATATTTTAAACTATAAAAAGGCATACTGTGTCAGGGTAGCAGAAAAAGTACCAGAGGTTAACAGAATCAAATAATTTTAGTCCAGTCTCGCCACTTGTTAAATGTAGGTTCTGAAACAAGTAAATTACTCTGTTTAGCCCACAGTTTCCTCAGCTGCAAAATGAAGAGATTGGAGCTGATAGCTGTGAATGTCGTCCACTCCTCCTTGTCAGGTTGACACTGCTTCTTAAGTAAACCACACAGCTGTTTTCTCCTCCCAAGACCCATGGCCTTACCTCAAGCCTAAAGTACCACACCTGGTCTCTGTAGCAACTTTTCAGATCCATCTTGTTCTCTGCACTTCCTCAAAGAACCTTTTCTGAAGAAAATCCAGGTCATCCGTGGTTCATGCCTGTCAGTGGCTCCAGCACACAGACGTCGGCATAGCCTGTCTTCTGCCCCACAGCTCCCCACACATGCTCTTTGCTCTAGCTTTATTACTGGTATACGGCTTTCAAGGTGTAGCATAGCTTTGGGCGCCTGGCTTGGTTTATTTGGGCTGCTACAGCAAAGTCCATGCCATAGACCCGGTGTCTTACAGTTTCAGAGCCTGGGAGATTCAGATGAGGAGCAGAGTAACAGGGTTCTTGTGAGGGCTCGCCTCATAGTATGCAGTGTTTGTCGTCAAGCCCGGATTTTGGGGACTTTGCGCTACATTTAATCTTTTTTAATTACTTGGTCCAACATGTCACTGACTAAGTGAAAAATCAAGGCCTGAAGTGTTGCGTAGCTTGCCTGTATTACACAGCTCACTCGGGTTCACCGATGATCTTGAAATCTGAACTTCATGCTCTCATCCCTTTTCGTGTTATGTCCCTCTACAGAGTGAACATCCCTCATCCAAAAATACAAAGTTCAAGATGCTTCAAAATCCAAAATATTTCAAGCGCTATCATTGTAGAAAACTCCACACCTGACAACACACTAAAGTAAAATGGTTGACAAGTTGAAGTAAAAAAAAAAAAAAAAAAAAAAAGCAGGCCCACTAAAAATATAGTATAAAATTAATGTCAGGCCTTTTGTATCACATGTATGAAATGTAAATGAATTTTGTATTTATACTTGGGTCCCATCCTGAAAATAACTCATTACATGTAAGTAAGCACTCAAAAATCTGAAAAATTCCAAGGTTTAAAACACTTCTGGTCCAAGCATTGCAAATAGGGGATACTAATTATAGTGCCTCATTTATATTCACCCTTATAATCCATTCTTCCCTTTATAAAATACTAAGTCTATTATAGGTTCACGTTTGTCATCCCCTCCTCATCAAGTCCTACTAATTAAAATGAAAAAAACAAAAAGCTAGGAACATGCCTGAAATCCCAGCTGCTCAAGGGACTGAGGCAGAAGTATTACAAGTTCAAAGCCAGCCTAGGCAACTTAATGAGACCCTGCCAACAAAGACGGCAGGGCTGATGTGTGGCTTAGTGGTAGAGCAACCTTGGGCTACATCTCTAGTACTGGGAAAAATGAAGTCCTGTGAATTGTGTATAATCATATTTTGTAGATAAAGACAGAAGCAAGCCTTCCACTTTGGCTGCTTTTGCTATTTTTTTTTTGACTTTACATAATTAAAAATGGTAGGAATGATGTCCTAATTTCTACAATGTACTTCATTTGTTGAACTAAGATCAAGACTTTATTGTACATAGTAGGCTTTCGGTTATCCATGTGTACTTTGACTATTTTTTTAAACTATAAAATGAAGAATGTAAGATAATTAATTTTTATGGTTCCTCCCACTATAAAATTTCTACCTATATTCAGTAACCCCCCCAAAATGCAATCATAAAATAGTCATTTATTTCACAAAACAGTCATAAAAGTATTTAGGGAATTTAATAGAAAATATATCAATAGAGCTAAAGCAAATGCACAGTTTCTTGAATTTTACTGTTAATTTGCTGAATCTTAACCACTTTAGGAAATTGATACATGCTATGATTTTTTTTTTTGGTACTGGGAATCAAACTCATAACCTTACATTTGCCAGGTAAGTGCCACTGAGCTATATCCTTGGCCCCATACTATGATTTTTATCACAGCAAAAAATGAGTTATAAAAACATCGATATATTAATCAGCTTTCCACGATAATAAGAGATTTATTATATTTTGTTTTCCCTTAAAATTTGATTGGCATTTTGTATTTTATCTAATTATTTTAACCACAATATTCCTTAAACTTAGAAATGTACTCACTTACCTATAGTTAATTATTTGCAATTACTTATTTGAAACTAAGAGATATGAAAGTTGTTACTTTTAGCTAAAAATTATTCTACATTTAGTTCTTCACTTGCATTTTACAATTTGAAAAATTTTAAGATGTGTCATAATAATGGGAGAATGTAAGTTTATTGGGTCTAATGGAAAAAGAGTAGATTTTCTTATATAAAATCCTTTGAAACATCTTAAAGTTTTTAGTGCGACTAGAAGGATAGAAACTGTGATTGGCTAGAACAATACTGAGGGTGAGGAGAGTTTAACTTCAACACACTTGCACAAGATCCAGAATTTTAAAAAATTCCACATACAATATTATTTGAGAGGCAAATACTTTTAGCTGTTAATTCCTACAGTTAATTTTAATTCAGCTGTTCTTTCTGGTTTTCATCCTTCTAAAAGACTTCTATGTTTTTCATCATTATATTTTCATAAACACTGCATCCATTCTCCTGGGTCCATACAAATAGCTGCAAATGTACCGAATAACAGACGTGCTTCCACAAAAGCGTCAAATTGGATTAGACAGCCGAGAAGGGGCACTTGGCGGGTGGAAGAAGGTTGAGGTCCTGTCACGGATTGGCCTGCCTCAGTTATGTAAATGAGCTGGACGCTATTAGACAACCTTGTAAATATAAGTAATTAACTATAGAAAATAAGGTCAGCACAACCTTGAACTAGAGAGATTCTTTGAATGAAGCAGAGGTCATGGACCACTGACAGTTCATACAGACCGTAACAAAATGGACCTGCATGTAAGATTATTTCACATTCCAAGGGTGATTTGGAGAGGAACATTTTCAGAAGTAGCATCTTGGTTTAAAAATAGATAATTGAAAATATGCTTTCATTCTTGTCATTAATCCCCACCTACTTGTGGAAAATAGATGAAAAAGAATGAATGAATCAAGATAGGGAAATGGTACTGTAAATGGAGAAAGACTGAGTCAGGTAGCTGTGAGTTTTGCTTTCTCCCAGGAATGTCCTACAGTGAGATTATAGCAATACTAAGATTTCTGTGCCTTAACTGGAGGGAGACATAAACCTGAAAGCCAGTGAGAAGCATTTTTCACTTCACTACTTTGAAATTAGCTCAAACGAGACAAAAGCAGTCACTGTATCTTGGGTGAGATAAGCATCCAGACTGTTCCTACATCCAAAGGATGGAAGAGAGATCACAATAGTTGAATCTGACATCCGCTGAGCATTTTCAAAATTGTTCTCCCTTCCTTGGCAGACAGCCTACTCCTCGTCTTTGCAGTGGAAACTAAAAAAGGAAGCTGGTGGAACAGATTCATAGGACATGAACCAGCTGGGTTAGGCACTGCAAGGGGAAGTTTCCAGTCTCCTGCCTCTTATTTTTTGTGTGTGTTATAACGGGGGGAGGGGATTTCCCATCTATTGTGCGAAGGACCCAGACAGCAAAGCACAGTGGGGAGCACTTGTCTTTCCTGGTCCTGCCAGATTCTGCCTTTCCTCCACATGGCCATCTTCATGCCCTGCATTGCAGGACTAACCCTGTTCTTTCTGAGAGATGGGTGAACATTTCTTCATTTTCCTGCTTCTTCTTGGGGGTCCTTTATTACTTTGAAACAGATAGCAGTGACATAATGACATATTTAGAAATACCAACCAAAACATACACTGTGCTCAGGGGGTGTAGTTCTAAAGAAAAGGATAAGCTTTGCAGATATGTGTGTGTGTGTGTGTGTGTGTGTGTGTGTGTGAGAGAGAGAGAGAGAGAGAGAGAGAGAGACAGAGACAGAGACAGAGACAGAGAGAGAAAGAGAGAGAGAGAAAGATGGAAGATATCCAATGGACTTGGAAAGAAAAATGCTCCATGGAGAAGCATGTGTGCATTTAAATATGCAGTGAGAGGAGAGGAGAGAAAGAGGTTGGTAAATTACCTCAGCACTTGAACACACTTCTGCAATGTGTTGTTGTTTGGGAAGTCATTGCTATAGTAACCAAACCATCCAGAAAATGGCAATAAGTGTTATTTTATAACCAGTGATGGAAATGGAAATTATTTGCTCTGGGAACTCAGCTGTATTTCTTGGTAAATGATTGGGATGTTACTGGACCTGGAAAGTTCTGGGGAAATAGATTGAACCATATGAAATTTGACCTTTTGAACTCTAAGACAGCAGTTTCATGTGGTTTGATCCTTAATGTTGTTATTTCCTATGCCCTTCCCTTTTTATCTTCCCATTTCTATCTCTGGTGATAACCTTCCATATTTCCCTCATCATTACATCATTGCAATTCTATCTTTGCATGGTCTGATAAACTTTCATGAGTATAAAAATAATTCTAAGAAGATTTTAAGTGCAGTGCTATTAGACATGTTTTAACTAAGTTGCATGCCGTGTAGCATCCTGCTACAAACATAAATAGCCATAAAGGAACTCTATACAGTGTCACTGAGACCTACTGTACAAGAAACTCTAGCCCATCAGTGCTCTTGTTAAAGGGATCATTTGTTTTTGAGCACTTTCATTTTCAGGGACTTTTACAGAATCATTCTTAATTGTAGCAATACCAGAGTTCTCAAAAGTAGTGGTTTATAAGATCAATATAAACAGAGAGGGGCAGGACTGGCAGGGAGATGGCAACTGAGAGAAAAGAAAAATAAGAGCTGAGAGATCAAAGATGTAACTGTCTCAGTTTTCTCGAAGAAGCAGATGTCCGTTTTGGTGATTTCATGGTGCAGATTCTAGAAGAAATTTAGTACCTGCTATTCTCTCAAAACATTTTGAAATATCCAATTCACTTAAAAAACATTTTTCCAAGTGTGGCTTTCTAGGATTTTGGCATTTTGCCTATCAATAAATTATGAAAGAGCAGCAGGATCCTACTCTTCTGTGCCGTCAAAGTATGTGTGAGGTGTCTGGGTCTCTGTGCTGTATTTACAGAGACAGGTTACCTCTATGGCATTTTCACCCAATGATATGACATTTAATTTGTCTCCAGTGTACAGATCCGTAGCTTTGAGAAACATGCTTCTGATGCCTCCGAGCTTTGGGTAAAGTATAACACTCCAGAGTGTAGGAAAGATACTTTTCATTTTCACCTAGTTCGTGGGCTGCTTCAGCAAAATTTTATTATATTCAACCAGCTGACATTCTTTTTTCTTCCTGCAAAGAAATTCAAAAGAATTCATCACTTTTGTTCTAGGAGATCCTATGAAATGTTGTATAATACAGTCAATATAATCTTAGCCAACTATAAAATCTTACTAAACAATGACAAAAGTAAAGCTCATGAAAGCATAATTGTAATTCAGAGTAGAATTCTTTAATTCTGGAAGAATGCTTGACAGAATTTCTTTCTCATCATTTTATTCATAAATAGGGTGATTTATATATTTAAGTATTTAAAATGAGCCCTGGCATAGCGTCTGAGGTGATTTGTGAGTAGCAGCTCCTTTAGTCCTCACAACTTTCTGAAGAAGGCACTGTGTTTTCCTCATTTTACAGACAGGGAATCTGAGAGTGACTATCCTACAAAGACATTGATATTTAGAATTATAAAATTTGAACAGAAAGTACTTAAAAAACTGGAAACTTCTGATTGTACTTATTTTAATAACTATTTAGATACATATCTTTAGGTTTAAATTAAGAAGTAGGCCTATTTTTTAAACGATATCTAATATTACATACTAAGTTAAAATGTGTGCCATGTCATATCATGTAGAAAATCAGTTACACATACATAGAAATGGATAGGTCTGGATCATCTGAGAGATCAAACATGGGAAACAGAAAACAGAATGTACAGTTTAATCCTGTAAGGTGCCTTTCTTTGTGTGCGAGATGAAATTACCTGCTTGAGAATTCATTAAGCAGGATAAGAGTTAATAAAGCTTGACATGAGTATCCAAAGTTATATTCTTAAGACAGAGCTGGTCTTTTGGAAGGAGTAATAGCTATCATGACTTTAGTATAAATTTCTCAGTAAAATACTTTGTAAAATAAAGAATTTAATTGCATGGCCATCCAAATGGTACTATGTCAGTGGGACATTTCCCATTCTTGTCGTAAAATGACAGATTTGAGGATAGATTTTGAGGGCTCTGTAAACCTACTACCTTTATTTACTGCAAAATGTTTTGAGTATCCTACCGAGTAACTACCATCGCAAAGGATTGGGCACAGTGGGAGCAGAGCGAGAAATGGGCCTGCAGAAGCATTTAGAGTTTAATGGATCCGTGGCTGTAGGGAAGCAGTGTACTGAAATAATTCTGATTAGGTGCCATCAGTCAAGCTGCACAATCAGACTCTTCTCTCCTCCATTCAGCTCTCAGTGTTCAGAGCACAGTCACAGTTGAAAGCAGCATTTTAAGTCATCCTTGCACTGTTCTTTAAAATACAACCTCCATTCAGAGTGGTGTGTGAGCCCTTTTTATGCCTGTGGGAATAGCTGACTACAAAAAGATAAGGTTATGCTAACATGTTAGTAGAAAAACAAGCAAATGCTACTTTCCAATGACAATGTTTATTTTAAAAAATTCATTCACTTCTAAGAAGTGATTGGAAAACACCAAAATGGATAGTAACTGTACATTATATTCTCCAGCTTGTTTTCTGTTACCAGCCAGTGTGTGCTGTATCAGTGACTATCAGTGACTAATAAGCAGGTGATTATCTCCTGTTTCCTGTTAGTTGGTACCAGTAGTAACACATATGGGGCAGTAGATATATAAGTGAGAGGAAATAACTGTAAAGGCTTTCCTCATCTAATTGCTTTATCTGTTGAAAGTGTGAAAAATAAATTTGAAAACTGTTTTCCATTTTTAGCTTTTTGTTAGCATAATTGAAAGCTAGTTAAGACATCTACAGAAAACCAGATGTTCAGAGGGAGGAGGATGCAGGCGGGATTCTCTGACATCTCTACTTGTATAGTCTCAGAGGTCCTGTGGCTATGGCTGTTGATCTCTCTGACAGTATGCTTTGAAGATTACGTTACATGTTGATTGTGCTTTTGTGAAAAAAACACATTATTTTAAGCAGGTCTCAACAAATGCTGAAGAGTTTCAAAGAAATATATCCCCTCATTGTTCACAAGAGTCACTGTAATAAATGTGGGACAGATTTTCAGGTTTATTCTTAGAAGTAAATGACTATAATCGAAAATACAGCAAATGGACACTTTCAGCTTGACTCATAGCTGGTGAATGGCTTATAAACCTACTTCTCTTGAAGAATTCTGGAGAGCCCTTAAGCTTGAAAAGTGGTATTAGAACTTCAAGCAAAAGCAGTCCTGTATGGATTTGTAGCAGCCCCAATATGAGGTCCCACCATGTATAATACATTTAGAACACCTTCTGTTACTTCCTTTACACCTTCTTAACATGAAGTATAATCCTGTTGTATATAGCACATTAAGGAAAATACCAGCTCACTGTTCATTATTTTCATATACTTATATACCAATAATATCTGACAAAAATAAAAGTAACCAACATTTAAAAATTCTTAGGGTTTAGATAGATAAATAGTAATGCCAATGGTTATGAGACAAGCCCAAAAAAGAAATGAAATTGAGCAATAAATAGGGGAAGGTAGGGGAAAGAGATTAAGCAAACAGTTATAATATTTATTTTTGCCAAGGTAAAAGATGACCGGAATGAGTTATATGAGTGGCAGGTTATACACGTGTACATTGTAGATTTTGGTGCTGAAGTAAACAAGCTAGTCTCAAGCCGTTACTATGTCTGCTAAAGAAATAATATTTCAACAACTTGATAGGATTTCCAAAAATTTTTTAAAAAAGAAGACACTCTGTAACACACTTACACTTTTCCTCTCATAATTGAAAAGGTGGCATTTATTTTCTTGAAGCAGTATTATTGAACGGGAGCTATTGTGCATCTTGCTAAATAATTTTAAGCAACTAAACAGATTCTTCTTTCTGCTAAATGGATATGAGGAAATGTTTAACCCCATTGTACTGCCACAAAGCCAGGCTGATCACCCCGGGAGGCCTGAGCAGCTTTCGATTGGCTGTCAGAGCAGGACTTTAACATTTTATCACACATGGCCCAGCCACCGCGGGGTTCAATCAGTAGGGCTTTTATCTGCAGAAATGTGCTGGGATGGGCATTTCATTTAAGATTTTCCTTTTGCTGCTGGAGGGGATAAGAAGCAGTAATAGAACCTCGTTTGTAAGGTAATATCTGTGTTTGTTTATCTGCAGGGGAAAGTGACGTTTGACGGCCATATTTTCTGAGACCTATTGATTTTTGTTCTTCTCAGGTATTATTGTAAGGATGTGGTTAAAACTGAAGGCAAAATTAGAATGCTGTTCTACCCAAAGACCTGTCTGAAGCTTTCTATTCTGTGTCCAGTGATTCGGTTTTACTTAATGTGCAGATCTGCGTAGTGGGGTTTGTTTCAAAAGTCAGTATCTTTCACAGAGCTTGTTCATTACCCTTCTAAAAGAGCGACATTGGTAGTGTAATGACAGATGGACTTGGCTTGAATAGTTTAATAACAAAATTGGAACTTTTAAAGAAAATGCTAGTAGGTTTATGTTTGCTCTTAGGTTAGGTCAACAGGTTGTTAGCAACTAATTTTGATGTATGTTGTGCTTCATTGTATAAATTTTTTCTCCTAATAATATCATGGAAATCTATCTAATACAATATTTTCTGTGTACAAAGTGTAGGTAAATTTTATTCATGTGCCTTTTTGACCTAAAAGAAATGTTATTTTCATTCTCTCTGTATTAACTTGAGAATTTCCTTTAACTTTTCAGTATGGTCCCCTATATTTGAGATACTTGATTAGTGAAGAGGATGAGAAAAGCTTAATTAAGGGGTATATTTTTGAAAATGCCATAATTGGATTTAGTCACTCTAGCTCATGAAATAGCTTCAAAGACTATCTGTAAGTTTATATTTAATGTCTCAGACTTTTGAAGGTCATAAAATGAAACATGGTCATGATTATATTAATGTAACCAAGCTACTCTCCTAAAAACCAAAGTGTTGTGTCTGTACACACATCCTTGAAAAAACTTACTGCAGCTGAACAGGAAGCAAGCATATTAAAAGACACTGTCTTAATAGAAGCATACGTTTGAGCCCAGCCTGGGATACTTAACAAGATTCGTTCTCAAAATTAAAAAATTTAAAAAAGGACTGGAGGTGTCACTCAGTGATAGTGCACTTCTGAGTTCAATTCTCAATGCAGCCAGGAAACTGTGAAATAAGGCATTACTATTTTCCTATTGGCAGATTTTCTGTGGAAAATAGCAGAGTAGAACAAAAGTCACCACAAAGATCTCCTGTGTTTGCGTATAGTGTTTTACAGTTTGTGCTACCTAGTTTGGTCTTTCTAATCATCCTCTGCAGGGACAGCAGATCTCTTAGCCACATCTTTGAAAGGAGATAAGTAAGATTTAGAGACACTGAGGGGATTCCCCAAGCTACCCAGCCAGAAACATGCAGAGCTGAATCCGCCCCACCCTACATTCGGACCAGGGCCCTTTCCAAAACGGGCTGGCTCCGTGTACTTGATGTTTGCGTTAATGATCAGACTGTTTGGACTAAGCCTTTTAATAGGAAGGCTTTGGCAACAGCTGGTATTAGGTAGATTAAAAGTAAAATCAAAGGCTGTTAGGAAAGTGGAAAATCAAGGGAGTAAGAGAAGAGGGAGAAAAGATACCAAAGTAAACTGAGTGTTGCTCAAAGAAGTGTGGGTTATGCAACCCAGTGCATGAGGTTTGTGTCTCCTTCCTTTCCTTCCAAGAGAAAAGCCCCTGTTTCTTCATGCTGCTTTCTCTCATCCCTCGTTTCTTCTGAGGAATTTTCTGTGCCTTGCCACTCCACTCCAGTCTAAATCATAAATTGGAACATAATAGGGCACTTTCCCTAGCCTTTTTTTTTATTGGTATTTCTGGTATATCATTTCCAGAAAAACAAATGATCAGATCTGTACATCTCCTTTTAATAACCTAATAAGGCTTACTTGAATTATATTATATCTGTGCTTACTTGAATTATATTAAACAATAATACTTTTTGCTATTATGTTCACTTGCCATGTTTGTCTTCTTTCCATTCTTAATTTTCTTATTCCTCAAATAGCTGCTGTTGCAGTTTAATTCCACTGCTTACCCAATCCTTTTCTCTTTAACTTCCTAAGTGAAGTCTAGTTTTCATAGTTTCCTCCTATTTTTCTCAGGAAATGTCATTGTGGTTATTATATTGAATAAAAACCTGGAAGCTAAATTTCTCTTCAAATACTGGTTACCATGTCATTAGCAAAAATAAGATGGTAGGAATACTGTCTTGCCTGGTTTGTTCACCAGTATTCAAATGTCCTGACTAGTGGGAAATCCTCATTTACTGCCTGTGTCCCTGGTATCACCATACTGTTCAAGTCAGTTCTGCGAATCTTGTCATGTATGATTTTTTTTAACACCAAAAATATAGAATGGTTATCAATTATATCTTTTCCTGTTTATTTTGTACATCTCATTGAGCACTAACCCTGAGATTTTTATACATAAAATTTAGATTAACATTTATTAGATTTTAACTACTGATGATTATAAATATAATTCAATGTGGCCCATAATTCACACCATTCCCATCTAGGTGATTACTTTAAAAATTATAATGATTTAAAATTTGAGTAGTACAAAAGTCCATTAAAATCATTTGTAAATATCTCCCCCTCAAATCCTTTCCTCCCACTCTTTGCGCATCTTTCCAGAAATGTTCTTAATGTACAGGCTTAAGTGGATCTTTTAAACATAGCATTTCAAGTTAATACTGTAATTGATTATTTTGTTGAATAATCACTCATTCCATTCCATGAATATATATTACTGTCCCGTGTTAGGTATTGTTGTAGGCTCTGAAGTTACAGCATGAACAAAACAAAATCTTGGCTGTCATGAAGTTGTGTGACTGGGTGTCTGAGAAATAAAATCAATAAATCTTTAATATGTTAGATGTTGGCAGGCAAGTAGATAAATTAAGCAGATAAAGGAAGTGGAGAGTTAGATGTTGTCATTTTTGACAGGGCAGCCAAAAAACATTTTCAAAGAAAAGAGTGCACACAAGGAAAGCCTGCAGAGGGTAAGTGAGGAGTGCAGATACTTGGACGGTCTAGAACAACAGCAGGTGGACCCAGCTCCAGGAAAAGCATTTGTTTATAAATGCCAAGAGGTAGTTGTTTTTCTTCCCTAGTAAATCATGTGATACAAAGAAAAAAAGAGATAATTCAATTTAAACTAATAATGTATTAATAAGGATGATTTATAGAATGAAAGTTCTCAGTTTCATCCTGCTACCAAAAAATGAAGTCCAGATCCAGAGTGAGGAACCTTCCACCTGCCATAGAAGACACCTTGGTAACCCAGGAAGTCTCTGGCTTCAAATTCTTCCCTCTCCACTGGTTCTGAAATTGCCACAAGATGTACCCAGAATTGGTTGGGAAAAAAGTGCACTTTCCTCTTCTTCCAGGAGAACCATCTCTGGGATCTCCCCTGCAGAAGTGGTCCTTGATGCTACCATCCTAGAGAACAGGGAATTGTGCTTGAGCCTCAGGGCACAGGTTTCCCTAGCTTGTGTCTGATTACACCAGTCCCCACTGAAGCTAAAACAATGTACTGAATTCTACATCCAGGAGTAAGAGTCGAGGAACCTTTCTCTGGCCACTATGGGCATAAGAGCATATGAAAACAGGTTGGTAAATTGCTGCGAAAACATTTTGTGTTGACTAACATATGCCCTAGGTTTGGTCTTCAGGACAGGAAAACAACAAAAGGTTTTGTGTGCTTCTGCTGAACTTAAATTCAAGTAGATTTGCAGAAATCGTTTACAGTGGAAGCTGGTGGCCTCATCCCGACTTCTTACCTTGCCTGGGCCTTCCCCTCCTCCCTGCCCCACAGTAGAGAGAGGCATCACTTTGCTGCCTCTGAGACATAATGCAGAACGTGTTCAAAGGAGGCAGTAGGCTTTTGTAAAAAATGCTAAAGGCCTGTAAAGGTATCTGTGTTTTGGGAGAATAGTTTTCTTGCTGATTTGACTACAACTAAATCTGACATGTTTTGACCCTTTCTGAAATGATTTGATTTGAGGGGAAAAATTGTTACTGACTGGGAGGGAGAAGAAGTAAAGACTTTGAGGAAAAAGATATTTCCTTAGAGACTAAAGTAATGCATATATGAAACCAGAGCTAAACAAAAAGAAGGATATACTTGGTAGTTGAAAACTGCGATTGTGTACCTGTGCAGCAACACACCAAAACATCCTGCTCTGGAATATTGTAGTAATTTTTAAGAGGTCATAAAATCTCAACCTGGCAGTCTGTTCTCCAGGCAGCCTACTGTATCCTTCAGAAGGAGTTAGATCATGCCACTCTGCTTAAAACCACTCGTGGCTTCTCTTGCACTCAGAGTGAAAGCCAAGACCTTGCCAAGCAGACCTAGCTCATGTGGTACCCGCCCCGGGAAATATCTGGCTTGGTCTCCTATTATTCTCTCCCTTGTCTATTGCCCTCCATAACTGGGCCTCCATGCTGTTTGCAAACAGCCCAGTGAGCTCAGGCCTGTGGACCTTTGTGTTTGCCAGATCCTGCCTGCAAAGCGCTTCCCTAGCATGTAAATCACATCTGTCAGACTTTTCTCTGACCACCATATTTAGAATTGTAGCCTTTTGTCATCTTTGTGCCTTCATCCTCACACCAAACTTTACTTTTTCTGCCAAACATACTATGTTTGTTTTGCTTACCATTTATCTTTACCAGATAGAAAATAAGCTGTGGTATATGTGAATAGAGGTTTCCACCTGTTTTGTTATTCACTGCTATCTCCAGCACCTAGTACAGTGCCTGGTACGTGTTTGTCAAATGGGTTAAAGGACTCAGGAAATGTGAGTGGAAAAGACAAGTTTCTTTCTTTTAAGAGTAATAAAAATCTGAGGATTTCACAATTAATATAAAACTTAAAGTGAAAGAAACTGGGTGTATGCAAGGCCCATGCTACTGATAGTCATGTTCCCTGGGTGTTCCAGTCAGCTGGTTCAGAAGGAAAGGCCTGGGATGCCTCCGATGTCATGCTTAAATGCAAATGATGCCAGGAATGGCAGTGAATAATGCCCAAAAATGTAGGTGGAAATGGAAATTTGTTCCTTGGCTTCCAAAGTAATGATTTTCAAAGCAAAGAAATTGAATAGGGAATACATTAACAAAAACTCTGTGTCCCTGAAAATGTACACTTCATTCACATTCCAATCTGTGCAGTTTTTCAAGCCCAGTGATCTAAGGTCAGAAGGCACTTGTATTAGCATAGACCTTGCTTTGTTAGTTCACCTCTGACTAAACCTCTGAATTCTTTATTATGATGGTGGTCTTCCCATGACAATAAAACAAAGCTCACATAGCAGCACTAACATTTATCCAGCACTTAGACAATCCCAGCATGGATTGTCTCTAAAGACCTTAGAAGATAGGTCAGGATTATTAACCCCATTTGGTACACAGACAGGAAGCATTTCCATAATGTCACTGAATTAGCTATTAAATCCATAATTTGATTGCTTTATTTATAGATAATGGTTCACTTAGTACAGGCTATGTTACAATAATGATGAGCTTCTTTAAATAAACAGCTTTATATTTGGACTTAACTATAGTTAGCAAACTAGAACTAATTGTTTTCTAGATTTCCTCAAGATCAAAGTTTCATAATCTTAGTTTGGGATACTTATTTACAGAACTGAGTGATGTGAGATTCCCAAAGCCGTTTGGTATCAACCAGGACTAGGCCTCTCTGCTCAGATTCCACTGCAGAGATATCTGTTAGGGCAGGCGTCCATGTGATGGGGGTGTTCCCAGCCCATACCTTCAAACCTGCTGGAATTTATTTCTTTTTTTCTTTCTCTTATGCTCAGCAAATTCCATCTGGTCCAAAATTTTCAGTAGAACTAAACCTGAAAATCAGTGCCTATGTTGACAACTAAGAAACAGAAACAAAATCTTCAGTGGGAGAGGCTGGTACCAACCAATATTATGCGAAACAGGATGAAAATAGTGCAGTTACATCAGAGTTGCATTTGGATGATGTTCTATTTAATTTCTGCTGCGCTTCATTCCTTTTTCCTTCCAGAGCAGTCTTATGAAAAGAACTCAAAGTCAGTTCAATGACCATGTCAAATACTCAGGAAGTTGTGAGAAAATATAAAAGTCACGAAACCACTTGTAAGTTCGTTCCTGTATCAAAAGAAGACTAGAACATCTAAAAAGAGAGTTTTGAACTAGAAATTACTTTTCATCTTTGAAAAGAAAGAATTTATCCAAGTGTTTGAGCTTTTCAACACTTCTTCTGATTTCATCTTTGTAACTAGACGTGTTCACTGCCAATAACAAAGGCATCCATGTACTTTTTCTCTTGTTTCTCCTTTACGATTGTTCCTAAATCTGATTTACTTTATTTACATCCCTGTCTGTACTAAAATCTGATTTATAATGTCAACTAGAATGTAAGCTACAATTTTAATACCAATAGAAAATTTAACTGATCATTTAAAAAATGTGTTGCACATAAAATTTTAAAGGGTGTTGTACATGGCATTTTAAAGAGTTTTAAAATCCAATTATGATAAACTTGATCAAATTAAAGTATAAATTGATAGATCAATAAAATTACTGAGTGTTAAATCAAGTCAGGTTAAACTTTAAAATAAAGATCTTTGTGAGGCTCCATCTCAAAAAGTGATTGTGGTGGAAATCTTTTTGTGTGGAGGCTGTGGCTCCTGGGATCCATGAAACCAAGGCAATTTATAATAAAATGTGGTGAAAACATCCTTGAGAATATTCCTTTGGCCATATAAATAACATTCCAAAGGTACTTCAAGCAGAGTGACAGATCTGAATTGTATAATTTACAGTTGGTAAGAAGATGAATCAGGTAAATTGTATGGTTCAAGTCTGTAAAACTTCTGAACTTGAAAAATAGTCTGAAATTGTACTAGAGGTCAGATCAGATCACTACACAATTAAAAGTGTGATATTTCCTATTGCTGTTAGAAATGCACAAAAATATCTGCCCCCTCCTTCCTGAAGGTCTACATCTGCACAAATTAAAATAGTGAGCATGTGGACATCCTTGTTGCAGTAATCTCACCATATCTGTGGTTTCACCTTCATTTACCCAAAGTCAACTAAAAATATGAAAAGGAAAATTCCAGAAATAAATAATTCACACATTTTAATAACTTTTATTATAGCACGTTGTTATAACAATTCTGTTTTGTTATCAGTTATTGTTGATAATCTTTTATTGTACACTAAATTTTTACACTAAACTCTATCACAAATATGTGGGTAAAGGAAAATCGTTAGCACAGTTGGCCTCTATCTCCTTGGATTCTAAACCTTTAATTCAACCAACTGTGGATCAGAAATATTCTGAAAAAAATGTATCTGGACTGAACATACACACATGTGTCTTTTCTTGTTACTCTTCCCTAAACAATACTACAAATATTTGCATAGCAGTTACTTTGTGTTAGACTGATCTCCAAATGTATTTGTTTTGGTTTTGGTTTTTTTAATTTGTTTTGTTTCATTTTGTTTTTAATACTGGAGATTGAACCCAGGGCTACGTACTCACTACCCCCTCTCTTTTTTTTTTTAAAGACAGAGTCTTGTGAAGTTGCCAATTTGACTGGACTGGGCTCAAACTATCCATCTTCCTATTTTAGCCTCCCAGAGTACTGGGATTATAGGCGTGCACCACCACAATTGATTTTGTGTTAGGAATTTAAAGTGTACAGAAGGATGTCTGTTGGTTGTATGCAAATCCCATGCCATTCTGTACAAGGAGTTGAGCATCCTTGAATTTTGGTATCTGCAGGGATCCTGGAGCCCATCACATTTGGTAACCAGGGGATCCCTTTATACTTGGGGTTTGGTATGACCTGTGATTTCAGGCATTCGCTGGGCATCTTAGAATATATCTCCTGTAAATCAAGTAATGAAAAAGGTGGAGTTTTTTATTTTTAGCACATATTTCTTAGCATATCAGAAATTTTTTTTCATTTCACACTGTGTTAGAAGTGATACTCCTAGGTTAAAGGAGTAAATGCTGTGTGTGATTCTTTGTTCAGATTCTTATATATTAATACAATGAGTACAATAGTCAGATTTCCCTTTGTCACCTTCTGTATCAACAAATTACACCTAGGTAAACATATTTTGTGACATTTATGTGCTTATTTTACTTTGACAATTACTTCTGTTTTCTTTCAGATAACAGTTGAATTTACTTACTTTACTTTGGCAAATACGTCTGTTTTCTTTCAGGTAGCAGTTTAATTTACCAGGATTGCATATTCAGATGACTCACTTTTAATCAAAATCAGATGCATTAATAGATTGTAATAGAATCTTGAAAGACTATTTGTAATAGAATAGATTGTAATAGAATCTTGAAAGACTATTTTGATTAACACCTAAGAATTCACAATTGAAGGACTATTTATAATTCTTATCTGATCATGATAACTCGTCCATATGTAAAATGTTGCCTTTCATCTGAAATCTTCAGTGCTTCACCTATTTTTGTAGCTACATGGGAAGTCATTTGTAGTTCATGTTTCAGTTGGTAGTTTTAAAATTGTGACAGCAGCAAAATGGATAATTTGATCTAGCAGCTTCACATTGTCCTTACGAGAGCTGCTGGCAGATCAACCGGCTGAGTGGCTGGGTCTCTGCCACCTCCTGCCCCCGCCTCGGACCATGTGCCCTGTTTGCCTTCTCCGCTTCAGCGTCACTGTGCTTCCCTTGCCCTGGAAGCCTCAGTCCAGCTGTCCTCAGGAAGGACTGACTGCCTCTCCTAAGCTAGTTCTCTGCACACTAGGAGGACCACACACTTCTGTTTTTTCAAAGTTGGTATTTTAGCTCCATTTCTGTGCTTGTTTTATCAATGTCTTCTCCCAAAGTGGACCATTAGGTTCCTGAAGGTGTGGAAGGATGTGGTTTGCCGATGCTTTGATTGCTTTTTCACCATTGTGCCTTTGGTGTGCAACATAGATTTTGACAATTTGTAGACACTGAGTGACATGTTGCTCATTATGTAACCCAGGGTCATCTGTACCAAGCCACTGGACCTGCCTGCTAGAGGTTTCTTCTAGATCTGTTGAATTCTCTCAGAATCTCTTTATTTTCAGTCTTTCCTATTTTCTTAGATACAGTACTATTTTATAGGTTATCTTGTGAAGTTTATATTTATTTGTTATATATTTAATGAACTTGGAAGACAGTTTACTATCTCATACAAAATTTTAAGATCTTCGTATATTTATCGACAGTTTACCCTTTACATTTTTTTCTCCCTAGATGAAGTAAACACTGTTACTTTGTCTCTATCAGAGCTTAATATTCAGTAATCATTTTTGCTCTGCTGCTTTGAACATACTAATATTTTTAAATGAGATCTGCTCCTTTTGTATTATCTAATAAGGGAGCCATGAGAATGAGAATTCACCTAATATTTTATTATGTTCATGATATGCTGGCTTTGTGAGATAGGGTAGATCTGCCCGTTATAACAAACCCTTTAAATTGGGGAAATGTTGTGAAATTAGAGTCCTTCCAGCCCATGTGATAGTTCATTTGGGTGATGGAGAACATCAGTGTGGAGGGAAAGCTTTGTACTCTTTACTCTTTAGGGATCCGTGCTGACAAAGTCTATGCCATAGAACTTCTAAGGTCACACTGGCATTGGTACTGGCATCCAGACAGTCGTGGACACAGAAGAGGTGGTAGAAAAGACCTTACTCTTCAACATCTGAGCCAAGAGGTTATATATCCAGTACTAGCTCCAGTCTTACATCTCATGGTCTCACCCAGATACAAAGGGAGTTGGAAATGTAGACTTAGATAAAGGCCTGCTCTTACAGCCACTCTGCATGACAGAAAGGAATAGATATATCACCACTACAGTCCCCCAGACTTGGGTGTTGTTTGTGCTATGAAGCCATGAAACATTACAATAACATGATTGCCAGTGCACTCACAGCAATTCACTCACTCCTGGACATTCGCATCGCCTGCATGGTCACAAGGGATAACGTCACAGTTTAACCCTTTTGTGGGTATTTGATTTACCAGGGATCTTGGGTTCATTTTTTCTTGAAAAGCAATGCATGGCACATCTTGGGTTCACTTGTAAATTCATGTCTGAATGGACCCCTTCTTGCTCCCACCCTGATTTATAAAAAATTAATATTATGGAGTTGATCCCAAGTCTACATTTACTAGTCTTACAAGAATAAAATGAACTTGATGCTAAGGTTAGGTCAAGAAGATAGGGCCAGCCAGATTGTGGTAGAGAGGAGTCCGTCTGGGTGCCAGTCTAGTTAAACTAGTAGTTGAGAACCTGCTTTGTTTCAGACCATGCTTTCTGCTTTTTGGAATGCATTTCATTTCATAGACTGCTATAATGGGGAGAACTGGATCTCAAGATTACTTTGGACTTTTACTATGCCAATGTGAATGAAGGTGCAGGATGATAAGGATACCCTGAGAAACCAAAGATAGATGCCAATTTAAACAGTATTTATCCTTTTCTCCAGTTAGTAAGTATGAATGGACCCAAATTCAATCCAAGGATCATGTCAAATGCAGGAGTTAAGAAAAAGAGAGATTTAGGGACTTGTCTATGATTTTGATACTAGTAAAACTCAAGTTTTATTCAGGCCAAAAATTAAAAATAATTTTAAATGATATTTTATAGGAATAAAATAGCAAGATAATTTTGCATGCTGCATCAATACATAATAGTGCACTTAATATGTATATATATTGTTACATGTAAAGTTTTCAAAATTGGGGTTGTGAAAAGTATTTCTCAGCTATATTTGTCTTGAAGATTGTTAACAGGGAATAATTATTCCAACTGAAAACAGAATTGGTGTGGTGGGCCTCAAACATTTGATACGTGACTATCCCCTATTTTTAGCCACCACTTTCAGGAGACCAGTTTTTAGAAATCAGTCTCACAAGAACTAAAGAGTAAATATTGTTTGGGTTTTCACAGTTGTGCCATCAGTATGATCCAAATAAAATTATGAGCTGTTCTGCTTGCTGATACTTTTTACATAATGGTGGTTTGCAGTAATTGATTTTCAGTTGTATTAAATGTTATGAATTATTGTTTTAAAATAAAATGAAAAAGTTCTGAAATATATATATATATATATATATATATATATCAATCAATAGCAATTTAATTTGGGGCAGATAGGAAGTCCATTATTTTATTTTTCTAGGACTGGTAGAAAGCAAGCATTCATTTTTTAAAAATTATGGAATTTTTCATATTATACATTTTATATATGTATATTCTGAATTAATTTCATTGTAATTGGTTTATTATGTGTGCTATGGCCCTTGGGTATTTTACATTTTTCATCTAGATGCTATTTATCTTTTCCAAAGGCTACTTGTAAAATACATCAATTTCTTCTTAACCTTTTGACTTAGGACTGGTTTTACTTAACATGATCAGGTGATTGTATTTTGGTTAAAAAATAAATTGTTACTTGGTTATTGGAAAAACAGTCCCTAGCAATGATGTATTAGCCTACTCTGTTGACCTAAGTGCATTTCAGAGTGATGAAAGCACATTGACACAGTTGTCAAAGACTAATGAATGCAACAAAAAACCATTTCTCATTATTGTGCCCGATTGACGTGATTTAAAATTTTTTCTTTTTTTCCCTTTTAAATGGAATGGATTTGAAAAAATAAGTGAAAAATAAACATAGTTTATTTTTTTAAAAAAAGAATAAGAAATGCTTGGCATAGTTGCTGAAATGGTAATACAATTAATTTGTAGTCTTCTGGTAGTCCTTGCAAAGGCTTGTGGATTTAAATTGCCATATGGAAGTTAAAAGTGTGGCTCTATTAATGACACAAGTAAGGATGAAATCATTCTCCCACATGATGCTGTGGAATCATACCTATGCAGATTGCTTATATGCTTTGTTCACGACATTTTGCCCTTTATTGAATGATGCAAAAAGCAAACAACACTTACCAAGAGAACCACATTCCTTTGACTTCCTTTTAAAATGTCTGTTCAAATGCATCTTCTTCCATGTGCTACCCAGCAGCATTTTCATATGTGCCTTTGTGAAATATAAAAAAAAATACACTTAGCAGGGAAGCCTGGAAATGAAAGGCAGTAGGTGCCACAAAGGCTTTAGTTCAGACCATACAACATGGGATACATGGTGCTGGGGGGTGTGGGGACTGCCCAGTTGTCGATGTCCGCTCCCGGCCGGCAGGAAGGACACACGACAAAGTCTGGTAGTGGACAACCTTTTCTTTTTATTTTCCTTCTCCGTACAGCCTGCCCTGGGTTCTCCCAGCTGAAGCCTCCTCTGGTCCGCTCCCCGCGGCTCCTTTTGTGCTTCAGTCTGCCCCAAAGCCTCTACCGGTCCGCTCTCCGCGGCTCCTTTTGGGCTTTTACTTCTGGGCTTTTACCTGGCTTCTTCTTTCGCCCAGGGGTGGCACCGGTATATATACGGGTACAGTGTCCAATCATGTTAAAGTAAGCAAGGCAAGCTGATTGGCTAACATCATCAGTTGCCAGGCAGACTATATTGTTGAGCGGGTTGTTTACGCGGTAAGCAGGAAACTAACATATTCGATGGGAGGGGTAATCTACCTCAGGCTTTGCTCTTTACCACAGGCCGCACGTCCGCCGCGCAAGGCGAGCTATCACAGACGCGGCTCCCAACACCCAGTGACAGCCAGGGAGTTCACCCCATCTGTGTCCTTCTGCAACTTTTGGACTGTCCGCCCGTCCTTTCTTCCTGGCTTTCCCCATGCCTCTCTCAGTCTGATTTACCTATCTTTCCTATCCTCTTCTAAATCTCAGTGCAATTCCCAACTTTATCCCCATCCTTTCTCCACACCATAGTATAAAATAAAAAAGCACAGCCTGTGTGTTCACACAGAATAAAAGGCTGTGTTACTTGGAGACATTTAACTTCTCTATGCTTCAGTTTCTTCTCTGGGATGAAAGAGACAATAAAATTTGAGGAACTGGTGCATCACCTGCTATAATATACACGTAGACTCTGTCCCTTGGTAGCATCTCATTGAATCTTAGTTCTCTTATCTCTAGGAAAAATTATAGTAATTTTACTGATATATTTTCACTTGATGGGCTCTGCAGTATTTAGCTGTAGCTCCAGGTTGTCTGTAATTTAGATATTTGGTACTATCTCCATTGCCACATAGTATTGGTCAGTGATGGTAAATCTTTTAGAGCTTTCAATGACTTAAACAGCCCACTGAGGCATGGGTGCCATAGGTTCAGCACCACTGGTATAGATACTTCTAAAACGATGAGGACTGGCAAAAATTTGAGGGAAAGATTCCCCTAGAAGGCTTGGTCCTGCAAACTGGAGCACTCTAAATTCCTGCTGATTTTACCACATACAGAAATTTGTCTTAGAAGAGATTTTAAGAAAGAAGGAACAGGAAACCTTCTTAAAGGGCATATGGGCTTTATCATACATGATTCCTTGGAAATAAAGGACTGAACTATGTTTTTAGCCAGGTGACCTAAGAATCCTACATTATACTCTCACTCTCTGATCCCCAAAGAAGATACTTGTAGTGGGGACACTGACAAATCAAGATGGGTGAAGTTGTATTGTAAGCTAGACTTTGGTCTCAAATCTCAATGCAAAGCTCCATCTTATTGTGCTGGAAGAGGTGACTTCTATCTTTCCCCTGGATGAAGGAGTCAGTTTGAATCGCCTAGAAGCACAGTACTCCATCAGGCAAGGTCCGATTCCCTTAAACCCAAACCAGTGTCAGTCATTCCCACTACCATGTGAAGGGAAGGAGTGATCCACAGCACACAGTAACAGAGGAAGAGGACCCTGCCTGCCTGAGCTTCCTGCCGGAGGTTCTGGGTAGTGCCAAAGTGCCCCCTGGGAAGAGAGATAGGGGAGTGTAGAAGAGAGGACCATGCCCACATTCACATGCCAAAATTCCACCCATAAAGGTACATTTAAATAGACAAATAAAAGCCACCAAGTTATTTCATTAATAAAAGATGTGAAATAATAGCAGTTACCATTGCCCAGTCTGTATTCTCAATCTCAAATTTTTTCCATCTTTGTATCCTGATGCATCTCAGGGAGGAGTCATATGTGCTTGTTGGGGGTGGATTTGGAAGGAGGCAAGGGTTACCTTAGAAAGCAAGATCCTTGGATGTTGGTTGCTAGAACACCTCCTCAGTGGCCCCCCTAACCGTCTCTACCCACTTGTTACTACCCACACTACTGACAAATATTCTTTCCCCTCATCTAAAATCTTCAGTGGGTCTTACTGTTCTCAGGTTATCATCTGATCATTATCAAACTGCTAACGTGGCTGGTGCCCTTTGCCTTCTGGTTCCAGATGACCTGGACAGCCTTGCCTCTTGCCATCTTTGCAACCTTCTGCCATGCTTGCAGTCCAACGCCACTCACTCAGTCACTGCCTCTTGCCTGCACCTGCCCTTCTCTGTTCCCAGAGTGCCCTTCACACTCACCATAAACCTCTACTCTGTGCCACCTTTGGAAAGCTGGCTTTGAGGTCTCATTGTAAAATAATTGTTTCTTCTTTTTTAGTCTGGCAATACTTTAAAATACTGTCTTTGGGGTGCCTGATGGTATTTCTGGCTGTTTTCCTGATTAGCAGGTAAACTGAGATCTCTGATGGTAGAAAACATGTCTTATTTTTATTTTATTATTTTTCCTTACACTAGACGTATTCATTCTATTGGCAGATACATATTAAATGCTCAAATAAGTTTATTTAATTAAATTGTTACCATAGATACATTTTCAAATCCTATACACTCTGTCTTGCACACCCTAGATGATATTTTTTTAAAATGTGGAACCAAAATGACAAGAAAACCTTTATTATTTTAAAACTAGTTTAATTCTAAGAAAGAATCACCAACTTCTACAACACTAATATTGAACCTGATAAAATGCCACTGTGTTAGATGCAGTGAAAATCTATAAAGAATAGTTTTTACATGTAATAAGGTAATTTTTTAGCAAATGAAAATAGAATATTTTATAACACATGCACAAACTAAAGCAGCAGAGATTATTTCATGCCTTTCTATTTTATTCCTGGAATAATTTTGCAATTCATGGTAAGCCCTCATACTTGAGTGCAGCCCAGAGTTCTTGAATCGATACTTGTTTTTCCCTCTGAAAGATGTTTTCAAAGGTTGATAGTGTGACTTCTGTTTTCAAAAATCCAAATTCCAAAAAGACACAAACCCTCTCTTAGAAAAGAGTGTCACTGAGTTGGCTGTCTAAAAAGTGAAATATAACATGCTCAGCTGTGATTGTTCTAGTCCCCATTTGTGATCCTTTTTCTGGACAGTTTTTAGTTGGAATGTTTGCAAAGGAAAGATTCAGATTGAGGCGAATAGAATTGGATGTGCTGAAGTCTGGAGCTGTCCATAGCTGAGCCTTAGTCATACCCAGGTGCAGCTTTGTCCTTAAAGGTGGCTGATGCATCATCACTGAACTTCATTCAAACACAGAAAAAGTAATTCCTGTACTACTAATTTAAAAAAATAATAGTCTGTAGCAATGACATACTTCATATGTATATATATATACATATATATACACATATATATATACATATATATATGCATATATATATATGTGTATATATATGTATATATATATATATATATATATATATATATATATATAGTGCCGAAGTGCCCCCTGGGAAGAGAGATAGGGGAGTGTAGAAGAGAGGACATATACATATATATCCCTCTATTCTCTAAAATGAAAACAGAAAGCAAATAGGACTCTGGCCTGGAACCCATTTTTGGACTTCTAGTCAGCCCTCTGCTGTCACTTTTGATTGAAGCCAGTAGAAAGATGTTCTGGCAAATGTATTCATAATTTGTCTTTCCTTGCAGGGCTCACTCTATAATTGTATTTCCCAGCAGGGAGTCAGTTGGAGTTAATGTATTGACAGTCTGCTGTGACTGATGACAACCAATTTCTTGTTAACATTTTCCCCCATTCTCCATCCACAGAGCAATGCTAAGACGACCTTTGGGTTAAAGAATTAAAAGAAAGGACAAGTTCTTCAGATAAGAAGACCTTCAAAGGTAGGGGTGTGTCTTCTTAAAATGCTTGAGTTAGTAGTTATGGAAGGGATTATACCATAAAATGACATGATTATGTGAAAGTGTTGCCATGTCTAATATTTTTCAGTCTAGAGAGTATAATAAAAGACAGGAAATAGGTACATAGACACAAAAACATTTATCATCCTCCTTGTCAAGGAGGATTGATCAGATATAGAGTAAAGAAAACCAGCCCTTTGTTTCTTTTCCTAGTGTCATATTAAGATTTCTGTTTTATTAAATCATGACTCATAAAGCACAGAAAACAGACAACAGATTAAAAACACTGCTAATAAAAATATGTTTCTGAAGAAACTAAAGATTAAGAATTATGGGACATTAATAATAATTTTCATTTAGATTCAATCATAATATATCAAAAACCTAAGAACATACAGTCCTTGTATGATTTTTCTCATCTCACAGCAAAGTTCAATAACAAAAGGTCAGTTCTGAAAGTTTAAATATCACTTTGAAACATGTTTTCTGCTTTATAAAGACCTTCCCCACACCACTGCCCACCTCATTCCCATTATGTCATTTAGAATTATCAGTTCTAGAACAGATCCTGCCAGGCCTGTGGGCCTTTCTGAAAGGCCATCTATTATAGTCTTGAACTTGATGAAAAATATCTTAACTGCAGATCTGGAATACAGTTCAGAGAACTGTATCTCAACCCATAAAGAGCTTTCTTAAGAATTATGAGAGCACAGTTGTTCAGACATTTAATTCCATGCCTCATAAGTTTCACTTAATAAATATACTCTCAGGGATTTTAATTAAGAAAAGAAGATCTTATGTAAGATTTTTGAGGTAGTAAAAGCCTTCCAACCTATTGGTCCTCGTTCTTGAGAATTCTTAAGTTGATCCACTGAGATGTCATTTTATAATTAAGAGGAAGTTATTCATGCCTCTGCTGAATTCACATTCATTGTGTTGCATTAAAACGGATTTCATATGATGAAGTCGTTCTTACAGTCTTTCAAAATACCATCAGAAATCCCCAAATCAGTGACACAGAAGTGAATATTGCTTTGTACATCAAATAGCATCAAATTTTGTTCTATTTGAAGTGTCCTTAACACATGAAAATTAACAAAGATTAGCAAAATGCTAAGTGATCATAATCAATATCAAAAAAGCCTGGATGTTGTATAGTGGCTCTTTTTGTAGAACGCACCCTTAGTTAAAGCAAAATAACTTATTGCAAAGTTCTGATATGCCCCTCCCTTATGAGTGTCCATATTTCATAAAATAAAAAGCATCTGCAAAGGAAAATGATGTATCAATCTGCTCAGCCCATGTGGAGGATTGGAGTATGTTTATACCAAATCAACAATTGTTAGTTCTTGCCAATGAAATACTGATATCACTTGTAAGTTACAGTGTGTCCTTCTATAGCTAATGCGTTGTGTAATACCTGTGAGAAGTAAAAAGGAAGGACAGAGACTTACTGTAAAGAGTGGTTTCAAGTGAAAGAGCAAAATACAAGAAGATAAGGCAAAAGAGCCCCTGGGAGCAGCACTATCAGGTCTAATCATTGGGGTGTCACAGTGGGTTCTGCTTGGTTCCTTCCGTACTCTCTGTGGTTCTGAGGGAATGTCCTGGCATATTTTCTCTTTCTTTCATCTCATGACAGATACTTGATTTTTAAACATCTATCTTCTTACGGCACAAGTAGAAAGACTCAGTTTCATCTTTCTCAGAGTATAGTTCTTACCGATCTTTTTGACTGGCCTTTTACTAAGTTGTCAGGCTTACTTTGAACCACTAAAATATCTCATTTTATCTTTCTGGGTGCTTTCATCTGGCCAAAACCAAATACTGAGTGTCTTTCCAGTTTCTTTCCTAGCCTCACAAAGACTTGCTGAGATGTCCAGAAATTCTAAAGCACACTTGTATTCAGAATGCCTCCAGGCTATTCAAGACTTGACTTCTGACATTAGAATGAGAAAGTTGGTTTTTGTTTTTGTTTTCTAGCTACTTAAAGTTTTCAGTTGTTTTTCCCACGATCACTGGTGTGCTGTGGTATCTGAAAGATGTGAGCGGCCAAGCTGAGGCATGAGCCCTGTGGAACTTCCGCACCCATCCTGTGTCTCTTTTTGAGAAGTGCTACTTGTGCCTGTTCTTTTGCACATACAGACTATATTCACTTTTGTCATTTGTCCCAGTGGGCAAGTTCTCTCCATAGAAAGTCTGCCTTCTCGTTGGTTAGAAAACCTGGGTAAACCACAGACTGGCTAAGGATGGGGTTTCAATAATTAGCTACAATGAAGCACAAGGACCCTCCTGAAATGGTTCTGTTTGTATCCAGTTTTCTGTTCGGGCTACATTAGTAAGTTTGACACTGGCTGTGACCTTCATAAGCCTGCGGGAGAATAATTCCTGTGCTAAACCTTAAAGCCGGTTCTCATTTGGCAAACCATATAAAAAGAAAACTCTAGCAGGTTATTGGAATTATTTACTGATTATGTTTGGTTGATGATTTGAAAGTTATTCTTTCATTTGGGTTGTAGAAGTAAGTGTTTAAAATTTCTTCTACATCTTAGGAGAATGGTAATTATATTCCAAATAGATAATAAAACTAATTAGAAAGACTTCATCTTATAATTTATTTAATTTTTAAATATGAACCAATATGTTATTACAAAGCCTAAATAGGAATATAACTTTTTATATAATTGAACACTAAAGAGATCTATCAAATTTTGGCTCATCGGGTAACTTTAAAGCTGTGAAATTTTATTTCATGTTATTGTATACCAGTCAAATTCAGAAAATACATAGTATTTACAGAAAGAACACTTACCCTGTGAAACTGAAATGAAAAGCCCATGCAGTTCAAAATCAACCAGGTCTTGTATATCAAGACTCTGTTTCAAAAACCTAAAAACTAGCAAACTAAGTACACATATGTAAAGGATATCTACCTTGCTGAATATTAGTTGAGCTAACTCAATATTTAGTCATCCAGAAAACCAGGATAGCCTTTTCTTGTATTTATTAACTTCCCCCCTTCTCCCCTGATGTGTCACGAGGGCAAGCTCCAGATTCCACCAAGTCGAACATCTCTGGAAATGTTAGCATGCTTGCGCAGCACCCCCATGATCATGCCAAATGTCCCCACAGAGTAGCTGCTCGCCACCCAGGGCAGCATGCCGGGAAGCTGAATCACTGTGTGATGAGGGGCATTCTCTTCTTCTGTCCTGCCTGCCTACTGACCAGGTTTTCCTTTCTGTTTGGGGTCCAAGCAACATCATGTGTCCTGGGGCGATGAAAACACAGTAAATCTCTTGTGCAGTGCTTCTGCAAGGAGCTAGAATTCTGCTTCCTGATGCTTACCTCTGAGTTGCAATGGCATCCATGGCTGAAGTGCCTTTACCCGTTTCTGCCTGCATTTCCACTGTCCTCATTCTTAGAGGACACACCATTTTTCTCCAGATGGCCAACCCTATCCCTCGCCCACTACTCTTGGCTGCTCAGCCTAGTAGCCACTTTTGAAGGCTCGGAAACAGCAGTTGAAAGATGTGTCAAGAAAGACACCCACGTTTTCTTGGGAGATGTGTAATGGTGTAACAGTGATGAAAAAGATGGTATTATGTTTCTGAGACCACAACAGTTAGTGCCTGGTGGTCATTAGGCACTAACTGCAGCTTTCATGTGTTCCACCCTTTCACTGTAGTCCTCGGGAGAAGTGCCTGCCGTGTAATTGGGAGAAGATTGCCTGAGTCATTGCAGTAAAAGAAATATAGCGACTTAGTATTTGTACACCAAAGGCCTGATGCCCTGACCTTTGTGAAAAGGTCTTTGCAGATACTGACTGGATCTGATTTGGTTTCTCTGCTGCTGCATGTTTGGCTCATAGTTCTTAACTGTTTTCTAGGACTGTCAGGAAAAGAGCTGATAAGATAACGCTAGACCAGTGGGCCATTGGCTTTAATTTTGAGGCTTGCTGAAATGACTATATCAGTGCTACCAAACAGAAGGGACCCATGCCCAAAGGTCCTTGTTCCCAGCAAGTACAACCTCTATTGAAATAAATTTCCCTGCTAGCGGACCCTTATTCCAAATGATTCATTCAGAATTATGACCAGCGCTGTCACCAAAACCATTATTTAGTGAACTTTAATTGTGGATCACAACAAAGTGAGTTCCTCCAAGTGTGGACAGAGAGAACTGAGATACACAGCAGGGATGCTGGACAGCCTCCTGTGTTTGGGTGCGCACACTGTGTGTGCACAAAAGGTAGGTCTCTGTGCCTGGGTGCCAGAGGATGTTAGAACAGCCCTTCCACCCAGCATCTGGCCATTTCATCCCTGGCTGCTTTCAGAGGGAGTTGAATTCTGACAGGGTTATCTAGGGAACTACCCAGGAGGAAAATGAAGCCCAGTGTGGAGCAGGAGGCCAGGCCCAGGCCCCTGCTGGTAATGCAGTATGTTGCTGTCACAATTGACTGCATACACAAATAGATACTTGGCTTTTCTTTTCTTTACTTTTCTTTTCTTTTCTCTCTTTCTTTTCTTTTATTTTTTTGTTTTTCTTTGCTTTGCTTTGTTTTGTTTTATTTTATTTTGCCTTTCATGATGGCATTCATTTTGTAAGAAAAAGAAAAAAATCTTTTGGACTGATTTCAAGTTTTCATATCTGCAGAAGGCATTTACAGCTTTTGTCAAACTTAGCAGGTCTGTAAAGATGCTTTGTTTCTGGTTTACCATGGTGGCAAGCAAGTCCATAAACTACTCAGAATACAGGGAAGGATGATTTCTATTGAAAGATCTGGGTAGAATATGGTACATGGAGACAGTGTGAAAAAGGGTTTTGTTTTTTGCAGCATGGTGGAAGTTCACATTCAAATTGCTGCTCTGTGTTATTTAGCATGCTCCAATTAAACAATGAGGCATGCCAACCCATGACGGCAGTGTTGATTAATGCATTCCTTGAACGTGTTGATTAATGTGCTCCTAGGATGCTTCTTTAAGCGTCCACTGCAGCTGAGGTGTGTCCGATGTGTCCCTTTACCGGCTGCTGCTTTGCTCACGTGGGCCCATTTACAAATGGATCGTCTGTGTATTTATTTCACACCAGCGCCTTCATAAATAAAACCACACAGATCTGACAGACTGTATTATTATTCATCAAACAACAGATATTCTCTCATGACAATGTTCTATGCTGTAATCTAGTAAGGATTTTTAAGCTATGAAATTCACTGGAAGAATGTTCTTCTAGTAAATGAAAATGTATGTCCTCTCAGTCATCCTACCCTGATTGTAATTTTTGTTCTTTTCAAAGTTTTTTCGTTGGACATATGTATAGAATGTGCAAATGGGTTGTCCTTTAAGCACTGGATGGACTTGGGTTCTTATTTGGCAACCGACTCTTCCTAGAGGCAGTGATCCTGTCAGCATGGCCAGGGTAATTCCATTTTAATCCACTCCATCAAGGTTGTGACTTCGCTTGCTGTATTCTCAATCCCTATTCAACTACCTATTTTTCCATAGCATGTTTCTCCAGAAAAGATCTTCCTCATTGTTCGCCCCCAGCCACCAGTCTGAAAAACACAAATGAGAGCTTTGTATCTATTTGGTATATTTTACTTGTTACCCGAGACGTAAGAATTCTGCTCTAAAAACATTCTGACCATTTTAGTCTTAGCTAGAAGACTAAAAGGACCAGAGGACTGTGATCTAAAATGCTGAGTGAGGGACCTAGTATAGAAGAAATGGCCTAGTGATCTTTGGTGATGGTGTTTCCTGATATGCTGTGAGACTCCAACTGTACAGCATTTTTTAGTTTTGTTTGTTTGTTTTGGGGTTTTTTGGGGGGGTACGGAGGATCAAACTCATGACCTTGCACTTGCCAGACAGGTGCTTATGCCACAGAGCTAAATCCTTGGCCCTGTACAGCGTTTTGACAAAGGAAATCATCAGTGCTATTCAGAAAAACTACTTGTAGCATCCAGAAAAGTAAAGCAAACAAGCCCATCCTGAAGAGGAGGGAATTTTATATAATAATTACTGCATGAAATGATTACAGAAAGAAGTGGTATAATTGTCAATATTTATATGATTTAAAGCTTGGCATAAAATTTACTGATAAAGGATAGCATTTATTTTTAAGGCTAAGACTTCATGAGGAGTCTTCCATTTAGAAATGTCAATGATAATGACATTCAAAAATCCACTTTGGAAAATCGGAGTGTACATGACTTCTGTTATTTAATTAATAATATTTAACCCCAAATTCACTGTCCTCTTAAAATGTTAAATTTGTCTCACAAGGAATATTTGTAGAAATGGAAAAGAAAATGCTAAATTATTTCTGTGGCACTTGCATAGTAAGTGTCACTTTTGGAATTCAAGGTATAATAAATATGAGTTCACAGAAAATTGTGTTGCACTGCCATACAATTGATGTGGAGGACATTTGGTAGAAGTAACCTTATTTGAAACTTATTAGTCTTTAGAGAACTTTTAATTAGGTGCTGTATTTAAAGAGAGTGCACCAAAGTAACTAAGAGGGGGTTCCCATTTGTGATTAGACATGCATTTTCTTGGTTTGCTTGAATTCCGCACGAATTGATGGGATAAACAAAGAGAGGCAGTGAACATGATTAATCCGTTTTTCTACAGTGCTTTTGATACTGTACTGAATAAAAGCTTGCTGACAGAAGCTGTTAGCCTGGAGAAGAAAGGCCGGAGGAACGAGTTATGAAAGGAGAGAATGGAAGGCAAAGAACAATCAACATGGAGAAGCACAGGGAAAACGCTTTCTGCTACTTTCTATTTATTTTTTACTTATTTATTTTGCCAGAAAGCACAGGAAGGCATAATTAGTGTAATTTCCTAAATGACTTTATTCACAGGGAGGGGGACGCTGGAAAGAATTTAAAAATATAACTCAACCAAATTATCATACATAAGTGATTTAAATGATTTGGAAAGTGTATCTAAATTTCAAGTGTGCTGTAATATATTTCTTCATTATGTATCATTTGCCTTTTATAGGGAATGTAACTACAGATCTAAGTTGCTGACAGATAGTCTTCAAATTAATTCAGTGTATATAATAAGTATGCAATTCTTATATGTTTTAGAAGATACTTGAAAAACTTTCTTGCCATAGTTGAGAAACATTCCAGGAAGTCCCTTGAACCATCCAAGGACCCTCTAGTTCATGTTTGCCAAAAATGAGTTTAATTAAAATGAACACTTGTTATCTACTATTACCAGGAGTCACTTGTAAGTTCTAGAAACATTTTATGGAAAATTTATAGGCATTTTCATTTTTCTGAAAGCAAACCTTTGAATGTTAGCAATTTTCTTCTGTAGTTTGATCCTAAATTCAGTGAGAAAGTAGATTTCAAATAACTACATTCTAATGGATTTATTAATTTTGCTCAGACTTTTAATTCATACAGTATGGTATACAGCTGTCATTAATCTGGTAAGGACCAATATTTAAGACATGAAAAGACTTTATTAGAAAGAGTAGATAATTGAATTGGGCATGGTGGCTCAGCCTGTAAGTCTAGCACTCTGGGAGACTGAGACAGGAGAATCACAAATTCCAGCTCAGCCTGGGCTACTTAGTAACTTAGCAAGCAAGACTCTGCCTCAACAAAAGGGTGTGGCTCAATGGGAAGGTCCTAGGTTCACATCTCGTTGCAAGCACACACACACACACACACACACACACACACACACACACACGAATAATTGAAAGACTTTCTTTTATAAAATAGGTTTCCCCTCATAAGCAACATACAACAACCATTGAATAAATGATGGGATGATAGTCTATAGTTGAACCTAGAATCTCAGTATTTTATAGATGGTGACCTTCATTAATAAACATTATTGATTACTTCTTGTTTACTATATAGGAACTGTTGACAGTTTTTATAAAGTTTAAGACAGCCAGGTATGGCTTTTGGCCTTCAGGGACATGTCATATAAGCATGATTTGACTGTTCATGTCCCTGAGCATGAGAAGAGAAAGCAGAGTGTGACCCTGAAGTTCAAGTGTGTGTGAGAAGCTGCAAGTACCCTGAGAGTGCAAGGATGGAGAGCACTAGGTACTGGGCCCTGGGCTTTCACTTGAATTGTGAAGGAAGAATGACCCTAGAATAGTTCAGAAAAACTAAATTAAAAAGAACAGAAGCCAGGCGTGGTGGCACATGCCTATAATCCCAGCACTCAGGAGGCTGAGGCAGGAGGATTATTGCAAATTCCAGACCAATTTGTGCTACAAAGTGAGCTCAAGGCCAGCCTGAACCACATAAGGAAACCCTGTTTAAAAAAAAAAAAAAAAGACAAAAAGAATAGAAGCCAGGCGTGGTGGCAAATGCCTGTAATTCCAGCGCTCAGGAGGTTGAGGCTGGAGAACTGCCTCAAGTTCAAGGCCAGCCCGGGCTGCATAGTGAATTCAAGGCCAACTTGAACTTCATAGTGAATTCATGTCTCAAAAAATTCTTTTTAAAAAATATAAAGAGTGGGAAATGTCAAAATCTTGAGCAGGGAGGAAGATAAGCATGGCTTTTCAGGTGGCAAAGAAAAAAAAATTTAAAACCGAAAATAGAACAAAGAAGTAGTTGAAAGTAATTTTGGAGAGATTTTCTTCTCTCCCTCCCTTCCTCCTTCCCTTTGTGTATGTATGCAGAGGAATAAACATTTGCTCATTCCTTCTTTTTTTAACTTTGGAGAGAATAAAACCAATGAGAAAAAACAAATTGGAGTCACTCAAAACAAAAGGATGGACATAGTACATGAATTAAAAGCAAAATACAACAATGGTTGCCATGTCTCTTGTTATCTTCAATAGAATTTCCCATATCATCAGGCATAATAAAATTGAACATAGCAGTATGGAACAAAATCAGTAAAAACAAAACATTGGAGACATTATAGGACTTCAAAAGAAGATAACAGTCAAACCAGAATGGACATCATAGTGAATCTTATTGTGTTCAGATTAGTTGCCTGTACCCTCAGACTTGATTCTATCAAACATAGCAGATTTGAGTAAAATCATTCAAAACAAGACAGTGATCAAACGAAACAGATTCAAATGAAACCAGTCAATACAAGACAGTGAAAGCGATACAGGGTTTCAAATTAAGTTAATAGGAAATCAAAAATGTTTACTGTAGTATATCCCGCTATTTTGGAATAGCTGTCCATGCCATCAAACCTAGTACAAGTAGACAAAATGGAACAGAATAGAACTAAACTAAACAGAGCGATGCAAACAATATTGGTTTCAAATCATGATACAAGATTAACAATGCCCTCTGCCTTCCCTTTTTAGACAATTCCTCCCCTTTCACTTTCACAGGGTGCACTGTACATTTTGTATCCCACTAACTCCTTTAGTTTTTAGTTTGGGGAGGCAACCCGCTATTTACCAAGGTGATTTTGAACCTTTTTTACCCCTGAGCATGATCTCAAGTTGTATCCATTTACCTACAAGAGCCTCAAGGTTTTCCTTCCTTATAGCTGAGTAGTTCTCCAGTGTATAAAAGTATTTTGTCTTTCCAATCAATCTGTAGCTGCTGGGCAAGCTACCCTACTTTTTTCTGGTTCCCTGTCACATAGAGCATTATTTTCTCATCTTTGACTTTCAGTCCATAAACCCTCTCTCAGGTTAATTATATTGCTTATACAGAGTATCTTGATGGGCCTTATCTCCTGATCCACTCTGCCTGTGTTTCTTTTTATTAATGTATGAGGCCATCTCTGTTAGTGTTATGGCCAACCTTCTCTGCCTCCTCTCTGCCATGCTATTTTTCTGTCATTGGTTGTCTACTTTTCCCCTTCATTCCACTGTTTGCCCCGTTTAGTGAGCCTCCTCTGCTGCTGTGCCTGAAGCCGTGGTCTTTTTTCTCTTTCTCTAGAACATCCTTCAGTATTTTTTGTAGGATTGGTTTGGTGGTTATGAACTCCACCAGTTCCTTTTTGTCATGGAAGCATCTTGTTTCTCCATTAATTTTGAGAGATAGTTTTTCAGAGTATATCAATCTGGGTTGGAGATTATTTTCTTTCAGGGCTTGCAATACTTCACTCCAAGCTCTTCTTGATTTGATGGTTTGTGTCAAGAAGTCTGTCGTGATTCTGATGAGTTTTCCTTTATAGGTGATCTATTTCTTTTCTCTGACAGCTCTTAATATTCTGTTCTTCTGTTGAATTTCTGGGATCTTGATTATTATGTGTCTGAGTGTAAAACTATTTTGGTTATAGCTGGCTGGAGTTCTGTATGTGTCATATATCTGAATATCATTTCCATTTCCTATGCTTGGGAAGTTTCCTTTAGCTTTTGTGTTTCATTTGTGTTTGCCCCTCCTTATTCACTCACATTTTTATTCTTAAGTTACAGACCCTCTTGTCATCTTCTGGCCTTTGTATTGTTATTTCCTATTTCCTTGTTATTTTAAAGAGATCTTTCCTTTCACGATCCCATGTTGCAGACTTGTCTTCAAGGTTTGATAGTCTGTCTTTAGTTTCTTTCAAGCAGTTTTGCCAGCTTTCAATGGAGTTTTTAATTTCCTGGTAATCTCTTTGAATCTGTTTTATGTATTCTAATTTTTTTTATATTCTTCATCGAAGGTTTCCCTCATTTTTCTGTGCTCCTCTATTCTTCCATCTATGTCTTCTTGAGAGGTGCTTAGCATTTCTTTTATTATTTTTCTTATATCTTCCTTTACTTGTATTAATATTTCTATTTTGAATTCTTTTATAATTTCACAAAGATATTTCTTTATGTCAGATGCTGTTTCTTCAAAAACTTCAGGTGTGCAACTCTCAATCTCTTCTGTGTTTACTTCTCCTGGGCCAGTACTGCTTGGGTTGGAGGCTGGAGACTACCTTTTGTTTCTTACTCTTGTTATGTTCCTGGTTTCTTCCAGACAAGTGGATAGTGGGGTCCCGGGCACTTCTGTATTGGTTATAATTACTCTGAAGCGTGCTGGCTAGGGCTTGCTGCCCTCCCCAATCTGCTGGTGACCTCAGGAGTACAAGCAGGGGCGGGGCAGGATGGCCCCTCCCTCTGAGCTGGTCAAACTCTGAGAGTCTTCATCACTTGGTGTGTGCTGCACGGCCAGTTAGTGATAGCTTTTGGAAAACCTCAGCCTTGGCTATTGGATCATGACCAGCGGCCGGACTCAGTCCAAGCAATTCTCATCAATCTGTTCTGTGCTAGAAGTGGCTGAATGAAGGCAACTGCAGTTCTGGTTCCGGGCATATCCTGCTGGACTCCAAAATGTTGCCCAGCCAATGGCCCACTCCTGTGGGAGGACTGAGTCCCCTGTACTCACCACAAGCCGGTGCGTTCTCCAGTCTGCCACTCTCCTCTGCAACTACATGCTCCCGCTGAGGTCCTCGCTCTTGCCAACCCCCAACTTCACCGTGACTGTGCATCTTCGGATTCCAGTGGTGTTTTGCACACAGTGGGACCGGTTTCGGTGAGAGTGTGTTTGGCTACTGCCTTCTGTCCAAGTTTTTCTTTTGTTTTCTTTCTTTTGTTTTTCACTTTAGTTTCTTCCTGGGTCGAGAGGATCCATCTCCTTCCATCTGGTCTTCCATCAGAGTGTGATATTCCAGCGTCTGAGCTGTTTCTCTCAGAGAGGCTTTTTACTTTGCTGCTTATTGATCCAACATCTTCCCCAGCTGTCTGTGTTCATTCCTTCTTGAATGAGCTACTATGTTTCAGACATCTTCAAAAAGTAACAAGTGAGGAATATATGAAATAAAGGCAACGCAATAAATAGGATATAATTTGTATGCAACTGTCAAAAAATGTCTATTATTTGTTTATCTATCTATCTAAAGGTGTACTAGTCATATAAAGGCTGATGTCACAACTGACCATATAAAAGCAGATCTTCACATTGGCATGAAGATAAGGAACCTAGGCTCGAGGTGGCAGTAAGTGTGAGGAGGGGCAGCTCAATGTATTGGGGAGATCTGTATGCTGGTTAGGAGCAAAATGTGAGGAAATCTAGGCCTGTCTGTGGCTTTATAAACTGGGTAGCTGGTGATGCTGCTGACCAAATGGAAAATGAAAATGAAAGCTGCTTTTGAGAGAAAGAGACAGTGTTGTGAACATGTTGAATTTGAAATCATGCCTCATTGCAAATATACTGTCTGAATTTTAATCGTATTCAATTTTTAAACTCTTGAGTAAAAGTGATGTGTGCCCAAAATGGCTTTGACAGGGTTAATTTGGCATTGATATTTTAAGCAAACTCAATGAAAGAACATGAAAAATGAGGCAAGCAGACTACTATTCTTCTGATACATATATTTAAGATTCCAAAACAAGATGCTCAAAGTGGTAAGTAGAGATGTTGAGAGTCAAGCAAACAACCCTGAGAAGACTGTGGCCACTTGCCCTTCATTATTTTGTTTAAATTTGCCTAGAATTTGCCCCATTATTTTGTGAATGCAATGTTAGTTGAGACCTGTCTGCCTTCTGGAACTCAGGGAACTGGTTCCAGTTTGGTGATGCATAGCTCATCATCCCAGTTAAGTCATGAGAACTGGTGCTTTTTATTTTTCTGAAGAAAGTGATGATTTCCTGAGGTCCCCATGTGAAGAGAATTAAGGCCATCGATCATTTCCAAAAGAACTGGTTGTGGAGAAACCAAAAGGTCAAAAACTGTTATTAACTGAAGGACCTAGAATACACACAATTCAAATGGAAATGATTTTCTCAAAGAGCAATCTGAATGAAGAAATTTTTGCCAAGGGCAAAAATGTAGGGAAATAGTACATACCATTCCCAAGGGTCACTGCAAATATTTTGTGAAGCAATGACATGGGACAATATGTCATTATGACTAAGCAGACAAATGAGAGCCAGTTGTAAGCAGGAAAAGCTGAGATGTTCTGTTGTTATTGTTTGTGGTGTTTTTCCCCTCTATGGTCAGTATTTGGAAAGGGCAAGAAGTTATACACATGCCAAGTGATTGAAGGAGCTTTTCCACCAAACATTTCCATCTTAATAATTCTTTCAGATTTATTAAGATGAAAGGTAGTTTAACCCTAGAGCATGTACAAAGATGAATGGCAAGTCTCAGAAATATTGTCCTAAAGCAATACAGTGGCCACAGAGGAATTCCTATGCAATTATGGACAAATTCTGCCATCATTAATGTACCAAGTCATAATTTTAAATGTCCAAATAATAAATTATATTTATAAATTTTTTATTTTGATCTCAAAGGTATTTCTTAATCAAAATTCATACCATTATCCATTCATCTTCTATTCAGCCAGTCAAATGGAAGAGTTATATTTCTCCAAAAATAGGAGAACTGTTTTACTTCTTCTCTACTTCTCATGTACACAGGATAAGCAAAAATAAAACCTCTAAATCTGACTTGATATTCCTTGTATTTTTATCAGTGGGATTGTGCAGGAGGGTGCCACATGGACTGTGGGAGACACACCCTGCTTGCCACCTTCTCTAGATCAGGCCAGCCAAGTTTGGCTAGCACTGATGACTTAGCACATGCCTGATACCAAGTCATCATTAGTTCTTCTTGTTCTAGAAATTCTCTTGTGATCATAGAACATATTTTCTGGAAAACTACTTTAATACTGATTTTAATTTTTGTAGATGCTGTCTTTGGAGGAAAAAAAAACTTTGTTTTACACAGTTGGCATTGTTATAAATCTGGCTGGCATATAATGCTCCTTGGTGTCTATAACAAAACTGGAATTATCATCTGACATTAGTTTCTTGATGGAAAAAAATGAAAAATGTAGCCAGACACAGTGGTGCATGCCTGCTACCCCAGCTAGTTGGAGAGGCTGGGCAGGAGACTCACAAGTTCGAGGCCAGCTGGGGGTAGGGATGTGGGTTAGTGTTAGTGCTTGCCTTACATGCTTAAAGTCCTGGGTTCAATTCCCAGTACCACAGGAGGAAAATAATTAATTTTTTGAAAAACTGATAAGAAATGTTTAACAAGATACACAATGCATTCTTTTTAAATTGTTCAAATTACATAGAATTATTTGCAAGATTATGTTAAAGAGTTTATGAAAGTTTAAATTCATTTTCACATCAAAATTAACCTTTCCTTGGCATTACACTGTTATGCCTGTGTATGTCTTCATTATAAATGAGTGTTTTATCTCTGTTTAGAATGTAAAGAGTTTTGTATAGTCTTCCTTTTCACTTTTCAAAGAATTATGATAATCAGAATCTGACCCAGTGAAATCTAATTCTATAAAACTATTACTCAATGTGAATAAAATTTATTTCCCAAATAAAATGTAAAATAAAATAAATTTTCTTTTTAAAAAAAGCTTTTTGTTACTGCATTAATTATATTTTGATCAAAGGTATATGAATTTAAAAACTATTTTCCAAGATTGTGTTTCTCTTGACTTATAAAACATTTAGTGTCCCCAAATCAGGAACATGATTTAAGTCTGACAATGCATTAGAAAAGAAAATGGAGAAATTCCAGCTTGGAAAGCCAGATCTGATGCAGTTTGCCTGGTTCTTTTGTTACTGTATTTTTCCTGGCCCATGTGCTTCCCCATGGGTAGAGGGTTGACACTGTTCATGAATGCACTCATCTGATTTGTATCCCTTGGTTCTGTGACACAAGTTGTTTTCTCCAAGTATCTCAGCTTATCAGGGATTGTTCATCTTATTTTTCTCTGATTTTTTTGACAAATGTGTGACCTTTTTAAGAAAATGCAAGATGTGTATTACAAAAGTAGCATCTGGGATCTTCTAACATTATATTCTATAAAGATAAATTCATTTAATTTCATATAGTGTATTTGAATCTCTTCCCAGTGGTGATGGCCCTTCTTCAATATTTAATAAGACAAAATTAATTCAGTGATACAGTAGCAACTGTGAATAATCAAATGTTCCCTAAGCGGCATTTTGCAAATATTAGGGTTTCTTTTTTTCCTTTTTTTTTTTTTCCTCTATGAACATAAAAATGTTAACAGAAATTTGGGGAAGTACTAAATTTGTTATTTAGGCAATAACATATTTACAGCATGGACATTCCCAGGCATATCTATTCTAAAACTATAATAATAACAGTCATCACTTATGAGGTTTACGATACACTAAGCACTTTATATGCTTCACTTCTGTTATCTTCACAGTAATCTATTATTATCTTCCTTTACAGTTAAATGCACTCCCCACGGACACAGAGCATGTAAGTAGAAGAGCCGAGATTCAAATCAAGGCAGTCCAGCTCCAGGGTGTGTGGGCTTCACCACCACATCTTTGCCTGGGCGAAAACTGTGTCCACCAAAATGCTTAATTAGTTCATAAGTACTTGGCCTCAGGAGTTCTGATCACTGTGCTGTGTACATGACAAATAAGGCCTCATATGGAAGTCAGAGCTATTACCCTGGTGCCTGTTCACACTGAATAATAAATCTAAAGGCTGTCAAAGTCATTACACTGCACCTGTGGTTCTAAGTATCCATTCCAAGTTCATGTGCATCATGTAGAATAAATGAGTGCTGCAGAAAGAGAAACTAAATTCCAAGCCAAACAGTGTAACATGGGTAGGAGAGCTCACCTGCTGCAAGGTACTGTTACAGGGGGTGTTCTGATCTCTTCTATGCTGACTTTATAAGAAAAAAGACATTCTTAAAATTTAATGTCTGTGTGGTTTGCTCACAGGTTGTGACCTTTGTCTGTAGTAATAGAAATAGTCATAGTTAAAGCTTGTTTTTTGTATCTTCTCCCTCTCTTTCCCAGGAATCCAAGCCATTTTATTCACTTAAGATTTTGAAAGCAGCTGTCTATTGCTTTTCAGGATAAATTAACTGCTAACCACTTTAGACTTGATTTTCTGTTTCCTGACCAACCTGATCCAGTATTTGTGTTTTAATAAAAGAATGTGGATCATTTATATATATATATATATATATATATATATATATATATAATGTACTTAATTAAAAAATTAAAGTACAAAGTAGATACTCTTCTTAAAATAAATCTGGAAAATAAATTACCTTGAAAATCCAAAGAAAGGGATGTGAAATCCTGTCATTTGCTTCAATTAGTAGAATTACACAGAGAGTTTTTATCTTTCATCAGCCCTTTACCTTGTCAAACCATAAAATTAGCTGCTCAAAAGTATCCCTACCTTATTACATTCACTTTATTGCATTTGAAATTGATCATAGTACAGATGCGTTTTTCTCTTTAAATGTGATCATGAGTAATATTGGCTTTGCAACATGAATTTTATTTAAAATTGTATTTCATTATATTGATGACCTAATTATGAAGTACTTTATTCTGGATAGTCTTGTGTTTTTCCTAGTCCGAAGCCAAAGGCAAAGCCTTTACCCTGATCATAGCTCTTACTCCTTTCTTGATTTTGCTTCAGGTACATTGACCTTCTTGTCTCAGGAGCAAACCAGACACACTACCACCTCTGCTCTTGTGATGTGGGTCCCCTGGCCCAAATACATCTCCTGCAAATGTAACTCACTGCTTCTTCTTGGGTCTTTACTCAATTATCACTTGCTGGTGATACAAAGGCTGATTGAAAACTACAATGAATATTTAATTTTAATTTACTGCTATAAAAGATGCATTGCCATAATCCCTGTCTGAATACTTCCCCTGGCTTCAGACACACATATCCCATCATTCTCGTCATTGCTGAAGCAGTTTTGGAAGTGTCCAACCTACTTTTATGAGATATGATTAAAAATACTGTGAACACCGCTGCTGAGTGCCATCAAAGAGCCTGGAAAGGCAGACAGTATGTCTTTATTCACTGGACCTGGCATCGTGAGACTTCTGGCTCTTCTCTAAAGTCAAAGTGATTATAAAAGGTAAATATTTTGAGTCAGTTGAACACATTGGAATAACCATGGCAGCATAGCTAAAGATGCAAAACAGGATTTCCAGAACTGCTTTAGAAAAGAACAAGAATGATAGTGTGTTGGAAGTCAGGGGGAATATTTTGGAGGGGTCTAAAGTCAATGTATCTTTGTAACACATATTTTATTTAAACCTACTCCTCTTTTTCTTTCACCCCCATATTTCCTGATCTTGTGATGAGCAAGCATTATAACCATGTATACACAAACACGTACATACCTTGGTAGCTTCAGTTTTCTGTTTAAAAAAACTACACAACTTACTGTTTATTATGGTGTCTGTTTCCCCTGCTAGAATGAAGGTCTGTGAGCAAAGGGACTTCTGGCTGTAGAGTTCATTAATGCACTTCAGCACCAAGAACACTGCCCTGCCTGTGGCAGATGCTTACATTGCTCAATGAATGAATGCATGGTGACTTACGATGTTTCAGTCACTCTCAGCTAGTACTGTTAGCTAAATAAACTCTACCTTGGTTTATGGAATACTCTGACTTCCCAAGGTTAGTGATGGCATATTGTAGAATTTAGTTTACTCACAAATTTTGCTAGCAGAAGGAAAGTGTCTCATGGCCTTTCATTGTTGAAAATGAGGAGGTGGAGTTGGAAAATAATCAAAAGAAATGTTCCTTTCATTTTTTGGAGCAAATGAACAAATCTAGCATTTGTTTTGAGAGAACAAATGCTTTTCGAAAAGAGCAGAAATTGTTCCCAAAATCTTTGAAGTATGTCACTGATCCTTTAACAGTAGCTGGAGAAGCAAATATCCTAGTGACAAACACAGGCTCTGTTGGGCTGAAAACTAATGATAAGTTTACAAAGACTGATTGGACATTTGGCTTGTGACTCATTTCTGGCACTGACACAGAGGAGGCTCTTAACTGGCATAGCTACACATATTTTAAGTAAAAAACCCTTTTCTTCAAATGAATTAGATATTTTCTTCATGTTCTCATTTAGATTAAAAGAAGACATTCCTTGGGATGTAAATAGCATTAAGAATTCTGCCAAAGTCATAGCAACTTCTACAGTGATGGAAGGAAACATAGATTATTTAAAGAGTGGCATTATCATTTGGTACTTAGAGATATTTTTCCTATTGGTTCATTTAATTTGCTAGTTTTAAAAGCATAAGAGAGACTATATAAATCAGAACAATGCTCCTAGAAGTCAACCAATAACAGTATCTATATTTTGTGGTACTATTATTTAAGATAGTGTGCTTCTTAGACTCAATAAAAATCTTTATCAACCCCTAAGGCTTGCTATAGAGCTTGCATTTGTATTGTAATTTTAGGATGCTAGGATCCTCACTCCCAGGAAACACTCTGACCTGCTAATGCCTGAACCTCCTTTACTAGATCTTGGTTTCCTGAATGCAGTTCTCTGTGTCCTGAGCTGCAACTGCTTCAGTTATGTATCATATATGGGATTGGCATCTGGTCACCTGTGTACTTTCTTGTATGCCTCCACCTTATGCTCTGATCCTTGATGAAATGAAACCTCTGAGATCTCATCCCTATGCAATGCTGTAGTGTCTTCCCATGCCAGTTCTGCCCAACAAAGACATCAGAATACTGAATAGCTGAGGTGTGAGAGAGACTAGCACTTGTGCAGGAAAAGGCACGCAACTGGACCGAATCCTGGAGAAACTTTCCCAGCTTCACCACATACAGGGGTCCGACTTTGTCCACTGGTTGTAGGGATAAAAGTATGCCAGCAGGAACACTTGTGATTCTCAGAATGGTGGCCATATGTTCTCCATCCCTCCTAAGACCCTGATGTGTGTGAAAGCACAGGAAGCAGACGTGCTGGTTTCCATCCTTGGGAACAGAGCATGAGCTTTATTTCTGCCAGTCACCTCTGGGAACCATGTTGCTGCAGATATGTGCTCACCAGGTATTGGGGAACCCCATTCAAATGCATAAGATGCAAAATGCTTGGTATAACACAGATGCTGAGTGGCTCTGGAGCCCCTCTCACTCTTCTCTGCTCTTTGCTGTGCAAAGGCCTTGCCCCATGAAGTGTTCCCAGATGAGGACAGTGGCTACAGAAATATTTTGGTGCTTGTCACAAATTCCTGGAGACAGAGTTGTTTTGAGTGCATGAACTTAAGAATCAGACAACTAGTCAGATGATGTGAATCCTGCTTGGCCAGTAATAAATAGTAATATGCATACTATAGTCTGAATATTAGCATTCTTCAAAACCATATATTGAATCAGCACCTAATAGGAGGTGGCACTTTTTTTTTTTTTTTTTTTTTTTTTTTTTTTTTTGGCTTTTTCCTTTTTATTGGTACCAGGGATCAAACTCAAGACTGCCTGCTTGCAAGGCAGGCGCTTATGCTGCTGAGCTAAATCCCCAGCCCTCTGGTGGCACTTTTGAAAGGTGATTAGATGATGACAGCAGAGGTCTCATGTATGGGATTAGTATCCTTATAAAGATGCCTCAGAGACCTTTACTTTCCAGCAGAGTGAGAAGTAAATTTCTATTGTTTGCAAGCCACCTAGTTTATGGTATTATGTTGTAACAGCTCAGATGGATTAAGACAATGGGGAGAAGTAATTTAACTACTGTGATTTCATTTTCCTCACCTGTAAAATGGAAATATTTTTGGTTTTGGAAAGTGTGAAAAAGTTAACATGTGCAAAAGACCTAGTACTGATTAAGTCCTCAGAAGAGTACTTGGTTTTAAAACTAAATAAAACTCAATCCAAATAATATTGAATACTCAAGTTTTAGAGGAGAAAAAAGTAAAATCAATAGAGTTAATGAAGGTTTAAAAACTTGACAGTCTAGCAATCATTTAATCACTTTTCTCCCAGTATTAACCTGTATGCTAATTAACAGTTCTGCCCCAAATTACATATGTTGTAATCAAGTCCCCTCTCACTGCAAACAAAAAGATTTTTATGTACGGTGATGCAAATGTAGACTTTAGGGATGCTAATGGCGTAATGAGCCAGAAGTTAATGAACAGGAAACTGAAAAAGAATGAGGCAGACAAGTTGGCACCAGAGATGGCTGTGGGGCAGGAAGTATGAACCAAGCACGTCCGCTGGGCTGGACAAGGAGGGGCCTCCACACTGGCTAGAAGCAGACTTGGCTGTGTGCTTGCAGAGGGAAGAACACAAGGCGAGTCTCTCCTCTCTGGGCAAGGCCAGTGGGCTTCGTAGGCAGTGTCAGTGTACAGATGTGTATTGTACAGATACTCTGGGTGCCATCAATCTTGCCCTTCAGTGTATTTGTCTGGTTTATTCTTGGTTCAAATGTATTAGTTCTACTACCTGGGTAGATTACAGACTTCTCTGTGGCAAGGATGTCTTCCATTTCACATTCCTTTCCCAGGCAAGATGCAGCAAGAAAATGGAAGCCACTTTGGGCATTTCATACAAGGCTGAACCTGTAAAAGAGAGTAAGAGAGCTGTTGGAAGAGCAAAAGAAAGAAAGTAAGCAGTAATCCCCAGAGCAGAAGTAGCTAACACCCCTGGGCTGGAGACCAAGTGTTTGGCATTTGGTTACAAATCCACACAAGAGGTGCTATCTCTACCTGGGTTGGAACCAAGAAAAAAGCACTGGCCCTTTCTGAGCTGCTACAGTCCAGAATCATAGCAACCCTAAAGTTCCTATAGCAACTGTCATCAGCTGCTTCATTACAGTGACATTAAAGTGTCCCCAGCAAAGGCTCTTCTGCCTTATCATGCTTTTTTTTAAATATGCTGTTTAATTGCTCATCTCACTTCTGTTACAGTTTGGATTTAAATGTCCCCCCAAAATTTATATGCTATAGCACTGTTGAGAGATGGTAGAGCCTTCCTGCTGGTTGGAGGAAGTTAGATTATTGGGAATATGTCCTTGAAGGGAATATTAGGATCCCAGGTCTTCCTGACTCTTGCTGTCTACTTCCTGACTGCCATAATGTGAGCAGCTTTACCTCATGTTGCCTATCATGACGTTCTGCCTCTCCACAGGCCAGAAACACAGAGCCAACAGGCCATGAACTGAAATCTCTGAAACTATGAGCCAAAATAAATCTTCTAGATTGATTACCTCAGATATTTTGTTATAGTGGTGTAAAGTTGACTAGCACAACCTCCAGTTTGCAGAATCAAATGAAAAGACAGTACTGGTAAAAGAGCATGAGAAATTTGGATTGCAGACTTCTATCCCCAATAGTGTAAGACCGGTGTCGCAAGGAAGACTCCAAGGGCCTCGCTCTCATGTAAGAACAAAGGGGTTTTTATTATTCCGTGTACACGGGGTCCTCCAAACAGGTGGAAACGGAGAACCCTGAGTTGGGGCAAGGCTGGTGTTTTTAAGGGGGAAAAACTGCAATGTAAGCATTTATTACAGAAGCCAATCATTACAGTTAGTGCGGAGCAGTGGGCATCTTATCTATCTGCTATTGGTCAGTTCATAAGGGGTGACCAGTAGGTCAGAGTTAATTAACTGTCTTTGTTCTGGACAACTTGTCTTTAAGACACCTGGTTTCTGTAGACTTGAGTCTGACATATTTTACAACCCTGATTAGCATGATGGCGGGCTCTATCTCTGAGTTCCCTGGCACAGCACAGCCCAAGCATATCACAGCCACAGAAGTTGTTTTTATTTCTGCAGGGCTGAGTTAGGACTGAGTCACGAGGCCCAGTGCTGTTTCTAGCTGAGAAACAGCATCTTGTTTTTAACCTTTAAATTTCTGGTTCTACAATATACTAAATGTGGAGAGGCAGGTGTAGACAACCAATACAAAATTGGCATACATTTTAATGGAAAGAACACTAAGTTTAACATGTTCCTCCATCTTTAAACACTGTTTGTAATGCATGATGGTTCCATCGGGCAGCCTGTCTCACCTAATAGGACTGTCCTGTGCCACCTAGTGGGATAGTCATGCATGTGCCACTAGTGGCTCAGAACTACCCCACAATGAGATATATGAATTATGGCCCCATCTTTGCAAACCTGAAGTGAAGCCCATTTCTAACACTCAGTAATCTTGTGGTCTGGTGTATCTTTCTTACTTGAAAGTAAGAGTAACAGCAATACTATTGCACAGAGTTGCTGAGAGTACTAAATGGCGTAATGCACAGGGAAATCATTTAGCAGCAATAAAAATGTGTATGTTATTTACTTTACATGAGCCTGCCAGCAGTTATCTAATTCACTGCTTATGAGTCAGCCATTGGGTTTGTATTTTTATAAGTTAGTGAAGATGTCAGTAAAGTCTTTCAGTTTACTGCCTGTACATAGCACAGTAAAACATTGCTAAGAGGAGACATGACATCAGCATTACTTGTCAATTTAGCAAATTTTATTTATTTATTTTTCACAATTCTCTTTTGATAGGTCACACTCAGAGATAAGCAGCTGAGCCCTCTTAGCAGCAGGAAGGAAGGGCAGCTAGCCTTGGGTTACACAAATGAACTTATTAAGAGGATTTATAAAGCCATCTAGTTAATCAGAAAGGAGGGGGAGTGAAAAGGCCTTTCTTAGCCAAGTCTTGATCGCCTGCTGGACAATTAGAGGCATAGTTTTCATTATACTGTTGTAGTCCTCGGTTGGGGTCAGGCATATGAGTGAGGATACAGCTGGTGGGTGGAGGCAGTAAGACTGTTAATTAATCACAAGGGGGCGGCAACCATGGATGAAGCACTCTTCACACTGTTGGATTTGCATGGCCCCTGTTCCACCACATTGACTCAAGTTTCCTAAGTTGACCTCTTTAAGATTTCTGCGAATTGTTACATTGTGAGGTCCTCATTTGCAAGTGGAGGTGTTTTAGCAAATCATTGATTTTGATCTTCATTGGAGGAAGACTGCATTTAATTTCTTTTAGTTATCTTAGAGTAAAAACCTAGTTCACCTCATGTAGAAGATTTGGTGGATTTAAACTATTTACATGCGATTTTAGCATTTGAGCTATTTTACAGTATAACACCAACAGCTGTTTTTCTTATTGATGCTTTCTGTCTCAAACACTGTTGTAAACACTACCATCACTCATTTAACCATCAGGATAACCATTGTCAGGCAGGAGCTTTGTTCCCATTTGTACAAATGATAAAAATCAAAGTGTACAGATCTCTACTAGCTTGCATAAGGCTGAACCAAGTGGGGAACCAGCTTTGAGAACAGGTCACACTGACTCCAGTGTGTCTCCTTACCCACTAGAAAGCACCACCTCTCAAAAATTAAAGTTTCTTTCTGTGTCTGACTGTTTGAGAAAACATCTGTCTCTGTACAATATATTTACAATGCAAACTTCTGTGAACAAATGAGCTCTTCTGTTCCCAATTGAGTCTCTAAGATAGATTGCATCAGTGTCCAGAGATTGTCTCTTCCAGTGTTGATGTTATTTTTCAGTACTCTGACTTACTGAGAAGGAAAATCTTTACACAGTTTCTTCACAAATAAAGAAACGTTGTCATCAAAGGGCCAGAATAGGCATCTGGTGCCAGTAGCATCTTGGACATGTACTTTACAGATCCAGAAATGGTCCCTAAGAGACCATAGCTACTTAGTAGAAGCATATGGTCTAGATAGCATCTGTCCCTGGATGGGTTTCTCTTCCCCCCAGAGTCCTGGAATCACGTAGCACTTTTAAATTAGTCACTACCATTTGAAAAACACTTGTTTTCATGTAAATATTTAAATTCTGGTTTTAAAACAGTCCGTGGTCTGAGGTGGTCTGGCCACACTGGGTAAATATCACCCTTACCATAGTCAGCTGGAACTAAGTGGCAGAAACCAGTCATTGTCTTTAAGCAGTGCCCTGGCTACAGTCATCTTTAGTTTTGATGGCTTTGTCCTCACAGGCTTCTGAATTTAAGACTTCTGGTTCAGAACAAAGACTTCCTGATTGAGTCTTTTTTTTTCTCCTTTAATGTAACACATTTCTTTTAGAATAGTATGACCACTTAGAATTCAGGTAACTTTTTCCAAATGTCTTAGTGTATCATATCACAGCTCCTATTGAGTGATAAAGTCTGTGTCTTTTCCTCAGTGCTCTCTTCTCTCTGATTTAAAGAACTGGTAGAAATGTATTAATGTCAGACAAGGTCAAAAGAAACACTGACCACTGTCCATACCATGTGATAAGGTACAAGTAATACCTTTTAAATTATATATTTAACAAGCACTAATAAAAATTAAATAGAAGCTAATTCAGTTTTCTTAAAGCAGTTCCTTTTGGAAAAGCAGGGCCCTGCTGTTAATCCTAACATTTTAGTAGCCTGCCTATTAAATAATTCAGTTTCCAATAAGTAAATAAATACATTTAAAAACAAAAAAGTGTATTTTAAAGCCAGTTGACTGTACTGTCATTAGCCAGTACTCAAGCTTACGTATGAAGAAACACAGTTAAGAAAAAACAAATTATCTGAATTGTCTTTCCGATTATGTTCTTATGCCAATCATTATATTATATTAATTTCTAGTTTTCTAATTATGTATCATCAGGATTTATGACTTCTAAACATTTGCTTGCTATCTGGCTATTTTAAATGCAGAAATAAATTGGGTAATGAAACTAATTCTATTTCCCACTGAGATAATGCACTTTTAATTACTCAGAAGGGAGTCAAATTAAGTAGCATTTATCCAAAATACATGCAGGAGATAATAAAATATTTCCATGACATGTTTAATTCAAAACACTCTTGTTATATGAAATAATTTGGATTAGGGTTATATGAAGAACAGATGCCCAGAAACACAACCCATTTCTTTTGCACTTGTATATTTTATCTGCCAATAGACAAGTGACTAGATTCTGGATTTGCCAGGTTTTCCTGTGGAATCTTTGAAAATGTGGCTGCTTGCAAGTGGTTTTGTTCATGCTTCCATACAGCTTGCTTTCTGAAAGTGCTCAGATGTGAGCACTGTAATGCCAGTTATATGACAACAGAAACCGTATTTGCAGTAGTTAACTCTTTTTTTTTTTTACATTTGCCATGGTCCAGTGGTATTGCAGAGCTTTGTGGCTTCAGTAACTAGCTGGTGACAATCAGCAGATTCTAAAGCCTTTCAAAACCCTGCAAGAATAGTTAATGCTAGTACACAATGCTGAAAGGATGAAAGAAATAATGGATATTCAAATGTTGATGCAATTTAGCTTCTGAAAAAGCGATTACACTTCATTTTCTTTTGATTAGCTTTTTCAAGTTTTGACTTTAATTCTTTATTGTTTAGTTCTGTAAGATGACATTCACAAAAACATTACCACATGAAATCTGTCAGAAATGTTTAGACAGTTATAATCACAAAGGGGAGCAATGCTTGCTTTGTTCAGTACCGTTGATCATGCTCTGTCCTACTCTGATAGCTGCTGATTCAACTTTTTAAGGGTCTAAGTGATTCCTTTTAAGTGTTTGAGCAAAGTGTTTTTTAGTTTTTATGTCTGATAGAGATGGTGTTCAGCTGACAGAAATCTAAAAAATGAGTTAAACAAAAGAGTGATATGTTGCTTAGGATATAGAATCTGGTGGGCAGCAGCTAGGAGAATATGGCACTGCACAAATCATCTTTAGGGCATATGATCTTTTTATTTTGTGTTTTTTCCCTTCTGAGGTTGCATCCCTAGTCCTCACTCTTTCATTTTAACTGCTGGTCATGCCTGTATTTTATGCAGTAAGACAGAGAAGGGCTATAAGAATGCAGACTTCACAGCAATCCTATTTTTTGAACTGATAAATGTACTAGATTGGGCTAACATTAAATTTGAGTGTTGCAACTTTGCAATGAAATAGAGTCCTTGAAGTTTGATGAGGTTAATGTATAAGCCTACCTGTCATCTAATCTTTTCAGATTCAGCAATACCAGAGGCTTGCCCCAAGGGTAGAAAATAAATCTCTTTTTGTTTAGGAGCTGCATTTTAGGAAAGGGACAAGTTCTGTAATGCTATTTCAGGTGAGATTACAATGGTTTTCAGTCTTCAGTGTGCATTCAGATCACCTGAAAGAATTACTGCAGTACAGATTTTGGCCCTCCCTGCCAAAGTTTCTTATTTAGCACGTTTGGGGTAGGGCCAAAAAATCTGCCTTTTTCACAAGTTCTCACAAGACCTGATGTCATGGTCTGCAGACTAGACCATACTTTGAGAGCCTGCAGAGCTGGAAAAATAAAAGACCAAAATTCCTGTTAGTAAGGAGGTCTTAAATGAGGCTTTGAAGGAAGCCTTAATTTTTGTGACTTAAATGTTGATGCCTCTTAATTCAGCAGTCATTTTCTGAGTACCTAGTGTGTGCATGACATTGACAGACACTGCTGCTGATGAGAAAAGAAACAAAGAAATCAGAAGGTCTTCCTTTAACAAGCTCATAGTCAGATGCTGATCTGAGACTACAAAATTTAAATGGAATATATTCAAGAGCTCCATTATACAACATGGTGACTATAGTTAATAGCAGCATGGTATACTATATTCTTAAGATGGGCTTAGAGTAGGTTTTAACTATTCTTACCGTAAGTATGACAACTATGAAAGGTAGTGCGGATGTTTCTTCACTTGATTTGGTCATTTTACTATGTACATATGTTTCAAAATAGCATCTTGTAATTAAATATACGCCATTTTACCTAGAACTTTGAGGAAAAAAATTTTTAAAAAGCTTATGAACATGCTTCAGTTACCTAAATAACTATAATGAACAGAGAATCGTTCATAATTCTTCTGTGAAATGTCAGTAGAGTCTAATTTTTAATGGAAAGCCAAATTTCGTTGATCATATTATTCCAATTATCCTAAGAGCTTTTCTGCATTTTAGGTTGCAACAGAGGTTATGTCCTGTGATTCCTGATTCCTAGGTAACTTTCGTTTCAGGAATGTCCCATCCTGATTCACCTCATGTGATGTTTGAAGCAAGCTGAACTTTACCTCACTGCCCCCTCTTTCTGTCACACTCCAGTAAAAAAAAAAAGAGGGAAAGTCATTGTAAGTTACACTTGAGAACAAGGGCTGAATCAGAACTTTGGGCTGAGGAGATACCTTCTCCATAGAGGGCAAATTATACCTGTGTCAGAGATAAAAATGTCAAGCAAATTCAGTATCGATGGCCCATATGCTTAGTTATCTGGGATCTTCTAGGGAGGGAAAACACCACTGTTGTTGGAAAGACTGACAGATATCTCCTCTTGGCTCCTGCTAATTACTAATTTATTCTAAGAAGTATTAAGAGAGCGGAGATAGTAGTAGGGCTGGGTTTAATGTACTTTAAGCTGCCTACCAACCTGAGAAAGGACATATGTTCTCAGTAAATATGTTGTTAAGCAAAGATAGGAAATGCAATGCATGCGTGAATTCACATAAGTTGAGCTACGTTTCTTTTCTAATCTAATTCACTAGAGATGCAGCAGTTTAGTTTCAGCTCTTGAAGTACTATACTGATACACATTTTCCAGGTGCCACCAAATAGCCATCACTAATACATGTGTTTTAATGTGAAAGACTATACTTCAAGAGCTGTGAAGGGCTAAACTTCTCTTAGGTGCCTAAAAATTGCTGTTTAGAATTTCTTAAGTTTTAAAAATTCAGTGTACTGGAACCTCAGCATATGAGATGTGTCTAAAAATAACAAAAGTAACTCAGCTGCTTCTGTCAGTGGTGAAAGTAAGTGGGCAGAATATGGGACATGAATCAGAACAACCTGGTTTGGAGTTATGGGTCTTCCTTTGTACAGCCATGTGTGTGTAAAATGGGAGAAGTGGCTTCAGAGTGGTTGGGAAGATTCAACAAAATAAGGTACAGAAAATATGTGCAGTGTTTCATACCTACTGATCATGCAGCAGATGCTTTCTCTTCTACCCACAATCTTTCTTTTTCTTCTCCTCCTCCTCTCCTGTTTTCTTCTCCTTTCCTTCCTCCCTCCTTTGATTTCATTTCTGTATCCTAATGAGTGTCTTCCTACTTAAGGGAACCACCTCACAGAAATTCTGTCATCGCCTGCTGAGGAAGAATTTCTTTTCTGAAGTAGTCATTCAAAAGAAAACCATGTCAGTGAAGAAAGCTAAGAAACGTTGTTCTAACTTAGTGGATTGCCAACCACTGCTGCTGTCCAAATTTGGCCTTCTGCCTTTTTTCTCCCCATGGCCTGTTGTCTAAAAATGATTTTTATGTCCTTAAATAGTTGAAAAAAATTAAAAAGAGGATAAAATATAATGATGTAATAATCACATGAAATTCCCAGGTCAGTGTTTATAAATAAAATTTTATTGGGGCACACATGAATTTGTTTTAGTATTTTCTGTGTCTGCTTTTGCACAATAAAGAACAAGTAAAAATTTCACCAGAGACTATACGGCCTACAAAGGCCCAAAATATTTATCATATGATCCTTTACAAAAAATGTGTGCTGACTCCTATTCTATAGAAATAAAGAATTTTCACATTTTAATTTGACTCTGAAGCTAGGGAGAGTTTCATGGTGGGAGCAACGGTATGGAAGACAGCTTTCCTAGAGGGATGATGAAATTTCTGATACAATTATCTGCATGCACAGATGAAAAACCATCCATTATTCTTATCATCCCATTAATTCCTGACAAAATTCAATGAATGCTACCTATCCAATGGAGTTTTGTAAACTAGCTTGCTTTTAGAGAATTTTATCTATGAGGCAATCAAGGCACTGGTCTGGGGAAGGCTGGTACACTGAAGTTTCATTAAAAGGATCTCTATGAGCAGTTTGCGTCTGCATTTCAGAAGATACCAAAATCTTTTCCCCTTCACCTCATTAGTCTCTTATCCTTGGGGAACACATTGTCTCTGAGCAAGCTGGGAATTCTATTGTTTTTCTTTGGGAGGAGATCAGGTATCCATTCTGAATACCATTGTGAAGGTTTTTAAAGAACCAGATTGAAACTCATTGGACATTCCCTGATAGCACCCTTGATGGAGTCAGTACTGGCATTTGTGAATAAATGCATATTGTTCTTCAATTAAATGCAAACAGCTATTCCTATGAGGATTAGAGGCACAGTATTTTGTGCTAAAGGAATAGAACTGGGTAAACAAAAGAGTGGAAGGTCAAGTGTTTGTTTTGTTTTTCTGCAGCCATGAGGAGATACAACTCAACCTGGTATCTGGTGACAGAGACTAGGGAACAAGATAGAGGAGTGAAGCCATCAGGGGGACTTAAAGGGCAGATGGCAGAGCTAGACAAGCCAGTGACTTTAATAAGTTGAAGAACACTGTCTGCCCACTGCATTTGGCACTTCTGATTTCTTGTGATGGCATCTAATCCTGTCTCAAAGTTTCACCCAGTCTATTGTTCACATGAATGAGCCCATCTATTCCACGGTTCTGATTAGTCAGTCATTTATTCCACAGAGTGCTAATGATGTGCCAGGTGCCACACTAAGTGTGTGAGATGCAAAGTAGGACAGAAAGCGTGTCCTGCCCTCTGCAGTGAGGCGCTTGCAGCTCCCTCACTGTGGGAGACAGACATGTGAATCCATGAGATGAAGTACGGTGGGCTTCTAACAATGTCTCTCCATGTGAGTGAAAATTGTATCCTGGGGACAGACAGCTAAAGCAACAATTGCAGTTCAGTGGAAGCCATAAGTTGGACAGCGAGGAAGAACATCAGACTCAGACTACCACCTCTTGAAAGGTTTTCAGAGGAAAGAGTTGAGGCTGAAAGAACAAAAAAAGAGGAATGTGAGCAAGACAGAATAATATTCAGGAAGCCAGAGAGGCCTGGAGGAAAATGGCATCCTCTTATGTAAAGCAGGCAGATTGGGATGTTTAAAAGGGCAGGTATACGTGGGAGGGATCACATTAGAAATGAGCAAGGGTCCGATCATGCAGGACAGCTTTATGTTCTAAGTAGAAAGTCTGAACATTAAGCTGGGAACTATGGGATCCTGAGAAGAGTAGATGCATGATCAGAATTTGTAAAGATGCTCAGGAAGCCAGGTGGAGAGCAGGAGCAGCATGAGGCTGAAGGTGCCAGCCCTCACTGGAGGTTTTAGGTGGTCCTGGTGGCCGATAACTCCTCCAGAAGGCGACAGTAAGAGCGGTAAGGAAAAGGGCTCTCTTGAACTCTGGGACTTTTAAAGGTGTGTGCCTGTGTGTGCGTGCATGCGTGCGTGCCTGTGTGCGTGCCTGTGTGTGTGTGTGTGTGTGTGTGTGTGTGTGTGTGTGTGTGACATAGAGATCCCTCTTGGATCAAAGCAACTAAGACATTCAGGACAGTCATCTGTAGTGCAGGAAAGGAAGACAAGATGGGGTAGAACTCTGGGAGAAGATACTTTAAAGATTGCAAAATGTTTTAAAAATGAGAAACACGTAAGATAAATGGTGGAAGAGAGATGGAGGGGGGCTGGAAGTGGATATTGGGGAGCTAGAAAGTGGAGATCTTGGAGCTTGAGGGAGGACAGTAGTCAACAGTGCCATGGGGCCAGAAGGTCAACTCAGATCATGATAGAAAATGTCTTTCCACATTCTAAGAACTTCAAGCTCAGATGTGTGGATTGCTTCTGGAAGTGATTCCTACCTGCTTTTTCAAATCTATCACCTTTTACTTCTTTTTGCCTTGCCAAATTATAATATTCTACTCCTCCTGTGTGTCTCTCAGTCTGCGTCTCATTCTCCTTCTGCTTTACAGGAATGAATGCACAAATGCCATCACCTTCACTTTTGATTAATCTGGCATTAAGCTGTCCCCTCCCTTGACAGTAGCAGTGCTTCTCTACATCTCTGTCACTAATCACTTTCTGCCTAATATTATGATAATTCACATAATTGTACTTTTTCTGCTCAGTTGCAAAGCACACAAATCATATTTGCAGAATAGTCTGTGATTCAACTGTTTGGTGGTACTTAAGACGTGTAATTATCTTTTATTTATGATCAGAGGAATTCTAAAACCAACTTCCTAGCTCAAAACTTTGTAGCTCTTTTGCGAATATTCTCACGATGTTCTTTCATTATTTCTTGTAACAGACAATTTTAAACTTGGATACAAAAGACCCTACTTAGAAAGCAGAGAACAGAGAAGAAGCATTTTAAAAGCACGAGGGCACAGACTTGGAATCATTGGAGAAATTTTGGAAACACTGATGATGCCTGAGTCCCACCCCAGAGCTTTGGGTTTAATTAATAAGGTTGGTGGCCTAGGCTTTGGGAGCCCTCACATCTCCCCAGGTGGTTCTAATGTGCAGTAGAGGTTGAGAACAACTTTTGTTTTCAGGCTAATTTGCATTTGACAGTCACATCTTTTACTAGTGATGACATATTGTTTCTACATGGAAATTTGTATGTAGTTACAAAGCAGATTTATTTTTAAACTGTAATATATTCTCTTTCTCTTCCTTCCCATGTCCCCAGTCCATGAGAGAACAATCCTCAAAGGATGATTGACAGAGCTCTTTATCTCTGCCAGGGAGAAAATGGCAATTTCTTTTATAAATGGGTTATTTTGGCCAGTTGCCAACAAAGAACAAAATCTTGAAAATACAAAAACATTCATGTTTTCATGATAGAAAATGCATTTAATTTTATACTAACGTGAACAAAATCTTGAAAATACAAAAACATTCATGTTTTCATGATAGAAAATGCATTTAATTTTATACTGACGTGTTGAGGCACATTAACGTTAAAAGTACTAGGACCCTATATTCATTGTTGTTATGTTTCAACTAAGCAAAACTTTCTTTAAAAGAAAAAAAGGTTGATAAATGCTACTTCCTAAGAACTCTCCAAGTGTTATACATTTCTAGTAATTGTATCTCCAGAAAAAAATACAAATTTGTTTCTTTTAAAAGAAATGAAAGAGGAGAGGGATAAATATGCAGAAGTCCATCAGTTCAACTCAGACAGTGCTCTCCAGCTTATGTTTCATAGAGAAATCAGGGCACTGAGCTGCTGCTTTTCTTCTCTGTTAGAAATGATGCACTAGGGGCTGGGGATTTAGCTCAGCGGCATAAGCGCCTGCCTTGCAAGCAGGCAGTCGTGAGTTTGATCCCTGGTACCGAAAAAGACCAAAAAAAAAAAAAAAAAAAAAAGAAAAAGAAATGATGCACTAATGCTTATGTTCATTACGTGGCATAACACATGCCGAGTTATACAGAGAGCCTGTAAACAGCAAGGCATGTTTAAAAATGCTAAGTAAAGTATCATCTGTGACTCCACATTACATATTTTCATGTTATGTAACTGTTCCATGGTCAGAGCAGGACTCAGAGCCCACAGCTGCCCCTACACTCCTGTTTGTTCAGCTCCCAGAAGAAGCGTCATACTCATCCACTGACTTGTGTTCAACAAGAAGTCTTCCGGGCACTTGAATCCCTGAAATACTTTCCATTCAGTTATTATTATATCCAGTTTAGTATACTCATCAAAACCCCCAGCTTTATTCAAACCCAAGGCTTCGCTTCTTCCCCAGCTCCAGCATGCAAGTGTGGATAGAACACCGAGGCTTAGCAGCTCATGCTGATGTCTGCTGCGTTCTCTGGAGATCTGCTTCCCCCCATCTCTCAACTGCCACGGGGGCTCTTTCACCTACTTGTCTAGTGAGCAGATTATAACCCCTCCCCTAGTCCCTGAGCAGCCAGCTGGACCCCTCCACAGCATCCTTTCAAATCCTTGCTAAGGTCTGGTTCAAATACTTCCATGCCATGCAACCTTTTTGATTTATAACCTCAAAATAACTTGTCTTCCCCTGAACTCCCTTGGCAAACCGTGCCATTCCTGTACCATTACTTCTTTATTCTTTGAAGTTCAATCATTTGTGTTATAGCCTTTTGTCTTATCTCCCCTACTTTACTTGGAGCTCCTGAGAGTTCTCAACAGTCATTTTTGTGCTTACAATGTGTAGGATTAAAAAGCCAATATATTAAAGTAAAAATAAAGACATTTATAAAATGTGCAGTTATTGTCTTGTATAGCATTAGTATTATACATATATAAGAAAGTATATAAACGAAGCATAAAGAAATTGCTCAAGTATTTTTGGTTAATTTCATTGGATTGAGGAAAAGTAGATGCATGCTTTTATAATTTTTAGTATATTATAAAATGGAAATAAATCTAATCATTTAAAGTTATTTATCTGAAATAAAATTGCTTAATGAAACAATTATTTTATTTAATGTGTTAAACCAACAGCAGACAGCAGATTATTTTTTTTTACAAAAATTCTATATCTAAAGACTTTTTGGGACTTCTAAGAGATAGATTTTTCATTGTTTGATTTTTGATATTTAATGTCTCTATTTCAAGAGCTTTTGGCTAATCAGCCTATTGCCTTCCTGGCTGCTTTCCCTATCTTTGTGTTATTTTTTTTTTAACCTAGTGTTAGTGAACATACAGATCCAGACTAAAAGCCAGCTTATTAAATATTTAAGAAATCATATTAAGATGGCATTTGTGTCTTCTTCCTAACAGCTGCTAGGTGTATCACCAGATCCTTTTATTACATTATGTAAAATAGACTGACATTGTTATTTCCCTCAATCCACTTAAAATGAAAAAGGGTCAGACTATTTCCAGTAGCACCAAAGAGACTAAATGTGAGATTTCACAGTTAGCTTCATCATGATATTTGAAACTGATCAGTAAAAATAAATAAATAAAATGGTGAGATTTAATTGGGCTGTGTGCGTTCGTTAGTGCTCGGGGGAGGCCTCCATTTCTACTCAATAGTGCGCGATTTCAGTGATTCTTTTAAAGGCAATTGTAGCAAGCTAAATAGGATGGACTAACAGCTTGCCAGATGTGCACAGAGTGGTGACTCTTGGGGATCCCACTAATTTTCATTGGCAAAGATGGGGGCAGGAGGAGCTTTTACATCGTCTACTAAGTGTGTTATTTCTTCTTCACAAATGAAGTGGCCTCTTCCTGTTGTTAGTGATTGCCTTTTATTTTGGTGGAAAAAGGCCAGGATTGTCACAGCTTCAAGGTTTGTCGGCCCAATGGAAGAATAATTATATTTTGAGCTACTGAAAAGAAGATAATGGTGAATCTACTGTCGTTGAGAGGAAGCACGTTTTTAGCACAGAGGTCTCCAATGGAAGCTTTTCATTCTGGCCTTTCTTTTATTATGTTCACTGTTAAGTTGTTTGGTACAACTGTTGTCTTCCTACAGCAGATGTTGGCACCATTGCGGCTGAAATGTGCTGCTGAAAATGCGAGACATCAGTGTTCCATGCTACATCAGCCCTCAGTATACTCCACTCTAAAACCTTCTCTGCCCACTGTTGTCCTGCTGTTCATTACCAATCATACTGAGACCCTTCTGTGCTGCATAGGTCTCTCTGAGGGTGAGGGTCTCCTCCACCTCTAAATTCTCAGACAGAAAAAATAATGTTTTTATATATGTTTCCCAAGTACATATTCTTCTGTTTGAAGAATAAAAATATTTAAAGAACTATGAAACTATCTGTAGCAATTGTGAAACAAACTGGAATTCAATTTGATGTGTAAGCATGTAAGCATTTCAGATTTTTTTTTCATTGATAGAAAATAAAAACAAAGAAAATGGTTTGTGTCCAGGTGTCCCCTGCCCCAAGCCTCATGCAGTCCTGGAGGTGGCTGAATCTAGTGTTCATGATTGTTTTGTTGTCTAGCGCTGGGACTGGTAGTGTGAGGGGCGGAGCCAACACGCAACGTAAGAGTGAGGAGAAGGCTGTTTTCTCTCATTTTGCCATGTTTGCTGTTGCTGCTTGGGACCATCATGGATAGCTGCCCCTCAGACATGCCACCTTGCCTAGGAGCCAGCTGAGTATGGACTGAAACCTTCAAAACTGTGAGGAAATAAAACTTTCCTTCCTTCATGTTGGATGACAGGTATTTTGTCTCAACAATGAGAAAAAGTAACCAAGACAGAAAATAAAATGCATAAAAACTATGAGTGTTCTTAAGGAAGATCCTATCATTATCACATTCAAATAATCAGTGTATTCCCACCTGTTGAATTGTGCTTCATTTATTCCAGGAGCTCCTCAGATTAACACCAGATACATAATCATTTGCCTCACGATTCATACCAGATATTTATCTCTCCCTTTGTCTGGCTTAATGGCAAATACTGTAGTCATTCTAAGCAAACAGCCCTCATCAATGACCCAACCTCTGCAGACACCCTGTGTCCGAACCTCAGGTGGTCCATCTGTAGGATCATGATTCCTTTCCTGGCATCTGTCATTCAGATGAGTTTTAGGGTTCAGGATTATTTTTAGAATTTTGATTTTAGAAAGGTAACAATGCATATATAAACCCTCAGTAGAGTCTAATACAGCATTGTATCATCAAACATATTAGCAACTCTTCATTAGCATATGCAGATATTTACATTTTGTGAGCTAAATGAAGATTGTACACAGATTACATTTATCACTAATACATTTTGCAAGCCTTTCATATAAGTGATTGTGAACCTCTGTTAAACACTATTCTGAAAGCTTGTGTTAGCAAATAGCTGTTTTCCACAAAGGGCAGCTATTGTTTTATTTAAATTAAAGACAGATACCGGGGAATCTCATCTCTTATACCAGTCAGAATGTGAGGAAAGAATTCTCTCAGGATACACCTTTGATTCTCACTGAATTTTATGTTTCTTTCACATTCACTCTTGAAGATATTCACTCTTCAAGAAAATATTCACAGGAGGACATAATGCCTTTCTGAATAATTTTAGACCCAAGGTGATTGACATGATCAGAATTACAGTGTTAGGAGAGGAAATGAGATTTCCATTACGTAGTTAAAATTAGGACCACGGTATTTTTAGCTTTTTTCTCTTTTTTCACCATAATTTTTACTTGAAGGGATAAAATCAATCACTTCACCAGTCCTGCTATTGTCTGAACAGCCTGCAGAGACTTACGTTTATATTGAATTTTGCATTATGAGAGGTTATTCTGTATGTGACTCTCATAACAGTGGGGACATGGGTGTCCCAGGGTCAGCATGTGGTGTCTGTCAGGAAGTTCTCAGCAATAAAGTTCTGGTTTGTAAATTGTTCGATTAAAAATAAGTGGGTGAATTTTTCAGTAGTATGTTTTCGATGAATATTATTCATTGTGTTCTGGCAAGAGAATTTTTAAGATTCTCTTTTCTACCTTATCTACTTGTTTAATGAAAGTATGTGGATTTTCATTTTTTCTTAAGTACATGTTTTATTTTACATTTGGAAAGGGTACATTTTTAAAAACTGACTTCTGGGAACTTAACCGTTTTTACTGTGGCTAAATATACATATATTTACTACCTGCCCAATTTTAAGTGTACAGTTCTGTGATGTTAGATGCTTGCACACTGTTGTATGACCAGCGCCATTTCCTTTTCCCCTGATGAAACTCTGTACATATTTAACACTTAACTCCTCCTTCTTCCCTTCCTCACCCTGCCCCCTGGCAGTTACACTTCTGCTTCTATCCCTAAGAACCTGAGGACTCTGGTATCTAATGTGCTGTTAGTGGAATCTTGCAATTGTTGTCCTGGTTTTACTTACCATATTGTCTTCAGGATTCATCCATATTGTAGTAGACATCAGAATTTTCTTCCTTTTCAGAGTTTAACACTTTTCCACTGTATGCATAGATCACATTTTATTTATCCATTCATCGATACCTGGGTTGTTTCTAATTTTAGGTTATTGTGAATGATGATGCCATGAAGATGGAGATTCCTGGTTTTGCATCAGTACATTTATCAGCTGTGTGTTCAGTGACAGTTCCCATTATTTTAACTTATAATGTTAAATGTTAACGTGCCAACTCAGTTGAAGTCTCAATAGCAGAAATTTAGCATAAATAGCAGTTTTAGATTTCAGATTTGACTGTGAAATCTTGATATTTACCCCATTACCCACCTGTGAATTAAGTTGCTGGCCTTCACACGAACAGAGCCGTGGGAAACGGGTGCTAGGTCTCTTTTGTGGTGAAAGGACTATGCAGGGCCTCAGTAGGCAGTTTCTTATGGCAGGTCCTGAAGATCAGAATCCAGAGCAGATCAGAAAGGAAAGAAATTGGTTTCACTATAAATTATATTTTTTAACTTCAAACTATTATGCCTCTTGCTTTGCTGCCTTTTCCCATTTGATCGTTCTTCAAAAAATAAACCAAAGAGCTCCTTACTTATTATTTGTAGTACTGGGAATTAAACTCAGGGCCATCACACTAAACTACATTCCCAGCCCACCCTGCCTGCCTTCCTTCCTCATTCTTTTCTTCCTTTTTTTCTTTTTCTATTTTTGTTTTGAAATAAGGACTCTCTAAGTCACCCAGGATGAACCAAAAATTTTGATGCCTGCCTCAGCTTCCCAGAGTGCTGAGATTGTAGATATACATCAACAAACCTTGCTCCAAATAATTCCTTTAAAAAGAGACTTACAAAATAGGGAAAAATGTTTCTCATGATAAGTTGTGAAGTAAAGGAAGCCATACCTGCTGAAACACTTTGAACTGAAATGAACACAATTTAGATAACCAGTGACATATTCAGATGCAAAATCAAATCATGCTCAGATTTCCAGTACATTCCAAACCTTCCTTCCTACTGTAGCTGCTACCGTGGATCTGGTAGCTTCAGCATGAAGTAGTATCTAGACCATATTTTCAATTTTAATGAAAATTCTAATTTGCCTTGAGCCAGTTATTTTTTATTTTTTTATTTTTTTATTTTTTTTGTCTTTTTCATTTTTATCAGTACCGGGGATTGAACTCACGACTGTCTGCTTACAAGGCAGGCGCTTATGCCACTGAGCTAAATCCCCAGCCCCCTATTTTTTATTTCAGATCTGGGCCTTTAGGTCTCATTTTCCTGACTGATTGATGGATTGTATTATTCAAACATATGTATTCTTTACAGTTTTGTCTGGTTTTAACTTCATTACCTTTTCAACATATTCCTTCTGTCTGATACACAATCCCTGTCCTGTTTTGAATGTGTAGCCTCTAGGGGGATTGATGCCCTATCTTTTATGACACCTGGACCACACCCCTGTCTCCCATCCTTTCCCTCCCAGGCACATCCACCCTTCCATCTATCTCAGATGAAAGGTGACCTAAGAAAGCCAGACTCACGTTCTCCTAAAGTTTACATTTTCTGTGGGAAAGAAAGACACACAAACTGACAACATTTGCACAAGTGCAAAGGGAATCAGAGCAGGGATGAAAAGAGATACTTTTGAAAAGGAAGTTGTATACCATAGGAGATAGGAGTTAGAAGCATAAACTCTAACTATGCCATGCTCAGACATATTGAACCTGAGACAAAAAAATCAGTAACACAGATCCTGTCTTAATAGACCTTTAATATGTTGTTCAAATGGACATTTCTCATTGATTTTTAAATTACTGCGTTAAGACATTGATTACCTGGATCTCTGGGTATTGGGAGCCTCCCTAACCTGCACCTGAGGAAAGTGCTCACTTGCTTTACCCTCGTCCCATCCCGGCCCCAGAGACAAGCTTCCTGGTTCAAATCTCCAGTTTGCTACTTTGCTCTTCCTACAAGCCTCTTATATTCTGCCTTGGTTTTCTCTACTGTAAGGGGAGAATAATAATAGCATTTTATAAGGCTGCTATGAGGCTTAAAACTAGTTAACATTTGAAAAGCAGTAGAACAGTGCCTGGCACAAAGTGCCACGCGTGTGTTTAAGAAGCATAGCCAAAGCAGATGCCTTGAGACTGCTCCAAGCGCTACACGACTCACTGTGGGCTGGGTCCCATGTGTCTGAAGTTACTAGGCTGCTATCCACTTGCTTCCCCACATCCCACCATTTTTATGAATTTATGCATATATTTCAGGACAATCCTGAAGCTATTGCAATTATTTATTTAAAAATGAAAGGCTTGTGCATACGTGCCTTCATTTCCCACTCTTTTTTATTTTCTAACTGTGAAATAGCCAGGGAGGTATTGAGAAGTTATGGTCCACTGTCACTCACAGGCAAACGCCTCTTTTAGACCCTTCCAGAAACAGGAACTACTTCATGGGTTTGCATTGTGCTGTTTTGGTTTTGGATTGGTTTGGTTTGGTTTGGTTTGTTGGCACAGATCCTTCTCTGCATATCATGCTGTTGGTTTCTGTGCTACTGAGGCAAGCTCAACATTTATATTCTTACTTCCATTCACTAATGAATATTCTCTCATAGTGCTTTCAGAGGACTGTGCACAAGTAAGTAGACCGCTGTGTTAGAGGGATCCCACTTACAAAGTCTACTCATACCTTTCTGTTAGCATTTAATCCTAGTTTGAGTTTAAATTGTTTTCCAAAATCTAATGTACTTTTTGGTCACATAAAATCACCTTTTTTGTGTGTGCTAGAGAATTGACTCCAAAACTGCATATGATAAGCGCAGGCCCTACCTCTGAGCTACCTTTTGAAGCACCGTTTGAAGAGAATATCACCTTACAGTAAAAGCAATGCATTTACATGGAGTACACAGAGTGGAAGCACAAAGGGTAAACAGGAGGAATTCCTCGTTAAAAAGGAAAGACATGCAACATAAATGAATTTTTCTTATTCAAGATACTAACCTTAGAGAATAGCTAAATACAAAGTTCAAGTTTCAAAAGCCCCATTGTGCACTAATTTTTTCCCTAAATTAAGGCAACTGTGCAAGATACCAGGAATTTATTTAGCTGTATAGATTTCTGCTTAATTGGGTAATTTTTTGCCAAAGTAAATTCTATGTATGAATATTACAACTACTCTAGGGAAAATAGTATTATGTCATGGAAGAAACAAACTTCATTTTAAAATGAACAGAGTTTCTTTCCTGTTTCACCCTCAAACTTTGAATTAACGATTTGTAAAAAGAAAAACATTGGCCTGGATCTAGTATTCTCCTTTGATTAGTTCTTTTTATAGTCCAAAATTATATGTAAATGTATCTTTCTGTTTTTTTATAAAGAACTCACATACACTAAAATTTAAACGTAGTGTTCTAATTCAAAAAACATAGGAAGCGAAAGCATTTCCCTGTAAAGATGTGTGTTTTTTGGTCACACTTATTACAATTTGCTTAAACTTGTAGAGTTCATAGTGAAACACTACATTACTTTTGAAAATAAGAGTATCTGTTTTTGGGAAAATGTAACAAAAATCATTATTTACATTAACATTCTCTTCGTAAATCAGGATTATCAAGGCCCCAGTCCTCCTTTTTACAAATTGTTTGAATGAGAGCACGTGGGTTCCTGAAAAAGTATCACTACTGCGCAGCCACATAGCAGCAGCAAAATCAAAAGATTGTTGGGAGAAAATTCTCTACCTTGCAAGAAGAGATAGTGATTGCCCTTTGTTCCAGATGTATTTTTTAGAGTTCTGTTACCCTCTTTCACATTTATATAATGAGTATCCTTGGAAGGCTGAGAAAGTCCTTCACTCTAGAGCAAAGAGCAAACATGCTTACACTCACTGTAAAAGGTGTCGGTTTCCCATCCTCAGAGTTCCTGTCATGTAATGCAGTCTGCTGTGTATGCAGACAACACTTAGACCTTTCTGTGTAGCTCTGCCACCCAAGCCCTGTATGGCTTCCTTAACTGGGGCCTAAGGAATCAGTGCAAGAAAACACAGTACACTAGCTACTGCTGTTGCAGTATGCAGGAAAGTGTTTCATGTTTTCTGCAGCATCTATAAAATTGTAGCAGGCTAACTTGTTAGCTCATAAATTAAGTGAAATCGTAAACCCTTACAACTTGCTGATAGAACCATCTCTCTCTCTCTCTCTCTCTCTCTCTCTCTCTCTCTCTCTCTCTCTCTCTCTCTCTCTCTTTCTCTCTCTCTCTCACTTGATCCCAAGCAGACAGTGCTGGGCTTAGAGAGGACAGTCTAAACGATAGCATGTGGCTAGAACACTGTTTCAGATGGCAGGAGGCCTAATTCTAAACATAGAAGGTTGCACATGTTGCATAAAACATTTGGTATTTCTCAGTGAGTGTATGAAATTATCTCTTCATGGAGATTCTGTGCACCTAGGCAGAAAAGACACCAAATTGGATTTGAACTGTATCTCTTTGGGCTCAGACTTCACCCAAAAAAATCATTTAAATCTACTTAGAGAACATGCATGACTTATAGTAAACCTCATGTGCCATGACTGCTTACTCTTTAAAGACAAAGGTATGTGTCATAAGCCTTATCCAGATAGCAGCAGGTCTGGCCTCACTGTCCCAGGGTTCCAAAGTCTACATTATTGTAGTAATACATTGTTATGAGTGAGTCTACATTGTTATATAGCATTTATTCATGTCTGCTTTCCTGATGTGGATACACATTTAAGAAAACATCCTGCCAGACTGAACAGGAATCTTTGCACCTCATCCAAAATAGTTGAATTGAAGCTGCCCCAGATTGAGTAGGGGCACCAGCATATGGCTTATATCCAATGTCATCCAATTAAGAAATATAAAAACTCATTGAGGACAGTGAAGTGAAGAAACCTTACCAACAACACTAAGAAATGACACTTCTCTTATACAAAATAATTGAAAATACATCCAGGTGTGATGGTGCATGCCTGAACCCCACCTACTTGGTAGATTGAAGGAGAAACTTAGTAAGTTAGAGATTATTCTGGGAAAGTTAGTGAGCACCTGTCTCGAAATAAAAAATAAAAAGGACTAGAGATATAGCTCAGCTCCTTAATTCAATCCCCAGCATTGCAAGGGGAGACAGACAGACAGACAGGCAGGCAGGCAGACAGTGAGAGAGAGAGAAAGAGAGGAGAAGAGAGAGAGGCAACCAGACAAATAGTTGGTTAAGATTGTGAATCATGGAAAATTGTATGAAACCAGATTAAGTGAAACAAGCCGGTAGCACTTTCACATCCACTGGTATTTTTTATTTACCAATTTTCCTGTTCAATAGGTGTTTTTTGTTTTTTAAACTTTAGTGATGTGCTTTGCCGCAGACTTTGCCCATAAGAAAGGCATAGTTTAAAGAAAGCTTCTCTGATCAGGGTACAGATATGCCAATTGATTCCTGAAGATGGTGTGTGTAGACTTTTGTGAACTCTCTTAAACAACTGTGAAACTTTATATTAAACTTACTCATAACACCTAACTCAGACTTTCTATGAAGGTCAGCAAATTTCTTGGTGCAGATAAGGTCTTGCATAAATTAAGTATTGACTGTTACAAGGAAGGAACAGTTTTTTAAATGTTAGAATTGTAAACCTTTGGAATTTCCAGAGGAAATCTAAATTCTGCTGTGTATTTTAGAATGTATAAAATAGAGATCAAGGGGCTGGGGATTTAGCTCAGCGGCATAAGCACCTGCCTTGCAAGCAGGCGGTCGTGAGTTCGATCCCCGGTACCGATAAAAATGAAAAAGACCCCCCCAAAAAAAAATAGAGATCAAGTATTAAACTGATTCTGAGGAAATAACAGAACAGATATGGAGGGTGTTGTGGCATATGTCTGATGTTAGGGCATGCGTCTCAGGCCCCATGAAGTCATAGGTGGGGCTTTTTCACGGTGGCTGGATCTAGAGTGTGTGACACTGAATTAATTCATGGTGCAATGCTGGGTTCAAGACCAGCAGGACTGAGTGGAGTGCTGCCTCCCGAAGTGCCTGAGTACATTTTATAAGGGCTAGAGAGAGCTGTGTCGCCCTTGTTGCTTTGCTACTTCTTCCCACCATGAACTGCTCCTCCGGCAATGCCTGCCTGCGTGGCACCCTGCCTTGGAGTTGTGAACTGAAACCTCTACACACTGTGAGCTAAATAAACCATTCCTCTTTTAACTTTTGGGTATTGGGAATATTGTCGCAGCAATGAGAAAAGTAACTAGGTAACTCTACCCATTTGTTAAACTGGATCACAGTTGGATAGATCTCAACTAAGATATGCTATGAAGTAAGCTATGTATCACAGAAGGACATCAGGACCTACAAGGTGGCCTGCCGTCACCATGGGATCAAAGGGATGACCTCCCACTAGGAGCAAGGATATGCCATTAGCTTACATCTCAAAGCTCCAAGGTTTACAGTCATACCCAGGGGACTGGCAAAGCCAGGGTGCCACAAGTGATAAAGGAAGGAGTATTGGGGATATGCCATGAGTGGTGTCACACACATGTCCTTCCTCAATGCAGCATTGTCCCCTGACACCCTGTGAGCCATAGCTGCTATGCACTCAGTTCTGAGCATCTGTAGAGAATTAGGGCTGAGACTAACCATAGCTGCCAGGGGTCACACAAGTGCCACCTTTACCCCAGGGAGCAACTGATGGAGCTTCAGGCCCAGACGCCCAGTGGCTTTTGAGAAAATGGAAGGTCTGCATTCGGCACCCACTGTTTGTTGGCTGTTGGTGAAAAGAGGGAGTGTTAAGAGTATCATGTTTGCATCACATATTGCTCATGAAGAGATAATAACTTTTTCTTTCTCTCAAAACCCATAGAAACTGAATGAGAGCTTGTTTCAATTAATAAGTTTGGAAACTGGTTCTTTGATTTCTGAATAGACAGTAACACTGGGAAAGACATTTATTATGGGTTTTCTATAGGAACAGAGAAAAGATCTTTTAGTTTAGTCCTCACTGTCAAGAAAACTATAGAAGTGATGAGTTGCCATTGAAGACTAATAAAGATAAACTTTATAAAATGACTAATGCCAATTTTAGTTTAACTAACTGTTATTCTAACTGTGTCAGTTAGAATGGAGCATGACTGTTTTCCTGAAACTCGTTTGCTACAATGATTATACCATTTTTAGAGTGATCATTTCATGTAAAGGTAGAAAAATAACCTTGGTTATTGGGGAAATCCAATGACCTTTAAATCCTTGTGATTTTCCTGTGAAGTTCCAATTGTTAAGTATCTTTTTGATAAAGCCAAGAATATGTGTAATTTAACTTATAAAGAATCTGTCATTAGCAATTAAATAATACAGCATTAAATCCTAGATAAATGAACAAAGAACTTCATACAAGAAGTAGAGATATAAATCTGTTCATATCTTCATATGTGTTAAATATGATAGTAATATCATAGTATTTTAAAAAACAGCAGACAATGCAATATAGAAAAATTGTACACAGGAAGACCCAAGTATATTCTATGGTTAGAAAAAGATTCTGGAACTGTTCAGATTGCTGGGCTGGGATAAGGCCTGGCCCAAGTCAATTTCAGCTGTCTGACTTGTGTTCCTTATTGGTAGCCCGACCTGAAAATGAGCTTTTCTGATTAAGTCACCCCACAAGCCCATGGCGGAGCTCTGGGAATGGGTCATATGAGTGGCTGCTAGTTTCCTAGTGGCTTTGGTGTAGCAGTCGTGGTTGTGGCAGGGCTGAGGGCTTCCAAGAAAGGTAAGTACATAGCCTGCTTCATATCTGGGAAATGCCAGCACCTGCCAGAAGGTGTTGACAGGGAAGGAGCAGCCTCCTTTTGGAAGTGCCTGATGAGGACACTCAGCATTGGGACCTCGGGCTCTTCTGCCACCTTGTACCTATCAGTGAGGAGGCTGGACTATGGTGTCATTCATACACAGAGGGTTTCTTTCTTTCTGATCTTGGAAGTAAGAGGAAACAGAGGATTTTGAAGTCATGCACAAGAGACAGCCAGTCCACTAGGTCTCTCAGAGATGGTTTGCTTTTGTTTTTGTTTTTTCCATTTCCCCTTAGAAAGAAGGGCCAAAGTAAATAACTTGGAGTGTGTTCAGTCTTCCAAATCTATAATTCATAGAAATAGAATAAAAACTTGCTAAAAATCTGTAGAATCATACAATGTGAGTGTACATGGCAAATTACAGCAATAACATTCGTATTTTATTCTCCAAAATATATATGTATCTCCACAAATTTTGTATCTCCCCAAGGAGTTGCATAGACTACAGTAGAGCTAGCCAAAAAAGTAGTACACATCAGGAAAAGAAAAACTTACATAAATATTTTAATACTAAATTTATTGAGATATGAGATTAACACAAGTTATCTTTGACCTCTGTAATAACAAGAGGAGCTCAAAGTGAAAACCATGAGTTTCCAGACATTTGTTAGTATGGTGAACTGCTGAAGAGTATGTACATTTTTTTGGCAGCCTACCTACCTATCTGTCTGTCTATCTATCTGTCCGTCTGGAGTGTACGTGTCTGCACACACGCATGAGTGTGTGTGTGGTATATGGTTTATCCTCAGCCTTCTCTGCCCAGCTTTCCTCCCTAGTATCCCCACACTACTCCCTCATGTAATGAGTCACCCTCAGAGAACCTAGCACCCTCTGGCCTGCTCAGATGCTTCCAGTTGGGTTTTCATCAGTACCTACCAACATACTTGAATCTTGCCAGGAATTGAGCATGCAGACAGTCTGCATTGTACACCTTTGCAAATATTCTGTTTTCTGGTGTCCAAGTTCTGTCCCATGGTAGCTGAGTAATTTTCAAAGTTGATTTACATTCCTTGAGCCAGACACCTTTTGTGAGCCGCTGCCAAGCCTCAGTGTCCCCATCTCCTGCAGCAACTCTGTAGACTCTGAGCACCTTACAACAGTGTCCTTGAGTCTTAACTCTTAGTGCACAATGCAAAGGCCCAAGGAATAAACTTTGGACCCTGGGTGAAATTTCCTTTTCCCACTCCACTGTAGCACTCGTTCTCTGCTGTAGTCTCTGCAGCTTCTTGGGGGTGTGGGCTGTGGGCTGAGCCATCTGTCATGTTCAGCAGCTTGACATACTGCTCCATATTAGCTCTCCTCTTTCCCAGCCCTCTCCCTTTATACCATACTCCTCCCTGAGATTGTATTCTTTGGTGAAATAATGGCCATTCGTTCTTCAACAGATTGTTTATTAAGTACATATAAAATTTCATAGACTGTCTAGAATGCTGTGAACACAGAGATAAAATTTTATGTTTAGTGACTTATCTGATACTAGCTATTTTCTCAGAAACTACATTGTTTAATATCCTTTCTTGGAGGTCCAAAAATATTGACCAACATGATCTAGAGATGGGCTTGCCCATGCCAGTTAGAAACTCATAGGGGCCACAGACAAAAGTAATCTCACAGAAGAATGCTAAGAAAGGCTTCGGAGAGAAGCCATGGGTAGAGCCACAAGGGCAGGACATAGCGGGTGAGCTGGGAAGACACATCAGAGAAGAGGCAAGAGGCAGGAATCAAGGAGGCAAGGAAGAGAATTAAGGAGGATCAGGAACAGATTGAGAAATGAAGTAGGAAGCAAAACAAGACAAAACCGTCAGGATGAAAGTGAGCATTTCAGGAGCTCCTTCATCCTGGTTCTGAGCCTGCAGGATGTTACGAGATTTTAAAAAATAATAAAATAGGAAATTTTGTGCCCATATGATAATTCATTTAGCAAATGTATACTAATGTGTGTGGCAATTTAAAAAGCTCACAATTTATAGAGGACAAAAATCAACACTCAAAGCATGATGTGGAACACAGGTTCTTTGGGGAAGGATTAGCAAAGGCATTTTCCTCTGGAGAATTCTGTCAAGCAGAACTTGCTTCAGTGATGCAAATGTTCTATCTGATACTGCCCACAGCCACGAGTCACCACATTGGTCACTGGAATTATTAACTTTGGTTAGCTTTAATTAGTTTGACTCTAAATCGACACATGTATGGTAGCTACTGTTCTGGAAGGCAAAGTTCCAAAGGACCCCCGATCTTAGTGAATCTGCAGTGGGTAGGTCTTATCCAAGCCACAAGCAGAAAGATGGAAACCAACTAGGAAGTGAATAGAGGGAATGACAGAGGAAGGCAGGGAGATCAGTGTGTCTGTGTGTGAGGCTGTGACAAGGTCAGTGACAAGAGAGGAGGCTGGAAAAGGCACCGAGGAAGTCATGATGGGCTGTGATTTTAACAGTCCTCATTTAGGAATGGCCCACCCTGCCACTGCTGGGCTCACGTTTGTCTCACTTATCCCCTTGACAGCCCAAGAGGTAGGTGAATTACCCCATTTTATTGATGTAGAGACTAAGGCATTAAGACAGTTTCTGACATAATCAATATAACACAACTGCTAAAGACAAATCCAGAATTTAAAGTAAGATCTGGCTCTTTTGCTTTATCATTTGACCCCAAGCATATGTGCTACATGGGTAGCGTGGGCTCTATGTCATTAGAAATAAGACTATTCTTAGTTGGGATTTTTCTAGGCAAGAATGTGATGATGTAAAAACAGGTGAGAAAGGAAAGGACTAATCAGGAAAATTAAGACTGGCCCACAGGATCAAGGATAGGCAGAGAAGGAAGAGAAGAAATGGGAGTTCCTGGAGAGATCCAGGATCAGGGAGAGCGGCAATAATCAGGAGGCCGCACTGCTAAGAGAGGATCCCTACCATTTCATCAGGCTTTCTGGCAAACACTCTGAGTGTTTTCCAGCTGTGGAGTGAAAGGTATTAACTGGGGAAAGAAGCTGGCAAAATCCCCATCTTGGCCCAGGATCACCACCTCCTGCTCCCGTGCAGAGGCCCTGGCTCCTGCTCGGGATAAGGAAATGCATTTCACACAAGCCGAGTCTGAGGTTGACACTTTTTTCTTTTCCCCAAGTCTCTACTTCTGGTGGCTTATCTTTTCCTTAGTGAGGGGGGAATAGCAGAATGGACTTGTGGGAGTGTTTATAATCCTAGCACTTCAGGAGGAGATGAGGAGGCAGCGTGGTGTGGGAAGAAGACGGGGACAGAGGCGTGCATCCGAGACTTGGATGGAACAGGTGCCCTCCGCCTGACTCATGTTTAATACTTCATGTGTCTCCCGTGAGCTGGAAGAGAACGTGAGGCTAAAAGTAATTTCTATCCAAAATCCAGTCAGGGAGAAGTGAAGCTGAATGTCATAAAAATCACTTTGAGAAAAACTGAAAATTGTAATGAACGCTTATTATGGAAACTGATTTGCAGATGGTGATAGAAGGAAAGATGTAGCTTCTTTTCATTGGTGTTACTTTCATTAAAAGGTGCTACAATCTATATTTCTGTTCTTAAAATCTCTTGACTCATATATTAATGCACTGTCTTCCATTTCTTTCAGTATTAGTTAATTTTCTTTATTTAAAAATAGGTTTATTTAATTTATCCTGGGATTAAGGTGAGCATTAGATGTGAGACCACTTACAGGGACATTGCTGAGAACATGTCCTCTTGAACTAGGTCTTGATTTGGAAAACTGTGGGTGTTCAAGATACCTTTTTTAAAAGTAGCTCTATTGAGGTTTATGTTACATACTGCAAAATCACAAAATGTACCTATATTAACTGTAGTTTGGTTAGTTTTAGTACATTTTAAACAGTTATGCAGACCACCCCAGCCTAGTTACAGAACACAACTATCGATTAAAGTTCTCTCCTGGCAGTTTGCACGTAATCTCTCTTCTCTCCCCATCACCAGGCAGCCACTGACCTGTTTGATTTTGTTTGTCTTTCTACAAAGCTCATGTAAGTGGAATCACACGTGATCTTTTTCATCTGACTTCTTTCACTTCATGAAAGAAGCATGACTTCAAGGTTTAGTTCATGCTGCATGCTGTTTGATATGTCAGAGTTCACAATTCCTTATTGCTTAGTAGTATTCCATTACATGAATATGTACCTTTTGTTTATCCTTTTACCTGAAGATCAATATTTGGATTTTTTCCAATTTTCTTATTATTATAAATCTATTTATGTTTAAATACAAATATTTGTATGAATATATATTTTCATGATGCTTGGATACATGCATAGGAGTAGAATTGCTACATTGTATAGTAAGTGAATCTTTAACTTTAGCGAACTTGTCAAATTGTTTTTCAAAGTAGTTAACAGTTTGTACATACTCTTAACAATGTATGAAGATTCTAATTTCTCCACATCCTCACCGACACTGGGTATTTTGGATGTAACTATTCAAGAAAGTATATAGCAGTGTCACATTGTTGTTTTAATATGCATTTTCTTAATAATAATATTGAATATTTTTCATGGGTTTTTAGATATTTATGTATCTTCTTTGGTGAAGTATCTGTTCATTTTTTTTTCTTTTTTGTAAAGATGTTTGTCTTCCTAGTTTTGAGTTGTAAGAGTTTTTCCATATGTTTCTATATGTTGTGGCTATAAGTCCTTTATTACCTACATGATTTGTAAATACTTTTCTTCTTAGTCTATGGCATGTCTTTGTATTTTCTTTTTGATGTGTCTTGAAGATCCAACCTTTTTAATTGGTGGCATTCAATGTATCCATTTGTATTTTGGTGTTATATCTAAGACATTTCCCTAATCAAGGCTATACAGCATTCTCTTACATTTTGTGCCAAAAATAGAAAAATTATTGAGTTTGGGTTTCATTCTTTAATACGATGACCAAGAATTATCTGAATGTCACAATGGAACTGACAGTCTCTGTTAGCTTTATGGTTTAGTGGTTTGATAATGGTGGGTAGCAGAAGGATAGGTATATATATTGCTGTCATTTTAAATCACTATAACTTGTTCCCAGGAGCCTCACATCATCCCAGCTTTTGAGCACTTGAAAATGTATCTCCTATCTGTTGATCATTAGTCTTCTATGCAGCCACCCCCAGCTGCAGGGAGCCATCGATCTGTACTGAACTGATTCCCAGGCAACTCAATTGAACGTCATTGAACTCCTCCTCTGCATGTTTCTCTCTCTACATGGAATATGGTATTCTTCATGCCCCCTTTGGAAGAAAAAATTCTTTAACTCACTGTGCCTAGCTTAGTACTTGGAATAGCTAATGTAGTTAAACCAAAATGCCGTGTAGTTAACACAGCATTTAAGTTCCAGCAAGGCAGCAGCTTGCCAGCTCTACCATGTGCCCTCTTCTCACGTCCTTTGGCCTTATCTGGATATTTGTCAGAAACAAGTAACGTGGGCCTCCCATGACTTCTCAGGGCGTCCCCCTTCTCTGCCTGAGTATTCTTACGACTCTTTCAATATGCTCTAAGTCTTTCTTGTTCAACAGAACTGAAAGCACCTGCTTCATGCTGGCACAGGATCCAGGTGCCGCTATGAGTGGAGCTCTCTCCACACTGTTTTACGTGTAGTTATGTTCGCATGCAGCTCACCTCCTGCTTCCAAGCCCAGATGCAGGCACTTCCAGGGTGTAAATGGTGCTGAATTCACACTGGAATCTCTCAGGCATCTGTAGTTTAAAGAGTGTATGATACATATTTTTTTAATCAAACATTAGCCCAATCTAACAAAGAACTTTCAGTGCACTTAGACATCCTTCCAATGCTGCAGTAAGCTTCTAAATCAAACATAAACACTCCATTATGACATTGTCAGTTTAGAAATACAGTAGCAAGGCTGTCCTTCCAGGCCTCACTGCCTCTGCACAGCAGTATGTGCTCTCTTCCTTCCCATCTGGATAACACTTAGAGGTTGTTATCATTTGCTTCTTCCATTGAGCAAAATACTTACAAATGTATAGAGAACAGCATTCTCCATACCAACCCTTCAAACACAAACACAAACTGGATCCTCTCATCACAGTTCTCCTTTTGTTTCTTTCTTGTGTGCCTGATAGCGTAAGTCTAACTTGTGAAATCTAACTTGTGAAGTCTATATAAGAACTAGATCCCCTAAAGTAGTTAAATGTACAAACAAGACACTGAGAATTTATGTAGTCTCTTGTTACAGCCAACATTGACTTAAAAACCACAAGTTACCACTGAGCCCCTATGGACTATTCACTGATTTGCTAGAACTACTCCTAGAAGTGTACTTTGGCCTCCCCAAAAAGCAAAAAGAAAAACTACTTTCTTCTCAAGGTTTATGAGAGGCATCAGGAACCAACAGTTAATGTCTTATACTGTGGCAAGGGCCAAGAATACTCATTTAAAATTCTTAAAGGAGACAAAACCTAAACTTTGTGTGTTTTTTGTTTTGTTTTGTTTTCATATAAGAGAATGGTTTATTATAAAATTTAGACAACATATTTTATACAAACTAAGGAAACATTCAACTTGTAAAAGGGAAGTAGAATCACTAATGATACTTTTGTTTAAAATTAAAGGCAAAATGCATATGAAGGAGTCACATTGATTTGGTAGCTATAATGATCTTTAATTTTCAGAAATAAATGTTTGGTACTAGTCTCACTATTTTCTGTACTGTTTTAAGTCTGTAATGACCAGTATACAACTGAAATTTGAAATCCAAATAAATCCTCAATATGTAGAAACCCACACTGGAGTGCTCTACTTTAAATTCCTAAGCAGTAAAGAACTATACATAAGATAAAAAGAGAAGAAAACATTCATCTAACTTCCCTTAAGTTAAAAGGAAACACACTAAGTGCATGTGATACATTTCAATTATGTCAAAAGACATAATTGGTTACTTAAGTGTATCTCTGTTCACTGACTAAAGGTTGATTCACGTTTCCCAATTCCTTTAAAATCTTGTGTTGCTAGTGCCAGGCAATGGATTAATTAAATAATGAGTATTCACAAGTTAACTGCATCCACTTTTATAATATGTAGAAAATGCTTATGAGTTCCTTCTATTAAACCACTGTACAACAATCTATTGTGAAACAGTAGGACTACCATGTCATTCCTTATGAATTTTACCCACAGAACAATGTGTATAATTTGAAACATTTCCTTTGCTTCAAAAGTTACTTGAAAAAAGGAATTCAGTAGATTTACCTGTAAATAATCATCTCAGATTTTAAATCTGCAAAAGTCCACACCTTGCTATTGGGACACATTGAGATAAGGCTAAAATTTTTTTTCAAGTTAATATATTATGAAAATAGAACTATAATTCAGCAATAGATCAGTTTTTGTATTTTTAAAAGAAAACCAGTGAAGGAAAGGACAAAGACCTTCTCATATGTGTTTATCAATGGAAAAGTTTATAATGCAAATTCACTCATTAAAAAACTTAGTTACAAATTACAACATTACAGATAATTCTTTTTGTTTCTTTCACATGAAGGCCTTAGCAACTCACCTAATATCAGTATCCAAATTGGAAGCATCTTGAAATTTTTAAATATATTTCAATACATAAATTTTATGCATGCTTTAGTTTTTAAAAATGAGAATCTAAACAAAAAGTATGACCAGCACCAGCATTTAAGTTTTCTGATTTTAATATTAGTCTGACATAGCATTAGTAACCATGCTTCACTAAAACATGTAATGTACAGTTGCAATCATGATTTAAAACCTAAACTTGGAAAGCCTCCCTTAGACTGACTAACTGGACATGTTTAAGATGCTGTCCTTCTCCTAGTGAGGTATGGTCAGAGACACCACAGCTGGATCCTGTGCCAGTCTACAGCAGGAACAGGAAGGCTAGCAATTTCTTCTGCCCATTGCTGGGAAGTTCCCACATCCAATACCCCTGGAAGGACCACACGGGTCACTTGAACTCTACGGCCATCCCTTGTCCCTTGATGTGAAGTGTCATTCTTGGTGGTCTCCCTAAGATCTGTTCTGCTGCCTTCTACCTGAATTTTGTTCAGTACGCAGCCTTCTCGTTTTTAAATTATTTGAGGTGCTCTTTCAGAATGTTGAGTTGCCTTCTCCCCAAGATGCTGCTTCTCATATTGGCCATCTGGATTCTGCTGGACTCAGAACCAGCTGGGATGCTCAGACACAGAAACTACTGCTCAGCCTTGGTCATGAGCCCCAAGGCCATTCTTCTGGGTCAGAGGAAACTGGGCCCACCAGGCTCACATCGACTGCTCACATCAACCCAGACTGTGCTGAGGTATAATGCAACTGATTCTCATAACTCCATTCCCATCTGGGTCCAGATACAGTACTCAACAGCCTTGAAGAGTTTGACTTTAACCTTTTTTTCCCAGTGTCTGGTCTTACATTTTTCTATCCACTATGGCATCTATTGGACAGAAGATTTTTGTCTCCATTTACATTATAGCAGCTTTGGCTTCTTCCATAATTCAGTGTCAGCATAAGGGGAGACCTTAGAGATGTCCTAAGCACAAGCCCTTGTCAAGGATTTTCTAAGTAAGTCTTTTCCTTGAAATCTTTATATCTTTGATATACTTGAAGAAATTATTTTTGTAAGTTCATTTCAGCCCAGTTTGTTGCGCATTACCATAATTTCTAAATGGAAACAAAGTGACCATAATAGAACTTGAACATTCACCACAACAGTTCAAAAGATAAAATAAAAATAAAAATTGCCTCATCATTGTCATACTGCTTCACTTTTCATCTTATATCCCAATTCTCTTTCCAGAAAGGTAAAATAATTACTTGTCTTTAGGAAATAAATGCTATTTACTTACCAAAAAATTTCATAAGAACTCAATTGAAGAGACACAGCTGGTAGTTCTAGGCTTAATGTTGTCATCAACCAACCTTGATACAAACCAGAGTCTTTTCTGTTTTGATTCTTCCAGGAGTCTGGACACTTGAGTCAAGAGTACTTTGCTGCTGGGTGGCAATCATAACCTGGTCTTTGGGCATTTCCTCTACGCCATTGTGGTTGTAATAAGCTCTTGCTGTGGAGTTTGTGAATGTGATAGGGGGAAAGAGTACAATTAGTGGCTCCTGAAAGGTCTTTTATGTCAAACAGAGAGCTGTCCCAAACCTATAATCAAGCTAGTAGATCGATTAAATTCTATAGTCTAGAGAACATTGTTTTTAACATGTATGATTTTGTGTATTTAGCTTTTCCAGATAAGTGGCCTCCCAAAGAGTTAATACTGAACTTCCTGGAAGCTGAATTGTATTCTAAATGCTGGGGAGAAGGGTGCCCTTTGAAATAAAGTCTGATGGGTTTTCTCCCAAGCAAATGGCCACTCATTGATTTATTTTTGATATTTTCCATATAACCTGTGTGAGGAAAATTAAATGTACTGGAAGATAAATATTTCATGCTTTACTTTGCTGTTTTACTAGTAAATCCTTTGTAGTACAAAAAGCATATCAGCAAGTGACTGAAATTTGTTCTTTTTATGAAATAGCCTCTGGCTGAGATGAAGGATTTCCAGTTATTTAGTTTATGATAATATACCTTCCTGAGCACTGATCACAAGTGGAAAATACAATTCTTCATGTCATGTCAGTCTCCATTCCTCATTTTCATGGTTCTGTTGTGATTATGCATGGCCTGGGTACCCTAGCAAAATTTATTTTGAAACGTTGCAAAGATTACAGTAATCTGTGGCACAGAAAAAAGTGATGGCTCTTGAGTTTGGTAAATCTAGGTCTTTTGCCTGCCCAACCCCCACGCCCAGACTACTGTCAGAGAAAAGGCCACATTAAAGAAAAGAATGATTGAGAAATGCAGCTGGCAGGAAGATGGAGGAGGTGGCTTCATCCAGCGAGCACCCACACGGTTCATCAACACTGCCTCACCCAATTTTCCTACTCCGTGACTCATCACTGAGATAAATCAATCAGATGGCCATCCTGCAAAATGGCACTTCTGAAACTCTGGCTGATAAAAAGCTCAGATTTACTGGGAAGAGGACATGGTCTCTGTGGTACAAATAAGCAGTGCATACTAAATCTCCTACATGTACCTTGACACTTAATTCTTCTGTGATTGGAGTCATTGACTACTTCTGGTCAGTGGGTTGTGAGGAAAGGTACGTCCAGGAGAAAAGGGAACTTCGCAAGCCTGTTGTTGAAGTGGCAGCATCCCAAAAAAGAGAGCCTTAGTCAGCCCGGAGCAGTTAATTTCTTATACGTATAGTGATACGTTAATATTCTGCCCTGCTCGTTCTTCTCCTGGCACTACCCTGTGCCCATTAGGATGCCGAGCTGTGTGCTCCATCCCCAACCTGAATGACTCACTTTGTTCAGCAAGAATAATAGGTCTTATCTTTGCAGGGTAATACAAGTTTTTCAAAGTGACCAGCCTTCCAGGCAGTCCAAAATACCATTATCTACTATTAAGTGGCTACTGTTTTGCCATATGTTGTTTGCTTGATGAGTCGTGCTGTGTGGCTTTTTAGTGAGCTGAAGTTTTTAATAAGCTATTTCTGATCCTTATATCTTTTCTGTTATATAAGTATTTCTAGAAGTCTCTGTTTATGGAAAGACAGCCAGAGGTTGTTTCAGTGACTCTAAATCTTCCCAAATATTTCTTGTCAACCCCAGTAGAATTTAAATAAAATTTCCATTACTCAGACTTCACCTTTAGAGCATGTCCTTACTTTTAAGAACTTAAAAGAATTCTTAAGAATTGGAACTTTGTTTCAGTTTTATTGTCTGAAGGAAACCAATTGGGAAATAGACTTAGTTGGGAGAGTGAGAACTGAGATTGAGGGCTGAGCGTCCCCAGCATCTGCTGTGTCTACAGAGGTAGGAAGGTAGGTGTGGGCTAACAGCACTGAATTCTCACTCATTCTCTAGCTTAATTCTTGCTTTTCTTCTTGAAAATAAATGAATAAAATACCCCAGAAAACAAATTAGACTTAATCTACAATCATTTTAGTATAAAGAAATTTATACCAATTATCCATCTCCTGTTTACTCCTGAGTACAAGTATTATGTGAGAAATGTAACTGAACTATGTACCCTTGGCTGTACCAACATATATACAAGGAAATATATCTTTTTAAAAGCCATTAAAATGATAGATCGGTTTCAAGGGGAAAATCTGCATCACCAGACTTTGTTTCACTTATATTTGTGTCTCCAGCCATGATCTATAAGGAGACCTGTGCATTTGGATCATTAATCTTCCTAATGCATGTATTAGTGTCTTTCTGGTTGTAATTTTGGTTTAACCTTAACTCTTTGTTGCAGATACCTGTGGTGGCTATGTAATAAACTACCAGAAAATTCTGTGATTTAAACAGCAACGTATTAGAGTTCACAAGCTGATTCTTCTTTTGCACATGGTTTAACAGGTCACTTATTCAACTGATTCAACCGAGAATTCAGCGGGGGCCAGGAAGTCCCAGATGGTTTTTTTCACCACTCCGGTTCTTTTCTGGCTGGCCTTCTTATCATCAATAGCACAGCGAAGACTTCCCAGAGGGAACATTACAAAGGAATAAGCCCCAGTGTACAAATGCTTATTACACCTCTGCTTGTATATTACTTGCCAGAATCCCTGCGGCTGAAGCGTGTGGCTTGGCCAAACTCACCAATGTAACGTTCTGCCTTCCACATTAGTGAAGGTTTGTTGTAGGATACACACGATGTAACAAAGTCAGGGAAGGAGACAGCCCAGCTATGATCAGTATTATGGCAAACCTCAGAGAGTTGATTCATTGTTTTTGATGTTGTCGTGAGTGCACACATAGCAGGTCCTTCTTCTATCTCTGTTCTATCTGTGCTGTTCTATCTCTGCTGTGGTCTCTCAGCAATCTGTCTCTGCTCCTGGCTGAGCCTTGGCTGCCCACTGGCCTCCTCCTGCTTTCAACACCTCTCACATCCTCCACTTACTCACAGTTACACAGGCTGCCTTGCCTCTGTTTGACATTTTGCCTTTGACCCTGTCTCAGACTGCTGACTCACTCTCATTTTCTGCCCCATTCATTCTGCCCAGGAGAAAGGAATTTGCTACTCCTTAGCTGGTCACTCGTCAGTCTCTCAAGCAGCTGCCAATAGCTGAGTCACCTCGCAGGCTCTCCACAGCCGCCTGCCTTTGTTCAGATGCCCTCTCTGTTTGTGTTAGCCTTGCTCACAGTGGCGGGCCAATGCAGGACTGTGAGCATCACAGCCCTTCAGCAAGGAGCAGTCTCTCCCTCCTGCTTATCTATTTGTGCTGTACAAACAGATAAGAGGTGGGATCCAGAAGAACCCCTTTCTGTTTGAAGAGCCAGTTTTTTTTCTCTACTCCCAGCATCCTTTTCGCCTCTGAAGCTGGTCCTGATAACCATCCTCAGGTAACTGACTGGGTAGTTATAGATGCCATCCCTGGGCAGGCTGTGATTGGTGTCACATATACCATGTTCTGTCTTTTGTCTTAGATCTCTCACTCACACCATTGTCTCATATTAGGCTATTTGGTCTCATGTCATTGCTGTGCTAAGTAAAAGCCAGCATCTTGGGGTAATTTTATGTGTTGTGGGAAACTAAGTTGCATTAAAGTCTTTGGTGTTTCTAATGATCTAAATTTAATGTTCAAAAAGTTTTTCATAACTTTCTAAATACAAAACAGTCTTAAAATATTATTTAGTATATTTTTATGTTTATTCATGAGAGCTCTAGAAGAGATCACAGAACTTTGTAATAGTGGTGACCTTCTAAGGGAGAAACTGGGCTGCTGGTTGTTTACTTTGCATTAGATGGCCTTTTCGCCTTATGAACTTTGGACCATGTGCATATATTTTCTATTTTTAAAACTAATTTCCTGAAGTATGACTCCTTTTCATTAAAAGTCCAGGGCCAGAATGTGGTATAATTTCAGGGAAATCTGTTTATATAGGTGTAAAGAGCCATGCTGTGAGCAGTGCTGTAGATCCTGGTGTGGTAGTGCATGTTGGTAATATGGGCACTCAGGAGACTGAGGCAAGAGGATCACTGCGAGTTTGAGGCCAGCATGGGCTACATCGTGAGTTCAAGGCCAGCTTGAACTACATAGCAAGATCCTGTCTCAAGAAAACAACAAAAAAACTTTCTGTAGAATTCAGAATCTATTTTTTAGTATAAGTGACTAAACTTGGTAATTCTGTTTGCCTATTGGCTACTTGCAAAGTAAGTATCAGTAAACAGGGTAACAGAGCTTACTTTTTACAGTTTAAGGAGCATGAGATAACTTAAGGCATGGAAGAATCAGCTTTTTTCTTGTTCTACTTAAATGAGTATTATATCTGCTGTCCTGTTTTCTGGAGGCTTCAATAATATAATCAATTACATTGCTTTGAGGAATGAAGGTTTTGAGCTGTTATCAAGATTTTTCTAATCATCTATTGTCCTTAAAAAATACCTGTTAACTGTTCACCTTTCCTTAGGTACTGTTTCAAGTTAGGTACCAGATTCATCATAGGAATGCTATGGTGAGATTTATTTGGATCAGACCCTCAGTTTCCCCTCCACTGTCTCAGACTCAGATCTGTGATTGAAAACCATAGCATAAGCCAGGATGGCCATTCATGTACTTAAAAATGGTAAATGCTTAAAATCTAAAAGTGGCTATCACTGAGTTGGCTGCTAAACAACAGCTTTCACAGTCAGGATAATGTCACACCCACTTAGCTATGCAGTCAATGAGGCCAGCTACTGATGGTCCACCAGAGCAATAATTAGGGTGTCCAGCAAATAAGCATATCTGCTTCCTGGCTTGCAGATGTAGATAATGTTATCTGAGCAACTGGCATCTGAAGCACCCATACTGGATCTGAAAAGCACAGTCAGCACAGAAAGAAATGGTAAATAATGTTTGACCTTCCAGTTCTGCTGGAAGGCTGTCTATATTTTTTAATTAAAACTAATTTCATCATGTACTTGATAGACAAAGGTTGTGTTTTCTTTCTAATAACAAGCCTTCCTAAGCAACAGGCCAGCTGCTTTGCTCTGGTTTGGTGTGAATCTTTTGTGAAAACTTTAGGTTCTTCTTTTGAAATGTGTAGTCAATAATGTTCTCTGATTCAATATAAATTTGAAAAAAATGAAGTAACAGAACCTTACATTTCTTATCTGGTGGTGAAACTTGAAGACAGGATTTTTTTCTGTTTCACAGCCTCTATTACAGAGAACATAAGAAAATCACTTTTAATGGAGTGAAATGAAGCAGAATATTAAAGGGCTCCACTGTTTATTCTTATTCTTCATCATTTTAATAACATATATGATTTTAAATAGGCTAGGGCAATGAGTATAATTCAGTGGTACCATACTTGCCTAACATGCTCAAGCCCCCTCAATTCAATCTGTACTACTGCAAAAAATAAAATAGTCAAATAAAATGTAGGTGATTTTTTTAGAGAGCAGAATATATTTATTGGGGGAAAGAAAGCTTCTGTCTGAGAGAGACAAAAGGGGTCCTTAAGTGGGTTGCCAAAGACTCTGCCTTGTCTTTTTTTTTTTCTTTTCCTTTTCTTTTTCTTTTTCTTCTCTGTCTTTCTTTCTTTGTTGTACCAGGGATCGAACTCTTGACCTTATGCTTGCCAAGCAGGCACTTGTGCACTGTGCTAAACCCCAAGCCCCAACCGTGCCTTTTCTAGGGACTTTATAGAGCAAAACTATGAGGTGAGGCAGATCATGGGGAAAATGGGAAACTGCAAGGTGAACATGAGGCGGGACAAAACTGTGGTCAACCAATAAGATTACAAGTATAACCACTCAGGTAACATTAATTAAATCAGGATCAAATGGGAAAGCAAATCACATAGCAAGTGGGCATGAGTACAGAACAGGAGTCCTTCCTGTAGGGGATGAGTCCTGGCTTCCTCAAGGTGATCGATACCTATATAGAATATCTGTCTGTGGGTGATTTATTATCAGAAGATGAATATACAGTTTGTCTCATTTAAAATGTCAATGACTAATTTATTTTATAAATTGAAAATTAACATACTCCTTAGTCTCCACCAAAAATGATGTGCTATTTCGTATTTAGATTGTATTCACTTTAGTATAAGTAAATAAGTAGTTTAGTTTTAGTTCATGATTCTCACTCAAGGGAAAATGGCCATTGTTTTCCAATGGGAAGTACAAGGCAGACAGGTTCCTGGGGGGGCTGAGGGAGGTGCAGGACATTGACATCAATACTCAGAGTACAAATCAGTGGTTTTCTTTGTAAGACAGTCAGGGCACATTATTCTTACAGAGAGAAGGCTCAGTTTTCTGTAGCTATATTTGATTTGCAGTGTGATTGAGTGCTGGGGACTTAATGCTCTCCTTGAGCATTTGGATTTTCACCTATGAGGGCATTCTTACGAGTGGGTGATTTTCCATGAGCAGATTCAGAGGATGGACTTTGTCCTCCACTGACAGAGCCCATGAGAGAGATGATTCTCTGGCTAATGGTGCAGTAAACTTCCAACTTTTGAGGAAAGAGCAGAGTTTCTGTTGTAGTTCACGACGCTCTACTAATGTGGAAATCTATTTACTCATGTCAGTGCTCTGTTGGTTTTCTTAAAAAATTAATCCTATCTTTATAAAATGCAGTAATGTCTTACACAATAGTTTATTCTATGTGTACTCTGAAAAAATTACGATGGTCAATTAACTTGAGCAGAAGACTAATTTTGTCACCAAGATGTGTAAATGTAGAACTGTCAAATTCACATTTATTCTTCAGAATATTTCTGTTGATGAACTATTAATTGTAATTTTATGAGTTTTATTATGTCAACAGGCAAAAGTCACAAAATATGAGTTTTTAATATTTGAGTGTTCTTAAAAAACATCAAAGCTTTCAACATCAACTGGTTTTTGTACAGAGTATGAAAAAGAACATCAGAAATAAATTCCCATATAAACTACAGTGAAAATATCAATAGCACCATAAAAAAAAATATTTACTTCAGTTATCACACCTAAGGCAGTGTGCACACATGACAAGAGCGTGTTCCATACACATGCATCACTTACACTGTCGACACGTCTTTTGCTTTCCTGGCCTTTTTGTATGATATACTTGACATCTCAGTAGTCTTGCTGTTTTTTCAGGAGATTCTTATTATATTACACAGTATGTAGTTAACAGGAATATAAAATATCAATAAAATAAATTATCAAGTTCTTGATATGTATTGTGCATTTAGAATAAACATCAGCATTTTCACATCAGCTGTCTACCTTCCTTCAGTATCTAAAGGATAACATCAAATTCCTGTATGAACCACAGTGAAAATACCAATAGAACTGTAACACAGAAGTAAGCTTTGCTTCAACTATCACAGCCACGGCAGTTCCACGTTCCATGAACATGTGTTGCTTACACTGACAGCACGAGTGCTTAGCTTTCCTGTCCTATGTGGCAGTCTTGTCACTCTCATCTCTTCCTGTTTTGTCAGGAGCTTCCTACTAGACTGTATAACATGTATTTAGCAGGGAAATAAGATGTCAATAAAATACAATATCAAGTATGTAACAAGTGCTTAAAATAGATACCAGCATTTTCGCATCAGCTTTTATTTGGTTACAAAACCTAAGAGGTAACATCAAAAATAAAAACCTATGTGAACTACAGTGTAAGCACAAACAAAAGTCTACCACATAAGTAAGATTTGCCTCATACTCGGGGCAGTGTTCACACATGACAACTCGGTTCCATACACAAGTATCACTTACACTGATAGCACGTATGTTTTGTTTTCCTGTATTTTCTTGTAGGGCACGGTTGACACATTAAATGCCATTTAACATTTCTGTTTGCCCCAAGAATACTCACTAGCATCACTTTGCAGTGCAGAGTTTACCCTGAGATAATTCACAGAATACATCTTAACTGTACTCGTAAGGTTTGTCACAAAATATCTCACTTTTACTATTATTTTCCCATCACTCTAGTATTTTGATAGTCTTTGGAAACAAAAGATATCATTCTATTTATAGCAATTTTTGCAATAGTACTTACAGTTACAAAATATAGTAGTTCTAAGTTGCTGAAAACTAACTGAATGTTGGTAATGAGCTGTGCTTTCTAAATGGGAAATGGTTTTCCTGAAATCCTTTAGGAAGAAAACAATTGGCACTGTTGAAGAGAATGACTGTGTTAAGGAAGGTCTGGATGGCAGTGCCCAGCCGGGAGGTGGCTGTTAGTCCAGAGGAGAGATGGCATAGCTCAAATTCTCAGCGTTCACCAGTAGGTCAGCATTTGGGTTTGCAGTCATTTGCAACAATGCCCCAGGTTTCCCAGAGATGATCTGCAGAATGGAAAACCCATTAGGCCTCTGCTTTAAAGTCACAAAACGATCACTTTCCAGCTGCCCTGCAAGCCAAGTTTCCCGATCTATTTAGAAAGATACACTAGCCTCTGAGCCCTGCCGATGCAAATATTTAGAATGAAAATACCATAAGGATGGGAAAGTGGACAGATCTTGGTTGACATCAGCACAGATATTTTCAAGCCAATTTTAACTGATTTATGAATAAATGCATATTCCAGTCTTGAGAGTTAAATATTTAAAAGTGAGCTCCCTTTTAGAGTTCATGTATAATACAAGGCCAATTTTCCGTGCTGCAGACTTCCTTTCTTCATTTCCTTCTTTTTAATACATGATAATTATTATTCTTATTCCATCCTTTTTCAGTTCCCTGCATGAAAAATTATTTAAACATTGCACACAAATCTTTGTAAAAGAAGAGAAGAAAATTCCGCTTGTGGGTCTCAGCAGGAGTGAAGCTAATGCAGCTTAAAATAATGCCGAAAAAGAAGTGCTTATCTGCAGGCAGAGTGCCCCTGATTCTCTTCCTGTGCCAGATGATTAGTGCGCTGGAAGTACCTCTTGATCGTAAGTATTAACGATTTAAAGCTCTTAGACCCAGGAGCCAAAACCTCCCAGCATTTACCATCACCCCAAACAGTGTGGACAGAGAAGGTGTCTGTGGACCCTGAAAAGCTAATCAAAATTAATTTGGCTTTTGCCTTTAGCACCTGGTGTTTATAAAGACTCTCACAGTAGAAATGACCATTGAAATGGTCAGTGCTTTGTCCCTTTCTTTCGTTTTCCTTCTTCCCTCTCAGGTGCCTTTTGTGTGCCATGTAGAAATAGACTCATGCAGCTGCCATGACCTTCCTGGCAGGCGGCTCTCATCGAAGTAGTGCTGCAAGCAAGCCGTTCGGGCCACGTTACAGGGACTGTGCAAACTTCCCCTTCCCATCACCCCACCACTTCCTTCCTCAGGTGTTGAGAGTGCCCTCGAGAGATTGGAAGATGGTCTCTTCAACCCTCTGCTTTGCCAAATCCCCTAATCATCGTATTTCATCTCTCTTGATTCATACAAGACACATTTGTTTTACTTTCTAATCTTGAACCTTAAATATGACTCAGTAACTAGGGAAAGTTTCTTATCTACAAGCCTGATGAGTACTTATTTTTTGGTTTAAAGAACATAAAGTCCAAAATGAAAATTTGTGAGCCTAAGACACGTAATCTACAAAAACACTGAAATGAAGCAAACAGTAGCTATGGCATTTAGTCCACTCTTTTCCCAGCAGTAACATATTTGCCATATTTTCCCTCTTCTGGAAGGTCTGTCTATGAAAAATAAAGATAATAATAGACTCCACCTGGTCGCTTCTCCAGCAATGGGGAAGCAGCCTTTCGAATCTGGACAATTACTGTACTTCAGAATTGATTTATCCTTTATCCCTAATCTGCATGACCTGTTTAAATCCTTTAACTTCCTGAATAGAACATCTGTTTGGCAAGCTTTCCAAGGTGCAAGAAAGATAGCACTTTCCTGGGGCTGTTCGATTGTTGGGATGTCCATTCTTGCATAGAAGTAGCAACTGCCAGTGGAAAGACATTAGAAAGAAATGTGGTTTGCCCCACACTTTATTCACTTCTTTTACCATAGTTTTTTAAAGTACTATAAAATGTGATACTTTTATTTTGAAAAATACCCATTGAATTACCTTAATTTCAATTTAAAAATACAAATATAATTGCTTAAACACATTGGAGTGGAAACGTCTAAGAAAGCATTTGCCCTAACAGATACACAGCAAAGCAGGAAAAGCACTTGAGAGAGATGCTTTTGTTCTCCCCCATGTTAAATACATTCTCCCTTAATCTGACTGCTCAATCTAACCATCAGAGGGGAACAGGCACCTCCGGCTAACTCAATTATCACTGCTAATGGAGAAGAGGCATAGCCATGATGAAAAGAAAGTCACGGATAACCCAGGCACTCCTGCATTAACCTTTGCAAGTAGTAATGACAGGCTGCACCGCAGAATGATTGGAATTGCATTCAAATGTAATGTCTCCCCTGTCCCTACCCCACACACCCTTCCTTCAGTGCATGAGCTGCCCTATGGTGTAGGACCCAGCAATCCCCGGGTGATTGAAGAATTTGAACGTAGAAATACGCTATCAGTGTAAAAAGTTGAGGACTTAGATGGTAACTGTAGAAACATTCCATTCTGAAATCAGGGCTGGACCTGGTTTGGATGAACAGTGTCATTGCTGCAGTGCTCCATTGTTATGTATTGTTACCATGTGCTTCGTGATGTCTGGCATAATAGGATCAGACACGACACAGTATGTGACAACTCGAATTAATTGTAGATTTCAGCTATTTTTCAAATTAGACATAATTACTTGTCCAGCACAGTATGTATGGGGTGGAATTAGCCACTTTTATTCCTGGGAGAGGTTTTTTATCCTACAGCATTGCTTTTGTTCTTCCACATGTTTATGTGAGAAGCTACTGCATCAGCAAACAAAACCATGAATTCAAGTTCTTCTCTTGAACTTCATAACTTCACCCTTCACTACATGGGTTTTTAGGTCAAATCAAATAGAAAAGACACCCCTTTTATCTTTAGGGTTCTAACGTTTTCATTACTAACATCTGATTTTTTTTAATCCCGTTTGCCCACTCACCTGCTGATATTGATGGGGAAAAAGCAAAACTTCTTGAAGACTGTAAGTGTCTTTCTATAAATTAATAGGCAGTGTGAAAATTTGACTGTGTCTGCTTTTTTTTAATATACTGTGATTAAGTGCACAGTGCTATGCCTTGTGATGAATGACTTTTTAAAGCATGTGTGTTTACTGTAGCTAAACATTGTACTTAAGTACCAAGGTACAGATGTAATATACTACCTGCATGAATTGTGAAGATCTGATTATTACCATTTTGTGAATATGTTGCTGTACTAACTTAAAAGTTTTTATTTGCATCTGATGTAACTCAATGAGAAAATTCACAGAATATAGAGACAGTGATTATCCAGCACTAAATGCTATTAAATGCTTGCTGAAATGAAAATGCATCTTTTGCTATCTTTTAGAAGGTGGGTTCTCAAGGCAGCAGCTGGGTACAGTCTTTTCCTGTGTTAGCCTTCAGATCTGTGTAGATTAGTGTTTCTAGCACCCCTCAGTAGAATAACCCAGCAAATTAGGATATTGTCTTGAAGTGTGCAAGAGACAAGCAGCTGCCACTCACTTCATTTCTGAGCAGCTTGTTACAAGCAAAATTTCTACTGCTTCTGACAGCTGGGCAGCATTTATCATCTAGCAAAAAAAAAAAAATGGAGGTCTTCAGCATTTGAAAATTCCCTTTGATGTTGGATTAACGAGGAAAATTATGTAAAATCTCTTATTACTGCTTATTATTGCAAAGCATTTACTAATTGCCATGTGACCTGAGCACTGTTCAGAAAGGTACCTCCAGATGGTAAACTCCTGGCAGTTAGCAGTGGTATAAAAGCCAGCTCAGCTGCAGATGCATGAAGAGAAGCTCTGCATTTGAAAGCACAAATTTGCACCTCTGTCACTCCCAGAAATGCACAAGGAATTGAACTGGATCAATTCATTCATTCGAGTCATTCTTCAGGATCACCTTCCCCTCTGTCATGTTCACTCTTTTAGGCATGTGGAATCTCGGGCTTCCTTTCATTATCCCAAATTCTGTACCACCGGGCCTCAAAGTTCAGTCTCTCACAGGTGAAGCTGAGCCAAATCAAAATTACTAGGATCATAATTTAAAAATAGCAAACAGCATTGAGCCATTATCCTGTTGGCATGTGCGAAGAATTTACACACATTACTGCATTAGCCCTCCCACTACCCTAGGATGTAGATACTTCTTTTAAACCTCATTTTCCCTTGAAGGAAACTGGGCTTATGGAAGTTAAGAAACTTCCTTAAAGTCTCATAGTTAGTAAGAAATAGACACGTTCTTAACCACTGGACTGGACTGCTATCAGAAGGAGAGTTCAGCATGTCTGATAAGTCTGTGTTGTGGAGGACTTTGCTGTACACTGTATGATGTTCAGGCTGGGAAGAGTGGATTAGCTGTAGGGTTAGGATGGATCAGAATGTTGCTAAAGGGAAGGGAAATTGATCCAGTATTCCACATGTAATTGGTGAATGGTAAATGATGACAAAAAGAGTTTAATTTTCGTTGAGTACATTAGTTGTTACCTTGATATTTAGGAAGATGCCAAGTGAAGCAGTAAGACAAGAGACAGAGCAAAAGAACAGAACCATGTTTGCAGATTTATAAGACTTTGGATGCAGAGGCAATAAGTTTAGCCCAGCAACCATGAAGCTCAACAAAGAGAGACAACAGCAGGGAGAAGTTGCTGAGGTTTGAGAAGTGCTTAGTTGGCAGGTGGAAGAGGTTTTGCAAGGAAAGCACAGTGTGGGCAGAGGACAGAGAAGATCCAGAAGATGAAAAACATAGTGAGCCAGAATGTCGGATGCAGCATTGAAAGAAAGGAAAGCACAGGTCCAACCAATGGTCCTGGGAAAGTTTGCACGATTCCAGGAGGCACAGAAGGGCAGGGCCACTTCATTGCAGGGATCCATGTACCATTCACGTTGTGGGCTGTGCCCGCTTTCTCAGCTTCAGCACTGCTCACATCTGGGGCCAGATAAGTCTGTGTTGTGGAGGACTCTTCTGTACACTGTAAGATGTTGAGAAACATTGTGACTTCTCTCTGCTAGATCCCAGGACCACCACCATCCTAGCTGTGTCCGTCTAAATTGTTTCTACCTGTGGCCAAAAGTCCTTGGAAAGATGGAGGCAAATCGCCTCCTGCTGAGAACCACTAGTCTGTATAAGCAGCTCTCCCTGGAGATGCCCAGGGTAGAGGGGCCTTGCTGCAGGAGCTCGTCAAGGGAGCTTGGTGGTTTTTCTGCTTTGTGTCTTCTGAGTCAAACCATTTGCTAGTCTCAGAAGCAAAAAAACAGAGGTTAGAGTAGAAGGTTTTTCTAGTCCCTTCCTGTTCTAACATGCAGTAATTCTGATTTTGTAAGAGGAAAGACATGGTGATCTTAGAGAAACTCAAAGATTTAGATACTGACTTTCTACAGGTTCAATTGGTCTAGGTCAAAATAGCCTCTACAATTTGCTGATAAAGGATTGGATGATACTTTTAAGAATGAAATTGTCTCCTAGAACAAGAAGTTTGATTACATTAATTTTCCAAATAAGACTACTTTTCTTTCTTCCCAACACACTTCTATTCTAATCTAAGTGACAATCTTTATAATATTAGCTTCTCGGGGCTGGGGATTTAGCTCAGTGGCATAAGCACCTGCCTTGCAAGCAGGTAGTCGTGAGTTCGATCCCCAGTACCGATAAAAAGAAAAAAGACAAAAAAAAATAATATTAGCTTCTCAAATGCATGTGTTCCCAATATATATTAATTTACAGTAGCATACTAATAAGCTGTAAGTCAGCAACTGTTTCCTAAAAAAAAGAACCAAATATTCCTCATAATTTAAAGTTCATTCAGAGTCATTATTTGAACCAAAGGTATCAGAAGAATTTCTCATTGTTACATCAGAAAAAAATTATCTGAATGTTAGGCGTGTGCTGATAATTATTTTCTCAGCTTTTTAGTGTGGGAAAATGGGCTTTGTGGTTGTACACAAAGTTACTGAAAGAGAAGTTATGGCTTAACTTTGCTTTTTTAGGAGACTTTTAATTGAAAATCTATTGAGGTAGGTGCTGCCACCATAGAAATTGTAGAAATATTTTAAGTATATTTAATCTAAGGCAAGTGATCTTGATATAGGAAAACTGTTTACTATTGTGATATTAAATGATTTATTTCTTTACATTATTCTTTCTTCCATAATTAAGTGGTACAACCTCCAACCATCACTCAACAGTCTCCAAAAGATTATATCATTGACCCTCGGGAGAACATCGTAATCCAGTGTGAGGCCAAAGGGAAACCTCCTCCAAGGTGAGTGTGTTTTCTGCTTTCGTTTGGCTCTTGAAGTAAGTCTGAGGACTTCCTGGAATATAGTAGTGAGTTTGGAAATTCTGTAGAACAAAGTAGGCAATGTAACATATGTTTATTTTTAGTTTGATGTTTTTCAACGTGATTCTAGTTTACTCTGGTTTGTCTAGCCAACTCCCAAGATCCATTTCAGCTCTTCAAAGATACTAGAGGTAACTTCTTATGTCCTGCATGTCCCTAAAGTATCCATTGTAGGTTTATTGTTTTGTTTCTCTGTTTAGAGCCAATTTACTGTACTTAAAAACCAGATTACTGTATTTATATTTTTTTGTTCATAACTTGGGGGAATAGGTGCAAAGCTCTAATCTTGGTTTTGACACTAATGACCTTCTGATGTGGATCCCTTTTCTCTGGGCTTTAGTTTCCTCATCTGTTAGAATGAAAAAGTTGGATTCGATGACTTTCAAGATCCCTCCTCAGTGGCCTATAAAATAGTCTTAAATAGTTTTTCAAACTTATGGTTCAGTACTCAAGATTCTCCAGATGGATCTTGGCACAAACACTGTATAATCCTCTCCAGCTGTGCACTGTGTAGATGGGAAATTGATGTTCTGAAATGCTGCATCGTGCCTCCAGAGTCCCACAGTGCCTGACCTAGAACTTGTCCATATGAGTTTTAGAGTAGGGATACTTTAAAACTATTAATTACTATAACAGTTAAGTATAATAATTTAATAACCAGTTAAAATAATTCAGTGTAATCATTTATCAGAAATAAATAAATGAAAGTATTTTTAGAATTTCATTTTCAAGTTTTTCTATTACAGGTTTTACAAAGCTATCACAAAATAGCTCAGAAAAAATTAACTGGTATTAAATACCTATGTGTATCAAAACTTCCAACAAATGTTTGTTTCAAAACAATATTCTGCCTTATTGAAAACCCTCTGTCAAACAACCCCTAGTGTGACATCCTTTGGTGAAGTCCCACTCAGCTTCACATCTAGGAGTACTTAAGTCCTCCTTAACTCTCTGTAAGTGGGAATTTCTCCTCCTCTGCATGGTTCATATTTGGGGTTGGATAATATTGTTGTTGTGATCATTGAGGTTTTCTGTGCATAGCAGGATAGTTAGCAACATCTCTGGCCTGTACTCATGAGCCCTCCAGCAGCCTCCTCCACCACCATCTCCTGCTGGGTAGTGACAGCCAGTGATGGAAGGAATATCCAGTGGGCCCCGAAAACACTAAGAACTTCAGGGATCTATGCCTCTATGCTATTTTGGCCATCACTGGTTTGTGCCTGGTTATAAAGTATTTAATTACATGTGCCCTATGACTTTTATATAACATTATCTTTTAATGTAGATAAAACTGAGGCAGGGCAATCTCCACTGACAGTTTGACACACCTTCTTCAAAGTCACAAAATCATCTTTAGAATTAAAAATTCTCAAAAAAATCACTTATATATAATTATCATCTTGTAAGAATTAAAACACCTCAAACTTGTGTCTGGTATCCTATTCCTACCTCCTCTTTGCATTTCAGTAATTTGAAATGGTGTTGATCAATTTTCAGCACAGGAAGAGAGTACTTGTGGAAGATTTTCTTGGCACATTTTAGCCCAAAGCAGATCAACTCTATGAACCAGGAGGCTTGTAATAAAAATGCTAATAAATCTCAAAGGGAATGTGCCTTAAAGACCTATATCCTATATTTTCTTAGAAAAATGACAGGCAATTTGTGTTATATTTGGGTTGTTTCTAAAAAAAAAGACATGTACTTCAAATGTATAGCCATCATTTTTTCTAAGTCATGATTCAGCGCAACATTTTAGGTATGGGAACCTATTGTTGTTTTACCGGATATTAAAAGTGTGATAATTATTTCTAGAAAACCATAAGACTTATTAGAAACTTGTTGAACAGTAGCCCTTTTTGAACCATTAACAAGCTTCACTCTTGATGATTTGGGCAGCTTTTCCTGGACACGCAATGGGACTCATTTTGACATAGATAAAGACCCTTTGGTCACCATGAAGCCTGGCTCAGGAACACTCATAATCAACATTATGAGTGAAGGGAAAGCAGAGACCTATGAAGGCGTCTATCAGTGTACAGCAAGGAATGAACGTGGAGCTGCAATTTCTAATAACATTGTTGTACGCCCATCCAGTAAGTGAGATTTGTCACGGAACTGTGACCCTGCTAAAGTATTTCTCTAAGACTCAGCATCTGCTACATCATCAAAATGCTATTGTTTCTGATAGTTCAACTTTGTTTTGCACGAAAATTGTTGCTCCTTTCTACTTTCCCCTAAACTCCTCAACCTAATCTTTTGCTAATCCAGTGTGTCCTTTATCCAAGTTCTAAATACAAGATGCAAGTTCCAAAAAACTGTTTCTTACTCGATTTTATCTAATTATTTATTGCTCATGAATTTTATATATAAGCAAAACGCTTACCGTCAGATTAAAATAAGTTCAACATGATAAGAAGCATGTCATCTTAATTATTTTGTTGTTGCTGGGACAAAATACCTGATAACCACACATTATTCGAGGAAAGTTTATTTAGCTCACATTTTGTAGAGGTTCCAGTCTACAGCCAGCTGGCTCCAAGGCAGGGAAGCATGGTGGAGAAGAAATAGTCTACAGCAGAAGGCAGCAAAACAGCAATCAGAACAGCAGGTCCACCTTCTTTCTCTCCCTTTGTATCCCATCCAGGTTATTACCGTCTTGATTGATGCCCCCCAAACCCAGGTTGGGCCTTCCATTATCCACACCTGTATTACGTCTTCAGTCCACGTCACACACCCTAATCCAGCACCTTTGAAACTCCCCGCCTATGTCCACATAAGGTGGGGATATCTAGATACAAGCTGTAATGAGTCTACAGTGATTTCTTTTAACGTTTTTGTTTCAAAATTTCACTACAAGTGGAATGTCCCCATTACCTTGGTATTACTGTGGCTCATTTTGCAGTGGTCAGTATTATAGTTATCAGTAGCCTCAGGACCATGTAATTAAGAAATAATGACCATGTACAGTGCTGGTCACTTTGAAAACTTTTTAAATTATGTATATAATACATGTTCATTAAAGGAAAATTACAAGTAAAATAGAGGTCTTAAATTACTTTTGAGTACTCCCATTCAAGGAAATAACTATTGCTCAAATATTTTTCTCTACTTTTTTCTAGGCAAATTTTTATATATGTTCATAAAACCAGCTGAATAGCAGCTGAAATGTTATTTTACAACCTTTCCTGACTTATTGAAGTATTATGTTTAGTCTTGTATCAATCTTGTCAATATGTATGCTTCTACTATATGTTATTCAAAGATGTAGAGGAACAATTACTTATCTGACAAACCTTATGATAATATGTAAGCATTTTTCATTCTTTGTAGAGAACGTACTTGGATCAAAATCATGTATCTTCTTGATGATGTATTTAATCTAAATTCTTAGACTTGGAATCCACTTACTCAGAATTTATACTATCAGTACAATGAATGAATATTTTTAGTATCTTTTGTTTTTTAAAAATCTCTAACAATATATTTAAAAGTCTTTTTTAACTATTTCATATTACTACTCCCCCCCAAAATTGGTTTGCCTCTCTTTGTAATGCTGTCTATTTATTCTTCCATGCAGAAATAACCCATGTTATTTATTTTTATAGGATCACCATTGTGGACCAAAGAAAAACTTGAACCAATAACACTTCAGAATGGCCAACCATTAGTGCTTCCCTGTAGACCTCCAATTGGATTACCACCAGCTATAATATTTTGGATGGATAATTGTGAGTTTAACAAGAAGGACTTTCTTTCTTCAGGAGTCTTGTAATTACTTGCCATCACAAACATTTCCTCTTGTGATTCATAAAGTGTTTATAAAGTATGCTAGAGATTCTCAGGAAAATACCTCCTCTTAAAATAGATGATGTCATTTTAGTTGTTCACTCAGTTTTATTGAGCACTTACTAAATGAGGCACCATATATCCTGCTGTTGTTGATCTTAGATTCTATGCAATGAAAGTGAATGAACGTAGGAAGGAGGCAGATAATGAATGCTTTTAGATTATCTGTGCCAATCAACAATAAGTGTTTTGAAGGGGAAAAAAATAAAAACAGAGGTTTGAGTCCAGACCCAAGAGAATGAGGGGGCAAACCAGGCCCCTAATATCTGAGTGGGCACAGGGGAGCACCAGTGCAAGCTCCAGTGGGGGAGGCTGATGTGTGAACAAAAACAAAAAAGTGGCCAGCTTGAGAGAACTAAGGGGGAGGGTGATGGTGAAGGGTGAGGTCCAGGAAGTCACAGGGGCTCACCGGAAAGGGCATTAGCTATTACTCTCAATAAACCAGGAAAGCCTGGAAAGTGTGAATGACCTGAAGTCATCTGCAGTCCTAGCATTCCTTCCACTCATGGGTGGAACTGTAGGGGACAGAGAGAGGTGGGGGTCCAGGTAGGGGCCACTGCTGGAAGCTAGGCAAGGGCCGCTGGTGACTTGGAGTTGGCCCGATACAGGTGGAGTGCGGCAGGTTCTGGATATGTAAGGGGGAGCCTCCAGGATTTACGGTCCAGGGATAGCAAGGAGCATGAGTGAGAAATCAAGAGCAACTGGTGCAGTGGAATTACCATTTGCTGAAACTACAGACACCTTTGTGGAGAGGAAACCAAGCTGTTTTGAATGTGTTATATTTTTGTTCATTTATCCCCAACAATAGTTATGTTTATTGGGCCTTAATTAAGTACCAGTCCCCCTGCTAAGAGCATCACATGGGCTGGCCCATTAATTTTTTACAACCATTCTAAAAGACATGTCCAGTTATTTTTTTCTACTATTCAGATGAAGAAACTTGTGAGGCAAAGAAAAATGAAGCCATCCATCAGGCAGTTTCAGATTTGCGTATCCCGCCCGTCCCTATCCTTGAGGGAACTGGTTATCCTTCTGCCTCTTCCACCTTCTATAATTTCTTATGCTAACAAATTAGCATATTATCTTGGAAAGAGCACGTGATTTGGCTTGGAAACTAAGATCAGAGTTTGAGGAGGGAGAGGTCTATGTGACATTTATGTTGAGATGCCCAACAAGAACATGGGCTATAATCAGAAGTGTGTGCATTGCTGGAGTGTAGAAGGGGAACCTCAGAGCGATGGGCCGGATGGGGGAATTTAGGGAATGGGTGCAGATTAGAGAGCTGAGCCTGGAGACTGAGACCAGGCGCCTTCCCAAGTCCAGGAACTCAGGGAGAACCAGCAAAGCCGGTGAGTCACTGAGGTGAGAGGAGAACACAGAGAGAGTGCTGTGAGAGACAAGGCGGAGAAGGTGTGTCATGAAGGCACACGATGTCTTTCAAAAGCTGCTGCTAAGTCGGGCAACAAGAGGACTGAGAAATGGCTGCTGAACTCGTCAACATGAAGGTCACTGGTGGATTAGACAAGAGTCACTTAGGTAGAATGGTGAGAACAGTCTCCAGATGTCATGGCCAAGATGAGGCCCTGTGTTTGGTCACTGGTTCTTCCTCAGCAATGATTCCTGCTTCATACGAGACAGATCACACGTAAAGTCTGAGTCATCTGCATTTGTAACTGATTTTTCCCCACAATGCCCATCTGGCTGTGCCATTTACATACATTTTAGGCTGTTGGAAAAGTTTCTGACCTTTCAAATGGAGTTGCATCTGGAGTATGACAAAATTTTAGATCCATGAAACACTCTTGCAAGATGACATTATAAAATTATTCATATCTGCATACATTTTTTCCAAGTAATACAAAACAACCTTAATATATAAAATGACACTATGTTAATTCCCACAGCCTTACATTTGGTCTACCAACATTCATGAATAATAATGTACAGCAGGAGAAACAAAAGTCAAAAATACACATGTGTCTTTAGTTCTTTGTATTCATTAAATAAGTGCACATGAGTATTTTTAAAACAGTCCTTTCCCAGGGGATTAATGGTTTGAAACTATTAATTTGCATCTACTAACCAAAGCACCATCTTGACCAAGAACTTGGTTAACGTGTTTACCTGATAATGTTCTTTCAAGCTTTGGCTTCTAGAGGTTTTGTTTCTTTGTATTTTCCCTTCCTTTTCCTGCCTGAGGGAGCTGGAAGGTTTTACATTTCATGAAGTGTTAGCGCAGGCACCTGCCACAGGGGGAGCATGCTGCTTGACTCAAACTGAAGAAATCCTGCCAGAAGCTACAACATCTGGCCTGAGGCCACTGTGATCTGAGATTTTTTTTTTTTCCTGTCACTTTTGAGCTGGAGCACTCTCACAGTTCCAGCACTGTGAACTGAGTCAGGAGTTTTAAGATGCATTTTTAAAAATTTTTGTCTTTTTTTTTGGATACAGAGTTTCGCTATGCAGTTCAGGCTGGCCTTGAACTCACTTTGCAGCCCAGGCTGGCCTTGGACTCACAATGATCCTTCTGCTCAGCCTCCCAAGTGCTGGTGTTACAGGCATGCACCACTGTGCCTGGCTAGAATACATTTTAGTTGGCAGAGAGTGATTTTGTGCACAGATCAGGGTGTCCTGCATCCTTGCATCCTTTATCCAAATAAGAAATAATCTCTATATGCCTAAGGCTAAAAAGCTCCTCAAATGGACCTAGAGGAAGTAAATTGTCATGCCTGAAACTGGAAAGTCAGATGCTGGTTATACATTTAGTCTTTCCACAAGTATGTGAGGAAGTCACTTGTTAGGACGAGGTATGGGTCCAGAGTTGCAACAGGAGAGGAAGTGACTAAATTCCCATGCTGGGAGACAGCCAGTAAGTCATTCATGTGATAAGTGAAAGGTACAGTATGTTGGAAGATAATAAATAATTCAGAAAAGAAAAAGGAGGAGAAGGAACCTAAACCCAGGTAGCGTCTGAGGTCTAGTCTCAGCTTAAATCGTGTCATCATTGCACCCTGTTGTTGCTCATTTGCTGCACAATTTTTCAATTAGTTCGGGAGCTCTGATAGGGCTGGGACTCTAGCATGCCAGTTCTTTGTTCAAGGCTTAGCTTGTGTGTAGATGCAGGCCATGTTAGCATCCTTACAAGCCTCCTTAATATGTTTTCTAAGGTACATGCAGTTATGGACTAATTTAGATATTAGGAACAGTCACACAAAGTTTTTATAATTTTTTTTGTTTGTTTGTTTATACTTGCTTAGTAAAACATTTCACAGTATGGCTTTAATCTTGCCTCTAAACCCAGAGAAATTAGGGGCAGGTAGGTACATTTAGAATTTTAGTAACCCTAACATTATTTTTGAAAAATTATTTGCTTTTATTTAAAGAGCTTTATAGAAAAAAATATGTTCAAATGAAGTCTGCAGATTTACTAGTGACAGCATTTGTCTTGCTAATTTGGAGTGAGGTCTTTATGATGAAATGACTTGGAAATCCCTCTGCCTTTCTCCAGCCTTTCAAAGACTTCCGCAAAGTGAGAGGGTTTCCCAAGGCCTGAATGGAGACCTTTATTTTTCCAACGTCCTCCCAGAAGACACCCGTGAGGACTATATCTGCTATGCCAGATTTAATCACACTCAAACCATACAGCAGAAGCAACCTATTTCTCTGAAGGTGATTTCGGGTAAGAGTTCAGTTTCCTGAATCTCTCTTTGAAAGTGTTTACCTGTATGCACAAAAATGTGGACTATTAAATCACTACTGACTCTGAGGTAAATAGGTTCCTTGATCAGGAAACTACCTGTGGGCAATCACTAAAATGTTGGCCTATGTGTTAGAAAGAGAATGCAGAACCCTAGTGCTGTATTTTCTACTTTTTGCTGTCGTTGATGTTACAGTTTCCTTGACGACCCTTGGAACCAATTGGTGTTCTGAGCATGGGTGTGTGGTGTATGCCCCATGGTGCCTTTCCCTTGGCAGGTCTGCGTTTAAGAGCAGGGCTCCCATATTAGTGGTTGGGGGTGGCTAGCTGAATGAAGGAGTTAGCCATGTGCAGTATAAAGCAACGCTTTTACTTGGGGAGGATGGCACTTAGCACAGCTGTATATACACTTGTTTTGTAGCCCAATGGTTTTTGACCCTTCTCCCCTGTTTTTGTGCCCTCTTCATGATATTCTGTCTATTTCAGTGGATGAATTGAATGACACTATAGCTGCTAATTTGAGTGACACTGAGTTTTATGGTGGTGAGTTATGGTGATTGCAACTGATACTCTCTCCTTCATTGTAGACTTTAGTTCACTAACGTCACCTCCATGGCTATTTAACCTTTTATTTCTTTACGAAATTTCTAGTTCTATGTTTAATACCACTTGTATGAATGTATGTTTCTTATGAAATTTAGCTATCAACTTTCAAGCATGTCACTAAAACATTGTCCATGGTGTATGTATAATAATGAAACTTGTTATAGCTGTTTTCATGTAAAAACCATCTCCCTTGATTTGGAAAAAAAAATCCTTCATATATGTTCAGAATTATACCATTAGAACCATTTCTTTGTCCTGTTCATACACTTTTCTCATGAACTAAATAAGACTTGGCCAGGATACAATAACTTCTAGAAGCCTGACTCATCAGAGCTTTTAGCAACTAACAAATGGTTTTGTAGCAAGCTGTCACACTTTCCATCCATTTTCACATGACATTATTCAATATAACTAGCAATATTATTTTTCTTGATTTTTTTTTTAAAAACCAAGTCACTATCTTAAGTGGAGGTAGGTTTTTTTAAATGTGAAGCTTTTAACTTCATCCCTTTAAACTGAAAAAAAAAAGTGTTTCCTGAGGAAAAATGTGGCTCTCAAATATAAAATCTGTCAGTGAATAAGTGTTCTGGACCTGGAATCCTCTTAATTATCCATAGAGCAGCATTTCTGCTTTATTAAATTTTCACCCTTGAAATACGAATTTTACAGTGTCATCAGTGACATGATGCCTTATATTACCTGTTAATATACTCCTGAAAAACATGGCCCTCAGACTATTCCAAAAGTGATTTTAGAGAAGGCTCCCACAATCTTTGACTCTTAAGAGCATTAATTTCTCTTAAATAATAAGAGGTATTATGTGGTACAGTGGTCAGTGTTTTCTTCTGAGAAATAAGAATATTCATATAGATCCAAAAGTTTCCTTCAATTTTTTGTGAGGATCAGATATTTACTCCAAGTTGAAACTCTGAAGGACCATAGAACCTTAAGATGTGCGAACTTCTGCTTCCGGCTATTCTGAGAGGCCTTCAGAAGATGAGGCCATGTTTTAGGAAAGTCCACACAGAAAAGCAGGTGGCCTGTACAAATATCCCTAAGATCTCTGACCTGGTTCATCTTCATTTTGTCATTGAGGAAACTGATCTTCTACCTGTTCACTCATTTATTGAGTAGTGCTGGGAAGTGAACCCAAGGTCTTGCTCGTGCTAGGCAAACGCTCTACACTGAGCTATAGCCCTAGCCCATCGTTATTCTTAATGTAAGGTGTACAATTTCCCAGACCTCCGTCAGTAACTCTAGCTTTGCTTTATTTTCCATAATCCTTGCAGCTTGCAAGTCTTGCTATATTAATTAGTGGAACTGGCTGTATATTACCCCCAGTGTAAAGCAAAATACCTCTTTCACAATGATACCTTGCTAAAAACCCTAAAATCTTTTAGAAGATAGATAGCAAATTTTTGCTTTGATCAGATCACTAACATTAAAGAATGTGTAATTTAAAGACATGCACAGACAATTTGTAAAAGTCAAAGAAAATTTGTAAAAACCTAACCTTAATTTTTAAAAAAGAGGCTAAGAGTCCTTACTATAAGAACTTGGACAATCCAAGTTGTTTCTGTTCCTGGCTTACCAGCTGAGTGATGGCCATTTGTAAGGCAGAGAATGGTTGTGTGTTGCTTGACATAATCAATGTTAAATGGATTTGAACAGGAATTAGGATTTTTAGACAGATTTTTTGACAGTAACTGTGTCTATAAATGCATATTCATGATTTTAATGCATATTGATTTCTTCTTTGCAGCTAAATCAAGTAAAGAGAGGCCACCAACATTTTTAACTCCAGAAGGCAATGCGAGTCGCAAAGAGGAATTAAGAGGAAATGTGCTTTCATTAGAGTGCATTGCAGAAGGCCTGTGAGTTCATACTTTCAGTCCCCATGCACAACTCTTATAAAAATATAAAAGACTGTCAGAGGCATTCAATGTCATAAGAGTCATTGTCTTATACTAATTCCACCAACCGTCAAAAACAATTTAATCATTATTTCCAAAGCAGACTGTATGAATCTTGTGATATTGTTAAATTATTTTGTTAATGTAATGGTGTTCATATTGAAATAGGTAATAGTCATGTTATGATCACTGTGTTATAATAATGGAGTATAATTTTTCACTTTGGTAACAATCACCTCGAAACTAAGCAGCTTAAAAATAATAGTTGTTGACCATTGATTGTTTATATAGCAACTGCAGGGTGCTTCTACTGTTAACCAGTGAAGTTAAGCATGCGCATGCATCTCCTGGGCTGTGGGTTTCTGTCTCCCAGGGTCTTTTGGCTCCATGCTGGGACAACTGAGCTGATGGCTCTGAGTTTCTAACAGTCCTTCTGTGGCTCCTTCTCCTAACAGCAGGTGCGCGCAGGCATTTCAGGCTCTACTCTCCCAGCTGGCACACTCTGTCCCTTCCATCTTTCCCCACTAGCAGGTCAACCTTTGTTCTTTGAAATACCTCATCCAGCACATACACCTCAGAGCTGATAGGCATTGCAGGGAGACCTCCCCAACCCACCGCCCATACAAGAGCAACGGTTAGTTTAGGACATTAATGGTGAGTTCTTAAGAGTCTGGTCTGGAGCCTCACATCAGCATGAGCATGTTTACCGATATTCTCAAATGGGAGTCCAGAATCCTGCCTCAACATTTGAAAATCCGTGCTGTCCCAGCCAGGTCCTTTGGGTGATCTCACACCGTTTGCTCATCTGGGAGGAGCTGTGCTTCAGCAGGCGTGTGGAGGCCTCTGCTGGGCACGTGTGGAAATCGCAGGATACACCCGGACTCGCACTGAAAACTAGCGACTCCACTTTTTAAAATGTAACAATAAAATCCATATTTTCCATCAGAACTTTTAAAAAACTTTTGATTTTCATCATTTCATTAGAAAGTGGTTTAACGGCCAAACTCCAGCCTGTTGAGAGCAGAAGTGCTCATTTTCACTATTTAGTGACTCATCTTCCCACAGATGAATGATAAGTTGAATATCCCTTTTCTGAATTATCTAGGACCAGAAGTGTCTGGGACTTCAGATCTTTTTGTTGTTGTATTTTGGAATATTTATAGAGGCTTTACTAGTGGAATTTCAACAAGACTCTTAAAAAGTTTTCAGATTGTGGAGTAATTTGGACTTTTTGTTTTTTGGATTAGGTGTGCTCAATCTGTTTTATATAAATAAAATACACAATAAAATACAGGTGGTATTTGGAAATTTCACAAAGCCCCAGAAAAAATTTTTAAAACTTTGGAATGCTGTAAAACCAGAAGACTCTACCACTTGTAAACCAACAAGCATTAGACTCATAGAATCAAAATATTACTAATTCAGTTGAGTAGTAGCCCTCCAAAACAACCCATGGCTTTGTAAGTTATGACCTATTATATTTGTTCTTCTAGCCCTGTCCCATCTCACCTTCATATCCATGAAATGAAAATTAGTTTTTAAAATTTAATCAGATGTTTAAAGTGATTCTGCGTCTTCTACCATTTTTAAATTCACAGCATATTTTAATTTTGGAAGCTATATAATATATATATATATATTTCATCAAATATATGTATTCACACATATATATGTTTTCTTGGTTATTTCTATTTATCCAAACCAAAATCATTGTTGCGGACTGTTAGTTAAACCTACTTGCATTGCTAACGGTGAGTATTGAGATTTTAGAGGGCCATCATCATTCTTCCTTCATCATCTTCCAAACACACAAATTAATACCAGTTTCATGGTTTAGTGCTTAACCAATGTTGGTGTTGAATGACTTACCCTCAGGAAAACCTTCTAAAGTTGTTAGATCACATCAAGCTTTCTTAGCCCCATTAAGACAACTAATAAAACTAAGGCCCAAAGAGATCAAGGATCTGTGGTCAGAGAGAAATTTAAGGTCAGGGCTGAACTTGGAAGATCTAATTCCAACCCTATATTTCTTTCACCTTTTTCCATATTTCTTGATTCAATAAGAAACACGGTTGGGGGAGAAGTAATAGAATATTATTAACTCAGCCTATTCTTAATAATTGCTATAGTAATTTTGACTATCTCTAGCAATTAAGTTGGAGAATGCTGATCCTCTAATCACTTAATTCACATCATCAGATAGTCTCTTGTAAAACAAAAATTACTTCCATCTAATATGGAAATGTGTGTGTAAGTTCATAGACACACATATGCATGTGAGCTCTTACACTATGCATTTTTAACTCTAGCTGATAAAAAATTATAACTAAGCATCTTTAACTAATGGTAATAATACCTTCATAATACCTTCATGTAAGAATGTCTAGGAGTTCCTCACTGAGCAAAATGTTGAAGAAAATAAAGTTCCTTCAGTAAACAGCTCAAGCAACACTGTGCTGTTGGGGTTTAGGGTGTGCTATAAGTTAATATGGTTCTGACTGTGTGAAAACATTAACTTGCCCTTTCAAGTATAGGTTTTAAACATTACTTAGAAAAGTGTGACAATTCAAGTATCTGTAGGATTTCATATTCTTTATGGATTCTTATAGGATTTATTATAAATTTGCATGAAATATACCCTCAAAAGTAGTCACACGTAAACTTTTCTTTACCATATCATTGTTTATTCTATCAGACCTACCCCACTTATTTATTGGATAAAAGAAGATGGAACACTACCTGCTAACCGGACCTTTTATCGGAACTTCCAAAAAACCTTGCAGATTATTCAAGTTTCAGAAGCAGACTCTGGAAATTACCAATGTATAGCCAAAAATACACTAGGAATCATTCGTCATACCATTTCTGTCACTGTCAAAGGTATATCATTATATTAAATGTCTTCCTCTTGCTTCATGAAAGGCTCTGAAATTCAATTTAATATGCCTTTGTCATGTTCTTCAATAGTGAAATATGAATTTGTATCAGTATTCATGGTGCCTTGAAACTTTTCTCATTGCTATCAATAATGCATGTATACAAAGTTAAAGATTGGCTCCTTCAAATCTTTCTCACAAAGGAATTCCAGTTAGCAAAGTTTACAGGAATAAAAAAAAAAACCAGAAAATTACCATTATAACCCAATCATGATAATCGCTTCAGGAAAGAAACACTAATAAGATTTAGGATTAGTGAGTGAAACTTTTAAAAGAAATAAGATATTTGCATAACTTCAAAGTGCCGTGGAGTACTTTTAATATATGTCCACTAATTCTTTAATATTTGTTTCTCAAAGAAGTGGAGCTTACTTCCTTTCCTCTTGAATACGGGCTACATTTAGTGGCTCACTGCTGACCAACAGGTTCCGCAGTGCAGAAGAGTAGTAGGTTTGCAGGGGAGACAGCTGGTAGGCACCACCTTAACTAGTAAGAGGTCAGGTTGATCTCACGTCCTGCCTGAGCTGGTGCAGTCAGAAGGGCCACCACCACCTGAGTCCAAAACCCAATACCTCAGTCTAACCAGGAGATACATCAGGCAAATTCTGGGTGAGAGATATTCTACCAAAGTACAGATTCATGTCAAGATCATGGAAGACAAGGAAAGACCAAGAAACTGCCTCCTCAGAAGATACTAAGAGGACAGGACAAGTCAGTGCAGTGTGTATCTGGGACAGGATCCTGGAACAAAAATAAGATTTTGGTGGAAATACTAGGCAAACCATAATAGAACCTGTAGTTTTGTTAATAGCATTATAGCAATGTTAATTTCTTATTTGACAACTACAGATGTTGCCATTAGAAGAACCCGAGTGAAGGAAGTATGGGAATTCTCTATACTACCTTTGCAACTTTGCAAGAATAAAAAAAAATTGCTTCCTAGTTTTATAATTATAGGTATTTTATGGGTCTTTGATTTTAAATTTGTGAATCTTTTAATACTCTTTTGAATACCCAAAGTGCTCTTGGAAACATTGCTTATAAATCTATTCACTCCGAAAAAAACTGAGACTAGATCTTTTATAAAATATGTATATTTATTTTTAAAATAGCTCAGTATATTCTTTACTGTGATACTGTCTGAGTCAGATTTTTGGTCTGTTTTTATTCCTTCAATCAAGCGGCTCCATATTGGATCATGGCACCCCGAAACCTTGTGCTGTCCCCAGGTGAAGATGGAACCTTGATCTGCAGAGCTAACGGCAACCCCAAACCCAGAATTAGCTGGTTGACAAATGGAGTTCCGACAGAAAGTAAGTTTCTTCATTGGCTCTAGTTGCAGAATATTCCCAGAGCATATCTACTGCCTCTCCAGGCAGGTGGTGATGAATAGTTCTGATTAAGGAAGGAAACCATATGTAGGTTAAACAGATGCCTTTGAAGATTACCTTTGAAGTTTTGTTGCTTTTAAATAGTTTGTACTTTAAAATAATGGTGTATGCATTGATCAGGACTTCACAGTATTTCCCATTTTTACTTGGATCTTGGGGAAAATGACGGGGTCAGAAATAAACACCACCAAGCATTCAGATTATCTTCTTTGTTCACAACAAGTGATGTGTGGAAACTTCATAGGAATCAGCGGAGATGGGCAGGGAGGCTAGGCAGAGAGCTGGCAGTGGAAGAATGAGAAACACAGCTGCCTAAGTTAGAGTTTTCAGTCCTCAGAGTAACCCGGGTATCTCATTTATCCGTTCTTCACAAATCACTGCCATATTTAATACCACAAGAACAACCTGGCCCTGACCCTGTTCAGTCTTCTCCCAGTTTTTCCTCCCCAAGTGTTAGCTAACATTATTCTTTTTTTTTTTTTTTTAACTAACGTTATTCTTGAGCAAAACTTAACGTCCCCGGCTTGCCACTAAGCCATTGTCCCTGTTGCTGCTCCCCTCGCAGCTCCTTCCTGTTAGTCAGCTTCTTCAGCCTGTTACTATGCTGCCTACAGTGGTCCTCCAAAGGGTGACCATGGGCCTCTCCCTTAATCTTCAAAACCTCAGCAAAGAAAACTTGTTGAAAGACTTGAAGATACTAGAATCAAACTACAGTAAAAGAAAAAAAGAAGTTCAAATGAATCGCACATCACTGCCCTTGGAATCTAAGCCATGCCCATGAATAGAGAGCTCACCAAGCTGTTCTTTTTCTCCTTTCCTCCAGCCACTATTTACCACTGTCTGTTCCCACCAGGAGAATCTTTGAACATTTTTTCCCTCTTGAAGTTCAGACGTCCTCCAGACTCATAGAGGGAAAGAAAATCAGTTCTTGCTTTAAACCCAGCCTCACAGTCAGTATCAGGATCATCTGCAAAGATATCCTTTAATTACACTGAGAATAACCTTCAGACTTATAATGGAAAGCAGGATGACTCCTGATGGTCTCTGTATCAGAATCAGGTATCAGTTCTGCTTCTTCATAACCAGAAGCTCCATTGAACTGACTTCCCTGAAACTGACTGTGCTTCCTAAGATGGATCAGAAAATGGTCAGATTTAATATGCCACAAGTTCCTGTTGCCCATCATCAAGGTGTGACTGAGTAATCCCACCCTGTTCCATAATTATTTACTGGAACATTATTGGGGGTTCCCTTATGTCATGAAGTGCAGTAGATGTCAAATACTTTGAAACAGTCAGTTTGTCTTTACTGCTAGATCAGCTATATTCACAGATTCTAAAGAGGCCAGTATATGGGGTTTATGTACTTATATTCAACCATCTTCACCATGATCTGGTTAAGGAATTTATCCAGGGCATTTTGTGGTTGTCTATCAGAAAACTTTGCCATTCTCAGAGGATTATGAGTGAAAACTGAGATTTTTTTTAAAAAAGTACTAGAAAGCTCAGAACTGAAAGAAAGCTTACGGTACAATATGTGATTTTCTTAGAAATGCATCTAGAATAGCAATAAGTGATAGAGTGTGCTTGGCACTTTTTCACCATGGTTATTTGTTTGTTTGTTTGTTTGTTTGTTTGTTTGTTTTTTCAGCTCACAGCATCTTTATGATTTATAGAAGGGTAAATATGCTTCTAAGATCTCTACTCAGCAAAACAGACAAGGAGGAGGGTACTCGCATCCAGCCACTCAGCAGGGAAAACAGGGAGCCAGGGGACGAGGAAGGAATAAATCCTTGCACTTGGCAGACAAAAAGCAGATCTAAGCAGGGACGATTGAGATCTATGTGGGAAATTAAATAATGTCTAATCTTTCCTCCCAGTTTGCTTGTCAGTCCTTGCAAGTTACCTGTCTTCTTGCTGCTATAACAAAGTACCTTTGACTGGGTAACTTATAAGCCACAGAAATTTATTGTTTATAATCAGGATAGGTGTTCTGTAATGAAGATACCCACAGAATTAGTGTCTGGTGATAGCTCATAGGTGCTGCCTCTTATACATGCTCACGTCATTCATGCAAGAAGCAAACAGGCTCCCTCAAACCCTTTATTAGGCCACCAGTTTCATTCCATGATGCTGGAACCCCCTGTGATTTGATCACTCCTCAAAGGCCATTTCCACTTAATACTGTCACCCTGAGAGTTAGGTTTCAACACTTAGCCTATAGTGCCAGTGTAGCCTGTGAGGGCACCCTGAACTCTAGTTGTATTAAGAGTTTTGAAAATGTACATGTAGACACTCCTGTCTTTTAAATAAAAGTTTGCAAGGGGCCTGCTTAAGGGGAAAAGGACAGTGATCCCAAGGAAACAAGTTAGGCCCTTCTACCAGAATCCCAAATCACCCAGCCAGGTCCAGAGCAGGAATCTCTCAAATCAGATCCAAAGCAGTTTATTTCTTCCATCCCAAAAATATTTTTTAAGTCTCCTTGGGACAGAATAAAGGAGGCTGAGTGGATAAGATGGAAATTTTCCAGCTCCTGTAGGCCAGGTAACCTCTGTGTACCTCACAGCAGACATTCTGGCAGTGTGCAGGGAAGTGACGGACTGTTGAGGACTCTGCCCACTCCCTGCATGATGGCACTGAAAGGCACAGTCATTCCCTGCTCTTGCCTTCAGCAGATGCTCCTTGTATGCCTCCTGCTGAGTGCCCTCTGGGGAGGATACCAAGTCATGCTACCTGTGTCCCAGGTGGACATGACCATGCCCCCACTGTGCAGTGACCTCCCTAATCCAAATAAGGATAAACGAGGAAGCAAACTGTCAGAAACATCAGTAGAGGTTCGAGGAGTCTTCTTGTGCTTTTCCCTTTCCACTCTGCTTGGTAGTTGCCCTATGAATTTAGAGAATCCCATAAACAGAATTGCCTCTGAGGGAGGTTTGGGGACCATTCTGGAAATGGGAAAGTGTTTGTTTTCTGCGTTGGGCACCCCACAGATGCACTTCCAGGGCATGGGGGGAAGGTACAGAAAGATGTGAAGGGGCAAAGGTAAGACCAAAAGCAAAATCAGCCACAAGGGCACTGAATGAGTTTGGAAAGGATCACTAACCTTCATTGGGGGCTACTAGCAATGGCCCCAGAAGCTGCTGGGGCATGAGCTGATTTTCTGGCAACACCTTCTGCCCAAGAGACTGCAGAAACTGGGTGGGCCAGCTGCTGGGGAGAGGAGCCAGGGAACAGCTGTGCCTCCGCAGCACCACCCTGCTGGGAACCATGCAGCATCCTTGCCAGGTGCCTGGGGTTCATCCTCTGAGCCGCACAGAAGAGACACAGTCAGGAGCCCGTACTGCCAGACACACAGCCTCCCACTCCTGATTTGTGGGCATCTGCCAAGAACACCAGCCCCTCCTCTCCCCCACAGACTCTGGCTGCTGAGTGCACACAAATGCTGTCCATGGAGAACCAGGCTCAGGTCGGGGGGAGTGTGATGTCAGACTTGGATTTTGCTAGCAATGTGTGATGCCATTGATTTGTGACTGTGTTTTCAGACTTGGAGCCTCCTGTTCTACAAAACTGGAAGGATTACTTCCAAAAGCACTTGGGCTCATATATCAGTGGCTTCTAAAGCTGCTCAGCCTCTCTCCTCAAACACTTGTAGAATTACTTAAAATTTCCTTTGAAAATAACAGGTTGTGTTAAATATGGAATTTGCCTAAAACCATCCAGAATAGTTTTAAAACAATCTACAGAAGTCAGAAATAACACAGTCGTAAGAGCTGGTGCTGAAGGCAGAGCTTTGTTTTACTGTGTGACTTGCAATATCCTAGAGGGACGAAGGCAGGCCCACAAAGAAAAAGAACTTGCTACCAGGAAGGCAAGAAAAGCATTTCCTAACCCCAGGAAGTCACTTTGCTGGACTCTGGAGTCACTCTTAGATGCATGCTTGTAAGTTCCTCCTTTGGCTTTTTGTCTTTCCCATGCCACCCTGGTGGTAGTCTCCAAGGCCGAGGCTGTGGTCAGCATGATCCCTATCCAACAGGTAGCAGGAAAGGCTGATAGTGGTGGACCTTTAATGTTCCACCATGTGAGTTATGTTGGATCTCCACTCTCCTGCAAAGATCCAACTATTTTTATATTAAAGGGCCTAGTTCCTCTCAGATATGAGGAGGAAAGGGAACTAAGAACATGATAAAGGGCATATCTCTTGTCACAGTTGAACATTTTGCTGACCCTGAATGGAGAGATTGAAAATTAGTGACCCTTGGTAAGCAGCCAAGGGAGTGGAGGCCTAGTCTATGATAGTCCTAACATTCTTTTGATCCTTCTTCCTTTTCACAAAAGTGAAGGGCTCAGTTGGCATCTGCTTATAAGTGATGCAGTACAGTAAGGATAAAGACAGAGATTCAAGTGTTAACCCCGATTGGTTCTACATTATGGCTAAATGTTCATATTCCAGGAAATACTTACAAAGTTGAACAACTCAGAAAACCTGAGTATCAATCTCAAACAATTGAATGCTCCCATCTATAGTTTCTCATACCCAAAATGTGTTTACAGTTGTGCCTTGGTTGACAAAATTAACTCGTTCCAAAATTCTAGAAAAGATGGCCACATTCATGTTCATGCAGGAAGGATGGCTGCAGTCATGACTGTCACCTGATGCAGAGTTCACAAAGAAAAACAAAATTTTTCCCAGTGTTTCTGTTTGTGAACCAAACTGTTTTCAAACCAAAGTATTCATGAACTGAGGTCTCACTGTAATGTATTACTACCTGATTAAACTAACTGATAAAATTCTTTGTAAAATACAGTTATTCAACAGAATGTAAAAACATTCTAAAGATTGATAGTACTTATAAGGTGGTATTATTATTATTATTCTCATTAAGTGTTGGAAATATTTGTAATTTTAGCCATGTCAGGAAAGTTAGACCAAAAAATCTGTTTCTGAAAGCTGTCACCCTAGTGCTAATCTTGCCTTTGGGGCTTATAGTTGTATATCAAGAGACCATTCTCTTAAATTTCTTTTTCCCTTGTTCATTTATAGCAAATGAAATTAGTTGTTCTCAGAATTAATTATTATTCTCTTAGATAATTTAGGTTTGCAAGCTAGTGAGTCACTCCCATCCAGCAGCCAGAACAGTGTCCAAAAGCTTCAAATGTCTCAGTATAGTGATTCTGTTCTATGTCCAGCTACCTATGGAGACTCCATATGTCACTGTGCCAGTTTCTGAGTTTGTTTGCATCTCTTTAAGAAGTGCTTTAGGAAAATGTAGTTCAGACCCCCATGGAAAGAGATCTACTTACTCATTTCTCATTCCTAACGTATAACTGTTTTATTCCTAAGTATCTTGCCAAAAACAAATATTTGAAGACTGCTCCATGTAGCATAAATAAGGCAGATAGAGTCAGATATCTTTCAAGGAGAGAATGTTTTCCCAAAGAGCTGATACCAAAGAAAAATGTAACTGAGAGCTACAGAAACGTTTTATGTCTGTGACTGAGTAATCTCCACTTGCAGAAAATTGCCCTCTGGCTTTGTCAGTTGAGCTATATCTCAGTGATCATGGTAGTATAACTTTTATTATTATTGTTAAAGTGTATTTGCATTGCTACACAATATGTCTGCAAGTCATTTTCATCTTGCGAAAACTGGAACCCTATGCCTATTCAACATCAGAGGGTGGATCTGACTTTTAAGGGTTCATATAATCAGGGAATGTGGGGAGCTTTTTCCCACAGCCTGTCATCCACAGGCTCAGAGAGATTTGGCTCAGAGCTCTGCCTGTGCATCATAACATCTGCATGCCTGGTGCTGTATTCCTCCACCTGGCGTATTTGCAGGGTAGTTGATACCAAAAGTCCACTGCAGATTACCAACACAAGTGCCCAAAAGCTGGGTCTACAAGTGCAAAAAATAATGGACAGAGTCTCCAGAAATGCTTCCTTATTGGGCCAGTCGATGGGTGTCTCTCACAGTGTGCGAGTCAGAAAGACCCTGGTAATACAAGTCTTGGGATCCAAGACAAGGATCATGGACCATCCTAACACACACTGCATTTTCAGTTAATGTCATTCTCAATAAGAATGTAAATCACTTTCTCACAATTAGGAAAAATACCTGATGCCCATAACATAAAGGAGGAAAGGCTTAGTTTGGCTCATTGTTTGGAGAGGTTTAAGTCCAGAGTGTGCTGACTCCTAGGCAGCATGGCCGAGGGGCATCACAGAAGAAAAGCTGCTAACCTCAAGGCGACTAGGAAGCAGAGCATGAAAAGAAGAGCAAGGAAGGAGATGCACCCTTCATGTCTTACTCTCCTTTTCCAATCAGCTGTACACCAAGCCAGGAGTAGTATCCCCATAAACTAACCCATCTCTGAACACATGAGACTTTGGGAGGATATCCAGATAGAAGCCATAACATAGGCTCATGGTTTCCTGCTACACTCATAGGCCAGTGTCACACTGCAATCCTCTACAATCTTTTTTGGTAAATCTATAGCCAGTTGGAGAAATTATTGCTCATACATAAGAACATAGTTGTAAGAACATCTTATCATGCTCTTACTGTTTATTTTTCTGAAATTCTGTATTGTTTCTACCCTTTTTTTCTTTCTCTTTAAATAAAACATTTTTAAAAAGAACATAAAAAAGAACATCTTATCTTGCCTGCTCAAGAATAAAGGCATTAATCACTCCACAAAGAGTAGCTTAGAAATTAAGAGTTTTAGGAATCCTTGAAAGCTAACTAAAAACTTTGTTCTAAGCCTTAATTTATGGTGCATTAATTTTTTTTGTTGCTTGCCGCACAGAATAATGATGTTCATTTTGAAAAATCGGTACCTATAATGTGATATATCTTGATCATTTTCAATTCCCTCTTACCCTCCTTTCTGTCAGCTCCCTCTGATGCTTTTCTCCATCTCCAAGAGTTTGTCTCTTTAGAATATTCTGATCTGAAACATCTAAAAGATTTTTAGGCTATAAATGTGATGGAGTATGTGGTAGATAGAATAATGCACTGTCAAAGATGTCCACATCCTCATCACTGAAGGCTGTGAAAATCCTACCTTACATGGAAAAAGGAACTCTGCATATGTCAATTAAGGGTAAGGACCTTGGAATGGTCCTCAGGTATTCCAAGATTTGGAGCCAGTTTAATCACACAAGCCTTCAGAAGCCAAAAGCCTTACCTGACTGTGGTCAGAGATGAATGTGACTACAGAGGAATGGTCAGAGAGATGCAGTATAGAGGCCTTTGAAGATAAGAAGAGAAGATGGGTTGTGGAATATGGAGAGCTCCAGGACATCGAAGGCGCTAGGGCATGGGTTTTTTTTGTTTGTTTGTTTTGTTTTGTTTTATTTAAAAGGTAAAAGAGAAAAAAGCAGAACAAAACAAAACAGTGTAAGGGTACAAGTAATTCAAAACTACAAAACAACAACAAAAAAACAGTAAGCTATCACCAGTTAATAGATTACATGCTATCATCTTAGAAACGGTGTTTCAGGTCACAGGATCAAAGCATACAAAGTGAACATTCAAACAGTGAGACTGCAAATAGTTGTGTTCAGTAATCCAATCAAAAATATTAATATGGTCTTCTATTTAACACACCTAAACACCCTTGTTGTTGTATCCTTTAGGGCACTTTTTTTTTTCCCTCTCTTTATTACAATAAAATTTACACATTTTGGGTTTTATTGTTCCCTTAGATCTTATTACTTTTTTTTGTAAGAGAATAAAATCAAGCATGATAAAACAAAGCTGTCAGTAAAACCAAGGATAGACATAGCACATGATGTAAAAACAGAGTACAAGGTTATCAACAATGGTTACCATAATGCCTCTTGCTTCCTTAAGAATTGTCTATCTCGGGGGCTGGGGATTTAGCTCAGCGGCATAAGCGCCTGCCTTGCAAGCAGTCAGTCATGAGTTCGATCCCTGGTACCGGTAAAAAGGAAAAAGACAAAAAAAAAAAAGAATTGTCTATCTCATTAGGTATTATAAAGTTGAACAAAACAGTAGAGAACAAGACCAATAAAACCTAAACATTGTAAATCTTACAGAAACTCAAAAGAGGATAATAGTCAAACCAGAATGGGCATCATAGTGAATCTTACTGCCTTCAAAGTAGTTGCCTATCCTCTGATGCTTGATACTTTCATACAGAGCAGAATAGAGTCTAATCAGTTAAAACAAGATAACAGGGGTATTGACACCAGGACCTCCAGAAAGAACACAACCCTGCCTTACCTTGATTTTGGTTTGGGAAGACCCATGTCAGCCTTCAAACCTGTAGAACCAAATACTATAGTAGTAAATCTGTGTTGTTTTAAGCTAAGTTTGTGGTCAATTGGCATAATAGACCACAATAGAAAACTATTACAAAATGAATAAACACAATTCTTTTAGTGTGTGTAACAAAACAAGGATGAATAACTATCGTTTGCTTTATTTTTATTGAAGTGAATTAATAAATCACAAGTGAACCAAATCTTTTTTATTTCAAAGTGATAGAATTCTCCATGAAGGGATAAGTACATCTTAAATGAACATCTTTTTCTCATCACCTAAGGGGAAAAAATAGTGTTTAGAATAAAAGTAAAGCCCTCTCAACTGGCTCTAGGTGCCAAATGCAGCTTCAGAGAAAGAAATGCTGTTATTTAGTTTTGGTTTTGATCAGCGTGCTGAGACCGTGTACTTTTAAAGCAGTGTAAGGTCACAGCGTAGGGCTTAACACTCACAAAACAGGAATTCATCTCTAATAGCACAGCAGTTCCAAATTGTTGGGCATGACTTAGAGTAAATCCTCACATATTATATTACCCAGCCAGTTCTATTCCACTTCAGCAAGGATAAATCCTGGTCTTAACATGTTTTAAGTACTTGAGGGATTTAGTTGAAAAGGCTGTCTTTAAGAGAAATTTTACACAATTGATTTCTACTTCAGCTTCAGGAATTTCCAAAGCAAGAAAGTAATTATTTTTACTTTTGATAATCCACCTATACATATGTATGCATCTCTTTATTTGTTTCATGAAAAGGCACTTAAAAGGGACTGGATGAGCTGGAGTATTCTTTTTTTTAACTAACTATTGCTTTTCTCCTTTTAATGATTAACTGGATCCCTCATAAATAATCAGTCTGTTAGTGAACAAGACAGTATTTTTCTGAATTGTTGCAATTTTCACCTAACCTTGTCTTCTGTGCATCTCTCAAAATAATACACCATTTTACAGAATCAACCCATTGAAGACTCAGTGAATAATGAGCATAGATGTGTGCTGATATGTAATAGCTAAATTCTGATAAGGAAATAATGTCGGCATCTGCCTGGATTCTAGTCATCTTCTTGCTACATATGCCTAGATCAATCTGTATTTGTGTCTTACTTATACAGGGTAGACCTCAAGATTTACCAGTCTAATATACATCTATTAAGCAGAGAGAAACTAATCATTACTTTCTATTTTTACACTGAAACAGTTGCTCCTGATGACCCCAGCAGAAGAATAGATGGTGATACCATAATTTTTTCTAATGTTCAAGAAAGATCGAGTGCAGTTTATCAGTGTAATGCTTCTAATGAGTATGGATATTTACTGGCAAACGCATTTGTCAACGTGCTTGGTAAGCTCTCCCTTTATTAAAGACATGGCAAATTAAATTAATGACTGCTGTTATTTTCTACTCATTCAGCAAGAATATAAGGAATATATGAAGGTGGATAAGGTGCAGACTCTGCCCTGAGAATACTACAGTGTGATCTTAGTGTTCCTTCATAACAGGTTTTCGTAATGGCACATTCTTTGTTGCAGGAATAATCAGCCAGGCTCTTCCATCCACAGATGGAACCCCTCAAAAGGAAAATAACATTTGTCTGCTATTAGCAACTGAATATTATTTCTATTCCGGCCTTAGAAACTGATTAAGTTCAATAATACTTGTATGATTCTGATTTTTTAAAATAAACCCCTAATCATAGTGTTTGGCCTTTATCTAACTTGGGGTATACATTTACTGAATTTAAACAGATATATTGAGAAAATTTATGATAAAACATAGGTCTCAAGCATATTCTGAAATGGTTGGCTTATGTGAATGCTCTATTTATATTATTTGAGAAACTACCAAAAATCACATGTATTAAAATCTATGCAAGAATTATATGCTATTATACTTCAACTGTTTAATATTTGTATATGCCTTTTTCAAACAAATTTAACACCAGGAAGCCAACCATACTTGGTCTTTTTCCTTTATGCTTGAAGTGAAGGTCTTTCTTTAATCATACAGGGAGCGAACCAGTTAAAACCCTGGTGGAGGCTGAGAAGGCAGTTTTGACTCTGGTTTCATTTTACAGTCTCTACTTCCATGAGTTGTACTTGTTTAGGCTCTACATATATAAGTGAGATCATGCAATATTTGTCTTGCTGGGTCTGGTTTATTTCATTCAACACAATGTCCTTCCATGTTTGTCCATGTTGTCACAAACAACAGGATTTTCTTCTTTTTAAGGCTGAAAGATTATCTTTTATCTTCTTTTATAGTAACCATTCTGACAGGTATCAACCAATAGTCAGGTCATTGTGGTTAAAGTTTGCATTTTTCCAATGACTAATGATATTGAGTTGCGTTTTTTTTTCACATACCTGTTAGTCGTTTGTATGTCGTCTTTTGAAAAATGATTAAGTCCTTTGTCCATTTTTAAAATCAAGTTGTCTCCTCGTCCTATTCCTTAAACTGTTTGAGTTCCTAAAATTTTGGGTTATTAATCCCCTATCAGATGTGTGGCATGTGAATATTTTCTCCCATCCCACCGGCTGTCTTTTAGGTTTGTTGTTTCTCTTTTTTTTTTTAAAGAGAAAAAGAAAAAAAAAAAACAGAAAAAGGGTACAAGTTATACAGAATTTCAGAAAAAATAAACAGTAGGAAATCACTAGTTAATAGATTACATATTGTTATCTTAGAAATAGTTGTTCAAGTTACAAAATTAAAGCATATAAAGTGGACTTCCAAACAGTGAGACTGCAAACAGTCCTGTTCAATGATCCACCAAAACTCAGTAATATTGTTATCTATCTTATACACTTAAATATACATGCAGTTATATCCTTTAGAGCACTTTCTTTTCCTCTCTTTTGTACAATGACAATGACACATTTTGGGTTTTATTACTCCCACAGTTCTTATTACTTTTTTTTGAAGAGAGGAAAACCAAATGTGACATAACAGAACAGAGTCAGTCAAATCAAAAGGATGAACATAATAGATAATGTAAAAACAAAATACTAGGTGATCAACAATTATTACCATAATGCCTCTTGCTATCTTAAAAAGAATTGCCTATATCATCAATTGTAATAAAATTGAACAAAACAGTAAAGAATAAAACCAAAACATTGGAGACATTCAAAAGAAGATAATAGTCAACCAGAATAGGCGTCATAATGAATCTTATTGTCTTCACAGTTGTTGCCTATACTTTCGAACTTGTTACTATCAAGCAAAGCAGAATAGGGGAAAATCAGGCAAAACAAGATGGTGAGAGCAATACAGGGTTTCAAATCAAGTTAATAGGAAATCAAAGTGGGTTACTATAATATATCCTGCTATTTTTTATTTATTTTTCCCTTAAAAAGATAAAAATAAAAAAGTAAATAATTTAAAAAAGGAGATTGAGATAAAAAAGGGCATAATAACAAAACAGCACAGGTCAAAACATAACCATTTAAGCAAAATAGTGTTTCACCACAAGATATCCTGACATAAAAATAGTTACCATAGTGTCTCTTTCCTTGAAATCTTTGAGTATAACTTCATATACTGCAGCACCAAACATATCAAGACAATGTAAAACCATTCAAGAGAATGACAGTATTACAGGGTATTTAGAACCAACTATCAGAAAAATGAACAATGGTTTCTGTATCATCTCCTTTTTTTTTTTTTTTTTTTTGTCTTTTTCATTTTTATCGGTACCAGGGATCGAACTCACGACTGCCTGCTTGCAAGGCAGGCACTTATGCTGTTGAACTAAATCCCCAGCTCCCTCATCTCCTTGTCTATAAAAGTTTTTGTTTATATTATCATATATAATAAAATCCAATAAGATACAACCTGTTAAGACTGATGGAGACAGAAGAACAAAAGCTTGATGGGACTTCAAAACAAGATGATACTAAATCAGCACTAGCTATTATGATGTCTTGTTTTCTCCAAAATTGCTGTTTCTACCATCCAACCTTCTGTGCCTCATTTCTGTTGAGCTCTTTTTCTGTCGTTGTCAGTTTGTCTTCTTCATTTCTCTTTCTGCTCCATTCATTGTGGCCTCTCTGCCACTATTTCTGGAATCTTGGTATTTTTCTTTTTTAGAATATCCTGCAGTATTCTCTGTAGAGTTGAATTGGTGGTTGCAAATTCCCCTAGTTCCTCTTTATCCTGGAAGCACCTTGTTTTTCCATCAATTGCTAGGGAAAGTTGTGCAGGATATATCAATCTTGGCTGGAGGTTATTATCTTTCAAAGCTTGAATTATTTCTCCCCATGCTCTTCGTGATTTGATGGTTTGTGCCGAGAAGTCTGCTGTAATTCTGATGGGTATTCCCTTGTAAGTGATCTGCTTCTTGTCTCTGACGGCTTTTAATATTCTGTTCTTATATTGGATTTCTGGTATTTTGATTATTATATGCCTGGGTGTAGCTCTGTTTGGGTTGTAGGTGGCTGGGGTCCTGTATGCCTCATACATCTGAGTATCTTTACCTTTTGCTAAATTAGGGAAATTCTCCTGGATTATTTCTGTGAATAGCTTTTGTAGTTCATTTGTTTGTGTCCCTACATCTTCTTTTATGTTCTTAATTCTTAAGTTACAGATCCTCTTATCATCTTCTAGCCTTTGTATTATTGCTGTTTGTTTCCTTGTTATTTTTAAGAAGTTTTTCATTTCATGCTCCCACATTACAAATCTGCCCTCCAGTTCAGATAATCTATCCTTAGTGTCTTTCAAGCTGTTATGCCAGCTTTCAGTAGAGTTTTTAGTTTACTGGTAATCTCTTTGAACCTGCTTCATGTATTCTATGTTTTCTCTATTTTTTTCCATCAAATAATTCTCCCTTTTTTTTTCTGTTCTTCCATTCCACCATCTGTTTTTTCTTGGGAGGTGCTTAGCATTTCTGTAACTATTCTACTTATACCTTGCTTTATTTCATTAAATACTTCACTTTTGAACTCGTCTGTGAGGCTCCAGAGATATCACTTTATGTCTGTTGGTACCATGTCTGATAGTGCATGTTTTGCCTGGGGGTTTAGCTCAGCGACATAAGCGCCTGCCTTGCAAGCAGGCAGTCGTGAGTTCGATCCCTGGTACCGATAAAAAACGAAAAAGACCAAAAAAAAAAAAAAAATGCAAACACTTGATAGTGCATGTTTTCTGTCCTCATTCTCCTTTGCATTTACTTTTCCTGGATCAGTGTTCCCAGGATTGGGGACTGAGGACCCTTTCTTGTTGCTCTCTCTTCCCGTGCTTTTTGTTCCTTCCATACAAGTGTATATAGGAGGCCCAGTTTTTTTCTTTGTCGATTACAGTTTGTTTGAATTGTGCTGGCTAGGTGTTCCCACCCACTGCAGTGTACTAGGGAGACACAGACCTGGGCAGCCTCTGCTGGGCCCGCCCCTCCAGGTCAACCTACCGAAGGCTTCACTGCTAGGGTGCACCACCAGGTGCTGGGACCTGGTTTGGGCTAGCCTACTGGGTCTTAGTCAGCAGTGTCACCCAGGCCAAGCGCTCTGCACCAATCCCGCTTGAGAGGGGAATATGCGACTAAAGTCACTGCAACGTCCTATTCCGGCTTGTCTGCCCAGTCCCAGAATGTCCTCTTTTGGAGCCTCCTAGTCTATGGAAGGGTCCCCGTTCCTCTCATTCACCACAGGTCAATGCAGGGCTCCCCACCAGTTGGGCTCTCAACTCTGTTTGCTGATTCCTGCTCTCAGAGCTTTCACGCATCTCTCTCCCTGTTGTGCCAATTTGAATGCAGCAGTGGCAGCAGGAAATTCAAATCACGGCTTCCAGAGGCATAGGTTCCAGCTTCTGCGTTGAGATTTTATATGTTCCGGTTATAGCACCAGGATTGCTTTTCTAGTTGGTTTCTCTCAGCTTAGTTTGTTCCTGGGTTGGCAGGGTACATCTCCCCTTGCTTAGGACTCCTCGCACCGCACCATTCCTGGATTCTAAGCTGGGTATCTCAGAGAGCCTCCGTAACTGCTGTTATCTATCTGCCTTGTTCTCCCAGAAGTCGAGGGTTTGTTGTTTTTTAGCTGTAGGAAACTTTTTAGTTCCCTCTTCTTTTCAGTCACCAAACTCACTACTCTACTGCTTTCTGCCAATTCTTGTGTCCTCCACCATCCCTGCCCACTAGGTAATGATGGCCTAGTCATTCAACATTTTTGTGTCAGACACTGTTCTGTAGTTACAGTGATTAAAAGTTTTTTTTCCGGGTGTCACAAAGAACTCACAGTATTAAAGGAGATACAGATAAGTAAATCAGTCATTAAACAATGTCTGGTGTTGAACTTGAGGAAAGTGGAAGGAAACCATGTTTTCTCTACCTTGAGTGACTGGTAAGTCATAGCTGATAGCGAACATAAGAGAAGAGACATGTTAGTTGTACTTTACTATAACACTTACTGACCTTAAAATAAAAAGCAGTAAATGCATGGTAAACCTAAAGTGTGTCCTAATAGTTATTGTACCTTTTGTAATGTTTTCAGCTGAGCTCCCACGAATCCTCACACCTGCAAACACACTCTACCAGGTCATTGCAAACAGGCCTGCTTTCCTAGATTGTGCTTTCTTTGGGTCTCCTCTGCCCACCATTGAGTGGTAAGTAATTACCTAATATGTTTTTTAATGCTCATATTTGCTAAAGCCTTTACGATTCTAAATATATTGGGTTGTAGTCAAATAACAAACACAAGAAATGCAGTGCATAACTATCATACTATCAACTACTGAATTCACTCATTTGCAAAGCTATATATAAATGGATTTTTTTACTTTAAGTCGGCTACATTTTATAATATCATTAGACATCCCCAGAGACTGTGTGACTAGAAGCTGGAGGGACTGGTTGTTGAAAGACTCCTTGATAATAAAGTATCCTGAGGAATAAGGAAGAGGTTCTGAAAGCTCAGCCACTGACTTAGCTGTCATGGGTGTTTCCCTTTAGTCCTTCTCCCTCCAGACCCTCCAGACTTGGGTCCAGCCAAGCTTTCTGGTGTGCTTTCCCTGCCCACTTCAGACCACTCCCTTTCACACACCACTCCTGGTACAAATCCTCCTCTACCTGCAAACTTGCTTTAAAGAGCAAGGAAAGACCCTGCGAGGATAAGCAACCTCTGAGGATGGGTGCCTGAAAGACAATTGGGAGTCATTTATTGGTCATCTGTGAGGTCATCCCGATGCTGTGCTGGATTTTGACTATGTCAGTGACAGTGAACACAGGTTTAAGATGAAAGAAAAGTTCCCTCAGTCCCCCACCTTTACCACCGAGAAGAGAAACAGGAATGCTTTTGTACATTTCCTACTTAAGGTGACAAGATTAACACTTGGATAGTATGTTGACTTTGCCTTGTCCCTTATCATTGTTCTTACTTCTCCCCTCTGATATGCATGCTTTTTTCCTCTCCTGAATATTTTCCTAGCCGTCCTTTCCATATAGCATTGAAATAAAATTCTTTAAAATTGAAGTATGTACATAGAATTATAAATATACCACAGGTGGGTATAATATATATATATGAAGCAGTCTTTATTCTGCCTATTTTGTCACTATTTAAAATAGTTAATAAAGTGTTTACTAAATTTAGATCTCATAAAAATTACAACTTATGGGCAGGGGTTTAGCTCAGTGGCGTTAAGTGCCTGCTTGGCAAACTCGAGGTCATGAGTTCAATCCCCATACCAAAAAAAAAAAAAAAAATTATAACTTATATGTTATTTGTTATGATCCTAATTCTACAAATACCATTTATTATTGATTTCTCCAGTTTCATGTCTCCTCATTCATTTACCGCCTATCTTACAAGTCTGTAGTGTGCTTTTACAAATTCCAAGTGTCTTTATACTTGACACTTTAATGTAGACCACAGTTGTGTTGACCTTGGATATGACATTTTATGTGACTTCAAATTATGATGTGTCTTATTCTCATCATGTTGGGTAATAAAGGTTTAAAGGAGCCAAAGGAAGTGCTCTTCATGAAGACATTTATGTAATACACGAAAATGGAACTTTAGAAATTCCTGTGGCTCAAAAGGACAATTCAGGAACCTACACATGTGTTGCCAGGAATAAATTAGGAGTGGCAAAGAATGAAGTTCATTTAGAAATCAAAGGTAATAAAAATTTTTTCAAGTGTTATATGACTTTAAGCAAATTCTCCAGGTTTACCAATGCATAACATTAACTTTGAACTCCAGATCCAACGAGGATTCTTAAACAGCCGGAATACGCAGTTGTGCAGAGAGGGGGCAGGGTGTCCTTTGAATGCAAAGTGAAACACGATCACACCCTCATTGCCACTGTCACGTGGCTGAAGGACAATGGTGAGCTGCCCAATGATGAAAGGTATTTGAAGATGATTTCTTTTTCTCTTTTCTTTCTCTCTGGAAACTGTTCTTGAGCTAAAGGTTGACTGTGTAGTGACTTAGGACGATGTTTTAGTTTCTGAAGTCTGCTGTCCATAAAATAAAGAGGTACACTTTTTCCTCCTGCTGTACAGTATTAGTACCTAAGAGGTTATTCAGGTGACTGAAATAAGACCCTAAGAATGTTTGTCTTCCTTTGTGTGCTGTTCAGTGTAATTTGGGAAGAGGAAAAACCCTTCAAGCTTTGACACTGTCCATTGTTTTGCACCTTGAACAGTAAAATCTCAGCAGAAGTTTTTATTCCCATTCTGCAAATAAGCAGGAATGTGATCTCTTATCAGAGTGTACCTGAATCCTTGCCAGTATTTTAAAAGACACTCGTTTTTATTGGGGTGGTAAGTTTTCTTTTCATTTTACTTAATGCCAGTGGAAGGGGAAGGAAGAGTAAAATTAAAGCAACTTAAAAGAATCTGAGCATGTTGCAATCCCTTAGCTTGCAATGGAAGAAGCGTCATAGCATTTTCCATTTTCTAGCAAGGCCCTCAATTTGACACAGCAAACACAGTGAGGACACAGAGCTGGATGTGTGATGTCAGCAATCACAGTAGCTACAGATATTACCTTGTGCTGGAAAGAGTGCTGTGTCTTGGTAGAAATCGTTCTGTGGTTTGCTGGCAGCTCACCTAAACCTGTGGTGACTCATGGAACCCGTTGCCTGTTAGTGGTCCCAGAAGTGCTTTGTGGCCTTGCCCTCTTCGTGCCCATAGTTCCACCTAGGCCTGTGCTTCCACTTACATGTGGAATCTGGCTTGATAAGGTGGAGAAAGAAGTATGAAGAAATGACCATCAGGTTAAGTCGGGGGAGTGATGACTTGGATATTACCTGGGAAGACAGCTGACGATTTAGGCAGCTTCCTTAAAATCATGCGTGAATCCTGCATGCATTGTCTTTTGACCCACTGAGCAATTTTTTGTGTCTGCAGGTAACCCCTGGAAAGCTGTCAATGGAAATTGCTGATCTGAATCTTCCTGTTTCTCATGATAAACAGGAATTTGCTTTGCATTTACTTTCTCCTATGAGAATTCACTCCTGTGACAAAAAATGAAATTTCTGCAGTAAATAATAATTTATTTAAAAATATGCACTTTGATAAAAACTGAGCTGAGTGTTTTCAAACATTCCTTAGCAGTAGAATAGTAAAGCACTATTATAAGGATAACCAGAAAGCTGCCACCACCTCATCTGTGGACACTCGTAGGGACTTTTATTCAAAAAAATTTATTTTGTTTTTTAATTGGTACGCAGTAATTATGCTTATTTATGGCGCATCATATTTGCTCAAGGCACTTGAAGGAAGCTTCCATGACATTCTAGAGGTCTGGTTGAAAACTATTATATTTAATAGCCTTTTTACCTGTGATTCTCATTCATTCTAATTGTTTGCTGAGTTTAATTATTATTAAAATTAAATGTGTGTAGGATTTTTCACCACACTTTGCTGAACTGTGTATCATCCTTTTTTTCATCGAATTCACAGTTATTTTCATGCCGTTCAGGCTGTGGTTGGATGTCCATTTTGGCTGCTCTGAGCCAGTTCTGTTTTCAGGTTCACTGTGGACAAGGACCACTTGGTGGTGACTGATGTGAGAGACAGCGATGGGGGGATCTACACATGTGTGGCCAACACAACTCTGGATGAGGTTTCTGCCAGTGCTGTGCTCAGTGTTGTTGGTAAGAACAAGAGCAAATAGGACACATCCAACTTGCCTGTGATAGACTGAAAAGGAGACAAAATAAGTACTAAATTTTTGCTGGATGGTTTCATGACTGTAACATGGAGAGTAATACCTTTACTTTCCTCTCTAGAAAATGCCTTTGAGATGATAATTTCAGTGTACGTTATGCTACGTATAGGGCTAGATAAAGTGGTATGTGTGTACCATAGGTGTTGTTAGAAGGAAATTGGGAGAAATAATCTATTTTTATTTGAAATTAAAGTTTTTAAAAATCCCAAAGTTGCTATTGCATGCTGATCAGTTGTGTGTCTCATAGATAAGCATAGGGTTTAATTGTATAATCTTAATCATGTAAAATCTATGTCATCTTATGCTACCTTATATCTTCCTATTACTAATTTTGATTAAAATCCTCTATATTAATGTCCTTTCTAGCTCCTACTCCAACTCCAGCTCCCATTTACGGTAAACTAATATGAGCTTTCTTTCTCTATTTTCTGTCAAGCAGTTTCACATTTGCAGAAAGCATTACTTTCTTTTCTCAGTCGCATTATTGTGTTTCTTTAAGGAAAAGGACTCTGTCAGTTGTTACGTTGTGTCCCTCATTTACTGCAATAAATCATTTCTTCACTATCACTTCAGAATTTTCCACTGAGTTTATTGCCAGCTGTTTCTAAATATTTCATGTGCTATTATTGTCATTCTATTTGATAAGTCCTGCTTTGATACAATCGCCTTGTATCAAAGTGCTTTATCAAAAACCGACATTCATATATTACAGAATGAAAAATTGATTTCTCATATCAATCCACTAATCAGTCCACTAATTAGATCTTACTTCAGTCTACTAAAATTTGTTTTGGGAAAAAAATGTTGCTTGGGAACTACATTTTCAAAAAGTTTACACAGTGGGGGAGAATGGATGTTTAAAACAACATTTAACTTTTATGTCAGAAAAAACTCGGTGTGTGTGAGCAAAAGTGAAGTCACTGAAGAAAGACTAAAAGGAGGGGCACATCAATGTGTGATGTTTCTGTGACTGGAAAATAAATCGCTAATTATTTCCTGCAAGGTTTTTGATTTAGAAACATGTTATTCAGCACATAAACTCAAAAATTACTTTTGTGGCAATATCTCAGCTACATATTATAAAGTATCATTAATTATTACGTAGAAATCCTGGCCTTTGTAGACACTACTTCATTATTGATAAGAAAGAAGACCTCATGTATGTATGGGGCCTCTAGTCCCTGAAGAGCCAGAGAACCTGCAGAAGCAAAGTCAAAACAAAGGCCCAGGGGAGCGAGCTCACTGTGTGGCCCTCACAAGCACCATTTGATGAAGCAGCTCTGCTTCCAGTTACCTGTGTCCCAAAAAGCCTCTAAGAGTGAACACACCTGAGCATGCTGAGGTCTACCTACATATACATATGTATTCACATATATTCATATATATATATACTATATTTTAGATATTATATGTATCTTATTTCAGGAGTCCCACAATTTATCATTCAGCATGTTTCGAAAAGAGCATTTGAATGTTCTTGAAACAGTGCAATTTGTTTACCTGTATTTGTTTTCCAGCTTTTTCTGTTCTGTTCTGTTTCCCATGGATTAAAATCAGAGTCTGGAATATCTTTATGTTTGTGACTGTCCATGTTTTAAGACACACTGAGAGTGCTGATGAACCACGCAGGTCTGCCCCACTGGTTTTGGTTACAAGTGATTTCACTGCTCTTGAAAAGTGAACCAGCAGAACTCATCAGTGAGTTGTCCTCAGCGTATTCCTGTGTTCCAGCAACCTCAGTGGTTTCCGTTTCACTTCTGTTGCATGCTCATTGACCATTAAGTGTGCTGTTCTTTAAAATGTCCCCTCTGTGAAAATATCACACATAAAGACAAACCTTTTAAGAATGAATAATTAACCATAATGTGTGTGTGTTTGATCTACAGATGTCCCCAGTCCTCCCTTTGATTTAGAATTGACTGATCAATTGGACAAGAGTGTTCAGCTCTCGTGGACCCCAGGAGATGACAACAACAGCCCTATTACAAGTGTGTGGTATTATTTGCTTTGTCATAACTGATAAACTGAATGATAAACTTCGTGACCATTTTTTGAATGCTTTATAATATGCAGCCTCAGTTCCTTACAAATATATTCACCGACATTCTATGATCCATTACTGGTAAAACAAAAATATTTATTTATGTCTATCTTCAGAGACAGTGTTATTTCTGATTATAGGTTCTAGAACAGGATACTGGTTTATGGCTAAAGGTATTAATCCAGCAAATACATGACCATCATTGTGTATTTAAAAACCACTTTAAATTTCTACCAGAGGTAGAAGATGTATCTTAGTAAGTTATTTTTTTGCTCATTGTATCTAGAAGAGGATAGGAGAAACAATGCTGAAAGGTCCCACTATATATATGTAACTATATATATAGACATAGATAAATATCTGTATGTGTATGTGTCAAGAAATTTGAAACTTGGTAATAGAACTGTGTGTAGACCTCAGACCCTAAGAAATAAAATTAAATGAGAAGTCAAGGCATTAGGACACTGGAAGAGCTTAGTAAGTTAGAATAAAGATAGTAACAGAGGTTTAATTGAAAAACTAGTCACACGCCAAAAATCCATTATTTCCTTCAGGTATAGACTGCAGGAAGATTGAATGTCCTTCTGATGAATGCTTAAGATTATCTTAGTAGTGGCCCTTTCTGACTTGATCTTGTGGTGTGCTGCCTCAGGACAGGCTGAATCTCTTGTTAATCCAGCACGTCAGCTGGAGTTGGCTGGTCACAGTGCTTGGAGATGCTTGTGGCCTACATTAAAATATTACCAATAGGTCTCAAGGCATTTCTGCTCCTTCGTTCACTGGATATTTATTGAATGCCAATTACATGCCACACATTGTTCTAAAATTAATTTTTAAATGTCCCTGCTCTTATGGAGGTTTTATTTTGGATCAGGATAAAGATGATAAAATTAATATTATGATATTGCATATTACTGTCATATACTGTTTATACAAATACATGCACAGACACATACATACACATGCAGTCTACCATTAAGGGAGAGCCAATGGCGAGGATATTAAATGACACCCTTCTCTTAAGAAGGAAACAGCAGTGTGTGCAGGAGGCCGCATGTCCCCTGGGTATTCCAGTAATTGGATGCAGCAAGGGGCCTTGAGCTCAGCCATCCTTACGGCAGAGTTCTTATCAAGGGCACACTTTACTACGGGGCCTTCCTTGACTTGACTGAGCAAATGCAGCACTGTTGTGCTGTCTGGGCTCTTCCCACCCACTCCACTCTCCTTTCTCTGTCTCATTAGGGGATTTTCCTTCAAAGTAAATTAATTTGCTTTTGGCTGCTGTTGATTGTCTTGTTAGTTCTCACTCACTAGCAGTCTACCCCAGGTTGACTGCATCTGCTGTCTTGGGTTTGTTGTGTGTATTGTGTCCAGAATTCATCATTGAGTATGAAGATGCCATGCATGAGGCAGGGCTGTGGCACCACCAGGCCGAGGTTTCTGGAACGCAGACCACAGCCCAGCTGAAACTGTCTCCATACGTGAACTATTCCTTCCGGGTGATGGCCGAGAACAGCATTGGGAGGAGCCTGCCCAGCGAGGCCTCCGAACAGTACCAGACCAAAGCCGCAGGTAAAGCAGGGCTTCAGGACTAGGAGTCAAAATGGACAAGTTTTGCACTCTGTGCCAAGAAGCAAAGCTTACACACATGTGGCTGTTTAACTTCTAGAACCAGATAAAAATCCTACAGCTGTGGAAGGATTGGGATCAGAGCCTGATAATTTGGTGATTACATGGAAGGTGAGCTCTAAAGTCTTCAGCTTTCCTCTGTTATTTTTAAGAGTGGGAAAAAAAAGTTGTTTTTAACGATATCTGCATTAAAATCCCATGTCACCCATTCCTAGGGGAAAACATATCTTAATTTAAGAGGCGGTATTGGGTAGTAGGTAATAACTTTGATCTCTGGAACCAGAAGGAGTAAATACAAATCCCACCTCTGCTACTTACAGTGTGATCTTAAGCTAATTGTTGAATATTTATTGAGCATCTCTAGGAAGATAACATTAATAGAATGAGCTTCATTCTATTAGAGGGATTAATGCATATAAAGCATCTACAATAATATCTATCTGTACTCAAAATATGGTAGTGAGTGTTATCATCACACACAACCTCTTGGAAGACATGCATCAAGCAATTCTCAGTAGTCCACTTATTAATTATTATTATTAGGCTTATCTGCATTTTCTGGATTTGGAAAATTAACATATATTTACTTGTGTAGTTTAAAAGTCTTAGAGCCAACATGCCTGCTTATATGTACACAGATGTGTTTGTAGTTATAATTTACAGATACACAATCAAGTGAGAATAACAAGCCAACTTATTTTAACAAGGAGAGTAGTTCATGCATTTTAGTCTCCAGGTAAAATGGACAAGATGAACTATCATACAAACAGAAATGCATCAAAGAATCTAAGTAAAGAGAATGTGTCAGATGCAGCCACCCTTTCCTACAGAGACAGACCTTGAAAGAGTTTATGGGTATTCACTGTTTCAAGATAATAATTTACAACCTTTGAAATGTTAATCCCTGAAAAGCTTTGAGTCTCATCATGAATGAAAAAAGATAAGAAGTCTCTGGAGAAAATGGTATAATAGCATGTATTTTAGGGTTTCAGTGCTGACTTTCTTTAGGCCTGGGAATTGAACTCACTGTTTCTATCAATGTGTTTTATAACGTTGGATATTTGTCCTTTTTTTAGCCCTTGAATGGTTTTGAATCGAATGGGCCAGGCCTGCAGTACAAAGTGAGCTGGCGCCAAAAAGATGGCGATGATGAATGGACATCTGTGGTTGTGGCAAATGTGTCCAAATATATTGTCTCCGGCACCCCAACCTTTGTCCCCTACCTGATAAAAGTTCAGGCTCTGAATGTCATGGGGTTTGCTCCAGAGCCAGCTGTAGTCACAGGACATTCTGGAGAAGACCGTAAGTGTCTCGTGCCATTTCCTCTACTTTTCCTCAGCAGGACAACCTGCCAAGGTACAAACCAAGCATCTTGGTTATTTTGCTCTCATGGCTAAAATGAGACACCTGACACCCAAAATAAAGGAAGGAAAGGTTTATCTAGGTTACAGTTTTGGACTCTTCCCACCCATTTCATAATCAGTTGGTTCTAAGACAATACTTGAAGTCAGCAGCCAGAGGAAAGAGGAAGAGAACAAGCCTCTTCTCCTCCCTTACAGTCCACCCACACAGGGCAGTGTGACACTCACAAAATCTCTGTGCCCTCTTCTTGCATAGGATGAGGATATTTATAAAGTAAGGATCCTGGCTCCCTGCTGAGTCTCAGTTAAACTTCTAAACTTCTCAAGTTGACTCAATGTATCAAACATATTTCCAGAGGTGCTCAAGTTTGCAACAGATGGCGACAGTAACCATTTTTGTAAACTCTGAATTTAAATAGCATGCCATGCAAGAAACAGATGACTCAGAATTGGAGCATAGCTAAGACGTAGAGTGTTTTCCTGGCATGAAGATGTCCTAGGTTCAATCCCAGCACCTCCAAAAAATAGTAAGAATCAGAGGGATTAAAGAGAATGACTTTTTCTTTTAAAGTGGTGCTTCTAACGTTAAAGGAACAGTTACTAATTCTATTAGTTCCTGGAAAAGAACAGTTAATATTCATACAATCAGATCAATTTTACAGGTCTATTCCTGGTAATCTAACCAACTCTTTTGAAGATAATAATATGCAGTATAACAACCACTGTTAAATTCCTACCATCTTGTTTTGAAAACCTATATTATTATTGTTTGGGGGGTTTTGTTGTTATTTGTCTCTTGCTTTTTGATTTTCTTTTCTGCTTTTTTTCTCTTAAAAATAAAAAAAAAAAAACAAAGAAAGCCAGCAAACAAACTCTACAGTCAATGCTTAATAATGTATAGAATAAGATCCTATAGCACAGGTTGAGGCATGTTTCAAGTAAAAATTTTTATAGATAGTGATATATTTGGACGGAATTTAAAATAATACTGATTCTTCTACCCCCTTCCCTGTCCTTTTTGCAGTCCCAATGGTGGCTCCCGGGAATGTGCGTGTGAATGTGGTGAACAGTACCTTGGCTGAGGTGCACTGGGACCCAGTGCCTCTGAAAAGTATCCGAGGACGCCTACAAGGCTACCGGGCAAGTAAAGGGTGTCGTGCCACATCGTTTCCTAGTCCCAGGGCCTTAGTGATACTGCTTGCCACCCACTGTAGGCAAGGCTGGAGTAATGTTGCTCCTCTCTTGATGAACTCTTGATATCAGTTTCTTTGTTTCCTGCCTCAGGCAGGTGACATCTAAAGGACTCCGACTAGAGGTAACTTGAAATCTTACTCATCCACAATGAGTCAAAACAACAACAAAAAATGTTTTCTCCATTTTTCCCACAGATCATATAAAATTCTGTGAACTAAGCAGTGTGTGCACAAAATGAGGAAAACTAATTTTTAAAGCACTAACATATAACAAACTCCACTTAGCTTTAAAGTAACATGGACCGTGTGTGCTGAGCTACAAACTATCCTGGTAGTAATAGGAACACTTACAAAATAATCGAGATTATGTGTATGTATTCTCAGATTCATCATTTTTATGAATATCAATTATCTTTGCTATTGATAAGCATCGAAAGATGTATTCAGGGGGATTTTTGATTGATAAACAACTAAAGGACTGCACCCCTGTGCACGCACACTGCTCTAATGTGTTAACACTGGCCTCTCGAGGTCACTTTGTGTACTGCATCATTGGGCCCCAACAGTGGCCACATTCTGTATATGGGTTGACTTCTCTTGAAAAATACCTTTAAATTCTTAAGAGTTTATGAGAATTTAATAAGCGATAATGCTGGATTTTCTACCAGAATTGTTTGCAGGTATCTCCAAACCTGTGGCTATAATTTATTACAAAAAATAAGTGTGTTTCATCAAGTGACACAGACTAGCTTGTTGGAAAAGCCCTACCCTGCAGTGGAGGAAAACCACCAGGAGCCAAGGTTCACTTCTACCGTAGGAATAATAATAAAAAAACCTCTCTGCAGTGTTTAAAATAATTTAAATAATACACTATACACAAACATGGATTATACATTGCGCAGTAGTTTTATTTTTAGAATCTTTTATGCCTATAAAAGTCCTCGATCCTTTTTGCTGTCATCCATGTGCCTTGTGTGCTGGAGAGAAACGTGTGGGTCTCACCTGGTTTTGTTTATTTCACTTTCACCCCTCCAGGAGCATAGTGTAGCCCAGCTTTGTCAGATGGTCTCCGTTTCCTCATTGTCTGTGGGCTTCTGCTCCTCTTACTCAGAATCAGGATCCACCCGTCTGGCAACTAGCTTTCTTTTAAAAAGCACCAAGGGAATTTTCTGGGAAAACAGCAGTTTTATTCTGTGGACCTGAGGAACCGTGTGGGTTCACTCCTGCATCCCTGACTTTGGTGCTTGCTGTTCCAGATTTACTACTGGAAGGCGCAGAGTGCATCCCAGAGGAACAGACGGCACCTTGAGAAGAAGATCCTCACCTTCCAGGGCAGCAAGACCCACGGCATGCTGCCCGGCCTGGAGCCCTTCAGCCACTATGCCCTGAACGTGCGCGTGGTCAATGGGAAGGGAGAGGGCCCGGCCAGCCCCGACAGGGCCTTCAGCACTCCCGAGGGAGGTACGGAGTGCGTGCGGCCTGGCAGTGCTTTGCGTGGCAGGAGGCCCCGCCCAGTGAAGTGTATCTGGGAGTCCAGTGTGATCTTCCTGCAGAGGAGCACACCACACACAAAGCTGGGCAAATGTCACTCGTGTGTGGTGGCCTATGGGTACCTTGGAGGCTTTAGAATCCAAAATGCTGTCCTAAAACACTCTTCCCTTTCACTTAAGATTTTTTTCCCCACTTCTAAACTTTTGTTTATTCAAGTCTTTAGCTTTCTGAGCCAAGGTACAGGCATGCTGTAGCCACATCTGAAAAATGTGAGAACTCAATGGGATACTTAAGGCCTAGAAACAAAAATATTTCTGAGTTGCAGCTGAGCTGTTAGAAGGTTGGCCGTCTTGACCACATGGGTTGGGAAGGTAAAAGTGATGATGAGTACACCATGGCCACTGCAGGAGGTAGCAAGATGGCTCAGCAGCACCTTGCTGAAGAGTTGGGGCAAACAGACACGGGAGCCCTGTGGGTGAGGGAGAATGGGGGCCCTAAGGTAAGGATAGGGATTTTTAAAAGACTAAAATGTTCTTTTCACTATTTTGAAGTTTGCATCATCCAGCCATGATCATGGGGCGGATCCCTGCTGTGGAATTCTTGGGTCTTTTTGATGAAGGCAGTTCACAAACATGCCCGGTCCTGGCCCCTGGGTAAGGTTGGGCTGGCTCATGAGGTTGGCAGCTGCTCCACAGTCCCAGTTCTTGTCCTCAGCCTCGTTACTGCCTGGAGGGTCAGCTCCTTTGACTGGAGGCTTTCATCAGGGAGGCTGCCCTCACCCTGTGGATGGCTCAGAGGATTAAAGAATAAGGAAGAGAGGAAGCAGTGTCTGGAGACAGAGTCTTACAGGTCCAGGCAAGGGAGAGGCAGGGAATGGCTACCTTTGGTGAAGGAGGTAGAGGTGCCAGGATCCACTGTCCTGGGGACAGTGGAAAGAGCACAGAGAGAAGTCCAAGTTGACCCCGTGGCTTCTGGCCAGCGTGAAGGACAGTGGTGTCATTCATGAGTTGCCAGGAGGTTATGGTAGGGCAGGTGGTGACCTGAGGGAGAGCTGCCCCAGTCTTACCCTCATGGGGAGTGAATAAAAGACCAGGCTTGTTTCTCTGGTAATTTGCCAGCTTCTGCCACGGAAAACCTAATACCCTCAGGCCTTCTCCAGAGCCTCAGGTTTGCCAGAACTGGGCTCTTGTCTTTTACCCCTGGATCCTGGGCAGCTGTCAGCTCTGGGATGCGAATGGCTCTGCACCTGAGCAGCTGGCCGGGGCCCAAGGCCCAGCAGGCAGGGTGCCCTCACTGTTTGGAGACACCTGGTTTGCTTGATGGTCCAGAACACAGCTGCTTCCACTCGAAGTTCTGGTTACAACGGTTTTACTTAGCATTCAGCTTGCTTTTGTTAAGATGCCATTTATAAATCAAGTATTGTCTCCTGTAAATGTATTTAATATGGGTCCATAGAAAGTCAGTCATTATTCATTTTAAAAGGACAGTTTTAGTAAATTTAAATGGAATTGGCGACAAAAGAGGAGAATAAACCGATTCCTGCCACAGGTTTGTATTCAAGTGTTTTCTGCACAGTGAAGAGCAAGTGACTGAAAACCACAAGCTTGATCTGTTGTATAAATGTGACAAAATATGTCCTTTTAATATGTGAATGCCTTAGAAACTTTTGTGTTGACCACATGTTCCTATTGAAGTCCCCAGTGCTCCCTCCTCTTTGAAGATTGTGAATCCCACACTGGACTCGCTCACTCTGGAATGGGATCCACCGAGCCGCCCAAATGGCATTCTGACTGAGTACACCCTGAAGTACCAGCCAAGTAAGTTACTAGAAGAAGAGGAAGAGAAACACAGTTTTAAAAACAAAACAAAAAAAACTTTACTGTTACCTGACACACAAACTTGTTCTTTGTATCTGCAGAATATATGCATGTGCCTTCAAATATTATTCCAAAAGGTTCTTAAGGCTTTTAAAAGACAAACAATGTATATGCTACTGAAAATTAAGTACTATGTAGAATAATATAGATGTTTGAGGGCCTGGGGTTTAAGGAAAATCATCTTATTAAGTTAAGTAGGCTTTAAACTGTACATAGAAAATGCTGAGGTACCTTTGTCATAAGACTTAAAGGAAAGATTTTAAATTATTTAACAGTACAGTATATGGCTCCACCTTTAAAACAGACAAAATACTATCATGATTGAATTATAAAATTTCCCTAGTTTATAAGCAAAAGGAGAACATATTACCCCTTGCTTTGTTATATTGTATATTCAAGTATTCTAGGAGCTGTATGTGTTATCAGTTATGTAAAGTGAAGAATGAGCAGGATTACGAGTCATTTGTGTCAATTTTTGGTTGTTAGGAATATTTATAACATTCTTGTTGTAATTGATGAAGAACGCACTTGTTTGTTATTTCTTATTCACAGTAAACAGCACACATGAATTAGGCCCTCTGATAGATTTAAAAATTCCTGCCAACAAGACACGCTGGACTTTAAAAAATTTAAATTTCAGCACTCGGTATAAGTTTTATTTCTATGCCCAAACATCCGTAGGACCTGGAAGTCAGATTACAGAGGAAGGAGTAACAACTGTGGACGAAGGTAAGATGGGTATGTACGAAATCCTGCATGGTTTAGTATATTTCCTCTTTCCCTCTTACCAGGGAGTATCCATCTTACCTACACAAACACTTATTTGTAATTCCTCATTCTATGTATATCTCCTCCTTTATATATAGTAAAATCAGTTGTTGAGTTTATATTGGAATGGCTCTTAAGTATTTTTTCAGTTCCATATTAGATTTTAAAACATATTAAAATACTAGAGTAGAATTGAGAAATTTTATAATATTTGCCACACTTGAATTCAAAGTTCAACTTTTTTTCTGCATATAATTTTATATACACATACACATATTTATTCACGTATGATATACATATGTATGAACACATATGTAATTACACAATTCTACTTCTGGTCCTAATTCACCAAATATAACTTGCTCATCCATGTACTGTTAATGTTTTCTAGTAAAAAAAAGTCAAATTAGTCACCTAAAGAGTACAATTTTTCTGTGTTAGAATAAGGAGCTTTGTATTTTGGTGTGTCATCTGTTAACAAAGAAACCAAAATAATCCCATTAAGTTTTCATACTTCTAAAAAGCATCCTGAAAATTTTACATTAAATAAAAATGATCAAAAATATTGTAAAAGATTTTCTGGCTTTGCATGTCTCTAAATGGTAAAATTATTTCAGGGTTATTTATCTAATTATCTTCCATAGCATAAGAAGTTGACATTTCTATGTAAATTTGGTTCAAAATATTCGTAAGCCTTCTTATATGCTAATGAATGAAGCACTGTAAATAATATGTGGATTTGAATGCTGGAGAAGTTTGGGACACCGGCCTGTTTTTGTCCCCGTACCTGATGTGGTACACGCATTGTTCTTGCATGCCGTAGCATTTTAATAAGTGTTTTCTTGTGTTGCTGTACATGCTCACGGGTGTGTTACATCTAACTATATAGTGTCCTATTTCTGTTTCCCTTCGTCAAAGCTGGTATTCTTCCACCTGATGTAGGTGCAGGCAAAGGTAAAATAACTCATCTGCATGACTTTATACACGTGTGAATATGCAATGTTAAATGTGGGGAAGTGCAGCATGGGTGAAAAAGAGAAAATAAAATATGCTGGGAACCACCAAAAGGAGAAGATCTTGGCTGATCTTGGCTTTTAAATTAATTTTTAAGTCATTTTTACAAGTAGCAAGGCATATGTTGAATTCTCCCAAAATTTTTGTCAAGACTTATATTCCTGGTGCAAGTGCTAATCTTAGCTTTTTATAATATGATTTTGGCTGGATCAGGCAGGACCAAAACTGTGGGTTTGTCACAGATCCTCTGTATGACCATGCCACATATCAGGAGTTCAGAACTATTAGTCCTATAATCAAACAGCTCATGGGAAACTAGATCAACTGAGTTTCCCCCTGTAATCGAATTTAGCCACACTCCTCATAGACACAGTGTATACCCTCCTGGCACAACGCAGCACTGTCCAAATGTCAGTGCCACACCCTAGAACTGGCTTGGGATGATGTTTGCCCACCAATGAGTCTTCCAGTCAGCCTGCATGTTTTGCTCAGCTGTGTTCCTCCATCATGTCTTCCCCAGACTGTTCAAGTCTTCCCCCTCTGAGTCACAGACAACGACAGCTCTTTGTGTCAGAAAGACTTGGGAGCATGGTGCCTGCTAAGCTGGAAGATGTCTTCTGCACATGGCAATACCAAAGCTCCCCCAGTCTTTGACCCACCCTGGGCTATTGGTCGACCACCCAGAGCAGCAGAGCTCCTGCCTCTGGCTGCTTTTGAGGGAAGTGTGTCATAGTCAGGGCTTTCTTGGGCTTTGACAGAGCAAATTGTGACTCTTCAAACAGAAGTGAAGAACAGAAGACCAAGAGCAACAAGAGTGTTGCCCTAAATTATTCAACTCTTATGAGTTTAGGCTTCATACACTTTTTTCTGTTTTCTTAGAAATTTGTGTATAGTCAGAGCCTTTGGCTAAATTATAAAATGCATATATGACAGCATTTAGAGTGATTGAATAAAAACTGTCCCCCTTTTTTTGTAATCTTGTTCCCACTTTTTTTAATTGGTTAGACAGATTCTGGACTTCAGGTCTGAAGACTTGTATGTATCCTTGAAGTGCTTTGATCATTTTCATCCCCAACACGCCACTGTGCTCCCTTCTCCCTTAGTTTCCCATTTTGGGGGCAGAGACGTGATCTTAATAATACTATATTTGTGTTTTTGACCTAAAAGGATAAGGTTGTAAAAGTTCAAATTTTCTACAAAATATTGTAGAAATATTTAAAAAATATTTTATATGTATGCTTCTTTTCTGGGAGTGGGAGTCAGTTAAAAGGAGCTGTCATTTTACAGTGAATGCATTGAAGGCCTGCAGGGAAGCCTGGCTTCCTCTCCTGGCGGGCACGCATGTCTCCACGGTGTACCAAGGCTGGCAGGGCCACAGCGTCAGCAGGGCTGCTGGGATGCAGGAGAGGACTTGAGTCTCCAGAACAGCCATCACCTCCTTTTTTTGATAAACTAAAATTAAAAGAAATCTTAGTTAAGTGTAGGTTCTACCATCCAACATTACTAAATTGAATTATGAATTGTTTATAGTTAAAGAACAAGAAAAAATGAAGTATTTTAAAGTTCACTGAGTACCCAATATCTGACAGATCTCAGATGAGAAAAGGGCTAATGTTGAAGAAAAAGCCAGATCTGACCTTATTTTCAATATTCTTTCCATGGTGCAACATTAGTCAAATTTTGCTGTTAATATTTAAACTGATCAAATATAATTTGTGATCTTGGGGTTTTCCTTCCATATTTTTTCAAGATAATAATGATTAATTCCTTTGATTCAAGCCTCTAATATTTATATATTTATATATATATATGTTGTTTTGATGCATATGTTCAATTTCTATGGCTTTTCAAATCATTTCAGAGTCTGAGGTTCTAGGACTAGATCAGCAAAGGAGTCTATCAAAATGAGCCAGAACATGCCAGTAATTGACTTGAGTTATGCTTCTAGTATTGCTGATGGATCCTATTTCTTTATTTATGAAATTTGACTCTGGACCCTTGAGAGAAACCATCAGGACATTGTTGTAGGGTAACTAACTGGGGTAGAGGAAGAAGAAATTCACTAGTAAGGTGGGGACAGAATCTCCATTCTTGCCCACATAAGCAGCCTATTAGGGGCAACCACTTAGGACTAAGCAGAAAAAGGTACCGGGAATCTTCCAATGATGAGCCCTCCCATGAGCTGACTCTTACTAGATTATTTTACTAACATAAAGAAGCAGGAAACAAAACTATCAAGTGCCCAGTTCCCGTCTTTATTCAGTCTGAATAACACCACCAACAAAAACTATATAGAAGCCTAGAAGTTTCAAGCAGTTCAACTACTTATGTCTCCCTGGCACATAAAATGAGCTAGCCTTTTTGTTTTAAAGGATATTGCATATCAAAATAGTTAGACTGTCTTTGTTTTGACATGCTTTAAATCTGGCAAGGAAGAGATGCTAAACTAGTACATGAACAAAATGTTGTATAGAAGAATGAACCATTTATTTTGCCAAACAAGATCAGGGAAAGCCGCACAAAGGAAGTAATATTAAGACAGGCCTTGAAGCATGGTGTATTTTGGCAGCTGAATCAAAATTGGAGTTTAAGTCTTGGTAAGGCTATAAGCAAAAAGGTCAGGGTTAGAAAGTGCACAGGATATTTGGGTGATCCAGCTTGGCTGCAGTGTGTAGAGTGTGTGGAAAAGAGAAGTCCCTAAGTTGGGACAGAAGGCAGGATGGAGAGGCTGCTGTGAATGCCTTGCAGAGGGATTGTACTTACCTGTGGGCAGAAGTTAGCCATTCACATCTTCAAAAGAGAGGAGATTTGTAGTTCAGGAAACTATAGTTGAAGTGGGTTCATAAACAATATAGGAATTCAGGCAGCCAATTTAATAAATTTGGAATTTTAGTTGAGCTCAGCAACTACCCATGGACCCCAGTTTCAGGGTCCAGACGATTGGCACTGAACTGAAGGGTCACCGGGCATTTAAAGCAAGAAACCACAAAGCAAGACATCCTGTGGAAACAGTTTAGCTAGAACCGTAGATTAATTTTGGTTGACACCTATGTCCTGCTTCTTTGTTGAGCAGGTTACTTTTTCTCTCTTGTGGGTGCAACTCATTCTGCTTTTCTCTTGGGACTTGTACCCTGAGTAATTTTTCACTCTTCTGAGTTAAACACAGGGCACTAGTCAAATATAGGGCACAAGATGGTGTCAGTTATGATAAGCTACAACAATAGTAACTACTTTACACACACTGCTGGGTATCTGTCGAGGAAGACTTACAGAAGGAAAAGGCAGACAGTGGGAGATGGTTGGGAAAGCCAAATAAAATCATAAAGTGTTACCTGGTGGCCTTTAAAGATAAGCTAAATGCACATTTACATCACAGAATACTTTAGTATTAATTATAGTGCATAACACATTAGATCTCCAGAGTTAGTCATCTTATACCTGAAAGTTTGGGTTATCCATTTCATTACAATCATGGCCCCTGGTGACCATCATGATACTCTATTTCTCTAGTTTGATGTTTTAAAATTTTACCTGCAAGTGAGATTATGCAATATTCTTCTTTCTCTGTCTGGTTTATTTCATTTAGTACAGTGTCCTCTAGGTATATCCATGTTGTTGCAAATGGCATATTTTCTTTTGTAAGGCTGAATGGTGTTCTACTTTATATATACCATTCATCTATATGCACTTATCTGTCAGTGGGCTCTTAGTTTCTATGTATTGTTTATCCTGAATAATGCTACAATGGACTTGAGAGAGCTGATATATCTTTAAGATACTGGTTTTGTTTTAATGGAGCTTAAAATGTAAAAATTAACATTTCAGAATAAAACTTCAGGAAGTAAAGAGCACATTCATAGAAACTACCACAAAAGAAGTAGTCTTCTGTCCAAAGTACTTAGCTGTGATTCTACTTTTGCTATATTGCAAATTACTTCAAGACTGAATTCCTCAGTTCTGTGATTCCACAATTTTTTAAGGAAACAAAATGATTTGTCAAGGTTGAAGGGATGGGAGAGAATTGGAGGGGCGGGGATCAAGATATATCATATACAGATACAAATTCTCTATGATGAATGATATCATTATGTATATCTAAAATATACCAATAAAATTAATTTTATTGCTTCCCAAGGCTCTTTGCCATTGATGTTTTATACATGTCTATATGACTCCTTCTGCTGATGATATTCCTAGCATTATCTATTTCTTTAAGTTTATTTTGGTAAGGAACACAAACTAAAGGAAATTAAATTTCTGCATAATTCAGTTAAAATTTTTTCTGTCTGCTATTTCCCTGCAATTAGCAAAAAAAAAAAAAAAAGAGGCACACAAGATATACATGTGTTATTGGGTTATGTTACAGAGGTCAACTGCATTATCTAACTTCTTTAATATACTTTCCTTTTTGAACCTAATAAATGCTAGTTCATTACATTTGTTTCAGCAGAGGCGTTTGGCTTCCGAATTGTATAGCAAATTTTATCATCTAACTTGAGGGTCTGAGTAATCCTATTAGTACGTATTTCTGATTTATCACTCTAGTACATTTTTTCTGGGATAACAAATTGATCTTATTTTTTAACAACATAAGTCATTATATCTATAAATTTTTCATTTTTAGTTGAAGATATTGAGCTATACCTGATAGAATTGTCAGCCTCACAATATTAAAATAACATTTTTCATGACTGTAGATGCTGTCTTTGCTGAGTACTAAGCATGTATAGTGCTGTATATACTCCATTCTTTGGATTTTTAAGCAGCTAGTCAGGTTATATTATAGGTTTTCAGAAAATGCTCTGCAGTATTTCACAGGTAAGGCTGTCTTGCTCTCTGTGATGTGTCAAGTAAAATAGTTCCTGCTCCTTTTGTCTCTTGTTTCTTAACTTCTAATAAGCATGCTTGGAAATTTCTTTGCAGCTTTTCTTCCAACATATTCTAACCATCCAAACATTCTCTGAGGAATTCTTAGCTCCTCAGATTTTCAAAATCTGTGACTCAAAACAGCCACTGTTCTAAGGAGCATTCTTTCTCACATCAACATACTTTTTTTCTTTTAAGACCTGCACTGGGATAACAAATTAGAATTTAAAAGTAGCCACACAGTATTGGATTTTACTTGGAGGTTTCTGATACTGTAACAATTTCTGTGCCTCAGATCATTCTACAACCCCTGTCATCCATCAATAAATACCATGATGACTCCAAAGACTATATCCAATGGACCACAATCTACATTGTTCAGAACCACATGCTAGAACTCCTAAACTCTAACAGTATATATTATTATATCTAATTGTTTACCAATATTGTGATTTAATAAATGAAAAACCTTCCTATAATAAAAACAGAGTATGAGTGAGCCCTAAATTTTAACAGTAAATTCTAACTTCATTTTATTTGTACAATTTCATAGTATTTAAATTTATTCTCTGTGTGCATGCATGGTGCTATAATGTGATTGTTTATTTGTTTTATTTTTCTATTGTATATTTAGTTCAAGCAGTAAATCCCAGGATCAGCAATCTTACTGCTGCAGCTGCTGAGACCTCTGCCAATATCAGTTGGAAATATGAGGGACCAGAGCATGTGAACTTTTATGTTGAATATGGTGTAGCAGGCAGTAAGAAAGAATTTCATTACCCTGCTTTCAATTTGGGGGACACATTTCATTAAATTAAGAACACTTTTAAGATTTACTGTGAGCAGTCTTGAAAAGTATCTCGATCCAATTAAGTGGCTCAAAATTATCTAAAAAAGCATAGTGAACCATCAGTCTACATATTTATATAGAACTAGGAATCTCCTTTTTTCATGTTGTTGATAACGAAGGACAGATGCTCCCTTCAGATGTTACTTTTCATATCATAGTACTTTAAATTGGTTCTGTACTCATAACATACAAATTAGCAATAGTGAATAATCTGTAAGTACAAATCAAAAAGGAGAAAAGGCTTTGCAGATTCAACCATGAAACAGTAGAAATCAAACTGACTTGGAAAAATTTATTTTACCTAACTGTTGCAAGAATTTTACAAGAAATTACATAAAATTAAAGCTTTATGGGAACACGCATTTTGTTTGGATGTTTGACCCAAGGAGGCCCTGTACTACCATCCCAGCCACATTTACTGGGAGGTGCATAGCATTTATTTTCAACAGTTTACAGAAACCCAGTGTCCCTTCCTTAATGCAAAATGCTCTACAGATAATGACCTGGGTTACCAATGAGTGCTTGAGCAAATATTTTACGAAATATTGAACATAGCCCAACTTTCTGTTTTGACCTTTATCAGACAAATAAATATACTTTAGAAATAATTGTCCTTTTAAAAGTACCAATACTTGGGAAAGATTGGATCTATAAATTGAAGTTTATCAAACAATTCATGTTGTAAATATTAAAAAACAATTCTTCCCATGGTTGACTTATGCTACATAATGTATAATGGTTATTTTAATAAAACCTTTAAAGAAACTCAGGAGCTTTATAAGACAAGGTACAGAGGGAGCTTCCTTTATATTAAAAAAGAAAAAGTGGGAATATATATAGTTAACATGCAATCTCTATATCCAGTAAATTTTTTAGTATATTTTCATATAGGTTTTCATTTAATTGACCTATCTGACATAATTAATTACATTTATGATCATCTATAACTAGGCATCCTAGATTTTGTCTTCCACTTACAAAGAATTTTCCTCTCTTGAAGCATTAAGTAACTTTTGGTTACTTAAAATGTTCAAATGTGTTGTTTTTGCAAAATTTCCATAGGCAAAGAAGAATGGAGAAAAGAAATTGTAAATGGTTCTCGGAGCTTCTTTGGGTTAAAGGGTCTAATGCCAGGAACAGCATACAAAGTTCGAGTTGGTGCTGAGGGGCACTCTGGTTTTGTGAGTTCAGAGGCTGTGTTTGAGACAGGCCCAGGTGAGGCACACACCACACCAGCTCTGGCTGACGCTCAGAGGTGGAAGCCACTGGTCACTCTAGCTGGAGACAGGCTGGTGGAGCTGTGTTGTGGGTAGGGTCGTGAATGTCTCTGCAGGGCCCTGTTGGGTTGAGAGTCTGGCTTTCCATTGTGTTTGGCTTTTTATGTCAAATGAATTACACAGTCAAGCAAATCATGTCCTAACCATGTTTTTGCTAAAACCTGTTATAAAATACAGACTTAAACATGAATTTTTAACATTATTTAGGTAATTCAATTTTTATATAATTTCCATGTATAAAATTTCCTTCAATATTGAATATTAAAATTTTTGAAATGCTTTCAAAGTTTGAAATAACTCTTTATGTCAAAATGGACTACAACCCAGCAGAACCCTACACAGTTTAATATAAATATTGTTAAACTGGTGTGGAGTGAGAAGTTATATAATTCAAATGTCATATTTTTGTCACAACAAATTTGACTTCCTGTGTTTGTTATATGAGCGTGAACAAAGTACACCAGTAAAAAGTAAAATTTATAAAGTAAAGAGGAATGTCCATACCAAAAGCAAAAATATTCATATTTGCTCACAAGATAGAAAACAATCCTTGGTTATTTACACAAGGGTTATGTGGCACATACTCATATTATGGCTCATAGATACATCCAATCAGCCACATCATGCATATGGAGGAAATATGTATCCCAAAGAATAAGCAAAATGAATTTTTGTAGTGTCTTTTGTTAATAAGGTATTCTGATTGTTATTTGTTATTCATGTAAAAATGTGCAACCATAAGTGGTTTAAAATAACAGACTAAAACCAAAGGTGATGTTCAATAAGTTATCAAATGGCCATTTGCTAATATATTATGTGAAAAAAATTTCCCCATTTTTTTCTTTTCCTTGTTTTTTCATATCCATTTATATACAGAGCTCTAAGAAAACCCTGCATTGTTTGTTCAGTTAATTTACAATTCATTTTACAAAGTATTTTGGCTTTGATTTTTCAACTTGGGTTTTTTGTTTTTCCTGGTACTTGGGATTGAACCCAGAGCCTTCATACTGAGTTCCATCCCTAGCAATTTTGTTTTTTATTTTTTATTCTGAGACAGAGTATCACTAAATTACTGTGTTGCCCAGGCTGAGCCCAAACCTGCAATCCTCCTGCCTCATCCTTCCCAGTGTGCTAGGATAATATAGTTACATATCACTGCACCTAGCTTTTTACAAGCTTTTTGTTTTTGATAGCTTATAATTTCAAGATACTAAAAGCTCAGGGAGATACACAGCAAGATTGACAATAAGAGTTATAATAATAACATATAGTCAGCACCTCTCTACGCCAGGTGAGGGGTTTTCTCCTTCAGTCCTTACAACAATCCTAGAGGTGGCACTGTTTTTGCCCACTGACACATCACGTCAGTACTCAGAGGTGAAGAACTTGCCCAGGCCACAGCTGGATAACAGTAGAGCAGGCTTTCCGACAGCAGAAGTGAAGCCCCTGCCTTACAAAGTCATAGAGGCCACGCCCATTGGGGGAACAGCGTGTCTCAGAAATGAGGCTCCATGGAGTTCTGACATGCAGCTGGAATGGATTCACCCTCACACCCAACTTGTGCCATGTTCTGTCTTTTTACAAGGCAAAAGAAACCCCTTTAGAAAATTGCTTTGCCTTAATAGTGTGACCCCTCCTACTCCAGCAACTGCCAGGTGACTCCAGGCAAGTGATGGTGAGTGGTGGGCCATTCTTGCATGGCAGTGATAGATAGGACAAGGACCAGCAGGTGTCACTTTTACTTAGGTATGAGCGTAACTGTCAAAAAGAACAAAAAGTCTAGTGGACCCTCGTTACGTGTGACTCCTAAGCAAATGCTGTCAGCTTCCTCGAATGCCTCTCCTCAGAGTCACCCCAGCTCCCCTCTCCTCCTGGTTTACAAAGTTCCACCCTTCAGCCTGTAGCTGACTCCCAGAGGGAAGGTTCCAACTTCTGCACTCACTCCTTCCTCCCATGCTAGCTGTGCAGAGGAGAGCTCATCAGTGCTTGGTGTGAAAACATACCACTTGGCTAAGTGTTAATATTCTGCATTCATGAGCTGCTTCTCTCTCTGAGTCCTGATCATTTCAGGAACTAGACTTAATCTTTGTTCTATGCTTGTTGCATGAATCTTCCTAGCATGAGTCCATCTGTACCATTCATTGTTGGAATTATCAGGGTATATTTCTTAATTTTCGCTGAAAAGCAGGATGCCAAACAATGTCTGCCGCTTTGCTCCTCCCCTGTATTCCTGGTGTTGCTCTGGGGTGACCTGTCATTCACACTCACCCTTCTCTTCCCTTCTCACCTCTGTCCATCAGTTGTGGAGTCCCTTCTTACATGTCACCAAGGATTTAAAGTAGATTCTTTGTCAGATGCTGCCAAACTTTGATCAAGATGGTTTTTTTTGTTTTGTTTTTTGTTTTTGTATTTTTAAACATTTCTAAATGTTCAAACCAAACAGGATTGATGGACTTTGCAGGCCTGGGGCTAGTGGTCTGAGCATCTGTTTAAAGTATAACAATATGCATTATAGCAACGATGGGGGATTTCCTTGTCTTGTTTTTGAAATTCTGTATTGTTTTCGCGGTTTTGTTTTGTTCCATTTTATTGTTTTGTTTTATTCCCTTCAAAAGGAAAAAAAGCTTGGGAAAAAAAATTCTACTTCTCCCAATATGCTGTTGCTTATCTTAATTTAAAATAAACAACAAAAAAAAGAATTTAAACCATACAGGGCCTTTTTATACCTAGTTGAGTCTTCATAAATAGAACAGTAAAAATAGTCACCATCACTCTGACTCTGTCTCTTCCGTGTCTGCCCTACGCTTTGGGAGGACTCAAACATGCTTTCCCCAGACACACCCCAGGTGTGTGTGTGTTCACCCCAGACTGAACACAGGTCCTGCGTGGCACAGCAAGCAGCATGAGAGCAGGAGGCTGTTTATTGACTTCTAGGCAGTGAGACAAATTTCCTTCCTCTGCCCTTCTTCACTTCGCTTATTATTCTGTATGTGTTTGATTTGCTACTTTGTGGGTTATTCAAGTAATGCATGCATATAACTTAATTGTAAAAAAATTTCAGATAAAGTTTCCAATCCATTCCTATTAACACCCACCCAATATAGCTCAGCTTCCATAAGACACATAAATTTCATTTGTCTGTCCTTGTCTGTGTGTGTGTGTAGTCTGCACAGTCTTCATTAAGAACTTGGTTTGTGTGTTGCAGATAGGATGATTTAGAATGAGGCTTGAAGCCTCTTGTTCTGGGCTTTAGATTCCTTTCATAAAGATGGCAAGTCAGTACACTTTATTTCTACTTCCAGAATTTTTGTTCTATATCAATTTGTGGTACACTTGTATGTGTACCTACGCACATGTGCACTCGTGTACCTATTAATTTATTGTGTCTGACTAACGTTGAATAATGGGATAGGGAATATGTAATCATGTTTTCCTTTGACACAGTGTCAAAAATTCAAAGTTAATTTGAATGTTTATTCACCAGCTGTCAAGGAAACACACAGTTTTCATACAGTTGCTTAGGGACAGGCTACCAGTCTTCGGTTCAATTTTGGAAGTCACCATCTTCGTAAAACAGTCTGTGCTATACATGAACATCTTATTTCATTTTTCTCTGATCAGTTGTCTTAAATTAGGTGAAAAAATGTAAGTGCTGATATTATTTATGACAAGGATGTGAATCATTAAGCATGGGGAAAAACAAGGACTCTTTTACTTCAATCAGACACTCAAGAGACTTTGCCTCTTGGTTTTGAGTTTCATTTTGAAGAGAAAGCTCACAAAGACTATGTGTGAACTTTGTAAATATATTGCCAAAGAGAAAGTAGTGATGGACCTTGCAGACAGTTTTGCGTGTGTCAGTACAGAAAGTCCCTCTAGCATTTTATTCTGTGTTCAGATGTTTTCAGATTTGATGTCTGAATGTGTTTTCAGGAGAGCATGATAGCTAGCAGCATGCTCAATGGAACCATCTCCACTCTTGGGCAAGCTCTTTATCCTTCTAACAATGGGTTTATTCCAATGTCTTCATCAAAGGATTGTTGTAAAGATTAAATGAGCCTATACCCTCAACACAATGCCTAGCTTGTAGTAAGGGTCCCCAGATGTTAGCTATCGCTGTTACCATTATCTCCATCATCATCATCATCATCATCATCATGACAACCACGGAATGCATATGGAAGGAGGAGCTCCCTATTATACTAATGCTCCAGTTGTGTCTGGTTACAATACAGCTCCAAAACCCTCTAAGGATGAAGGGCTTTTGGCAGAAAACTGTTGGCCTTTGATTTGTGCTCCAGTTAATATATTTCCACTTCTCTTTTTATTTCTTCAACATATTTCCGGACTTTTTTAAACACTCCTTCTCACATTTGATTTTAATCATCTCATTTTTCTCCTTTGCATGAAGGAGACAAGCGATGTTATTTTGTAACATATAGAAAGACTGGGGTATGTGTGGCCATGCTTATTTCTGCATCCAGAAGTCATATACATCTAACCCAACCATGTGAAATGTTTTCAGAAGAAATTCAGTGTATTAAAAGCATGATACAGGCATGGTTATTAAGTCAGAAGAAGAAAACCTTTTGCCTTGATTATGAACAAAAAAGAAAATTGATGGCCTTTAATAAAGGATTCATAAAATTTGTTTAAACAAATCCGCATGGGCATGTCTGAATAGCCATTGATGCTGCACTTTTCCCCGTATGATTGACACTTTTGAGTAATACCAGAAGTGCTAATTATTCTGTGATTTCCTTGGGAGCTTTGCATACTGTGACTGCTTGAATAAGGGCTTCCCTTTCACTTACTCAAACAGGAGATGAAGGCGTAACGATGATGTATACATGCAATTGAGTATTTTCTCTTCAAATTGGCCATTTACTAAAGGAATGATTCCTTCCTGGTCAAGACCTATTTTACAGTCTTGAGCAGATTCTAAGCAATAATTACTATTGATTCTTTGCAGGTAAATTTGATGTTTTAGGCATTTCTACTCAGAAATGAGGTATTATATAAAATAAGATGGCTGATTTTCTCATGTGATCAGGTTTCCTGTCTGGATCATTTTCTTTTTTTAACAGAATACTTCCAAAACACTTTGAAAAAATGGCATCTGTGTTACAATTATATTTTAGCATCCCAAACTGGTTTCCTTTGAAGGAAAAATACTCCTCTAGATGTATACATTTCAACCTGTTTAAAAATTCCATTTTATATTTTGTCATTGTATCTAATGATTTATGCTATAGCAAGAAGATTTTTTATCAGTTTGAAAGTATGTTTTCATTAAGAATATATAGTTAAGATAATTATGAACACAGTTTTTAGAAGGGTTTAGTAGCAGTTAATATTAGTGGGATTCAGATTTCCCTATTTGAATGTTTTTAATTAAGATTTTTCAAAGTTAAGTATTTATGTAATCCCCCCATTGATAACTGACAGATTCCAATTTGGTTTCACATGTAAAATACATAAAAGCATGTATACTGTGGCAGGTTTTTTTGTACAAGAAACTAATTGCGATTCTCATCACCCCTTAACACATTCCCACCAATGCCCCGGTTTGTTTTCCAGCAATGGCAAGCCGGCAGGTGGACATTGCGACTCAGGGCTGGTTCATAGGTCTGATGTGTGCTGTCGCGCTCCTTATCTTAATCTTGCTGATTGTTTGCTTCATCAGAAGAAACAAAGGTGGCAAATATCCAGGTACGAATGATAAAAATTGCTGTATAATGCTGCAGTTATACAGCAGTCTTTCAATTGCCCATGAACTGAAAAGAACCATGTAAATAACAGTCCTCTCAGAGCTATAAATTTATTTTATTTTATTTTTGTGGGTACCAGGAATCAAACTCCAGATCTCATGCTTGCCTGCCAGGCACTGAGCCACTAAGCTATATCCCTAGCCTCCAGAGCTATAAATTTAGGTTTTCTGTTCAAATGAGTTTTGATCCCTTTTTATAGAATGATAACCTAAACATTATCAAGCATCATCATACATTTGGAAGAGCAAATCAATCTGGTCTCTGAAAATTTTGGAAAGTATTCTTCCTTAGGCTCCACAGAAGTCACGAATACTGAAATTTAAACCAGTGGGAGTGGGGTGTGAAATTTCCCAGCAGTACTATACAAATCTAATTTCAATATTGTGATGCATGATATTGCTTTTCCAATAAGGTTGATAGTTTATTTGATTTTGTAGGTCCAATGAATATGTATTTTTTTACCTGACCATTTTTCCTTTAGTTACTGTAAGAGTGCTACAAAGAATAGATTTACCAAAAAAAGTATTATCATGAGTATAACTAATAAATAGACTGGTAAAGTAGAAAAGAAATCTTAGAAAACCCATCATCAAATAAGAGACTAAAGTCAACTTTATGTGTCAACAAGTGTTCATTCTATTAGGTTTTCTCAAAATGATTCGAATATCTTCAGATGACTAAAATATATGTATGGCCACATAATATATATGGTTACATGACATCTACCTGTGTAGAGAATTATTTTCCCCTGGTTAGATCTCAGAATATGGTCTAACAAACTTGGAACAAGGAAGTACAAGACCAATGCATAAGAATGCCATTTCAATTTTTTAGTTAAAGAAAAGGAAGATGCCCATGCAGATCCTGAAATCCAGCCCATGAAGGAAGATGACGGGACTTTTGGAGAATACAGGTGAGCCTCTCTTCCTCTCTGCTCTTCGTCTTCTCTGCCCCTCACAAACAGTCCTCACACCTTCTCCTGAGGACAGGACTCAGCCAGGGTGTATATTCTTCAGTTATAAGTTTAGAAACACTTCTGTGTTGCACGCCTCTCATAGTTAAAACTTTCTTATTTTTCATTGGAAATAAATTTATATTTTAGCCATAGGTTGGAGACCAAATATGCCTCACTGTGTCATATTTTCCAGAAGCCTGTGCTATGTTAATTAATCTAGCAAAGCCAGTGGTTAGAGTGAGAATTAAAACTATTGCTTTAGAAAACCAGACTTTTTAATCTTGGATTTGTAGGTAGCATTTCTTGAACAATACCAGTACCCCTACTGTTAATCATGAAATGATAGAAAAATTGTCTTAGAAGCTACTAATTCACTTAGAAGATATTAATTATTAGGAAATATCCACCAGCCCATTTGGGGACTGTGTTAAACCACAGAACTTTGTTAAAACATTTTTTGCTTGACTTCATCAAGAAAAACTTCTAACATAACCAGGTAATAAATTCTTAAAAATCTATTTAAACGAAAATATTCCTGCCTAGTTGTTATAAATCTTTAGAAAGAGAGAAATGGTTCTCTTAGAAATGTTTAAAAATGGAAACAGAAACAAAATAAGTGTTTAAAACATTTATATTCTGATATTCCAGAGAATTTTCCTATATATAAAATACTTTACACTTTGACTTTTTATAAGCTTCTTGAATACATTACCTATGATTTTAAAAACATGCCTTGGCCCCAGACTGAGACGTTTTGCCAGAAGAAAATATGTTTAGGTATAATAAAACATTTCAATATTGTGATTTCCAGATGACAGATGACGATACTCACAGTGGCACATACCTATAATCCCAGTACTCAGGAAGCTGAGGCAGGAGGATTGCTGTGAGCTCGAGTCCAATCTGGGCTGCAAATTGAGTTCAAGGCCAGCCTGAACTGCATAGTGAAACCCTGTATCAAAAAGACAAAAAAAAAAAAAAAAAAAAAAGAGAACTCGAATTAAGTATTTCTTGTCCCTGGAGCTCATTTGTGGTATTTCTTTGTCAAAATATAGGCATAAAATAATGTCAAGAAATGTAGAATTACCGAGAAAAACCATACATTTTCAACAAAATAGGCTTACTGCCAGTTCCTATGCAAACATGAGTGTTTTGTTTATATTGTCTTAAAACCTGAGCTTTCATATTCTGACCTTCCCTTCAACAGCAATAACTATGGTTTCTAAAAGTCCTCAAATTTCTGTATCTCAGGATACAGAAAAAAAATGTCTGTCAGAGTTGTCCTGATGCCTCATGTTGGTTCAGTGGCTGAAAGCGTATGAAGACCTCAAACAGCACCCACCACTGTACCCAAAAGATTTTCCCAGGGTGTGAGGGCAGCCGTGTCTGACCCTGAGGAGTAAAAATCTTTGCTGGTTTAACTCACTCTGCTGCATATTTCTGTGAGTGGGTGAGCTGGGAGTTGCTAAACAGCCTGTTTTTTTAGAGTTCTTGGTGGCTGCAGTTCTATATAGGATATGCGCACCTCTCCCTTATTTATTGTTATGAAGAGGTATTGTTATTATAGCCTGGGAAAATTATGTATTTGCATGAACTGAAAATAAGCCATTCACTTCATGGGTCCCCCGCATGCCGATGGATTCCCGTTCTGCATTGTCACACTTAAATGAATAGGGCAATGTGCTGCTCACCGTATGAGCCTCAGATAACCCTTTGCTATTACAGTAATGTGAAGGTCACCCAAAAGAACCTGACTTTCCATGGGTAACTATGCTACGTACGTCATTAAAATGATTAAAATGGAGGTTGAGTTTTATAAACTGGTTCAAAATCAGCAGACTGCTAGTTTTACTTTCTACACAGCCATTACCTGAGAGTCCTTTAAATAGTCTGTCTAGATCTCAGTTCTTTCATCTCTAAAATCAGGCAGTTATTCAGATGTTAGATGATCTTGGAGAGTTTCTTTCTAGTTCTATGATTTCCATATTCTCTATGTGTTCCCTTCTACCAATTTTTAAAGTGATTTTGTTTTCAGAACAGTACAGAGCAAGTATTTCATTATGCTCCCATAATCGCTACTTGATTTACATTGTTGAATCTTTTTTTTTTTTTTTTTTTTTGTCTCAACGTTAATTCATGCATGCTACCTTGGTGGAGCATTTTCAGATGGCTGTCTTTAGCCTTTGGCTTGAATTTTCAAGATGAACAAACTTTTGAGTTGGGCCTATTGAATACAAACCCAGTTGGAGTAAAGACAACAGTAATGTTACATATGGAATGACATTGATCTTAAAGGGGCCAAAGGAAACCAAATTCTGATGGTATTTTCAACTTGAAGCACAATGATGATGTATTGTTGTTTTAAATGAGGTTTAAATTCATAAGGAGAATGCCACATACGAAATCACTTCTCTGGATTATAAAACATGCTTTGTTTCATTGTGGCTTTGTCCTGTAACTTTCAGACACTAACTCAGAATTGTTTCCCTTTGGTATCATTTTTATTTAAAGAACTCGGAAGACCATTATTATCTTAGATTTCATAATTTATAAAAATAATTCCAACTGTTTCTTACAGAATTGTTTTTTAAAATAATACATGTAAATGTCATTTACTTCCCTAAATCATTGGGGTCCTTTCTCTACTTGGCACCTTTTGGAAGTTCTTGAACTTTCTCTTGCTCATTGATTCTGATTCTCTTTCATACTAAAAATAAATTACAGTGCTCATCACACACCAGCACCTGCCAAATTAGGACTGTTGCCTAGACACAAACCAGTTCCATTTATGGTTTGCTCCTTCTCCAGTCTGAGGATGAAACCTTTTCTGCGTGGTTGGCTTCCAGCCAGAGGATGTACCATAGTGCAAAGAAGGATAGAACTTCAACTGTGGCCAGATCTGACTTTCTTTTTCATACGCTAAAACCCTGTGCCCTCTCTCCAACATCCACCCTTAAGCAGTGATCTTCTCATGGAAGCCTGCAGCTTTGTTTTCTTTATATACAGACAGTAGGATCTGCATCTTTACTAGCATGTAGAAAAATCAGAGAAACAGTGCAACCAACTGTGTAAGTATTTTCGTATTCTTTAGATGTATTCTTTTTAAAACCAGAATGAACCTAGGTCGTAAATCCTATGCCTGTGATACTTGATCTCACAGTTTACTGCTTAACGGGAGGCTCTTGCTGTGGAATCTTGGCATTCATGTGAACAGAGCCCTGCTGCAAGCTTACTAACCCACATGCCCAAAGCTTGCATGATGTGAAGCTGTGTCACGTTTGTTGCATACTTGATATTTAGTCTGTTCACCAACGTGACCTAAAGAACATCTAGAGAGTGGGTCAGGAAGTTTTGGGGTCATGAATGTTGATGAACTGTATCGTGGTTTGACCATAGCAGGTGTTGACTACAGGAAAGTCAACTTATCACAGATTTACTTGATATGGCTAAGTTTTACTCAGTGAGCATTTAATGATTGTACACAATCCTCATCAAAGCACTGTTGAAAAGAAATGAAGTTCTTAAAATTTATTCTTAATGTAAAGGAAACAAAAATATATTTCAATCCTTTGTCTGCCACATTATAATTAAAAAGGAATAAAATATTTTAATGTTACAATCTCAAAGAATTCTGAAATTCCCATCTCTTTATTGTTTCTTTGCCAAAAATTCATCCAAATGATATTTACTGAGTACCTACTCTGTGCGAGGCTTGGCAGATATTAAAAGCAATGGAATTTAGTGGCACATTCAGAGTTTATGATCTACTGAGGGGAACAGGGAAGTAAAAGGATGGTTTGACCAGAGTGTGAAAAGAACACAACCGAAGTACCAAGAAAGCGGGCCAGGAAGTTTAAAGCTAAGCACACTGTGCAGGAGAATGGTGCAGGAAGTCTTCTGAGAGGAAGTGACACAGGGACTGAGTTTTGATACTGGCATGTGAATGTTCATTTCCACTGCACTCCAATTTTGATTTATTAAGAAATATATATATAGATAGATAGATAGATACTATATTATACCATATTTTGAAATTCATTTAAAATTATTTCATCTTCTGGCCTAGTAATTAATAATATTGTGTCCTAAAAACATGGATAAATGCTTTTTAAAAAAAAAAGCATTGGAAACTGCATAGCTAAGTATATATATCATCTTTTATGCTACCTGTAGGGAAATTATATCTATACATAGAATCTGTGTGTATCAATTATACAGAATATTGGGTTTCATTGTGATATTTTAATATATGCATGTAACAAATCATCTTCAATAATTTTTAATTGCTGTCATTTGGAAAACTATCCTTTCACACTTAATTTGGACAAGCTTTCCTTGGCACAATGCCGAAAGCAATTTATTTACCATTTCATTATAAAATGGGTCTCTGAATTAATATCGTGCTTCCCACACACTTGAACTCACTCATCACATCTGAACAGTTCTGTCTGGGTAGAAAGAAGAGGGCTGATAGTCAGCCCATTTGTTAAATACAACCATGTGCCCAGCACTGTGCATGTGCCTTGGATAATTTTTCTCTTTTGACTACACTCTAGTTCCTGAGGCATGGTGTTACATCATACCACTGTTTGAAAGCTAGGCTTACAAAGATCTTGCTGTCTTCAAACAGCTTCTGCTGGAAAGAAGCTGTGGATAGAATATCTCACATCACTTCTTCTCTCTCCAGCTGTGGTCTTGTCCACCACAGCCATGAAGCTGGGCTGAACGGGTGCTCAGGGAGCCCCATTTGTCTGGTTGTTGTTCAAAACTGACATGATTGTCCAAGTGAAAAATCCAAATGGGAAATATATTAAAGTTACCAGGGTTTACTACTATTATTTGACACAAAGCATAAAAGTAAATTATATTTCTATGTGTCGGAAAATGAGATGTTTTTAAAATGATCCTAGTTAGGAAAACATATGATATAGATTAAGCCAACAAAAAAGATTTTTTCACTGGTCTGGGAGCTTTATATTCCATTTCAATGGTAAATGTAATCAAATACTACACTGTCTTAACAGCATTAATAAGTCTTAACATCTGCTGGGTCAAGTCTTCTTTGTTTTTCTTCAAGAGTTTTTAGGAATTTCTTCATGCTTCTCATTTGCACACACATTTTAGAATCATCTTGAAAGATTCACATAAAAACCTGCTAGGTGCAAATAAATTAACACTAAAGAGCTGTTAGGGGAAAATTCATGTATTTTCAGTACTTCAGTCTCCTATCTACAGATATATTGTGTTTCTCTATCTTCTTTAATGAGTCTGAATAAAAGCTTTATTTTCTTCAAAAAGGTCTTTCACATATTTTAATTGTTCTTACATATTTCATATTTGATGGAACTTTTTCATATTTTATTCATATAAATGAAATAACTTTTAAAATATTTACTTTTCAGTTGTTTGAAAGGGCACAAATAAAATTTAGTTTCATGCTAAGTTCTTTTTTCTAATATTTGCCTGTAGATTCTTCTAAGTAGTTCACGTTTATGTTTAATGGCAGCTACCTTTCTTTTCTTTCTTTTTCTTATCACATTGCTTAGTACTTCCAATGACATTTCAATTTGAAATGGTGACAGTAGCTATCTCTACCACTGTTTCTGATGTCGAACAAAAAGCTTCCAGCATTCGCCATCAAGGATGTTTACTGTCGGTTTCATGTAGATATCCTTAATCATATTAGTAAAGGTACTTTCTATAGCTAGTATATTAAATTTTTATTATTAATAGACATTAAACTTTTCATATACCTTTTCCTAGGTCTACTATGATCAGCATAAATACTTCTATTAAAATGGCACGTGTTATGAATTAATGTTTCAATGCTAAAACAATTTGTATTCCTGGAGTAAACCCAACCTGTATATGGATTTTTTTTAAGTAGGTTGCTAACCTCAATTTACTCATTTGTTTGAGATTTTCTCACATATGTCATGGATGACATTAGCCTCTACTTTGACTTTCTCTAAGTGTTCTTGTTGATTTTATGGATCGGTGTCACACCAGCTTCATAAAATTACTAAAGGAGGGGTCACTGTGATTGTCCAAAACAGAAGCACTGCTCTCGTCCCAGACATGCTGTACTCGGTAGTAAGTTAGGTTAATTCCTGTCACTCAAGCTTCCTGTCACTCAAACCAAAAATTTCAGTGTCATCCTTTTCCTCTATTATTCCATACCTAATGCATTAAAAAATCCCATCGGTTTTGCCTGCAACATATGTCCACGATCTGAGCATTTTGTTCCAATGTCCCCCTCCACTCCCAATCAGAGTCATCTCACTCCTAGATTAGTACATTAGTCTCCCCTGACCTCCTCCTAGAGCGAAGTCTAGAACACTTATTCTACAAAACAGGCCCAGCAGTGCATACTTTACATTTTGCAGGCCATGCAGTCTCTGCTGCAGCTCTATAATCCTGCAGATGTAACACCAAAGCAGCAGTAAGTGGTGTGTCATAAATGTGCACAGCCCAAGTTTGCTGTACCTTCCCAACTCCTGCCCGCTAGAGTAGACTCTTCTGAACACTGATAACAGAGAAGCCTTCGAAAACGTGGGTCAGATCATGTCACTCATCCACTGAGATCTGCCAGTGGCTTCTCTGACTCTGCCCTTGCTTTACCTCCTTTCTTTTAGTTTCAGCCCATCTGTGCTTGTGTCTTACTGTTGTTAGAACAAACAGGCCTTGCCCCTGCCTCAGGGCATTTACAGTGCTTGTGACTTTTGCCAGAACAGCTCTGCCTCTCCTCACCTGCCTAATGACTCTTTAAAGTCTTTCATCAGATGCCACTCATTAACAAGTCCTTCCCTAGCCATCCTACTGCAGTGCCAACCCTCCATCCCTTCCCTGAACATTTTCTATGCTCTTTATTTTCTCTAGTACTAGCCACCTTCTGGCATAACTAATTTTATTTATTATCAGGGTTATTAATTGAATTTTCCCCACTACAAATAAACTCAACAAGAATTTTAGTTTGCTTTGTTCACTGCTTTATGCCTTGTGCCTAGAACAATGTCGATCTTAGAGTGGGAACTCAGTAAACATTTATTGTATGAAAAGATGCGTGGATTGATTGCTGAATCAAAGAAAAGCCATAGACAAATGCTTGGGACACTAGTTTATAAAGCAGAATTAAGACTAACAGTTGGTATTCAGGTGATAAATTCTGCTCATTATTGAACTCTTCTTCAGTATTAACCTTCTTACCGAGTCGTACTTAATATTTCACAGGAAGTAATCAAGCAAAGCCTAGAGTTAATGACTAAATTCCAAAGGTATTGTGCAAACTATTTTTATACTGGGTCAGTTGCTAATACTATGTCTTCTGAAATGCCCCTAAAGACAGGCTACTACCAGGTTCTTTGATGCCACTCCAGTTATGTATCAGCAGCATTGATAAAAATCAGCTATTCAAATTGCAAAAGGATTTGTGCATTAAACAAGTCGTTTTCAATACCAGATGGCAGTATCATATTTCTAGCATTACTTCTCAGCCTTAAGATATTCTTATTGGAGACAAAATGAAATTGCTAGCTGAAGTTATGGCAAAAAGAACTGAGCCAGGCATGGTGGCACACACTTGTAATTCCAGTACTCAGGAGGCTAAGGGAGGGGGATCACTGAGAGGTCAAGACTGGCCCATCCTACAAAGTGAGTTCAAGGCTAGCCTGAATGGGATAAGACCCTATTTTTAAAAAAAATAAAACAGCCAAAATACTTGGGCAACTTAAAATCTTTGTGACTTGGCTAGAAAAAAAAAATCACTCTATAAAACAGGAAACAATTCAATTATAACACAAATTGCTAGAGATAAAAATACCTAGCTAAGGTGACCTCTCTTATAGTAAGGCTTTTTATTAATATTGTGTCTGTTTTCTATTTTTACCTGCATGTTGGGGTGGGTTTGTTTTTTGTTTTTTGGTTTTTTTTTGTTTTTTTTTTTTTTTTGGCGCAGGACAAAATATCGAATTGCATCTGTTTGCTATTTATTTCTAAATTTTACCTATTAAGGAATAGATCAGTGTGCATGTCTAAATAGTTATATGGCCATATTTGTGGACTTTTTGTGGGGAGGTAATAGGAACTAAACCCAGGGCCTTCACATTCCATGCCTTTGTTTTTTGTGTGTTTTTGTTTTTATTTTTATTTTTGTTTTTGTCTTGAGACAAGGTCTTGTTAAGTTGCTGCATTGCCCAGACAGAACTCAAGCTTGCTGTCTACCTGTCTCAGCCTTGCAGAGTGCTGGGATTACAGGCATGGCCCACCATGCCCAGGTAGTGGACCTTCTTAAACATATTACTCTTCTACTTCCAAAAACCGTGCTTAGGGGTTCAACATAAAATAAACGCAGTGGTAGTATTAGTAAAGATAGAATCCTATAAAGTGTGATTAAAGCACATGCTCAGAGTCCCATTCAACATGGAGAGGCATGAGAGAGGGGGAAAGGGGTTAGGATGGGTACAGGAAGCGTTTGCACTTGCATGCCGGGAACGCTCACGCTCTTTGGAACATATTGGCATGCCACTCATGTGCAAATTAGTGCTTTTAAGTTAAATGTGTCTCTTTCCAAATTAATATTTAGCCACTGATTTTTATAGGAAAAAAGTATACTATCAGTATAAGGATTTTGCTTTTCTTCTTAGGCTATTTTCATTTGTTTCTTCTGCATCCTTTTAATGGAATTTGTAGGTCTCTTGAAAGGTAAGGCTGAAGTTTTTTAGTCTGGCCTGTATTTGATAACAAAACTATTTCAAATATAAGAATTTTTTTTTGCTTCTTCTGGCTCAGGAAAAAAATCCATATTTCATATTTAACCAGATCCATCCTCCTCCATTCACATCCAAGGATGGGATATCAGAGATGTCCAGTTTAACAAACTAACCTCTCTATTTGCCATAAGCTTTTGCCCCACCCCCAGCCCTTGAATTCAAAATAGGAACGATTTTTCAGCTTTCCTCAATTCTTCCCTTTTTAATGCTGACTATTTCTGGATTGCTTTCCAATCAGGAATCAGAATGTCATTCAAATTAACACACTGTCACAACCATCCACTCTACTGAGGACTTCATGATTTAACCATTTCTGTACTTGATTTTCATTCCAGCTCCATCCTAGTCATTGGAGTCAACCTGACAGTTAGATTTGGCTAAAGAAGCTCAGGACTCCAAATGCTTTTTCATATTTTGCATGCATGATCTTTAAGAACAAAATGCGTTACCTGACTGCCATTTTTTACAAAAACATCTCCCCTCTTTTCCAGTGATGCAGAAGACCACAAGCCTTTGAAAAAAGGAAGTCGAACACCTTCAGACAGGACTGTGAAAAAAGAAGACAGTGATGACAGCCTGGTTGACTATGGTGAGGGGGTGAATGGCCAGTTCAATGAGGATGGCTCTTTCATTGGACAATACAGCGGTAAGAAAGAGAAAGAACCAGCTGAGGGAAATGAAAGTTCAGAGGCTCCTTCTCCTGTCAACGCCATGAATTCTTTTGTTTAACCTTTAAGCTCTTTGCCAATGTTCCATTTCTCTAGAATATTTATCTTCAGCACCTGCTTGTCAGGCCTCTCATACTATGAGCATCTGGGTTGAAAGTTTACTTTCTGCTCTATGTTAATATTATGAGCACAGTTAAATCAAGAACTTAACTCAGTTGAATGATATGCTGATGTGAACTTGAGTGCAAAGTGCATATATTTTTTCATTTAATGTGGGTTTTCTGATTTCCTCAGAACTTGATCAAAATAATGCAACACCATCAACAGATCATGTTATTTTCCTCTTCGTTATACAATAGGATGCATGGAAAATGCTACACATTTAAAGGACATACCTGTGTATGTTCCCAAAACATGGTTTGACAGTTTGTTTATACTATCCTCGGCTGAACCCCTAAATATGAATTCCGTTTTCATTGTCAAGAGTGTTATTGTAGTATTTTCTAGACCTTCAATGTCTTTGTGGACATTGTTGTGAAATTGGTGACTCTTTGTCTAGCTGTTGTTAGTCTTTTTGGGAGACTGTTAGGAACAGTGTGTACAGTATATTCTTGCTAAATGAGTTAACTATAGCAGTTGCATTTGCTGATGCTTACTGAGACTCTGTTACCTGCTTTTTGCTCCTGTTTCTTCATAGGCTTCTTAATCTTCCAAGTATTACAGCACACAGTGTTCTACTTTTTTGCATTATCTCTATATTCAGTTATTTTTAGGCAAAAACAATGTGTATTGCAATGCATTTTGGCATTTGTACCATACTGAAAGAACTGAAAGCAAATCATCCAAGTTAAACTTCAGAAATTATTCCAGAAAACACAGGGCAAGACATATGCAGTGCCTTCAGACACTAAGCATTCCATAGCATACCACATTCTCTAGCAGCTGGTTTGGTCAACTCCATCCTACATTACTGTCATTGTCAAAAAGTAACTTTTAGAAAGCAGAGTTAATGAAAATTTCAAGACTGACAATAAAGAAATATAAAAATAAAAATGTTAAGACATCATTTTAAGGAGCATTTCCCCATAAACATAAAAAGAAGAGCTTTATCATCAACTGGGGCACCATGTTGATTTTTGTGATCTTTTATAGTTTCAAACAAGTCACATTCAGTAAGAAATATGGCAACATGATAGAAAATTAATAAAAAAGCAAATAAGTTATTTAAAAGTAAAAGCATACTAGAGCATGCCAACCATAATACATTATTCTAAGGCTTATATGAGCTTCTGCAGTTCTCTGCAGCACTAAGCAATGTATACAAAATTGCATTGGACACATTACAGAATCCGACAAGTGCTTAAAAAAACAACAATCAAAAGGGGTTGTATCTCCATTTTAAATATATACAGCTACCAAATAGTTAACCTCCAAATATGAAAATCTTTAACAACCTATGGTTGAAGGAATGCTCAGTTTCATTTGCCAATAAATTGGTTTCTCATAACTTGCATCAAGTTTAATTTTAAGTAAAGCTTTTATATGTAGATATTTTGTTGAATTTGTAAATATACTTAAAGTGTAGATGATGCTATATGCTTACAGGTATTACCTACAAATAAATAGCAAGCAATGTTTATGTTGTACTGTACAAGAAGTAAGCTAATTAATACAGTGTGTGGGATTGTAAATCATTTATGGATGAGTGTTTTCCCCATTTTTGCTGTGAAACTGAAATAGTGAACGTTTCTCCACACTGACAGCAGGTTTCTAGCTGAAATCCTCAGAGATTTGCCCATGGAGCACAGTAGGTTTAGTGACCAGGTGTCTTTGACATATGCAGGTAAATCATAGTTGAAGTAATCTGAGGTCAGGATGGCACTACCTGCCTCCAAGTCTCCGTGTTCACATTTCAGGAATCCACCTGTCCTTTGGAAATGCAAAAAAATAAGACAGATTTGTCTTGGCATCAAAGAGCACAAAGATAAGTTACTTTAAATTTGTCAATGTTTGAGAGAACAATAAAAAAATAGTTTTTACTCTTCCATAATGGCAGACGCTAAATTTATCTGTGCATGAAAGGAATCACTTCTAAAATAATGCAACAGATTTTGTATTAAAAATTAAATGTGGTTTTAAAAGTCTCTCTCTCTGGTAATTTATCATGTTCCTAGTGGAGTGTGAACATCCAAATAATGGTATGTGTAATAGTACAGGTAAATGTGACTGGACTTCCTTCAAAAATGTAACTATTAAACAGTCTTGATCTCCTTGTGATTTTTAACTTTTTCAAACGTATATTTCCTAATGTTTTAAGGTAGTACAGATTTTATATTTGCTTTTGAGAAGCTTTCGTATGCAGAGAAAATTAAGCACAAAACTAATCATAATTTTAAAACATAAGAAAAAAGGACATATCAAAAAATTAATGAAAAGCAGGAATAGATGTTACCAGTCTTTTATGGAAATACCCCAAAAATCCAGCACTGCCTCCTTTCTCAATGCTTGATTCCTGCTGTCAGTTCGAATCTTCTCTTCTGCATATACAGCCTTTGCCATCCTCAACCACAAGCAAGTTGGGTACCTAACCACGCTTGATGAAAAGCTTGGACATTTACAGGTATTACATCCACTTCTTCCTCTCCACCCTCATTTTTCTCTTTGTCCAAAAACTATCTGTGCAAATAGCCCAAAATTAGCATGCTTTACCACCTGCCTCTTAGTCACAGGTCCCCTGGTCCCAGCCTTGCACCCATGACGCCAGCTGGCTAAATTCCTCTCCCTACACAGTCATTGGGATAACACAATATATATGAAAACCGTTACCATACTACATAACACTTAGTCTTTCTGCATGGAGGGCACATCTGTGGCTCTGGAGACCAATCAGGCCCTCCCTTCTCCAGATTCACAGACCACAGCCTCTGTCCACGTGTCCATCCCTGCTTAGCAACAAGGACTTGCAAAATGTAAGTCTGACCACAAAAAGCATGAGTCCATTGCTGGTACAAATCGTCTTCTTCGGGTTTATAATGATCCTGCTTTACTTTTAATGACTGCTTTGGAAATGGCTTGCTGAGACAAAGAACTGAGATTTCTTACCCAACGCATGAGATTTTTCTACAGGTGACCACCAGAGGGCTCCTGAGCTTTACTCAGCAAGAAAAACAAGCTTGCTCCCAAAAGCAGCCAGTTTTCAAAACAGTACATGTCACTTAGAGTAATCATACTAAGAGCTCATGATGCAGAAAAATGATTGCCTGCTGCAACAGGGGAGATGAGATCAGCAGCTTTCTCTGATAAGTTCACAGCTCCAGGTACAAAGCTACAGCCTGAGAGTTTTTCACTGCCTTCTTCCTGTAGGTAGATTGAATTCTCAGTAACCCTCTCAGGGACAAGGGAAGGAGGGATGGTAGGCCCTCCAAGGAGCTTTTCCTCCTTTTCCTCAAGTGTGCTATTCTGCCGGATATCAATGGTTCTGATGTTTTATGATTGTAGAGCATCAAAAGTAGCATGGTTTGAGCACAGATGGCTCTTATTTTTCACTTGAAAGGATGACAGAGCATACCATTACAGCTGTATTAAACAAATAGTTGCTAGGTGGAGGTGGAAAGGTCACCGTTCTGGAGAGAGAGGACCTACCTTCCAGTTCTGCCATAGCTCATGGCTGTGTAGAGGTGAACTCGCTGATAGCCCTCTTGTCTGTGTCTGTTTCCTTGCTAGAAAATGACAACTCCTACATGATTTCTAGGACACTTTGGTGCTTGAATCTAGTGGTTCTAGTATCAACAGCAAAATTCCAAGCACCCATCAGAACCAGATCTTTAGCTATCAGAGGAAGAGATGTGCAAAAACAGATGGGGGCCCTGCTCCCCGGGGGGCCTGATGTCTATGTGGGAAACAGACATGATCAAAGGACCACCTAGATGAATGTGTAGTTCCACACTAAACCAGAGAAAGCTGGGGAGGGCCACTATCCTGGAAACACAAATGACAACAGAGCCCAGCCCAGAAGTGGCAGGCAGGAAGGTTGCCCTGAAGAAGTATGCATGGAGAAGTGAGGGACAGAGAAGGATAGGGAGAAGCAGGCCAGGCAGAGCTGCTGAAGGGGCCAGCAGGCCTGGAACAGAGGCCTTACCTAGCCTGCGTATCCATGAAGCTTCTGCATTTAAGGAGCCGTGCAAAGTTTGTGTTGAGGGAAGTGAGGATCACGGCACTGTGAGCGTAATGTCCTGGAATGGTGACTTTGGATAGGTACTCTTTCAATCAGAAGCTGGATCCAGGTAATAGCGCAGGAGGCTGAAAGGAGAGAGTGGAGTCTGAAGATACTAGTGAACAGAACTGGCAAGAGTGTTGGCTGGCACACTGGGAGATGGGGAAAGAAGGTGTCAGGAGGGATAGCACCTGGATTTCTGACTTGCCTAACTACCCACGAGCTGTGCTGAGGTGGGAACCTTAGAAAATAACCAGGTTGCAGGGGGGTGTAAAGTTACATATAAATTAGATGAGCAGATGAAAACTTCAAAAGCTTCAAGCCATGCAATCGGAAGCAACTGGAAGGGATTGGAGGTGTGAGCTTAGAGCTCCCAAGAAACTCTAAAGAGTTAAGCCATGAGGCCTGGATGAGGTTGCCAAGAAAGAAGAATATAGGCAAGGGGCTGAGGGCTCCCCTTACTAGGAAACCCTGAAATATAATGCACAGGAGGGGCTCTACATGAGAACATCCAGCAGGAGCTATTCTCAGGAGTTCCAGGCCCAGAGACACAAGGACAGTGTGATGACTTGGGAGCCAGTGAAAGAGACCATTGTGAGAATGAGAAATGGAGCAACATGAGGGGTGGAAAATGTCTGGGACTTGAAAACATGGAGGTCATCCGAGACCTTGGCAAAAGCTTCAACAGAGGGTGGCAGCAAATTGGAAAGAGATGAACAGTAGGAAATGAAGACACTGAGTTTTGCCTTCGCTCACGTAGACAGCCCTGCTGGCTCCCCCAGGCTTAGTTCCTTGACATCCCTTCCTCAGTCATCACGTGACCCCAGTGTCCCACTCTGCCCACCACTCTCCAGCCCGACTGTTCCCTTGGCTTTCTCCCAAGCCCTCGGTGTATTCCTTTATTCTGTCCCTTCTCCAGCAGAGTTTCTTTACCTCTTTGTCTTTTCTAGTTATCTGCAGAGGTATTATGGAACTCAGGATCAAGCCTCCTGCCTGTGCATAGAAGCTAAGAAGCAGAACTTTCCATATCACTGGAAATGCACAAACACCTCCCAACAGTTCACTTTCCGAACTGGCCCAGTAGGCTTGCTATTTTTCTCCAGAGAATTTACACTCTCACACTCAACAAGGACTTTCAAATCCTCCACTCTCCTCAAACATTAAACCTTGGCCTCTCTTCCTGCTTACCGCACAAAGCACCTTCTACAAAATGACCTTACAGCACAGTTCATGGAGGGGAGGGGACAAAAGGGACAAGATGGGAGGGGAAACGTACCTGAGGGCCCCTCATCTGCTAGCCAGCCTCAGTGTGCTCCATTTTAGCCCCTGCCTCCTGGAGAAGCAGAGGCGTCCTATTTCCTCTGGCCCAGAACTAGGCTTTCCTCCTAGGTGGACTGTTAGCCGTCACATGCTTTTGTTTTCCTGGGTCATCCCTGACGTTCAAACAGCTCAAATCTCTCAGAAGCAGACAGAGCTCTAACGCATTTCATTCCCTCTCCTCTGCACCCCACTGAGTTATCTTCTTCCCTCTTCCTCTTCATAGTCAAAAAGGTTAACGTAATAGCAGAAGTATATGAGGACAATCATAGAGGCTACTCTGCCAGACAGTACATCCTTTGTCCTTCTTCAGCCATCAAATTTCTCCAGCCACACTGTTTTTCTATATAGACAATGTCTTTCTTCATCTGTAAGTATGTAGCGTGTTATCTCAGTGGATGACTCAACAAAGTTTTTTACTTTTTCTTGAGAGGTGTTCAGTTAACACACTGGAATCACCTACAGGTTCTAACATGTGATACCTGAAGGATCTCTGTTGTTATTGTCTGAGATGTGGCTTCTACATCAAGACTTTTTAAAGCTTACCAAATGATTCTGATGTGGAATCAGGATGGAAACCAGCACAAAGGAACACCCTTGCTCCCACACTATTGTATGTGTACTCACAGTATCCAGGTTTTCCGTACATTTCTGCATATACCCCTCCAGGTGGATCTCAGTTTCTCTTGTATTCCTCTCATTAAAAAACACCTAAAGAAAATACCCCCCCCCATATTGCTGGTGAAAATGTAACATGGTGCAGACTTTTTGGGAAACAATTTGGCAGTTTCTCTAAATGTTAAATATGAATTTGCCATGGGAGCCAGCAAATCTGCTCCTAAGTATAGACCTAAGAGAAACAAAAGCTATGCAAAGACTTCTACTTTAATACTCACAGAAGCATTTAATCACAGTGGCCAAAAAATAACGCAATGTCCATGAAAAGATGAAGAGTAACAAAAGGTGGCTTTTATCCATACAATTAAATGGTGCATCTACATAAATATTATTTATTGATTTTTAAGTATTAATATGGCGAGCAGGCAGTCGTGAATTCAATCCCTGGTACCGATAAAAATGAAAAAGACAAAAAAAAAAAAGTATTAAGATGGACTGCAATGAGAGACCCCCTAAAGAGTATTGTGCCAAATTAAAGAAACCAGACAAAAAAAGACCACATATTGTGTCATTCCATGGACCTGAAGTGTCAGAAAAGGCAAAGCCCTGAAGACGGAGTAGCCTGTGACTGCCTGGGGTGGGAACAAGGATTCATACTGTAAGTTGATATGATGGATTTTACTCCAGCGATGGAAATGTTCTGCAGCTAAATTGCACTGATGATTGTACAATTTGGTAATTTTACTAAGCTATCATTGAATTTTCTACTGAAAAGAAATGGATATATAGTATTAAATCACACTTCAGGAAAGCTGTTCTCAAAACCATTTCACCTGGGAAATGACTGGGGCTGTGTATACATGAGGCTTGTGGTGCAAATGCACCACATGACACGGCAGCTCACCTCCATGTCCTCCTGTGTCCTCAAGGACACACTGCAAGACTATGGTTCTCAAACAGTGTCCCCTGGAACCACAGCACCAGCATCACTTGTTGAAAACACAGATTCTCCACCCAACCAATCTCTGCAGCGACAGGAAATCTGTGGATAGGGACCAGAAACTGGGCCTTAAAAGCCCTCTGGGTAATTCTGATGCACATGAGATATGCGGTGCTCAACCTGTTGGCCAGCCGCACTCCTCTCCCACTCTAGGAAGACACATGATTTATCTGCTGATTTAAAAGAAGAAACTGGACTCTTCTTATAAGAGCAAAAAACAAACGCAAATGCCCATCAATAAATGTACAGATAAATAAATTTTGGTATATATACCAGTATTCATACCGATGAAATATTGATCAGTAATGAAAATGAATAAACTACTGACATAGCTCTCCCAGAAAGCAAAAGAAACCTAGGATGAGAGAAAGCAAATCAGAGGCTGGGGTATGCAGCGTAGCAGGAGGGAACTTTTAGGGATGACGGAGTAGTCCATTCCATGATTATGGTGGTGTTAGGAGGGGTGTCACAGGAGGTGTGCACTTGTCAGGATCATAAAACTGTATACCTAAAATGACTTTTTTGTATATAAATTGTATCTCAATAATGTTGATTTTGGATTTTAAAAACACACATCTGGTTCCTTTCCTACTTGCTTTCTTCCTCACCCCACCCCCAGCCTACCTCCTTGAGAGAGGGCTATGGGTGGCCATCTCCCTCCCATGCTGCTGTAAGATGTGGGCTCTAGGATACACTCAGACCTCTCTGACTCCACTGTCCCAAGGTTAGAAGCGGGCGATGATGTGGTGGGAATTAGGGACTCAGTTAAGGTTGCCGGTCAAACCCACCATCCCCAAACCCATCTTAAAAATGAATCAGTGTGATTTCCATCTGTCTCACTTCTGCATCTGTATTCTCAAGATGACTCCAAACCCTAAACCTGCACAGTCGTGGCCAGAACTGTATCTGTCCCATCTCCACCACTTCAGCACCAGGGTGGTTAGGAGCGGTGAAGCTTGGCCCTGGCTTAGAGCGGTGGTCCTTTCTTGATTCCCGTCTCTGCTCAAGGCTACCTCAGGAGCCTGAAGCCTGGCTTGTTGGTGTCTCTGGCTAGCACTCCATGCCATCCCTCTTCTCTCTGTCTTATTTTTCCCTCTCAGCATCTTTACCGCAATCATTATTCTCTTCTGGGCCTAAACAGCATCCTGCCTCTTAGCTCCCAATTCTCTGTTCACATGAGTGCTAACATCTCGAAATTAATTGTTCAAAATTTAAATCATGAGTTGTTTTCTACTATCTGAGTCTTCCCTTCTGTAATGTACATATACTAATCCATTTGGGCTGCTGTAACAGAGTACTATAGACAGTGCAGCTAATGACAGAAGTGTTCGTCATAGTTCTGGGGATGGAAGTCCAAGATAAGGCACCAGCAGACCCTATCTGGTGAGGGGCTGATGTTTGGTTCATGGATGAATTGTGTGTGCTGTGTCCTTAGGTGGTGGAGGGAGCAAGGGAATTCTATGAAGGCCCCTTTAAGAGGGCATGAATCCCTCCAAAGGTCCCACCTCCTACTACCATTAGGCTGAGTGCTAAGATTTAGCATGTGAAGGGGGGTCATAAACATTTAGTTATCCTCCAAATAGATGCTCAGACCACTGGCTTTAGGCCTGCAAAGTCAATCAAATGCTAAACACTACAAGCATTAAGTTACTTGTTCCTACCTCAGTAGCTATCATCCCAGCCTGTGTTTCTCCAGATCAGCTGGTTGCTTACAGGAGTTGAGGGGCTTGGCTCTTCTTGTCTCCCAGCTCTAGAGCTGGCTGGCTGACTCACAGGAAGGGGTCGGCTTCTTGTCTGTCTTCCCATGGTCTGCATGGCTGCCACTTGCCCTGCTTCTCCTTGAAGTCAGTATCTTCAAAGTTTCTCTTCCCTAGAACTCTGCTCTGACACCCACCCACATTCCTAACTGATACCAATGAAAGCCATGAGCTTTTGGACTCATGGTCCTTTGTTCTATAGACAGCATTGGGTCATCCCAGCACTCCTCAACTGTAGAACTTTCTCTCTTTGTCTTTATTTTGCATCCACACGCCATACTGATGGATGGGAGACCCGAACCCTCCACAGGAGTTTTATACCATCTTTCATTTTTGCTTCGCTGATTTGTAGGTTCCCCTTCAGATCTGTTTTCTTCTCTAGAAAAACAATCCAAATCTCCTAAACATAAAAGATACAATTTTCTACAATACTGCTGAATACTATGTACAAGAAAACAGACATGTGTCACCTTTTCAAAAAAAGCCTATGATGAAATGAATGTTCATAACAAGACTCACTGAACTGGGCAGAAATAAAGAGGTAGCAGAATAAGCAATAAAAATAAAGCAGAGCAACCTGCATCTTGATAGACTCAACTGTGGGAAGCATGTTTGGTGGGGAAGAGACCTAGAATTCAGGTCTCTTGTTTCTTTTAACTCCTCCTTCTCTGCATCTCTCAAGAGAACAATTCTGGTAACTGAGGCCACTGAGGAACATCATTGCAGTGAGCTGTGGAAACTGTGACCTGTGAGAAGACTCATTCATCTCTGGTGCTGGAGAAAATGCTGAAGCATTGAATGATGGTGTTATAGCCTTCTGGTCCCCTTCCCTGGCCGAGTCCAGAAAGGCAGAGACCGGGGAAGAATTTTTATAAATCTTAATGCAATTTTAAATCTCCAGGGTAAAATCTGAAATAAAATGCCAAGTGCAAATATGATCACATAATTTATATGAACTAAAATTAGCTGTGCCTACCTATGACTTTTTTCTTTTTTGTTATAATAAAAATATAAATTATAAAGGAATTTTTGCTACTGTTGTACATTAAATATGTTGTGTATTTTATATGTTGCCCAAGACAACTCCTTTTTCACTCAAAAAAAGAGTGGAGTGGGAAGAAGTGGCCCACAGGTTGGACATAAGTGAGAGACATTTGTCACACTGCCCCCACATTCGTAGGTTGAAACCCAAAGCTCCGATGTGACTGTACTTGACTGTAAGTCCTTTTGGGGGTTGCTTAGGCCGAATGAGGTTGTAAACGTGAAGCTTAGTCTCCTTACGAAGAAAAGACAGCAGCGAGCTTGCAGTCCTTTTGCCTCTCTCACTTTCTTTCCCTCTATCTATCGGTCTCTTTCTCCCTCCCTCACTGATCCCCCTCTTTCCCTCTCTCCCTTCTCTTTCTCCCTGTCCTCCTCATTCTCCTGCACCCCTATATGAGGACACAGAAAGAGGAAGCCTATACAAGCAGAAAGAGCAGCTCACCAGGAACCTAACTGGCTGGCATCGATCCGGGGCTTCCAGCCTCCAGAACCGCATGACAACAAATGCCTGCTGTGTGAGCCATCAGGCTATGGTGCTTCATTGCAGCAGCCCAAGGAGAGTAAGACGTGATCCTTTGCAAAGTACTTTATACGCTGTCACATTCTGCCCCCAAATTCAAACAACCTTTTGGTGTTTGTCCGCTTTATAGGCACATTCAGCACTTAGTCCTCTTTACTTGGCAAAGAATTGCTGTGCTGAAGTGAGAAACAAGAAACTAACCAACTTGCTTTTAGTGCCTATTAAATACAGAAAGCCCTGCACAGGGAAAAGTCTACATCATTCCCATCTAATATGCTTAGCAATCTTGTGAGGTAAAGCCATCTTTCTCTCCAAAAATCACACAGCTGTAGAAGAGATCTAACATGTGAATCCAAATGTTTCTGACCCAAAAAATACAGGCTCTATGCCCTTTACATTAATTTCTCCTTAAATCTAGACACCACGATATATAAGTCTGAAATCCAGAGTGGGAGGAGAGTAAATCTATATGTCCAATTGTGAAAGACTAATATTTTAAAATGAAAAGAAATTCCATTGTTTCCAAAGGCCAGAAGACCCTCAATCCAAAGGCTATGCAAAGGAAACACACAGCCTTGGACGAAGTGAAATTTGTGCTCAGGTCTGTGGTAGGTGGAGGTGGTATCAAGTTCTTAGGCTTGGGACTAGAGAATTTCTAGAGCATCCAAGTGATAACAAATTTTGTAGCAGTTCTCACAGCTTGAAAGTCATATCTGAAGATCAGGGAAGATAAGTAACAGATTCAGGTAGAATTTTATATATAATATAGAGGTACTTGATGCACTGTAGTGCTTTTAACTGCATAAAAAAGTGCTTAAGAGGTCGTGGCAAATCTTGATATTCTCATTTTTTATGCTAGTCTAATAAACGAAATTCTGTATTGATTTTTGAACATGACCTTGGCTTTTCTCATCAAATCTGGTCTCTGGGAGTGAAAATTCATAGCAACCACAAAAAAACAGAATTGCACTCTGGGCAGTGTTTAGCTCAAGAAAACTGATTGATACAAGATGGCACAGAGGAAGGGGAAAGAAGGTTCCTTGATAGGGCATAAGGGATAAAAGCAGGAAAACCTCAGAATCAGTGGCGACATAGAGAAGCAGGTGGGGCTTTGAAACCCGTGGAAGGTTGAGAGACAGTGTCACAGGCACTCCTGGAAGTTGTGCAACTTGCCTCTTCTGGTCCAAGCTGGTGCCTTAGGTGCAACTACCCAGGCTTCCTAAGGCTTGCAAACCTGCCCCCACCAGGAAGACTCTACCTTCTCAGAGAGACACTTGGTATGCCTCAGCAGGCGGGCATCAATGCTTCTACACCCACTGTGTCCTGGCTACATCATTTGATCACTGGAGAATTAAATATCTTTGGTGATTTTTATCTTAAAAATAGGTTCGATATCTCCTTATTAAGTGCTTATTCAGAACACACTGATATACACATGCCTTGTTGCTTAGCAAAAAATGAAAGAGGCATTCATGGAACAACTCTGAAGTGACCATTCTCAAAGACCCTGCAGGGTAAACTGTATGCAGCCCATGCCAAGCAACTACAGACCCCTGGCACAAGGAGAGAGTCAGCAATTACAGCACCGATGGCACCTGCTATAAGAGACACATACACAGGACACTGTGTGTACCCAGACCAGGAGCCCAGGCTGAACCAGAGAGCACGACAAAGGTCCTGGAGCTGATGTAGACTGGGCCCATGGCCTGTGGATCCCTGATCCCTGAGCTCAGTGAAGACAGCCAAGCATGCCATGCTGAGGAAATGAACCTGAGAAGGCATGCAGGCACCTCACAAATGCTAAGCTGATGTGAAAGACCAGTATTTTACAAAACCTTGGCCACCGTATAAATATAAAACAAATGTGTGCCAAAGATTTTATTTAATTCATGAATTAACCAGGCAAGCAAGATAAGGTTAAAACTAGCACAGCCTAAATTGTACAAACATATACATGCAAGTTGGCAAAAATGCTGAAATCCAATTGGCTGATAGCTGTGGGAATAAACAATTTGTATTTCCATGAAGAATCATTTTTGTTGCTGTCAATATTCTAGACTTTAAGAGTTATAAAATAGCTTAAAGACAGTGAAAGACAGACGCACAAACAGGATGGATCTGCTACACAGGATGCCCAGTAATCTTTCTGCTCCTTGTCATTTTTCTGACCCAATTCTGTGTGTGGAGGCTCTAAGATTGGCTCCTTACCCACTTGGTCTTTCCTACTTCTTCCTCCCCTGCTTGCTTGCTGTATTAATTCATCTTGGAGGTAAATTCAAAGAAGTATTCATGTATGTGAACATGGGCAGGTTACTTCTTTGTGCCTCAGGGTCCTTATCTTTAAGAATAATTTAGCACCTACCTCACAGGGTTGGCACTTAAATGATTTAGTAAAGCTCATCTCCTGTGAAACACTCCCAGTTTGCTGGATTCATTGAAACCTTCAAGTGTGCTAGAATGATCTCTACCACAAAGACACCACATCAAAGAACAAGGACAAAGTCAAAGACATGTAGGTGTCCACATGGGCTGTGAAAATGAGGAAAACAGAGTGGGTGCAGGTTGGTGTGTGGCTTTACTTAGCTGTGTAATACTCTAGGTTTAGTTTCCTTATGTTGACTGAGCACAAAAGGTTAGAATTTTAATTAAAGTCCCTTCTGCATCTCATCTTCCATGTCTGGGTAATAATAATTTTTTGAATAGAAATGACACAGCTTTTACCCATCAATCAACAACTTTAAAATTGGATACTGTTCAGCACTCTCCTATACACATTGAAAAGCATTTTAAAATTCTTTTTTTTTTTTTTTCTTTTTCGGTTTTTTATCGGTACCTGGGATCGAACTCACAACCGCCTGCTTGCAAGGCAGGCGCTTATGCCCCTGAGCTAAATCCCCAGCCCCGCATTTTAAAATTCTTATGTTCTGGCCTTCTGTTCAGTGGACTTCTTCAGTCCTTGTAGCTAGCACCCCAAGACAGATTCTGAGAAGAGCATTCAGGATAACCTCAGGGGGCTGCATTGTCTTCCTGTCTTCCCCATTAAAGGAAATACTGATTATTAGAGAAACCAAAGGGTAAATCCACTGGGGCTCTCTCCAGCCACCAATGGCCCTTCCTGGGCTCACTCTGCAGTAGCAGAAGGCAGCTGAAATCCATTTCATCAGAGAGGGTCGACCACCTCCTCCCTGCCTGAGGACCGTGCAGGCAGCCCACACCCACCTGTCCCTTCAGAGCTTTGTCGTCAGCCTGTGTGGGCTCCAGTCAGCACCAGAACCTCAGCCCCGTCCAGGCCCACTGACTCCTGTTAACACCTGACTGGCCGTTGGTGTCTTCTGGGTTTTAGTAACTCTCCACACATCCTGGCAGGACTTGCAAGTTTCTTCGGGTGCCACAAAGTCTCCTTCATTCACATGAAGTCTCCTGGAGTCTGGGCAAGTCTGGTTAGTGCAGCTTCTCCAGCCTGAAGTTAAGTTGACACCAGGGGTGGGAGGAAGCCGAGGCCTCAGTCAGAGCTGGGTCGTCAGGCAGTTCTAGTGGAGATGAAGCAACACAAAAGAATTTCTTCCGGGCTAGAAATACCTTATCCAAGGAAAAGATGAAACTCTCACTTCTCTCTCACTTCAGTTCAGTTTCTGAGTTTTATTTTACAACAAAGAAGTTTGATGTGTAAATTATACCTAATGAGAATTGCCAGGTTGGCAGTTTCTACGATGACAGAAGTAGAACCATATGCTACCCACACAGCTTGGAAGTTGCTTGCTCTTTGGCCTGTTCCCTCTCCATTTCTTTTTCTTTTTTTTTTTTTTTGGCCTTTCTCATTTTTATTGGTACCAGGGATCGAACTCATGACTGCTTGCTTGCAAAGCAGGCGCTTATGCCTGCTGAGTTAAATCCCCAGCCCTCCCTCTCCATTTCTGAGAGGACAGAGAACAAACCAGAGAGAGAGAGGAGAAATCACCAGAGGTGCTTACGAAAAGACTGGAGGCTTTGGGGTGACTTTTCAGCTTTTCTTTTCCTTCTTTTCTGTATGTTTTTCTGATTTTGTGTAAATGCGTACATATGATTATCCAAGAAAGGCAGCAGAGATATTTTCATTTTAGAAAAGATGCCAAGACTCTAAAAGCCATGCTTAGAAACCACTTCTGATTCACTGACAGACTGACCCTGCTGTTCAGTGGGCAAATGGCTTTCTCAGCACATTAAGCATTCCTTCCCTCCCTTTCCTCCACATGCCCAGCGTAGGCAGAGAGAACCAGGCAATCTACCTCTGCCTTCCAGGCACCACCACAGGAAGGAAAGCCTTTCCCTTTGCATGTCCAGCACAGGTAGAGAGAACCACATCTAACCAGAACCACTGGTGGCCGGGCACCACCACTCTTAAAAATAACATGGCAACAGGAAATAACTCAGTGGCTGCAAGATATGCAAAGAAGCATAATTTAAGAATTATAACTATCAATAAAGAAGCAAAGGTTAACACAAAATTAAAAAGATATTCACAGAAGTAATAGCAGAAAACTTCCCTAATATGGGAAATGGATCTGGCATGCAGATAAGTGAGGCATATAGGACTCCAACTAACCATAACCAAGGTAAATCTACACCCAGACATATAATAAAGATCCCAGAAATTCAGCACAAGAAGAGTATATTAAAAGCTATTAGAGAAAAGAGACAGATCACCTATAAAGGAAAACCAATCAGAATCACAGAAAACTTGTCAACACAAACCATCAACTCAAGAAGAGTTTGAAGTGTTCCAAACCCTAAAAGAAAACAACTTCCAACCTAGATTGACCTATCCAGAAAAACTATCTTTCAAAATTGATGGAAAAATAAGATACTTCCATGATAAAGAACAACTGAAGGAATTCATGACTAACAAACCAACCCTACAGAGAGTGCTAAAGAATATTCTAGAGAGAGAGAAAGATGACTGTGGTTCCAGGAGCAGCAGCAGAGGAGGATCACCAAACAAGACAGGCAATTGAATGAAGGAAAAAAGTGGAGGGCCAATAACAGGAGTATTGCAGGGCCAAGACAAACCAATGTATGCTGGTTGTAACCATTAATGTAAATGGCCTTAGGTCAGTAATTAAAAGAAACACAGGGAGAGTGGGTCAAGAAACAAGATTCATCAATATACTGAAACAAAAACACATCTAACTGGAAAGGAAATTCATAGACTGAAAATCAAAGGAAAGAAAACAATTGTTCCATCTGACAGGAGACCAAAACAAAAGCAAGAGTAACTTGCCCATCAATTGCAGAATGGATAGGAATGATATAGTATTTTCAGGAAGCTACCCAGCTATAAAGTAGAATAATCTCAAGGCTCCTGTAGGTAAATGGACACAACTGGAGATCATGTTCATGGCCGAAACCATTCGAACTCATACGTGTGAACCCCAGCATAAGAAACAGAAGGAGTTAATGAGATCCAAAAGCAAAACAGTTAATGTAAGAGCAACGAGGAGGAAACACCTGGGAAGGAAAGGTGGAAATTACTGTCAATTTCTTATTGTTTTATCTTGAACTCTTGCATTGTTTACACAATTTTGTTAAGTTGGGCTTTGTTCTGTCTTGTTTTGTTAGACTTAATGCTGCCAGATGGTAGGGGCAGCTATTTTGAATATAATGGAATATTTTATGGTAATCATGGTTTCCTATTATGTTGCTTTGAAGTCTTATAATGCTTTCATTCATTTGATTGGTTTTATTCTGTTTTGTTTGATTTTATTATGTGTGATGGTATGAACAGCTATTTTGAAAAAAACAAGACATTAAGACAGACTTTGCTGATTTACTGTCATCCTACTTTGAAGTCCTACCATGCTTTGTTCTTCTGTTTTGATTGGTTCTATCCTGTTGTGGTTTATTTGATTTTATTATGTGTGATGTATAAACAAATTCTTTGAGGAAAATGACATATTATAGTAGCCATTGTTCATTTCCTGCTATTTGATTTTTGAAGCCCTGTAATACTTTCATTCTTTTGAATGGTTTTATACTATTTTGTCGTGTTTGATCTTATTGTGTGTGAAGGTATGCTCAATTATTTTGAAAAAAAAGAGACATTATGGTAGCTACTGTTGATGTCCTGTTGACTTGTTGTAAGCAGCTGTGTTGCTTGCATTGTTCTGTTCTGATTGCTTTGTTCTGTTCTCTTTAAAATAAAAAAATAAAAGAATTCCTTCCCTGACCACTTCTTGTCAAACCCTAGCAAATCCTCTGAGGTGAGTAGTTAAGCCACTCTGTGATGGAGGCAGATATCCTAAGGCCTGGTATCATTTACAGGAAAATAGTCTCTAATGACCTATGTCTTCATAATTGTTTGAAGGCAACTTCTGAAATTCAAACCACGTTATGATTTCAATTTTTACTATAAAACTGGTGATATGCATATCAAGGGGGAAACTGTCAAGATAAGATAAAACCACTCCAGAAGGCAGGAAGACTTTTAATTCCATATTTCAAAAGAAGTAAAATACTTCTTATGGAATTCCATTGTTTGAAAGAAGTTTAAAGGGTATATGTTTCCCATCTTCATTGGGGTTTTGAATAATAATTTAAAAGGCTAAAGAAAATACTAGTGTTAGACTAATCAAACAGATTGCAAACCTATCATTTGAATAACCTGAAAAATCTTTCAATTTTGCTCAAACTTCCTGCCAAAATTTCTACTTAGAATACAAAAATTGGCTTTTGACTTCCTACTCCTAGAGATTGGTGGAGTTTTTAATTTATTGAAAGAAATGAAACAAGTTGGCTCAGCAGATACTACCTTCAAGCTTCCTCTGTACTTATTCTTGGAATGGAAAAGACATAGTTCCTACCTTCTAGGAGTTTGCTTTCCAATAGGTGAGACATGAGCAGATTAGCATGACCTGTAGGGCACACAATTTAAAATAATTAGCATCAATTTAAAATATAGCCACAAATAAAAATGCACATATCAAGCAAGTGCCATTGAAAAACACCTCTGAAGAAGCTTAAATATATAAAAGTAGTATTTGTGGAATTATTGGTTGAATCTATTTCCAGATGTATAAATGCTATATAAAAAATGAGTATGTCATTTGGCCTCAGTTCATACCCATGATTCTTCCTCAAGCATACAGGAATCTCAAATATGTCTTTTACAAGCAACCAGTAAATTGACCCAAACCGGGCATGGTGATGCATGCCTATAATCCCCGCATTTAGGAGGCTGAGGCAGGAGGATTGCAAGTTCAAGACCACTCTGAGCTACTAAGTGAGCTCAAGGCCAGCCTAAACTGTAGTGAGACCGTGTCTCAAAAAGGCCAAAAACAATTGGCCCACTAGTTTCAGTGGGTTTTAAATAGGGTACTTTAAAGTCCTGGCATGTAAGTGCAATTTTTTGTTTGTTTGTTCATTTGTTTGTTTGGTGGTGGTAGTAGTGGTACTTGGGATTGAACCCAGGGCCTCTCCATCCCCAGCTCTCTTTTTATTTTTTAATTTTGAGTCAGAATCTTGATAAGTTGCCCAGGCTGAGCTCAACTTTATGATCCTCCCGCCTCAGCCTCCCAGAGTGCTGGGATTATGGTATGTACCACCATGCCTGGCTTGGCGATTACAATTTAAGATTCTTACCTTAGCTTCACACCTCTCTCAGAAGGGTCTTTGCAGGGGAATGGAATTCCAACCCCCAGGGATTTCCAAACCACTTAGACCTGCAGTCTAGTGGTGGTCAACCTTGCGGAATCACAAGGAAATCGAACTATGTGAGATATTTAAGGTGATCCTGAACCAGTGGGCTGGACAGAGCCTTGAGAACCCAAAGGAAAGGGATTCAACGGCCCCTCACCAGACAGATGGGGTGGGTAAGGGGTCTCATTGCTAAGAAACAAGCCCCTGTAATACAGCACATCTTGTAATTGATAAGAATCAAGCTGTTAAAAAATTTCCACTAGAACATGAGCCGGTAAAAAATAAACAGAGAACAAAATTAGCTGCTGCATTCTCAAAATTAGCTTGACAGCAAACAAAACTGCTATAAAATCCAGCCATGGCTCCCTCTGTGCACAGACGTGTGTGGAGCAAGTCACTTCACAGGTCACCTTTTTTTGGCAGGCTTTGGGACACTGCTCACTTTTTTCCTGCCCTTAGGGGCCGCCAGGAGAACATCTTCTACTTAAATTGACTCTCAGTTCCAGGAGTGGCTCCCTACACCCGTGTTCACTGCCTGCGCCTTGATGCAGACTCAGATCCTGGTAAGTCTCACTGATGTCTCACTGGCAAGTTGGCATTTTATGGATTAAGTGACATTATCTGCAAGTTCACAGTTTGTTAGTTATGTGGGAATCAGCATTAAGTAAAGAAAAAAAAAATAGAATATACTAGACCACAGATTCCAGAGCAACAATCAGAGGATAGATAGGCAAGGTCATTGCAGCGCAAGACAGAATCCAGAGGAAAATTGATGCTAACTGCATACCGGAGCCCCACCCTTAAGAGAATCTTCAATTGGTGTTGGGTTGAAAGGCAGTTTTTTGTGTATGTATTCAGTGACTACTTATTGTTGCTAGAGAAACAATAACTCGTGACATTTTAGGAAAAGCCTGAATTCTTCAGAGCTACCCATATTTTCAAAACAGTTTGTTAAGGTCCTAGATATGTGTAAATACTGTATTAAATTTTAAGAAAAATGTGATGTCTGCTGTAATCAAAAGAAAATTTCGTAGCTCTACATTCCTCATGGTTGTGCAATTTAAGCCAAAAAAAACTGAACCATCTAATGATTCGTGATATAATGTGAAAAAATGTATTACACAAAAAAGGGGGAGTTAAACACAAGATTTCTGTGGGAGCCGTTACTTTAGATGTATAAAATTACCACTGAAATCATGCCAGGAAATGCCTGAAGGACATGGTTGTTGTAATTACCCCACGTGCTGTGCCTTACTGCACGGCTGGAGAAGATGGAGAGTGGTGGGGATGGGAGTGAAATGCTCACTGTTCCTTGGGAGAGGCTCCGTCCACCTTCCCCTGGCGGGTCCAGGAGCTGGACAGTTTGGCACTGTGTGTTCCTCCCATCTTCATCTGTTTCATGCAAATTGTTTTAACCAAAAAAAAAAAAAAAAAAAGAGGAAACTCAGACAAGATAGAGGACAGGACGCAGCCTTCAGGGAGGGCTGATGAAACAATGTTAGGGGACAGTCAGTTAATCACAGAGGCAGAAGGTTACTGTCAGCTCAGTGCATTTTGCTGTTTATCTAGAAACTTGATGTGTCATCTAACAGTACACACTCAACAATGACCAGAACATATCCGCTGCCTTTGGAAATGCATTTTCCACACTTTGCCTCCAAAGAAGGAATAATAATGACTATTAATGCCAATTGCTTTTAGATATCTCATTAAAACTAACCAGCTCAGTGAGAAAAAAATGTCACATGGAGCTTCACAGATGTCAGCTCTGGTAAAACAACAGGAAAAGCAGCACCCGTAAAATTCACAGCCCAGTGAAGGCGGGTGTGGATGGGGCCACTGCAAATTGGGCTCTAGGTGCAGCTGTGAGTTGTAAAGCCTGGGTGGTGATTTCAGATACCAGAACTTTTGAAAGTCGCCAGGCCTACTGAACCACTCAGGGCTTAACTCATCTACAATGGGAAATAGAAAACCAGAGGGAATGATGGGAGGACAAGACCAATGCCTAAGGGCGCTAAAGCTTTTTTGCAGAATTTCTAACAGTCAGTACTGTTGAAACTGATAATTCTCTATTGTGAGGACAGCACTGTCCTGTGTATTAGCAGGCATTTGTTTAGCAGCTTCCATGGCCTCTCCCCATTGGATGCCTGTAGCATCCCCCTCTCTTATTGTGATGGTCCAACAATGCCTACAGACATTTCCACATTGCCTATGCTCACCCCAAGGCCAGAGGGCCAGACTGTGGCCCTGCGATGTCTAACCAATGGACAGACCACCTATACATTAGAATCTGCCCACTCCAGAGTGTTAACCACCATCCTGAGGAAGAACAGTGGCTCTAAACATTACCATGTGGAATTGGCGGCCCTGGGGATAGTAGTTCTCAAGTGCAAGCATCCCAGACTGATGGGGAAAGTGTATAAAGCTCAGGAAGCCTGGCCCCATCCATCGGGCTTGTGAGTCAATAAGTCCTGGACTGGGCCTGATTAGTTGTTTCCATTTCCAACAGGCGCCCAGTGATGCTGTCACTGCTGTGGGTCCTCTAACTAATCACAAGACAGAAGAGGATTCCCAGGACAGAAGAGGATTGGGTTTGCCCAAGCCAGAGAATTCCCAGGATATGAGGGCTGCCAGTGCTAAAACCAACAAAGTCCAGGAAACACAGAGGAATTTGTCCCCGCATTAAGACCAAGGACCACACTTTGAGAGCCTTGGCTTAAGGAGATAAGATCAAAGTGGCCTGATGAGCATTTGGATTTGGAGGGTTAGGGATGGAGAAATCAGAGATGACCCTCGAATTTCTAGCTGAACAAATTGGGTCACAGTCATGCAGAGGATCTCAAATTTTGCTGGCACTGGAATCACCTTACATCTTTAAAACATAATGAAACCAGGAACCTACCCCCAAGTATCTGGCTTAATTGTTATGCAATATGACCTGGCAGCAGGGCTTCTAACATCTCCCTGGGTGATTCTGTGTGCACCAATGAATGCCTGGAAACCCTCAGGCATGCCTTTCTCATAAAATGGAACAGAAAGGTGTGGGGTACATTAGTTCCAGGTGTTTGTGTGCCTTTTTTGCGGGGGAGGGGTTCTTCTCAATCTTGGCTACCCTGGGAACTCATCTTCAGGGCATTTTAAACACACTGACACTTGGGCTGCTCCCAAGAGATTCTGATTACATAATTTGAGCTGGATCTGAACATTGGGGGTTTAGAATCTCTCTTAGTGCGTACAGTAGAATATTATTCAATCTTAAAAAGGAAGGAAAATCAGGCACATGTATTTGAGAGCATTATACTAAGTGAAATAAACCAGTCACAGAAGGATAAATACTTCAAGATGCCACTCACATGAGCTACTAAAGAGTAGTCACAGCATAGAGACAGAAAACCCAGAAACAGGGATAGGGAATATGAAGACTTAGTTTCAAGTTTTCCAAAAAGAAAAAAAAGCGTGGTAGAGATTGGCTGCAGAATGTAAATGGGCTTAACACTTAATGACTAAAATAGCTGGGCGTGGTGGTGTACTCATGTAATCCCAGCACTTGGGAGGCTGAGGCAGGAGAATTATAAGTGGGGTTACAAAGTGAGCCCAAGGCCAGGCTGAACTGCATAGCAAGTCATTGTCTCAAAAAGATGAAAAAGGAAAAAAAGGTTAACTTAGGGCACTGGGAAACCAAGCAATCAGCTCACCTCCCTGGTAAGTGGCTGTGAGCCTACCAGAGCGCAGGCTAAGAATCAAACATCCCATTGCCCTCCCCCTTAGCAAGGGGGAGCCAGAGGTCTGAGCATCTCTTGGGAGGTTGACCATAGCAAAGAAGAGGGGTTTCCTTCTACCATCTCTTTGAAGGCAAATATTTTTATCACTGTTTTGTTTTTTTCTGATTAATTGTATTGCTATATTCAACATTCTGTTTTGATAAATTCTATAATGTTCTGTATTTGGTTTGATTTTGCTATGCCTTATTGAAAGAACAACTATTGTAAAGATAGTAAGATACTGAGGTACCTGTTACTGTTATCCCGGTAACCTGCTGTGAAGTTCTGTACCAATTTCACTACACTATTTCAACTGGTTTTGTTCCATCTTATTCTGTTGTATTTTACTACCTTCAAAATAATTAAAAAAAATTTTTTAAAGGTTTAGATAGTATTTTTCCACAGTTTCAATCAGTGAATATTTTAAAAGGAAGCTACCGAAAGAAAAATCATAAGCAATACAGAGCTGATCCAACACCATGGGCGGCCAGTGTCTGTGCAGGAGCTCAGCAGGCAGTGGAATCAGTGCACATTGATGCAGTTGTGTCATCTGTGTCTTCCCTAAAGAACTGGGGATGATTCTTAGTCAACTATTAACAAGGGAATGGTGTCCCATCCAGCCCAGGTTGGGATGGTCTTTGTTTGCTCTTGCTCCTCCTTTGGAGGAAGGACATTCTTTAACCTGCCTGATTTATGCTGGGAAGTTCACTTCCCTATGCTATGACCTTTATTGTGGTTTGGAGATAATTCTCAGATGGACCAAAAATCTCTCAGAAGCTCATTTTCATCACAGAATGAAATAAGCTGTGACATTAAGGAAGATTGTTCTCAAAATGTTCTGCAAAAGGCACTCTGCTGGTTCTTTGACTCCTGCAATCAACATTGCAAATCTACGCTCTTTCCCTCAAGATCTATGGCTTTGGAATTCTGCACTCTGTATGGCTCCCACCTTCCACTAGAGAGAGAGTTTATTAGCTAGTGGTCTATAGTTGGCAACAGTCTTTCCATTTAGAATCTGCCTGGGAAACACATCACGCTAAGATCCCCTACCAGAGAAAAAGAGCAATGTCGCACCTCCTACGCAGTGCTTTATTTACCCTCTGCCTCCAAGCCTGGGTCATATCAAGTCTAGATGGAATCATACACTTAGGCACTGATAATAAGGTCACTGGATTTAGGCTCTTCATAGAGATATTTGCAAACTTTGTTCATATCACCCATTATTATAAAAAGGAAAACCACATCGGTAATCTTTCTGCATTTCTGAACAGAATAAAACATGCAGGCAGGGTTTCTGCACCAGACCATCAGCATTGGGGAGTCAGTGTTATCAAAAGTATATCCATGTAACTGTCCTCAGCCACATGGCCTGGCTCTCAGGAACAGGCACCAAGAAGAAACCACTTGGAAAAGCTGCTGGGATGCTGTGGACTCCACAGCCTTCCCAGGGCTCAGCTCTGGTCCTTCACAGGTTTAGTGTGAGCTTTAGTGGGTCATTCAGTGTGAGCTCATTAGTCTAGAATTTCAGACTTTGCTACCAGACAGAACTTGTTTGCAGAGGGAGATGTGGCAGGAGGCTGTTTGCCAGTGAGTCATTTTCTTACGACACTGGACTTCAGAAATGAACCCCAGGCCTTATAAAGAATTTGGATTGGGAAGTTTGGCTAAATGCAAGCATTTCAAAAACACCCTAAAAAGACTATCTTGGAGGCTGGCACTTGTGTTTAAGAAGCCTGGGACAGGCTGAGAAGAACGCTAAGAATCAGGAAGTCCAGCTTGAGAGCAGAGAATGTGGGTGACAGGCAGTAGGGCCATGGAACTGCTAAAATAAATGAGGAATTCCCTAGGAAATGCCTTGAAGGAGGCCATGTCAAAAATAGTCTCTCTGTAAATACATGAAAAAAGTTTTTATATTCACTGTTACTCAGATAAAATAAGAGAAAGTAGTAATTTTTGCTACTAATCTGACAAAGATTTAAAATTTGTAATACTCAATATTAAATCAACAGGTGTACCCATAGGCTGTTGGGAGAGTAAAAATCAGGACAAACTTTCCTGATTTCCTGAGCCAGGTGCATGGCTCAGGACCTGGGAAAGACTCACCCAGCAACCCCAACCAGCTAGAAAGCCTTAGTGCTCTGTGCGGGGCTAGGGAAAGATCCATCTGGTGACCCCAAACAACCAGAGAGTGTGTGTGCACCACACAGGGCCTGGAAAACCTGCTCAGCAACCAGAGCCAGCTAGAGAGGTTTGGTGTGCCACACAGGACTTGGGAAAGGTCTGCCCAGTGACTCTCACCCAGCCAAGGAAACCATCTCCTGGACAGTCCACCAATGCCTACTCACAAAACAACTGGGACAGTGCTTTTGGCTGCTCTGGAGGAATACAGGAAAAATGACAAAACAAAGGAGGAAAATGCAGTCTCAAACTTTCAGCCCATCCCAAACAAGTCCAGGAGACATGAACATAGAAGTGTAAGTCATACACCTGAAATTTCTGAAATCTTAGCAACTGAAACACAGCTATAAAGTGAAGTTAGGAAATCAGATCAGAACTAATCTCCCAGGTAAAACAAGAAATGATAAAAATAATGAAAGAAGTGCTGAGCATATCCAAAGAAGACATAGTTAAAAAAAACAGAGGAGCATTAGAAGATGATAGAAACCTTGAATGAACAATATAGGAAAGAACTAGAATGCATAAAACAAATTCAAAGAGAAATCCAGGAAATCAAAAATTCCATCAAAAGCTGGCAAAACCACTTGAACAAATGTGAAGATAGACTCTCAGACCTTGAAGACAAGATTGCAGCTAATGATTAGGAAAGGATAGATCTTTTAAAAATAAAAAGGAACCAGGAAATAATAGTTCAACAGTTGCAAGATGATGCCAAGAAAAATATAAGATGGATAAGTATAAATGATAAAGGAGTTAAAACAAATGAAATTAAAATACTATTTACAGAAGTGATAGCAGAAAATTTCTCAAGCATCAGAAAAGAAACTGACATACAGATAAGTGAAGCATATGGAGCTCCAATTAGCCATAACCAAAATAAATCTAGACCCAGACATATAATAATCGAGATCTCAGAAATCCAGCATAAGATCAGATTATTAAAAGCTGTTAGAGGCTGAGGATTTAGCTCAGTGGCATAAGCACCTGCCTGGCAAGCACAAGGTCATGAGTTTGATCCCTGGTCCAAAAATTTTAAAAGCTGATAGAGAAGAGAAACAGATCACCTACAAAATAAAGCCTGTCAGAATCACAGCAGACTTTTCAGTGTAAATGATCAAATCAAGTAGATCATGGAGTGAAGCATTTCAAGTCCTAAAAGAAAACAACTTCAAACCCATATTGGTGTACCCTGCAAAACTATATTTCAAAATTGATGGAGAAATAAAGTACCTCAATGACATAGAACAGCTAAAGAACTTCATGACCACCAAACCAACCCTACAAAGAATACTGAAAGATATTCTAGATAGGGACAAAAATGACTACAATTTCAAGAATGCCAATAGAAAGAAACCACCAAGCAGGGCAAACAATTAAACAGAGGGGAAAAGAAAAGAACTGACAGCAAAAAGATAACATGACAGAAATAAGCCAGTATATATCAGTTATAACAACTAATGTAAATGCCTCAATTCACCTATTAAAAGAAACAGACTAACATAATAGATCAAGAAACAGAATCCAACCATATGCTATATACAAGAAACCCATCCAACTCAAAAGGAAATCCATAGACTTAAAGTCAAAAGATGAAAAACAATACTTCATGTGACAGGAACACAGAAAAAAAGCAGGGGTAGCTATTCTGTTTGCAGACAATATTCATATTCAAACCTAGAATGATCAAAAGAGAAAAAGGTCACCTCATACTAGTTAGGGGAAACTCCAAGAGGAAGAGATAACAATGTTAAATATATATCCACTAAATATGGGAGCATCCAACTATATAAGATAAATATTAATAGAAAAAAAATCAAATAAACAATAACACAGTCATAATGAGAGACTTTAACACCCATTGTCACAAAGGTAAAGGTCAACTAGACAAAAACTCAGCCAAGAAATAACAGAACTGAAACAAACTTAAGGACAAATGGATTTAGTAGGTGTGTACAGAGTATTCCACCCAACAACATCATAATACACATTCTTCTCAGCTACACATGGATATTCTCTAAATCTTCCAGCTACACATGGACATTCTCTAAAATATACCATATACTAGTCCATATAACATGTGTATGAAAATGCAAAGGAATCAAAATTATCCCATGCATATTACCTGACCATAGTGCCATGAAATTGGAAATTAATGACAAAAGAAACAGCAAAAACTCCATAAACACATAAAAATTAAGTAATAGCCTCCTGACTAGGTAATAGAGGAAATTAAAGAAAAAGTTAAGCAATCTGCAAGCAAAAAAATAAATAAATAAATAAAATTACAAGGACCTGTGGGACACAATGAAAGTAGTCCTCGGGGGAATTTTTAGTGGTCAATACTCACATCAGGAAAACATAACAAGCACTAATGAACAACTTGGTGCTACACCTCATACTTCTAGAAAAAGAAGAGCAAGTCACACAAAGCCCAAATAAGGGAGAAAATTCTAAAGATCAGAGCAGAAATTAACACAATTGAGACTAAGAAAACAATACAAAGAATTAATGAATCAAAGTTAGTTCTTTGAAAGAATAAGTAAAATTGATAACCTCCTACCTAACCTTATCAAAAAAAGGAAAATAAAAACTCAAATTCATGCAGTAAGGAATAAAAATAGTAAAAACACTACAGATCCTGTGGAAATAAAGAAAATCATCAAAATCTATTTTGAAAACCTTTACTCTCATAGATTTGGTAACACAGAAGAAATGGACAGATTCCTAGAAATGTATGAATTACTAAAGCTGGATATATAAGATTTAAATTTCTGAATAACCCAATTTCAGTTAATGAAATGGAAAACATAATTAGAAACTTAAAGAGAAATCCAGGTCCTGATGAATTCACAGCTGAATTCTACAAAAAATTTAGAGAAGACAATGACAACACTCCTCAGACTCTTCAATGAAATTGAAATGGGAACAATTCTCCCTAACTCCTCCCTGGAAGCAAGTATTACCCTGATACCAGAACCAGAGAAAGAGCCTACTGAAAAAGAAAACTGTAGGCCAACCTCCCTAATGAATATAGATGCAAAAATCCTCAATAAAATACTGGCAAACAAAATGTAGTGAATCATGAAGAAGATCATAAACCATGGCCAAGTGGGATTCATTCCATGAATGCAGGGATGGCTCTACATACACAAATCAATAATACATCATATCAGCAGAGCCAAAGAATTACATGATGATCTCACTATACAGAAAAGGTTTTGATAGCGCCAAATACCTATGATTAAAGCCTATGGAAAATCAGAATAGGTAGTCTTTACCTCAATCCAATAAAAGTCATATACAATAAACCAACAACCAGCATCTTATTAAATGAACAAAATCTGAAAGTTTTCAACCCAAAATCAGGACAAGACAAGGACGTCCATTATCACCTCTTCCATTCAATATAATTTTGGAACATTAGCCAGAGATATTAGACAAGAGAGAGAAAAGGAATAAGGATAAGAAAGGAAGAAGTTAAACTGTCATTATTGCAGATAACATGAAACTCTACATGGAAGACCCCCAAAAAAACCCCACTGAAAGACTTCTAGATGTAATATTCAAATTCAGTAATATAGTTTGATACAAAGTCAACACTCAACAACCAATAGCAATCCTGTACTCAAACAACAAACTTAGTAAGAGAGAAATTAGGGAAACAACTCCCTTCACAGTAACATTTTAAAACATGATATATTTAGGAATCAATCTAACAATGGAAGTAAAAGATCAATATACTGAAAATTATAATACTCTGAAAAATGAAATCAACCAAGATTTCAGAAAATGAAAACACATCCCTTGTTCATGAATAGGAAGAATAAACATTGTGAAAATGGCCATTCTCTTAAAATTGTTATACAAATTTAATGCAGTTGCAATCAAAATACCATTAATGTCCCTCACAGATCTAGAGAAAGCATTCCTAAAATTAATTTGGAAACATAAGAAACATAGGATAGCAAAGGCAATCTTGGGCAACAAAGGCAGGGCAGGTGATATCACTATCCCTGACATAAAACAAAGCTACTGTGATAAAATCAGCATGGTGCTGGGAAAAAAACAGACCTGAAGATCAATGGAATAAATTAGAAAATGCAGCCACAAATACACATACACTCAGCCACACTATGTTTGACAAATAGGCCAAACATGTTCACTGGTGAAAAAACTTCTTTAATAAATAGTGCTTGGAAAAAGATGTTTCCCATATGCTGAAAACTAAAACTAGACCCATGTATATCACCATACACTAAACTAAAGTCAAAATGGATCAAAGATCTAAATGCTAAATCAGAAATTCTAACTCTGCTAGAAGACAAAATAGGTAGAAATCTTGAAGACATAGGGGTAGGCAGAGAGTTCATGAACAGAAACCAAACTACATGGAAAGTACTTTAAAGAATCAACAACTGGGATCTTGTCTTATAAAAAGTTTTGCACATCAAAAGAAACCACCAACAGAGTGAAAAGGAAACCATGAATTGGGAAAAAATCTTAGCCAACTGTCCTTCAGACAAAGGACTTCTGTCTAGAATCTACAAAGAATTGAAAAATATCACCCCCCCCAGATTCAAAGATCCAATCCAAAAAATGGACAACTGAGATTAATGCACACTTCTCAGATGAAGAAATACAAGTGGAAAATAAATATGTGAAAAAGTGTTCAATATTATGGCCATTCAAGAAATACAAATTCAAACAATACCAAGATTCTATCTCATTCCAGAAAAAACGACTATCATCAGGAAACCAACCAATAACAAATGCTGGCAGGGCTGTGGGAAAATGAACACTTCCCTGCTTGGGGCAGTGTACCACCACTGTGGAAATCAGTGTGGCGGTTCCTCACAAAACTAGGATTAGAGGTTCCATTTAACCCAGATATTCCCCCTTCTGGATACTTTCTCAGAAAAATTGAAAACATCATACCACAGCAATACATGTGCACCCCTGTTTGTAGCTGCATACTTTATAATAGCCAGAGCTTGGAAACAACCCAAATGCCCATCAACTGAGGAATGGATAAAAAAAGTTGTGGTATTTTTATACAATGGAGTACTACTTACCCATAAAGAGCAATAAACTCAGGCTTTTATAGGTAAATGGATGAAACTAGAAACCATACATACATATTTATGACTGTTATATATCTCTGTCTTGGATTGTTCCCTTTATAAAGGTGTAGTGACCTTTATTTCTCTTAATTATACTTGGCTTGAAATTCACTTTGTCTGTAAATAGAATAGATACCTCAGCTTTTTTCTGGGTTCCTTTCACATAGAGTATTGTTTTCCATCCCTTGACTTTCAGTATATGAATTTCTTTTTTAATTAAATGTGTTTCTTATAAGCAGCATAATGTTGGATCTTGTTTCATAATCCATTCTTCAAGTCTGTGTCTTTTGATTGATGGATTGAGATCATTTGCAATGATGGTTATAAAAATGTATTGACTTATCTTTGTCGTGTTATTTTCCTGTTGTTGGCTCTCCCCGTTTTTCCCTTCCTCTAATTGTTTGCCTTTCTTGGTGGATTCCTTCTGTTTGGGTTCATGGAGCTGTAGTCCTCATTATCTTTTTCTAGAATATTCTTCAGAACATTTTGCAGTGCCAGTTTACTGGTCATAAAATTCCTCAGATGTTCTCTGTCGTGGAAGTATCTTATTTATCCATCAAATTTGAAAGATAATTTTGTGGGGTACATCAATCTGGGTTGAAAGCTGTTTTCCTTTAGAACTTTGAGTACTTCACTCCAAGTTCTCTTTGACTTGAGAGTTTGTGCAGAGAAGTCAGCTATAATTCTGATGGACTTTCCTTTATAGGTGATTTGTTTCTTTCCTCTAATTGCTTTTAGAATTCTATTCTTATGTTGAATTTCTGGAATCTTGACTATGATATGCCTGGTTGTAGATATGTTTTTTATCATTGCTATATGCCTCACTTATGTGTACATCAAATTCTTTTTCTCTACCAGGGAAGTTTTCTGTCCTGATGTCTGTGAACATTTTTAAACATCATTTTATGGTATCTCCAGTTTGTTTATTGGTTCAAATTAATCTTAAGTTATTCTTGTTCATCTCATCTATCAGCTCCTGGATTGATTTCTCATGGTCCCTTGCTATTTTTTGAGAAATCATTATTTTTCTGGTTGCTAACTGCAAGCCTGGCTTCAATAAGGAGATCCTGTCTTCCATTGGCCTAACTTGCTTTGAATACTTTCAATGGAGTTTATTCTCTTGGATATCTTCTTGAATCTGCTTTATGGATTCCATTTCTTTTCTATGTTGATCTTCCATAATTTTCTTAAGCTCATCTATTTTGTGTGTGTGTGTGTGTCTGCTATCATGTTCCTAAGCATAGTGTGTATTTTGGTAATCTCTGTAGTTATCTGAGAGAATATTTCTGATTTCATTTTTTCCAGAGCCTCATTCAATTACTTTGTTGTTACCACTTCAGAGAGGCCTGGTAGGGGCTTTCAGATTGCCCTGCCTCATTGGCCCCTGGATTTGCTTTTGGAAAACTGGATGTCTGGGGTTGCATTTTGCTTAAGAGTCTTCTCATTTTATTTTCTCTCTTTTTTTTAGTTTAATACCTGGGGTGATGCTTGTAAGTTGCCTATGGTGGGCTGCTTTACTGGTAGTATTTAGGACCCTTACATGATGATTGCATCTCTGAGGTATCTTCCAGGTGTATCTAGTTTTTGAGTTTTGAATCTGTTGGAAGATCTTACCTCTTTAGTTTGTTGGAGATGAGAAGTTGTTGCTTGTTTTTCCTGGTCCCTGGTTCTTTAGCACTGTACCACCATGTTTCCTGCGACCCTAGTTAATCTTAGTCATGGAACACCATGACCAACAGCTATTTGCAACAATTATGTCAATTTTGGCTATAGTTGTGAGGGCCTAGAAAACAACAGACTGAGCTAACCCTTAATTGGCCACTTTTAGCCATATGAACTAGGTTTGTGATTATATAACAAAATGTAAACCAAACCAGATAATTATATGCAATATATAAGTCCATAATGTGTCAATTTTGCACTTGAGGGTTCAAATTTAAAATGGATTAAGGAGAAAATAGAGAAGTGGAAGAAGAGAAAGAGATAGAAGTAAGGTTTGAGGACCAAGGGGTTCATGCCAACTTGGGGAAAATGGTGCAGAAGACTGAAGGAAAAGAGAGATGGAACAGGTAAAAGAAAAAACATAACAAAACCACACCTACAAAGAGGTTAGGAACCACTTTTATACTCATATAAAAACAATGAAGGAGAAATAGAGAAAAGGAAAACAAACGGTCCACTTCCAGGATTCTCTCAGGGTTCACCAGTAAACAACCTGTGTAGCCCAAGTCCCACATGGTGCTGATCTATCCCAGCAAGCCAGCAGTTGCTTTATGGTGGAGTAGTGGATAACATCATTGCCCTGAGACCAGACTCATTGAGCTTGCAGCAGTCCAAGCAATTTCCACTGGTCTAGACCCAGCTGGGAGCTGCTAAAGGAAGCTGGCAGCAGTTCTGGGTTCTGGCTTATCCTGTCGGATTCCAAAATGGCTCCTGGCTAGTCACTGTCTCCCACAGGAGAGCTAAGTCTTCTGCACTCACTGCCACTCAGTGCAGTCCTCCATGTCTGCTGCTCTCTTCTACTGGCACATCTCAGATCTGCAGAGGCCTCCAGGGTCACCAGGCATCACCGGGCATCCCCAAATTCAAACAGCTCATGTCACACAGTGAGTCCTGCCTCAGGGCAAGGGTGCTGCTGGCTACCACCTTCTTCTTCCTTAAAGTTTTTCATTTCAGTCTCTGTGGGCTTTAATTTGTACTTCAGGTTTTTCCTGAGACCCACTTCCTTCCTTCCTTGTCTTCCTCACAATGCCATATTCCAGCATCTAAATAAACTTAAAGAACAAAAAGAATTCACAAGAAAATTCCCTCTTCCAAGTAAGCAGCAGACTGAAACTCCCTGCTTCTTCTGTCTTTAATCAGCAGAAAATAATTTGCATTAATCATAGACAAGACAAGACATTCCCAACAGCTGCTCTCTTTGATCTTCTCAGTGTTGTAAGGGCCCTGCCTTTGATTACTGTGTACTCATTAAGTTGCTTTGGATCTTTTCTTCAAAGATTCATGCAACTTTCCTCAAGGCAGCAAGCTTTCAGAAGCTCACCATTGGATTTTCCAGTTCTCAAGCCCCAAGGACATTTCCCAGTTAGATCTGCTGGTAATGAAGGACAGAGGAAGGATCCAGATGACATGCACTCATCTGTGGTCTGCTAAAAATCCCTGCCTTAGAGAGAGGGCCACCAGGATGGAAAAAGTTACTTCTGAGCCATAGGGGGTCCGCAGTTTACACTCCACATCCCAGTGCTGAGAGGCTTAGCTCTAGCCTCAAAAGGATTTTTAACCTACAGTGACTTAGATGTTCTCTCTAGAACTAAACCATTACTGTATCCCAAACCTGAAGAAACCACTAAGAGTCAGTCTACCTTCCCCACTGCGTCTGCCTAGGATCCCTGACACCATGCAAAAGGTCTCAGCCACTCCACAGTGGCTGGGAGAGCCCTCCTCAATCAGATCTCTCCTCTCTGGGGGAAAATCTTCAGAAATAAATTAATTTGAGCAGAAAAGGTCTCATTGCATTGAGACCTGGATTTCTGATCCTTGTGCTAATTGATATCAAGGCTCTCAGGTTGCCTCTGGTCAACTTCCCAACCAACTTCCCAACACATCATCGTCAGCGTAGGCATTTTCTGGTTAGTAATTTGATCATGGGCATTTATATAAGTAGTAGAGCCTGGTTAAAAGCTTTGTGTTGTATTCTGAATAAAGAACCTATCAGGAAAAAATCATAAAAAGTACACCGGCCCTTAGGTGGGGGAACCAGTTACAGAGGACAAACCCTCTCTAACACACGTTTTCTTGTAATTTTTCTCACCCATGATAATTAAATGTATGTGGTATATCAGTGTTGGTGTGTGTTTATACCCTCTCTAACATTCTGAAATATATTCCAAAGTATACGAAAACATCTCACATAGTTAAGGAAATTATAATAATATGCAAAATTATTAGAGAAACAAAATTATCCTTCACTTTACAAAAAAATTCACCACACACTTTCTTTAAATGAGCAGATTTCCTAAGTTCATCTCTAATAATATCTTCATGTCGTGTGCTTTCTTGAAGAATGCATTAATATTATAAAGATAGAAACATCTTTATTCTCTGAATCAATTACAAACTATTGTTGACGTGATCATCTGGCAGTTGAAAAGATTAGCCTGGGAAGGATATTACTGAGTCTATGCTAGGTATAAATTTTTAATTTTTTGTTTTTTAGCAACTTTTGGCCAAGTGTGTTAGACTAAAAGTTCACAGTTGCATTGGTTCTATTACAGAAATGATAGTTCAATTTTGCTAAATCATGAAATATTTTTTCAGAAAAGTACACGTGAACAAAACAAGTTTGGCCAAGTCAGGTTATAAAACCATGTTAAATCTCTAACAACAGTACCATTAAGGAGCTCAGGATGTAACTTGTCTAAAAGAATAAACCCCTAGAAGGGAAGTAATCTTAGTTAATGCACATGCAGTTTCAGCAGAAATATCATACCTGACCTTGTTTTTAAAAATTTCTGTCTAGTCGAGTCCAAACATCTGCAGCCATTTATCTTACATTCTAATTCTAAGAAGTAAAAGATGAGAATATGAGTTGCTGGGTAAATAAAAGGGGAAATGCTCATTAACCAATTTAGGATATTTTATCATACTATGAACACACACTTGCACACACACAAGTGAAACTGCCATTTAATAACCTGTGGGAGTGGAAATATTATGTATCATATTTTTAGCTTAAAACTCATAATATAAATATGTTTCATGCCTGATTTTTAAAAATCACAAATAACCATAGTAATGAAATTTTTATGCAGAGAATATGTACATAAGAGAAAGAACATGATTTTTCAATAGCCTATATTTTTGTAAGGCCAGATTTTTTAAAAAAGAAATCCATTAGACAAAACAAGTTCATGAAAAAAAATTATTTCTTTATATTTTATAATTGAGAAATCTGAGGAGAAACAAACCTTATTTCACAGCGCGGAACATGTTTTTCGTCTCCAGCCCGTCCCTCTCCTGCCTGCTGAAATAAATGCTGGGCATCAATGTTCACGTCAAGGAGGAGGCATATAAAACCAACCCGAGTAAGTCTTGCGTGTACTGTTTTAGAGGAAAGTTTGGTTTGCCATCGAGAAGCTGATAGAGTGACTTTTGGGAAGAAGGAGAGGTGTTAGCTTATTTTTTTCAAAGTTTAACATCATCGTTAGTTCTCTTACAGTTCTAAGAAACAGTGCAGAGCGACCCTGCACACTCCACCCGGTTTCCCTTAATGGAAACACCTTGCATGGCTATGGTACGTATCGCAGCCAGAAAACAACGTTGATATAATACACAGACCTTACTCAAATTTCACCAGTTTTGCACATACTCACGTATGTGTGTGTGTGTTTACTTCTGTGTAAATCTATCGCACATTTACATTTGGGCGGCCATCCCCACAGTGGTCAAGATTCAAAAGTTTCACCACCTGCAGGCTCTCTAGTACTTATCTTATAGAGCTTCCTTCCCTTGCCTGTCTGCTGTTCTGACCTCTGAAAACTACAGGTGGCTTCTCCATTTTTCTTTAATTTTGTGACTTTTTTCAATCAGCATAATCCCTTTGCTATTCATCCAAGTGGTCGCTAGTGTCCCTGGCTAGCCATAGTTTGGTCTTCTTGTTGCGAGGGACTCCTCCTTGTAGCACACTTGTTTGACCATTCACCCACTAAGGAGCATCGAAGTAATTTCCAGCACTTTGATGTTTGTGTACAAGTTTTTGTATGAACATAAGTTATTATTTCTTTGGTCTAAATAACCAGTAGTACATTGGTTTTCTCTTGTTACCCTTCTTTAACTTTATGGTTCTCAAATATTAAGTTTTAAGTATACAAACTCATGTATGCTGTACCATGTTGGCAATTTATGAAATTTTTCAGAGTATTTTGATTATATTTGACTTATATCTGAATTCCCAAAATTTATCTTCACAAACGGTCTCCAAGGTCACCCTTTCCCGAGTGTCCTGAGGGTTTTAGGCTGAAAGATTTAGATTAAGTGAGATTATGTTTAGCATTTCTCAAAATGTCTTCTAGGTGTTGCATGGAATAATAATCTGAGTTGAATACAAAAATTCTGTCCATGAAATACATTTGGGAAATGCTAGACTAATCAACTTTAAAGAGATTTGGTTTGCATTTTGTTTTGCAGAGGATTTTTCAGGAGCCGGAATGTACTGATACCCACTGTAAACATTCAAGAGAGCCAGGATGCAGTGTCTTTCAAATTTGTTGTCTTCAGCATCCTTTTTGGATGGAGAATCCTGCTGATTAGGGTTCAGTGCAACACATTTTAGAAGCACTTATTTTTAGCCCAAATCTATAATTTGGAAAAACTAAAATTCAGGAGTCATCCTATCTAAAGCCACCCAACAAGCAAAGATGGGACAGTTCATCACATGTTACTAAACTAAGTTTAGTGCACCTTTGTCCAATCTTAAACATATAAATGTCCAGATATAGTCATTAGGTATGCCTAACGCTACCTAGCTATTTACCAACCTCTGCATTGTTATCCTCTTCATGATCTGACCCTGGTTTTATTTTAGATCTGAATGAAGCTGTATTTTCCTTATTCAAAAACTTAGTAGGTAAAACACAGAATTAGAAGAATTGAGGTTAGCTTTTTCTAGGTGACTTGATAGCAAAAGGATTTGTTAGTGATGTTTTCTTCCTCTGTCTCTAGTAAAAGACCTCTTTGCCTGAATTTGTAACTCACAACCTGTCCAGACCCTCTCCTTAGAGCTTCTGATTCTTTTTGCCATTATATTTTGTTTTAAAAAATGAAGTTAAAATGTGACTTCTCTGTGGTTGAAATTTCTTGCAATTAAAGGCAGCTGTCCCTTAAATTCTCCTTTGCCCTTTTGCTATCTAATTCCTAGGACATTTTACATTTCATATTATTTACTACAACTGCTATTACTATCTAACAGTAGCTTAGTATGCTAAAATTTTAATACACTTATAATCTTCCCAAGGGATTTACCCTTTCTCAAGAATTTAACATTTAAAACAATTAAAATTTTTTACAATAGTGACTTATAGATATTATCTCATGAATAGCAGAGAGTGATGTGGCTGTGAGATAATGTTGCTCCTGTGATGACCTTGTCTCACGTGTGACCAAATCCCTTCATAGCAGATCCACTGAGCAGTGTTATGACAAAATGGGCTGTTTGCCATTGATACTAGAACTCTGCCTCTCAGAGCACATGATTTGTATCATGGTGTAGCTTGAACTGAACAATCTAGGTTTCTAAATGATGCAATGGAATTTATAGACTGTAAGAAAAAGCTATTTCCAAGGAATTATTTGATCCTCCTATTTTTAAAGATTGGAACCACAGATAAGAAATAGGATTTGGATTCTCTGTCTTCATGTTCAGGCATTAGTCATTATTTATCCTAAAATGATATATAAAGAATTGCCTGTCTGTCTCGAGCCAGGTTTCCTCCAAGCAGAACTGATGCAGGGATTATGCACAAGTGATTTAATCAGAGTGCTCTTAGGAGCCTGAGGTTGAGGTGAGGGACCTGGGCCATGGTCCTGCCTACAGTCAGCTTAGCCAGATGCCAAGAAGAGATACTGGGCATAAATTGTACCATGGAGTTGATACCAGCCTTTTAGACTCTATCCTTCATTGTTTACAGGCTGCCCAGGTAAGACCAGGGAATGTAGGTGGTATAATCTCCATCAGGAGATTTCTACCAGGCTACAGGCATTAATAGCATCTGCAAGTGAAGCTTTAAGATCCACGAAACTGATGTTAAAAATAAATGATGTGAAAAGGAAGCCAAGTCCGTCCTGCAGGTCGGCACTATGCACAGGCCGCCAGGGGGAAAATCAGACAACAGCTCTTTCCTGTGAGCTAGTGTCATTGGCAGACTGCAGAGGAAGAACAAAAAAGCCAACAAAAAACCAAGCCCTTCCTGTGAGTTGGTACTATGCACAGGCTGCCGGAGGAGAACCAGATGCCAGCCTCTTCTGGCTCACAGGCTGAGAGACAAGAAGAGTCAAGGTTTCCCCACCCACATTCCCCTTCCCCAGAAAGGGACCAGCTGATCCAGAGAAACAAAGGCTGGGAGGATAGCTATTGAGGTAAAATACAACTTAATGCTTGTAATGTTTAGTGTTTCACCAACTGCGCAGGGCTGATCACCTATTCAGAGGATAACAATATACAATGTACCTTCTCTGGGGGCTACCCTCCTGAAGGTGGTGGCCATTGTTAATTCCCTATTATCTTGTTTTGAAGTCCTGCATCACTTTCATTGTTTCATTTGGTGGGGTTTTATTCTGTTTTTTATTGTTTGATTTTATTATAACTGATGGCATGAGCAGTTTTTTCAAAGGTAACCAGATATATTATGGTAGCCATTTTGGACTTAACTATTATCTTGTTTTGAAGTCCTGGATTGTGTTCATTGTCGTATTTTTATTGGTTCTATTCTGTTTTGTTTGATTTTATTATGTCTGAAGGTATGGGCGTCTATTTTGAAAATAACAAGAGACATTATGGTAACCATTGATTGTTGATTTCCTATTACTATTATTTGGGAGGCAGTACTAGGGATCGAACTCACAATCTTGTGTCTGCCAAGCAGGCACTTGTGACTCTGAGCTAAATCCCTGGCCCTGTGATTTCTTATTATCTTGCTTTGAAATCTTGTGTCACATTGTTTTGTTTTGACTTGCTTCATTTCTGGTTTTTTTTTTAAACTTGATTTTATTCTTTTTAAAATAACAATTATAAAAATAAATGATGTATTCAGCTTGCTTCTCCAGGCCTTGTGCTTCCCTCAGGCTGCCTTCTGTGTAGCTGATCGTGCTGCGTTTCAGGGTGGTCCAGTTACTCAGAAGCTCAGGGTGACCATGGTGCCTGTCATCCTGCCCCTGCAGTTTCCTCATGGGCCACATTTCCCAGCTTACAGCATCTTCTACCTGCGGGTTGACCAGAGCCCAGAAGTGCTGCATGCTCAGCTGCCTGGAGGTAGGTTGGTTGTGTTTCCTCACTGTGACATTATTTAACCAGTGATATAGAATTTTCCTGTATACTTGAGGTCACTCAGACAACAGCAACAAAGGAGACAGTGCTCCTTCCTGAAGTGACATACATAAAATAATTCAAAGAATAGGAAATGCAACTAATTAGAAGACATTGAATTTCTATTCCTTTTACTTTCAGAATGATCCAGAAAATATTTTTTGGGTTCAATCTTGGAAGAGAATTACTAACAGTCCACTGGTCCACCTAGCAGCAATAGTCCTTTCCATAGAGCAAACAAAATTGACTCCTTCAGGGAACGTTCTCCAGATCTCCAGGCCATCATGCCAGACTGCCTTATCCAGGGCAGGAGTAGAACTTTGAATTCACCATACATTAATCTCAGACTATTAAGAAGCTGTAGCATCTCAAAAGCCATAAACTCCCAATTCAAGAGTATTTTTGCCCCCTCTTCCTGAGAGACCAGTTTCTAAAAGTGCAAGTGGCTTTTTAGGGCTTTTCCTCCTTGTGTTCTGGCAGTGGAACAAGCATCCAAGGTCATCTGAGGATCGTACCTGCTGGAAACAGCAAGGCCACCACGTCCTCCCTTAAATGAGAGGATACACAGGAAGGAAGTTGGACATAACCCTAATGTTAGTGGCCCAGGCTTTTCCATGTATTGTTTATTTAGGCTACTTGTTTAGGTCTCAGGGAAATGCATCCTAATTGGTTTCTAGTAAACGATGAGGATTATAAATAAGTGGAGACAATACTGGGTGCTTAGCACAGTTCTAAGTTTGGGACATACTTGGATGAGAAAGCAAAGGCTTTCTTTGTGTCAGGAAATTACACAGTGGAAGTTTTGCTTACTCCAAGCCAGATAGGAGGACAGCACTTCCACAGACTTCACAAAAACCTTTGCTTTGAACAAAGAAGTGCCTCTCAGCTCTAACATCAGAAACTTCCTAACTGTATAACCCAGCTTCAGCCTTTAACCGGTGGTATTTGCTTACAGCTCTCAAGAGCCAATACTGACTATAATTAGAAATTGATGTGCCTTTATCACAAAACCACATTACCAAAAATAAAAGAAATCAAAAATCAAAGTAAAGGCTACTTTTGTGTAGAGAGTGCCAGAAATCCTAGAAAGCTTAGAGTCAGGAGGAAAAAAAAATTTTCAAAATATTTTAGGCTAACAAATATTACAGGTAAGGCTATAGGTACAAGTCTAGATAAAAATTCAAGCAACAAAGAGAAAGATCTTATCTAAGAAAGAGGAGCCAAGCAGAAAATTTTCTTCAAAGCTTCAGACCAACATGGAGCTACCACCATACCCAAGCTGAGACTCTCACACCAATGGACCACAACTCAGCATCATTGCAAGCAAAACCACTAGAGAATATTCTTCTCAAATGTTAAGAGAAAAATACTGTCTAAGACTTAAGTTCAATGTTGCCACAGTAAGTGTCCTAGTGTGATTATAATACTTTTGAGACAGACAAGAAGAACCTTACACATTTCCCCCTGTGCCATCTGGAAGGGTGGTGTGGCACAGACGGCAGCCAGTCCACACTTTCTTTGCTGCCCTTCCTCTGCAGTGGACTGGGATGCTTTGCTTCAGTGTCCTTCCTGGCTATCAAACCACCATTCTCCACTCTGTGAGCGCAGCCAGTCAGGTGACAGCCTCCTCCACACCCACCTTTCGGACCATACAGCTGCCTTTCAAAGGAAGGAGGGGACTGCATGGAATGGTTAAAATCAAGAAGGAAGGGATTTGAGCCCCTTATTTGCAAACCCAGCATTCATAGCAAGCTTTCAGGCCTGCCCTCACTGTCTCAGACCTGCAGCAGCGTATAAGCAGCACTCTCCTGGCACTTTTCGGTTTAATCTAGGAGGGCTGCATCTTGTGTACTGGTTTCCCTAAGCTGCAGCACAGACTCTGTTAACAGAGACGTGACCCTGGCATCCCTGTAAACCTGCTTGAGATTTATTTCTCAGTGTAGGCTCCAAAGATCCTATAAATCTACTGGGATTTTTATCCTGAGTAATGTGGGTAGAGCAGTCATTTTTAAAGCAAGAACAATAAACATTCAGAGCTCCAGAGACCAGCAGCCAATGAAGACCAGCATCACACAGCAGGCAGGGCTGACCAATAGCATCCAGCACAAGCTGGCACTGAAAGATGGCAGCTGGCGGAAGGAGAAACCAGCATGACCTGGTGCTTCCTGGTGGCATCAGGACAGCTAGCAGAGCTTCACTTTGCCAATTCATGATTTCCACCTGAACTGAGCAAAGGGACCCTAGGCTAATTGCCAATACTTTGAAGATTTGATGTCTTCTGAGCAAGTCTGAAGCTTTTGCTGCTCTTCTATGGCAGGCTAGGACAATCCCATTGATATGCAGAATTGATCTAGCACCCATCGCCTCAGTTTTCAAAGGGAATTCTGATTTCCTGCAACAATAAGGTGTGGTGACCAGTGGTTCTAAAATGCGTGGATGATGTGGCTCTCTTCAGGGTTGGCTTACTTTGACAGATTTCAACTGCAGTAAACATTAAAATCACCATGCAGTCATTTGAAACATTTTATTGAGCAGCTGCTATGTGCCAGACAGTGTTCTAGGTGATACAGATATAGAAATAAGCAAGTCTTTGTCCCTGTTGAACTTGAAGTCTAATGACAGAGACAGACAATAGACAAAAAGCTATAAAATATACTGGAGTAGCAATAAGATATTAGAAAATATATCAGACTGAGAAAGAGATAAAGAAGAGCAAAAAGACCACAGGCTGCAGAGGTGACAGCATTTTAGATAAAGTCTTTGAGAGGTTGGCATTTAAATAGGGCTCTGAAGGAAGGGAGAGAGCAAGAGACACAGCTGTTTGGGAGGGAAAGTAGCTTGTGCCAGGCCTTCAGGCAGAAGGGCTTGGTGGTGTCCTGGAGGAATCACAAGAAGCCAGTGTACCTGCAGCAGAGCAGACGTGAAGGCAGAGAAGTGGCCCTGGTCACCTCAGGGAGGGCCTGCAAGCCACAGTGAGGGCGCCGAATCAAACCTCCCCTGAGCAGCACCGAGGACCTGTGCTGTTGTAGGTAATCTGTGGCACAGTCCCTGCTTCCTGGTACCTTTTCCAGAAACCTGTAGCGTGTCTGAGTACTGGCCAGGTCGCCCCGTGGGCCGTGGACTGCCTCATGGGCGCCTTGCAGAGCCCCTTCATGCAGCTACAAGTGGTCACAGTGAACTAACAAGTTCGCCTTTGAAAATCCACCCTAAGCAAAACCAGTTCCAATTCAGTAGCAAGATCTTCCAGTCTATGAAACAGGCAGCTGGGGTCTCTGGACTGTGAGTTTAATGCACAGCTTTCCCTAAGTCCCCAAGTGTGAGATGATTTTGGGCCCAGGAAGTTTTCTACCAAAAGTTATAAAGTCTGGGAGAAAATAGGCGATGGCTACAAATAACCTAACTCACAACTGCTTCATTAATTTCTTGCCAAATATTCCATTTTTGGTAAAAGGAAGTAATTCTAGCTTAGCAAGCACACCCTAAGAATTTCTCTACAGTTTAACTTTGAGAACATCTGTCTCTTCTGTGAGAAAAAATACCTCAAAATATATTTTCATTTCCCCCGAATGTATAAATTTATAAAACATCTAGGTTATATTTTAACTTAATTTGTTATTGTATTTAAATACCTACTAATGGAAAATGTGATGTCTTGTTATTTCCTCTGCTTTTTATTTTTGGCCAGATTGAAAGATAAATATAGTGAACACAGCTTGTTTTTAAATTCACATCAACAATAAGTAGTTATAGTTCTTTATTTTTAATTTTAATGATGGTATTTTCCAGAGAAAGCAAAAACACCTCATCCATGACTCCGGATTTCTGTACAATCCGTGCACCCAACCCAATAGCCACGCCATTGAGAATGTAATTGCAAGAAATGGTGGCAACCTGAAAGGGTATGATTAAGTTTTTCCAATTACTCATTTCTTCCTATTTTAATATGCTGCCTTTCTCCTTGCAAGGCTTTAACAAACTTACAGCAAGATGTTACCTGCCAAGAATGTGGAGTTTCATATAAGCACAATTTATTTTCACATTTAGGAAAGAATATTTCCCTGTAGAGAAGCTAAAGTGAATTTTCAGCATGTGGCCCAGAACATTTTCTTCTTTCCATGTGAGTGAAGAAAATGTCTCTGTACCTTTTTGTTCTTTATAAACTGTTTTTCAACCTTAGGGGTGTTGGTAAATTAACCTCATACAAAACACACGGATGTAAACAGGGGAACTAATGCCACGAGGAGGCTAACAACCAGCACCTGGTGCTTTTTCCTTCTTGGAAGGACATTTTGGTTCTCGCTGCAAGTCCACGGTTTTGATATAAAATTTGAACGGAAAGGATTATTGGCCGCTGGCTGAAGTTCTCTCCTTCCTGACTGGCCTTCTCTGTGAAGAGCTGTGATCTGGAGCCCACCCTGGCCACAGCCATCTGTGTGTCTTCGATGCCCACCGTGAGTGTGGACCCGAGGAGGGCCTCCTCTCTTCCTGCCCCTCACCTGGGCCTTTCCTCCCCAAATAGAAGGAGGTGTCCTCACCACGGTCCTCCATCAGCACTGACCTGGGACCCTTTTCCTTTTCCTTTTCCTTGGCCGCAAAAGTTATTCCATCGAGCAATCTCTTTTTTGTTCTTTGGGCTCTAATTTCTGTTTTCTTCAGATTTGTAAATAGATTTTTGTTAGGAAATCCTAAGCCATTAGAGTGAGCATAAGCATGCTCGATAAATGGTTTAGGGCAGGCATAGATGAGGCTGGCTGTCTTCGCCATCCGCACACCTGCGTGACCGTCTGCTGACACTGTTCCATCACACGGCCTGGTTATCAGTCCCAGGCCGCAGCTATGCTGAGTGGAGGGGATTTGCCGCAGCCTCATCTGCACTGAGTGGCGCCCTTTTTGCTCACCAGCTGTTCTGACCTCCACACACCCAGCGTTTGTGCCACCCTCCTCCCTCTGTGACGGCCGAATTCACAGAACCAGGGACGAAGACAAAGGCCTATGAAGAGGAGAAGATGTCCAGACAGGGGTGGCGTAAAGCCTGGAAGACGGCTGCCCTCTCAGCAGCTCCCAGTTCCCAGTCACCTGCCCAGAACACTCAGCTGAACCCCAGTGCCCAGCAGTCTGGAGATACCGCAGAGACCCTAATCACACTGGGTTTCGGAGCACTTGAAACCAAACTGAGCCATTCCAAGCTGAGATGTGCTGTCCATGCACAGCCGTGCTGGTTTTCTAAGACGCAGTCTAAGAAAATGATTATAGTAAAGTATTGGAAATAATGATAAGTTGTTTTATTTTTTGGCTTATGCATTTTATTAAAATAATTTTACCCATTGCTTTTATTTCTTAAAGGAAGCTGCCAGACAATTTCAGATTGCACCCTCGGCTCCTATTCCAGTGCTGTCGGTCAGTGGGGTCTCGAGGGCTCTAGGTCCCCTCTTGGCCAGGCTGGGGTGATGCTGCCAGCCAGTGAGAGGGTTGGATCACAGCTAAGTCAGTGCACGGTCATCTCCTCGATCACAGAGGAGCCCAGGAATGCTCCAAGCTGTGTCAAGAGACAAAACTCTAGCTCCAGTGACTGTTAGCAGCCGCTGGGAGGAAGAGGTGCGCTCATTTTCCTCGTGCTGTGACACGCTAGCTCCTGCACGGCACAGTCAGGGTGTGAGCACAGGCAAAGGCAGCTTTCCTCTCAGCCACAGGAAATGGCCTGCAGCGCCCTCAGTGGCATGGAATGCTGCCACACAGTGGCCACGTGAATTGCCACCAACGTACAGGTGTGGACAGTCAGGCACAGATCTGGACCCAGAGCAGCCCAGACTGGGCAAGAGTGGTCAGCGCCAGCCATGTGATTTCAGTATGAATAAACCACAGCAGGCGGTGACACGTGGAACAGGGTGCTCTCAAGAGCAGCGATTGTCTGCCTTCTGGAATCTTCAGGTGCTGATCACGCGGGCATCCAATTGGCCCTAGATGTTACTTCAATTCAGCCACCTTATACTAAGCTATGAGGTACAGAGGTGCAGGCCCCCTGCTCTCCTTACGCACCCCACAAAATGCACTGTGTTAGCTTGGATTCCCCTTCCCCACTTCCTTCAAAGAACAAAAACCAGGATATGTGTAGATTCAAGTTCGTCACCTAGGTTTTGTTTCTGAATGAATTTTTAATGAAATCACTGCTTTTTTATCAGTGACTACATGGTTGATTTTTAAAAACCTTAAATGACAGGATAAAGACAAATCCAGGGACCAGGGATTGAGCTCAGTGGTACAGCACCTGCCTGGCAAGCATGAGGTCCTGAGTTCTACCTACCCCTGGTACCAAAAAAAAAAAAAAAAAAAAAAATGCAAATCCAAAGTGCTAGGGAGATAGGGACTACAAGAACCTGAAAGGTAGTTTTTTGGGGAAAAAAGACAGGAAATTATTTAAGGAAATACAGAAAGAGTGATCAAAAGAAAAAACATTAGCCTTTATGATGGTTACTCATGAGAGACAAAAAATCACAGTGCAACAGTCTCATTATCATTCACAGTAGTTCTACCCCGATGGCAGACCCACTACCAACTCTGGCAATTAAAAAAAAAAAGTATACAAAATTTAAAATACTCAAAAAAAAAAAAAAAAAAGAAAGAAAAGAATTCCAGTCTTTGTCCGAGAAGAAGTTCATGGATGCAAACACAGAAGCAGAAAACTATAACTGAAAGTGATAAGTTCAGAAGCAGAGGCCTGATTGAAATGCTGGGAAACTTAATTAAAGGGGCTACATCTGCTCCAGGGAATCAGGATAAACTTCGTGTAGGTCAGGAAGGATACAGAAGAATTTGCCTAAGGAAAAGCGTTCTTGGCAAAGAGAAACAAGCAGACTGGTACAAAGTATTAATTACATAAGCATTTCTATTTATATGCCATCTTTCTTCAATTAATAAATCACACTGCCATAATATTTTCAAAAATGAAGTTTGATTTTGAGGTCAAAGTATATACCTGTGAATTCTTGCTCACTTATTGGAGTGAGAGCTAGCTGTGTTTATTGTATAGTGATATGAGACAGGATTTCACTATGCAGTTCAGACTGGTCTTGAACTGACAGCAATCTTCCTACCTCAGCCTCCCAAGTGCTGGGATTACAGGCATGCACCACACCTGCCGGCAGTGATTTTAAAGGATATACAGAAAGCTTAAAATGGAATTATAAAATAAAAGTATTCAATTTGAAATGGGTTGTAAATTTTGGCTTTGTGAACTATTACAAGTTTTACTCATTATTTTCATAGACTTTTCAACCTGCTGCAATGTTAGTGGAGGTTCCTCCAATTAGGACACACAGAGAAAGTACTCAAATTCTTACAGGTCAACTTGTGAAGTTTAGAAGTTTAAGAGACTCAGCAGGGAGTCAGGATCTTACTTTGTAAATATCCTTATCCAGTGCAAGAGGAAAGCAAGAAGATTTTGTTACTGCTACAACCCCAGTGGGAGAGAGGAGGTTAGCCTGCTTACACTATAAGGGAAGAGAAGAGCTTTGTTCCTCCTTCCGCTCCGGCTCCTTCCTTGAGGTGCTGACCCTGTGCAATACCACCCTGCCTTGGAGCCAGCTGATTATGGTCTCCACAAACTGTGAGCTAAATAAACCTTTCCTTCCTTCATTTTGGATGTTGGGTGTTTTGTCCCAGCAATAAGAGAAAAGTAACCAAGACATAAATACTTTGAAAAAGAATATTATGCAGCCTCCTTTCCTGACATCACACCGGGCCACACCCACGAAGTAAGAAACCTTATTTTTGACTCCAGATATTCAGATATCAAGCCTTCAACTGGTGACAAATTAGCATTTCTTTCCCTAGATTTCTTTTTATATAAATGAAACTTTCTCTAAACTTTTAAAATAAGCTAGGTAATATTTACTGAAATGTAATTTGAACTGTTAATTTTTTTAAAAATGAACATATCCAAATTGGAATTGAAGTGGGTTCATAAACAATATAGGGATCCAAGCAGCTAAACTGATAAATTTGGAATTTAATTAGCTGAACCCAGCAACCACTCACGTGGACCCATTTTAGAGTCTCACGGAGTGGCCGCAGACTAGAAAATTACAAAGCTTTCAACAGTGAACCACAAAAAGACATCCTGTTGGAAACAATTTAGCTAGCATCTTAGGTTAATTTTTGGTTGACACCTGTACCCTGCTTCTTTTGTTGGGCAGGTTAATTTCTCTCCTATGGGAGCAGCCCATTCTGCATTTCTCATGGGACTTATACCCTGAATAATTTTCCATTTTCCTGGGTCAAATACAGGGCACTAGTTAAATGCAGGGCTCAAGATACAGGGGCGTCAGTTATGCCAAGCTAACAGAGAATGAGGGCTGACTGGTACAGAATACATTATCATAAAGAGAATGTGTAATCAGGCCAGCTGAAGGGGCTAAAATCGAACTGTGCCCCACAGCCTGGCCACCCAGAGGGAGGAGCACCTGCTTCTAACCCTTGCAAAGAAGCCACTGCCTAGTGGCACAACTGTGTTAGCCATGCCTCAGCACAAGCCCTGCAAACCACCACCAAGGTGGACCCTTCGGGAATCTCCTCTGTACAAAGCTGGGGACTGCGAAGGCCAGAGAGGGAGCAGGTTAAGGGCACAGTTTTACCAGCAAGAGCAGGAAGAATTGTGGGAAAAGGCAGCTCTAGAATCCCTGCCAGGTCCGAATGAACAATGGCTTTCCGAACTGACCATCAGTTCATCCCACTCCAGCTTTGCCGACTGTCCCAACACTTCTGTGTTGTAACCCAACATTCATATTGTAACCCAAATGATAGTCTATGTCCTACTCCAGCTGGGAGGCCATGGCTCAGCCGTACTGCCAAGGTCAAGATCTCTTCTTCAAGAGAATTAGACAATTATGTTTTGGGATAACTTTGTATAAATGTACCTATATGCTTACAAGTTGTTTTAAAAGTTTGGGATCCCAGCTTTGGAATGGAGAGCTCTTACAACCCCTACACCCAGAATGAGAATTGTTGTTTAGTTTTTATGTCCTTTATTCTGATCACTTGGTAGGAGAGTTCCCTGTCACTGCATCTCTGCTGTGTGCTAAGAGCCAATCGGTCACAGAGGGCACCTTGAACCAGTGCCTCTGAAATGCACCTGGACTCACTGTTTTATTTTCCTTTCTCCAGACCTAGTGACATAAATAAACCCAAGGATAAACTTTGCCAAACTCCATACCCTTGAGGATGCCCTACTTGGAAGTGGACAAAATGACCCCTTCAAATACTACTCTGCTCTGTACAGGGTGGTTGTTTGGAGCAGCTGTTTTTACAGTGGCCACACCAGTGAGATAATGCAATCTAAACTAAAGATATCCTGTTATTGTTTCATGGATGCTGGTGAAGACATGAAACTCCTGGTTCAAAGACAAAGGACTTTTATTACTCATGGCCCAGCAAGCATTAAGACCTTAGTATTAGGGGCTGGGGATTTAGCTCAGCAGCATAAGCACCTGCCTTGGAAGTGTGCAGTCATGAGTTTGATCCCTGGTACTGATAAAAATGAAAAAGACAAAAAAAAAGACCTTAGTATTGGCTTGGGTCCCCATGCACCCAAGTTCCATGCAGGCATCATCAAGGACTTCAGGTGGAGGCTGCACACCAAGGGAATGTATCTTGCAGCCGAGGAACACTGAGTTTGGAGAATCTGTTGCCTTTACAGAAAGTGGAGAAAGTCTATGCTTTGCCCAGGGAAGTTGTTACCTGATCCCCCAAGTCGCCTGCTGCAAGTGTAGCTCTGAGAAATGGCCTGAGTAAAGAGCAGCCTGACCTTGCATCGCTGGCACATTCTACAGAAACATTCAGGATGGCCAGGACCTGCGGAGAATTGTCTCTCGGTATCCAGAAATCCATATTCTTAAGCTGCATAATTAAAGCAAGAGAGGAAAGGACCACTATAAAATTGCAACTTTAAACTTTATATGATCATAGTAAAATGAAAAGTCTGCACAGAACCCGTTCAGTAACACTTGGAGACATTCGGTGTCCTAGATTTCAAGCTTTAAATGATGATAGTATAGAAAAAGCATCAGCAGAAGATTTTGCTCAGAATTCACCAACTTAAAATTTGACATTGCATGATCTGTTCAAAATTGACATGAAATCCATGCATGGTGGCACAGGCCTGTAACTCCAGCATTCAGGAGGCAGAGGCAGGAGGAGCATCATAAGTTTGAGGTCAGTCTGGGCTATAGAGTAAGCTCAAGACCAGCCTGAACTAGACTCTGTCTCAAAGAAAAACAAAATGATATGAAAAATTGGACTCTCATAAAACATTTAAAAGAGCAAAGTCCTATAGGTTTGTACTACAATCTAAAATCATATACATATACCCCGCTCATTTTTATTAATGTTTTTAAAGCTATGTACTTATAGAAGATTCCATTGCTGTCTCAGTAGAATCAGGGAAATACAATGTTTTTAAATAGATAGTCTGGGCTGGGGCTTTAGCTCAGTGGCACAAGCGCCCGCATGGCATACGCAAGATCATGAGTTCAATCACCAGTACAAAAAAAAAAAAGTAATATAAACATATTTTGGGATATTTGGAATATTTAGTTTGGAATCTAGAAATAAATTTGGAAATACTAAACTAAATGTTTCAAACTTATCAACCAAGACCTTGTTCCTTCAGAGCTACTTAGTATTATCTTGGTGAGGCTTTTGAAAAGGAAAGAACATTGGTAATTCTGATAGGAAATGAAGAAGTCATTTGCTGTAAACACGGAATTGAGTTGTTCCCAGTTTCTTCCAGTTGACCTAAACACGCAGGTGTTTGCACATGTGATGTGTATTAGGAAGACTGATTAGCGTGTGTAGTGGATTTGTAACTGGTGAGCAATGTGAACACCAGCTGAACTGAATCAGTGTGGGTCCTAGTGTGGACGGCCCACCTGGGAACTGCTGCCAACATAAAGGAGGCCTGGTGTGAAGAGGAGCGCTGTGGCTTCTCCTCACTGTTGTTGTTCTGAGCCGTTGCTTCTCCTGGAGGAGCTTGTCATGCTGGCTTCCCCAGTATGAATTCGGCCATTATCATCCGAGGAGCTTGGGACCTTGTCACTGAGAGTGGCTGCGGTTCACTGTGGGGAGCTCTGGTTCTTACTTTGAGCATTGCTTCCTGGCTCCAGAGGGGAAGATGTGTGCTGTTTAATCTCCAGGAGGTTTGTCACGCTGGCTTCCTGATAGGTACTGGGCTATTCTCATCGTCAGAGGAGCTCAGGACCTCAGCTGAGGACGGCTGTGGTACATTTCAGGGGAGCCCTGGTCCTTATTTGGAATGTCACTTTCTGGCTCCACAACAGAACCCTCACCTGCTGGCATAGATCCTTTGCCCAGCTGGCATACACTTTCTAGCTTTCACTGCTGACCTTTGGACCTTCCCAGCACAAATCCTTGAAAGAACCATGCATGAGTCATTGTGAGTTCTAGATTTTCAGCTGAACTCATGCAGGTTATTGCCATGGGATCCAGGTCCTCAGCTGAATTTTTTAGGTCTTTAGTGTTTTGGACAGATTTCCTGCACTTTTTTTGTATTTGACTCCTTGGGCGACCATTATTAATAATACTATAAAATATGTGTCCTGTATGTAATTCTTCTCCTTGCAACCCCTGACTACAACAGAGCTCACATATAAATTCTCTCTATATTGTCCTTGTTTGAACCCTAATATTTATGAAAATAGATCCCAAGCCTAAGAATTGGCAAATTTTAAAGTCTACATAAGACACAGTTAAAATGTCATGCAGAAAAACAAAGATACTGCTAATAAAAGTTTGACAGCAGGAGGTTTTGTTGGACTTGTAGCAGTGCTTACACAGAGTTATTTCAGAGTAAAGTTGCTGCCACTTGCTTAGTCCCAAAGGAGACTTGCATACATAATTAAATTATACTCTGGACTCAGTGCTGACCCTCTGGAGTATCTCCCAAATAAAATTAAGAGTTTTTTCCTTCTGGCCACTTCTAAAATGAGTCTGTATTTGTCTTTACTTTCTGGAGGCCACTGGCTTTAATTAGTAGAAAATTACAGGGTTTTCCCCTCCAAACTAAACAGAACTCAGTGCTGTTTTTCCATAGTAAGATTTTATCACCAGTCACAATCCAATGTCAAACAATTAAAACTTGGAAGATGCTGTCAGACAACCAAGCCTTTACTTTAGTGACACCAAACAACTGGTTTGACTAGATTTTTTCCCCTGCACTCACTAACCTAAATGGTTTCCATATCGACACAGCTTTACCTTCAAGGGTTTTGTTCTTATTAATGCTAAGCAAACATGTGAAATGTGAGCGAGGCTATTCCCTAAAGTGAAGGTGTTTGCTTTTTACATTTATTGCACTCCTTGAAAAAGGAACCATGCGGAAACCCAATAGCACAAAGGTACAGAGCGCTCGGTGGTCACTAGTGCCCTTCGGCATGCTTGTCCTCCATCCCAAAGCCACGGGTGCTATTTCATCTTTTTTTACTTTTATTGGTACCAGGGATTAAACTCACGACCATGCGCTTGCAAGGCAGGCACTTACGCTGCTGAGCTAAATCCCTGGCCCCATGGGTGCTATTTCAGCACCTACCTGGACACTCTCAGTAAGAAAGGAATCCACCGTATCAGGAGCCCTTTCTGTTAGGGATATGAGAACCTTCCTATATGCTATCAAAGTCCACCTTCCCTAATTTTTCTCCTCTGGCCCTTGCCCTCCCTACGGGAATCATTCACACTGGCAGTAACCCTTTGCATAGACAATCCTTTCTTGCATTGAACAATTTGAACAAATCTCCACTAAAAAAGACAAAATTGCTACTTTTGTTTCTCTTTCGCTACAGGTGTCTGCTTATCCCATTTTCCAAAATCTCTTCAAGCTTTGGCCTCCCCAGAAGATTTCTAAAAAGGACACAAGGGTATGAGTCTCTCTCTTCCCTTTCTTTCTTGGCAGAGTTCCAGAAAAAAAAAATCACAAAGAACGCTAGACTTTTCTTGTGGTTTATTTTGTCTGCGGTGAAGAACAGACTCAGCCTTTAACCACGCTTCAGAGATTTGGTAGCCCTCTAACGTGACTTCTTTTGCGATACAACAAATACCTTCACAACATTCCACTCTTGCTTGTCTCCTGTTCTTAACCTTAGAGTCTTTTTAAATCCATTTTTAATGGAGTTTAAATTCACAAAACATAAAAACAAACATTTTCAAAGGAACAGCAACTCACAGGTACAGTGTTGTGGGACCACTACATCTACCAATGTTAATTCCAAAACATTATATTCAGCGCCCCAAAGAATGGCCGCATTCTTAACATTCAGCTTTTAAAATAGAGGCTTCCTCTGATCCTCTGACTTCATAGCCATTTAAAAGTCTTTTTAAAATAAATCTATGGAATTAGCTGACATTTTCCAAGATGTGAAATCTGGGAGCCATTCCAAACAGCTTTGTCCATTAGTCTAGTTATGTGAACATATTTAATTATTTAAACAAAGTGAAATAATTCTAGCATGGGTAAAATGCTCTGCTTATGTTTCAGCATTTCCCACAGTTTGCACTTCTGTGACCCCAGCTTGTGAGTGTGACTCAGATGGCACTGTGTCTGACGGCATCGGCGTGAGCCACTCACTCATCCTGCTCGGGCATTGTGGCGGGCCAGTGCTGGAGTAAGGAAACATGCAAGGTGCCAGATGTCACCAGTGCAAAGCCAGCCACTACTGATTGTCTCTGACCCAAGAGCTGCCAGCGTGAGCTCTCAGGGCTGGGCCACCTATCTGGTGCACTTTAAAGCTGATGTTGTCACTGCCGGCCCTAAAAATCTTTCATTGTAAGCACCTAAGAGTCCTACAGGCGTGTGAGTCTTGCAAGTAACACAATGCCTGTCACAGATTTTAGCGAGTTAGGAGACAGCTTTTGTCCATGGTCGACTAAGTTTATCCTAGGAGACCAGCAGGGGGCGCTCGCGTTCCCCCTCCTAGGCCAGGTGGAGGGCAGAGGCATGGAGACATTTGCACTAGGAGTCTTTATACAGATTGATTAACTTACATGGTGCATTATGATGACTTCTTGGATCGTTTTCAACACACAGTTTTGGGTTTGCGTTTTGGGTTTTTTTAAAAATGTTTTCCTTTAGTCTTACATCCTTCCTCATATGGATAGATGAATTCTCTGACAAACAGAGGGAAAAAATTAAGCAAGGAAGGAGTGGGGGGGAAACAACCTCAACAGTGCTCTGGGCCTAAATGGACAGCCCCGTGGGTGCAGGATCACAGAAGTTTAAAGCTGCTCAAAGCCTCACAGAGCTGTGGGGTCCTCGGGGAACCCAGGCAAACCACTTCCAATATGGCCTTGGGCTCCACATTTTTGCCCGCCTAAGGAGCTGTGGGTACTTGGGTGATTAGGGAGCCTGGGCTGAATCTTTCTATCGAAGTGCTCTTCTCAGATGTGATGGCAAAATGAAGCGTCATAATAGTGAATTTTGTAGTCGGAAGAACTTTCAGTCAGGCTTTGTAAACTCCTGGCGTCGTCCTGGTTCCCTGACTACTGTGATGTCGTATGAGAGCAGTGTGAAGCCTGGTTTTATTTTTGTGTGACTCTGTATGTGTGTGAGAGAGAGAGCTTTATTAACAAATAATTCGCATATCATACAATTTACCCTTTCAAGAGTATGACCGACAGTTTAGCATATTCAAAGTTATATAATCAACAATGCCATCACTTTTGGAACATTTTTATCAACCCAAGAAGCAGTCTTGCTTCTGGATATACCAAAGGAATTTGAAGTAGATTTTCAAAGAGAGAGTTGTACAGTGTGTTCATAACAAAATCATTCACCATAGCCAGAAGATGGGAGTGACCCAAGGGCCCACCAGTGAATGGACATACCCATGGACTTCTCAGCTATCATAATATAAGCAGGACTCAGAAATATCTATGGGTGGAGGAGCCATAGAAGGGGGAGAATGAAAAAGAAAAAATGTAAAGGTGAGAATGAAAGAGGGAAGTTATAGCCACCTCTGCCAGAGAGGGACCTGGCACTGATAACCATGCCGCTTGGAAGCTCTGGCCCCTGACCACCAGCCTGGCCAGCACCATGCAGGCTGACGGGGTCAGTACTGCAGCTTACACAGCCTCCTCCACTGACTCGGGCCAACAACAGCACTCTGGAAGGGTCTGGGATGGGATTTCCTGTGTGGAGCTGCACACAATACAACTAAGGACATTTCCAAAAGAAGGAGACTCCAGGAAGAGAATAATTGTAATTCTGCGCTTTCTGCCTGTGACCACGAGCCCCTCCGGACCCCGCCACTCTCAGCCTGTGATGTGGACACAGGCAAGTGTTTGGGCAGGGCCTGTGCCATCAGAGCAGGACCACGCTGTGAGGAAAGCCCTGTACATGTGCGCCTGTGATTTCCCTTTCATGAGGTGGTGCAGATCTGTAGTGCCATTGCTTTGAAGGGACCTGGTCTTGTTCATTGCTCTCTTTGTTCCATTGTATTTCAGTGCTCACATGGTCTGAGTTTTTATACTGCGGAAATTAGCAAACGCTGTCCATCAGCCCCCTCACCCCCAGGCCTTCAGAGAGCTGGCCGTTACCCACTCCCCAGCTCTCCGCTGGACTGGGCTGAACCCACCAGCCAGAGATGCCAACGGGCTTTTCCACCCTTGTGTCCCTGGCAGTGGCTGACAATGCAAGAAAAGGCCATTCATCCGCCTCCTCTTGTGCCCCACCAGGCCAACCACGCATCCTTTCTCTTACCTCATGCACACAATTCTCTAAGCACGCCTACCATTTTCTGCCTAAAAATATTTTTACATAAGTTTCTTTTTAAAAAAAAGCAAACAAAAAACTGAAACCAAAAAAGTGGGCATTTTAGATTCTTAAGAGAAATAAACCCTTGGATTTTTCACAGACCCCAGTGAACATGTGAGCATACATTTTCTAAAATAGTAAAATAAAACATTTTCACTTCTTAAGGGACATGTCATGCAGTGGGGATGTTCAAGCCCAGCTCTTTGCTTTGTTCTCCAGTCTTGGCGGCCCACTGTGACATTTTTAGAAAAAGGAAAAACAAAAATTTAACCTAATAAAAGAACAGTGACCTTGATGTGTCTGAAGAAATGCAGCTGATAAATAAGAAACATATGCCCATGAGGAAACGGCTCCATGCTAGTATTTTAAGTCGCTTCACTGAAAACATATTAGGATGGGAAACAGTAGATGAGAGAAAAAAAGAAGCAAGGAAGTAAATGTGAAGAAGAGAAAAACAATAGATAATAAGAAACAAGGAGTAGATCTTTTGCAAAAAGGAAGGGGACAAGAGATGGAGAGGGAAAGGAGGAGGAGAGGAAGGGGATGAAGAGTTAAGCTGCCGTACGTACACATAACCTCCCCACAGTGAAGGGAACCATGATGCTCTGCAATCATGCACTAATAAAAACTTTTAAAAAGTGATTTTATGGGGGCTGGGGGTTTAGCTCAGCGGCATAAGCACCTGCCTTGAAAGCAGGCAATCGTAAGTTCGATCCCCTGCACCGATGAAAAAGACAAAAAAAAAAAAAAAAAAAAAAGTGATTTTATGTAAGCCGGGTCAGATAATCTAGAAACTGCATAAAGGGGAAAGTTCAGCCATGCGAGTCTCTGAGCAGCTGTGGCAGCACAAAGAAAGGTGCCCAAGTGTGCCACCAGATCCCTGAAGGCAACCAGTCAGAACGAGACTGGGGCTGACTTGGCACTGGTTGGCTAACACCACTGTCTTTCAGGAGGAAAAGGACTGAGCCCGCCCACAGGGAGACAGGGCAGGAGGCGGGGAATATCTGTCACGGTGCAGCCAGCAGGTGACACACATGTACACCTGTGCAGAGGCGCTCTGGGCCACCCCGAGTGGCTGATTCAGCATCTTGTCCTGTATCCAGGAGTTCTTACAACCACATCCTGAAGGAAGTACTTTATTGCATTTTTTTCCTTAAACTGAGGTTTGGTTCTTGGGGAAATTTTTCAAAAGCACTTTGCTGCATTTTATACACATTACATCACTATTTAATGTTTGAAATAAACCTTTTGAGTAAAATGGAGCATAAAACTTTTCCAACATAACAAAAAATTACAGTTAGTTAAGACCATTCTAAACAAAAGTTTCATGTCTCCTCAAAGCTAGATTTTATCTGACAGTATTAACTTTTTTTCTGAACATTTTATGCTAAATGTTACCAGACTTTAAAAGTATTGTTTACGCCTCACCAGCTGCTCATGCTGCATAAAGTTCAAGATGTTGCAATGGTGAAAAAGTCCAGAAACACAGAGTGGATCCCAGTTGGGTTAACCTCGTGCCAAAAGGACTGGCTTACAAGTGGCTGTCTTTACTGAACTGTGACACGCATAGAATATCTTCCAGTCAGCTTGATTGCTTTTCAACCTTCGAATATTTCAGTGTTGGAAGTAAAAGCCCCAGGACACCATGGTGAGGGAAACTAAGGGTTTCATTAAACAGCTGCATGCTGCATGGTAGAACTTCGCAAAGAGGGATTAAGTGACCCAGCTGCAGCACCACTGATGCCTTTCTGCTTGAACAACACATAGACCACCTCCTGTCCCCCTTACTCAAGTCCTGCAGGGGGAGGTGACATATCCTGGGAAGTCACTCGGGGCCAAGCGTGGTTGGCCACGCCTCTGGTCTATTTGCTGGGTGTCAGTGGCTTTGCAGCAGTTTTAGGACTGCACATCACAGCAGCAGAAGTCTTGTCAGCTGGGATCCACTGAGCCCTCGCTCTCCACAGATTGGATACTGAGTCCTGGGAGTCATCTCTGTGGGGGTTCTCCCTGTGACTGATGTTGGAGGTGCTGATGCTAACACGTGAGGCCCTGCTGGGAACAGTGCAGTTCTGCAGCCGTGGTCCTCCTTTGCACATGGCGCGTTCTATTCTGTTATGTGCATAGGCTTAAGAGAAGGATTTCATTCCATGACGAGCAAAGGGAGTTAGAAAGCAGCAAGCTCAATACATTCACTATAGCCCAGCTATTTCCTCTCCTTTAGCTGTTGCTGAGGATCAAATAAACAGTCCTCCTGCCTGGGTTTCCCAGGAGCTGATGGATGGATGCCTGAAAAGTGTGCTTGGCCTGCCTGAAAGACCAACTATGTGCCCTCCTATAAAGACAAGTCCTCAGACACAACATTTTCCTAGTTTTTGGAGCAGCACTGGAATAACCAGAGAAATAGCTACTTGGGTTCACTGGATCCGGATTCACTTTTCAAGACCAGACAGGTGGAGCCCAAGGCCTCCCATCGTCCTCTCCTGGGATGATTGATAGATGAGTCCAAACTGCAGAAGCCTCTGGCCCTGCACACCCAGAGCAGTGTGAGTGCCGCCCACACGCTGTCAGCCACGCTACACCCAACCTGTCCCTGGCTGCTGCTTCATCCTTTCAGAGGCAGCGGGAGCCACACCACACCGAGGACTGTGCCTTTGTTCCTATTTCCCCACAGACTTCGTTTAATGGCACACAAGTAAGTACATGCAGCACACACTTGAGATCACAGTTAGTGTACCCAGGAAGGGATGCAATTGTCCACAGATGCAGCTCTGAGTTGCACTGTTGTATCAAGCAATGGCAGGTTGTATAAATTTTGAGGACAGACTCTGTGCTTGGCTTATGTTTGTTACCCAGTTCTAGCATGGAGCCTGGCACAGGAAAACAAATCATGACGAAAGAGGCTCTATCTCTGATGCTCTGTACAGCATCAGATGGAGTACATTGACTGAACATCTGTTTCTCCATCTCCCTAAGATGCTATGACCTCCATGGAGTGAGAGTGACTTGAATTCACCATTGTTGCACTAGTGCTTTAACACAGTTCCTGACACACGGTGGAGACTTCACAGATCTGTGATCCTTCATGAATAAAGTGCAAAAGATTGTCAAGAGTCTAGCTCCAGGAATATGGGAATATGGGAAAGTTACAGATGATTTAACATTAAAGACTCTAAGGAGAGAATGCATATGAAAATCAGTTCCCAAGACAAGATCTGGGTGGACAAACCAGGGGAACTCAGTCCGGGCACTGGAATTCAAGTCATTTCCTGGAGTCTCCTTCTGATCTGGACTCGGCTGGTGAAGAGAGATGATGGTGCCCCACGGGAGGCTTGGAATTTGCTGTTTTAATGACCGGCTGTGAGGCAAAAGCACAAGACTTTAACCAGGCCTACTTAGACACACCACTGTGGCAAGTGGGATCGAAGTGAAATAATTCTATGAAACAATTCAATTCTTATTGCTGCTCTTTAACATTGTGTCTTTATGATGGTGACCAAAAAAGAAAGAAATAAAAGTGATGGGAAGAAATATTTATATATGTGACATTAATTTTGAACATTAATTTTTGAAAAAAAGAATAAGCATGATCTGACACAGATGGGCTATTTGTTTACATAGCTGTAATCCAGCATGTGCCACGTGATGGATGTTGCCAAGCACTTCAACAGGACAGGCCAGCAGTGCCAACGTAGCTCTGAGCCAGGGTCATGAGGAGTGTGGGCAGGAAGGCTGGCATCGCTCGTTAGAGGGCACTGTCACTCATGACACGAATCCTCATTACTGCATCCGTGGCTTAAAGAAAAACTGCAGATGGAGAACAGATTTAAAGGGCAGGTAAATTTTTCCTAAGAGATTAGAAAACAATACCTGTAGCAAAAGAAAGAAAATTTGAGATGAGATTCAGTGTTTAAAGGGTACCAGTTGCATAATTTTCCTCTTCCACTGAGGATAAGATCATTGATTGTAGTTGAAAAAATTTTTCAATTAGACACCATGCAATTATCTGCTCTTAGTCACTTTTCTCATCGCTGAAATAAAAATACCAGTACTCACAAGTTAGAGGAGGAAAGGTTTATTTCAGCTCCCAGTTCATAAAGGTTTCGATTAGTAGTCAGCTGGCTCCGAGGCAGGGTGGCACGGCAGGGGGCACCACGGAGGGCAAATAGTTCATGGTGGGCAGAAGGAGGCAGAGCAACAAGGGAGCCCACAGCGCTTTCTAACCCTTATCTCCTATCCAGGTTACTCAGGGCGAGCGACACGCACACCTTTAGTCTTAGTGCCCTTGATCCTAGCAGTGTACCATGTATCAATCCCAGAAGCCACTTCAGAAAAAGCCCCACCTATGACTGCATGAGGCTTTGGGGGGACATCTGGACAGAGCCATGACATCTGCATTCACTTACTATGCTGTTGGTACTGCTGACATATTGTTAATAAACATTCCAGTTATTTACTGCTTTATATTTTGCAACATATATATCATTTAACTCTCCAAATATCCCTAAAGAAAAAACATTAGAGAGCTACGTAACTTGGCCAAAGTCATGCAAGCAATAGAGACTGAAAACCTGGTTTAAAACCCAAATGCACCTTAATAAATTGCCCTTCCCTTATGAAGATGTTGCCCACACACATGCATAATGCTGAGCTCAGCACCAGTATAAAAAATGACTATTAGGACCCCAGACCCCAGGAGCTCTGCCTCGAGCTAATAACATTACACGCATTGCCCAAGATGGGGCAAGATGACCGAGAGGGTTAGTAAATCGGTGGCACTTCTGAGCCAAGAGGAGACCCTTACAAATGGGCTTAATTGGTAGTATAATTTAGCCCAAGACTTAAAAACAAGAGGATTTTTGACTGTGGAATAGCTGAGCAGATGGTATAGCTAGAGAAAATAATAAATATCCTCTTAGAGGAGAAATAAAACAGGTGCATTCACAAATACAGTGGCAATTAAATGAGGGGAGAAGTTAGAAAATATAATTACAGGGAACTGTGGATCCCCAATGAAAGATGGTGGAGGCTCCTGGAGCTGGCTGTCTTCTGGAATGTTGACCTCAGCTCGTCTGATGAGTATTTGCACTGAAAGTCTTTATCTCAGTCCTTGTTTTTTCTCCCAAATGCATTTTATTTGAAAGTTAAAAAGTAAAAAAGTGGTCCAGGGATTTAGCTTAATCGCCTGCCTGGCAAGCTAGAGGTCCTGCATTCCATCCAAGATCTGGCTACCACAAACTGTGCTGCTATAAACTGATTGTTGGACTCCGGGAGAACATGGCGGACAGACAACAGCAACTACCGGAGGCTCTCTGAAAGGCTCAGCTCAGAGGCCAGGAATGATGCGGACTAAGGAGACACGAACCAGTAGAGATATGCTCTGCTGACTCAGGAACGAACTGGGCTGAGAGAAACCAACTTAGAATACAGTCCTGGCGCTAAAATAGGAACAGAAAAGACTCGGTGTAGAGGCTCGACCCCGCGCCATTGGAAACCGCGATTTGGGTTTCCTGCCGCCCGGCGGCTGGCTGCCTCCACAGCGGCTCGGCAGGGAAAGACGCGCAGAAGCTCTGGGAACGGGAGTCTGCGAACGGAGTCGAAAACAGGACGGACAAGGAGGCGCACACGAAAACTGACTGGTGGCGAGGTGAGTGAGAAACTGACCCCCTACCACAGTTTGACTCCAGCAGAGGACTTTCTGGGCTCAGGCAGTCCTGTAAGAGCAGGGTGCGGTGCCGACTCCAGCCACACATTCCCCTCTCGGACGGGATTGGTGAAAAGTGCCTGGCCTGAGTGACGCTGCGGGCAGACTCCCCAGGCTGGCCTAACCCAGTCCCAGAGCCTGACGGTGGCCCGGAGGAGCGACCGACTCCCGCGTAGGCTGCCTCCTCCGCAACTCCCTGGTGCGCAGCGGTGGGCGGGAACAACTAGCCAGCGCAATTTGATCAGGCTGTGGCTGACAGGCAGGGAAGCCGGGCCTCCTATGTAAGCTTGCATTTTATAAGGAACAGAAAATATGGGGAAGGGAAGCAACAAAAAAGGCTCCTCGGCCCCCAATCCTGAGAAACAGGCAATAGTGGACACCGCACCAATATACATTAAGCACCATATAGAGAGCCTCATAGACCAATTCAGGAATGAAGTTATCAACGACCTGAAGCTAGAAGTATGCAGAATAGTTAGAGAAATGCTAAGCACCACCCAGGAAAAAGCAGATGGTGGAATGGAAGAACAGAAAAAGAGGGGAGAATTGCTTGATGGAGAAAACAGAGAAAGCATTGAGTATGTGAAGCAGGTTCAAAGGGACTATCAAGAAATTAAGAAGTCTATCCAAGACTGGCATAACAGCTTGAAAGAAACTAAGGACAGACTATCTGAACTGGAGGGCAGACTTGAAATATGGGAGAATGAAATGAAAAACTTCTTAAAAATAACAAAGAAACAAACAGCAATAATACAAAGACAAGAAGATGATAAGAGGAGCCATAACTTAAGGATTAAGAACATAAAAGAAGAAGTAGGGACACAAACAAGTGAACTACAAAAGCTACTCACAGAAATAATCCAGGAGAATTTTCCTAATTTAGCAAAAGGTAAAGATACTCAGATGTACGAGGCATACAGGACCCCAGCTACCTACAACCCTAACAGAGAAACACCCAGGCATATAATAATAAAAATTCCAGAAATTCAATACAAGAACAGAATATTAAAAGCTGTAAGAGACAAGAAACAGATCACTTACAAGGGAACACCCATCAGAATTACAGCAGATTTCTCTTCACAAACCATCAAATCACGAAGAGCATGGGGGGAAATAATTCAAGCATTGAAAGATAATAATCTCCAGCCAAGATTGAGATATCCTGCACAACTGTCCCTGGAAATTGATGGAAAAACGAGGTGCTTCCAGGATAAAGAGGAACTGGGGGAATTTGCAACCACCAATTCAACCCTACAGAAAGTATTGCAGGATATTCTAAAAAAAAGAAAAATACAAAGAACCCAGAAATAGTGGCTGGGAGGCCACAACGAATGGAGCAGAGAACAAAATGAAGAAGACAAACTGACAGCTACTGACAGAAAAAGAGCTCAACAGAAATGAGACAGAGAAGATTGGATGATAGGAACAGCTATTTTGGAGAAAATGACATCTTAATAGGTAATGCTGATTTAGTACCATCTTGTTTTGAAATCTCATCTAGCTTTTGTTCTTCTGTCTCCAATGGTCTAAACAGGTTGTATCTTATTGGATTTTGTTATGTACGATAGTATAAGCAAAAACCTTTTAAAGACAAGGAGATTATACAGAGACCATTGTTCATTTTCTGTTAGTCGATTCTAAATACTCTATAATGCTGTCATTCTCTTAAATGGTTTTACATTGTTTTGATATACTTAATGCTACAGTATATGAAGTTGTACTCAAGGACTTCAGGGAGGGAGTCAATATGGTAACTACTTTTGGGTCGGAAATATCTGGTGGTGAAACACTATTCTGCTTAAATGGTTATGTTTTGATCTGCCCTGTTTCGCTGTTATGCCCTCTTTTTTCTCAATCTCCACTCCATTATTTACTTTTTTATTTTTATCCATTTAATTAAAGGGAAAAATATAGCAGGATATAATATAGTAACCCACTTTGACTTTCTATTATCTCGATTTGAAGCCCTGTATTACTCTCACCATCTTGTTTTTGACTGAGGTTCCTCTATTCTGTTTTGCTGGATAGTATCAGGTTCGAAAGTTTAGGCATCAGCTGAGAAGATAATGAGATTCATTATAACGCCCATTCTCGTTGACTTTTATCTACTTTTGAAGACCTACAATATCTCCAATGTTTTGGTTTTGTCGGTTTTATTCTTTACTGTTTTGTTCAATTGTATTACAACTAATGATATAGGCAATTCTATTAGAAATAGCAGGAGGCATTATGGTAACCATTGTTGATCACCTTGTATTATGTTTTTATATTATCTATTATATCCACCCTTTTGACTTGACCGATTCTGTTCTGTTATGTCACATTTGGTTTTACTCTCTTCCAAAAAAGCAATAAGAACCGTGGGAGCAATGAAACCCAAAATGTGTAATAGTCACTGTACAAAAGAGAGGAAAAGAAAGTGCTCTAAACTATATAACTGCATGTATATTTAAATGTATAACATAGAAAATGATATCACAGAGTTTTATTGGATCATTGAACAGAACTGTTTGCAGTATCATTGTTGGAATGTCCATTCTACAAGCTTTAATTTTGTGACTTGAACAATTATTTCTAAGATGGCAATATGTAATCCATTAACTAGTGATTTCCTACTGCGCATTTTTTTCTTCTGTAAATCTGTATAACTTGTACCCCTTCACTGTTTTTTTTTCTTTCTTTTCTTTTCTCCTTAAATTAAAAAAAAAAGGAAAAAAAAAAAGAAAATATAATTACAGTCTCCTACTAAAGAGGCTGAACTTCATTCTTTAAACAATGAGAACTCATTGAAGCTTTCTAAGCAAAAAGTGATGGTAAGACTGTCTTTCGAGTTCTTAAAACCTCAGTAGACAAGAAAGCTGAGTTGGAGAGAAAGTGATCTGTAATAGTTGAAGCAGAAGTAGGGGTCTAAAAGGTAACAGAAAGATGAGCAAGATTGAAGATGGAAATATAAATGGATGGAAACCTGAGATTGTATTCTACGGATAATTGTTTCAACTGGATAATAAGAAGAAATACAGTTAACTTGCTTGGTGACTATATTATATATATATATCCTTGTTACTCAAAATACAGTCTGCAGGCCAGCAACATTGACATCAGCTGGGAGCTCATTAGAAGCTGAGCCCATCCAGGATACTGAGTCAGGTCTGCACATAACAAGGTCCCCAGGTACCTCGTGTGAGGCTTGGGAAACACAGGTTATTTTTTCTTTTTGTTCAGAAACACTTTGAAGGGGAGGGAATGAGTCGCTCTTCACCATGTGGCAAGACATGGCTTCAAATCATAACAAACTAATAATGGTTGAGTTGAATATAATATAGATTTTATACAGACTTATCATCAATTCTGTGTTTGCTTTCCATAAACCAGTAAAATAAAATTTTGTGTTAGAACATGAGTACAATTGGTGAAGGGGGAACAGATAGAATCCAGGGTGACCTTTGCTCATTACTACAGAGAGGCACACAGGCTGGCCAGATGGCATGTCAAGGCCCTTCACAGAGCACCCTGGAATAAATGGTATCCCTGATGCAGGCCGTAGCTGATCATCGCGCTGCACACTCATGATGAGCACCCAGGGAACCTGGAACATCCAAACCTTGTCTGTTACACCAGCAAAGAAATCAGCCGAGCAAACACCCATATCAGGGTGCAGTGAAAGTTTAGAAATGTGGAGGCACTGGAGATTTTAACCAAGGTGGCAGCTGAACAACCAAGGGGATGATAGAAAGGAGAATCCCATAAAAGCCAGGGCTTTGCACGGATGCCATCCCCGACCTTTAGTTTGGTGGTATTTGCCTACCTTTTTATAACTTCTTGGGAACCAAAGTCTACACACTCTAAGAACTAAGAGCAATTGGTCTGCAGTGTCAGAGAATTCTTTGAGTCTCTATCACATGCCTATTGGTGACTTTCTCCTTGAGACTTTGCATTGGGACACTGCATCGGTACCATTTTTAAACACTACCAAACCAATAGCTCATAACAATATTTTCTTTTCTTTTTTTTTTTTTTTTTTTTTTTTTTTTTGCTTTAACTAGCACAATATCTTTTAAAAGAAAACCCAAAATTTGGCCTTAGGACAATCAAAGTTTCTACTTTGTCACAGAGACACAAAAACAATTGTAAATTTCCTGATCACTTCTTCCTGGGGCTGTTAAATGAGACTCGAGATTATTTTTTTAATTATGGTGCAGTTTGAATCTCTTAAACCAGGGTATGACTGATACCTTTGATGGTCAGCTAAATGGTCATCTCTCTTCTTTTTAAGAAATTAGTAACAACTTTGCCAGCATGTGATGTATACTCCCAGCAGCAAGAAAATTATTTTGGAATTGATAAAGGAAATAGAATACTGAAGGAAACTCGAGGCAAAGCATATGGGCTGACGAGCAGCATGAGGTAAGGCACTGATTTACAGCCACTGTCGCATGCCGTAAATGTTGGTCATGGGCGTAGAACTAGGCTCAGCTCTTGTGGGTACTCAGTCAGCGTGAGCTTGTATTACTGTCATGAATAGAAATGGAGGGAAGGAAGAACCAAGCACAAAAGAATCAGAGCCTTTGAGGAAAAATTCAAAACAAAAGGTTCTGGAAAGGTGGAGTCTGGCGAGCTGGAGAGCCAGGCAGTGTGAATGCACACTTTGTGTGTCTTTAAGTGTGGCGAGCTTCCGGCTGAGGAGCAGCCAGCCTCCTCCCCCTCTTCCTCCCCCTCTTCCTCATACTCTGGGATGTGCTCGGCTAGTATCATGGCAGCGCTTTGAGAAGCTCCCCTCCAAGTCCCCCTGGACACACTCTCCTGCCTCTTGCCTAAAATAGCGACCGCCATTATTGCTTTGGGAAAAAGTTCCCTCATCCCTTAACGCCCCATTTTGATTTGTCTGTCTCTGCTGCTCCCTGACATCTGGACATAATTAGTGGCTTCCACCCTGGGGTCCATCCCTCAGGCATTTCCAGGCTGCAGATCATGCCTGTTAGTAAACAGGTCACAGAGTTGATTGTTTTTGGGTCAGTTTAGGACAACTGAAGAGTACACAAGGCCTTAATACTATTTAGTGACAATGTTATTTCCAGGGTGTGTGTGTGTGTGACACTGACTCAGGTTGGTCACCTGGAAGTGGAGATCCCAGCAGGGTTCAGGACTCTGTGTTTCACTGACAAATTTTTCATCATAAACCTCACGACACTGACAGAAGTGGGCTGAGGAGGGGGAAAGCGAGGCAGGGATGGGGTCTGAGTAAAGTCTGGCAAGGGCCTGATCCCCCAGGGAAGCACAAAACACACTGTAGGATCATCATCAGCCGAGACTCAGGGCACTACCATATTCCTTCATTGATCGGGGTGGGGGATTCGCCAGGCTCCCATCGGCCAAGGATGAGGCTCAAGAAAAGGGGGCACCTGTGACCCACATGGGAGCTGGCCACAGACTGGACCGGCCCAGGGCAGAACCCAACAGCATGTCACCAGCAGCCCCGGAAGGCCACACCCTGGCTGCCCGGCCCATGAGCAGGGCCTCTGGCTCAGCAGTCAGAAAGGAGATCCCTGAAAGCACTAAACTTTAAGCTTCTTCCTTTGTCCTTTGCCTTTCTCTCAACCTCTTCTAGTGTTTATTATATATTAAAATTTTAAATGATTAGTGTGAATTATACCACTCATCCTTGTATCATGTAATGCAATTTTAACTGAAATTACAAGATGTGAAATTACAAATGCATATTTCATTCTGCCCAGAGCAGCAGGGGGAAAATGAAGGCAGCTGCCCGTGTCCCCTTCCTTCCGGGTGGGGTCCCACAGCTCTCTGTACCTGTATTGGTCAGGGTTTTACTAGAGAGAACAGATATAACCCGGGATATACAGAAGCAACAAGATTGGCTTACGATAGTCAGTCACAGAGCCCGATGAGGAAGCGTGCAGAGGGTATCTATGCACTGGAGGCCGAAGGATTCAATCCAAGGCCTGGAGTTCACCCTAGTGTCTTGTGCAAGTCCACACCAGCAGGCTGATGGGTCTGCGACAGAAGGCCGAAGGCTCTGTGATGAAAGGCTGAAGAGTCTATGCCCGGAAAGCTCAAGAGTCCACTGGAAGCCAGGAGACAACGTCTAAACCAAAGGTGAAGAAGACTGGAGCTTCTCCCAGAATGGAATGGATTTGTCCTTCCTCCTCCCCTTTTACACCTCGAGGTGATAACCCACCCTAGGGTGGGTCTTCTTCTACATCCTTGGCTATAGAATTGCTAAACCCATTTAGTTAGCTTCTAACTGCCTCAAGTTGACACAATCAATCAACCACTACAGAACCCTCAGCCTGCAGGAGGGTAAGGTAGGACTGGAAGGAGAGGACACGTGGGCTGCCCCCCTTTCCTTTCCCTCTGGTCATTGCTCTCGGTGGCAGCAACTGGCCAGTCCCAGGTAAGAAGGGGTATGATGGGGCGCCCCGATGGTTGGTGTTGTTAGGGCGTCTTGCCTTGTTCTTTCATTCAAAGCCAGCTCTGGCCCAGGCAGGAAGCTTGGCCTTTAGTCACAGACACAACCCACCTACCTTGTACCTGATTCGAGTCTCACTGAATCCCTGTACCAAAGTCACAAAGTACCACTGAGGTACTTCTCTGGCTGAAAGTGAGACCTGGAGCTGAGGAGATGTTTGTTTTCCTATCTTGGTTAATTAGACACTCTGAGGCCTCAGAGAGTCATGCTGGCCCAGTCATGCTCGGACCCTCACTGTGGGAGGCCACGTGACAGCACCGGGGGCCCAGGGACTTCCCTCGCCGTCCCTCAGTATCAGGCATTAGGGAGATATTCTGTACAATATCTGGAGGGTGCAGACTTTGGGGCTATAACATGACAGAAAAGCAGAGGATGAGCATGAACAAGAGCGTAAACACATTGTTCCCATTCTGAGCAAAATCGGACTGCTGCTGCCCCCACCTCCTTGTGGTGTAGAGAAAAGTACGCGTTGCCTATCAGCCTGTGCCAAACAGCGTACTCACTGGCTCCACAGAAGCTGCTCTGCCCAGACAGCAGCTGCCAGTGGGGCGACAGCTTGGTTAACTCTGCCATCACTCACACTGTCAGCAACCATCCACTTTTTGCAGGAACGAGATGAGCCAGGTAAATGGGACTGTGATAGAAACCAACACCCCTTTATCTTTCAAGTCTTCAAGCATGGCGCCGTGAGGGATACCCCTGATCTGCCAACTGTATTGTTTTTATTTGCCATCTTATCTCACAGTTGGTGGGAGAAGGGTCATATCAAAGGTTTCCACTTAGTTTTTGCTGCCACAAAAGCTTTTACTGTCCAGGTCAAAGGATCAATACCAACTGAAAATCAGGTTTATCTCAGTTATATATTCAGGAATTGGATCAATGGGTGATCCTTATATACTCTGGATTGATGCTTGGTTTTGTAAGCCCAGTAAACTCAATATGAAAAGGACATGAGCGAACACCCCATTTATTAGCCTAGCCACAACTTCCCCGCTCCAACCAGGGGACTATGATGGTGTTTTGAGGGTCTGGTTATCAGCCTCATCTCAGATCCTCTATCTCCTAGCACTGAAAGGCACGGCATATTCCCTTTGCCAATAGGCAGCATTCCAGGAAGTAGCCATGGAGCTCTCTGAGGAAGGAGTCACGCTTGCCATGGTGTTGAAGAATTCTTCCTCATGGCGACCTGGCCTCTCTTTAGTCAGTGGCTTCTGGGGCTGAGAGGTGGATCAGATCCAGAAACTCGGCAGAGAATCACGGCTTTCCACCGGCACAGCGGACTTCAGACTTTTGTTGACTCACACTTGCTCGCTTCCGGTTATATATATTAAACAGTACTTGTGAACCATTCCTCTGTCTTGCTCCCGGGAACGCTGAGTTCTGTGATTCCACCTCTGCAGAAGAGCGCTGGCACTCAGGCTCCCTTATCTCCATTGCAGCCTTGCTGCCCGTGCTGATTACGTCATCTTGCTTTTGAGGGCTGAGGGCTACGATGCAGCCTCTGACAGCCGAGGGTCCTGTCAGGCACTCTGGTAATAAAGAACTCAGTTTGCCCTGTGAGTCTACAAAGAAGAATTAATTTATGGCTTCTCAGAGACACTGGTGTGCCCCTGGCCAATTCATGCCTGACTGTTTTGATAAGTGGAGAGTCTTCCAGCTGCCCACCAGGAATATAGTTAGCTGCCAGGCTTCCCAGCTGGCAGTTTAGACCCACTGTAGCATGCCTGCTTCTGTGAGTATCTATCTCTTCCTCCATAATCTACTACAGCACTTCTGGCATCTCTACTTCATTTCTTCTGGCCCACAACTTTTGCTAAGCTCTCAGTAGCTGCTCAGCAGTGCATCCATCTCCCAGAGCTCTTGCCAGGCTGTTAAGTCCTGGATCCCACATGGCTTCAAATCAACAAAGTCTCCCTCATCCAGCTTCATATTTGCTTCCAATCCATGCTCTCCAGTTGCATCTCCAGTTGCTCAGGTCCATGTCAGCCAGGGTCCTGCAGCTCCTTTGATGATAATGCCTCTCTCAGGCTCTAGCACTTTCCTTCTCCAAGCATGCAGAGATGTGACCCTAATCATCATAAAAGTAAGTGCTCAGGAGACAGACAGATGCTGAGAAAAGTCTGTGTTTGCTTATAAGACATATGCCCTGGAGGTCTCTGCATTGTCACAGGTATGGTAGGATAGAGTAGTGGGGCTCTATATTTCAATAAGGGTGAGTGGGTGGGTTCCTTCTGTAGCTTAAGAGCTCTAAGGAGAGGCTGACAGTTCGAGGGTCTCACGTGTGTCATCCCCCATCCCTTGGATCTGCCTCTTCCCTGGCAGGACCTGACTTTAGCATAGGGAACTTGCCTGGCCTGAGAATTCAGCCTTCTCTGATATTCAGTGATTGTCTTTTGACAAGTGTGATGGGTTGACAACTAGTGGTCGACTTGTAGCATCCAACTGACCTGAATCACCTTGGTGCTGGGTGTGGTTGGCCCACTTGAGATTGTTGCCAATGACGTGAAAGGGAGAACTGGAGAGGAAGAAGTGGTGGTGTTGGTTCTCCTGCTGCTGTTCATTCTTCTGGAGGTGCTTGTTAAGCTCCTTTCCTGATATAATCTTAGCTGTTATTGTCAGAGGAGCTCAAGACTTTGTTGTTGCTGAGAATGGCAGTGGTTCGCTTTGGTCCTTACTTTGAATGTCACTTCCTGGCTCCAGTGCAGATCCCTCAGCCTGCTGGCACAGACTTTCTAGCTTCCGCCACTGACCTTTGGGCCTTCCCAGTGCAGATATGTGAAACAGACTTGCATGAGACATTGTCATGGGCCCTAGGTCCTCAGCTGGACTCATGTAGGACATTGCCATGGGATCCAGGCTCTCAGCTGGATTCTTTGAGTCTTTAGTGTGTGGACGATTCCTTGCACCTTTTGTGTTGGACTCTTTGGGTTCCTATTACAAATAATTCTATAAATTATGTGGCATGTATTCAATTGTTTTCCTTGCAAACCTTGACTAAAACATCTCACCAGTTCTTCCTGTCTTCCAACTAAAAATAAATGTCTGTAAGCATTCCCCAAAAGACCAGCTGATCCTCATGGTACCTTGCTTTATACTGATGACTGATTGTCCTGGGCTTGTCGTTTCCCTCATCACAGGCATTCAGCAACAACCACCCTTTCAACAGCCCTTATTATTACTGTGTCTCCCACATTTCTTAGTTCCACAAATTCTGCTCAAATCAGTGTTTTATCGTGTCCCAGGTCCCTATAGGATATCTCTATAGTTTTTTAACAAGTATACCGTTTCAGGGACCTTCAGTAGGGTTACACACCCAGCCCCTCACTGCCAGCTGACCTGCCAGAGTACGGGCCATCTGTGAGCTATGAGTAGTGATTGGGCAGTCTGTGCACCAATCAGACACTGGGCATCAGAGAGGGCACCTGCGGTGTCTACCAACATTGCAAGGGCATTTTTAAATGTTTGAAAATGTTCCACGGGGCAAGTCTATGTACATTTCTGTCTATTAGAAGCTCATCTAGCAGCACAGTTTCTTCCTCACTAGTGGCACAGTTTCCTCCAATGCAGGTCTCTAATCTCCCTGGTGGCAGAGGCTCAGTGTTGTTCATCTTTGCATTACTCATTCAGGGGCTGATAGAAAATTGTTACTATGCAAACATTTACCAAGCAAAGGGCTTTTGGGGTAGATCACAGAGCAATTTGAACTGTGGGCTAAATACTTGGAGCATTATTCTATTGGCAGTTAGGAAGGGTTTGGAACATTTTTTTGGCAGCCATATGTAATGCATACTGGATCAGTAAGAAAGAGAAAAAAGAGAATAGCCATGAGCTATTGCAGTAACCCAGGCAAAAAGCAACAAGAAGCAGAATTCGAGTGGAGCCTGTGACCTTGAGAGGCAGATGCAAAAGTAATTTTAAAATATTGTCTACAGGGCCCAGATGGCCTCAGGCCGGCATCCAGTGCAGAGACATTTGGGGATTCTAATCAATCAAGTGAATGGGGCGGTTTGCACTTATATGCCCTCAGGCAGACAGAAGGAGCGCATTTCTCATGTTTGTTTGGAAGAAATATCTAGAAAACAAATTCCTACGGGTTTTTATTGTTGTGCACAATTGGACAATATCTCTAAAGCAGAAAGAGGGATATTCTTTTTCCTCCATATTTTTGCAGAACTGCACAGCTATGTTTGAGAAAAACCAAGATTGTCAATATGGAATTTGCTCAGTTCATCAAAGTGGCTTCCAATGACACTGCTTTTAAGTAAGTCATGCAGACAGTAACACAAGTGTCAAAGCTGCAGCTTCCGCACATTATTCTTAGCTGCACGCTGGACTGCATCCTGCGTGGAACAGTTTACCCAGGACTTAGGTCGGTCACACAATACCAGACAGTGCTCTTTTCCCTCTGAACTGTCCAGGCCTTGGCTGTAGGGAAAGATGTTGCATCCCCTTGGTGACTCTTGCCCAGGTGTCTCCAGTTCACACTGTTTTCCAAGAACCCCGGGAACATAGTTACATGGAGTGGACCTGGATTTGCCAAAGTTCTCCCTGGGGCTGGCTTGAGATTTTCTGTTGACAACATTCTTTTCCCCCATGGACTTCACCATTGCTGTTCGCTGTGGAACTCAGGTACCCTTTACCCTTTATGGCAGCAGCAAGTAGAGAGAAATACATTCTAACTGTCTCCATTGCAGCCTTGCCCGAATAGGGTCTTCATGAAATGATGTACAAAGAGCAGGGACAGCTGGAGAGCATTACAAACAAAGGATTCCCTAAGATATTTAAGCAACTTCGTGAGCTGTGTGCTCACATGCTTTGTTCATGCAGTGAAGCTAAGGTTGGAGTTTCACGTTTGAAGGACCAGCTTTAAAAGTGATACCTTGACCGGCGCAGCTCCCCAACGAAACAGGAGACAGGAGACGCTTTTGTGGACGACAGTTAACTGCTAGTTTATTTACGCGGGCTCTGGTTTATATATTCGGCCGTGACCAATCACAGGCTGCCACAAGGAAGCAGGGCAGGAATGGGATGCAGGCTCCGGCTACTATATCCAGCTGTGGCCAATCAGGAGTTGCCACAGAGTATGGAGTGAGCACGAAGTGCGCACAGGTTGGCTAATTTAAAGAGGGACGTAGCGCATTGTGGAAGCTGGCGTGGTCCTTAGTCCCAGGTGGGGTATGGTATGTTGAGCGCCTGCGCCCAACATCTCCCCCTTTCTTTATAACTGACGCAGGGTCTCCAGAGGTCGGTGCCCCTCGTGAGGTGTCACGCTGCAGTCATGACAGTGCCTCACTACTCGTTGGTGCTCTTTTGGAGGGGGCGGGAGTATTGTTTTATGAGCCCAACCCGCATGCTCACCAACGTGGGGACCGGGGTGTCTCCTGGCCAAGGACGACACCCCCTGCGATGCTTTGCTCCACACCTGCGTCACAGCATGGCGAGCCATGCTGCCGGGCTTTGACCAGATTCCATGATCAGCAATGCTTGTTTGATACTTTGTCCCTATTCCTTTGTCTGCGAATCCGACAGAGCAGAAGTAGACTGCCGAATGCGGCAAGTGTAGTTATGGTAGCCAGAGACCCTGTTCTTGTCCATTCCTTTATGAAAGCCAATTGGAGAGTTGGCCTGAGCTGGATCACAGGAAACTCATCTGAGTCCGTCATAACTGGAACCGGTGTGAACTGGAGTACCTGCATAACAACAGCTGAAAGTGCACTGTTATCCCAACATTGTAACATATAACAGGTTGCGGTGGAGCAATTTAGAAAAGTCATTGGCTGCAAGGACCGTACGAGATGCAAGAAGGAAGGGAAAAGGAGGCTACTAACCAGGGGAGTTCGCCAAGGTGCCATAGTTAATGGGAGTTGTGGGTATACTTGCTTGGTCTGGCTTGTGAGGCTCCTGTTGGTTCCCCTGTTCTGTGGTTGACGTTTCCTCTGGGTCGGTGTCTGGTGGTTTGCAGGGACGTATCAGGCGTTCCGGGACCCAGACAGGTTCGCTGCCTTCTTCCTGCGGGAAGATACAAACTGCCCCTCTCGCCCAACTAAGTACTGGGCTGGGGCCTCTCCACACCCCATGCAGGAGGTCTTTCCAGCGTACCCAACCATGTTTGGGTGCCACAGGGTTGGCATGTAGCTGTGCTGGTGTGGATCCTTGTGGGTTGATGTTTACAAAATTGTAAGTGAAGAGGGCGAGATTTAGTCTGGCCCTAGGTGTCATGCCCTGGGCAATACCCTCCTTTTGTTTAAACAGAATAGACTTGAGGGTTTGATATGGCCTAACTTTAATTGCTCTTGAATAAGTTTGGATGCGGCTTCTGCTTTGTCTAGTGGTAGGGCCGTCAACAATGGCAAGCCCCGACTCCTGCCAAGTTAACGAACTACACCTGGTGCTGACCCAGAGCAGCTGTGAGCTGCTTAATGAGCGGCATGGCTGTCTCCGCGTCCCCAAAAATTCTCCCTGCTGCCTCCATCATGCGTGCCACAAAATCTGAAAAAGGCTCGCTCGGGCCCTGTAAAATTTTTGTCAAGTGGCCTGAGACTTCTCCCCTAGCCGAGACCCGTTTCCATGCTTGTATGGCTATTTTATTTATCTGTGCATACACCTCTTGTGGAAATATCAGCTGGTTATTGAGATACTGCCCTTGTCCTAATAACATATCCGCGTTCCAGGCGGCCTGATTGTTCTGGGCATTAGCTTGGGCCTGTTCTGTGGCAAGTTCAACATTCCAAGCTTTCCAATCAAGATATTGGCCTGGGCTGAGCACTGCCTTGCACAAACTGGCCCAATCAGCAGGTGTCATGGCATTTCCTGCCATGGCTTCTACTAGGGACAGGGTATACGCCCCATTAACACCGTACATGGTGCTGGCCTCCTTAAGATGCTTTATCGCCTTCATATCTATAGGCAGGTGGGCTCTGTTTCCCTGAGCATCTACAGCAACCGGAAAAGCCTGGAGAAAATGGCCCAGGCCTCCTGGGTCCTCTCTTTTGACTTGATGCCAAAGGTCTTCCTGGAATGTCCCAGGGGACGTCTGGACCCGTTGCGGACAGCTACATAGCTGATGGCAGGGTCTCCGGTGAGCATGATAATCTGGCGGGTCGGGAGGTAGAGCTGTAGGTCTTATACGGGGCGGCCCTGGGATCCTGTACTCACTTTCATTGACCCATTTACTCTGAGAAATCCTGCGTTGCAGCTCATTTATGGCCTCAGAGTAAGGCCCTCTCGACTGCGTGTGTGTGACTTCCCCTCTTTTGGTGGTGTCTGCATCCACCATTTTGTATACTTTTTTCTCCCCCTCATTATCTGACGAGTCCTTTGTTTCTGAGTTGGGTGGGGTCACCTCGCCTGCGGCACTGGACTCACGAGATTGCTCGCGGGAGGATTCTGCCTGATGGTAATCAAACGCCATGGCGCCAGCCCTTATATGGTCACGACAAGAGGTGTCTGCAAGGCAGCTTCTCACCACTGCCCAAAGGGGTCTGACTCCTGGCTCCAGGAGACCATTTTCTGCTGTAAAGTCAAGATCTCTCCCTAATTTATCTCAGCTGGGGATGGTAATGGACCCCCGTGGGACCAAACCAAGGTGCTACCTTATCTACCTGATCAAGGAAGTTTTGAATTTGTTCTTGTTTCATTTGTAATCCCTTTTCTCTCAGTAAGTCGCTTAAGGCGACTGACAGTGGCTGAGTAGCCGTGTTACCCATGTTAACCGGAATTTCAAGAGTTTCTTTTTATTTATTTATTTATTTATTTATTTTTCCTTTTTTTTTTTTTTTTTTTTTAATACAGGGACAGCTTAGTCCCCGCGCCCCTTTACGGCGCCCCCAAAACCGGCCTCTTTACGGCCCCCGGAACTCTCTTTACGAGTTCCTGACCCTTGCGACGCGTCCGCCCAAGGTTGCCCGATAGCCCCCGCCATCCGGCCCTGTTGTGTAGCACCCGCTACCAACGTTGAGCAGTTTAACCTGTCAGCCCCCGTCCGCCAAGTAGCCCCCGCTATTGGCGCTTGACGGTTTTACCTGTTAACGTCTCTGTTCCGTCGGAGAGAGAGGTTTGTTCCCCGTACTGTCGGAGAGAGGGTCTCAGCGTTCTGGGCTCCCCGTACGGGCCACCAGTTGACCGGCGCAGCTCCCCAACGAAACAGGAGACAGGAGACGCTTTTGTGGACGACAGTTAACTGCTAGTTTATTTACGCGGGCTCTGGTTTATATATTTGGCCATGACCAATCACAGGCTGCCACAAGGAAGCAGGGCGGGAATGGGATGCAGGCTCCGGCTACTATATCCATCTGTGGCCAATCAGGAGTTGCCACAGAGTATGGAGTGAGCACGAAGTGCGCACGGGTTGGCTAATTTAAAGAGGGACGTAGCACATTGCGGAAGCTGGCGTGGTCCTTAGTCCCGGGTGGGGTATGGTATGTTGAGCGCCTGCGCCCAACATCACCTGAATGTTTGCATAAGAACAACTAAAATAACACATCTCCTGCCCTCCTGAGACCTTCTCTCTAAAACTTTAATAAATCAGCACATGTGCAGAGAGGCTCAGAGGGGACACAGCGGAGGCGTTTATTTGCATTTAGACCTCACTATACAACAAGAGAGAGACTAAGAGCACATGGCCCCTTCTCCCCCTTCTACAACTCTACCCACCCCTAAAACCCTTGAGCAATATCTGGAGCAGAATGGCAGTTAGAAAACAAAGTTAGAAAGATACTTGATCTAGAGCAGGAGTTTCTAACCTTTTCTCCAGTAATCTAAAACCCACCAACCATTTCCCTTGAACAATGTTTTATGTGGATAGAAGAGGAAGGGATCCCAGAGGCTTCCCCGCCTCCTGTGGGGACCCCATTCTGGAGGCACTCACTGCCTGTCACATGACCACAGCTGCTGCCCCTCTTTGAAACTTGATAGGACAGGAGTCTGCATGTCTCACTTGCAAAGGAAAGCCAAGACTCTAGTGATCTCTGACCTGGTGAGGAGGAAAACCATTACAAAAGAAAAATAGTTTTATTTCTTCATAGAATATGTATCTGACAGCTCTTCCAAATTGTAAGATTTCCACAATAGAGCCAGTTATCGTGTTTCTTTTTATAGTCTTCTGTGAAGGTTTCCAAATTGCTCTTCTTTATTCTTTATTCCATAATGAATTAAATCATTTGAAGACAGGGCTTAAAAATTAGAGCTGTCCAGAAGGTGAGGGTTTTTCTAGGCCCATGAGCTCTGGTTGACCAGGGCCAATGTCTTTCCTGCTCACAACACAGACTCAAAGAGCTGGGCCTGGGAGTGAGCCTTTCCGACTCCTTTCAATTCTGAGACTCAACGTTCCAAGTGGGCTGCGGGTTGCAAATTCAGCTCCACGCACCATCCATGAGGTGTACGAGTCTGTGCACCAAACACTCCACTGCACCCTCACGGTGACATGCCTGGATGCCATGCCAGGCTAGTCTGCAGCTGATTGGGTGCTCCAGAGCGGGCCTAACCCCTCGGGAGGGAGCAGCTGCAACACACACCAAGACTTCACAGCCAACGCCTCTATCTGTTGCTTTACCAGCGGCCACCAGGTATGCTTGAGACCTGATCTCAAATATTGAAAGTGTCTTAGAATGTGGTTCTTATATCAATAAAAAGATACCCAGAAACTATGCAGGAGAAGAGGGGCATTGAGGGAGATGATCCTACTTATACATAATTTCTGGGAGCTATACTATATTTAATGTTGCATTTAACCCATAACAATTTATTGAGGAGACTGTGTGTTTGTCAGATGAAGAGGAAGCTGAGGTGAGGAATACTTAAATGACCAGTCCGAGTTTATCCCCAGTATGTAACAGAATCAGGGTCCTGGTCCAGGTCGCCTGACCCTAAACTTGAATGTTCGTTTCTTATTCATTGCCCAGGTGGTTTTGAAATGTGATCAAGTAAACTGCTACCAGAATTAAGAGTAAAACACTCAGCTGAGGACTCTCAACCAAGAGTCTAAGAGGAAAAACTCACTTTGAGATTGCTCAAAGATTGGGGCAAAAATGAAACAGTGAACCTGCTGCCATTAGCATGAAAGACAGGATGAAGGAAATCTGCTCCGAATTCTCTCCAGGGAGGTCCTGTCAACCCAGAACAGAGTTTCTGAGACTTTGCTATTTAGCACAATCCTGTGGAGAAACCAAACAAGATCTAAGTGTCAATCTACTGCCTGGCCAACCCACTGATGCCAGACATGGAACTCTGTCCCAGCATTATCGTAGAATCCCCTTACTGGCCTAAGTAGAAGGCTTCCAAACACTGCGGTTACTGGCGTGGTATCACTGTGATTTTACTGGTGGTGTTTTGCTTTATCTCTCTCAGTACAAGGTTGTGCTGCTTCCCATGCCCATCTGTGTGGAGCTGGGCATGCAGCATTCCGTCGATGTCTGTTTGCCTCAGTCTTTGGAAGAGGAGTTCCTCGCTCACTCACTCTCATGTCCTGGTGGATTCTGTCAGCTTCTCAGCTTCTCAGCTTCACCACTGAGTGTCATTGTAATTCTACCTGCAGACTCTGACAAGAAACTTCTTGAAAATATAAACTCACCTGTTGAAGAATGAAAGTCACCTAATAGCCATTGCTAACCGTGTATGACAGCATGTCTCAGTATTAAAGTGCTTTACACATTATATTTAATCTTCACCACAACCCTGTGAAGTAAGTGTCTTTACTTCACAGATGGAGAAACTGAGGCACAGAGTCACAGAGCTAGTGAGTGAGGAGTCAGAAATCAGCCCTGCAATGCCTGGGTCAAGACAGATGAGCCAGTGCAGCAGACAGGCATTGCAGAAAGTTTGGAGAAGAAATCCCACCACTTCGATTCTTCCTGTTTTATAAATTCTCATCCTGTGCATGCTATGCTTTTAGATCATTGTGACCAGAGCGCTCACACAATTACATGCATAGATTTCTCAACTTCCTCTTGCATCATAAGCAATGTCTGATGGTACTTGTGTTGGCTTCTTAATGTTTTAGGAACCCTAGTATTTTGAGTGACTCCTTTGGGCATCCATCTCCTGCATGTGCTTAAACATCTTACTCTGTGTCACCCTTTAAGCTCACCACTGGGCAGAGTTTGGGTGCTGAACACACTTATGTAATTTAATCTATGATGCTTTGTGGTCGCTTAGATCTAGAGTGTCCCCCAAAAGGCTCATGTGTTCAGAGGCAGGGCTGGTGGAAAATGATTGGATGATGGAGATGCTGTACGTATCAGCAGCTGTGCTATTGGATGGCAGGGCATGGTTGGAAGAGCTGGGTTGCTAGGAGAGAGATCTGGAAAGATGTATCTCCCACCCCGATTCCTCCCTTCTCTCCCTGCTTCCTGGCTGCATGCACTGAGCATCTTTTACTTTGCCAGGCCCTTCCATCATTCTGTTTCTTCCTTGTAATGTGTCAACCAAGCACTAAAACTGTGAGCCAAAATAAACCTTTCCTTCTCTAACTCGTGGACATTGTATATTTTGTTGCAGCAATGGGAAAGTCACTAAGATACTCTAGTCACAGCTGTGTAAATAGATCTCTTTTTAATACATATTTTAAGTGTATTAAAATACATTCCTAATTTACTGAAGGTCTTATAGGTTTTGAATTTTTCAAATTCTTTTCTGGGGAGTATCCTACTGTTAATTTTCAGAATTGTCAGTAATATATGAAAGTACCAGTTTTATCCCCTTTCAGCAGAATTCTAAGGAATTATGTGGAATTTTATGAAGTAATTTTGTGGATAAAAAGTCAGATTGATGGGCTGAGGAAATAGCTCAGCAGCTCAGGTAACTTCCTGGCAAACCCAAGGTCCTGAGTTTGATTCCTGGTACCCCCTCCCAAATCACACTGCTCTGTTAAAATTACATTTATGAATATTTGTAAAGAGGAGAGAGGCAAGTGAAAGGAAAGGAAGAAAAGAGTGAGCAGTATATCCAGTGAAATTTGAATTTCAGAAGAACAACAAATTCTTGTGAAATTCAAGCAATAAGTTTTAGTGCATGTATGTTCCAAACATTTCCTTTAAATGTTGCATGAGGAATACTTCAATGAAAAATTATTCATAGTTTCCCTGAAATTTGGTTTTAACCAAAGGTGGTCTAAACTCACAGCTGGAAAGTATGCAGTAGTGAGGCAGGATCCACCATACTATGATGGAACTAGAAAGCAGAAGTGAACGCTTAAGCGGGAAGGTCAACTATCATGCTCCCCCCCATAAAATTCATCTTCTTTGCTGAAAATCTGAAAATACGACTGTGCTTATGAACCAACCTATGAGTAGGAAAAGGAAGAAGATCAGATCAAAAGGTTTAATTCAGGGACAAAAGTGTTACAGTTAGGAACACAGAGAGTGGAAAAATTTAATGAAATCCTAGATCACTAAGGGATGCTATTAGGAGGAGAATCATAAAACTCAGTTTGATAAAAGCCAAGATACTCCATATCATTTTAAGTCTATGCCTTAAATATCTTTAAATTTTGAAAATTCCAAAGATTATCACTTGGTGCTCTGTTGAATGCATTTATTCAAATTCTCTCTGCCCTGAACATATCACACCAGCCGTTGTGCTGGCTCTGAGGTGTAGAATACAGTTCTTGACCTCAAAGAATTCATTTCAGTACAGAAGGCAGTCTCATAAATAAAACTGTTGCAGTGGTGCTTAATTTCAAATTATTTACTTAATAATTTCAAATTTCAAGTAAGTGAATAATTTGAAATTAATTTTAAAATATGTCCTTTTACCCATTTTCAAGCAATCATTCTCTTACATATAGCCATACCCTGAAACGTGAATAAAAATTAAGGGAACACCCTCCTTGGAAAGCTGTCACAAGCCTGGGAAGCAGCCCTGGAGGCCCTATGTTTGAAGCCGTATTCCCTAAGGGCTGAAGCAGAGACGGGTGCCATGCCTGTGATTCCTGGGGGAAGGGGAGCACCGGGCAAGGAAGCCGTAAGGGTATGGCCCTGCTGGAGCGTGGCTTTGGTCCATTCCCACAGGGAGCTCCACAGCATGAACTGCATGCCAGAATTGAGTCCAGTGGCAGACAAAGGGGCGATTCTAAGTGTGCCCAGATGGTTGGCGCCTGGCACACCACCACTACCACCAGCCCCAGGAAGCCCATATAGCCCCGGACATGGTGGCTGAGTGCTGATTTCTGAAGAAGACAGCTGTGAGCCTTTAGGAGCCAATGCCATCGCATCCAGAGGATGGGGACACCAGCCTGCCAAAGAGGATCCAGGCTAGGTGCCAACAGTGCCCACAATAGCCCAGTAGGAGAAATTACATTGCATTATTACACACTGATGTGTTTGATGCCACACAACCCATTTTGCTGCTCTGGGAAGATACTTAACCTCTTTGGGACTTGCCCATTTAAAAATTCATTCTCCTTCTCAGCCAAATCATTTTCTGCACCAAAGTCCATCTAATACCTAGAAAACCAAATGAAACTTCTGTTCAGTGCTGGGTGCTGCTCAGCACAGATGCCATTTGTTCAGCAAACACGGTGAGACTCTCAAGATTTGTTTTCCGATGCCAAAATTCCATGACATTTGCCTCCATGAAACTGTGTTTAGATTCAAAAGTATCTAAAGCATTCAAGACTATTAAACTGCCATTCTCCTTTCCAAACCCTGAAATGGACTACTCATAGGAAGCATAAAGTCTTTAGAAGTTTCTAGGAAAACGGAGTCATGCTACAACAAAATCCTATAGCTGATTCGGACTCTTGCCGACTGGTCCATCCACTTGGTTGCAAGAATGGCCACGTCTAGGAGCTCTGACCCTCAGCTGTCAATCATCTCTGGTCAGCTACTTATCCCCAGCCCTACACTATCTAACTGTCCTCTGCATCCCTTTCCACTTGGCTTGTGATTGGTGAGTGCAGGGGCAATTTCACATGAAATAATTAAAGACATAATATTAGAAATGTAAATAGACTTCTTTAAGGAAGAGTGCTTTGTAAAGCAATAACTACAAATTAGACAGAGTGGCAGGAAAAGTCATCAATGAAATATCCACCTCCCTATGACCCTGGGGCTTACTGTCTCCAGTGGATGTGCAATCAGCAGGCAACAGCACCGGAGGAGAGGTTTCAAAATCCTAGCAGAGCATTGCCCTGAAGAAAATGTGACATGCTGCTGTTACATGGTTTTCTGCTACTGTAACAACATGCCTGCGGTAATCTACTCATAAAGAAGAAGGGTTTATTTGGGCTCACAGTTGTTCACTCCATGGTCAGTAGAGCCCATTGCTTTTGAGCCTGTGGCAAGGCACCTTCTCATAGCAAGGAGCTGTGGTGGAGCAAAGCCGCTCACTCATGACCAGGACAAAAGAGAGCTCAAGGTAGGGGCCGAGATACTGCTATCCCCTTTGAAGACCCATCCCCAGGGACAGAAGCCTCCCACCAGGCCTCTGCTCTTCCGTTTCCTGTACTTGTCATTAGTGCTACTAGAGGGGATAAGCCTGACCCACGGGGAGACAGAAAGATCCAAACCGTAGCATTCTCCTTTTTATTGCAGGAATCTCCTCACATTCTTAGCAGAGACTCACATGCATGAGACACTCAGGGCAGGTGTGTTGGGAACACACTGACGTGTTTAGAAACCACAGACTCAGTCTCTCAGCCCGGACAGTTACAGACAGAGTGTGCTGGTTTGAGGATGGTCACTGGGACCTCTCAAGGCTGGCAGGGGTGTGAAATCATTTGCCCTTTTTATGAGCCTGTCTAGTACTTCTGACCTAGTCCTCTGAATGCCAGTAACACACCACACCCAGTTGCTGCAACTCCTAAAACCACTCCATCGAGTTTCCAGAATGCTCCCTGGGGGAGATGCCGCCCATTCTGAGAACCTCAGGGCAGAGATCCTGGGAATGAAGGTACCTTTGCAGGAAGAGAGGAAGTTTAGATTTTACCCAGTAGTGAGAGGGAAGTACCCAACAAGTTTAAAGGGAGGGATCATCTAAACCATGCTGAAAAGGATCACTGTGAATCAGGGCAGAAAATTGATCACAGGGAACAAGCATGGAAGCCGGGGCGCCTATCAGGAGGCCGCCGAGGTCCTCTAGGGGAGTGGCAGGGAGATGAGGAGCAGTAAATGTACCCTAGACATCCTAGATGGAATGGAGAAGGCTCAAACTGGGGCAGTTAAACTCTTCTTTAAAAATATAACGGAATATCCCCTTTCCCATAAAAGTTGAAACAAGCTCCAGGGAAGCATTTGTCCTTATGATAGTTTTATGACCTATGCCATTAATTCCCCAAACTTATCTGTAAAATACTGGTTTTACAATGTGAATGAGGATTGTTGGATATAGGGCAAGTAGTTAAGTATCTGTGGAAATACTGACATTAAAAAGTACCTTTCTTACAAGATGTGGCAATGCACACTAGTAATGCTAGCACTTGGGAGGCTGAGGCAGGAGGGTTGCCATGAGGCCAGCCTAAACTATATAACAAGATCCTGTCTCAAAAAAATCAGAGAAGGAAAATAAGTATCTTTCTTGGAGGGCTTTTGGGAGCCTGTAATATGTTGACCTGTCCTATTCCTCTCTCAGAAGGCAGGTTAGGGTGGTGTAGAATTCACTGTTTACACAGAATTGGAAAACTGACAGGAGAATTTTATGGAATCAGAGTTTACTCTGCCACCATAAGAAGCTCTGTTTAAACCTTAATTTCTTAATTTAATACAAATGAACCACTTAGTTAAAAGTCTTTCAAATCTAAGACAAATATAGTAGCTAGTAAAAAATGATGATGCCAATTAAAAGGTTGTTTTCTTTGCCATAATCCAAGAAATATAAACATCCAGCTGAAGATTTATTAAATAACTGAACTGGTAAAAATTTTCAGTCTGGGACCATTTAAAGGATTGCGCTGAATCTCTTTTGAACAATTATTCTCAGAGATCTGTTTTTTTAATATAACAAGAATCTTGGACAACAGACAGTTGGAACACAAGTCTTCCTTTCTTGTTATTTCAAAAGCTCAGCCTTATTCCCCAAAGCAATTCATTAGAGGATTTCTGCAGCAAGCCGGCCATGGCAGAGGATCTGCTGCACAACTGTGTCGAAACCACATAGAAGGTGGGGGTCTCGGGAGCTCCCTGTGCATCTGAAAGGCTGGCGCCAGCATCTCAAGCAAACTGAGACTGGTGAATTCTGCTAGAGACCCAAGAGTTGTGAAAATGCCATTTAGAACATAAGAGTTTAGCACCCAGCTGAACAACCACAATACGCATTATGCATGGTGCCCACAGAGCAGACAGAGCAAAACCCACAGGACAGCCAGTGTGGGGAAGAGGGCGGGTCTTGCAGTGTGGGTGTATTTATTCAGAATTCTTGAGTTTTAGGGTTTGGAAGGAACTCTAACCAATTTCTTTCATCCTCAAACTTGTATTTCACAAATTTGGGTTTTAGAGTCCAAAAACACTATGTAACTGGCTCGTTCCGCTTAGCTGCAGCAGGGACTCTCAGCTTCAGCACTGTGGACGTTTTGAGCTGGGGAACTCTGTGGTGGGGCTCTTGTTTGCTATAGGGTGTCAGCCACATCCCTGCCCACTGGATACCCTTATTACCCTCCCTGAATTGTGAGGTCCAAAAATGTCTCCAAACTTTGTCAAATGTCCCCTGGAGGGCAAAACTCCCCGTCCCTGGGAACCAGTGCTATAGACAGATACACAGGCAGTTGGGCGTCCTGAGTTCGAGACCAATGCTTCCTCCTTTAGGGCCGGGCCGGGGAGTCTGAGTTTACCATCTTGGAATATGTGACTAAGGAAATAAACCCTGTAGGTGTGATTGTAAAAAAAAACTATGATGAATGTTAACTGTTTAAAATTTTGTTACAATAAAAGACACGTTGCCATGGATGCCCCTCAAAGCACCTCACTTCACTTCAGACACCCTATCCTGCTGTCTTGTCACTTTCTGGAGCAGTTCTGGAAATCCTCTTTCATAAGTGTCTTTAGTTGCACTGTCCTGGCTTCCTCAGCGTCCTAAATTGTTTCAAAACATTTACCTTCCATTTTCATTTTGACTTTGGGGAAGAGCCACAAATCTCCCAGTGCCAGACCAGGGGACTAAGGGGGTGAGGACACACGGTGATGTTTTTAGGAGCCTGCCTTTCCACTGGATGGGGAAGCAGCATTTACCGCATTCTGCGTCACATCTTATAAGGACACTCACAACAGAGGCCATCCAGAACTGCTCAGAAAGCGGCAGAAATGATGGATGAGTGTGTTTGGGAGTATTTGGGAGACATCAATGGCAATGTGTCTTTTACTATAACAATTGTTTTAAACATTCACTGTGTCACGTCCCATAGGACTTTAGAAATTGAAGGAATAAACCAATAGTAACACTTGCCTTTATATCATGGCTTAAAACAATTTATTTCAAGGCTTTTCACTGTCTTTTCGAGTAATGGTCATTGAGTGCTTGCTATATGCCAAATGCTGTTCTAAGTACTACTCAAACATTACTACTTTTGGTCTGTACAACAATCCCGTGTAACATTTAAAGCTACAGCAAACAGCATGCTTCGCTCTGGTCCTCATTCACCCCTGCCTTGTGCCTTTCTCCCTGCAGCCTGCAAATGTCACCCCAGGACACGGTCAGGTCCAGCTGCAGGTGCTGGGAGGCCAGTGCCAATGCAAACCTCCTGTGACTGGGAATCGCTCCGACAGGTGCTCTGCTGGAAGCTGTACTTTGGGACATCACGGCTGTCACTGGATGGAGCCAAACTGTGAGGGGAAATGTGTTTGTTCACCATCTTGGTGTTTTGAAGGCAGACAAAGGGGAATGGGAGTTTTCAAGGAGCAGGAACTGGGGACTTGCCACACAATTCAGATTTAGTCTGTCTACGTGAACAAAATGTGCCAGAAGATTTTCTAACATACTTGATTCACAAGTATGGCCAATGGCACAGTGTGGAGGGTTCTCCTAGGAGCCCCAAGTCATGAACAGAACATGGCCCACGCTTCCAGGAGTTTGCATCTGCGTCAAATGGGCTGTAGCCCGGTGACACAGGCAAAGCTGTGAAAGCAGCTGGTCGCACACACCCAGCTCTACGGTCTGGCCTGTAAACCCAGTGACTGGGGGGGCGAGCACCACGGTGAAGCTGGGAAGTCAAGGAAGAAACGACACTGTCGCTCTAGGTAAGGCTGGGCTCCAGACAGCCTTACAGATCATTTTCTAACCTCTGTCTAAGGATGGTTTACACAGAGCTTCAACCGTGGTTAGTGGTTCAATCTCGTGCCACCCTGTCCTGTGTCCTACGTAAACCACTAGTGAGAAGGTTGCCCCAACAGAAACCTATGCTAGGGCCCATCAAATCTATGGTAGGTTAATTCTCCTTTCCAGCAGGGCAGCATAGCTTTTGGGCCATGATTCAAAGAGGTTGTCTCCCTCTTGGGTACTGCTTGGGCATAGATGTCTCCTCCGCACAGTGAACAGGTCCTGCACTGCTTTCTTGTTTTAAGCTGCAAAATGCTGGAGACACACAGAGGGATCTACACAAGTGAACAAATGTCTCTTCCATTCCGTGCGGTCTTCACTAACACCGTGTAGCCAATGGACCTAGAATTCAAATCCAACAATTCCAGCCACAAAATCTGTACTCCTTTTGTTGTTTTCTTGTTTGCTTGCTTGTTTTTCAATACTGGGGATTGAACCCAGGCTTTTACACTGAGCTCCGCCCCCAACTCTGTTTGTTTGTTTAATTTTGAGAGGGGTCTCGGCAAGTCACCAAGTAGCCTAGGCCAGAATCAAATTTTCAGTCCTCCCCCTTCATCCTTCCAGAGTGCTGGGATTACAGGCAGTGGTTTGGGATTACAGGAACTGCTCAATTTTACAACTTTTTTTTAACAATTTTATAAATTTCACTTATACTTTGACTTCTAAGCTTTATGAAAGCTTAGGTCATTGCAATCATGTTGCTTGTTCAGTTCCTCTGTAAAAACCACAGATATGTTTAAGGATCGATTGTTCACAACCTGTCACTTACTGAAGGAATCAGTAAATCATTATTTACCCAAAACTCACGATACACCTGGGTTTGTCCTAATCACACTATAAACTCTCTGTATTCACCTCGGCTGGGAAAGGGATGCAAAGTGAGAACTAACATTTCCACCACCGAGCCACTTCCCCCAGCCCACCGCAGTTCTCTGTGCTTTATCCAGCATGTGACTGTGGTCCTCAAGGCTCAAAGAATACCGTGTGTGACCACGGAGGGGCGGTGGGCACCACTGCGAGCTGAGCCCAGCAGAGTACTTTGGGTTTCCCAGCTGTCACCCTCACCCTTGCAATGGGTTTGCTGAACTTTGCGATCCAAAGATAGGGTCATGTTTCCGATGTGGGGGCTTAACAACATGTGAGAGGTATGGAATTCACGTGCACTTTAATTTTTAGATTTTTAAAATTTTATTCTGGTTTCACAGTGGCGGACATATGAGGACTGACCCAGCAGTCTGTGCTGAACGACTCGTATGGGCGGGGACGATGAGGGTTCTATCATCCTTTAAAATCAGCCCAGGAGCCAAAAATGTCTGATTAAATCTACTGATTTAACACATTTGCCTGACCCATTATTTTTATGTTTTTCAAATGTGACACATAAATCATAAAGGTTAATGGCTGTACCTCGAAGTTTTCACTATAAATAAAAATTTTTTTCACAGAAAAAATAAGCATCTTCTAGAACATTGAGTTTGAAAGTTGCATTTGTCCTAAACCATGTTGGGTAACACATGATATTTTCTTTTTTTTTTTTTTTTTCCCCCTCCCCTTAACACATGATATTTTCCCAGAACATTTTGGTAAAAGGAAATTGCCTGACAGGTGCATGGATGGTTGCTATGAAACCCTTGTTAGAACAATCCTATTGTCCTTGCCTGTGTCCCCCCAGCAATCAGCATTTTGCCCATCTGTGTCATCAGAATCCTTGGAGCTCAGGTATAATCTGCGGCTGTCCTCAAGGTTACACAGTTGTGACTTGGTCACATGCTCATAATGTGTCTGCCTGGCACAGGTGCAGAACGTATTAAGGAAAGGAGGCACAGTATGCTGCCTTGCTGAAGGAAGAGCTCAGCGATCCAAAAAGCAGTGGCAATCTCTCACTTGACTGCACTGTAATTGCTTTTAAATAATGTTTTAGAAAACTTGTTGACCAAATGAGATCACATCAAATTAATTTAATTAAAATATAATCATCACATGCTACTAAGATGTACAGATATTCATATGCATGAATAGCATATAAATTATATATAACATGTTACATAAGCAATTAAGAAGTACAAGTTCAATTAGCCAAAAGCTTTCCTTGTATTATTGCAGGCAACCAATTTCACTGATTTTTTTTTTTTTTTTTTTTCTTTTTGAGACAGGGTCTCACTATGCAGGTCAGGTTGGCTTAAATTCACCTTGTAGTCCACGCCGGCCTCAAACTCACAACAATCTCCCTGCCTCAGCCTCCCGAGTGCTAGGATTACAGGCATGTGTCACCATGCCCAGCTTGGACCGATATTTCACAGATACAGCTAATTTTTTTAATGTCTGGGAGCACTACTTTGGCTATGTAAGTCTTAGTTCAAAATTTGCTCCATCAAAAATTTTATTCTAAAGAGCTTAAGCTATGAGTATGAATATATAATGCAAATAAGAAGAAAACTTACGAAGTCTACTTGCTTCCATCCCACTTAGAAACCCAGCGGTATTATTTTCTTTGATTATACTTACCATCTTAATAAGCAAATCACATGACAGATTGTCTTCCCGTTTGTTACAGCTGAGGTTACACCTGGCTTGTGCTGATTCTTCCCTCTTCTCCAAGCAGGTTTGACTTGATTGCAGTTTTAAGTACTGAAGGTTGGAGTGGTCAGCAGTGTTGGAGGGAGATGTGTGGCCACCCAGGGCTCCGTGACCCACCCTGGGCTTGGCTGGCTTCACGGTGGACACCTCTCTCAGGCTGTCGCTGTGGGCAGCCTGGTTCACTGCTGGACCGAATGGGAGCTGCATGTTCCCGAGGACGGGAGTTGGGCAGAGCTTGGCACCCAGGGCCCACGAGAGTAACCGTGGATAGACATGGACCTAGAATCCTGTGCCCACCGTGTCTTAGTTTTGGAAGAAGGACAGAAAGTCATTCTTCACCAAGACATTTTAGCTCTGAATGACTTTCACTGTCGTTCTCTGACTGAATAATACATAAAAGTTAATGATTTGGGGCTGGGGATTTAGCTCAGCGGCATAAGCGCCTGCCTTGCGAGCAGGCAGTCGTGAGTTCAATCCCTGGTACCGATAAAAATGAAAAAGACAAAAAAAAAAAAAAAAGTTAATGATTTGTTTGATTTATAATATTCTTCCTTATTCACTCCCAAATGTGTCTTATCACTGACCCTAGTGGAGCTCAGGGACTCCCTGTTTTCATGGGCCTCTTTCCTTCCCCCAATATTCATGCCTCACCCCTTTCTAGGAATTCAGTGTGAAGATTGCACCTCCTGGTTTCTATCGTAACCCACAAGCTTCTGGAGCACCTTGCCAGCCAGGTGTCTGCAACCACAACCCGGACAGATCGGACCCAAAGCCCCACAACCAGGAGACAGGGCACTGCCTTAGATGCCCGCACAGTACCCAGGGCCCAAACTGCCAGCTCTGCAAACCAGGTCGCTTTGGATCCACCCTCAATCAGAGCTGCAAAAGTAAGTCAGCAAAGCTCCCAGGGGAGACCGAGCACAGCTCATAAACGGGAGTCAGCTCCCTCAGGCTTGCTTCTTTCCAGCTGGTGCCCCCAGTATCCCCTCGCTGGATGGCAGAGCCCTGGCACTGAACTTGTCAGCAGAAACAGAGGCGATGCCACCACGCTCCGGGGTGTGGTCATGATGTACTCACTGAGGTTGTTAGTTTCCCTTTTATGACTGTTGCTTTTAACACTGACTCCTCTGATGAATGTAATCACTATGCGCTACAAACATGCACCAATAAAAAGAGAGAGAGAAAAAAACCTGGTAAGCGCAAAAGTGGTGAGTTCCATCTCCCGTATCAAAAGAGGGGGAAAAAGTTTTTTAAAAAACCAGTAAAAAAGATAGTAAGTGGTCATATAGCAGTTAGTCTGATTTTAAATGAAAGATTTCAGAGAATCATTAGAACCTCTTGCACTTTTCAGAACAGTCAATGGACGGTCTGAAGAAAGGCCCACAAGGATTTCTCGTGCGAGCCATTAGAGTGGATTTGCTTAATTAGCATCTTCTAATTTCCAGGAACTCTGTAAAAGGATGAGTTGTAACTAGTAGCTCCAAATCTATGTCTGCATTCCACCTCTCATAACTGTCCTTTTTGCATAACTTTTTTTTCCACCTCAATCGTGCTTCTTTTTTGTTGTCTTTATTTTAAATGTAAAGCAATATTGCTTCTGAAGGAAAGCATAAAAGATAAAAATAATAATAAAAATCATGCATCATCCCCTTACCCACACACCATTGCTTATGATAAAAACTAATGATTTTGCTTTGCTTGCATTTCTCCCTTTGGGGGTCAGACTTTTCTAAATGTAGGGGTTTTTAATGTATTTCTATTTTTCTCATATTACTGCCTGCTGTTTATGAAAATCTTCATAAAGTTTCATCCATGTTTGCAACTATTTTCTTACAATTTTAAGGAAAAAGTCACACTATATATAGAAATTTTATGATTATTTACACATCTTGCCAAATTGCTTTCCAAAAGAACCAAATCAGTTTATCTTCACACCAATAATCCAACTACTATGTTTTACAGCAAACCTGCCCGCAGCAATTCCACAGGAATGACTAAATTAAGGGAATTCCCTTTTCACTTTACCCCTTTCCAGCCTCTAAAAGAGATTTCTTTGGGTTTTTGTGATGTTTTTCTTCCTCACACTAAAATTGAAAATACTGTTTTTTAAAAAGAAAAACATTTCAATATTGAAAATATTGTTTTTTAAAAAGAAGAGGGAGAATGAGGTGTCCACTTTTTGTGAGGGAGCTGTTCCAGTAATTTCAGCTTGCCCGAGTCCGTTTAGTAAACTATTTCGCTCATTTAGATGAGTGGAGATTTGGAGATGAGCACGAGGGGAAGGAAGGAAGCCCCCCTCACTGTGAGCTCCGGAGCACAGGAGGTTACCTCGAAGCTGGCCTTGGGAGGCCCAAATAATTGAATGGGTTCAACCTGCCTAGAAGCTTTAATCAATCCTGTACTATTCACAGGTGTCTCTTCTTTGAGCCCTTTGGAGAAGTGAACCGTGAGTCTACAGAGCTGTTCAGATGGTTTGTGAAATGCTGACTTAATCAAATTTATCTCTAACAGCTTTTTTATCTACCCCAGGCTGTTCCTGCCACCCTCCTAGGGTGAATACCGTGGACTGTCCCCCAGTGCTGACCCTGTCACTGAGGCACATGCTTTTCTGCCAAACGTCACAGACCCGGCCTGTGACCACTGTGATGATGGGGACTGGAACCTGGTTCCTGGCAGAGGATGTGGGCCTTGTGACTGTGACCTGGGACATCTCAAATTAGACACTGTGACCAGGCAAGGTGCTAAAACTTACCAGTGCAGCCCAGGGCTGATGGGGAAGCGCGGTTTCCAAGTGTGCACAGATGGTTTTCTTTATGTGCCGTTTATTCATGTTTGTAGACATGATGGGTGGGCCGTATGCGCGTGCAGAGCTGGTATTTATTTACCAGCAATGAAAAGAGCCAAAAAATGGGCTGGGGGTTTAGCTCAGTGGCGTGCTTGGCAAATGCAAAGACATAAGTTCAGTCCCTAGTACAAAAAAAAAGAAAGAAGCAAAAAAAAGAGGAGAGAATGAGGGACTCGGCTTTGCCTGCTTGGGTTCTCTGCCAACCTTCCCTTTCACTACTGCGTACACACAATCACAGGGAAGACCCGAGAAACAGACTGCTAATCAGAAGTTATTGTGGATCAGAAAGGAAACAGACCTTCAGGATCCACACGTCCCTTTTGAGTATGGAGCTGCCATTCCCTGTGACTCACCAGCTGCTTTCCGAGTGGGGACCTAAGTCAGCAGGGTAACTTCCAGACGGGCACTGATCGCTGGCTGAAGACTGCAGGCCAGGGTCCTGGGCTCACACAGTTAACGCCACATTACTGCATGTGTGATTTTTTAGACACTTAGGAAAGGAGCACCGAATTTTTAAAAATACTATGACATCTGTTTATGGAAAAATTGTTAATGCCATGCTTAATTTTTTGTTTTGTGGTTCTTTTGTTATTGTTCTTTTTTCTGGCTTAATAAACTTTTTGAAATACTTTCCACATGAATAGAGATAGGTAAGGATAAAGCAATGACAAAATTTTAGAAAAAGTCAAATCAGGGGCTGGGGATTTAGTTCAGCAGCATAAGCGCCTGCCTTGCAAGCAGGCAGTCGTGAGTTCGATCCCTGGTACCGATAAAAATGAAAAAGACCAAAAAAAAAAAAAAAAAAAGAAAGAAAAAAATCTGCAGTACAGGGCTCAGATTTTTTTTTTTTTTTTTTTTTTTTTTTTTTTTTTTTGGTCTTTTTGACACAGGGTCTCCTTATGCAGTTCAGGCTGAACTTGGGCTCTCTTTGTAGCCCAGGCTGGTCTCAAACTTGCAAACAATTCTCCTGCCTCAGCCTCCCAAATGCTGGGATTATAGAAGTGCGCCACCACGCACAGGTTTTAGAGATCAGAATTTAATTGGAATGAAAATGCTAATTGAAGAATGGAGTCTTCCTAATTAGTAAGGCTGGCTTACTCACCCAGCTCCACTGAGGAACTTACTCATGTTATCCAACAGTCAAATCTTACAGGATAAATGTGTGAAGAAGGTTTTATGTGTGTGTGTGTGCGTGCATATGTGTATGTATATATTTATATGATATTTTTCTCCCTTCTGTTCTCTCCTTCTCTCTAACCGTCCTCCACCCCACCAACACACCATACCCCTTTTCAAAAGCATAGACTTTTTCTTTCTTTTAGGATAGATTTGTGAGCTTACGACAACAGTACAGACAAAATGTACCCCACACCCTGCTTCCCCATGAGCATCTTACGGCAATAACCAGTATGGATCTGTATCGCTCTTGAAGCCTCATCCTTTATTCATAGTGCCTTAGCTTTATCTGAGGTCTTTCTTCTTTTCCAAGACCCCATCCCCAGCTCATTACAATGAGTCATCCTGGCTCCTAGCCCTCCTCTTAGCTGCGATGGTTTCGCAGACTTACCCTGTTTCTGATGACCGTAAAAGTATTTTGGAGCGTGTCTGTCAATTCAAATTTATCTCACATTTTTCTCATTATCCTGGAGGTAAAAATTTCAAGAACAAAAAGGTAAAGCACCTCCTTCTCTTCACATGACAGGAACGGCTCAGTGATTTACACACCGTGTCGTTGTTGATGTGTCCTGCCACTCAGCAGAAGCGGCGATTGTCAGATTCTGCGTCGTGAAGTCACGCCTGTCCTCAGCTGCACACTGGACCCCACGGAAGTCACCGTGATAACGCACACTTCAGGAGTAAGGAGTCCTGTCTACGTCCTGGACAGTACAGACGCTCCAGGAGCCGTCGGAACTCTGCACCGCAGCTTTGTGTGTGGTCTCCTGCTCATTCATTCACTCAGCCACTTATTCCCGCTGCTGTGGTTCACGGGTCCTCACTTACACGACACTGTTGGTTACGGCTCAGCACCTGCTTTGATGTTCAGCTTGTCCCAGCCCTGACCATTGGAAGTCTTTAGATGGCTCTGTGTCCCTCTAACCTGCTTCAATATTGTAGGATTTTTCAAAGTACTTCCTCGGTTTCTAGCAAGGCAAAATGCTCTGAGCTCATCTCATATATTTCCCACCCTAATTCTAGAATCAGGCATTTCTGTAACCCAGCAGTGGGTCCTTTATTGGAGTATGGCGTTAGAAAGCAAGATCTGGGCACAGGATGACCACGCCTGTGTGTCCTCCACTGTCCACACCTGCAGCCACCAGCTATGCAGTAAGTGAGTAGCTGCCCACATGACTGCTTGGCTTCCCAAAGCACTTGGGACTTCTGACACTGTGACACCACTGTCTAGCGACTTCTTAGACCTTTTGGGAAGCAGCACTCATGCGCTTCAACTGTGGAAGCCAAGGGCAGCTATAAGCTGACGATCGGATGACATTGGTTTAATAAAAACCCCCAGTGACAAGGGTTCTTTGGGTTGTTTGAGCCACGGGGTTTCCCTTGGGGAAAGTTGCTCTTTACAATCAGAAAACACTTTCCTTGGAGTACAGAGAAGACATGTGGACAATTAGGTCGCCAGCTGTTTAAACAATTACTGATAAATTTCTCCATGTCAGCCAGTGGTGGTCTCTCGTGTATTCCCACAGAGAGATCCAAACATGTGGTCCAGCATTTCCATCTGTGGAAATGCGTAGGTGGAGCTGGAGAAACAAGCTTCTCAGATCTGCAGGTGCTACAAAATCGTAATCTAGGGTAATGAAGACGGAAGATGAGGCCAGATACTCTAACCAGCTACATGTAGGCTGGAAACGAGATGAAACGTTAGCAGGATAAAAGTAAAGTTGTATAACTGGGATTTTAAAAAATCCCTTCCATAAATATGGAATGGAAATAATAATTCAGACCGGCTCAGATGAAAAATATCCGAGGATTTCCAATGTGTGCAAGCTTCGAATGAGTCAGCAGCGTACCAGGGCTGTGAAAGGGGTGCCCGTGTGGACTGGAGTCAGGGCCGAGGGCCAGGGCCAGATCTAGGCCTGTCACCATTCTGCTGTCTGCTCTGATGGCCAGACAATACAGGGGCATTGTTCTCATTTCTGAGAACTGCACTTTCTACAGTTTTTAAACACTTTTAGTTGACACACAGTAATTGTACATAATTGTGTGACATTTTGATGCATACTTAAATGTGCAAAACTCAAATCAGGGTAACTCACTTCAATCACCTCGAGCGTTTATCCCTTCTTTAAGCTGAGTGCATTCAAAAAGCTCTCTTCTAGCTCTTTTAGAAATGCATAATAGCCAGGTGTGGGCCCACCTCTGCAATCCCAGCACGTAGGAGACCGAGGCAGGGACATCGCCACAAATTCAAGGTCGGCCTGAACTACATAGCACAACTCTACCTCAAAAAAAAGCAACGAAATATATGATAAATTATTATCTATAGAAATCCTACTATGCTATAGAATAGAATACTGTAATTTAATCCTCCCATCTAACTGTATTTTTTGTACCAATTAACCAACCTTTCTCTCCTCCCTCCCTCTTTCCTTCCCAGCCTCTGGAGTCACTATCATCCTCTCCACTTCTTTCCACAGATGAATGAAAGTGTTCAGAGCTTGTCTTTCTGCTAAGCACCACATTTTAAACAAAATATAGACCAGAGAAGTATGTGTCCAACGGCGGATGACCAGAGTAGTGGATAGAAGCGTGCCTTCCTGTGACCCAAGGAATGGAGGAAGAGGAGGTGGTCAGCCCTCGGACGGAAGCCAGGGCACACTGAGGTGGCCATCGCCAATGGGAAAGAGACAGCTGCCTGTCTTGTGCAGTTGTTCAAAACAGGACTCAGGATGGAGGGTGAGAGTTACAGGGAGCAGGGCAGAATAAGGAAGCACTGCCCAGTCACTGAGCACAAGCAGCAGCAGAGAAACCTCAGGAGCAAGCGCTCCCACGGTGACTTACATTTGAACAGAGGCTGTGTGAGCTCCAAAGATGGACGGAAATTTGGTAAATTAATCACTTGATGAATCCGCCAACTTCCTCACTCCAAAAAAAATTATGGAACTGATGTTTAGGCAGATTTTGGTTAAGGATAACTTATGGCCAGTACTATGGTGATTTACTTTTATAGTGTTTTTCTCCTGTTATTTTCCAACCTCCTCAGTTTTTATAAAAGCTAATCAAGAATCCATTTGGGAAGGTACAGAAAGTCCAGCCTTCCCCAAAAAACAATTAAATGTTAGTAATCGATTAAAGTACAAAAATGTCATTTTGCTGAGAGAAACATTAACCCTCTTAGTACAAACTACAGTGTACCTTCCATAATGGAAATGTTACTTGCCAAATTAACTGATGAATAGTAGACCAGGTCTCTGGTCTTGCTCTCTCTCTCTCTCTCTCTCTCTCTCTCTCTCTCCCTCTCTCTCTCTTTCTCTCTCTCCCTCCCTCCCTCCCTCTCTCTTTCTCCCATAACTGCAGAGGAAAAGAATGTGGCCGGTTTCCCAATGTGTGTTTTGCTTTCATTTACATCTGTGTATTCCCAGTTTGGGGCCAGCTGGGAGCAGGCGGTATATTGAAGAACCCTAAGCCAAACATTAATCCTGATCCGAGGTAGAATCGGGGTGGTTGCTGGCCGTGGGAATCAGCCTTCCTCCGCCTCTGCACAGCTGTATGTTCTAAATCACCGGAGGGGAAGAGATGTGTCCTAGGAAAGTGAATTATGCTGTGAGACCATAAAGTTTGTCAGTTCCTCACCCATGACCATCCTCAAGCTTACAGGGCAGCGTTCTTGCAAATTGGGCTACGTGGGAAGCACACTGAGTGCAAGGAAAGTAATTGTGTTGATCCACTCGGGCAATGCATGGGTAAGTATGAGGGTTCCAAAACACAGGAGTGCAGTCGGCCGGCCCGTCACAGGCGCACTCGGATCACCTGAGTTTCAAATTCCTTTATTTGATTGTTGGTTTGAGTAGTTTGGGCTTAGTGGAAAACTCAAAGTTTTGTGCTAGTTTTGAAAGTAACATTTTTGTGGTCCTGTAAGAACTATTATGTTTCCCCTATATTAAAATTTTTAGTTGCCTTAGCCTATTAATATTTGCAGGCTCTATTAAAATCCAGGAGAGTCATTATAATGCAACAGACTCTACCATCATGATTTGTAGTCAGTTATCTGCTGCTTGGAATCCTTTGAGGAGAATCAATCCCTCTGGACTGACGCAGAGGGTCAGAAGGAGACCAGAGGAAATCAGAGAGAGGGAGGTCTCTTCAGAGTGATTCTCAGAGCTCTGGCTCTGTGACTCCACTTACTCATAGAATTCCTGCTGGGTCCCCTGGGGAGCGAACAAGTAAGGTGACACCCTGTGGCCTTGGAGCTTGTGCTCCTGGAGCCTTCATCCCAGCTGTGGGTCTGAAGTGCAGGACTTAGAGCAGCTCTTAGGATAGAATTTTCTGCAGAGAGGGAAACGTTCCAGGTCCCCCAGGTCCAAGGCAGGAGCCACCAGCCTTAGGTAACGCTCGAGCATGTCAGTGTAGGCTCTGCAACTATAGAACAGAGTCGTGTGTGTGTGTAGCTTTATTTTATTTATTTTACCTTAGATAGCTATGGTTAGTAGGTACCATATTAGATGGTGCAAATTCAGACTCTGGGTTGCCTCTAGGAGGTAGAATTTGCCAAAGTTGGCTTCCAAGATAAGTCAATCCCAATAAAGTCAAATGTGATGGACTTATTGTCATGGTCACCTCAGCATCATCATACAAGGTAACTTGTCCCTCCTCTCCGTTCCTATACAATGGGCTCCTGGGACTAAAAATAGTGCCAGCATTCCCTCATCCCATTTAGATATATGTTCTCAATGATTTTCTCCAGTCCACACTTAACTCATTTTCTAATTTGAGTTGTTAATTTCAAAATCAAGGAGGAGGTCAGGCATGGTGGTACATGGCTATAGACCCATCATGTGGGAGGCTGAGGCAGGAGGATCACTGGGAGTTCAAGGCCAGCCTGAACTACACGGTGAGACCCTATCTAAAGAAAAAAATTAGAATTTTAATTTTTGGAGTGTAGCTCAGTGGTACAGCACCTACCACTGTGGTACAATATGCAGAAGACCCTGGCTTAAGTCTCCAGCACCAAAAATTAAAACAGAGGAATGTGAGCCCTTGGAAGATCTGTACCACACAGCCTCTTTTCCAACAGCCTTCTAGTATTTTAATCTTATTTCCTAAAAAAAAATGCTTTTATCTTTCATAGCAAAGCAACAGAGGAAACTGCAAATTGTCAGCTCAGGCCACAGGTCCCACTAAAGCTGCTGGGAGGAGCCGCTAAGGAGGAAGAGCCTTGGCCTCAGCTGGTGAAGTGACACAATGCTGTCTCCACTGGCCAGTGGCCCCCAGGGCCCCAGCCAAATCTGAGTGTGCCAGACATGCTGTCCAACCGAGGAGCCTAGTGACATAAAATATCAGTTTATATTTATAATTGCCATTATTTCTGCTCAAGCTATCGTGTTAAATCACTTGTTTCTTGCAGTGAATCCAAAGATACAGCTAGTGATTCCCTAACTTTTTGGAAATTGCAATCATGGAAATAGCCTCCCCCAGCACCCTCCTCTGGCTGGGTCAGAAACCTGCTCAAATACAGTGATAGGCGGCATCAGCTATTTTGTTAGCATATGTTCGCGGTATGTATCACGAGGTCCTGACACGCATGCACACGTATGCACAGTGCATCTGGCTCCTCTTTTCACCCCTCCACCTCCCCAGCTCCCCTTCCCATCTCCATGAAGTCTGTCGCCGTCTCCTCTGCCCTTCCTTTTATTTTACTCTGTAAATTGGATATACTTTGGATTTCTCATATCAAAGAAACTTCTTTGTCTGATTTCTGTCATTACCCATGAGCATTAGAATCTCAAGGTGATTCCATTTTCCTACACAGCTATTTTTTACCAAAGATGGAAGCATCTCCCCCGCCTTTCTTGGAGGAAGAAACATACGTATTGGTGATAGCATGGGTCAGCACACCCAGGCTGGGTCTTGCCAAGAATCACTGTGACCCTGGGACTTCTGTGTCTCAGAAGTCCCTGGCCCATCTGAGGCAGCTGTGGGGACAGCAGGGTCACTGTTGTACTGCCCGCTGTTCCCTCCACGTGTCCCACCCAGACAGAGGCAGAGGCCACCTCCACCCCACACAGCACATGGAGGAGGGGCGAGCACGCTCCATGCAGAAGTAGATGCAGAGTGGCGAGCTGGATGGGGACGGCCACTGCACAGATCTCCGCCATCCCGATGTTTTTAAGTGGACACCTTACAAACATGAAGATTCTCAGGAGAGAGGAGAGGGCTTTATTCTTGAGTATCCATCAGCAAAACACCAGGTGACAATTTGTGCTTGTTCGCTCTTCCTTTCTAGCATGTGACTACAAGGGGACCCCAGAAGCCCTTCTGGAAGCGGTGCAAGGGTTAATGAGCCTGGCTGCTGACATGGACGTCAGCTGAGTGGTGGGCCTCGAAGCAAGCAATCTGGCATAATGAGGATTTTGGAGCTCTTGTTTTCTCATCTGGAGAGCTCTTCAAAAGTGACACTGTGAGGTGAGAACTCGTGCTCCAGTTGTAGGCAAGTCCTGACTTACCTTGACTCCGCTGACTTTCTCATGCTCAGCCTTCAGGTTAGAAATTGACGTTAGGGAACCAATAAGTTCGGCTAATAACCAGGCTGGTGAGCATGTTTGTCTGCCTCTTTTTCGCTTGGCTAAGATTGCATGCAATTTTTTTCCAAGTGTCATTAATTATAACAAAAAGAATCACGAAGAGGTTACTTGGGCAGACGGAGTAGAGCTTAGTGGTGAACGCTTGCCTAATACAGACAAGCACTGAAAAATTTACAAATGAGGGTGAGTGGGAATGTCCGAGCCAGTGAACTCAGAGACATGAAATTGGAAGTATTTTCTAAAATAGGTAGTAGGGCCAGGGATACAGCTCAGCAGCACAGGGCCTGCCTGGCAAGCAGGAGGGCCTGAGTTCGATTCCTAGTACAAAGAAAAAAACAGATAATATATGTTTCAACAATGCATTCAAGGAAAACTGACCAATCTTCCCAAATTCTTTAGTTGTTTAGAAGCCCATACAGTAGTATACAATCTTATAAGAAGTATAGCACTTTCTTCAAAATGCAAGATCATTTTTATTACATATTCCTGAATTCTTTTTTTTTTTCATTCATTAACCCTTTCAAGATTTAGTTAGTTGCCCCTAAATCTTTCAAGATTTAGTTAGTTGCTAGAGGTCAGCAAATGTAGGCCACAGGTCAAATCTAGCATAGGACTTGTTTTTGCGGATAAAGTTTCTTTGAAACACACTCACACCCGTATGTTTACATCCCTGATGGCTGCTGTACCCTGTGATGGCAGAGAAATGGCAGGCAGAGGACAAAGTCTTAGAGCAAAATACCCCCACGCTGCAACAAAAGCTCCTGAATTAAGGAACAGCTGAATCTGTAGGGTTTGTGCCATACAAACCACAGGGGCAAATATAAGGCCATTCATGTCAAATATCCTGGCAGCATACAATAGGCGCTTAATAGTTACTTGGAAGAAGATACATTCTGCCTGTGTGGTTTAGGGCTACTGTCTCTTATGCATAGTAACATGCCCAAGTTAAACCGGCCCCTGAGAGCAGGTTCATCTTGATTCCGCTAAAGATGCTTGTTCTGCAGCACTGGGGCCCTGTGTTACCAGATCTCCCCAGTTTTCAAGAGATGTCAGACATTTAGTTTTGGTAGAAATGTCTGCATGTGAAAATACAGGCACATAGTCTCAGCATTCAGGAGACTGAAGCAGGAGGACTGCTGTGCGTTCAAGGTCAGCCTGGGCTACAAAATGAGTTTACATCCAGCCTGAACCTCATAGTGAAAACCTACCTCAAAAAAAAGAAAAGAAAAATCAAATATAGGCATCTAATCCAATAGCACTTATAAAACACACTGCAAGGCCCAAAGAAAACAAGTTAGAAGCTGAGCATTAGGCCACGGGCCACCAATTTGCAGTAATAGATACTCACAAAATGTCAAGAAAGTAGACTGAGCCAAAGAGGACAGCAAGGCGGAGGAGTCCTGGGGCCAGCCCTGAGGTGGCTGCTGGGCCTCTTCAACCAGAAGCCAGATGGCTGCTGCTTCCTGGTCCACCCCTGAACCCCTGTTGCTCCCCAGTGGCCAGCAGACACCAGCTCCTCTCTGAGGACCTCCCTGACCCATCAGAGAAAAGCTTCGTCTCCTTTCCACCCTGCCTCCTCTCCGCTGCCTCTGTGGGGACCCCCTAGGCGGGGCTGCCTCCCCCAGGGAGCAGCAGGACAGGGAACCTCCAGGCGTGAACTGAGAACCCCCATAGTTCAAATCCACCCACTAGCTATGCATACATGACTTTGAGTCTCTAAGTTTCAGTTTCATCAGAAAGAGAGATAAAGTCTTTTTTGGGGGAGAATTAGTCAAGATAATCCACTTCGCCTAGAGGCTGGCGATCGTGGTTAAGGGACACTAATGATCACAATTGCCACTATTATTACTTCAGGGTTATTATTGTTACCTGGAGAAATGATCTCTGAAAGAAAAGTTTTTGAAAGAGAGAGTTAAAGAAGATAGCTAGGCAGTATTAGTTCACGCTCTGTAATTGTGCCAAGATGAATTTGTCCCATGGATTTGCGTTTCTCCACTGTACTGTTGAAGATTTGGTCCTGACTTCCCCCTATTACCCACGTGGGACCGATGGCACATGTGTGCAGAACACAGCAAACGGAAGGGGACAGAGGTGTGAGCCATCAAAGAGTCAGGGATGGACAAGAGCACACCCAGGGTATACTCTCCAGCGGGGAAATCTCCTTGTCAATCCAGGAAATTAAAAGACTGTCAACAGAAGCTGTACCAAAGCAAAGTTTGCTGAGTGGATTTATTCCCCAGGCTGGGTTGGGCGCTCTCCTTTATCATGTGCTGACAGCCAGATGTCACCTGCTCTCTTAGACTGACTTAAATGAACCCTATCTGATACATGTTTTGAAATGCAAAGCAAAGAAAGAGAAAGCATGAACACTGGAAACAGAGAGATTTGAAAACCTGTGCTCTGCTAGAACTTGTAGGGTGGTTATAGTTTAAAAGAGCATTAAAATATTCCAGGAAGCCGAATAAAAAGGCAAGACGTGAGCTATAAACAGAGTCATAAAGTAAGATGAAAACTTGTGGGTGGGCTCCCTTCCAGCTCCTCCACTGCCCTAATAATAAAGACCCTAACAATGACAGCAAATTTTTGTGGCATGCTCTTCTCACCAATGTATTGAATCCAATAAAAGCTTAACCACATCTACCCTCATTTTCTCCGACAGAAAACAGATCATGCAGCAAAGTGAGCAACTGAAAACACTGAATGTATTTCAAGAGCTACAAGAAAGCATAGTACAGGGTCTGGGGATTTAGCTCAGTGGCATAAGTGCCTGCCTTGCAAGCGCACAGTTGTGAGTTTGATCCCTGGTACCGATAAAAAAAAGAAAAAAGAAAGCACAGTACAATTGAGGAATGAACAGATCTCTTTTTGGGAAAACAGCTGGAGGAGATGAATTTCCAACCCAACGTCCTGAATGCAAAGCATCATGGGTAAGAGAGAGAACGTGTTGCTCCTGCATGGGGTTCAGTGACCTCCATGGTGTGCTGGTTGATGAGTCACACATGCCCACTGCTGTGGCGCCTGAGTGCCTGGGGACATGCAAACACATCCACCAGAGGTATTATGTGGACATGGACATTTCAACTTTGTAAACACTGCGGAGCCCAGATAGCATCTGTTCAGAATAATAAACAGAGGTAAATGTCTGCACTAAACAAACACTAAAACCCACAGTAATCTAATACCAAACGTCGTAAGCAGTTCTGAGTCATCAGCAGGTTAGAAGTTCTAAGGTGGCCGCAAGCAATGACAGAGATGCATTTCCACACTTTCCTGAGTATCAGCTGCCCCGTTCCTGGCAACCATAAATACAAAGGGACACAGGACAAGAAGAACTGCACACTTTTCTCCTAGGAACTCTGTGGAGATTGCAGTTGTGTAACATACGAGGAGCCACTAATTTGTATTGCTTAGTTCTTAAAACTGAATATGAACAGGCCTGTAATTCCAGCCCTCTGGGAAGCTGAAGCAGGAAGACCACAAGTTTAAGCCCAGCCTGCTCAACTCCGTGGCTTAACGAGACTTTGTCTTAAAATTTAAAAGGGGAAAGGGGGGCCTGAGGGTGTAGTTCAGTGCAAAGGCCCTAGGTTCATTTCCTAGTAAAAACTGAACTAAACTAAGCTAATGCTAATGCCAAAGTCAACTTGGAGGAGAAAAGGAAGTTTAAAACACAGCCTAGATTTGCTCATGTTCTGTTTAAAAGGCTTCTGTTTGGAAATGGACAACCCGTTACAGCTAAGAGTCCGTAGTGAGTTCATTCACGCCCGCCCTGTCTGAACGAGAGGTGAAGGCAAAGCACACCCGAATCATGGCAAGACACGACGTGGACTGCGTTGCCTTGTTGTATGTGTATGCGCCTGTTTTCAGCTGATCGTGACCCAACAAGAAAGAGAGAGAGAGAGAGAGAGAGAGAGAGAGAGAGAATAGCAGTGGCAAAGCCTAATCACCCTAAAAGAATGCTTAAATATAGGGAGACTAATTTTAGCAACGATCTAATAAAGGTGCTCCTAAATGCCATGGGAAGAGTAAAGAACTCAGTCTGATTCCCAGGCTGAAGTAAGGCGGCCCCTGGCGGGGTTCAGGGACCTGAGAGGTCGCCCCAAGGAGGGTGGCATAAACCGGGAGTCTAGCGGCAGTCACCGTGCTTTCTTCATGCTGCTGCCGCTGCGCCCACCAGTGAGCAGGACGAGGAGTTCCTCCTGCCCTGGAGTTCTTCCTGTCCCTTAGGGGACACGGGACAGAAACGACCCCAGCTGCTCTGGAAGCAGAGTAGCAAGAAACAAATGGTTTGGGGTTCGTGAAGAAAAGCCCAGGGAGTAGGTGGCAAGTGAATGGAGACTTACAGCGTAGAGAGAGATTTGCCAGATGAATAAAACCAGAAGATCATTCCCAGCAGTAGGGACCTGTTTTTATTTTTTAAAATAAATGAAAAAGCTTCTGTAAAGAGCGTCTGAGCATAATAAAACCAGGAAAGTTAGAAGATGAGCTGCGGTTCTCTGAGGCCTGGATCACCAATGTACAGGGAAATGCCAGGACCCGGGTCCCTGTGCCCTAAAACACGGCTTCTCCCTTAACTCGTGTGTTCCTGGTGGACCCTGAAGTTACCACCTTGCTTCCGCAGATGGTCAATTTATTCTGCACATGGAAAAGGGCAGTGTGGAGAGCACAGGCTGCAGGGCCAAAGCCCCTGGTTCGAATCCTGGCTTTATCTGTCCATGAGATCTTGGGCAGATACCTTGCCTCACCAGAGCCCCCTTGATGTCCTTGTGTGGAAAATGAGAGTGTCACCAGCGTGCACTCAGGGCTGCTGGTGAGGACAGGAAGAAAGTGCAGAAAGTTTAGACGGCAAGCATTGGCTGGGATCAGCCGCAACCCTGGCGTCCCAGGACATCCCGTCCCAGCTTGCTTTTCTCAGAAGGCAACTTTTCGTAGGGACTCCATCGCTGTGTTGTGACAGAGACAGAAAGGCCATTACAGCAAAGCCTATGACATCAGTTCTCCGGCCTTTGCAGAAATCTCTTGTCAAGGGCCAAGGATTTAGCTGAGCGACACAAGCACCTGCCTAGCAGGCACAAGGTCACAAGTTTGATCCCTGGTACCAAAAAAAGAAAAAATCCCTTGTCAAGTCCCACTTAGGTAGCTAATTAAACGTACTGAATTTCTCATGCTACTGCTTATAATTAATTCCTTACATTTGTGGCATATTTTACAGAATATTTCATATTATCTCATTTAATCCTTGTGAATCATGATCGCTGATTTACAGATACCGAAGCAAAATCTAAGTGATTAACAGATTGGCTCAAAGACATCCCCAGGAAGTAAAGGGTAGAGCCAGGACGAAGCCTGCCCCATGAACCCGCGTATCAGTGCTGGGTCCCTTCCATGTGCTATCCAGTCCATCATCTGTCCTCCCCCACTAAGTGCAAATGTAAGGAGGAGGAGGTTGAAATTCTGTAATGAAAGACCCAGACAGTAGCCAGATAGACAGCTTACATATTAGTCATTTGTTTTCACAAATTTTATCTTACCTTGATTTGTGTTAGCATAGATTGCTCAGAAAATACCAGAAAGGATTATCACAGATCATCATCTGCTGAAAAGAATGTAAACAAAACTAGTTCCATCATAAATGACTCCAAAAATGCCAGAATCGGCTTCCTTACCATGTTAGATACACAGACCACAAAAGAAAACTTATTGGAGAAATTGAAACTGATTCAGGCCAGGCAGGACGGGGCACACCTGTCATCCCAGCACTCCGGAAACTGACAGGAGGATCACTGTGAGTTCGAAGCCAGCCTGGATTACATAGTGAGACCCTGTCTCCAAAAACAAAACAAACAAACAAAACAAGCTGATTAAAATAACAGATACTCAAATTTTGAAAGAAATGGTAAATATTTATAATAGTATGATAGAAGTGTTTAACATCCAGACCTCTTTAATTATGTTTTCCTGTCATATCTTTTTATTTTTAAATTTGTACTTATAAAGATATGAGTGCTACATGTGTATACACTAATTATATTAGTATTTCCTCTGTTATATATGAACAACATAAAAATACAGTCTGAGCAGCTGAGGCAGAAAGAACAGGAGTTTGAGCCCAGTTCTGGTGACTAATGAGGTTCTATCTCAAAAAAAAAAATTTTTTTTTTAAAGTATGTATTTCAGTGCAAAGGCCGTGAGTTCAATCCCAGTACCAGGGAGAGAGAAAGGGAGAGAGAGAGGGGGAGAGAGAGAGAGAGAGAGAGAGAGAGAGAGAGAGAATATATATGCACAAATATATTGAATTATATTTTATTTTGATTCCAACTTCAAGGATTGATCAAAAGACAAAAGATTATTGTTTGATTTTATTAAGTTATTTACTATTTCCAAAATGATACATATTATGGTCATTGACTCCTTCTCCTTCATTAATACAAGTTAAAACCTATTTTAAAAGGATAAAAATTAAGTTAACATGAAAACTTTAAATTCTATTTTCAAAAAAACCCTATAAATATAAAAATGACAGATTGTCACAATACTGATAAAAACTTAGGTGTGTATTTATTTAGCTACCTAGGAAGCATTTAATAGACTCCAAGTGTTAAACGTGAACACTACTGAAGACACCACTGGATCAGAGCACTGCCAGCCTAGCAAGCCTGGGTGGCCTTAGATAAATCTGCGCTATCAAATTGCTTCCCAGTGGCCCGACCCCTTTCTCTGGGAAGGTGCTGGGGGACCAGGGAGCCTGCCGTGCAGCCCCTCGCCCTGTGGGGGCGCTCTCTGCACGGACCCCGGTGGCACAGGCAGGGTGTGATTCAGAAGTTGGACAATCAGGCCCAAAAGCTGAAGAATCGCGTAAATAACTGACGTCCTTTGCCTAATTTGCAAAGTTGTGGCCATAAAGAAGCAAACTGATAGCAGTGTCCTTTAACTTCCAGGTGAGAAGCTGTATCCTACACACTAGGTGTCCTACTGACTGAAACATCGGCGTTCTAGCAAATATAGATATAAATGCAGATTTTGAAATAGAGGTAAATAAATAGTTGTGTGTATACGTGAGCATCTTCAGTGTGTGGGTGTGTTCAGAGAGAGAGAACTCAGTGTATTAGCACAAGCCATGGATGAAAGGGGCCTTTTTAAATATAACAAGCAATACATAGAAATTTCAAAACAGCCTTGAAGTTTCACAAACTGTCAATTTCTAAATCCAAAGGATAATTTTTCATGAATTCAAGAGTATATTTGCAATCCTACTAAATATGCATATTTATTGTCACAGAAAATACTGTAATAGGAATGTACTTTTAGGCGGCTTTAAACTCTTTCCTGTGTTGATAGACATGATAAAGTTGTTTCAACATGTAAGCAAATCATTCAATCTGTGACAACTTGAAAGTATTTCATTTACTTTTCTGGCCACATATACAAATATCATTTTAACTACCGAGCTTTCTTTAGATTTTCTTGTTGTTTTGGGCTCTGGGAGAGGCTTTGTTTTCATGGTACGAGGGCCTCTATCATTGAGCTAGACCTCCTGCCCTGCAGGTGTTTTCAAGATGTACTTCATTCTCTACTTTTGAAAACAAGATAGTGACAAACTCCTTTTTCTACAATACGCACAGAGCCTCGGATGAAACAGAAAAAGGCTTTAAAGGCTGAGTGTTTTTCTTGCCTGCATATACCGACTATGATGTCAATCTGCATTCTTGGTTGCAAGCAGCAGTTGGCTAACTTACTGACAAAAAGCAATGTATGCAAGGACCTTTGGGTCTCAGTACCCAGAGAAGGCTGGATGGCATGGGGGTGGCACGTGGCTGCCATCTCAGCACCCTAGGAGGCCGAGGCAGAATGGTTGTAAATTTGAGCCGAGTTTGGCCAACTTAGCAAGACCATGTTGCAGACTTTAAAAAGGTAAGGAAAATAAAAAATTTAGGGGCTTAGGGATGTAGTTCAGTACAAAGACCCTGAAAGTACTGCACTTTACTGTAGTACTGCAAAGACAGACAGACACAGACAGACAGACTCGAATGGGGCGAGAACTACAGCCAAGAAGAACACACACACACATATCCCACATCCTGGTCCACTTGTTAGAGTCCAAATTCAGGAGTGATTTATCACATGACCGAGCTGAAACACAGCCCTCCACATGCTCAGGGCTGGAGGTTTGTATTGACACGGTCACGGTTCTGCATGGCTACATGTGTCTCGTTTAAATGTGATCCTTTGCGGCTCTCACAAGCACGCACTGAGACCCACCTGTGCCAGGCACTGATCTACGAGCTGATAATACAGCAGCAATCACAAAAATGCAAATCCCAATCTTCTCTCCCAGTGCTTGCATTGTCCCTACTTGTTTAATGTAATTTTTAACTATTCTTCTAAAAAAAAAGAAAAAAAACCCAAACATCTCACACCCTTGGAAGAAGCCCTTATTATTACTTGATTTTACGATTTGATTAATAATAGCATTAACCCATCAGTATTAAAAGCTAAGTCCATTGGGGCTGGGGATTTAGCTCAGCGGCATAAGCACCTGCCTTGCAAGCAGGCAGTCCTAAGTTCGATCCCTGGTACCGATAAAAAGTTAAAAAAGCTAGGTCCTTGGTCTGCATGAGCAGAATGTGGTGTACTCAGTACTTAAATGAAAAGCTGGAACAGGGCGAGATACGGTCTGCTATGCTGATAAAATGCTGTGGATTTCCCCTTGCGTGGAAGGGGAACGCAGCCAGGAGAGACTGCAAGAGAATTCTCAGGCATCCCTGTGATAGGAGCTGGAAGGAGGAAGATGTTTCAAGAGTGAAGTAATTTAAGGATCCCTTTCTGAGCATGGTATCAAGTAATCCACTCCAGGATTTCATCTTCTTCACTTGGGGCTTTCCCTTCTGGGGATTTGGTTCTGGAATTCTGGTTTTACTGCTATACATTTTGCAGCAATCCATTTTAAGGTTAAAGGTCTAGATCAGCTCTCAAAACCCGACTACATTTAATCATATGGATACTTTTTGGTTTTATCATTTGCTAATGACTATAGCTTAAATCCTTTACAAAATCGGAGTGGCTTGCATTAAGCAGGCTCCTTCTGTGGGGGAATAAGGAGAGATTGCCCCCCCATTAGGTTTGATCCTAATTAGCACCACTTCTGTCACAATTAATGTATTCAATAAGGCTCGGCCTGTTGGCAGTCTTGTCCTGTTGCTTTCCGCTCGCCCCTCTTTCTAATTTGTTGGACTGCTAAGAGAAAGCCCATGACCTTTCGCAAATCACACAATTAACAGCTCACACGCTTAGCTCCTAGTCTATTAACTTCCTCCATTCCGGGATTTACCTCCTCGGCGGCCCACCCTCGGGCTCATTAAAGGAGGAATGCTTGCTTGTCAGCTTTCCAAGAAAGCACATTGCTTGAATGTGAAGAATGTTTAGGAGAATAGCTACTTTAACTTATATGAAAGAAGCTGCTCTTAAGCTATTAACCGCCATCCGTTTAGTAGTCCTAAGTAATTTCGGTGTACATGGTTGGTTTCAGGGAATGCCAAAGTCTCACTGGAACACAATTTATATTTTAGATTTACATTAGGAAAATTCATTCATGCTAGGGCAATCTTGTTTTCAAATAATAGTTTGATTGCTAATAATTGTATAAAAGATAAATTTGTAATATTAACAAAACATTATCAGGAGACAGACAATAATTACCTTTAAAAGAGCCCTTTAAAAATGAATCTGTGATTTAATAATCTAGATTTCTATTAAGTTTTAGTGGCATTTTTATTTGGTCCAACTGTGTAATAAAACATCCCCCAAGACACGCTTAATTTTTGTATGTTTTCTTCACTGTTGCTCTGTTCTTTTTCCACATTTAAAAAAATCTAAGTGGCAGAAGTCTCCAAAAACAGCGCTCTGCAGCTAAGTGGAAACTGGAAAATGTGAAAACCGAAGTGAATGAGGAAGAAGGAAATGAATCTTTTCATCAAGAAAACAAAACCTTTTTGTTAGGTAAGTGTTTCAAAATATAAAGATAATTCTTATATCTTCCTTTTTTAAAAAAATGAACATGTAAACATCATAACCAATTCCAAATTACATTAATTGGAACTGAAATGCCTGTCAGAAAATTATATACCCCTTGGTTTTAAATTTCTTAATGAAAATAATCTGTAAATATTAACTGTGGCCAAAAAGGAATGGCTCTCTGCATAAGATTAATTTAGTAATAAACCCTAGAATTTAACTAAAATTTCAAAGGAACTTGTTTTTTTAGTTTTTTTATTGACTTAAAAATTAGAAATTCCATACGATGATTCGTCAGATTCCCTAATGTCAGGATTCAGGAGTTTTCTTTACTGGCAGAGATGATAGGCTCAAGATTTGCCAAATTCTGATTAGGATGTCAAATAACATACTAAAGTGGCATCTAAAAAGTGGATTATTGACTATTATTGTACTTTTTTTGTGTCTTTATGAGACAGGTTCTCTCTATGCAGTTCAGGCTGGCCATGTACATACTTTGTAGCCCGGGATGGTCTCAAACTCACAATGATTCTCTTGCCCCAGCCTCCTGGGTGCAGGGATTACAAGCGTGTGCCCCCATGCCCGGCTTACTAACTATCATTGGCTATTCTATAATTGATCAAGAGAAACTTCTTGAGTTTCTATTCATTATGCCATATTTGGGGAGAAGTCTGTTTTGAACTCCAGAGAACTTTTTTGCAGGGGGCGGGGGTACCAGGAATTAAACTCAGGACCTCATGCTTGCCAGGTACTGTGCCACTGAGCTATGTCCCCGGCCCCAGAGAACTATTAAAGATAAATCAAATACAATATTAAGAAACTGATCTGAAACCTCACCCATCAAATAAGGTAGTTTGGTTTCAACTCTGCAGAATTAATCCTAGGCTTTTCCTTAACCACTTCCAAATTTGATACTTTTATACTTTCCACGTGATTGAGAGTTGGGGTGTCCATTATCATCCCACTAACATACTTAGCATTTATAAGAGATCTCGGAGGCCAGTTTTTCTATCTCAGTTTTTCTAGTCCACCTTCCACTTCCGATCTCAGGCAGCCACTTTTACTTTCCTGAAAAGCAGGCCCTAGATGTACATATACTGTGTTCTATATTGTCAGATGCCCTTCTCAGTAGAGGCCTTTCAGAGACAGCAACAGAAAAAGTCACCCAAAACTTGTATTTTGTGGTCATGCAGGATCAGAACTTGGGTCACTTCCAACAGCCTCCCGCCACCACCATCACCTCCCTGTCCTTCAATTGTAACACATCTATCATAGTCATAGCTTTTGATATGCACTTACAATAAAGTTTGATCTGCGGTACTGAAAAAAAGGAATTTGAGGGGTGACTGTTGGGCGGTTTTGCAGTGTTCTAAGTCTTTTGTTATCCTTTTTGCCAACGAGCATGTGTTCAGCAAGTAGTCAGCACCACACAAGCATCACTTCTCCCCAAAACAAGGGAACCTGGGGGGCAAAGAATCTTCTATGGGACATGTACAATCTAGTCCCTAACTTTAGGGACACATTATCAAATGCAAGTGCATGTGATTGAGCTCATCAGGGTCACATGTACAAGACAGAGCATCTGCTCCGGGAGTGTGATTTCCTAAAACCCACCTTCTTATCTAAGAGGAAAACATACCCTCCGGGGGACAGAGAGAAGGTGGTGAATCATGATCTTGCCATCCACCTACAGATAACATCACAAAATCTAATCCATGAACCTGAAGAAATGCAGAAACATATGCAACTGTGTGAGAGCTACAGAGCAGAGAGGAACAGGTTAAATAACGCAACAGTTGGAGCCAAAAACTTTTGGTAAAGGCGAAAGTAGCTGAGTAAATACGGTATTCATGTATTACTCCTGCTCAAACAGCCCATCTACTGAAAAACTGGCTGAGAACTATTAGCCACAGTGCACAAGTGAAATCAGCCTCCGATAGCTCAGTCCAGACTGAAGGCTCAGCTCTTTGCAGAGGTGCCCCCAGGAGCTGGGCAGGGGGGTGGCAACTAGACAGGGATGCTTGACTCCATTTTTCTCAGATTCTAAACATGTTTCCAGGGGCCTGGGGCCTCTTAATACCAAGGCACACAAGTCCACGCCACACACAAACTCTGTGTGACTACTTTAATGCTGACTGAAATGTAGTATAATTTTCCTGTCTTTACCTAGGTTTGGTACTTGTAGAGTACTATAATAAACAGTACCTTGAATATCTAAATTTAGAAATAAGACTACAGAAAAACTATGATGATAGAGAGTAGAAGAGATGGACCCTGGGCCCCCAGCTTACTACTACAGGAGTAAAATGATATGTACCCTAAGAAAGCCAACTCCTCCTCCTGCCCTGGAGACTTAGCCAAGCAAAAAGCCAAAGGCACCTTGGGGTGCTGTGGGGTGCTGTGGGGCCAGGTCGAGGAGTCAGCTGGGTGGCAGCACCACCAACTGAGACCTGAGCACCTCACTCCCTTCCACTCATATGTAAGTGACATGTACAGAAGTACCCCAAATCTTAATATTAAAAGTCAGGGAGATAAAGTACCTGTAACATAATTGTAACAGCTATTTAAAATGATACTGATGAAATTTTTAAGAACATGCAGATTCTGATAAAACAATAGCAGTGTTTTTATTTAAAAGCAGATGACATTATACATGCAGGAGGAACTTGATCATGCAAAGAAAAAAGAATTTAGAACAAAATGCTCAAGTATACTATCATCTTCAAAGGTAAGTAGGGTTACTGGTGCATTTTTTTTCCCATCTTTACATTTCTTTGGTACAATCTAAATTTGCTATAAGGAGCAGTACATTGAAAACCTAAAGAAAAAAATAAATACATATTTTTTTAAATGTATAGTGGTGGAAATAGAAGAAACACAGACTGGCCCCCTGGGAATGTTACCGAAGTGAAAGGGTGGGCTGGGTCCGTGCCCAGCAGGGCAGAGTCCTGAGGGTGAGGGGCGAAAGCTCACCCCCGGGAGTGGAGGCGGCGGCGAGGCAGGGGCTGGCTTGTGACTCAGCCCACTGTGCTCTGGGCCCAAGTGTTTGCTCCACACAGGTCTGTCTAATGCAGCTTGCTTCATTCTGCTCAAGGCGGTTTTGAGGTCAGAAATCTAAGTATCTGTGCCTGTGGCCTGGAGGTGGACGCCCCGTTTCTGTAAAACAGTCTGTATGTCCTGAAGTGCCCGAGATTGTAACATCTGACTGGGCCTCTGAGCTGCTAGAATGTCAGCAAAGCTTAAAAGCCCTGCATAAACACAGCCTTCATGCAGGGCCTGGGTCCTCTCTTGACTCTCCACCCCCACCCCATGAAAAGGGGGAATGCTGCACTCATGTGAGAAACCCCAGGGTGCAATCTGGCGGCCCACAGTTTTAACCTACAGAGAAATCTGTGTCAGGCACAATCGGTGTCTTTAGGATATGCGCTCATAGGTGTGTGTGTTATTGGCATTTCAATCTGCCTATTTCTTAGAAGGAAGATGGAATTTAAATTGACTTTATAAATAATTCAGTAGAGTTTCTGGTTTAGTGGACTCTCAAAGTGAAGCAAATGAATAACTGCGCATTTATCTAATCTGCTATGTTAATGTCTTACCTTAGGAAAGCAGCAGATGTTAAACCTTGACAAAACCACAGACAAGTTGCAGCAAGCACCAGTCACTCAAGGACGGCAGACTCTGTCATCACCTAGCTGACGGCGAAGATAACACAAATGAGAAAGAATGCGCGCAGGTATTTACCCATCTTTGTTGAAACTAACCTGAGCTGGATCCTGGAGATGGGGGAACGTACGATAGCTGTGTGCAGGTATGTCTGTCTGACGGCTGCCTATGAGGGTTAGTTAAGATTTTGATGAGATTCTGGGCTTACTGAATATCCTGTATTAACGTTAACACAGCACTGTTGTTACAGTGATGCTGACAAAAGTATGTGTTTAAAGAACGATCTACGGAGCCCTGCTGAACATCATTTAATTCTGGGGACAAGAAGGGTGCTACCACCTGTTTGTAAATGAACGCACTAAGACTTAGGGAGGTTATGTGACTGTCTCAGGCCACACAGCTAATAATAGATGTGAGGCCAGAGCTCATTCCTGTGGGTAGCTATGGAAAGTAACAGATTTTCTAAAGCTCACAAGCCAAAGAAAATAAAGTTAATTGATGTGATTTTTCCCCCCATACAAGGGCTTGAACTCAGGGCATTTGCACTGAGCTACATTTCCTGCGCTCTTTTTAGTCTTTATTTTGAGACAGTCTCACTAAATTACTGAGTTGCCCAGGCTGAGCTCAGTTTTGCAGTACTCCTGCCTCAGCCACCCAGAGTGTTAAGATTGTAGGCCACCATGCCCAGGTTTGCGAGGGTTTTGTTTTTTTTTAAATAACTAAAAGTATATGAGTTTATGTCAGGGTATTCCAAAACTGAAGCAATATCTCACTTACAACAACTCATCCAGTCCAGTGAAGCCAGGCCACAGTTTAACCAGGCAAGAGTGCAGGGAGAGGAGGCCCAGCGATGGGAGGACAGAACAGATCCCACAGTCCTCTGTCACATCCCCTTCCTTACAGGCCTGAGAGTGACTCACTCTCCATTCTTCAGCTGTGTTTTATAGATCTCCACCGCGCATCCTGAGAACATAAGCGGAACACAGCAGAACAGGATATTGTGTACCGGGAAACAAAAGGGTTAGATAGGAAGAGGTTGCATCATTGGGTAACGAAGGGCAAAAGCCCTTGAATGGGGTTGGCAAATACAGCCACGGCCCTGTCATGATGGCTGCTTTTGCAACATAGTGGCAAGGAGCTGAAGAATTGTGCGCGGACTATACGGACCCCAGAGAGTACACTACCTGTCCCTTTACAGAAAATGTGTGTAGACTGACATCAGTCAACTCATTAGTCCAGCTGCTGGACACAATATGCAATACCCACAACTTTAAGCAAGGGAGGTCATTGGTTCACACTTCAAGAGAGTCAGTCCATGGTCACCTGATTCCAAGGTAGGAACAGCATGGCATGGTGGAGCAAAACCGGTCAGCTCATGGCCACTGGGAAGCAGAGCAGGGGAACAGCGCTGGAAACGAGCGGCTTAGGGACCACATGCTGGATAGTACCCAAGGACACACGGCCCACACGGCCTGTCCAGTGTGCTGTGCCAACCCGCCAGGCATTGCTTAGTGCAACGATGCTGGGTTAACGGTCTTAAAATTCCTGCCCCAGAAAAACTCCCCCTCCTGGTAGGAAATGTTAAGATAGTATACTTACATTTTTTAAAATGAATAAATGACATTGTAGAAAACTGAGGATATCCTCAGGGCCAAAAAAAAAAATAAAGTCAGAAAGTGAGACTTCAGAGAGCTAATCAGGCACTACGTAAGAGCAGAGGGCATCTCCCAATCCCTAGTGTGCTACAGCCTTTGGGTTTGAGGGTTACTGTGTTTAACAGACAGAAAACAGAGTCTGTAGAAGGAGGGGACTAAAAACCAGAGCCCATAGTGAAACAGCAATCTATCACACACACACACACACACACACACACACACACACACACGCACCCCTGCTTAGGGTAGGAATCTCTAAGAACTCCCAACCACAAGTTGGCTGCCATGTGAGATTGGGGATAGAGTTTATACTATCTGGGTGGCCCCCAAAATCTAAGCTAAAAGTCATTTAAAGTAGTCCTGCCAGTGCCCCTAGACAGTGGCAAATAAAGTCTCCCGTGAAAACATGACCTGAATAACAAGCCGCCCCCAATTCCCTCCAAACATATAAAGAAACAAATTACCTTCAACCAAAGTCATCCAAACAGCAGAATCAGAATGCAAGGGACTGTGCCTAAAGTACAAAATAAGAATGTTTACTATGTGTAGGAAAATCAAAGGAACGTAACACAAAGTATAACCCGTGAATGAGAGACAACAGGCAGACTGGAAAGATGATTAAATAGAACCCCTGCATGTGACAAATACAGTCACTGGAATAGGAAAGTATGAAACATAAGCAGGAAAAAGAAATACCAGCTGGAGAATTTAAAATTATATATTCAACAATGGAATGTCTTAAATTGGTAAAAATGGATGAGCTGGAAGTATTGGCGGCATAATTTTGAATTTAAAAAATGAAGATGCTGTCCGTAAAGCACTATTGGTCTCTATCTAATTCAGCAGCATAACATATAAGAAAACATAGATGAAAGTCACTTCCACTGGAAACAGATCAGGTTGCAAACATCAGAGTGAGCTCATTAAACAGTTGTGGGAACTGGCCCCCTTATTCGGGGTGCTGAGAGAACCTTTCAGCCCTTCTCAGTGGGAACTCTTTGGTTGGACGCATTCTTAATGCTTAAACAACAGAAAAATGGTAATGTTTTGTAATTGGTCCATCCACTGGCTTTTAGTTCCTAAAGCACTGGGAGAAATTTCCAAAGACTCGAGAGTGGAGAACATTTTCTACAGAAGGGATGTTGGGAAAGGGGCTCCCTGCTCACCCAAATCCTGCTTGCACCCCTGAGAGGCTCCGGCCTGTACTCGCCAGCCTGCCCTTCTCGGTGCTCCCTCTGATGAGATTTCCATTCTCGGTGGAGGAAGGTCCCCACACTGGCACTCCGCTTCGCCTCCTGCTTCCCTTCCTGCCCCGCTGCCTCATTTCTCTTATTCAAGCTAGGCAAGTGCTCTACCACTGAGCTCCATCCCTGTCCTTGTTCAAGTTACTGTATTTTCAGACAAGGCCACACTCAGCTGCACTGGCTGGCCTCAAACTTGGATCTAAACTTTGGGCTAATGAAGGAAATGTTGAGAAGAGTGAAACAGCTTAAAAGATGCAGCAGAAAAACTGGCTGGAGCCGAGGATGCAATGCAAAGAGCGGGTGTGCTGTTCATGGCACCGTGAACCCCGCCTTCCTCCTTCCTGGAAGAACTTAAACCAACTTCAATTGGTCGTCCAGTATCTCACACCCACATACCCTGCAACTTCTTCCCTGAGGAGGTCCGGAAACCCCGAAGTTTCCTTCCATCACTTGAAATCCCTTTTTCCCAACTCAGTGTCTTAGAATCTTATTTGTGCTCCTATTTATTGTCTCCCCAAATTTAAAACCGATTGTATGCTCTGGGGTATGAGTAACTCTGCAAATACTAAAATAAAAAAGACTCCTTACTTGGAAGTGCTTCTCTAGTAGGAAATGAGACTTTGGCCCCACGACCACATTCGCCTCCCAAATGCTCCCCAGACTGTTGGCATTTGTTATCTCAGCGAGACCAGGGACTGGACAGGAAACCACTATTTTTTTACATAGACATTTGACTTAAAATCAGTGTGTTTACGGATATTTTATTCAGCACATTCCTTAAAAAAATTTAAACAAAATAATTAGGAAAGATCTAGAAAAGCTGGTGGAATTTTTTATTTTTTTTAACCTGACATGGAACAGCCAACATGGCAGAGATCAGTTTCTATTCTTCTCAGCCCTTGGTCCTCACTGTAGGAACAAAACCCTAGGAAGAACCTTCGGCCCTAAGTTCTGTCAGGGTCCAAATTGCCCTTCCTTATTCCACACTGACCGAAAGTGACAGCTGGCGAATTAGATGGGGAGAGAAGCTTCAGACGGTGGAGAAAAAATCCTCTCCTTTCTCTGTCTTCAGTTGATGGCTGTTTTCACCACTTGCCAAGACTGGAAAATAGGTCGCTGATGGCTGTGTTTCCCTCCTGAGAAGGGGCAGAGCAGCTATTAGGAAAAGATGCCCACAAGTTCCCCGTGAGACCTCAGCCACCCCAGCAATCCCCGGAACTGCGTGTGTCAGAATCCCAGCAAGAGGGAAAAACTGGCTCTCCATTTGCCGAAAACTAAAGCTAGACCCATCTCTATCACCATGTACTAAATTAAAATCTAAATGGGTCAAAGATCTGAATATTAAAACAGAAACACTAAATCTATTGGAAGACAAATTGGGTAGAAACCTTGGAGACATAGGAGTAGGTAGAGAATTCATGAACAGGACTCAAACCGCACGGGAAATACTTCCCAGAATCAATAACTGGGACCACTTCTTATTAAAAAGTTTCTGCATGTCAAAAGAAATCTCCAGCATAGTGAAAAGAAAACCCACAAACTGGGAAAAGATTTTAGTGAACTCTCTCTCAGACAAGGGACTCTTGTCTAAAACATATAAAGAATTAAAAAAACTCAGACCTCCAAAATTCAAAGATCCAATCCAAAAATGGGCATCTGAGATGAATACGCAATTCTCAGATGAAGAAATGCAAATGGCAAATAAATACATGAAAAAATGCTCATCATCATTGGTCATTAGAGAAATGCAAATTAAAACCACACTGAAATACCATCTCACTCCTGAAAGAATGGCCAGGATCAAGAAAACCAACAACAAATGCTGGAGAGGCTGTGGGGAAAAAGGAACTCTCCTACACTGTTGGTGGGAGTGTAGACTGGTACAGCCTTTGTGGAGGTCTGTCTGGAGATTTCTCAAAAAGCTGGGATTGGAAGTCCCATTTATTCCAGCTATTCCACTTTTAGGGATATTCCCAGAAGAACTGAAAGCATCATACCACAGTGATATATGTGCACCTATGTTTATAGCAGCACAATTTGTAATTGCCAGATCTTGGAAACAACCCAAGTGTCCATCAACTGAGGAATGGATAAAAAAGTTGTGGTATTTCTATACAATGGAATATTATTTAGCTATAAAGAAGGATCACATTGAGATATTTATTAATAAATGGGCACAGCTTGAGACCATACTCATAAGTGAAATAAATAAATCTCGCATATATGAATACCGAATAGTTTCCCTAATGTAAGTAATGATTCAAATATATAAAAATATGTGGTAATCATGATTCCCCATTATGTGGCCTTGAAGCCTTATAAAATTTTCACTTATTAATTAGAAAGGCTTTATTCTGGGCTTCTTGATATAGAAATATTTGAAGCTATAGTATATGAAGTTTTATCCAAATATTTCAAGGAAAAAGACAGACACTATGGTAACTACTATTCTTTAAAAAAATTATTTAGTTATTTCTTATGTTTATTTTAATTAAGGGGAAAAATTAAAAAAATTAGGATATATAATAGTAACTCTTTTTGATTTCCTATTAACTTGTTTTGAAGTCCTGTAATACTCCCATGATCTTGTTTTGACTGATTAGACTCTGTTCCATTCTGTGCGATAGTATCAAGTTTGAGGGTATAGGCAACTACTTTGAAGGCAATAAGATTCACTAAGATGCCCATTCTGGTTTGACTATTGTCTCCTTTGGAAGTCCTGTAATGTTTACAATGCCTAAGTTTTATTGGTCTTGTTCTCTACTGTTTTGTCCAACTTTATAATATCTAATGAGATAAACAATTCTTTTTAAGGAAACAAGAGACAACATTGATAACCATTGTTAATAACCTTGTACTCTGTTCTACATCATGTGCTATGTTTATCCTTGGTTTTGACTGACAGCTTTGTTTTGCCATATTTGACTTTATTCTCTCCCCCCTAAAAAAGTAATAAGAACTAAGGAGTAATAAAATCCAAAATGTGTAAATTTTGTTGTATAAAAGAGAGGGGGAAAAAAAAGAGCTCTAACGTATATAACAGCAAGTGTGTTTAGGGGTGTTAAATAGCTGACTATATTAATGTTTTTGGATCATTGAACACAGCTGTTTGCAGTCTCTCTGTTTGAATGTCTACTTTGTATTCTTTGATACTGTGATGTGAGCAACTATTTCCAAGATGATAATATGTAATCTATTAATAGGTGATTTCTTACTGTTATTTTTTTTTTGTAGTTCTGTATTATGTGTAACCTTACACCACTTTGTTTTGTTTTGTGTTTTTCTCTTTTTCCTCTTAAATAAAATAAAATAAAGAATCCCAGCAAGAGGCAAAAGGTTCTGGGCAACTTACAAGCGGGGCTGGCGCTGTTATCTAGTTACTGCATAAAAAACCCTCTAAAATCAGATGGCTTATTTCTTCGTTTGCCCGAGTTGCCTGGGTGCCTATTCTGCAGGTCCAATGATTACACAAGTAGCTGCTAGTCTGGGGGGGGTCACCAGAGGCCCCCGTGGAGATGTGGGGCTATGTCCCCAGGGCCAGCTACTTCCTCATGAATGTATAAGGCTCCCCTGGGAGCCACGGCAGACTAAGAGGTGCCTGAGGCCCTGCAGCACCATTTCTGCCAGTCCCATCACAGGTCCCAACAGCTTGTGCAGCTGGGGCTGGGTGTGGGAGGAGGGGGAGGGCACCGAGCTCTGTGTCCCAATGGAGCCAGGAAGAAAGCACCAGAAAGCAGGAAGCAGACTGTGCAGGAGGACTGGGTGACCAGCCCCTCTGCCTGAAGGGACCGGTCAGGATTGTCACCAGAGCCCTTAGGGAAGAGGTCCCCGCAAGAGCCAAGCCCAGACAGCAAAGAGCTGCTGGAAGCATGTGCTGAACCAGGACACCGTGGCTCCACCCTCCTCCTGTCCCCCAGCCTGAGCCCAGCGGGCAAGTGTGAGGAAAGCCAGACAGATGGCCAGGGGGCTGGGTGGCCTTCCAGGGGGCTGGGTGGCCTTCCAGGGGGCTGGGTGGCCCTCGAGGACCAGAGCAGGGAGGAGAACAGACCCAGTGGGGAAGTGGGCAGTGGCCAGCTCTATCACACTACCTCACCTGGTGGAAATTCAGGGGTGTTGTGTTTCATTCTGCCTTTTTCTTTGACTCAAAATATGCTCCCACTGCCGAACCCCTTTTCCATCCCAAGTGGTCTCCACGCGGGCTGCACGCTCACCCCTTCCCACAGCAGCTCAGGGCTCTGAACAGCTGTGACTGCTGGAAAGCTCTTTGTAACCACACTGGATCTTCCCTCCCTGCGATTTCGCGGACTGGCTTTGGTCTCCTGGGGTGTTGGGGGACACGCCCACTCTGCATTTCTAAACTGGCCTCCAGGTACTTGAGCCTGTGCCCTGAGCCTTCCTTTCTGCTGCTAAGGCAGCACCGGCTTACTCAGTGTTCAAAGGAAGATGCCAGCTCCCCTCTGCACCCCGCTGTAGCTTTCTACCCCTCTCCCCTCCAGGGCTCTAGGGCTCCTTCTTAAAGGAATCGCACAGTGTGTGTTGAATGAAGACTGAGCAGTGGCTGGGGGTGGACGCCTCAGTAGATCCCTGAGTGATCAAAGCCAAGATAGGAATTATTTTGCTTTTACCGTTCAGGAATTTCAATGTCAAAAAGGAAGAAGAATGAAGAAATTAAAATTTCAGTATTCTTTTTTGAAAATTTGAGAAACTGTAAAGTGAATAGCACATGGTTAAAATTAAGCTTAAATATTTAAGAACAAACCTTTGGAGACGTTATGCTTCAAAGCCAGTCACGGGTGCTATGTGTCTTTTAAATTTCCAATAAATTCTAACTAGCTATAGTCTTACTTTAATTTTATTTATTTATTTATTTATTTATTTTTGTACCAGGAATCAAACTCATGACCTTGCAATTGTCAGCCAGATGCTGGGCCTTTGAGTACAGCCTTACATTTTTAAATGCATTTAGGTATAAAGTTTTAGCTAGTTATGATGATACATGCCTATCACTCAGGAAGCTGAGGCAGGAGAATCACTGTGAGTTTGAGGCCAGCCTGTACTGCATAAGCAAGTTCAAGACCAGCTAGGACTATACAGGAGACCCTGCTTTAAAAAAAAGAAAGAAAGAAAGACAAAATTTTTAGATAAAAATAGCAACTTTCTTTGATTTATGGGAAACTCTGGAGAAGCCTGGTGAAATGAGATGTTTTATCCATTATATCAAGGGACAAAAATTTAGGAGACACACATATCGCTGTGCTTGATATAATGTGGATCTCTTAAGAGGAATCTCACCTGGACGTAGATTATTTTTTTTTCCTATCCTTCTTCAGATTTAGAAAAGAAGATTTAATAGACAAGAAATAGCTAATTAATGGAATCAATTAGAAGATCAAGCCACTGCCATTAAAATGAAACCCCTGAGTAAGAACACGCACGCACCATGGTTGGGCAGAGCCAGAGTGTGAAGGCTATGCCTGTGTGTGCGGCCTGGCTTGTGCTACACAAATGGCACAGCTGTACCGTGAGCTACAAAGGGGCCCCTCTCCTTCCCTCCCGACCCCCTGTGCTCACCAAGAGCTGCCAGTGTGGCTGCCAGAAGGGACCAGGTGGAGAAAGGCCACCGGGCGCCTCTTCACAACAGAAAGATGAGAGGAGAGAAGCCTCGGTTTCAGGAACCTTCCCTCTGGCCTCTTTCCTCTTTCCTAACTTAAAAAGGATTGGTGCACATGGCATGGGAGAATCTAAAGGCATCTCTGGTTACCAATAATCGTTTCAGTCAGGTGAGCCTAAACATTTGAAGAAAGGTCTCTGTCACCTGGAAGGAACAGGGATGGAGGTCGTGGACTGGACTGTCCTGTGCACGCCACTTATTTAAATTAGCTTGCACGTGCAAAACCGTTACTCTATGCTGAACAAAATGTATACAATTGAAAATGGGACTTGTGCTTACCTCCACTTTCTTACACACTCATTCTCATGACCACGGGATTTTATTTTCCCCAAAGGACATTGGAACAGTAGTCAAAGAGATAAGAATTGAACTCCTTTTCATAGCTTGTAGTTTGCTTTAAAATTGCCTGCTTATTTTTAAGACTAGCCGTCAAGTTCTTACTGTTTTATTATAAAAGAGTAGATTGTCTCATACTGTTACTGTTCAGGTATGCTGTCCTTCAGAGAGGTTATCTGAAGGGAGTCTGGTGTCACATTTAAAATAAGACGTAACACACGTCTCCATTGCCATAGGAAAGAGGAGCTGCGGGGCCGTTCCTATTAAGGCTGAATCACTAAAAACAAAAGTAGGATTTAAGAGTTCAACAAAGGGCTTCAAGTTTACACAAAAATACAAGATTTGTTAAGATGTATGTTATTGAAGAAAATTGTGTAATCTATTTTCCTGCAGGTCCTAAAGAATAGAAGGAAACCTTTCTATAGGAAGGACCGCCCCAGACATTTCCTTTGATGTATACAATTGTGAGGCGCCAGTGCTGAGGTTTCTACAAACCTCCTCAATGAATGGTGCATAAAACGACTCACAGATAAAATGATTCAGGGAGTGAAAAAATTTCAAAGTCAAAGTTCTTTGCTCCAATGTTAAGGACGAACCATTCCAGCTGTCCTATGTGGACACTGACTTTTGACTTTGATATGTGATAGACAGTGTTACAAGCAGGATTTTTCATTACAGTAGTAACCTTTGGTTGTTCTTTCTTTCCAGGGATCAAATACCATACATGCAAGAGGTCAGGGGATGTGGGAATGGTCAAAGTGGGAAGAGTTTCTAGGAAGACTGACTGAGTTTGGCAGAGTCAGGAAAATCCCCAGGCAGCAGGAAATCACATTCATCCTAGAAACCAAGTGAAAGAGTGTGATAAACCCGCAGACTTGCTGTACTGCGGCTTGGTGAGTTAGGAAGTCCTGATGTGCTTTGTAAGGATACCTGGCTGTGTTTCCTACAGTCTGGTATTTAAATAGTTTAAACTGTCTTAAATTTTATGGGTAGAAAATTCTCATTCCTCAGTCATCCTAACTTTTTACTTGCTGCATTCACTGTTCAAAATACAACCAAAGCAAGATTCAGCAAAACAATACCTCTTATACTTTGCAAAATGATTTGACAATGTGTATCAAAGGCTCTCTGAGAAGCTGGCATTTCACTGTTGAACCTGTATACTGAGAAAATAATCTTAAATATGGGGGGAGCTATGTGAACAATTCATTGCAGCACTCTTTATATTAAAAAATGTAAATAAATTTAAAAACCCAGTTAAACACATGGTATGATGCTACCCATCTGAGTGCTTGTTTGCAAATGATGTAAAGAAGTAATAGCTTGTTAAGCAAGAAAGGAACGTACTGAAAGGAAGTTATTAGCACATGGTATCCCCTCAGTGACACTCAGGTCAGGGTAGCAGTGGGGCTCCGCTGGACATTTCACCGTCCCAGCGACTTCCAACTGAGTCTGCATCTTGTGACAGAGTCTTAGGATGACTCCGATGACTCCGTATCTCCAGGAGAAGCTTCTGATAGGCTGAGCCTCTTCATGTGCGGTGGCTGCCTCCAAGCAGAGAGAAGGTCTTGCCCCTCTGAGTTTTGCTAGTGTCTGTGAGCAGGGTCGGCGTGGGGTTTGCCTGCATCTGCCTTTGAAATCCTCCAAAGTAAGAAAGATTTGATGCCAGGCATCAAAAAGTTACAAGTTTCCATCAAAGTCTCTTTGACTTTCAGCTAATACATTTGTCAGATTTCCGCTTTTAAAATAAAAACATCTCAAATTTATCTGCTATAAATTGACACCTATTACATGAGAAGTCTGCAAAGGATTTCACATAGTATGCCACCTCTAGCAGATATTTAATAAGGAGGAATAGCAAAAATTTTAGAAATAAAAATAAATGCTTCCACTAAAGAAAATCACTCAGCCAAATTGAAAGCCCTGCCACCCCAACTTCGAAGGAAACCAGCCCTACAGTGTCATCCATCGCTGCGTGTGCCCAGCTCTAGGGCCATCGTCTCCAGCTGGACGCTGACCCTGTATACTTAGTGTGCACTTCGGTCTGGATATAATGCAATTTATATCCTAGGGGGGCTAAGAAGCAGCGAGAGAAAGGAGGAGCCAGGAGAAGACCACACCCTTCTAGGCCACGCCCCCAGCAACCCACAGCCAACCAGACTCCGCCTCCTGGCAACAAAACAGCCATAGCCAATGATCTTCCACACAGATGAGAATTTGGGAGGGCATTCTAGATCTAAACCGTGACACTGAGGAAGAGATTGAGGCTACGGACTGTTCCTACACCTTGTCAAGAGCTGCTGCTGAGTTGTATGACCTGCTTTCTTTACCATATGTTCTGCGTTCCTCCTGCCTTCTACAGCGTCTCTCGCACAGGTCCTATGACCCTAACCTTCTTTCCTGAGGACTCTGAGCCTTTGCACACGCGGGACAGAGGGCTCTGACGTTTTGTTTTCCTGCGGAGGTTGCAGTGCGATGTCCCCGAGTCCCTGCAGCTTTGCTTCCATTCAAGAGCCGGGATCAATGCTCCAGCCAGCGTTGTAACCCCCTCCTTCTTTCTTACCTGTTGATCTTGTAAAGTGTTGAACCGAATGGTGCTGAATCTTGCTATATATTCCAATTCAATGGAAGAAGTGCTATACTACCTGGTAAAAACATACTTCCTTACAGACCGGAGCCCGAAATCACAGGCACAGGAAGGGCATTTTTGTCACTAAATCACCGGGATATAATTGCGAGCAGCGTCACATGTATTTCCATTCTGGGTTTCAGATCCAAGCGTTCTGCCTACAGGTTGCTCCATCACTATAGAAAGCACGGCTCTGTCTCCCAACTAAAAAAAGAGTTGATGTGAGCAGCAAAAACCAAAAAATTAGATCATGTAAACCGTGTACAGATGTAAAGCACCTCGCCGGAGTGAGACCCACTTGTTAAAGGCGGGTGGTCCCAACCTACAGTGCTGGGCCTCCTGGGAGGAAGTGAGGTCATGGAGTCTTGCCCTTTGGGATCCCACCCTGTTTTGGTTTTATTTTTGTTTCCTGGCCTTTAGGAGTTGACCAGGCTTCCTCTGTCACTTGCCCCATGATGTGTAAAGCAAAGGGTCAAGCTATCATGAACTGAAACCAGATGAAACTGAGTCAAAATAAAGGTTTACTTATTTTAAGTTGATTATCTTGGTTATTTTGTCAGAGGAACAGAAAGCTAACACACACCTATACATGGTACATAGTCGACAATCCGATGCAAAGATAGGATTTAGTTCTTCTGTGAACTCTTTCAACACATCAGCATGCATGTTTCCAGTACCTGTGCTCCAGCCATTCCAGGAGTTGCCTGAATTTGACTTGGCTGAAAACCACATGCACCCAGCCTGGGAGATCTGGTGCGGTGTGTGAGGAACCAGCACAGAGACTTCCGTGCTGCAGCCAAAGCATCTCAGAGCAGGGGATGGAAGAGGGGCAGCAGGGAGAGAGCCAGGCTGTGAGATGAGCGGTGGCTGGGCCTGAGGCCTGAGACTGGAGGGCGGCACTAGGGCATGGTGTGGCTGGCGGGGTGAGCTGGCAGCTCTAGCCCAGGGCAGCTTTTGGAACTCAGTGAGTCCCAGCAGAAAATCAGCAGAAACATGAAGAGACAAGCTGCCCGTGAGGGAGGTGGTGTGCCCCGTGAAGGAAACGGTCCCGTCTCACCTAGGTCAGAAGCAGGGCCAGCGCAGGGCAGCCCAGCGCCACAAAGAACAATTAGGCAAAAACTCCACCGCAGCAAAATAATGGAAATTCAAAAGCAGATCCTGCCAGGACCTGTGAGCCTGCAGCCGGCACAGGCTGCAAACTGCTGTCCCTTACCATCCTCCCCTTCTTTTTTTTTTTTTTTTTTTTTTTTTTTGCTAAAAGAAGACCCCTTATTTTAACTGGGCACACAGCAGCTGAGCTAGGGAGGCCGTGGTTCAGACTCTCTTGCAGTTCAGTTGACCATGTGGCTAAGTTCTGACCAACAGGATGCAAGTGTGAGTGCTACGTGCAAAGCCAGGAGAAAAGCTTTCGGGGCTGTTTGCTCTCTGGCAGGCAGAATGACAGCAGCCACCACCCTACCCCCCCCCCCCAGTCTGTGTGCTCATCTCCAGAACCTGTGGGCGTGTTAGGCTAAATAGCCAGGAGCCTTGAAGTCACAGGTGGAAGGTGCTAGTAGCTTCCCTGGAGAGGAGAATAGCCTGGCTCAGCCAGCTCGGCCCAATGCAATCAAAGGGTCTTTAAAACGGAAGCCTGAGGCAAAGGACTGCGGAGTCAGAGAAGGCATTGTGAAGAGGACCTGGGCTGAGGCTGCTGCTTTCAAAGGAGTTTCTAGAAGCTGGAAAACTCCATGAGAGGTTCCTACACCCCAAGCTTTCACAGCAGAACGGAGCCATACCTTGACGCCAGCCTGCCAGCCTCTGTTGAATTTCTACAGAACCGTAAGTTACGTTTGTGATGTTTGAAGTCCCTAATTTATTACTGCAGCCGTAGGCAATCAATACCCCTCCATTTGTTTTTATTGTCCCCTCAACTGGCCTGGAATATGGTTCATTATAACCACACGAGGACAACACTGCTGCAACTAGAAGAAACTTAGGTTGCTGATGCCAGTGAGGGTCCCAGAAGGAGAGAGGGTTCATAGCTGGGACACCTCAGTGGGGGGCTGTTTAAAGATGTGGGTGAGTACAGAAAGCCATCTGGGATTATGGCAGCCTCCACATGTGGGTAACGTGAAACCCGTGACTGTGCGCAGGGCTACCAAAGGGAGCTGTGATCTTTGGCCACTAGACCTAGGTAAGTGTGACACCTGATACCTGGCAGGGCCCCTAGGGACAAGAGTGCTCTGATGTCCGCAGGGGATTTAGCTCAGTGGCATAAGCCCCTGCCTTGCAAGTGCGTGGTGGTCGTCGTGAGTTCGATCCATGGTACAAAAAAAAAGTGCTCTGACGTCACTCTGCCTTGCTGTCCAATCTCTTGCTGGTTGATGGCCCCACACAGTCTTCTGAGGCACAGAGCAGGGGACAGGTAGAGGCAGAGTGGCCCAAGGACCCTGTGTGTGCCTGACTCCCTGGATGGCCTGCAGGCTTAAAGTTGTACCTGACAGAAAAGCAGACCTCGTCTAAGTCCTGGTGATTCTAGTTTCTCTTACGGCAGCTGCACCAACATCCCCATTAGTACCTGAGACCACCAGGGAGCCCCAAATCCTCTCCAGCCCACTACAGTGGTCCTCTCTTCCCTGCAGTGTGGAGACTGGGACCACGGGCCAGGTGACAAGGGCAAATCCTGGTTTGCCCTGCATGACACTAGGTAAGTCACTCTCTCTGAATCCCAAATCGTCCACTCTTCAGCTACAAAATGCTTAGTGTACCTCATCTACTTCTGGGGTCACTGAGCTCATTCACACCAAAGGCTTTGAGACCTGTGAGGCGCACATTAGTATGACACGGTGTAAATTATACATGCGGTCCCCTCTGCACCTCTGGCCATGTGGCCCTAGCTGTCTTGCAGTCATGGCCTCTATCTGTCCTTCAAATGCAGCCTGGCCTCACAGAAGGCCCTGAAGTCTTCTCTGAGGAACCTTCCCTGTCTGACCAGAGAGGTAAGTCCCTAAAGGCAACAGAGCACATCCTCCAAGGATTTATCCCTGCGTGGAGGCAGCGCTCCAAATACTGTCCTATGAAACCACTTCGCCCCTCTGAAAGTGTAATCGAGAACAAGTCCAGTCTTTATCTCCACACTGAGTGAGAGGGCATCAAATGGGAACTGGGAATGGAATCTATACCTAAGATGTGAAGTCTCTTCCTGTTCTCTCAATAACTGCCATGCCTTGGGGTCTCATTAAAACTCCTGTCCCCTCTTCTGGAAGCTCCTTCTGCTCCCCACCTGAAGCCCGGCAGCACCTCGTCCTCTTGCTCCCCCTCCTCCCTCTGATGGACCCTCTTCCCTTTGCTCTGGGTTGTTCTCCCCTGCCATATAATTTTGTTTTGTTGACCCAGGGTCTCAGTGTGTAGTTCAGGGAGGCCTTGAACTTACAGTGATCATCCCTCCTCTCTGTCCTGCCATGTGGGTTCCAGGTGACCAAAGCTGTTTTCCAAGTCACTAGGCCATGAATTAGGCTGAGTTGCTCCTCCTCGACGGTGGGGTGGCCCTGCCTCAGCCAGGGAACAGCTACCTAGCCAAGCAGAGCTCCCCAAGCCAAAGGCAGGGCGGCCTCTCCTCTCCCTCCTGTTAGACTTTGTCCAAAAGGCTGACTGCATTAAAAATTGAAGGGCATATGTGAAAGCATTTATAGATATAAAAGCTTAGATTTATGTATCAGGCTTAATGTAAAATTTATACCTACAAATACGACATGCAGGCTTCTCGGGAGTCCTGTACCATTAAGTAAATCAGTTCAACAAACCCTGCTGAGTCCACACACCACACACCTGCTCCCTGCCTCTCTCGCCTTCCTACAAAGCGAGCCTGAGTCAAGAGCAACCCTTTTGCAGTCACTTTCCACCATGGACCAAACTCTTTCCCTGCCCTAATGCAGTGCTTGTGAGCAGTGGAGAATCCAAGCAGGGTGGTGGCACCTTAGCCTGGGGAGTTTTCCATCGCAAGCTCTGAGGGGAGCCTGGCTGATCTTTGATGCTCCTGCCCACTCCCTCTGCTGTTTCTCCCCCTTTGTAAGAAGGCAGGAGAAAAGGTGCCTGTCTTTTTTTCTTCCTGCAACAAAAAGCACCCTGAGCAAGACTTCTGTTAACACCTGCTCATCTGTCTAACGGCACCTCACATTTCTCTCATGTACGCTGTGCTTTGTATCAGGCAGGTCTGGGACTTGGCAGCTCTGACATATTTCCTACTTATTATGGTTTGTCTAACAGCAAACACCAAAGACTAAGTAAGCAGAGGAGGTGGCTGCATTTTCCTACACTCACTGGGTGGCAACCAGCTAAGGGTGGAGTCTGTACTGCTATATGGGAAAGAAACTCCCAAGCTACTAGATGTCTGATGCAAGTTCATGTTCTCTGAAATCGAAGAATGAATTTTAGGAACAGTGGAGGTTAAGAGTAGAATATATTTATTGAGAAAAAGAAAGCTTTTGTCTGAAAGAAGAGACACAGAAGGGTCCCGAGTGGGTTGCCAAAGACATTGCCTTTTCTAGAGATTTTATAGAGCCAAACCACGAGGTGAAGTGTAGGCCATGGCACACTCCTAGACTCCCAGCACTCAGGAGGCTGAGGCAGGAGGATCAAGACCAGCCTGGGCCACAAAGTGAGCCCAAGGCCAGCCTGAAGTGCATAGTGAGACCCTGTCTCAAAAAGACAAAAATAGTGTGGTGAGTCCGAGGTGGGGAAACATGGGAACTTGCAAGGTACTCATGAGCTGGGTCAGAATTATGGTCAACCAATAGGATTACAAGTGTAATTGCTCAGGTAAAATTGATTAAATCAGGATCAAATGGGAAAAGGTCACGTAGCAGGCAGGCCTTTACCTGTAGGGTTGGGTTAGTGGCTTCCTCTGGCTTCCTCAACGTGATTAATATCCATCCCTGATGCTTATACTTAGGTGCGGCTACGTTTATTTTGTTCTTTGTCTTGATTGGCCCACAGCAGAGGTGTTTGTTTTCCCCCATAGTTGCAAGGTATCTGGTCTTCTGCATTGGCTCCTTAGAGGACTCAGTCCTATCTGCTGCCTATAATATTTCTAACTCGCCCAGTTGCCTGTAACAATACTGTATGACAGACATCCCCACCTGGCACCAAGACTCCACCTTGCCCGCAGCACTGGGACCCCTTACAGTGAAGGCTTTGACATGCTTGGCCCACACACTACTCCCCGTGTATGTGTCAGTGTCAGCGTGTGTGGGGACACCTTGAAATCTATGTGCTGAAGATTAGCTTTGAAGATATAGATATAAAACGAGAGGAAAGCTCTAAACGCAGCTGGGTAGACTTAGCGTTAGCGTCCTCATGTGAGTTTTCTTTGAGTCTCCCTCAGACTGGAAGCCAAAAGCACCAAAATGCAAGAGAACTAAAGGATTTCCTAAACCATGCCCACACTTTGTGACGATTACTGAGGTTAGGTTAGCAGGGCCACAGAGCTTGTGTGTGTGTTGGGTGGGGGATGCCCAGGCAGATTCGATACAGAGTCTGGTCCATCATGATATCCGTTCTGTCCCTTCCTCTGCATCCTTTCTTTAGGCTTTTAACTGGTCTTGAGCTCAACCGAATGGGTCACCAGATAAAGCAAACTGTTTCATTAAAGTGTGAATGGCCTGTGTTATAAGTTAAATATTTTAAATAATAAATTTCAAAGGAAGTAGTTTTGTTTAAAAGAAGTCTTAAGCCCAAAACTAGCAAACCAAATAGAAACAGTTTACTTCTGAGATATTATAGGACAAAAGTATATAGTCTTTTGGGACTAGTATACCTTTTGAAGAGAGCTAAACAAACATACAGATGTAGTTATTTAAGTATGTTCAGTTGAGTTCTTTTAGGAGTTCTCAAAAATTTCCATGTTATGTTTTGTTTTTGAGACAGGGTCTTGATATGCAGTTCAGACTGGCCTTGAACTCACTATGAAACCCAGGCTGGCCTCTAACTCATGATAATCCTCCTGCGTCAACCACCCGAGTCCTGGGTGATAGGTGTGCACCAGCACACCTAGCCATTGTGTTTTTAAAAATAAGATGACTTACAGTAACAAAGCTGGCCAAATTTTATTCCACACTTTGTATTACAAAATGTATTTATTCAACAAAATTCATTTGATTAGGAAAGCAAAAATATATTTAATTTCTGAAAGAACTATTTGGTTGGGAATCCTCAATCTATATGATACACACAGCCAATTTTCCAGGGGATGCAATGTCCAACCCCAATGATTACTCTGTTAAAGTGAGTAACTCAAACCTTTCTCCTGAACCTGTTTATTGAACCATCTAAAGGAATTGTGTTATTATGGACTTTCTAGAAAGAATTAGAAATGGAAGTTACATGGCGCCTGCAAATTTAACAACAAAACTAGTGTTTAAAGAATCGCAGAGACCCGCACTATGGGAAGAAGCTCCGTGTTTGGGAAGGCTGTATAAACATTCCCTATCTAAAGATAAACACTCGGGGATCTTTACGACATTCAGGCTGAGCTCTGTGTTGGCCTCGCTGTTTTGACTCATCTGGCAACAGCAATATATGAATGGAAAAGGTCAAATATCCAGCATTAAGACCATAATTGCTTTCACTTGGAAGCAGGAAATCCAACATTTTCTGGACAAAAAAGTCAATCTCTTTAAATAATGAGAGATACGATTTTTTTTTTCAGTGCCTGGGGTTGAACCCAGGGCCTACATGTATGCTAAGCAGGCTCTCTTATCACTGAGCTACACTCCCAGCCCCAGATACAATGTTTTAAACAATAACTTTGATCTTTCTAAAATCTAGTTTTGTTCAACCCATGAAATCACCAACAAATGTGTGCACTTTTCTAAATTTTCCCCTGAAAACTTGGGGAGAAAAGGATACCGTTTACCATACTTTGAAAGGTAAAGGCAAAGAAAGTTATTAATAAAGTAATCATGGCTATTATAATATCACTTTCAAACCCAGACCACAGAATTCCTGCTCAACCTAAACAAACTCAGGTTTCTCTAAATTATGAACATATTTTTAAGGAACATCAGCAAGCTTGATGATGCGTTCCTAGGTTTAGCTGTCGGAAGACAAACTGTCTACTAAGATGTAAGCTTTGCCCAGTATCTCTGTCTACACTGCAGACTCTGTTGAAGTGAATTTCACTATTTTTTTATTGGTACCAGGAACTGAACTCAGGACCTTGTGCTTACTAGACAAGCACTTATGCCACTGAGCTATATCCCTGGCTGTGAACTTCACTTCTAAGCATAAAAGATTTCAGAGAATGCACTTCAGGGAGCTCTCTTTATTTTGAAGTAATACTTCATTAGAAAAAGTGCTATAGATGTTCGCTGTAGAAAAAAATTATAAAATAAGGGAAAAAACTATTTTTAACTAGATAATTCCCGGGGGTTCTTTTTGATCTTGAGAATTACATGTCTGTGCATGGTGTGTATATTGTATTATACGTTTTCCATAACTGCAGTCTATCCACAGTTGTGTCATACAACTAGGCCCCATCTTTTGAGCTCACTGCTTGGTATTCCAGTACGTGGGTCTCAGGTTATTTTTACTAATTCTCTAGTGATGGTCCTTTTGAATTACTTCCAGTTTTTCTATAATACTGTAAACATTTTTAGATGCAAACGTTGGTCCATTTTCTCAGACTCAAAATTATGCATATTTTAAATTAATACACATTTCATATTCCCCTGTTAGGGGCATAGTTTTACCTTCTCGATAATTATGCCAGGATCCTTCTGCACCTCCTTACAGCTGAGGCAACTAAGACTGGGGACGGTGACTTTCCACGGTGGTGTCACCACTTGAGCTTCCAACCTGACGGTCACTTCCTGGTATTTTCATGTAGGTTACATTCTCCTCCTTACAGCACGGATTCACCACTGAACAAGTGCATTGTGAACTACTCCTTTATGTATTAGTGCTTCTTGCGTCTAAATCACAGCTAACTCTTCTTTTTTCCCATTACTTCCTGCTGCATGAAGTGAAAAGCGCTGTGTGCTTTTTATAGCACTAATGCCCGTTGCTCTGGCCAGAGAATCCTCTGTGAATGATTTCTCCCCAGAACACGAGGAGTTCAGCCCTAGCCATTTATTGCTGGTGCCTGAATGATGGCCAGTGTCTGAGGAGCACCCGCCAGGTGGTCACTCTGAGCTCAGTGCTGGGGGCTGACACTTGCTATATAGCTCGTAAGAAATCCGTATTCGTGCACTAGCATTTATTTTGCAGCTACTCACTGCACACCTACAGTGTGCTACATTGTGCTACTGCCAGAGTCAGCAGTGAGCGTGAAAGGAGGGGTGCCTGCTTCAAGGCATGTGTTCCAGAACAATCTAGAAATCCAGAACAGTCAAGTACTGTACCTGGGCCTCAGATTAAAGGCTCCCGTGTGAAGAGCCATCAGAACTGAGCTACAGACTAAGGGAAAGCAAGCTTGACAGGGGAGGGGGCAGTGACTCAGACCCCAGGAGCAGGGGAAGCCAGATGCAGGGTGTGAGCTTTGCAAGTGGTGAGCATGCGCAGACAGAGCTGGGGGCGGGGTTTGAAGGGCTGGGAATACAGAGACGGAAGTGAGCTTGTAGGGGGGCCGGGTACCCTAGAGCCAGGCTGTGGCTGAAGCATCTGGGCTTTGTGCCTGCCCCGCAGGTAAGGAAACTGAGGCACAGGCTTACACCACGGCCGCTGTGTTCAGTGAAGCCTTCAATGCCTGGTGACTTAATTCCATGGGCCTCTGAATTTTTACCTCAAAGAAAAAACACAGGCTTAGTAAGCTTTTACAGCCCACTGTTTCCAAAATATAACAAGTATCTGTACTTCAAAACAGACCTTTTGCTTAGAATTTTTGTTTTGAATTATACCAGTATTGTGGGTTTTTTTAAAAAAAATAAAATACAAATAAAGCAAGAATCCCCTCGAGCTCTGACCCCTCCACAGCCCTATAGTCCCTGCCCTTACCGTGCTGCTTTCTAGAACTGTATCACCGTTTATTTCTGTTTATTTGAATGTGTGTTTGACTTTATAGAAATGGAAAATTACGTTTCAGGGGCTGGTGTTTTACGCAACGGTAAAGCACTTGCCCTGCTGTTTGATCTGTAACCCTGACAGAGATTTTCCATCACCTTCTTAACTCTGGTTTGTTTTACCAATAGTGTATTACTTCAGCCAGCCCTGGTCTTCCTTAAATGTGAGGGATCTCTGCCTCGGTTAGAGACTGCAGATGTCCAAGAAATGCTTGCAGAGGGATGCAAGCTGCGTTGTTGATGAGGGTGAGTTGCTATTTAGGTAGGCAGGTGGGACCACAACAGGCGAAAGCCAGCCCAGCAGAGGTCACTGTCACTGCCCAGACTATCGTCCTCTTGGTAGATGACTGGATGTCAGGCCTGCATCTTGTGATTTCCAAAGGAGACCACCGAGGAATCCTCTAATGACAGGTGCCCCCTAGGAGGGAGGGATGCTAATGCGGGCGTTTGATTAACCATGCTGAAGACAGCAAACTTGTCCTTTGGCTGGCAAAAAGCTGACAGTTTGAAACAGCATCCAGGCCGGAGTGGGCCCCAGTGCTGACTTGTTCCTGGTGTGCTGAGAACAGCTGCTCGGAGTGCTGGCCTGGCCTTCATAAATCTCAGCGGCAGCAGGCACACCAGCCCAGGAAATAGACACGCTCTTTTTCGAGGAGGGCGCAGGCCTTTTGTTTCAGATGCACTGCAGTTGCTGAGCAAACTCATCTAGAGCGTGCGGCCTTCCCAGTGGGGAGGGGGGTTCTCCCGGCCTTTGTGAGCTTCTGAGATGGGCTCAGAGCAAAGATCCTGTTGTCTCAGGCTGTGGACACTGAGCTGGGAATTGGGATCTGCACTCAGCACAAGCCATGGACACAGTGGCGAGGGTTTAACCCAGTTTCCTGGGCACCCTAGGTAATAATTAACCCAGAACTTCCCACATTGTCTAATCTACTCTTGCTACAAACCTATTACTTTGAACCTCCAGTACAATGGGGCCTGACCCTTACGAGGGTTAAAAATAAGGTTAAATAAGAAGCACTTTTACCCTGTATATATTTCCTAGATCCTTGCTTGGTAGGAAAACTGACCTTGACCTTTCAAATAGAGAATGATGAAGTCTGGATGAAAAAGCAGAGAGAAAAAAGCACAAAGGAAGCCCTAAAAATTTGGAATATAGCTGGACCTGGTGGTGCACACCTATAATCTCAGCCCTCTGGGAGGCTGAGGCAGGAGGCCTGCAAGTTTGAGCCCAGCCTGGGAAATTGGCTCAAAAACTAAGAAATGGGCTAGGACTATAGCTCAGTGCAAAGGTCCTGGGTTGAATCCCCAGTAACAAACAAACAAAATGCCTGAAATATTGAAAACTAAAGAAAGTCTTATTGTTTTCCTCTGGCTTTTACTGGACCTTAACATCTATGCAAAACTTGAAGAAAGCGCGTGCCACTCACTGAGGTAAAACATTTTAAATCATTAAGATTTTAAGTGAAGTATTTTAAGGGATAAACTGAGTTTTAATTAAGAGTGTTTTCCCCTACAATTTAGTATTGAGCACTGAGTGCTAGCTATATTCTCTGACATGGATGTTTTTCAGGTACACGTAGTAACGCCCACATGAGCAAAAATCTAAGGTGCCAACAAAATTATGCCTGGGTTGTTAGTTAGTAGTCAAGTCTGAAGTTGTTTGACTGTGACTACATTTAAATCAATTCTGCTATTCATCTAGCAATATTTTCCTTGAGGGCTGGGGATTTAGCTCAGCAGCATGAGTGCCTGTCTTGCAAATGCATGGTCATGAGTTCAATCCCTGCTACCAGTAAAAAAAAAATTTTTTTTTCTTTGAGAGAGAGCTCTCTGATCCTAGTGGAGGCATCAGCCCCACCTCTACTAGGTTTTTAAAGAGCCAGGTTGGTGAGGAGGCCGTGAGCCAATAAACAAAGAATTTGCAGAAATACCCCATGAGTGTTTCTATGGGATTCCTGTTGAGTATGGAGTAGAAGCCAAGCAGAGGTTGGGGATTCAGGTTGGGTGGAGAATGAGATGCCAGCCTACCTCCAGCTCTGGGAGAGTGGACGACGATGGAAGGCGTCATCCCCAAAAAACGGCGCTACAGTTTAGTTGAGGTCTTTTTAGGCCTAGTTAATGCCACCTTTAAACACTCAAACACAGGCATGGGCACTCTCCTAGGTGATGTCTCTTCTGAGATACTTAATAGGTGATCTTTTTTAAGCCAGTGCTGATAAAGACCTGCCAGCACTGTGAAGTATGTTACTGCAGGGGTTTTGGTTTATATCTTCCATGCTGCTCATCCAGAACAACTCTGCAGGCCAAGGTCACATTCTCTGGCTTCAAGCATAGCTGGACTGAGCAAGGTGATCCTCAAGGACCCATCGTTCTGCTGCTTTCTGTTGTGTTGGCATCAGTCACAAGCAGCCTCCCCCACCCAGATCCAAGGTGATTTTGGCCTTGTAAATTCCGTTCGGAGGGAAGAGAGGTATTTTTCCCAGAATTCCCACAAAAACCCAGGACTCACTCTCTTGGGAAAGTTTGTTTCCTTCCGAATTCAAAGCAATCACTAGGCAGAGGGAAGCTGGGAGCCCTTGGAGGCTCAGCCCTCACTGGGCTGAACGTGTGAGCAGACCTGTCCTTTAAGGAGAAGCCAAGGGGTGCTGCGGGGTGGGGGAGCAGAGGAAGGGCTACTAAGCAAGCCCCAACAGCACTGTCTCTTAGGTCTAAGACATAAAATTCCAGGAGCCCTGAGTGATTCCGGTCTGAGGATTTCTGTATTATAGAATTATAGAATAGTATTCTGTACCCCTGAGTGATCCTGTTAGTAGTTATTTAAAAAGGGTTATTCAGTTTTACTCATCTACAAGGGGGGACTGAATGTATGTGTACTAGTAATAATGTACTAAAAATTCTGCTTCTTTATGGAAATACAAAGGTTGACAGTCTTTGCCCCCAAAGAATTCCTAGGAGTAAGATCAGTTAACACAAAACTGTGAGGTACTGCAGTGTGTTTAAAAGAGTCTGACATTTGTCTTAGTTTTGCAGGTCATGGAACTTGCTGTTTCTTCTTAAACTTGTAACAGCTCCAGAAATCAAGGAAGTTGTATGAAATTTAATACGCAAGACTATTTCACAAGAATATTTGTTCATGAGAGAAGTTTGGAAGTATTCCTAAGACAAAGTAAGTGGGGCAGTGATATGTCTTTAACTGGAAAAAATTCATATTAGGTACGAAGAAAGTACACAGGTAAAAACCTAAGAAAGTGTGTGTGTAAAAGTGTGTAAAATTGATTCTGAATTGCCAAGTACATTTCAAAACAAATTGATACTTTTCATGACAAGAAGTTCATAAACATAGCCAGGTGTTAGGACCTAAAAACCAAAGTCTAGGATACTATGTCCTGGTTGTTTAGAAGTGGAACAGAATTTATGATGAGACCCAGATGTGGGAGTTTAAGACTGAAAACGAAGGTGACCTCGAACTGATTCTTGGTGGTATTTTTCCAAATGAAAATAAGAACTCGGGGAGATAGGTGGCCCACAATCTCTGAGGCACAGCAGCCCACAGTGTGCGTTCCGTCTGCCACTCAGGATACCGCAGACATCTCCAGGAAAGGTGGCCTCCTGTGGAAACAAAGTGCCCGATTCACAAAAATGAGGGACAAGGGATGAGAAGGAGTCATCAGTCACATGAAGCCAAGGCCTGGGACAGATTTAATGGCAAAAGACTCCCCCTAAACGTACGTTTTTATTGTGGTGATTTGTTTGTATGTTTGTGCTTTTGGTGGCACTGGAGATTGAACTCGGGACCTTAGCACTGAGCTACATCCCCAGCCCCTTTTTAGTTCTTATTTTGAGACAGTCTTGGTAAGTTACTCAAGCTGGGTTTGAACTATGCAATCTTCCTGCCTCGGCTCCCAGAGTGCTGTGATGACAGGTCTGTACTGCCCAGCTAGCTTCCTAAACCTCTTCAGAAATCCAGAGAAGTCCTATGAAATATAAAAGCCAAGAAGGTCTGGTTCAGGTGTGAAATCTGAAAGCATTCCTAAAGTAGTGCTATTTTGTTCTCCTTGACTAGAAAGAAATTCATATTAAGCCAGAAAGTAGGCATTTAATTAAAAATATAGACACTTAAGAGTTTTAAGAGACAGAAACTAGTCTTGATTTACTTCAATTTGGGAAATATTTACTGAGCACCTATAATGTGACTACTTGTGGTGTTTGCTGATGCAAAACGAATGTCACATCACACAGTACTTGTCTCACTGTGCCAGCGAGATAAGGACGGAAATAGAGCCTTACGTCACAGGCTTACGTTACTGCAGCAGGCTTCTGCAAGGTGCTGGAGGACAAAGGCTCCCATTAAAAGCCATGTTTTAAGTGGCTCCTACAACAGCTCCCAAAGCCGACAAGGTCACAGATACAGCAGAGAAAGAAAGTCACAGAAGCGTGAAGTGTGCACAGAGAAGGTGCAAACAGGATGGAACTCTGTGCCTCTGACACTCCTCCTGGGGGACCTCACAGCACAGGGGAGCCGGAAGCTGCCAGGGGCTCCTGCGGGCTTTGGACAGGGCTGCAGCACAGCGGGCAGAGTGACCGGGCTGTGGCAAGGGGACAGGGCAGTTGTGGTGGAAGTGGCAGTGGCAGCACTGGTGACCGGAGGGCAGGTGAGAGGACACATCCATGGTTCCCAGCTGGCTGGCTGGCTGGCGGATGCTTCCTACCAAGGCTTTGGGAAGAACCTGCCATAAGCTGCGGCTTTTTATATCTCCTTAGTAAAATGGGACTCCACTCGTGTGCCCAGCTAATCACGTGGCGAGTCCTGGCTCCAGGTTTCTGTGTGGAGTTGAGGGGCAGTGTAGGGTGCCAGTGACTGAATGGAACTCGTTTTGCCCTTGGAGGGCAGGGTGGAGACAGGAGCCCAGCTCTGTGTGGACTTCACATAACCAATGTCACCAAAACCGAGAACAGTGACGGCCTATTAGGAGCTGGATGCCAGCTCTGAGTGACAGCAAGATAGTGCAGTGGTGGGGTGCAAGGTGAACAGATGGAGCCCTGTGTATGGGGAGCCTGTATAAAGGCAGGAAAGAGCCGGGTGTGGTGGTGCACACCTGTAATCCCAGCACGTGACAGGCTGAGGCAGGAGGGTTGCCGTGAGTTTGAGACCAGCCTGAATTATACCCTAAAACCCATCTCAAAAAAGAAAGAAAAAAAAAGAGAAAGAGGCTGAACTTCCATGAGCACCGGTGTTTAAGAGATCCGAGAATGAATGACAAGGCAGAAGTAGAGGAGCCAGTACCCGTGGAAAATGGGAACAGGGGTCACATCCGGGAAGGCAGAGAAGGCTGCTGAGAAGGAAGCGGTGATCTGGGAAGCACGTGCCACAGAGATCAAACAAGGCAAAGGTGGGGAAATGGGGGCTGCACAGGGATGGGCGGTCACCACGGACAATGGCCGAGGCAAAGCCACACTGCAAGGCCGGAAGGAGAGACCTAGCGATTCTGTCAGGAGCGGGCCCAGCAGTCCAAGGGAGGAAAGGAGCATGGGTGTGCAGGATAAAGGCGGGCTCCTTTGTTTCTCTGCACATGGGAGGAAGGTCAGTTTGTGGCAAGAGCAGTGGTCTCAGCAGACCGAATGGAGGACACACTTGTGGAGGAAGCGTAAACTGAGAGTGAGACGGGAGGTAGATGGACAGGTCAGAAAGCAACACCACCAGGCCTTCAGCCCTGCGCTCAAAGCTGGGATCCTCCTGCCTCAGCCTCCCACAGTGCTGGGGCTGCGGGCATTCCCCACCAATCCCGCTACATCCCTTTAACGCGCCCTCTCACTTCCCCCATGTTAAATGTACTAGGGGACAGGTGATGAGAGCAGCAGGTGTGGAAGGGTGTCACGGGTGACTCTCCCTTCTCACCCATCTAGTGGAAGTGGGCCCTGACCAAGGATGGGGGCAAAAGGGCTCCGGCCCCAAGCAGGGAAAGAGCTGAATGGCCCGGCCCTCTGTGTGGATTGCAACTGTGATACAAGACTTCGCCCAGGGTCTTAAAGCTGGAGAGAGGAGGTTTGCCTTTTAATATTTTCCTCTTAATCTCAGCAGACCCTCGCAGCAGGGTGGCTTTTCTCCGTGATTCCTGGCTCCAAGGGTCCTTAGCACCAGACAGGCAAGGTCTCCCCAGGCTGCAGCAAGGCCAAGTGCTGACCTGGTTTATAATTAATGCCTCCTTTGACTAGGAGATGTTTATAAACTTGGACCACAGCTTACTCTGAGATCTAATGATTAAACTTCTCCAGGCCCTCTTTAATTGCAGCTGCATTAAAAACTGACCAACTGGCCACTTAATCCCTTCTCCGTGAGATGCCTGGAAATCAAACCCCAGACTCCCCACACACTGGTCCACAGCACGACTCAAGAAAGCGCCAACCCTGGCTCCATCCATTGCTAAGGGCAGCAGATTGGGCTCATTTTAGGGAAGGGGAGCGTGGGGCGCCACTGCCTGGACTCTTTCCCTCAGCTACCCCAGGAGAGGCGTTGACCCCTATTTAAGCAGCCACACCCCGCACGGTTCCCTTTTTCCCACCTCCCCTGTGTGTGGCTCTCTGCAGGAGGTGTCTTTAGATTGTGTTTTGTGGACTTTAGGGAGAAGTGTGTCTCTAGAATCGCCAGCTTAGTCTCTGGGCCAGATGGAGAGTTTAAAGATAGCGTCCCTTGAGAAATTATCTCCCTTAAAGCCATTTCTGGATTCAGAAAAGTAGGTTTAAGATAAAAACCAGAGCTAGAAGCTACGACCACCTGAGTAGCAGGGCCCAGGCGCGTCCCGAGGGAGCCCAGGGAAAGAATTCAAACAACACTAGGGTCCCCCCTTCCCGTGGAGACGAGGTAGGTGTCACCCCCATCCCAAAGCTCTCGCTTTCTGATAATTGGGGGCCTGGAGTGGGTATGGGGGAGCTCCCGCTGCACTTTAGAACAAACCCGACTGATCCGCTCTCTCCTTTCAAAGGGGTTAACCGGCCTTCCCTGGGTGCTAGGTGAGTTGTAGCCCAAGGCACCTTGGGTGACTCACTCCTTACATATGTAAGTGTTCCTGTCCTGGTAGGTCCGACCCCGGGCTGAACACCCACCTTGGAGACCCGCCTAGGCGCATCCTGCCCGGGGCGCACGGCTCGGACACGCACCCAGGGGAGGCTCGGCCACCCCAGATCAAGCCCTGCAGCATTCGCTGGTTCTGCTTTAAAACAAAAGAGGGGGTGGAGTGGGGTGGGCCTCACCCCCCTCCCTTGTCTGGGCGCCCGCCCCCGCGGCCCCTGCTCTCCGCGTGCGCATGAGCAGAGGCGCCTCCCTCGGTTCCTCCCAAGGCTAAACTTTCTAATTCCCTTCTTTGGGCTCCGGGCTGCCAGGGACGGAGCGAGCGCTCACTGCGCGGCTCGGGGTGAGAACAAAGTGGCTGCGCGATTTTCCCCCCTCCCCGGCCCAGCCCTGCTTCCGTGGGAGCGGCAGGAAATGCAAGGGCCCCTCTCCCCTCTCTGAACATTGCCTTTCCCCCACCTCTGCAGAAGGGAAGACGGGAAGAAGGCAGGCGGCTCGGCGACGTGCGAGACCAGGTCCGCCAGGCTGCGGGATGGCCATGGGGCGGCTCCAGGTGTTGGTCTTCGGTTTCTTAGGTAATGGCGAGGCGGCGGTGGGGGAAGGGGTGCGCTTGGGCGCTGGGCTGAAAGCCCTCCGTGCCCGCTTCGGAGGGAGCCTGGGGGGCCGGTAGAGGGGCTGGTTGGAAACGATGCCCCTACAATTCAGCGCCCCCGCCCTGGCCTCGGTGGTGGCTGGGGACGCGCGCGGACCGCTTCCCCGGCTGTGTGCGCCGTGCTCACCCCGCCGCCGGCTCTCCGCGCCGGGCTGGGCGCCGGCCAGTTCATGCAGAGTTTCCCGGCCTCAGAACCCAGCTCCCCAGGGTGGCAGGGCTTTCTGTGGAGGGTCCCCTAAGAACCCACTGCCCAAGAAACTGCCCGAGTCGAGCGCAGGCTTCGTCCTGGAACCAGAGTGGGGCCATGTGGTTTTAATTAACCGTTGCCGTTCGTCTCCGCATGGCATCAGAAAGCGCTGGCTGGGGTGCATTTCTGGAAGGGCGAAGCCACCCCGGAGCTGCAGGCATTGCTCAGCCGCCCCTTGCTAGGAGAGGGGATAATTATCACCAGCCTAGGTGCCTCACTCTTCCAGAGCCTGGGCGACCCTGGCGCGTGCACGCGCGCACACCCGCCCTTGCTCCTCCAGCTCGCAGGTTTCCACGCGCACGCTCACAGCGAGGGTGCCCGCTGCCGCGTATGAGGGCTCACGCAGTGGGGGGGGGGGAGCGGGGCCCCGAGCCTCCCGGCGCTCTGGTCCAGGTACTTTGAAATGGCGAGTAGCTCACCCACCTTTTGTGGGTGGCTGTTCTCCAGGGCAAATCGGGTTGGCCCGAGCATCGCGTGGGTTTGCGGAGTGCTGCGCTCTGCCGAGTGCTGGCAGACCGGGTAACACGGCGGGGTTCCTTTCTGCTACCTCTCCGCGTCCCCGCCTTCTCCACCTCTTCGCTTTGCTCTTTCTATTGTGTGTTTTCTGTGTATTTAATTTACTCCTGAATCCACCACATGCTCATTCCATCTCCTCGGGTCTGTCTCCTGCTTGCGTCCCCCAACCTTGACACTTACTCCTCCCGTAGCCTTGTGCGGACCTGGAGGAGTGCGCGCCCTGGACGCTCAGGAACCAGAGTTCAGCTATGGCTGCGCTGAAGGCAGCTGCTACCCAGCCACAGGCGACCTTCTCATTGGCCGGGCACAGAAGCTGTCGGTGACCTCCACGTGCGGATTGCACAAACCCGAGCCCTACTGTATCGTCAGCCACCTTCAGGTGAGGGCAGACTGCTGGGTGTTGGGCGCACGTGTCCTGCTGGCCCAGTGCATAGGGGCCAGCCGGAGCCTCCGCATCCTGCCAGCCATCCGGTTAGGAAGCTCAGTCAGCCGGCGGAGCTGGGATTAGGCTGGTCACTCTCTTACAGCCCATCTCGGTGTGCTCAGTTGTATCTGCCAAACATTTCCTGTCGCTGCTATGACAAATCTTTGCTTCTGCCTTGTACCCAGCCCTGATCCCCAAGGCTCCAAAACCTTTGATTTCTTTTAAAAAATAACACCTTTTGAGGTGTGCATTAAAGATCGCCTATCCTTTTATGTTCCAAGCACTGATCCTGGTTTTTCCACATTTTCTATTCCAGTAAAGGGGTACTGTTATTTAAGCACGAGCCTCACAATGTGATTCCAACCAGTGAACCTGTTTTCTTTCCTAGCTTGGTGCTGTGGCCGTTTACCTCCATTAGGTATCAGGGATAGGTGCTTTTTTGCAAAAGAAGAAAAAAAAAGCCCTGGTTGCCATGGTACCCAGATAATGGGAAACCAAAATGAAATTTCAGGATGTTTTCTAGAAGTGGACCCAGATTTTTGGTTTCACTCCTCTATACAAAATCAGGAGTAATTTAACAGTAGATGCAAAGTATAAACTATCTAGAATCTGAGTCATTTTTCTTTATTTAAAAAATAAACAAAAGGAGGCTGATACTTCTGGTCTCTAACAAAAGCTAACAGTGTTGGTCCCACCGGCAGGGCAGGTTCCAAGCTAATTGCTCAGCACCTGGTCAGTCCCTTCACCTGTGCACCTTCCCGGCAACACGAGGGCAGAGTGTCCTGTGATTTGCAGGGCAGATGCTTGAAAACTTTTCAGAAGCAGAAAGCCTGCTTGGAAACTCCGATAAATTAAACTGAAGGAATGTGGTAGAGTGGATTCCACTCGCAGGCTTCCAGCTTTATACAGAGATGTCTAGACTGCTTCCTCCTGATTAGAGGGGAGGCTATAATTAAGCCCCCCTCATCCCCAGTTCTGGTAATTGTTCTTTAGTACTAGTTTCCTTGACTACAAGTTAATGCAGGCAGTGGATGTTATTTTTTCTAATATTAGCATTTAAATTTTACCTAAAGTGTTGTGCTAACATTTATTTTAGAGGTCAGGACATCCTGTTAATGAATCACCAGCTTCTGAAATCAGCTTTGAATAGGAATTAGACTCTTGTCTCAAAAGCAGCTAGAGCCAAGCTCTGATTTATATGATTAGCTGTGAATTTGTGCCATGCTTTTCAGAGACAAGGCCTAAAGAAAGGAAGCAAGCATGCATTTTTCTCAAATGTTTAGCTTTGTTCCTTATCTCTGTGCATCCCTGACTTCTGGTATTTATTTGGGTTCATATTTTGCTGGTCTCCAAATCCTTTTGGAGAAAATAGATACAAATGTAAAAGTATAGTCAATCCCTTGGGCCCTATGCAAATACCTTTTTTGAGCAAATTCTGTTCAAAGATCTGTTTGGTTCTCCACATACTTCAGTGTTATTATCATTTCTGACTTAAGAAATCATCAGCATTCCCGAAAACAGGTACACAGCCAAGCTCCCGAGGGGAAATGGAACTATTAAGGCAGTGTTATGAGTCACCATGATGTACAAAGAGAATAGAGAACCCTACTGCCTGATGACTATGGCTCCCATTTTAGCAAGAAAGAAAATGAGAAAAATTCAGAGTTAAGCTCAAGCCCATCTTTGCCCTAGTTCACATCCATGTTGGGGTTCCCTGAATTAGCCTCAGTTTATAGTACCCAAATGGCATGACAGCCTGATACCCCTTCTCCAGAATCCTGAGCAGTTTACAAGGGGTCCTGTCTGTCACCACTGTCAGTCTGCTGCTTGGGCAAAAACGATCTTGTTCTGTAGATCCGAAGGCCTCTCTAAATGCTTCTGCCTGATACTAGGTCTCTGACTCGTTCAGATTTTAGAAAAATCAGGCCAAATGAATTGTCTTTTTTCCTCTTATTTTTAGTTTGTTTTACGTCAGCAGAAACTAATACTTCTTCATTTTAGAGTAAGCTTTTCTAGCTATTTACTGAGATTAAGGCTTAAGCCTAGAAAATTGATTTTGATTAAATTAGAGGCTTATGGAAACAATGACCCTTTTTACTTTTGACCTTGAATTTGCAAGAAAGGAGGTTATTTTTAGGAGTATTTTAGACTCACTAAGTTGAAAGTGAAAAATGTGATGGAAGTCATTTGAGTAAATTTTTGTGCATTCACCTTTCTGGAAGCTTAGTGGTTTGATTTTTGTGGGCTTGGTGGAATTTTTTTTCTTTATGAGATTGCTTCTTAGACTCATGAGACTAACTTGTTTTCAGGAGGACAAAAAATGCTTCATATGCAATTCCCAAGAGCCATATCATGAGACCCTCAACCCTGACAGCCATCTCATTGAAAATGTGGTCACTACGTTCGCTCCAAACCGCCTGAAGATTTGGTGGCAATCGGAAAGCGGTAAGTGGTTGGTAACCTGCATGGGGTTCCAATTATGATTGGCTTCTCTGTCCTGTAATTATGGCCTCTGGCAGACTTACTGCCTGGAGTACTAACTTGTCTTGGTAAAATGTGATCCTTCTTCCTGAAGCAAATATCCTACAAGAAAACAATTTTTCATGCCAGATAAAGGAGCTTTCCATAGTCTTCATCCTAAGGCGCCCTTAGGGCATGGAGTTTGTGCTGGGGCAGTTAGGGAAAGGCACGGGGAGATCTGGTGCATCATGCCTTACAATTCTATAGGACAAAGTTAGTAGCTTTCATTTTTATCAACCCTAAGAGGAGTACAGAAATCACAGGCCCTTCCAACTGCAGGACATTTCATAGCGCTACAGTACTATGAAAAAAAGACAACAGAGTGATTTTGCAGAGTCAGTCACTGGCTGTGACCCCAAGTTCAGCAGTTTTCCTAATGATTGTGTGACTCCGACTCCTTTTTCTTTCTTTGCCATTTGAGTTGCAGCGTAGTGAATTCATCAGCTATGATATCACTATTGCTATGAAACTGAAATCGCATGGGTTTCACAGTTGCTAAATGCTGAAATTTAGGGAACAGAAATGTGTGTTTGTTAATTAATGTGCCCCAGATGGTTTTAAAGATGTTTATTAGTACGTTTGCAGTGTGTAAAGCGTGCACTCATTGTGGGGAGTTGTTACAGATATGCAGCATGTGATTCGCTCACCCCCTTCCCTCTCCTCCTCCCCATCTCTTAGTCCTGTTCCTTTTGCAAACGATCTCTCTCCCTGTCTCCTGTTATCTGCCTTTTATTTCATTCTTAATTTATTTCTGTTTGGGATCAGAGAACCATGCAATGTGTCAGCTTGTGCATCTGACTTATTTCGCTTAATATTATGGTCTCAAGGTGCACCCATTTTCCTGTAAATGACCCACATGTATCCTCCTGTCTAGTTAAGTAGTACTCCATTGTAAATATCAACACAGAAATAAATGTCTAACCATTAGATCCTTCTAAAATATTATGGAAAAGGACTCTCAAAGAAGAGAGCCTAAGCCTGGCCATAGAAGGCCTGGATACAACCACATCTGATACATGCTGCATACTTGGGGCTGGGGATGTATGCAGTCACTTATTAGTCTGAGAGGAAGATCTCCCTTGTCACTGACTGGTTACCTTGTAAAAGTTTTCCAGAATACAGTTTCTAGGGGGAGTTGGTTAGCCATTGGTCAGGCGTAGGAATCCATTGGTTACAAACTTGACTGGGAGAGATCCGGAGACCACATGTGCTGTTGAGAGTTGTCCATCTCGAATTAATTATTAAAGTTGAATGTTTTTGTTAGAAGTTCAGTGTGAAAGACGTTTCTATAAATGTGAGTCACAGAGGACTTCTGAAGTAGCATAGGGCTCATTGTGAGCAGGGCCTGGGTGAGCAGTCCTCCACTGCCCACGTTCATCCAGTGAAACGGACCGACAGGATGCCTGGACGTTAGGACCAAGACTCTCTCCAGCTTAGTCCATAGATAGGGAGATAGCGTCTTCTTGTGCTGTAGTTGTGAATGAAGGTTTTCCAGTTAATCCATGTCTACATCTTTGAATTGTTGGGAACAGGAGAATCCAGATGCCAGAAAGATTTTTGCAAGCTTGGTCACAGAGATTAGATAAGATTAGACAGATGGAACTTGGTCTTTCAATGATTGTTACCGCACCCTGCCATCTCTCTGTTATCTGATAGCTCACAATTAAAGACTTTCCCCTTGTGTGTGACACTGTCTTTTGTGTGATTTATGCAGGTTGTGCTTGTATATGTGGTGCTTAAAACATTAGTGACCTGTTCCTAAACCTGAAAAGTCAAATATGCAGTAGAAGGGATGATCATCATGTCTCTTCTCCACGAATTTTTGTTCCCATATTTTAAAAACGAAAAAAGCCCCAAACACTGCAGCACGTTATCAGGCTGCGAATCTAAATGGAATGTGCTTTGGGGTTACACATTGCGCGCATGTTCTTAGGTTACAAGAATGGGATTGAGTCTCGCTTAGTACTTTACGTAATTTTGTTATCTTAATTGTGAACAAATACCACGAATTTTTAAAAGCCTGGAAGAGGAGCGATGTAAGTTACTTGGCTAACATTTCTCTGAAAAAATTCAACGTCTAGAGTAGTTTTGTAATATGGTTCTTTATAGTAAGTCCGATAGGGTTTGTTAGTAGATGGTAGTGTTTTTCTTTAACATTCCAACTGGCTCATATCCGTTCCAGTGACCACTTTTTCCCCTCAATTGGCTTGGCAGTTTTCCAGCAGGAGGGTTCATTTCAAAAGGTCTTACCGATTTCCTGAAAATACACCAGCCTCTGACATGATTCATTCTGATATATTCCTGTCTTCCTGCACTGAAGAGTCCTTTTGCTTTGGAAGAGGGACCCCAAGGGCTTCCTCCAGTCTTGGGAAAGAGGCAGAGTCTCCCAGACCGGACAAGCGGGCTGGGCCCTAGGGCTGGGGGAGGGCTTCCTATCCCTGGAATCCCAGTGGCGCTTTTAAAGTGCTCCAGTGGGGCCTGCTGACCCGCAGGCGCTCAGCAAAGACTCCTGTGTTTGTTCAGGCTTTCCCCTGAAAGGGAAGATGTTGGTATTTTTTCCACACAAGTTTATTTATTTGACTGCTTCTTTGTCTCTTTGGCATTGTTTTTCAGTTGTGGAAATGCATCCAAAAATGTTCCATCAGGGACAGGGTTTTCTAAGTTGCTGTATAACTAATTTGTGGTAGACTCCTATTTATTTTCTTTGCTGCCACATAGAGAAAAGAGAGTATTTGTGTTTCTACTGGAGGAGGACTGACTCCCAGGGGCTTCCCACAGCAAGCTCACCCCCTCCTGTGCACAGGAAGTGCTCCTTCTTCCCTTTTGGGGGTCCTTGAGCACAGAGGGTCCGGTCTGGCTTGTCCCAGCTCCTGAGTGAAAGATGTCTATGTTGACATCTGCAGAGCTATTCTTTCTGCCTTGATCCAGTGAGCAGATTCACCCAGGTGGACTCCAGAATGATTTGTGGGAAACCCAAGACTCAATCTGCCTTGTACTTCACTTCCTAAATAATCTGCAGCCTCAGTTTAAGATAGAATGCAAAGAGGGATTCTGTGAGGTGCTTAATGATAACTTAATCATGAGTGTTGACAGATGGTACTGTTTTCCTGACTGCTTCCTTCTTTATTTTTTAAATCTATAGGTGTGGAAAACGTAACTATCCAACTGGATTTGGAAGCAGAATTCCATTTTACTCATCTCATAATGACTTTTAAGGTAAGAAATCCCTGACTTTCTCACAAACGATCTGGGGCATCCTGGGCAGTTTCCCTTTTAAAACAAACATCTCATGTGAGATGGCTTCTCCATGAGAAGTTAAATGTTATTGTTGCCATAAGTTGGAATAACTGAACAGCTTTTAAAACATAGGCATGAATACCTACCGTCACAAACCCTCTATTTTTGCGGCCGTAGGTAGAGTGAGCCTCTTCTCTAAGGTAATTCAACTCTAAACTTTTAATTAGCTATCTGCTTATTTCCCCCTAGAGAAGAGGCAGTGTTGACTCACTCCCAAACCACAATAAAACATCTGGAGAATAAATCTCTCATTCTGTGTGTTTATTTTTTAATGGTGTTTGGTAACTGAAAAGGAAGCATATTTTCTTTAGTTTTCAGGGTTTTGCAAAATTTGTGGGAAGAGATTTTTCCTAGAGAAATGTGTGTGTCTTCTTCAATGCAGATTTTTCTCATCATTTTTCTTTTCGAGATGTAAAATGACTCCAGGACTAGGGAATGTCTGTACAAAGTCCCTTTGTTTCTTCTTAAGCAGCTGCTTGGAAATGACAGACTTCACATGGCTTAAAGTACATGTTAGTGCACGGAAAACCCATCATTTGCTTATTGCTTCCCAGATCAAAATTGCTCTGGAATAATTTTCATTTGGAAAATTAGCCATACCCTGTCAGATTAGGAGAAGGTGCGGAGGATAGGTTTACCATGTGGGCAAGCAGCCATGCAGGTCTCACTTGTGCCTGCTGCTAAAGCCTGAGAGGGCGTGGGAGTCAGGAGGTGACCCAGGGGCCCCAGGGCCCGAGGTTCCCAGGACCGCTGGTGTAGCTGCTGGGGTGAAAGGTTGACGCTGACATCTGATCCGAGAGGGGTTGGATAACTCACCCGGTACTCCTTGTCACCAAGGTCATTAGATCGAAACTCAGCCACTGGTGAGGATCTCGCCTTCATGTTAGGTGACACTTGGGCATATTCACAGTCATCCTTATTAATGTTTTCGGTCTCATCTCTTACTTGGAAAGAGCACTGTCCACACACACATGGGTGGTTGCAAGTTCATCTGTGTTCCAGAGTCCTCCGGGCACATATTCCACAGCTGAATACTCATTCAAGTGAATACAATGGACCAAAGATGAAATTCTGCACATAAGCACAAAAGGTCACACGGAGGAGGCAGTGGTTGAACTGAGATGTGAACGATGGGTTCAAGTTGTCAGACTTCAGTTTAAAGAGAACGCATCCCTTGGGTCCTAACTGCAGAGAAGGCAGCGTGTATGGGGTCAGGCTGACCTGGGTGTGGATCCTGGTTCTGTTCCTCAGGGCCGCGTGGCCTGAGCCCGTCTGTAGGTGGCGCCCCATCAGTATTGCAGGTTGAGCTTCCCATTTCCAAAATGCTTGGACTGGAAGTGTGTCAGGTTTTTGGAGTTCTTCAGATTCTGGAATCTTTACTGGGAATCTACCAGTTGAGCGTCCCCAATCCAGAAATCTAAAATGCACCAAAATCAGATCAGCACTCAGGAAGTTTGAGATTTGGTGAAACATTTCAGATTTCTGGGATGGGAATGCTCAAGCTATACCCGGGAAGTGTTCTGCCCCCTCTGATACCCTCGGTTACAGCTGCCTTCCGGAGCAGCTGGGAGGAGCCCTTGATTCCTAAAGGCAGCACTTGGATGCTGTAGACTCCAAGGTTGGCCTGCTAAGTGGGGAAGGTTTACAGGCAGGGCAGCAGAAGGAAATAGATACATCCAAAAGCTCCTCAAAGTCTAAGCTCGGTAACGAAGGAGATGCGTGTTTATTCTCACACTCCTTGGCTCCGGGCTTGGGCTTTTCCTGGAGCATCAGAGCTCACTTTGCATGTGCTCGGTGTGCACAGCTAGCTGGTCCAGACTCTTTGTCTGTTATATATTTGGAGGCAACAGTGCAATAACAGGGGGCCCAGGCAGCTTGATGACTGAGCAGGGCAGGGAGAGGCTTCCACCCTTAGGTAAAGGGTTTGTTACAGTCTCCAGCAACCGCTAACTCCACAGGAAACTGGATGGCTTGTCAGTGGTCCTTTGGGACATAGTTTTCCAGAAGGGAGGAAGAGGGAAGCCCAGCCAGGACTGCTTCAATGGCTCTCCTCTCTACTCCCTTTTGACTGGGAGACATTGGGCTAAGCACGTCCCTCTGGGTCCTGGAGAGTGTCACCAGCTGGGAGCCTGTGGGAGCCGGGGTGTCCTCTCTCCTGTCTTATTCTAAGTTCTTACTTGGCCTGATTCTGCTCACTTCAGTTTAATAACATATGAGGTAAATTAGGCATTTGTCAGAATGTAACCTTTTGCTTTCTTACTCTTATTCTGTTAACAAGGGACAAAGACATTCAGGATTATTAAAGAAGACAAAAGGAGGTTTGGGCATATGCTGCTGTCACCCAGTTTCCTGTCACTCATGCAGAAATAGCTTTCTTTTTTTTTAAGAAGTAGCTATCTTAATTGAGATTCTGGTTTCTAGGTCCTCTGACTTCCCCCAATACCATCGCTGTATCCATTTGTCTCTTTGTCTGTTTTTAGCGTTCATTTTGCCTGTGTTTTGTTGCCAGTTGACCCTGTTCATCACCCAAATCTCCATCCTGTTTTGATTTCAAGCATGGTTTTTTTTTCTCTTTTCACGCCAACACCCGTCTTTCACTTTTCTCCTGTTCCGGTAGTTAGAGAAAGAGAAAGACCGTTTTGGTTGAATTCAGCCTGTTTGAATCTTAAGTACTGACTATAGTTATGAACTCGGTCTCGGAGCCTCAGTTTCCTCATCTGGAAGACAGTTGGGTGTGAGGATGTAGTCATTTCCCAGGGCTACCATGAGCAAGTGCCACAGACCCGATGGCTGAAACATCAGTTATCCCATCCCAGTCCCCGAGGCCAGCAGCCTGGGAAGGTGCGGGCAGGGTCAGCGTCCCCCAGAGCCCCTGTCCTTGGTGTGGAATAGCTGTTCCCTCTGGCTTCACCCAGTCTCCTGATGTGCATGTGTGTGCTAATGGCCCCTTTTTAAAAGGTCACCGGTCATGTTAGAACCCACCCTAGTGACCCCCTTTTACCTGAGCTACCCTCTCCTGACCGGTCTCCACATACTCCACATTCTGAAGCGTGGACTTCAGAATTCAGGAGGACTGGTCTCTCTCCGATGCATTTTCTTGACTCTTTATCTTGCCTCTTGCTGCTTTTCCTGAAGACATTATATGCTTGGAGGTTTCAACTGCTCCACATATACGGTGACTCCCAAGTCCAGGTTTCCAGCTTGGTTCTCATAGCCGAGTGCCAGGCAGAGTCACTGCCCCTCCCATGTAACAGATCCATGTGCCAGCCCCAGACCACTGCCTCCTCTGTCTTCATCTTTGGCATCACATCCACCCAGCTACCCAAGTTCGGGCACCTGAGTTTCTTTCCTGTCCCTCCCTCTCCACTGAGATCTAATTGATCACCAACGCAGTGCTGTATATGCTACATTTCAGAGTCTGGTCCATACCTATGTGGTATGGACCGCACATGCAGTAATATTTGAAAGTATGCAGGGCGTGTTTCACGTAGTGTGATATTTTCAGGGTTAATCCATGTTGTAATAAGTTTCTGGATTCCTTAGCTTTCCATGGCTGCGTAATTGCCCATTCTACCGATCTGTTGTAGCTGTGAGTTAAAACTTTCGTGGTTTTCCCTTTCACTTAATTTCTCTGTCTTCTGTTTCCCATGTTCAATGATTATGCCATGGGAGTTATTTTTCTAAAATGTAGTCATTTCATTCCATCCACTTAGATCTGTCAGTGTTCCACTTTCATTGTGAAAAGATAAATGCCCTCAGCGTGGTGCAGGGGTGCAGCCCCACTGTGACCCGCCAGCCTCTTCCTGCCCCACCCCCACTTTGTTCCTGCTGGAAAAACTCCTTCAGTCATCCAGTTTGATGCCATCCCTTGTGAAATGTTTCCTAGCTTGCTCTGTTCTGTTCTTTTTTTGTGATAAAATATGTGTAACATAAAATTTGCCTTCTTAACCATTTTTAGGTGTACAGTTCAGTGGTGTTAGTTCTATTAACAATATTGTGTAGCCGTCACCAGAATCAAGTTCCAGAACTTATTCAGCACCCAGACAGGAATCCTGTAGTCATTCCGCATTCCCTCTTTTGCCCTTTTTTACTTCCTCTGCTCGCCTCTAACCTGCTTTCCATCCCTGCTATCCTAGACAGTGCTGAACTATCCAAGGCATTTCACACAAGCAGTCGTGTGTGGTATTATTTGAAATTATGCAGGGTGTGTTTCATGTAGTGTGATGTTCTCAGGCTTCATCCATGTTGTAGCAAGTTTCAGGATTCCTTTCCTTTCCGTGGCTGCGTAATTTTCCCTTCTGCCTACCCACCACAGCTTGTTTATCCAAGTGGCCACCTTTTAGCTGGTGTGAATAGTGTTACTACATAATCATGTACAAATGTCTTGAGTCCTGGTTTTCAGTGTTTTGGGTGATACCGGGCAGTGCAATTGCTGACTTCCCCCGTTTCTCAAATCTCACTCTAGGTGGCTGCTATGGTGTTTGTCACACTGTACCATACTTTGATGCCCCCGTGGTTCTGTGTTGGACTGTGTGTAGCAGATGGACAGTGTCTGTGTGGCTTTCAGGAAAGGCAGACCCATGTCACTGAGTGATTAGACCAGGAAAGGAAAGAATGAGCATCAAACCTCACGCAATGGCCCCAGCAGCTAAGCACACCAGAGTTTGTTTGCTATTAGGGGCTGTTTATAATTAGCTCCTAAAGAGAAACAGCTTACTGATCTAGTAATACGGGAGAAAGTACAGAATTCAGAGAGTAGACGCTTCCCTTGCAAGAAGAGGCGCCATGGGACAGCTTGAAGTATTTGAAATTCGGCCACAGCCCAAAATATCGACGACATGCAGTCAGGGCTTGTGGCACACAGTGTGTGACATTTTCATCTGTGATTTTTAAAAAAATACAGATCACCCATAAAAACCATCACATGAGACTTTTGTTCCCTGGTTTCAGACATTCCGCCCTGCAGCGATGCTGATTGAGCGATCGTCCGACTTTGGGAGAACCTGGGGCGTGTACAGATACTTCGCCTACAACTGCGAGAGCACCTTCCCGGGCATCTCAACCGGCCCCATGAAGAAGGTCGATGACGTCATCTGTGACTCCCGCTACTCCGACATCGAGCCCTCGACAGAAGGAGAGGTGAGCTTGCTTCTTTGCTTCCCTTCCCACTTACAGGTCTACCTTGTGATCCCTGTAAAGATACCAACCGCTCCTGTATGTGTTTTTTAGGTGATATTTCGTGCCTTAGATCCTGCTTTTAAAATAGAAGATCCTTACAGCCCAAGGATACAGAGTAAGCTTGTTTTGAAATAATAATGTGGATGGGAAGCAACATTTATGGAACAAGTGTTACCCAGAACCCTGCTGCCCAGAGTCTAGATACTTGGTGCTAAATGCACTGGCATGTTCTTCTTTCTTCTGGATTATTCTATCAGAAGCTCTTGAAATTGCCAGTAATGTTCTCACTGTTGAGGAACACCTTTTGATGAGAGTAAAAGATGTATATGTCTTCAGTACTCTAATTATGTTGGTTATCCTACATCATTTTATTACTCAGTGTATTCATACAGATTAAGCTAGTGTAACTGTGTCCTCAAAATACAGTTGCTCAGGGCTGGGGATATAGCTGAGTGAAAAGAACTTTCCTAGGATGCATGAGGCCCTGGGGCCAATCTGCAACACTGCAAGCAAAAATAAAAGCATAAAACAATTTTGCTTTAATGAAATAGTTTCTTTCTCTTGCATGCAGTCAGCCAGAGAGATTGACAGAGATAAAATGTAGCTTGGTCACCCTCATTCAGCTTGCCAGATAAAATTCTCAAGCGATGGCCCATTAAATTTGAGTTGTAGATTTTAGTATGACTTTATCCTGCCTAATACTTGTGACCAATGTGTGCATTCCACGTGGTATCTGTGGTAAGGATACCTATGTTCCATGTGACATTTGGATGTGCAGAAAAAATTATAGTTTACCTGTAATTCGTATTTAACTGAGCACCTTTTTTTCTTTTCCTTCCCCAAAATTCTGGTAATCTTCAAATAAGGCTACCCATCTTATCAATGGGTAGAATTATCTACATAAGGAGAGTTAGGTTACTGCCCCTTCGTCTGCATCCCAGTTGTGAAGGGCAAGCCAAGGTAAAACATGGAAGTGGTCCCCATTGCTTCCATTCAGCCCCCCTGACCACGGTGAGCCGCTGGCGATGGGGCAGGAGACACTGGCAGACAGCTCTAGCCAGGAGGCCATGTCAGCTAAACTCTCAGCAAGGGCTCTTGGCAAAGAAAGAATCCTGAGAAAAACCAGAAGCGTCAGCCATGCTCCATCTATTCGATAAGATTAGATTTAATTTTCCATTAAGAGATGAACAAACTGAGTTTCAGAGAGTTGAGAGCATGTGATGTGGCTGTGAAATGCCAGACAACTCCTGACCCGTGCGGTGTCGTCCTCAGTTCTGAGCTCTTTCTGACCACCAGCAAGTATGTGTGTGCTGTTTCAGATTACGTTTTGATCTTCTTGGGAAGCAGAGTATGCAGTAATTAAGAGTGGGCTTTAGAATCACATCTGGATTAAAATTCCATTTCCGTCACATTGTAGTTTTGTGACCTGAGATAACTAATATACTAGAGATTTTTGGAGGAGCCAGTGGGGTTGATTTTTCATCTTTAGGTGGAAAAAGCAATGTTGATCTTAGGAAAAATGATTTGATGTGTAAAGTGATAACTGTTTCGTGCATGGTGGCATATGCCAGTTCCTGAACTCTGGAGAACAGAAGCAGGAGGCTGCAAGTTCAAGCCCAGCTTAGGCAACTCAGCAAGACACTGTCTTGAAATCATAATCAATGAAAAAGGGCTAGGGATGTGACTCAGCTAAGGCCCTGGGTTCAATTGTCAGTGACAGATGGAAAAAACAAAACAAATGCCTGACATACAGAAAGTGTTCAGTTCAACCAGTGAAAAGGCTTAGCTGCTGCTGTGAATGCTGTGGCTGCAGCTGCAGCCCAGGGCTTGGTCAGAGCTGGTCCTGTGTGCCAGAGGCAGGCTGTGAGGTGGCCTCCCAGCTAGGAAGGTACAGAGACAGGGCTGATGCTTGCTGATCTTTCCCAGCTGTGCTTGGCCCAATTTTAAACCCAGGTTGCCTAGAACTTACAGAGGGTGGCAGAAGTCCAGGGAATATTGCTAGAAAAGTGCCAGTTCCCCGATCAATTTTACATGTGACTCAGCCTGTCCCTGGTCAGCAACCTACTCCATCGCTCTATTGTAAAATATTGAATGATTTGTGCAGCTCACCCCCAGGTTCAGAGTGAGCTATGATCTGTTCTCCCATGTCTCAGAACACCCGCATAGGCCCCGTGACAAACCCCTTCTGAGTCCCTAAAAGGACTCATCCGTCCCCTTGTAGGTGAAACTTGTGGGACTTGAAAATTATGTTCCTGTTACAACTTGAATTTTCTTTTCTTTTGTTGGAAAGGAAAAGTGGTATCAGAAAACCCATTTCTATGTTAGAAAGATCCTTGTTAGCAGATGTGTTTTTAGTTTACTTTGTAATCAAGGGAACAGTTTCTTTAATTGTCCCTGTTATTAAAAACCTCTGAGTCCTTCAAAAGTGACTTTGCCTCTCGGAAAGCAGTGGGTGAGAGGCTGAGCTGTTAGATGTGTCAGGAGAGAGTGGGGAGTGTGTTTGCTGTCCTGAGGGCTTCCACAGAGGTCAGTTCAAGGGTTTCTAAACACTCCAGCTGACCTTCACATCTGTGTTGGGCCTCTCCTCAGTCGGTGCTTGTGCTCACTTTGTGCAGAGACATTTTACAGCAAGAAGCGTTGGCATTTGTGACCACCATTCAGCCCTGTAGGAATGAGGCTTCTCTTTCCCCTTTGAGTCTACAAAGAGCTTAAGTTTAATGCATGGACTTTGCCTTTCCACCCCCAGCCGTTTCTGTAGTCCTCATTGTAAGCCATGCATATATTATGAGGATTGAAAATTGTACTTGGGCTTTGAAAGTATCCAATGCAGTGGGTGCTGCTCTTTTGTCCTGTACTGTAAGTTGTAAGAATCCAGCAGCATACATGAAAATAAAAACAATTTTAACCTACAGAATTCACTGAGAGGGCAGATGGGCCCACCTGTCTCCTGGGATCCCTTAGACAAGAATAGTTATTAAGAAAACGCCAGTGGAGAAGGTTGATTACCTCTTGCTTTATCTAGTTGCTCTGGGTTTTAACTGCTAAACCAGCCTCTGTACTAAGAACGAGTCTACAGGCCAGGGTTGAAGTGACAGCAATCGATTCATAGCTAACTTTTATTCAGGAAAAAATAATTTGCCCTAGTGTGCTACAGTGCTAAGCCCTGTATCCTTATGTCCCTCCCTGTGTTATGTGGATAAATTAGAAATGTACAAGCAGACAAAAACATTGTAGGCTAAAATGTTGCTTAAAAACTTGGTTGAGATACTCTTTCCCTGGACTGTAGTTATTCTATAGTGTTAAACATGTTCTGGTAATGTAGATTTTTTTAAGCAGTGGACAGATTTAGATATTTTCTCTTCCAAAAGTAGATGTAAAACTATATTCCTGTAATAATGAAAAATTGAAGTACTTTGATTGTATTCTTGTAACTCCCTCACTTGCACACTTGCCCCTGAAACTGTTGGTCTGCTAACAGATCACCAAGCAGATACCCTTATTAAACAGGTGAGAAGTCCATACCCATCCCTGCTCCCAGGGACTGTCACATTATGGTAAGCTTCACAGTTGTCATTTAGATCATCCAAAGAGAGTAAACTGCCCTGAACGTGTTCCCAGGTGCCTAGTCCTGCTCTAAAGAGAAATGACTATCACTGCAGAGGAATTCATGCTTGTCTGATGAGACTTTTCATCCTGTTGGTGACCTTTGTAGACCTGTTAAAAATCACCAACCTGAGAATCAAGTTTGTGAAGCTGCACACCTTGGGAGATAACCTTTTGGATTCCAGAATGGAAATCCGGGAGAAGTACTACTATGCAGTGTACGACATGGTGGTTCGAGGAAACTGCTTCTGCTACGGCCATGCCAGCGAGTGTGCCCCTGTGGACGGAGTCAGCGAAGACGTGGAAGGGATGGTGAGTGGGCCGCCTGTGGCTTCCCCTCGCTCGGCACAGCGCAGGGGAAGCCCACCTTCGCTAAAGCCTCTCCCATCTTTTTATGCATGTTTAGCTTTCCGTCTATATGTAGCCCCTTGTATCATCTCGGGGGTTGGTTGCTAATTTTCTTTTTGAATCTAATTTCCTCTTGGACTGTGAGAATGTGCAGACTGCTCATTTCATAGACCCGGAGTTCAGTTTTGGAATTCGTTGCGGTAGGCTGTTGCTAAAGTAGGGATTTTAGCTCTCCAAGGATTAAAAAGTTGTCTGAATAACAATTGAGTCTGCTTTTGCATTAGGGAAGATTAAAAACCGCAAGCATTCGGTCTTTATGCTAGAACGTACAAATTGATTCCAGCCCGAAGAAACTAGAAAGTTTAACTCAGATCCATGGGATTTCATTTAGAAAGCAAATGGAGTTTGCTTTTTTTCTGTCTGTCCTTTTCAGTTTCTTTCCTTGCCCACTTTTATATTATGTCTCCTAATTGTATATGTATTGAAATTTGGGAACTGGATGATTTGCCAAATGGGTAGAGAGGATCAGGGTATTGTAATCCAGTAAAGTAACTTCTAAGAGAATTCTTACAGACCCGCGGTGGTGTTTTAATGCCAGATCAGCTGCAGCTCCCCTATACAGTGTTGGCAGAAGAGACTAGAGGCCGAGTAGTTTGCTGAAGAGCCCTCCTGCCTCTGCCCTCAGTCCCTTCCACCACTTGCGGCCTCCCTGGATGAAGGGTGTGCCTGTACTTGTAAAGATTGCCAGTCTGACGGAAGTCTGCAGGACCGAGTGTGCTCTGTCCTGCTAAAACGCCTTCCTTGCCTTTAGTCCAGTTAGCAGTCTGTGTGTGAACCTCTTGGGTATTTAAAAGAGCCCAAGGGGAGGCATCTGTCTCTAATCTTGTGGCTGAATTTTTCAGGAGATGCTAGGTAGAGTCTGTTTACTTTCAAGTGTAACAAATCTGGGTAGCTAATGTCACACCACTGGTTTGTCAGAGTGCGTTGTTCTGTTTATTCCAACACTAGCAAGTCTTACGGTTTGACTTTTGGAGTTTACATTGAGTTTCGTTAAACCATGTGGTAATGAGAAATTTTAATCTTCAGCTCACTGTGCTCCTATTAAGACAGTCCAGGAGGGACCCATTGGTCCTGTTTCTGATTTCCGTTCTGTCAGAAGTGCCCAAGTATGTGCATTTTTGGTGGGCAGAAATACCCATCATTTATGTGCCTTGTGGTAAAACAGTGTGACATAGGCCTCTTCGGCCCTTCATAGCATGAATTAATTTGTATCTTTTTCTGAGATTTTCTATTTTCTTACTTGGTTGAAGGAGAAAAAAGTAAATGATTGATTTTTAAAGTTTTATTTGGCTTGGAAAGAACTGTGAGGTGCTGTACCTAAAATGGAAAACCAAGATTAACCTAGCCAGGTGGTAAAGCTCACGCTAATAAGTTGGTTTCCAGATGGTATGTTGCATTTAGTTGTGTGCTGTAGCTTTTGTAGATTTCTGTTGCTATAGATTTTTAAAAAATTCTTAAGTTACTTGTATTTAAAAATAGATAATTTCTAATTTTGCTCATCTCGATTCTTTTTACAGATACTCAATAAAATATTGAGATCTGTTATGTAATGGGAATAATTGTAGTGAGGGTTACAGCCCTCGATGAGTGTTTAGAACTTGCTATGGGAGGAAGAAAATAAACAGACACCCTTGCTGTGGCGAGCTAGAGATTAGCATGGAAAGGGATTTGTGTTTGCTGTGGGAAACGCACGGCTGTCAGCCGCAGTCAGCCTCTCTCTCTCCCGTTTCCCTGACTTCCTAGGTGCATGGGCACTGCATGTGCCGGCATAACACCAAGGGCTTAAACTGTGAGCTGTGCATGGATTTCTACCACGACTTACCTTGGAGACCTGCTGAAGGTCGCAACAGCAATGCCTGTAAAAGTAAGTCTCCGTGGGAGGGACACTTGGAATCAGCTGGGAGCCGGTATCCATTTTCTGCCTAGGGGTGCTTGCACAATGTCGTTTTGCAGAGGGAAGCAGGATTAATTGCCCCTCTTCTCTTGGCTTCCCCTGGAAATGCCTAGGAAGCCAACAGTACACATTCAGTTAAATTAGTAAAAATTTGGGGCAGGGGATGCAGCTGAGTGGCACAGTGCCTGCCAGGTAAGCGTAAGGTCTTGATTCGATTCCTGGTACCAAAAAAAGAAAAAGAAAGAAAAATTCTTGTGCACTGTGCAGAATGTATGCGTTTGGCACTGACCCAGGGAGACTAAGATGCTGTCCTTGACATTAGATCTGTTTTCAGGACACAGTGACATTGAGGAAGATGAAGGAAACATACAGCCTGGTAATGGCTGCGGTGTAAGAGACTTGGAGTGGGGTTTCCGGTCTCATTCCCTGCCAGCCTGGCTACGGCCTCTGGCACTCGTCCATCCATCCATCCTCACCAGCCTCACTCTGCAGTAGCTCTAGGCACCCCTTTCACCCCTAACTCGCAGAGATTTGGACACAGCGTCCCTGCAGGAGGACTTTCCTGGAATTTTAGGGGCAGTGAGAGCTGGAATGGTCGAGGCTTCCTCAGCAGCTGGAGCCCAGCTGGCCTGAGGAGTTCCTAGGGCTGCTCAGGAGAGAGGGAGGAGAGCCTGGCTCTCGGGTACGTCAGTGATGAGACTTAGTCGCTTTGCAGGCGTCCTACTGCAGGGGCACGGAGGCGGTAGGGAGCAGAGAGCCCCATGAGGGCCAGGCTGAGCTAAGCTTCACTGTGAGCAGAATCGGTATGCACTGTAGGTATGAGGGTGAGCTAATCAAAGCTGGATGTAACCAGACAAGCCAGAGGAGAGAAATGCCACACCCAATAGGCTGGCCTCGTGGCTCTGAAGTGGACCTTAGTTATGGAGGTGGGAGTGGAGGGATCCATCCTTCACCCCCTGTCCTCCCAGGCAGGAAGCCCACGCAGGCTTTCCCAGTGCGCTGGCAGGTGGGATGGCCTCAGAGTCATGCACGGGGCTTCCATCCATCACCCCTGGGGGCCCAAAAGCAGCCTTTCTCCTGCTTGTACAGTTCTTCCTTTGCCCAAGGGAGTTCTGGTTGTGAAAGCTCATTCTCTTCCCAGATACCTGTGTTCATTTCGTAGAGTTCACACCATTAAGGTTCCCAGCCTGATTTGGGGTTGAAACGAGTGTCCTCAGTGCTGTGGCCTTTCGCACCATGAGTGCCTGCTGGTTGGTGGCTCTTTTGCCTGAACGTGGTCCCTCCTGGCCCGAGTGGGCCCCCTCGTCCCTCCCACCCTCGGCCAGCAGGTGTGCAAGGCCGCGCTCCATGGTCTCCTCCCTCTCACAGAGTGCAACTGCAACGAACACTCCACCTCCTGCCACTTCGACATGGCGGTTTTCCTGGCCACCGGAAACGTCAGCGGGGGAGTGTGCGACGATTGTCAACACAACACCATGGGCCGCAGCTGCGAGCAGTGCAAACCGTTTTACTACCAGCACCCAGAGAGGGACGTCCGGGACCCCAACGTGTGTGAACGTATGTTGGGGACTGTCACGGGAGCCGCTTCCATTGCTTTTCACAGGTCTGCAGTCCACGTCCTCTAGCAGATCTCTGCATCTGAGCAGCCGAGCCAGCATCATCAGTCGGTTACCCACGAGCCGGGATGGTGGACCTTTCTGTGGCTGATTTCTGTAGATTGGGTGTAATTTTAGCCTGGGGTTTTTTGTTGTTCTCAGGATGTACGTGTGATCCTGCTGGTTCTCAGAACGGCGGCATCTGTGACAGTTACACTGATTTTTCCACTGGTCTCATTGCTGGTCAGTGTCGGTGTAAGTTACATGTGGAAGGAGAACATTGTGATGTTTGCAAAGAAGGCTTTTATGACCTAAATGCCGAAGATCCCCTTGGTTGTAAATGTAAGTCCGTTGGGAGAAGGTCTGGGAATCCCGCGGGTGCCTAACTCCCACTTTGCTTTCTGCTGCTGCTGCTTGGGACTCACTTGGTTTGTGGCTTTTGTCTTCATACAGCTTGTGCGTGCAGTCCTCTGGGAACGATTCCTGGTGGGAATCCTTGTGATTCTGGCACCGGTTCTTGCTACTGTAAGCGTCTGGTGACAGGACAGCACTGTGACCAGTGTCTGGTAGGTACATCACGAAGAGCTTACGATTATATGATCTAAGAGGGAACATGTCACCAGCATGGATTCTGCCATTGCTCTTACATGTTAAGGTCAACAGACATAACAGGAAATTCAGTGTCAGAATTATTAGTGGATACGTCGACAAGATGCAGTCTCGGTGAAATACCATGTTTTATAGATGAATTAACAGAAGTTTGTAAAAATGAGAATACTTCCTGCTAGTGAGGACATAGTGAGGTGCTGGCGCTTGTTAGCTGCTGTTGGAAACGCAGTCGAGGGTGTACTCTGAGAAGCACTCAGCAGATCGGCCCAGTAGCCTGTGGAAATGTACTTACCCCTTGACCAAGCAATCCCACTTCTGGGAATTTATCCTAATGAAATAATCAGAAAATTGGACAATGTTGCATTCACCAAAAGGCTCATTATGTCTTCTGTTCATCGTGGCAGAAGACTTGGAAACAACAGTGGGAAAATAGGTTTAAAAAAATCTGGGGACTTCCTTACAATATAATATTTAGTTGCCATCAAAAATGACAATAACATGAGGAAATGCTTATGTCATTAAATAATTCTTCTAAGGCTCACAAAGTATGAATAATGTTTTAATTGTGTAGGAAAAATATCAAGAAAAACAGAATCTTGGGACCTGGGGATGTGGCTCAGAGGTAGAGTTCCTGCCGTGCATGTACAAGGGCCCTGGTTCACTCCCAGGAAGGAAATACACCAAAAAGTTCACTGTAATAACTGTAAAGCAATTTTAATGTTATTATTTGCTTATTGAAACCAGGGCCTCACACACGCAAGGGCAAGTGCTCTACCTCAGAGGGACAATTACGAGGAAAAATTTTTTAAATTTTGCATCTTCTATGACATTCTTACTTTGCTCGTATAACTTGGGGGATCCACTGGCCCCAAGTTAACATTTATGACCACTATGTAAATTTGTATAAAATCCAGATAGATTCTTAAATAGATTTCCGGAAGTCTAATTTAAATTAGAGAACCTGGTTTTTTTTTTTTTTTTTCTTTATCTTTTTTTTTTTTTGTCCTTTTCATTTTTATCGGTACCAGGGATCAAACTCACGACTGCCTGCTTGCAAGGCAGGCGCTTATGCCGCTGAGCTAAATCCCCAGCCCCAGAGAACCTGTTTTTATCCAAACATTTTTAAGACTCAGAGTTGGTCTCTATTTTGAAACTGTCCCATGTCTTATTTCCGTCTCTTCTGTCCTCCAGGCTTGGCGATTTCCTCACTTTTCAGTTGTGGGAGAACTCGCTTCAGGCCTTGTTTCCACATAAATGAATCCTCAGATGGCTTTTTCCTGGATTCAGGACAGACTGAACTGAGGGAAACTGACCGGCCTGCCAAACATTTGTTGTAACTCTTAGAGTAGTTTGAATGAAGGAAACTAGGTGTCTGCTGCTTGCTCATATTGTTTGCAAGATGACAAAGTTGGTCTAGGATCTGGCATTGCCCGAGATTCTGTGACCTCTGACTGCAGTGACCTGCGGCTTGGGTTTCTTCATTTCCAAACGCTCCTTCCTGTTTGTTGGCTTTTTGCTCTCACCATGCACATAAGTGTTTGGTGAAGCCACCGAGACACGCCGTGGCTTGTTCCCTGCGGAGTCTCCTGTGCAATTACAGGAGCGCCCCTTTAAATGTGGGTTTAATCGTTTGTCCTGCAGCCACAGCACTGGGGCTTGAGCAACGATCTGGATGGCTGTCGGCCATGTGACTGTGACGTCGGGGGAGCCCTGGATGACAGGTGAGGGGAGCTCCCTGGCACACTCGGACCCACTCCAAAGTGCAAAAGGTGCCCATCTTTGGTCTGAAGACCTGGTTGAAAATCACTTGTACCTGTGGCCTCTGTGTTTTTGTTTCGTTTTGTTTTTTGGAGACAGTTTTTATTAGTGCATGTTTAAGAAGCATAACGACTACTTTTATAGTGGGTATTTGGTATGCGTATATGAACATTTGAATTCTTTTTACTTTGCTTCCCTTCCACCCTTTACCTCTCCCTCCATCTCCTGGTCCGCTTCCCATTTACAGTATCTCTGTTTCCTTTTATCATTCTTTTTTTTTTTTTTTTTTGCTATTTATTTATACTTTGGATTTCTCATGTGAGAAATCATACAATATTTAAGCTTGTGTATCTGATTTATTTCTCGTTTTCAAGGTGAATTCAAGGTGCATCCTACAGATGACTCAAAATTTATTCGCTTTTATAGTAGTTAGTTTTCCATTGTGTATAAATACATAAACACTGTCTTTTCTCTCTCCACTTGTCTCTTGATAGACATACAGGCTGCTTCCAAGATTTAGCTATTAGAAGTTGTTCAGTTGTTTTTATTCTAAGAATTGACTTTGAAACTTTCTAATGTACTTTTACTTCTGGATTGTTTTCCTGTAGTATTGTTTTATATTTTTTTTCCAGTATTTTTAAGTTATAAAAGCCATGAATGCCCACAGTTTAAAGAAAAAGGTTCCGATAATGCAGACTGGGCAGGAAGCGAACGGTGAAAGCGTTTCTTTTCCGTTCTCCCCTGCGAGTCTCTCTCAGACACTGCCTGCAGGCACGGCTGCTGGTGGCTGCTTGTCTCCCCAGTCTCCCCTGAATAACAGGGTTCAGTTTTCCTGTTAAAAATTAATGTTTCATCCTGGAAGAACAAGTGTTTCCTGGTCAGGCAGTGGTGTACACTTGTAATTCCAGCATCAAGGAAGGCTCAGGCAAGAGGATGGAGAGGTCAAGTCCTGTCTGGGCAACTTAGCAAGAGCAGGTCTCACAATAAACTCAGAGGGCTGGGGATGGAGCTCGGGGGTAGAGTGTCCCGTGGTTTGATCTCTAGTATGTGGAAAAAAATTCTTTTTAAATGACACGTTAGGCTTTACTTTTTTTTAACAGACACATTCAAAGAAAATAACGCCACAATTTTCTACTTTCCACTCGTGTTCTTAAAAAGGAATATATATATTATATTCTGAAATTTGGTCTTTTTCTTATTAGCGTGTACTCATCCATGTCCCTTTTTGGTAGATTTTTGGTATTGTCATAAGAAAGGGCTATGATTTATTTGATCTTTTTTTAATCTTTTTTACTGTGGAAAAATAAGCTGTGCCTGATAGTGCATACCTATAATCCTAGCACTTGGGAGGCAGAGACGGGAGAATTGCTGTGAGTTTGAATCTAGCCTGAGCTACATAGTAAGACCCTATATCAAAAAAAAAAAAAAATCCTTGACTATATATCTTGATGAATGTTTGTAGATATCTCTATAGACTAGATTACCAGTGATGGAATTTGTAAGTCAAAGTATATGCATTTTTTTTATTTTAATAGGCAATGTTAGATTGTTCTAGATAGGTTAAACCAGTTGACTTTCCACCAAAAGGAATCCTTACAACAGACTTTTCCCCCATCCCCAGCTGTAGCTGGTATCATCTAATATTGTGATTTTTTTTCCAGTCCTAACACATGGGAAACAAACAGTATGCATAGTCGTAATTTACTACTAAAATATGCTAGTGTCCTTGGAGTAGATAGAACATGAAGCTCTACCAAAAATTATCACAGCAAACATTTAGCAAGATGTTCAATTTGTGGGCGTTTAATAAACCAACTCTGAGTCCAAGAGGATCTTGGTCTGTGTCCCTGGATCAGAGTCAGAGCATCTGGTAAAGATAGTGCAAGTGACGGCCAAGAGGCTTGACAGATGTTTCCTTGTAGTCCGGGAGAACATGAGTTCTTTGAGCAAGCTTTGTGTGCTCAGAAACTGATTCTTGCAGACGATTTTCCGACGCCACAGTGGTCTGCAGAGAAGGCGTGCAATGGGGGGGGGGGGGTGCAACAGGTTCTGCTGGGCTCTTTGTGTTCCTGCTGCTCCAGAGAATGCGGCAGAGTCTGTACAGCCTGGAGCCGCCGATGCTCTGGGGAGGATTTCTGTTCTTAGAAAACTTTCAGGGGGAGGCAGCTAGGATGATGCCATAAAGATGGGAAGACAGACTGCTGCGGGCTTGTGGAATCCCTTTCCTGTCTTGGCTGTGTGACTCCCTGGGCGCTTGTTGGCTCCTTCAGCAACTGATTCCTCCACTGGGAGCTGTCATCGCTCCTGGGTGCACATAACTCTGCAAACCACGTCACAAACTCAAAGTCCTACGCTCCTTTACCCTCTGTGCTTTCTGCGGCTTGCCCTCCCTTCCCCTTTCGCTCTGTCCCTCAGATTTAGTAGCACTGTCCGCACCCTCACAAAGCCTCTCGCCTACCCACTAATCTCTTCTTCAGAAACTCAGAAAAACCAGAAAGCATCTTAAGCCTTGTGAAGCAAATTTGTAGCAAAGTTTTTTTTTTTTTTTAAATCAGTACCGAGGATCGAACTCACGACCGCCTGCTTGTAAGGCAGGTGCTTATGCCGCTGAGCTAAATCCTCAGCCCCTGTAGCAAAGATTTTATGATTATGAGATACCTTGTCTTGGGTGAGGGGAAAAGAGCCTTTCAAATGAGGCTTCTGGTCCTGTGACTCAGTGGTGGTTCCTGTGGTCTTCCTGTTGCCCCGAAAGGAATTTCTCTAGGAGTCCCTTTGGCCAGGTCTCTCTTCCGCATGAGATCATAGGACATGAGCGTCACTCAGGAAATAACTTGCTGTATGATTGCTGTGTTGCAAGCGGTTGATTTTCCTGCTAAAGGGTTTCAACAGACCTTTCCCCCACCCCCAACCGCAGCTGGTATCATCAAACATTGTGATTTTTGCCTCCTAACACATGGAAAACAAATACGCAGAATCATGCCGAAGTCTTTTGCCCACCAGCATTCCTTACGTCTGCCTCCGACACATAGTAGGTATGAAGTGAGTGTGGATTGGGTCAAAGAATTTGAGAAGCAAAAGATTTTTGAGATGTAATAACCAAATACTCCTTAAGTGAGGAAGCCTCTAAAAATGATTCCAGGCACAACTTAGTTACTTTGGCCAGGAATGGAATTAAGTGTAAAATTTATTCAAAGCGGAAAACATTTTAAAATGTTTTTATACGGTAAGGCCAGATGGGTTTTTGGTTGTATCGTAAAAGTGTCTACTGTGTGGATGGCCAATCTGAAACTTTCAATATTTAAAGAAGATCTACTAATTTAAAGCAATTCAAGCTGGGTTAAGGAAGTTTTGCTTAGTTGATTGTGTGCTTTAATGAATAAATCAGAATTAGTGGCAGTCGTTGGTAGGTAAACAGTACTTATAAGTGTTTGGAAATATGGAAAAATGTAAACATCTTTGCAGTGTCCTCAACATGTATTACATCAGTTAATCTCAAAAGCCACAGAAGGCCCTACTTTGTCTCAACGTTCAACACATATCATTTCTGCGTCTTTCGGCATTTACTTAATTCTGCTTTGTGTTACAGTTGTTTGTATTAAAGATCTCTCAGGACTGGGATGTAGCTTAGTGGTAGGGCACTTGCCAGGCACGTGCAAGGCCCTGGGTTCGATTCCCGCAAATCTCTCTAGACAATGATCGTGTCTGTCTTGATTTTTCTATCTTCTTTGGCACCCAGCACAGAGAAACGTATAGATGGATGCTCAGTAGACGAGGGACTGGAATGTGTTGACTTGGAAGCCAGAGCAGAAGTTAATGGAAGCTGCCATTAGTACATTGAATGGGCACAGTTTATATAATCTTTAATAAAGAACACACTCCTGCTCTCTAGCAAGTATTGCTGGGGTGGGAGGTTGTGACCCTGGGTGGAAAGCGTGATGCCGATTGCTGGCAACAAATCAATCATAGAGTAGCCAGCTCTTCTGGAATCAGAAGTGTGGGAGAGGACTGCTGAGCAGTGGGGTCGGCTGTTGTGAGCGATGCTTTTATCTTCGTATTTTTTTCTGTCTGATTGGGTAGTAGTAGAGAAGAGTTGAGATCATTACTCATTACTGTTTAAATAAATAGGATTATTCCTCCAATGGAGTTTTTAGATTTACTTATGAGAAATCTGTTTTTAAGAAATAATCTTGTCCTTCACCTATTGGGGAGACCTACACTACTGTTTGTCTTTTGCTGCTGTAAGAAGTTACCAGACTTTAGTGGCTTAAAAGAACACAGATGTGTTTATTATTCTGCAATCAGCCAGGTTAGACAGTTGCAGTGGACTAAAATCAGGATGTTGGTGGGGCTGCATTGCTTTTGAAAGCCTGGGGTACAGAGGGAGAATCCATTTCCTGCTTATTCAGGTCATTGGCAGAATCCAGCTCCCTGAGGCTGTACACTGAGGTTCCCGTTTTCTTGGTGGCTGTCCTCTAAGGCCCTTCCGGGAAGTGCAGGAATTGGTGCAGAAGAAACTTGACAGTGGGCCAAATGGGAAGTTGCTGGTGTCAGGGAGCTTCTGGGCCAGTATTTGCTTCCCAGGATGGCCATGGAGGCTGCAAGGCAGGCAGAAGCCCGCAGCCTGCATGCAGTGAGCTGGGGCACACAGGGCACCCCTGTGGTTGTTTGAGCAGCAGATGGAAAAGAGGTCTGTGTCAGGGTGGCAGAGACCTGGTGGCAGGGCACTGAGCGATCTGGTGGTCTCAAAGGGCCCAGGTGTGGGGAAGGCAGCCCTGGAGTCTGCCATGCCTTTGCGTCACCCGTGCTTGTCTCTGCCGCCTGCCCCTGAGGACCCAGTTGTTGTCTTCACGGTCTGTGTCCTGCTTGTGAACATCTGCTGGGGAGGAAGGAGGCTTCTCTTTGGCCTGTGTGATGTAAGGTCTGATGGTCGAGTTTCCAAAAACGGCCGTCATGGGTGGCTTGTGCCAAAAGAGGGTTGGGTCCTCATCCGAATAGGCTCTCCATGCCTGGGAATCAGCGACAGAGGGCTGAGAATTCCCATTCCTGTGGGATAGTGACATGATACACAGGGAGAGCACTTCCGCTGGGCTGTGACGGGGCCATTTGGGCTGTTTCAAAACACGCCTTGAGCGTTGTCATGCTGTGGGTTGCAGCTGGCCTTGGTACCTGATTTCAGATTAGCTTTGGGAACCTTGGGAATCGGCTTAGTAACAGTTCCAAACCACAGCTGGACTTTCTTTTTCTTCTTTTTTTTTTATGGAGCTGGGGCTGGAATCCAAGGCCGCACAGCAAGTGCTGTACCACAGAGCTGAGTCCCTGACCCCTTGACTTTTAAGGGAGTAAAAATCAATGCATGTAATTTGGATTTTTACCTCATACATAAAATACTACCATAGGAAAAGACAAAGACACAGGCTGAGAACAAAACAAATGCATTGTACTGTGGTTTACGGAGAGATTCTCATTATCTAAAATAACAGTGAAGACTAATGGTTCATTATTTACATTAGATCTTTTTCCTCCCCGCTGTTTTATTTTTAAATGCTGATCTGCAATGCTTACCTTCCAGCTGTTACTTGTTCAGCCCGTGTTTACTTGGTGTCCAGAGCTGTAGGCTCAGGTGGGAGGCAGGCAGCTGAGGTGGAGAGGGCCCCACCCGACCTTCACCACAGAGAAGTCTGTTAATTATTACACCACTAGGGAGAAAGCAAGCAAGTCTTAAGAACAATAGAGGTCTATCTAGAAACAGCTGGGCCTCAGAAAGTACCTCTTGACAGTGGCAGAGCAGGGACCCTAACTAGCCCTGAGGAAGCGGGTAGAAGTGGAGCCAGGGTAAGTGGGATCTGAAGACTCAGTGCGGCAGCTTGAGTGAATAGTGCATGACAAGTTTTGTGCCTTCCTTTCTCCCTCAGTGAGGGACTGCATGAAGGTGAAGAGGCTGGTGCCACAGCAGGGGTCTTTAATGAGTCTTGTTTTAAAGAAGTGGATCTTTGCAGTAGAAGAAGGGAGAGGGCATTCTTGGCTGGAGGAACCACAGAAGTAAAGGGAAGGAGGGGTCACCTAGAGCATTGGAGAGACTGAGAGTTGTTCCAGCTGACAGAGAGAGGCCTGGGGACAGGAGGAGGCCTGACAAGGTAGAGGATGAGGAAAGCATAAGGCACCTGTGACAGGAGGTGACGTGGCCCATGCGTCTTAGGAAGGTCACAGAATTTGATTCTTGTTTGAGTATGAAGAAGGAACCTAAAGACTACCCTCTAATTTCATGGATGGTGGCACTTCCTCCCCAGTAGAAAACGTGAAAGATGGATCAGCGCCATTTTGGATCCATTGGTTGGGGGCACTTGGACAGCCCAAGTTGGAGGTGTCCTCCAGGGAGATGGAGATTTGGGTCAGAGTCCCACAGAAGTTGTAGTTGGAAATAAAGCAAAGGATATAAAATACCAAGGCTAGGAGGTTCATGATGTCTGCAGGTTATCCCAGGATGGGCAGATAAGCAGAAATGAAGAGAGGGCAGGGGAGATGCCATGGAGAAGACCGGATGCCAGCAGGGTTTCCCGTCAGGCTTTGGAGTTTGAGATTCGTTCACAAGTAGTATTTTTCCACATACTTATTTTCTGAAGGAAGTGAGAAAATTCTGCACACATTTTGCCTGTGGTAATGGCGCACAGCAGATGGATGGCTGCCTCCCGCAGGCGCGTTTGTGTCTGGCACCCACCCTGAGGGCTCCTCCTCCCTCCCTGCAGTTGCTCCTCGGAGTCCGGCCAGTGCTCCTGTCGGCCTCACCTGATCGGAAGGCAGTGCAATGAGGTGGAATCGGGGTACTACTTCACCACCCTGGACCACTACATCTACGAAGCAGAGGGAGCCAGCTTGGGGCCTGTAAGTAGGGGAAGCTGGGGGAGTAATGGCCTAGACGTGGTGGCTTAAGAGGCCAGCTAAAAGCATTTCTGTAGCTTTGGTCAGGGAGCACAAAATAAGGGCACCTCACCTTGAAAGCAGCCCTATTTCAACCTGTGTCAATCTCTGATTCACGTAGACTCCAGTCTACTTGCGCTGCAGAATTACTGTTGATTTGACATCATCTACGCTCAGACTTGTTTGAGTCATCATCCTAAAGTGTAATGACTCAAAATGTGTGTGGCATCTGAGCCGGGATGATGGGGATGGCAGGAGGCTGGCTGGGTTTCTCCCTGTGTGCCCTCTCCCTGCAGCTCTCAAGAGCATCCCTGGCACGGCGGAGTCTCAGTACTAAGGCTTCTGGCTTCCAAGCAGGAAACCGAAGCTGCCAAATCTCTCGTAAGCTGGGACTCGGAAGTCCCAGAACATTGTCTCAGCCCAGTTCTCAAGGACGATGTTTCACCTCTTGATTGATAAAGCTGCGCACGATACAGGACCAAAAGATAGGCTGGTGCCAGTCTTTGGAGATGACCAACCTTGACTGTTCTGTAATAGCTGTGTGAACAGTCGGTGAGCTTTATCTTCTCAAGAGCAAGCGCCCATTAGCATATTAAGTTTCTTCACTTGCAGATGGAGCAGGAAATTGATGCCAATTAGATAGAAATAACTGCACTAGATGGGGACTAGCCTTGAAGAGAGTGTGGGAAGTACTCTACCAGCCGTAGACTTGCTTCTGACAGTACTTTGGATATGCTTGAAGCAGGGTCATTCTTTCCCTCACACTAATCACCCTGGTTGTATCATGCTGGTTTAGCCTGTGAGTTCCCATCTCCAATACCCTGGGATGAGTCCAGCACAAAAATAACAAGAAACCGGTTGCTGTGTTTATGTATCAAGCACTTGATATTCTCCTGAGAAATTTGTGACTATGTGAGAGAGAGGGGATGGCCACAGTTTCGAATCTCTGGGTAGCTTTGGGTGTGACTGAAATGCCATGGAACCCTATTCCCTATGGAGTCTAACTCCCGTTCCCCAGGGCGTCACTGTGGTGGAGCGACAGTACATCCAGGACCGCATCCCATCCTGGACGGGAGCTGGCTTTGTCCGAGTGCCCGAGGGGGCTTATTTGGAGTTTTTCATTGACAACATCCCATATTCCATGGAGTATGAAATCTTAATTCGCTATGAGCCACAGGTAAAGGAAGTGGACTATGGGGGGTGGGGGTGCTGTTGGGGTGAGGGGCATCAGGGTGGGGTTACTGGTAGAAAAACAGTACCTCTAATGGGTTCTAGATACTTCTGTGAAGTTTGGGGGTTACACTGGAACAGATCAGCCTCTGACTTGCAAATCTCCTCAGTGGAGTTAAGACATGTTTATTTCTTGAATCCGGTTTCTTGGACTTGTGGTGGCCCCTCGCTGGCTGTTTAACCTGGCTGAGGTAGAAGTGACGGTGACGGTTAACTTCGCCTGATCCTACATCACCAGATCAAGCAGAGCGGAAAATGTTGTCAGGAGGTGGAGGGGGTCATGCCAGGGAGAAGCTGCCAAAAATGTTTCATAAAGAACCAGAACTAGGCCTTGACGCTTGTGGATTTTCGAAAGGAACAACATGAGCAGAAGGGGGATATTTTTTGAAAATCTGTAGAGCTAGATGAAGAATTCGGTGTTTGGGAAAAGCCAGTCAGTAAAGGACTTTGGACTCCTAAAGAGGGCTCAGAAGGGTTTGGAGCAGGGGATTGTCATTGGGGCCGCTGGAGAGCAGTCATAAAGGGACACTGGGAAGTGGCAGGCAGAGCTTCAGGGCAGCCTTTCAAATCAGAGAGGAAGGGTTTAAGGCAGGACCAGGGCAGTGACAGAGGGGAAGGGAAGGCAGTGGTGTTCTCCAGGTAAACCCAGCCAGGGCTTGGTTCTGAGGGAGGTTTGTCTTGGTTACTTTTCTCTCATTGCTGGTACAAAATACTCAACACCCAAAATGAGGCAAGGAAAAGTTTATTTCGCTCCCTGTCTGCAGAGGTTTCAGTCCATAATCAGCTGGCTCCAAGGCAGGTGGCGTGGCTGAGTGGGGTAGCACTTTAAGGCAGCAGCCAGCAAAAGCAGCAGGAGGAAATGAGGGGGCAGAGCAAGCCCCTTTTCCTCCTTTATATTGTACACAGACCACCCCTCGTCCCCTCCAGTCCCTGTGTAGCACCCACAAAATCTCCTTGCCCTCCTTTACACAAGATGAGGATATTTACCAAGAGCCCTGGCTCCCTGCTGAGTCCGGTGGTTAAAGTCTGAAAGTCAAGTTGACACAATGTGTCAACCATAACAAGTATTTAAAAGCCAGGGGGCAGAGGGCTAAGATTGATGGTCCTTTCCATGGCTCATTTCTTACTTAGCTGCCTGACCACTGGGAAAAAGCCATCATCACAGTGCAGCGGCCTGGGAAGATTCCAACCAGCAGCCGATGTGGAAACACCGTGCCTGACGATGACAATCAGATGGTGTCGTTATCACCAGGCTCGAGGTCAGTGCGGGCTGGGGTTTGCCTGCCACTCGGCGGAACTAACATGCACGACCTCCCCAGGCTGGTCGCTTACAAGCTGTTGAGTCCCCACTTCCGAGTCTGACCTTGGCTATTGACTTTCTACCTTTGGAATTGGTGCTGTATAGTTTTTATTTTCCATTTCTTGGATGCTTTCAAGGCTGACTTGTCACTGTTTTGCTCTTCTGTTGTGGGACAGATACGTTGTCCTTCCCCGTCCGGTGTGCTTCGAGGAAGGTCTGAACTACACGGTGCGGCTGGAGCTGCCCCAGTACACCTCCTCCTACAGCGATGTGGAGAGCCCTTACACGCTCATCGACTCGGTGGGTGCCGGCCCCGCACACACACACCAGCTGCCTCCCCAGGGTGCTCATCATGGAGGGAGCAGAGCCGAACCATCCTTGCCCCTGGCATTGCTCTGCGTATATCATTGCACCCTATGGAAACGGTGCAGTTATTCAGATTGTTCCCTCCAAAACTGGGAATATGCCGTACACACCAGCATCTCAAAAACCACCCAGCCACAGAGAGACTAGCTAAGCTTTTTCTGGCCAGAATACTTAAGAACGGAAAGGGTTGGTGAGCATGACTTCTCTGTCCGAGAAGCAAAGCAGCGTAGTGTCTCCTTTACCATGGAGTGGGTGTCACTGTTCTCACCTTCTGCAGCTCGTGCTCATGCCATACTGCAAGTCCCTGGACATCTTCACCGTGGGCGGCACAGGAGACGGGGTGGTCACCAACAGTGCCTGGGAAACCTTCCAGCGGTACCGGTGCCTGGAGAACAGCAGAAGCGTGGTGAAGACACCCATGACGGATGTGTGCCGGGGCATCATCTTCAGCATCTCTGCCCTGCTGCACCAGGCCGGCCTGGGTAAGGGGGGCCGGGCAGCTTCCTGCGAGGTGCGGTGGAGAGCGTGCCCTTTGCATCTGTGCTAGGCAGCGCCAAGGACATCAGCTCTCAACTGGAGCTTTTCTTTATATTTTTAAATAATGTTTCAGTGATCCAGGAAACACGCAAGTAACAGGAGACTAGGGAAGAGATTGCAGATACAGCTTGTCTAGAAAAATGCATGTTTTTCTTTGTGAAAGGTCGGGCTGACTCCCAGAGGTCCTTGGCTTTGGTTTAATGTTCGGGATATTTGAGCTCGGGAGGCAAGGGGAGAGGACCTCCTGCCTAGGGAAACGGCTTTGATCTGCCAGTTCTGTCCCCGTCCACACGCATGCACTCCAGCCCCAACACAGGGCTGCTTTTGTTCTGAACCAGAATGCTGACAAAGCACAGTAGTAAAGGAACAAGGACTGGGGAACTGAGGACTGGCTCAGAGAAGGGTGACAGGCTCTCATGTCGTGGGTTCTGGTGTCTCCTCCCCTGCAGCTTGTGAGTGTGACCCTCAGGGCTCCTTGAGTTCTGTGTGTGACCCCAACGGAGGCCAGTGCCAGTGCCGGCCCAATGTGGTTGGAAGAACCTGCGACAGGTGTGCGCCGGGAACCTTTGGCTTTGGACCTAGTGGATGCAAACGTAGGTGCATGGGGAGCACTGTAAGTGTTCCCGTGATCCGGGCCATGGGTGGGCGGGGAGTGAAGGGGCAGCTTCCAAAGGCATCGCACCACTTGGGAGCCGATCATAGGAGCCCACGGGCTCTCTGCAGGGAAGACAAGGGTGCTCATGAAAGGGGCACATCCTATTTGATGAGTCTCTGAAGGTGTGTCCTGGGTGCTGTCTCTGCAGCTTGTGACTGCCATCTGCAAGGCTCCGTCAGTGCCTTCTGCGACGCGAACACTGGCCAGTGCCCCTGTTTCCAGGGCGTGTACACTCGGCAATGCGACCGATGTCTGCCCGGCTACTGGGGCTTTCCAAGTTGCCAGCCCTGCCAGTGCAACGGGCATGCTGATGACTGTGACTCTGTGACCGGGCAGTGCTTGAGGTGCCAGGACTACACCACAGGCCACAACTGTGAGAGGTAGGTGCAGCACTGCCCCTCCCAGGGAAGAGAACGACATTGTCTCTGGGTGAGAGAAACTTCAGAATTAATCACTGCTGGCCCCAAATGGCTCCTTTATTTCTGCCCCCCTCAGTATTTTCTAGGAAGTCATTCATTTATCCAGCGCATGTGTGGTTTAGGCTTTGTATGTGGTGCGCCCTGTTCTGGGTGCTGGGACCATCACCAAGAACCAGATCAGTGTAGATCTGCCCTTTTGCAGTCATTCCACAGTTCACCATGGTCAGCACGAAAATCTTCTGTTTCGCATAGGTTGGCCTCTGACAAGAGTGTAAAACGTTAATGCCAAAACTGGCTTAAAGTAGGCACTGAGTCCAGATGCGATTAATATTTTAAATAGCTTTGTGTTTCAAAATGTTTTATGGAACCAGTTTCCAGGTAGAAAAGTGTTGTGCATAAAATGTGCACAAATGGAGCTGGTCTCCAGGTAGAAAAATGTTCATTCAGTAATCATGATGGATGTAAAGCCCTGCATCAGACAAATAGCACAGGATATAGACTGTGCCTTCAGTGACACAAAGTAGCTCGTATGAAAAAATTGCATGCCCTGTTCACTGCTAGTTGAGAAATTCAGATTTAAAACCTGCTTTTTGGCCAAGCATGGTGGCACATACCTGTAATCCCAATACTTGGGAGGCCAAAGCAAGAGAATTGCTGTGAGTTTTCATGGCCAGCCTGCTGGGCTACAAAGTGAGTTTAGGCCAGCCTGAACTGCATAGTGAAGAAGAAAGAACCTGCTTTTTTAAGGAAAATAGTCTCCCAATTTAAGAAAAATTACTGTTTTTTTGATAGTGGTACTAGGGATTGAAAACTGATAGGATCTTCATATTGAGTTACATCCCAGCCCTTTTTTTCAATTTGAGCTGTCGTCTCACCAAGTTGCCCAACTTTGTGATGCTCCTGCTGCAGTGGTGAGCAGAAATACTGAAATGACACCCACGATTTAGAGGCAGATTTATTTATGCTGATCAGCAATGATCAGGATCATCCTCAAAATATCAGGCCCTGATTCTGGCAGTCTAGGGCATATGAGATAAGCAGAATGGCTCGTTACTGGGGGTTGGTTCTTATAATTCGCATCACAGTGACCAGCCATTTCCAAGAAGCAAAAGTAACAGGAACTGTAACCAGAACTATTAGGCAACTAACAAACTGAAGTGTATTGACTGGGGTGGACATCTTCTGCCACACTGCTCGGCCTCCTAGAGTGCTTGGAATAGAAGAAGGCACCACCACACCCAGAGTAGTCTCTACTTTTCTGCATCTCTAACTTCTCTCTGTAATATCCCTCTACATGGGATTTTGTTTCAAAAAGCCCCTTAGGAAGTTTTGCTCAGTCAGTCCCACAGTTGCCTATCAGATGGAAGAGAAGCCGTTAGTGACACTCAAACATGAGCTCAAGGTAAGGCAGCGAGATGTTCTTAGCTTGATGCTGGAGTGGATCCAGGACGGTAGACTAGGTCCCACTGCCTTCTCTGAATCAAAACCATCATTTAAACCACAGAACTGTGGGGTCAAGGGAAAACTAAGACCCAGTCACACCAGAACGAAAGGGGAAATTCGATCGCTGGTGTCATCTTTTGTTTTCGGCTCTGTCTTTATCTTTGTTGATGTTTCAGAGAATTGGTATGAGAAGGAGACAGATGAAGAGGTCAGGTGAATGAGGGGAAAGAGCAGGGTGGGGGAGCAGGTAAAGAACAGAGGTAGTTATGCGTCGTGCCAGTTCAGAGTGAGATGCGCTGCCATCTGGAATCAGATCCCTGGAGACTGGCTCAGCCCATATTTGCAACTGGCTTTGGGTTTTATTTGTGGAGCATTTTGATTTCTTGTTAGAAAATAAGCTGTGGGATAAGGGAAGATTTTTAGCACTAGATATGGACAGTAACACTTTGTTGAAGTGTTTGGATCTCTGCTGTCCAGTTTAAGCCAGTTTCTCTACATTCTTTCCTCATTCGGTGTGCTCAGAATTTCAATCCTATTAATTTAGAAGAAGCCCTACGCTCAGATTTCTCCTGAAGAGAGAAGGAAATGAACACTGCCTTTGCATCATGATGTTTCTGATTATACTTCACCTAGAAGAGGCTCTTGGAAACCTGCTCAGAAAACATGGCACTGGGGCTTTCCTCCGCACATCGTTGGGGAACTTATTCTTGTATTATGTCTATATCTAATGAAATGCATGATTAATTTCCTCTGAACACTTCTGTATTTTTTCTTCTACCTCTATTCTTTGCCTCATTTTAAAAAAAAAATGCTGCCAAGTGTGGTGGTGCCCACCTGTGATCCCAGCCCTCAGGAGGCCGAAGCAGGAGGATCACCAAGAGTTTGCGGCCAGCCTAGGTAGTGGTCTAAGGCCAGCCTGAAGTACACAGTAAGACCTTGTCTGAATAAACAAACACTGGTACTTGGACTTTGAGCAAAAATCATGAAGAACACAGTGAAGTAGAAATCTTCAAACCTGAGTTGCAACCTTGGCTGTCTTTAACCAAGGAGGAGTTACAGTGGCCAGCTCTGTAGGTTAGTGATGGTAGACTGATGGTCTCCAAAGTTCCTTCAAGCTCTTACATTATAGGTGTTGTACAAAGTAACCTTACAGCACTTTGTCTTGAGGACAGCAGCATGGCTTAATAAACCAATTCCGTGATAATGATCAGGAGGCTGTACTGGAATCCGTTCATTGCTAAGGAGGTTCCCAAGCTTTGCAAATCATTCACCCTCCATGAATCCCTTTCCTATAGAGGGAGGAGCCTGGAGCTGTTGATTTGGCAGTTAATAAATAACATCTCGCCTTTCAAGTTTGGAGCCACCTGATGCATAGACTCAGACCACCCTAGCAGCTTTGCGACTGGTAAAATCTGCATTGCAGATGTGGCTTTAGATTCGTGGCCACCTGGCCACCCTGGGCTTGCTAACAGGTTCTCCCACCCAGGCAGGGAGGCCAAAGCATGCAAGCTACACTCACAGAGTCAGACGCCTCAAGGCAAAGAGGAAGCCAACCTGATGCTCAAGGTGGGGGCAGCTGATGGCAGAGGAGCCGTGTGGCTTCTTCTAGGAACGGGGGAGTCTGGGGCCACATGTGCAGTGCTGTGATCCTACAGGTGTGAGCCCACGTTACCTGGAACCGATGCATGAGAGACTGGGTGGAGGATCCCAGTAATCTGTCCTTACCCTTCCCAGAGCCAGCTGGACAAGTATTTTGCTCCGGTGGAGCATGGCAGTGTGAGGAACCAGGAAGAATGTTCCCAAGAAGCGCAGAGTTTCTAAGTTTCTCGGAACCGAGTTCTTACCACAGTGGTCATGACTAACTCCCTTTTGTGACGGATGCAGGTGCTTGGCTGGTTACTATGGCGACCCCGTCATTGGGTCTGGAGACCACTGCCGTCCTTGTCCTTGCCCGGATGGTCCTGATAGTGGGCGACAGTTTGCCAGGAGCTGTTACCAGGATCCAGTCACCCTGCAGCTCGCTTGCGTTTGTGAGCCGGGGTACATCGGTAAGTCACACACAGGCGAAGGAAAAGCTGCATCTTTAGTTCATTCATAATGAGAAAAAGGTGGGTGATGTGGTTGGGTCACGCATACAGTCCTTAGTTAAAAGTTAAGGGGGCTGGAAAATCCCTCTATTTTCCAATTTGGCTCATAGAGCAGTCAGTTCTTGAGGGTCTGGTGTTAGAGCAGAATCGCAAGGACATTTCAGTCCAGGTAAAACCTTATGGAACGTTTTTCTGTTCTTAAACAGTAGGAAGATGAATTTACTTCTTATTTCTCCCTTCTTTTATCTAACTTCTAGCAAAAGCATCTTGTCTTTCGGGGCTCAGGGCAGGGCGATTTCACTGGACAGGCCCCCTTTCGTTTCCTTTTCTGACTCAAACACCAGTTATACTTATGCAGAGCTCAGTAAATTGCATATGATTTCAGGGTTTCTTAGGGAAATTGGTCGGCGGGAAGGAGCCCATTTTCCAGTTGCTCTTTGCGGTTTATATAATCCCTGGGTTAGAGCTCTAAGCTCAGGCTGCCTTTTTCCCTGTCCTGTGTCCTTTGGCCCCCACCTGCTTCGCCCTATAAGTGAGATGCTAAAGACTCATAATTGTTTTTGCCCTTTTGTGGCCACAAAAGACTTCCTCCCCGCTCAGTGGAAAGCCTCTTTGCCCCTCCAGGTGTGATGGGCCGGGCTCTGTGAGCAGTGCGGTACGGTGATCCCTGCTGGGTGGGACTCCTGGGCCAGGCCGGGTCCTAGCCAGCTGGTTCACTGAAGGTCCTGTGTTTGGCTTCCCTGCACAATAGGCTCCAGATGTGACGAGTGTGCCCCGGGGTTCTTTGGCAACCCCTCGGACATCGGGGGGTCATGTCAGCCTTGCCAGTGCCACCACAACATCGACACGAGCGACCCACAGGCCTGTGACAAGGAGACCGGAAGGTGCCTCAAGTGCCTGTACCACACAGAAGGGGCCCACTGCCAGCTGTGCCGGTCCGGGTACTACGGCGACGCCATCCAGCAGGACTGCAGAAGTAAGATGTGCCTGCGCTCACCCGCTTGGCCAGCTCCTCCGCATGGCTTCCTTCTCTTCGCTTTTTGTTAGCATGTGATAGACTATTACTTAGTCTTCCTTAAAGAATAAACGTCAACTTTCTGGACTCTTTTTTTTCCCCATCCCCTTCCCTTCCCTTCCACTCCTCTTCCTCTCATTTACAAAGCTTCATTTCCATCAGAATGATTCTGTCTACCTCTTTTTATCTATACTGAGGTTCAAACCCAGGGTCTTAACGCTGAGCTATATCCTCATTTATGACCCCCCCCCCCATTGAAAACAAAATTTGAGACGGGGTCAGTTATCAAGTTGGTCAGGCTGGGCCCATACTTGAATTCTTCCTGCCTCAGCCTCCCAGAGTGCTGGAATCACAGCACATGAGCCACCAGGCCCACCTTCCAACTTCTTCATTAGAGGATTTATTCTTCATGTGTTTGTCACATTGGGCAAAACACATGCTCACTCTGGCAGTGGGTAAAATCGTACTTTTAGTGACTGAATTGTTAATTATATTCTTATTTTCTGGCAATATTGAAGTCTCACCATGTGGCTCAGTGCTGGGGAGAGAAAGCCAAAAGGGGAAACTGATCCTTGTCATAATAAATACCATGCAGCAGGGCATTAATGTGCTCTGTCCAGAACCTGCTGACCGGAGGGGACTTGGAGGACCCGTGCTGTTTCCAACACCTCCTGGTACCTCTGATTCCAGCCAAGAGTTTGAAACCACTGGACAGCTCAGTTCCCAGTGGCATAGGTTTTATTTCCATTTAAATCTTGGCTTTTAATATGATTGATCAGCAGCTGATAGAAGCTGTATGTCTGGAAAATACTTGCGGTAAAACTGTCACTGTACGTTGTGCACATACATCAATGGCCTGCGAGAGGGCAGAACTATGTCACATTTCACAAAGGCTTCTGAAGAGCAGTCCTTTCAGGTTTTTAAAAAAAGTTACTTCCAAAGTGCCAGCTACAGGTGCCTTCACTCATTTATCTAAATACAGATTGCTCAGGAAACTGGGCTGCAATAAAAGTATTTTTAATTCATTGGGACAGCTTTTAAAATTATACCACAAATTAGATTTTCTGTATTGGGGGTCCTCCTTTTAGACATGAGAAAAAACTATGATCGTCACATTTTAGTATGAATTACCCAATTGAGTTTTTCTTTACACAACTCAAAACTCAGTCATGTTTATCTGCTTGGCAGTTCAGGGAGCAATTTGACAGTTTTCTGGGTTTTGAAATTAGCAAAAATTAGCAGTGTTTTAAAGTAGGGTTCTTGTAGTTTTACACGCTTTTGTGGAGGAGTGCTGTTTTGTTACATGATTTTGGCCTGGATTCTTTCCATTTGCATTTATTTGTGTAACTTCAGGAGGAATACTAACTGAGTCCTGGGTGATACAATAATTGCAGAGGTTTAGAAAACTTTCCTTCCCTCTTGCCGTGTCCCTGACGGAGCCTGGGAGGGGGAGGAGCCTGGCCGCCATGGCCTCGCTGACCTCGCTGTCCTTTTCAGAGTGCGTCTGCAACTCCCTGGGCACCGAGCAGCAGCACTGTAACAGCTCTGACTGCCAGTGTGACCAGGCCACCGGCCAGTGCTCCTGCCTTCCCAACGTGATCGGGCAGAACTGTGACCGCTGCGCACCCAATACCTGGCAGCTGGCCAGCGGGACTGGGTGCCAGCCGTGCGGCTGCAACGCTGAGCACTCCTTCGGGCCGTCCTGCAACGAGGTGAGGGGTGAAGCTGGCATGAGCCCTGAGACAGCCAGCCCACAGGGAGCCTCTCCCCTGCTGGAGAGAGGCCAGCATGGCACACGGCTTGGCCAGCACAGCACAGGCTGGCTGTCAGATTTCACGGACCTCGAGGGGCAGGGGTGACAGAATCCTGTCCCCAGCGATGCAGTGCAGCACCCCAGCAGAATGGTGGGGAACAGCACAGAGGGGACAGGGCTGTGACAAGAGAAGAAGTTTCTCTTCCTTACCTGGCCCTGGGTCAGACTTCCTTCTTAGCATGAAAGGAGCCAAAGAGCGGTGCCCAGCACGTAGACAGCCTGCACGCTACACCCTGCATCGGTCAGGATTGGTGTGGCACTCCGAGGGTGACACAGTGAAGAAAGCTAGACACAGACCCCACGTGCTTTGGTTCCTTTCTGACCTTGTTTCGGGGGAGCTCTGAGGAGGTGCTGGCCAGTGACCTCTTCCATGGCCGAGATGGGAGAAGGCAGGGTCCCTGTCCCCAGGGAGTGGCCGGTTCGATCCCACTTTTACCCAGCAGCTGGGGGGAAGATGACAGCTGCCTCTTCCCTGAGGCCGCTGACCAGTCCATGTCCTGGCCACAGTTCACAGGGCAGTGCCAGTGCATGCCGGGCTTCGGAGGCCGCACCTGCAGCGAGTGCCAGGAGCTCTTCTGGGGCAACCCCGACGTGGAGTGCCGAGGTGAGGTCTGGTGGCAGCGCGGGGCAGGGGCGGGGCTGCCAGGGCCTTTGGTAAACTCAGAAGCATGGTACAGATTGGCACTATCAGGGATATGGGAAACATGAGCTTCGTGTTTGCTGAAGAGTCTAACCCCGCCTCCCAGGTAGGTGCTAAAAAGGAAACTCCCTGCTCCTCCCGCCTGCACCCGGGGTGCGGGTGTTTGGCTCTGCACATGCGCGTACTGCAAATACACACCCAGGGCTTTTAAAAATGACTTTAAACAAAGTGGGAACCTTTGAACTATATATTCCTTTTTTTTAGTTAGTTTATTTATTGAGGCAGGGTCTCACTATGCAGTTCAGGCTGGCCTTGAACTCACTTCAAGCCCAGGCGAGTCTCAAACTGGAAATGATCCTTCTGCCTCAGCCTCCTGATTGCTGGGATTGCAGGCGTGCACCACCACGCTTGGCAAAAATCAGATGTTTTGTTTTCCAAATCCATTTTATTTCAAGGATAAAAACAGAAGAAAAAAATATTAAAACAAAATCTCAAAACATGTCAACCGGGGGCGACAATGGTGAATACATTGTGCATTTTCATCCCCAAATCATTCACCCAGAGCACAAGACGTCTGCCTTCATTTGTCCAAATAATCAAATCATACATTTCTGCAAGGTGATTTTTTTTTTTTCTCCTCTCTGAATGTATTTTATGATCAGCTTCCCTGGCAGATTGCGCAAGTGACCCTGGTTTTTCTTCAGAGATCACTAGATGCTGGTGACAGTGAACCTCTTAGAGATGAATGCACAGACTGCAAACCAAAACCCACATAGTTATCACAAAGTGCTAACATTGCAATGAAATCTGAATACCAAGGTTTTAATTTAGAAGAAAAAACCTATACATTAACATCTGCTGTATTAAAAACAACAGGTGTGCCATTGGTTTGCCACCACTGTAGGGAACTGTGTTATCAGTTAAATGTAGAAACTGAACCCAGGGCCTTCGTGTACTAAGCTCCCCAATCAGCCTTCTTTATTCTTCATTTGAGACGGGGTTTCCCTAAGCTTCTAAATTCTCCAGGGTGGCTGTAACTTGCCACCTGCATTCACCTTGCATGGTGCTGGAATTGCAGATTTGTGACACTGTACCCAGGTGACCTTTTAAATATATTTTTTTATTGTTGGTATTTTTCAAGATAGGGTCTCACTATGTAGTCAGGCTGGCCTCAAACTTATGGCAATCCACCTGCCTCAGCCTCCCGGGGCCTGGGAGGCAGTGACCACACCTGCTGACATTTTGTTTAGTTTTTTTTGGTTTGGTTTGGTTTTTTTGAGACAGGGTCTTGCCATGCAGCTTGGGCTGGCCTTGGGCTCATTTTGTAGCCCAGGCTGGCCTTGAACTCACAAAAATCCTCCTGTCTCAGCCTCCCAAGTGCTGGGATTTCAGGCATGCACCATCACACCTGGCTGATATTTTCTTAAGAATTAAAAAAAAACGAAAAAATTAGTAAAATCACATGAGTCATTTTTATGTTATTGCAGTTTTTTGAACACGATGCATATTTTTCTGATCTTGATGACCAAAGATTTCATAAGCTCTTTCAACTATCTTCTGCTCTGGTTCTGTTTCCCCCGCATTTTTAGTTTATAACCGAACAGTTTCTATCATTTCTTACGTGCTCTTGGGCTTCTTTCCATCGTTGCACATGTGAACATCATATGTTGTTGTCAGACTTTAAGTTTATGACCTTTTTCTCTTCTGGACACAACAATAGAAATAGCAGGTCTTCAAGAGAGCAGCTCACTCAGGATCTCCTGCAGGAGGTCGGAAACCAGAAACTTCCTCCCGCGCAGGAGAGCGCCCTCCGCGGGCAGAGCAAGCAGGCACTTGGTTTCTGCCGAGGCAGTCGGGAGTGTCTTGGGGGGAGTCTGTGTCCCAGTGGGCCCGAGGTTTGCTGTCAGGGAACAGTTTTTCATTCCTTGGATGTTGGCGGTTCCTGACATCTGACAAAGGTCCAGCCCCTGGTGCTAAGCCTCTTCCCAATGTAAAATCTTCCCTTGAAAGGTGTTCTCCAGGACCCTGATCACTATTTGCTTTTAATTCCTCAATCTTCTAAAGCCCCATGGGCTTGAATTTGCTCCAAATAGTGCTTTTGTCACTGCAGATTCTATCAGCGTGTGTCACTGGCAAAACAGCTTTGGCTGCCAAAGCTCCCCGGCCCTGCACTGCAGTCTTGGCTTCCTGAGTGTGAAAAGCCTGTCAAAGTCGGAGACTTGTTCCGAGGAGTGCTCAGGTTACTCCTTACCCTTTAGAAACTTTTTCGTCTAATTTTGCCAGAGAAATAGTGATTTAAACCCACCCCAACCCCCAAGCTTGTTTGGATCAAAAGTTAGATCTTGTTTTAGAAACTATAAAGGGTGAGATTTGTAGCACTGGTGTTCACTGACTTCATTCATTTTATCTAAAAGTCAGCCCATTGCTACTAAACTGATAATCAGGAGAAACAAACACATACAAAACAAAGACAAAAAAAAAAAAAACACAGACTAAGTCTTCCCAAGGAAATGCGGCTCATTTAAGGAAAATGGACTGAAATGGATGTGTGTATTCTTCTCCATTTCTCCTGTTAGTATTTTCTTTTTCTCTGTAAGATAATCAGATTTTTTAGTTAATAAATGGACTACAAGATTGTTCAGCTTCAAGACTTGCCTTCTGTGCCAAGCGTGCTGGAGGGCAGCAGTGGGGTGGGCCAGGCAGAGGGCAGACTCCCTGGTCCAGCTGAGCCGGAGCCAGGCCTTCGGTCCTCTCACTGGCTCTGCATTCCGAGAGCACAGGCGCCCAGCCTGCCCCTGCACAAGCTCACTCAGCTTGAGTAGGAAGCTTTCCAGTCCTCTGTGTTTTTTGCATCTATCACATATGTAATTTTTAAACTAAAACTTACACAGAATTTGCTTTCTGAACAGCTCCAGAGCCAGGCATGGTGATACACGCCTCTAATATCAGTTACTCTGGAGGCTGAGGTTAGAAGATGGCAAGTTTGAAGCCAGCCTGAGGAACGTAGTGAGTCTCTGCCTAAAAAAAAAGAAAGGAAAAGAAGCCAGGCTTCGCACTCCTATTATCTCAGCAGTCTAGAGGCTGAGGCAGAAGGGCCTCCTCAAGTTTGAGGCCAGCTTGAGCTATACTGTGAGTTCTGAAAAGCCTGAAGGAACCTACTCCATAGTGAAACCTTGTCGCTAGGTTGCTGGGTAGCTAGAAAGAAGGGCATGTGGCTCAGTGCAAAGGCCCCAGGATCTGTCCCCATTACTGCCAAATGAGAAGGGCAGGGGAAGGGAAGGCCTTTAGTATTCCTGACCTTTATATTATAATCACTCTTCTCACCCACCATTCAGCCCACCCCTACCCAGTAAAGGTTGATGTCAAGCCCTTTTGGAGATATTAAAGCTTCCCTAGGAATGTGGGCTCACAGGAAAGCACTCCCAGAGCTTTTCCAGTTCTGGACCTAAGAGTTCCACTTTGGTTTTCCGACTAAACTGTAATTTTTTTTTTCAGACTTACTTTGGTCTCTATCTAAATGCTAACTAGACAGAAAGCTTCTTTCTCCAGAGTGTTAAAAATGTAGGGTGAAGGTGCCCGACCAAGATGCTAACTTCAGCAGTTCAGTTACGTTTACTTGAGTGCTGCAGTCTATAGTGCCTCTTTGAGTTCACAGGACCTGAGCTGGTTTAGGACATTGCTAATTTGGGAGAAAAAAGCATTTGCATTTATGCCATGATGGGACAGTTGGTATAGGCTGATGGTGGCCAACCAATGGCACATGTTATATTTATTTCTCTTTGAAGACAAAAAACGTTAATGTGTGAGTTTTTCTAAACTAAAACCTCAGGATTCAGGTTTCATTGCAGGGTTGGCACTTGTCTTGAAGTGGGTTTTGGGTTACAGTTTGGGTGCTTGTCTCTAAAGTTCACCATCAGTGGTGTAGGCACTTGATATCCGAGAACCAACAATCAATGTCCTTTAAGGGATAAGACCATAAAGCAGGCTCTCACACAAGAAAGTGTTGGACCACAAATGCCTCTGATGTGCTGTAGGGAAAGCTGATAACCTACAAAGCATTGAGAGAGACAGAGAAGAACGAGAATTGACTATTGACTTAACTGTGGGAGATTCATCACCAGCCACAGGGCCGACCCAGCCCATTGGACCAGGGCAGGAGTGAGCAGGAGACATGGCGCAGGGTTCTTTCTGTGTGCATTGGGCCACCCTTCAACTTCAGACAAGGACTTGATGGTCTGGCTTTAGAGAGCAGCAAAGACAAGAAGTATCTTCCAAGAGGAGGGCTATGGGCAAAGAACAGTCCCCCTTTTCTTGAATTATGTATTTAATTGCCAGATACATTTTCAGCTGGAATGGATTGTCAGAGAGCACGAATTTAGATCTCTGGCGCCATGGAGCAGACAGTATGCTTATAGAAAGACTTCAGTCATAGCTAAGTATTCTCCTTATGGAAAAAAAATGTAGTTATGTAAAAGACAAATGAGTAGAGCCTGTGATTTTCAATTCGTTCAGTGTTCCTATTCTCTGAGGCTTGGGGCTCTTGGCCGATGAACTGAGTCTGAACAAGCTGCCACTGTGCCTTGACCTGGGGGGAATCTCCTCCGCCCACTGCCGCAGTGGAGAAGCCTGCAGCCTGGGGTTCTGTGTTGTGCCCCTAGATGTCAAAGGGCCCGCGAGGAATCTCAGCGATTCATAGACAGCAGAAAGGGAGGGTGAGTTTCTATCCACAGCCCTGGCTCTCAGCAAAGGCCAGCCTCTCTCATCCTAGGGCTGACCAGAGCTGCGAGGCAGACAGGGTCTGGGTTGTGGACATGTTCCAAACTCTGCTCATTCCTCATTTCGTGTTTCTTCAGTAGAAGAACACAGTTTGCTCCCTGCCCACACATTTATCTTTACAAGGCCTGATTCTTCTCCTCGGGTTGGATTTCCTCCACAGTCACGTTGTTCTTTAGACTTGGTGTCTCAGGAAATCAGATTTCATTTGAATCCCTAAAAAATCATGCAGTATGTCGTCAGGAGGGTGAAGTCTTGTTTTGTGTAAGCCTAGAAATGGAACCTGTGTCCCCAGAAGTGGACAACAGCTTGTGCCCCTGACCCCAGGGCTGGACTCTTCAATCTTGTTGCCCAGGCATTCGGAGCCATGCACTGGTGAGGTGGGGCGCCAAGAGGGCCCAGGGAGGCCCCAGGATGGCGCAGGTTATTCTGAGTATGATGCCAGGAAGGAAAGCATGCAGGATCAGCGCCTGTCCTTGAAGTCTGTCCACATCCAGTTGGGCAGATAACAGAGTATATTTTACTTACACATTTTCACAGAGTGAATGATTGGCCAGACTTGTGTGCTCAGGCCTTTAGTATTTATCTGAAGTCCTGATAGAGAAATAATTCCGTCACCTGAGATTTGGGAATGGACTAGGCTTTGTCATTATTAATATCCATCATAGCTGCCAACCAGAAATGCTGATTTTTTAACCCTGTTGTAGGCTTGATTTTTACCCTGTGGTATTTGGCTCTGTGTCAGGTGCCAGCTGCTGTGTACTGAATTGGTGACAGGTGGGGACCAAGGGGCTCTCAAGAACCTTCAATCACTAGTGGTGCTTTATGGATGTGCGCATAGTGTGTTGGGATGGTTATCTAGCAGGACTTGGCCTTTTTTCCTGCTGCATGGCCAGGAGCAGTCATGTGATCTCCCTGCATCTGTTTCCACATCTGTAAAGAGTAGGGATTATTGTGCTCATATAGCTTCTGTTGAGAAGTGAAATGCCTGCCGAACATTTCTGTAATGCCAGGCACATAGTAAATGCTCAGTAAGTTCATTTTTAGTTATTATTGTTATTGTTAAAAGCCAAATTGGTCGCTGAGGCTCCTGATCAAGACCAGCTGGCATCGCTGTTTCCCTTCCAGCCTGTGACTGTGACCCCAGGGGTATCGAGACACCACAGTGCAACCGGTCCACCGGCCAGTGCATCTGCATGGAGGGTGTCGAGGGGCCACGCTGTGACAAGTGCACACGGGGGTTCTCGGGGGTCTTCCCGGACTGCACACCCTGCCACCAGTGCTTCGCTCTCTGGGATGTGATCATTGCTGAGCTGACCAACAGGACCCACAGGTTCCTGGAGAAAGCCAAGGCCTTGAAGATCAGCGGTGTGATTGGGCCTTACCGGGAGACCGTGGACTCGGTGGAGAAGAAAGTCAATGAAATCAGAGCAATCCTGGCCCAGAGCCCCGCAGCCGAGCCCCTAAAAAACATCGGGAATCTCTTTGAGGAAGCGGAGTAAGTAGTTAACATTTGGAGCAATAATTTACAGTGTTTTCTGAGCTTCTAAACAGCAGCACTCTCCTGGCGTGGTGCTCCTGCTGGATGGCCCTAGTCCTGTACCTGTAGACGGACTCTGGCCTGTTCATTTGCAGTGGTCTTGGGGGAATGATGGGGGCACATTGCTGGGAGCAGGATCCTGCAGGCTGCAGTACAGGGGATGCATGTGTGCGTCCCCCACTGCCCCTCAGGACACTGCTGTCGGGCAGAAGTTGGGGAGCAGCACTGGGTTTGAGCATGACCAGCTCTCAGCTCTGCCATGCTCCTGAACCTGGATCACATACCTAATGCACGGGCTTCCATTTTCTTTCCCATGGAGCATGGGGAAAATATTTGCTTTTCCCTATCAAGGAAGGATTTATGAAGTGGTAAAGTAACTGCAAGAAACACATTGGAGATCTAAATTATTGTGACTATAACTTGCTGCTACTACTACTAGGGAAATTCCATCACCACAAATAGACTTTATTCCTAAGTTATTTTGCTGCTCAGCCATTGGTCCACTAGACCAGTCTTCATCTAATTATTAAAAATGTTTTTACAGCAAAAAAAAAAAAAAAAAAAAAAATCCTTTTATTCTTTTTTTGGGTGTTCATCTCTCAGACTGAATAATAAGGCTTTTGGTTCCGTTTTGTTTCTGAGCCTGGGTCTCCTCATGTAGCCCAGGCTGGCCTCAAACTGCCATCCTCCTGCCTCAGCCTCCCCAGTGCTGGGATCGCAGGCGTGTACCTCCACACATGGCTCAGTGAGTGCGTGTGCTTGCCAGTACAAGCAGAGTTCAGGCGAGCGGTCAAATTTCTCAGGGTCATTTTTTTATCTTTTCCTCTAGCCTCAGTTTCCCTGCCCTTAAACATTCCAATTGCCTTTGCCAGCATTATGACATAGGACCTGAGAGATGAAACAGAGACAGCTCTGTTATTTCTGGCTAGGTGGCAACTTTAGATTGTGACAGAGGACAGAAACACCTTTTTGTGTGGGATGGGACTTTAGCATCTCTAAAAAGCCAGGTGGACTGTTCTCTTCGTGATGCGTGGAAAGCCAGAGCACAGCCGACACGCTCAGCTCCAGTTCTTTGTCCTTGCAGTTTAATGCCTTGACTTAGAGCCTCAGGATTTGGGTCCATGGCCGCACGGGTGACCAGGGTGTCAGGCATCTGCTGTGGACCAACAGGGTATCAGCAAGGCATTCGACCTCATTAACAAGATAGCCTGCTCAGGTGCAGCAGTCGTGAGTTTTAGGCCATGGATGAGTACAGGCCCATTTAGGAAGTGATTGCTGGCCTGGGCCTCCCGTGCCTGCAGGGAACCCTGGATGTCCTGGAGGAGCCCCAGCTGGGAGCCCCATCCAAAGGCAGCTGTTTCTACCCTTAGTATCCATGAGGCACATTGCTGTCATCTCAGGAAAAGCAACTTCAAAAATCATTTTTTTCAACATACTATTGAAGGATATGTGTGTGTGTGTTTTAGGACTGGAATGGTCCTACTTTAAAATACACAATGATGCAAGGCTGGGGATGTAGCTCAAGGGTAGAGCACGGGCCTAGCATGTGTGAGGCCCCCTTAATCCCCAGAAGAACAAAAACCAACCATAGGCTTGACTTTTTTTAAATTGTAATAGTTTTTTTTGAGACCTAAGGAGACACAAAAGCCTTTTGTGAGACAACAGATTCATAAAAGCAGAACACTGAAAAAAGAAACCGTTATCCTCAGGAAGAAAGCCATAAGGTTCCCGAAGTGTAAATTAACCTAACAGATCTGATGATCCCAGCAAGTGCTTGTTCTTTGAGCTGCATCATTCGTGGTATCATCTCAGTCTTAAACATAGTTTTTATAATGGCCCCCAAATTATTAGCATCTTTACATTTTCTTAGTTTTGTTCTGCTTTTCCTTTTAACAGCCAGGATCTCAGGGTGATGGCCGGGCTGGCCCCAGATGTCTGGGCATGAGTGATTCTCCTGCTTCAGCAAGCTTTCTCGAGGGGCTGGGGCTAGAGACACACAGTACCACATACAGCTCGGCTTTTTACATTCTTATATCCCAGAGAAAACAATTACGTTCAGTGAGGCGAACCAATCATTACAGAGCTAAGGTCTGCTCAAACCCTAATTTCTTGGTGAGACACACAGACCGGAGACTGTTCATACAAACTAATTCCTCGGGGCCTGGGGATTTAGCTCAGTGGCATACATAAGCGCCTGCCTTGCAAGCAGGCAGTCATGAGTTCGATCCCTAGTACCGATAAAAAAGAAAAAGACAAAAAAACAAAAAAACTGATTCCTCGAGGGCAGCTTTTGAGATAGAAGATACACAACAAAATGCACTTGGGTCTGGATTTTACGGGGGTATTGTGAAAGCTACGTTTGTCCTCCGTACATCAGCCTCTTTCAGTAAAAGGGTGGCATTTTGGTGGGAGGAGGCTCCTTTGGTGGGGCTGCGATGGAAGTGAAGGGTATGTGGAGGCTTCTCAACTTGTTCCATCTGGAAGCAGATCCCTGCGGTCAGGGAACCGCGTTGGCAGGAGGCTAGGTGGCTAGGAGGTGTAATTCTGCACTGCAGTCATTTCTGTCTCTAAGGCTCATGCAGTTAGACTCAAAGTTGTTTCTGTGTGAAGCTGGAAGCCCACGGTGACCTGGCCTGCGCTCATAGCGCAGCAGACTTGGAACCCTGCCACGGCCACCCACCGAGACACAGCTGAGCGCTGCAGTGTGCGCCTTCAGAGCCTCTGCAGAAAGTTGTTATATGTAGAATGGTTACAAATTACTAAATTGAAGTAGTATCATGGAGGGAGAATTGAGGTAAAAATGAGACTTTACAATTTCCTTTGGTTTCTCTTATGTAGGTAATTTTTCTGTTTTGTTTTTAAACAGGAAACTAACCAAAGATGTTACAGAAAAGATAGCTCAAGTGGAAGGGAAATTATCAGACACAGCTTCACAGAGTAACAGCACAGCCAAGGAACTGGACCTGCTGCAGGCAGAAGCAGAAAGCCTTGACAACACTGTGAAAGAACTGGCCGAACAACTGGAATTCATCAAAAACTCGGACATTCGGGGTGAGCATCTTTTGTGCAAAAAGTCAGTCCTATCATTGCAAGTTCGAGGCCAGCCTGGCTACAAAGTGAGCTCAAGGTCAGCCTGAACTGCATAGGGAGACCCTGTCTCAAAAGACATAAATAAAGTTAGTCCTAGACAATAGATTCACCATCTACTTAACCTAATACTCTCAAGGGGAAAAATACCTGCTTTTTAATGATTAAACTTTTCCTCGTTGAGTCTCTGGCTCAAATGGGAATGGAAGTCCCTGTTTTACAAATTTGCAATTTGGGACAGAAAGAGACATAGTAAATGCCCCAGGGGCCAGTAGCAAGAGTTGTAGGATCCATTTCTTCATTTTCCAGTTCCACTCCTTGGCCTTTTTCTTGCACAGACTGTTTCGAATAGTTCTCAGGTTGAAAATTCTGCAAATGCTTTCACATTTAAGAATGTTACTTGGTCAGGAAATAATTTTTCCAGATCCTTGTTTATTGATACAAGCCACATGGTACCTTCCCCCAAAAAAGCAAAACAAAGTAGAAATATCACACCGCGTTTTATGCACAATTGGTTTTGGCTTATTTTTTCTTTTTTAACTCAGTCAAAACACATCAAGCTGTTTAGCAAATAGTACTAGGCACGTGAGTGGACCAGAATAAATAACTGAGATGGGAGAAACCATCCTGTCATATGATCTGTAGGCTGCCTAACTTCAGCCGTTCAGAAAGTACTAGTTGTCTGTGTTTGTGATGAATTTCTCATTTTTCAGTCCATATTTAACATTGCTAATGGGACAGAATGGATTCAGTCATGAAATAGAGCTTTTCTCTCAGATTTTTTCTGGAACACTAAAACCTTTCAGTAAAGTCAGGCTAGAAGATACCAATAAGGACACAGCTTGTTGAGGAAAATGGGGTACAGCAAGACTAACCAGGGGCAATTTCGCTTTCTGCCCTAGGCGCCCTGGATAGCGTCACCAAGTATTTCCAGATGTCTCTCGAGGCGGAAGAGAGAGTGAATGCCTCGACCACGGATCCCAACAGCACCGTGGAGCAGTCGGCTCTCATGCGGGACAGGGTGGAAGGCCTGATGTTGGAGCGGGAGTCCCAGTTCAGGGAAGGACAAGAGGACCAGGCGCGCCTTCTCGATGAACTGGCAGGCAAACTCCAAAGTCTGGACCTTTCAGCCGCTGCTGAGATGGTAAATTTGGGATTTGACCTCCCTGCTGCTGTGCTATAGGACTCTGCTTTGTCCTTATATTGCTGTTTGCTAATAAGCCAGGGCTGGGCTCCGCTGGGCTGGGGCCGTGGTGTGGGGTATCTGCCTCTCCCACCACCGGCTGTTTCCTGTGGGGCAGCTGGAGTCATGAGCACTGTCCCATGCTGCTCTGTCAGCTGAATGACTTCTGATGGGAACCTGGTCCTCTTATAAACGGATATTTCTTTTCTCACCATGTTCTGATTTGAAGTGCAAAATCTGTGTCAGTGGAGGAATTCAGAATCGTTCTGGGAAATCCCTTCCAAAACAAGACAGCTGATTTTTTTTTGTAGCTAAAATGATCCTTTGTTCCAGCATCTTTACCTGGTGAAGCTTAAGCCCCAAACCTGCCTACAAAGTAGGTAGATTTAATTTCCTAGAAGCTTTTAAAGAGTAACTCTGAAGCCAAGAGAGATTGAGTTTAATGCAAATCAGGCAGAAGGCCAAGAGAAAGCCAAACTGTGCCCATGTCTTGCTCACGTTTCCATTGTTTTTCATGGAAGGACACCTGGGAGGATATGGAGAATGTTTTCTATAGGCCAAGGCTTGTTTTCACTCAGCCTGGAAATGCAGAGAAACAGTTCAAAGTGCAGGTCTATTGGAGACTTAAAAAGTTGTCATCCTCATCTTGTGTCCAGTGCCCTACATGTGTATGCACGCGCGCGCACACACACACACACATGCACACAAGCCATCTGTACCATACAGTGGCCAATGTCACTGATGCCTCCAGTATCAGATACTCACTATCCCATGAAGCTTTGCAGCATCTCTTCAAACTAGGGATCGTGTAGATCACTGCTTGCTGCTTACTAGATGAGAAAACAAAAAAATGAAGGTCTAGGGCAATGTGGAAACTGCACCTGACAGTAGGAAATGTTGTTAGGCATGAAGGGCCAGGTCTCTGAGTCATCTTTTAACACTGATTGCTTCCTTACAAATCTTAATACAAATCAGTCATCCGGGAGGCAGCTACACATGCTAAAGGGCTTTTGCTTTGTATCAGAAGGCAGCCTGGGACAGGTCATGGTGGGTGACTTCCTCTGGCCTCCACAAACATGCACCTTCTCCATAAAGGCTTTGCCAGCTGGTGAGCACCCTGGGGCCAGCCAGCTTTGCCAGGTCTCTGTTAATAAGGAAGTCTGCTTTGAGTTCCATGTTGTCACTTGACATAGGTTTCAGTCTTTTATTTTTGAGCACACAGCATTTCTCATGGTGCTCCCGTCCACTGAAAGGGAACAGGCCTCATGTGCAGTCAGATTGTTTTGGAAAGCACCCTTGAGATTTCAGTTTCTCTTCTGGATTAGGATTCGGGTTCTTTTATGGCACACGGAAGGGGAGGGTAACTTGGACAAGCGCCGTTTCCGTTTGTTCGCCGTTTTCTCGCTTCCGTTGGCATCTGTGATGCTCCTTTCCTGCGCTCAGACCCCACCAGCCAGCACACCCCTGCCCAGCTGCACGGTCCTCAGCACTGCCTCATCTACCATTCACCTTCATACCCAGGGTCTTACTCCTGACCTGTGCTTTGCTACTGTGAAGTGACTCTGTCTAACTAGATGTGATTACAAGGCTAGATGTGGGCCTTTTGTACTGTAGTCACCAGGACAGGTAACTTGGTGTGGGGGCCAAAGAAAGTTCACAGTGGCTTTTTTAAAAAAATGTAAATAGACAGGTACAGGGAAGTTTCTTTGGTTGCCACACTGGCAGCCTCAGCTTGCTACAGCTGCTCAGACCCTGGGCAGGGCCCTGTGTTATGCTGGTGCACATGGGCAGGCGCCCAAGGGATGTGAGCTTTGTTTCACTAGAATCAAGCAGCCTTGCTGCCCCCCACCGCCCGGGCTCTTTGCTGAGGACACTGCGGTGGGCCACCCAGCCCATACCGTGGTCCTGCCGCAGCCCTGATAGCTCTTGTGCCTGACCTTGGCTCCTCTTATGCCTAACCCTTGGCTCGTTGCAGACGTGCGGGACACCGCCAGGGGCTGACTGTTCCGAGAGCGAGTGCGGCGGCCCGAACTGCAGAACTGAGGACGGAGAGAAGTGGTGTGGGGGGCCTGGCTGCGGGGGTCTGGTCACTGTCGCCCACAATGCCTGGCAGAAAGCCATGGACTTTGACCGAGATGTCCTGGGTGCCCTGGCCGATGTGGAGCAGCTCTCTAAGATGGTAATTCCTGGGTGGTGTCAGCGTTTTTTGTGACCTGTGTTCATGTGTGTGTGCGCCTGTGTGCCTTTACTTACTTCCAGCTGTAGATTGAGGATCTACAAGGAGAAAGCAAGTCTGAATGCTGACTGAAAACATTTGTTTCAGAAATTTCACATTCTTATGTGGTCCAGAAAAGAGACGGCGAGGTTTTTATTCATGGAGAGTTGAAGAATTTGCTTTCCCGTCACAGGAGTAACGTGTGTTACCAGGGAGCTCAAATCCTAAATTTAGAACTGCGTTGTTTTATTGGGGTTGTGAATGTATGCAGCTGTATCGGAAAATGCTGCTCTAAGCATTTGGGCACTTGTTCTCCTAAAGTAATCACATTCTTCACTGAAATATTTATGTCAATGCCCGAGGAAAAAAACTAGACACCCTTCTTGGAGGCCTTAAAAAACAGAAACTTGTTACGTGCTGGCCCGGCATAAAAGTTGTACATGACAATTCATATACCAGAGGTCACAGGGGAATGTCACACTTTGTTCAGTGGGAGGGTTTATTTCCCAAGGGTAACTCCAGTGCTGGGCTCTTCACCATCCGGGGATCATTTCCAGTGTGCTAGTCTGCGCAGTGACACTGTCTCAAGGCTAACTGCTCTTTGGTGTTTAGATCGCCGAAGCAAAACTGAAGGCAGACGAAGCGAAACAGAACGCGCAGGACGTCCTGCTGAAGACAAATGCCACCAAAGACAAGGTGGAGAGGAGCAACGAGGAGCTGAGGAGCCTGATCAAGGAGATCAGAGACTTCCTGACCCGTAAGGAGTTCTCCACTTAGTCTTCACTGTTAGACATTTGTTCTTTTAAGATTCTGTTGGATGGACCATGATTCAAATCTACATTTTAGACAAAATCAGTTTTTGGCAGGACATTGAGGTAGCATGCCGAGTGAGGTAAATGTCCATGTTAAGAAGGTCTCCGTTTCCTAAGCTTATACACATAAATATCCTCTGCCAAGACTATGCAGGAATGTAGCCGTAATCTAGGACGGCTGAAACTGCAGATGAAGTCAAAAGAAAATACTCCGAGAACTGAATTTGGAATTTATGTTAGAGATTATATATAATGACATCAAAACTCTACAGAAGTGTGTGATTTTGGCATTGTCTCCAAAGCGTTGTAATGCTGTTACTGACAGGATATTAAATCTACAGTTAAAATAATTCTTTAGCTTAAGTGTTATGTACAGAAAAAGAAAATTTCTAGAAGCACTGCTGGTCCCAGTTCAAGGATTACCAGTAATGATGGTAATGGGCTGCAATTTACAGAAAACTCTGTACTGAATTAGAATTAATCAAGACATTTATTGTCTCACATAAGTCCAAAGTATGACAGCTTCAAGGGTTTGAGACCCCTGTATGTGTTTATTTTTTTTTGCTCTGCCACTTTAAGCATAGTTCTGGGAATATCTTGCGGAAACCATCATTCCAACACACTTTCTGGAGATCAACATATTTGAAATATACTCTCCTTGTAATACTTTTAAATCACCTTTCACGTTTTGTATTTGAAACTCCTTAGCTTCACTGGTAATACACTCTCTGCACTAGGTCGTTTCCCTTTCTTGTTCTACTTATAAAAATACCAACTTTATGTCTACATTTGCAAGTTTCAGCCTCAAGATTTTTCATTGTGGGGGGCCAAGGGAAGAGCTCAGTGGTTCCAGCACCTGCCTAGCATGTGCAACCCCCTGGGTTGGATCCCCAGCACAGCGGTTTGCACTGCATGCACAGTCCCAGCTAAAATGCTGGCGTCCGTGGTTTTCCATAGTTGAACCCCCACTGGCTTGATTTTTATCACGTCTTGCCCATCCCGCCCCCACCTCCAGGCTGCCTCCTCTCTACCTTGCTGGCCTTCAGAACCACATCAGTTCTTCATCGCTCTGCCCTACTGCAGAACAGATTCCAGAGGTCCGGTAGTCACTGTCCCCATGTCCTCTCACGGTTATGTTATGAACTCTCCCATGAATAGCGTGCTGTGTAGCGTTACCTCATGGTGTTACCACGCCGCAGGTGACCACCATGGTTTGATCTTTCAGAGGACAGTGCCGATCTGGACAGCATTGAAGCAGTTGCTAACGAGGTACTGAAAATGGAAATGCCTAGCACCCCTGAGCAGCTACAGAACTTGACAGAAGACATCCGTGAAAAAGTGGAAAGCCTTTCCCAAGTAGAAGTTATTCTACAGCAGAGTGCTGCGGACATCGCCAGAGCTGAGTTGCTGTTAGAGGAAGCTAAAAAAACCAGGTATGCAAAGACTTGAGAGCGTGTATTTGGTGTAGCTAAGCATGCACAAAGGATTTTTCTCTTTTTTTGAGGCAGGGACTTGCTGTGTAGTTCAGGCTGGCCTGGAACTCAAAGTGATCTTCCTGCCTCACCCCCACGAATGCTGGAATTCCAGGTGTGCACCACCAGGCCCAGCAAAAGGATTTCTTTTGAACCAGTGAAATTTCTAAGAGTCTCTATAAGTCTTATCAGAAAGTTTATCCTAAAAAAGAAATGTTCTCAGTGAAAATACTTTTCTCTTATTAACAAATAGTATATCTTATCCCTTTACTCAGCCAAAGTGCAACAGATGTGAAAGTCACTGCAGACATGGTGAAGGAGGCTCTTGAAGAAGCAGAAAAGGCCCAGGTTGCAGCAGAGAAGGCAATCAAACAAGCAGACGAAGATATCCAAGGAACCCAAAACCTGCTGACTTCGGTGAGATGGCGCCACTGTGGCTGCATGTGGGAGGGAATACCGTATATACGGTTCTGCCAAAGCAGTTACCTGGCAACAGGGATTCTCACAACTGAGCAGTAGAAAGAAATCCTCTACTTTAAGACAGAACTGGCAGGCTGAAACTGGGGATATTTCCAAGAGGGGAGTTAAAAAGAACTGTGAAGATACTGGACCCTATTCTCCTACAGAAGTTCTAAGACGGATAGAAACTTTTCTGGAAGTGGCACACACTGTTCAGTACTATGAAGTATAGCACTGTGTCAAAATTCCATTTTAGAAAACTGCCCTGCCGATACAAACAAAGCAGCCCCAAACAACTTGTGGTTAAGACCAGCATCGGAAGATGGTGATCATTCATAAAAACTGTAGTCACTTGAAAACCACTGGGAAGCATCAAATGTCAGGATGTTTCCCCTTCCAAATTCTCCAAGAACCTAACAGAGAGAGCTGAACAGTCTGCTCTGGAGGAGTGGAAAGCTTATGTGTTTTTCTTCTGAGCAAAACACTGAGACTACCAGATATTAACTAAGAAAAGTAGTTTTCACAAGGATTTAGAGCTTTATTCTAAAAATCTTGTGGATTATATTTCCCTTCCAATTTTAGGAAAGCTTTTTTTTTTTTTGGTACTGGGGATTGAACTCATGACCTCACACTTGCCAGGCAGGCACTTGTGCTGCTGAGCTAAACCCCCAGCCCAGGAAAGCTTTTCTTAAATGGGTGGGAAAACTGACACCCAATTCCCGCACAGGCCCTCAGCATGAACTTTCAAACTACCTTCGCAGACCAGTCCTGCTGCGTGAAGCCTGGGGACGGTTTTTCAGGGTGCTTTCCCTGCCACTACCCAAAGGGCACGCGCTTTCCGCCGTTCACCAGGCTCAGAGAAGAGCCTGCCAGCTTCTCAGCCACTGGCCCTTACTTACATTCTCAGAATATATAAGACCCCTTATTCTTATGTTTGAAAAATGTTTAGAAAAGTTATGTATTCCCACCAGGGTATGTGGTAACTCTTTAAATATTTTTATTTTTTAGTTCTAGGTTATTTAGATTTTTAGTTGTGCAATTAACATTCTGTATACTTTATATATTCCTGTTTCAGTGTATATAAAAATTACCATTTTGAAAATCAATTGGGAATATTAAAATTTTAGGTGAAATATGTGGTCTGATGATATAATAGGGTGGCTGTTTTTTAAGGACATACGGGGCTGGAAAGTGTTTAATGTTATTAGCCTAAAACAAAGAGGTACTTAAAAAACCATTGTCTTGGTCTTCTCATTGCTGAGACAAAAATGCCCAAAGTTAAAGGAGACAATACTTCAGCTCAGTGTGTAGGTTTCAGTCCACAGTCTACTGGCTCTCAGCAGGGTGCCAGCACCGCACTGCAGAGGGAAAAGCGGTCCGGGGCAGCACGGCACAGCAGCAGCTGCCTCTGCCTTTACCCTTCCTGGCTGCCTGCCTTCCCCATGGCGCCGTCCACACCCAGAACTGTGCCAAACCAACCTGGGAACTGATTTCCCGGTCACATGCCCTTAATGCCACACACTGCAGACCCAGCCACTTCCCAAACCTCTCAGCTATGAGTGCATCTAGACATAAGCCGTAGCAGTCACACTAGTCAGTACTTATGAGAACTCCAACAGTACTGAGAATCCTCCAAGAATCCTTTCCTCAGAACTTCAGGGTGAGCTGTGAGGCTAAGAATCATTTGGTTTGAAATAGGTACAAATTTTAGCACGTGTCTACACTGATACAGTTTCATTATGACAGTGCCCTTACTCAGTTTTCGGTTATTTTTTGTTTTTAATGGAACAGACCTATCCTTAAAGACCATTTTTAAGAAAACCTAGTGAAACTATCTGTTCTGTTACGGGCCAGACTACTTTCCTTTGGCCAGCTTTTAAAAACAATGTCCTGTAAAAGAGATCAAATGTGAACACTTACAGGTTGCTCAGATGAGATATTTTCCCCTAAATAACTTTGTATTTTCAGCTACCAGCTGTAACTTTCCTAGACTACATGCCATTAATAGTTCTATAGAACCTTCTCAAGGTTTAAGAACATTTCCAATCTCCCTGTTTTCAGTAATTAATGAAACCTCTACTACTGGGGTTTAACATTTAGAAATGATAGGAAAAACTAAAAGGATAACTTAGATTTATAATTTTCCCACCACATTAAATTTGGAAAATATGGAAATCCCCCTTCTTAGAGGTACTTATGAACGTTCTTTAGCCAGAGTTTGAGATATTCTTAAGTTGCTTTCTCAGCACATCAAGCTGCCTATGGATGGTTCTTAATACCAAGTAAGGGAAAATCTGACATTGCTCTCAGTTTAGGTCACCAGAAAAATACTGTGCATAAATGTATGAGAGGTAGCAAGGACTGAGGTGTACGCTTAAGCTTTACTGCAATTCTATTTTCTTCTTAATTCTTTTCGGTCTAGAGCAAAATGGCAGTGGCAGCCACTGAAATCTTCCATTAAATGTGTACTCACAGCATTTCCTATCCTGTCTTTACCTTAATGGCTTACTAGATGATACACATTATCCTTTTAGATTGAGTCTGAAACAGCAGCTTCCGAGGAGACCCTGTCCAATGCCTCCCAGCGCATCATCGAACTAGAGAGGAACATGGAGGAGCTGAAACGGAAGGCCACCCAGAACTCCGGGGAGGCCGAATACATTGAAAAAGTCATACATGCTGTGAAACAGAGTGCAGACGATGTAAAGAAGGTAAGTGTATCTTTACAACGTCACAGCTAGGTTTATAAAGGTGCAATCAATCTAAAAGACAAAAGACCTAAAAGAGGTATTCACCAGAAATGGCCCAAGTGACCTATTTGCAACAGCAGTCTTTAGAGATGCCGCTGAGAAGAATAGGAATGTCCATTAAGCATAGACCTGCCAACCTAACTTCAGAAGAGCTGAAAAGAATAAAATTAATCCAAGGATGAAAAGCACACGGAACTTCTTTATAGCATAATTACCTGGCCATTTGAGAGTACTTTAAAAGCAGCAAGAAAAAAGCCTAAAGTTCATTACAGAACAGCTAGAAAGAAGTCAAATCTCATTCTTCGCAGACTTATTTTGAATTAACTACCTCTCTCCCAGCACTTCTCATTAGAAGGTACTATATTTTGCAAAAAATCTCATGCCAAATTCTTATCTAGAAGCCGAGTAATGTTTGAAACACATGCTTAGTTTCTAAATCTGTGTGGGCAAATGTTTATTTCCAAAGGCACCTTTTATACTTGGGGGAGGTGACTTAGTGGCTAACTCTCTCCAACAATTTTCCTAAAAGTTACTTTAGCTTTTAGGCATTACGTAAAAGTAACCTGCATCCACCTCTGGGTTGGAAAAGAGCAAAATGAGAAAGGTTCACTGCCAGTGTCGGGCAGCTAGCTGTCTTTTCTGTTGTACGTCCCTGCAATTCTGAGAGCAAAAATTTTCCAAGTAGCACTTTAAAGAAAGTGACATTTACACAATATAAAGGAATAAAATCTCGAAGTGAGATTTCCCGTCTGCCTTTCCCCTCAGCTTTCCTGTCAAGTCTTCCCAAACCCGGAACAGTCAAGGTTGTGCGATTGATCCTCTACTGCTTTGAGCAGAGCAGACCCTGCTGTCCAGTCTCCTTAATGGAGGGCTACATACAGTTATTTAGCAAGAGAGTAACGGCTTAGGCCTAATGACTTACTGCATCTACAAAATTTCTTTGAAATGGCTTTAGAAATCACAGCTTAATATGAAGTTTGAATACTGCTGATGGCCCTTCCTCTGTGCCCTGCAAGTTAGCATCTTCTGAGTATAGCATGCTGCCCTCACAAACGCTCAAGTCTTACTGGCATTAACCTCTTTGTGTCTAAATGTGGAATTGCAGGCTCTGGATGATGAACTTGATGAGAAGTATAAGAAAGTAGAAAGTTTAATTGCCAAAAAAACTGAAGAGTCAGCTGATGCCCGGAGGAAAGCTGAAATGCTGCAGAATGAAGCAAAAACACTTTTGGCTCAAGCAAATAGCAAGCTGCAAATGCTAAAAGGTGGGTCCTAATTTCAAAGCACAGCTTTTATGATAAATCTATTCAATTTGTTTTAGGTGTTTAAATATAGCCTTATAGGCAAAGATTTGATTAGGTTTTCAGGTCACAGTATAAATCAAACTTTTTGGGTTTGCTCTTCCACAGATTTGGAAAGAAAATATGAGGACAATCAAAAATATTTAGAAGATAAAGCTCAAGAATTAGTGAGACTCGAAGGAGAGGTCCGCTCACTGCTTCATGACATAAGCCAGCAAGTTTCCATCTATAGCACCTGTTTGTAACAAAGCGGAGAGGGCTGTCAGACGAGACCAAAGTAAATAGCTACATTTAAAAAACTGACTTTGACCTTCAAAATAAAACTCATTATTTAATGTTTTTATCACCAAATTTTGTATGAAGTTAAATAAAGTACAATGCTTTTGTATAAATATTTAGTATAAACCTTAAGAATATTAATTCTGTTAAATATTATTTTCACTATAGGTTCTTAAGTTTACTGCTTTCATGAAGGCCTTGGTCTCTTTTAGGTCCATAAACAAGCTAATCTACCCTCCTTCCCCAGTCCTGGATCAAAGTGAAGAAAGCATGCAGCCCACCAGTGACAACGAACCTTTTAGATCTTTCAGTGATAAACAGCTAGATACAGCACCTGTGCCATAGGTTTGACAAGGTCAGAGTTGCTCTAGAAATGCAAACAAAAAAGCAATTTCCAGTGCTATGGCTTTTAAATTGTGCCACCTAAACTTGGGGCAAGGGTTGCTGGTAGCAAAGTTGAAATTAAATCAGGCCAGACTATGGCCACTGCTCTTGCAAACTGAGCAATACTAAAAAAAATTTCGCAATTTTCATACTATACCCCAAAGATTCTCTGCCACAATCTATAGATGAGACCAAAACGATCATACCACTTAGCTCATAGCTTAATAGAGGTTGCTAGATACTGCCAAGCTTATGTCAATCATGTAGCAGAACTCAAGAGGCTCACAGGGGCTATGCTAGGCTAAGTGTTTTTTTTTAAAAAAACACATTCTTAGACCAAGTCTGTCCTGTGGATCTCTTAACAGTTATGTAAGTAGCTGGAATTTAGAAAGGGCAATTATCTGTCAATTAAGAATCCTAACTAGCAAAATGGTTGTATCATGGATTAGACATAACATTTTTTTTTAAAAGTAAAAATCACTTCTACTTCCCAAGTCTATTACTAAACATCAATTTGAGAGTTCAGATTTTAAAAAGATACAGTGGTGCATGTCTGTAATCCCAGCACTCAGGCTGAAAAAGAATCTTCCAAGTTCAAGACCAGCCTGAGCTCACAGAGGCCCTGTCTCAAAAAGATGCAGAGTTCACTTCCAGTAACCCTGAGTGGCACGTACCACACTGTTAACGGTTTATGTCCAGATGTCCCTCAGAGCCTCCAGAGTCATGGGGGGCTTTCAGAAGGTGACACCAGAAGTGGAGTCTAGTTAGAAGAGGAGCCAGGTCACTAGGGCTACGACCTGGAAGTCTGTCCGTGCCTGGATGCTTCCTTCCTACTCTGCTTCCTAGCCACCATGCTACAAGTCACTGAACAAAATACATTTTATGGGGAGAAGGCGGGGGGAGCCAGGGATTATAACTCCGGCACAGAACCTGCCTGGCATGTGCAAAGTCAAAAGTTCGATTCCTGGTACAAAAAAAAAAAAAGGTAAAGACACTGGAGAGCAGTACAGGCACAAACAGAAGGTGATGCTCCAAAAATCAGCAGTTGGGCAAATTGTTTTAATAAGTTTTCACTTGAGAAGATACAAGAGCAGCACTATGAAAGAGAAAAATCTAAGGATGGAGGCACAGAAGAGAGCACCCTCCTTTTCTGCAAATATTCTGCCCAGTCTTGGGAAAGGCTGAGAACACAACACAAGTAAAGCTTAAAAAAAAAAAAAAAAAAAAAAAAAAGGAAAGAAAAGATCAGCTGCTACACCTCACCCAAGGAAGACAGAATGTGTAGTTCATCCAATTGACCTGATTAAGGGAATACAGTCTTGACACTGTATCACTCATGACTAAGACACAATTCCCAAGACAAAAGAAAATGTGACTGGCTCATATATAATGTGATTAAAATCTGCAAATTAAAACTTTTTCTTTTCAGCTATAATCAACTGATAGTATCTTATTCTATGTAGATTACACTCACCAAATTTAAGACTAAAATTCTCTTAAATTGCATATTTCTAAGACTTTTAATACTTTCCTTTTAAAACGTCTATGCTATGTATACCAAATCTGGGAGCTACTTAATGCATCTGGAATGATTCTTGAGTTACAAGCCTATTTAGTCCTTGACCTTTGAAATATTTAATCATTTTAAATAACTTAACATTGTTGTACAATGTGAAAAAGAGATGTTTAAGACTATAAAAGATAGCCAGGCGTGGTGGCACGTTTGTAATCCCAGCACTCAGGAGGCTGAGATAGAATTGCTGAAAATCCGAGACCAACCAGGGCTACACAGTGAGTTCAAGACCAACCTGAACAATATACAGCAAGACCCTGTCTCAAACCACCACTTCCCCAAAAAGAAAATAAAATATATACTAGCAGTAATTATAAAAGAATTAGTATCATCTCTCAATGTGGACTCAGAATAACCAGTAAACAAATACATTTATTTTGATGTTTGCATTCTTCGCTATAATACATTTAAGTATTTAATATTTGAGTTTTGTAGACAGGCTTAATTTCCATAGCTATGTTAATTATCCTCAAACTTGTAGACCTCAACAGAACCTTAAAAACTCCTTAAACTCATAAATTCTACCTCTAAACTTCAAGAACTTAGGAGTTAAATAAAACAAGGGAGAAATGGTCACTATTTACACAAGTTTGGTTTATACATATGTATTTAAATCTTGTTCTAATAACAGACTTGTTTCCAATATGAAAACCAAATTTAAAATAACTTGATCACCTCTCTTCACACACCATACTCCAACTCCACCGCCTTCACAGAATCAGAGATAAATGCCACTTTAATTCAGTGGAGCTGAACCTTTCATAAATATGAAAATACAAACTGGTGAAAATCAATCAGGATGCTACTACAGGTAGCTTTTCTCCTGCATGTTAATGTACTGAAACAGAGTATTTAAAATATAGATACAAGATTATTGCATTCTGTCCAAACCTATTAAATACCTTCCAAAAGTTTCATAATTCAGTCCTAGAAGTTCTTGGAACTGTGAGCATATCCTGTTCAGAAATGTAACCTCTACAAAAGCTTCCAGGAGGTTTCAGAAAAGAAGTAGATCTTCTAATTTAAAAGTTGATTGCTTTGCCAAATGATGCAGCCAAGTTTGCTTCTCTAAAAGCTTCTGATAAGGTCTGCAAGAGAACACATGTAAAATTTAAAACCAAATTATTTGTGTATCAAGAAAAATGGATGGCCTTTAATTCTGTGTGCTGTTAATTACCGGATGAGCATGGCAGACTCTAGCTATATCTTCACAGGACGCTCCGTATTCCAAAGCCAGAGCTGCTTCATTTACCATTTCTCCAGCACCCTTTAAAAGAAGCCAAGAAGTAATTTTGCTTCTATACCAAAAAGTACGTACTAAGAAGACAGCCACAATTAAAGAGAGACCAGACCTTTAGACCTTAAAACTGTCTTAAATGTTTGTGGCAATTTAAGGAAAAGCCGGCAGAAACAAAACAAAAACACCAGAAAGTATAACAGAACAGAGCTCTGACTCTGAAGCCAGATGACCTGGCTTCAAACCCTGAAACCCACTTACCTCAACCACCCACTAACCTGTGAGCTTCATTCATTTCCTTCACTTCAAAAGTAACAGCACCTGCCTCACAAAGTTACTGTCAAAAACTGAAGTAAGGTTAACTATGTATCTAGGGAAAGTGATACAGAGAGCCCTCCAATACTGTTACCTTGACTGTTACTCAGATCGTGGGGAAGAACACACTGCAGACTCAGCAGAGTCCCAGGCTCCCCTGACAGGTTAACAGCTGAGATCCCAATAGGAGCCAGCCACCCACAGATTGAGGCAGAACAAAGGCTCTAAAATTCCAACAGACTTGGCCTGTTACGAGAATGAAAGGCAGCCAGTGTAGTAAGAAAGTTAAGACTCAAAACAGAAAAAGATCAGGTCAGAGGAGGGCAAAGCAACTATCAACATCAGAATGTAAACACCAGGTGGCTTAAAATTAACCTATTAAATAGCAACACTCTTCAAGGCCTAGTGTGTTGTAATCCCAGCACTTGGGAGGCTGAGGCAGGCCAGACCAGCCTAAACTGCACAGCAAGACCCTATCTCAAAAATAAACAACCAAAGATTTTTTCAAAAAAGGCAATGCTTTCCAGAAACCTCAATGGGATTTCTCTGGCTTCACAATACTCACTGGTCCCAGAATATGTGCTCCCAGCACTCTGTCTGTTGCCTTCTGCCCAATAATCTTCACCATGCCATCGGTGTCAGCATTTGTCTTAGCTCTGCTGTTGGCAGCGAACGGGAATTTCCCAACTTTGTACTCAATACCCTGAGAGAGAGCACATGAGAACCTACATCAGCTTTAAAAAGCTTCTTCCTAGTAGGGAAATCTCAACCATTTGTTCTGAACACAAAGACAGACCAAAAGGCAGGTTGAAGAAATGTATTTTGGGTACAAATACAAACAAAATGTTTGTCCATCTGGTTATATTCAAAGCCAAATACAAAGCTCTGAGTTGGCAGTTTTGGATGCCGGCAGCTTAGCCTCCCCCTCCTTTCCTGCCAATAAAGTGAAGGAGTGAATACTTCCCTCATGACCCGAAGGAAAAAGCACATGAACTACCGCTGCCCCACAGGGCCGTTACCTCCTCCTTCAACTGCTCTTCCGACTTGCCGACCCAGGCCACCTCCGGGTGCGTGTAGATCACCGATGGCACACAGTTGTAGTCGATGTGCACCGCACCACCAGCCATGCCTTCCACGCAGATGATGCCTTCATCCTCTGCCTTGTGAGCCAGCATCGGGCCGGCCACCACGTCCCCGATGGCATAGATGCTGCCAAGGAGCAGAAGAAGCGGTGAGCTTCGGAAAGCCAAGGCGTGTTTATTTACAACAGAGTCACGCTTCTATTTAATAAGTCACCAAAAAATATCAAGCACAATTCCAAAAATTTATGCATTCAGGCATTAATCTTTGAGCAATGAAAAAATTTAGCTATTCTTGATTTTGCAGCTTGTAATTATGCTATTCTTCCCTAAAGCCAACCTATTTTTTAAAGGGAGACAGAAGGGGAGGGCAGGGGGAGAGGGAAGGAAGGATAGAACGAAAGGTGGATATAAATTATCCAACTTACTTTGGAACTTTAGTTTGGAATCTGCTATTGACTGGAATTCTGCCTCTGGGATCCAGTTCAATGCCAAGTTCTTCTAGTCCCAAATTCTGAGTAAAAGGTCGTCGACCAATGCAAACCAAGAGTACATCACACGTGATGACTTCAGCTTTCCCACCAGAAGCAGCTTCAATGCTAGACAATGAACAGTGTAAAAACGTTACACACACAGCTACAGAGACAATGGAGAAATTTAAGATCAGAGATTTCTCAAGCATTGATGACATTCTGAACAACGTATGTTTATCTCACTATAAACATTGAAGGGAATAAAACAAATACACATCCTCAAGTTTTATCATCAAAATTCCATTAGAAAGGTGATGCTACACAGTAATTAAGGACACAGGCCTCAGAGCTGGGAATTGGGCTCCGTGCTTGCTTAACACAGGACACCTTCAGATCCACCTCTACCACTAAAAACTGCCAAACAACACACAGGGCTCGAGGGTCTGCAGTGCAAGTACCAGCTACACCGGCTGTATAACTGACCCTAGGAAAGTTATTTTATCACACTGTGTAAGTACAGTGGTGCCTCACTTCACAAACTTCATTCTTCCATGATTCCACTCACCTGGTTGCCAACCAAATCAAATTTCCCCATAAGGTCAACTATGAACCTAACCTAACTTTGAACTTTGATTCAGATGTGACCAATTCAGCTGCAACTAGAATTGTGGAAAAGAATTAAGTTCATGGGGTATAGCCAGCTGTGGCCCTGCCAGGGGAGACCCACCAGCAGCTCCTGAGATCCGCACCATGTTGGAACTTAGGATGCTGGGAAACCAAGCAAGCAGCTCCCCTCCCTGGTAAGCGGCTGTGGTGTGGCAGGCTGCAGCCCCTCCAGGGGCAGAACCACCAGTGTCTCCTGAGATCCGTGCCATGTTGGAACTTAGGATGCTGGGAGACTAAGCAAGCAGCTCCCCTCCCTGGTAAGTGGCTGTGGTGTAATAGGCTGCGGCTGCCGCTGGGGAAGAACCACCAGTGACTCCTGAGATCCACGCCATGTAGGATCTTAGGATGCTGGGAAACCAAGCAACCAGCCTGCCTCCCTGCTACGCACTAGTGAGCCTACTGGTGCACGGGCTGAGAGTCAAACATCCAACTTCCCCTGCCCTGTTACCAAATGGGAACCAGAGATCTGAGCATCTCTTGGGAGGTGGACCACAGCAAATAAGGGGGATTTCCTTCTACCATCTCTTTGAAGGCAAATATTTTTATTACTGTTTTTCTTTATTCTGATTAATGGTACTGCTCTATTCAATATTCTGTTTTGATAAGTTCTATAATGTTCTGTATTTCATTTTATTTTGATATATGTAATTGAAAGAACAACTATTGTGAAGATAAGGAGATATACTGTGATACCTATTACTGTTATCCTGGTAACCTGCTGGAAGGTTCTGTACCAATTTCACTACACTGTCTCAGGTGGCTTATTCTGTCTTGTTCTGTTGTATTTTACTACCTTCAAAATAACAATTAAAAACTGTATCTATTAAGCAGAGTTCCAGACACACAGTAACCTAATTAATATTACCAGTGATTTCCCCTTGTAACTGTCTGAAAATAATGAACTTTAGTATGTGTGAGGGGTCTCAGCTTTTCTGAATGTAACTATAAGAAGTTACATAACATCGTGAGTTTGATCCCCAGTACCAATAAAAAAGAAAAAGACAAAAAAAAAAGTTACATAACAATGAGGACACCAGGCTCATTTGTCCGATACCAACTTAACCCATGAATTTCAATGCACCACCTGAGAACCAATATTGAGCTCTATGAAGCAACAACACTCTGCAAATTATAAAAACCCTACATGGTATCTGTTGATCTGATTTCAAAAACTTGAGTTTTTTTGAAAGAAACAAAGATAATACATCAAAGATAAACCAAGGCATACTTACGAAACATCGATTTTTCCATCTGACTTCTTGGTGGCCCCAGTAACCTTTGTGTTCAATTTAAATTTAAACCCTTGCTTTTGAAGGATCCGCTGAAAATTCTTAGATATCTCCATGTCGATTCCGACTCCACCTACGTGACCTAGAAACTCAACTGCTGTCACATCGGCACCAAGTCTTTGCCAGACAGAGCCCTGCAAATGATTGCAAACCAGTAATCACAAAAGTTAGTTCCCATATCAAATGTTTATTAAATCACCTTAAATAATTTACTATGAGATATTTTCTAGTTTTGCTAATGCTAATTAAAAGTTCTGTAGTTTTAAGTTAACTCTAGAACAAATAGGTATAACTTTATATATACATATGAAATATATACAATAACGAAACATATAATACATATGTATCTATGTACTTATGTATATTTTTAATCTTGCTATGTAGACAGGCCCTAAACTCACTACATAGCCCAGGCTGGCCTCAAACTTGTGGCAATCCTCCTGCCTCAGCCTCCCCGATGCTGGGATTACAGGCATGAATCACTAGCTGAAGAGGGATGACAATTTTAAAACACATGACGGGGGAAGGCCTCAAGGACAGTGCCATTTTCACTGAGACCTGAAGGAGTGAAGCACACAGATACAGTAAACAACAGGTAACCACAGAACAGTGTTCCAAACAGAAGGGAACAAGTGCAAAGATCCTGAGGGGAAAAAATGCTCTTACTGCTAATTATCAGTGCAGTTTGCCAAACAATAAGCCAGCCTTATGTTTTATTGTCTCAATACAAGAGAAATGTTTATATTTTATTCAAAATTTAAATTGAATTCTGGTTTTTAATTTCAACAAATTAGCATAACTTTTGAACAATATGTGAAACTATACATAAGATGAATGTAATTTTATAGCATTAAATATGAAAAACTAGGAACACATCCTTTGCAAAAACTAGTAATTTAAAATTATATCAGTTTACCTTTCCAACTAAATTCTATTTGTTCATTTCACAAATTTCATGAACTTTAGGGATGAAAGCAGAGTTTAACAAGAAACAATCAGTTGGGCGTGGTGGCACACACCTGTGATGTTAGCACTCAGGAGGCCCAGGCAGAAGCATGATCACTGAGTTCCAGGCCAGCCTGGCCTCCTCAGTGAGTTCAAGGTCAGCCTGAACTACAGTGGGACCCTTTTCCAAACAAAACAAAACAAAAAACAAAGGCAGCATAGGGTCACTTAAATCAAAATGGACCATCAACCTAAAACCCAAGACTATGAAATTTCTAGAAGACACAAGAGACAATCCCTGTGACCTCAAATTAGGACATTTCTTACACATTAAAAGTATAATCTATAAAATCCGCAAAAAATGATTAATTGGACCTTATCCAAATTTGAAATCTTAAAACATTAAGAACACAAAAATAAAGGATACAACACTGAAAGTATTTATAAAACATATATATGTAAAAGATTTATATTCAGAATACACAATTCTTGCAAACTCAACATGAAAATAACCCTAATAAAAACATACAAAATACTAGAAAAGACACTTCATCAGGATCATACTGAGATGGCAAACAAGCACATAAAGATTCTCAGGACTAACAGATAACTACAGACCCATTAACATGGCTCACTTAAAAGAACAGTACCAAGTACTGGGAAGAAAAGAAGCAAACTTACATCACTGGTGGGATTATGATAAAGGGGTGGCCACTCTGGCATACAGGGACCCCCCAAGAACTTAAACAGACTTACTGTGTGACACAATCACCCTGCTTGATATAGAACAAAAAGAAATGAACACGGGCATCTATCTAAAAGCTTACACATGAAAATTTAAGGTCTGGAGGTTTAGCTTAGGGGCTGGAGGTTTAGCTCAGTGGCATAAGCACCTGCCTTGCAAGCAGGCGGTCGCGAGTTCGATCCCCGGTACCGATAAAAATGAAAAAGACCAAAAAAAAAAAAAAAAAAGAAAATTTATAGCAAGGTTCTTCATAACAGTCCTGAAGTAGAAACACCCCACCAACTCATTCATGAGTAAACAAAATATTCTATGTCCATAGAACAGAATATTACAAAAAGAAGTACATGTTACAACTCAGATGGACCTAATTTAGAGCATCCAAAGTGCAAGAAGTCAAATACAACACACTGCGTGTTTTGATTCCATTTATATGAAATGTCCAGGAACAGAGGACAGATTAGTGGACTGTGGAGTCCAGAAGAAGGGAGTAAGAGGACTTACTGTTAGGGCACCTAGCTGCTTCTGGTTCTGGCATTAGAGCACGGTAACTAAAAGCCACTAAACTATGCACTTTTTAAATAAAAGAGCAACATACACATGTGAGTTACATCATCATAAAGCTGCCTAAAAGTACACTGTAGTGACAGTAACAGCAGCAGCAGTAGCAGCAGCAGCACCCTTCTGAACGTGAACTAGAATAATTAAAAACAGTGCAGGAACCGTGAGGCGCACTGTCTTTTTTTTTTTTTTTTTTTTTTTTTTTTTTAATTTTTATTTAAGGAGAAAAGAAAAGAAAGAAAAAAAAAACAGTGAAGGGGTACAAGTTATACAGATTTACAGAAGAAAAAAATGCGCAGTAGGAAATCACTAGTTAATGGATTACATATTGCCATCTTAGAAATAATTGTTCAAGTCACAAAATTAAAGCTTGTAGAGTGGACATTCCAACAATGATACTGCAAACCGTTCTGTTCAATGATCCAATAAAACTCTGTGATATCATTTTCTATCTTATACATTTAAATATACATGCAGTTATATAGTTTAGAGCATTTTCTTTTCCTCTCTTTTGTACAGTGACTATTACACATTTTGGGTTTCATTGCTCCCACGGTTCTTATTGCTTTTTTGGAAGAGAGTAAAACCAAATGTGACATAACAGAACAGAATCGGTCAAGTCAAAAGGGTGGATATAATAGATAATATAAAAACATAATACAAGGTGATCAACAATGGTTACCATAATGCCTCCCGCTATTTCTAATAGAATTGCCTATATCAATAGTTGTAATACAATTGAACAAAACCGTAAAGAATAAAACCGACAAAACCAAAACATTGGAGATATTGTAGGTCTTCAAAAGTAGATAAAAGTCAACGAGAATGGGCGTTATGATGAATCTCATTATCTTCTCAGCTGATGCCTAAACTTTCGAACCTGATACTATCCAGCAAAACAGAATAGAGGAACCTCAGTCAAAAACAAGATGGTGAGAGTAATACAGGGCTTCAAATCGAGATAATAGAAAGTCAAAGTGGGTTACTATATTATATCCTGCTATATTTTCCCTTTAATTAAATGGATAAAAATAAAAAAGTAAATAATGGAGTGGAGATTGAGAAAAAAAGAGGGCATAACAGCGAAACAGGGCAGATCAAAACATAACCATTTAAGCAGAATAGTGTTTCACCACCAGATAATCCTGACCCAAAAATAGTTACCATATTGACTCCCTCCCTGAAGTCCTTGAGTACAACTTCATATACTGTAGCATTAAGCATATCAAAACAATGTAAAACCATTTAAGAGAATGACAGCATTATAGAGTATTTAGAATCGACTAACAGAAAATGAACAATGGTCTCTGTATAATCTCCTTGTCTTTAAAAGGTTTTTGCTTATACTATCGTACATAACAAAATCCAATAAGATACAACCTGTTTAGACCATTGGAGACAGAAGAACAAAAGCTAGTTGAGACTTCAAAACAAGATGGTACTAAATCAGCATTACCTATTAAGATGTCATTTTCTCCAAAAAAAGCTGTTCCTATCATCCAATCTTCTCTGTCTCATTTCTGTTGAGCTCTTTTTCTGTCAGTAGCTGTCAGTTTGTCTTCTTCATTTTGTTCTCTGCTCCATTCGTTGTGGCCTCCCCGCCACTATTTCTGGGTTCTTTGTATTTTTCTTTTTTTAGAATATCCTGCAATACTTTCTGTAGGGTTGAATTGGTGGTTGCAAATTCCCCCAGTTCCTCTTTATCCTGGAAGCACCTCGTTTTTCCATCAATTTCCAGGGACAGTTGTGCAGGATATCTCAATCTTGGCCGGAGATTATTATCTTTCAAAGCTTGAATTATTTCTCCCCATGCTCTTCGTGATTTGATGGTTTGTGAAGAGAAATCTGCTGTAATTCTGATGGGTATTCCCTTGTAAGTGATCTGTTTCTTGTCTCTTACAGCTTTTAATATTCTGTTCTTGTATTGAATTTCTGGAATTTTAATTATTATATGCCTGGGTGTTTCTCTGTTAGGGTTGTAGGTAGCTGGGGTCCTGTATGCCTCATACATCTGAGTATCTTTACCTTTTGCTAAATTAGGAAAATTCTCCTGGATTATTTCTGTGAGTAGCTTTTGTAGTTCACTTGTTTGTGTCCCTACTTCTTCTTTTATGTTCTTAATCCTTAAGTTATGGCTCCTCTTATCATCTTCTTGTCTTTGTATTATTGCTGTTTGTTTCTTTGTTATTTTTAAGAAGTTTTTCATTTCATTCTCCCATGTTTCAAGTCTGCCCTCCAGTTCAGATAGTCTGTCCTTAGTTTCTTTCAAGCTGTTATGCCAGTCTTGGATAGACTTCTTAATTTCTTGATAGTCCCTTTGAACCTGCTTCACATACTCAATGCTTTCTCTGTTTTCTCCATCAAGCAATTCTCCCCTCTTTTTCTGTTCTTCCATTCCACCATCTGCTTTTTCCTGGTGGTGCTTAGCATTTCTCTAACTATTCTGCATACTTCTAGCTTCAGGTCATTGATAACTTCATTCCTGAATTGGTCTATGAGGCTCTCTATATGGCGCTGAATGTATATTGGTGTGGTGTCCACTATTGCCTGTTTCTCAGGATTGGGGGCCGAGGAGCCTTTCTTGTTGCTTCCCTTTCCCATTTTTCTGTTCCTTATAAAATGCAATCTTACATAGGAGGCCCGGCTTCCCTGCCTGTCAGCCACAGCCTGATCAAATTGCGCTGGTTAGTTGTTCCCGCCCACCGCTGCGCCCCAGGGAGTTGCGGAGGAGGCAGCCTACGCGGGAGTCGGTCGCTCCTCCGGGCCACCGTCAGGCTCTGGGATCTGGGTTAGGCCAGCCTAGGGAGTCCGCCCGCAGCGTCACTCAGGCCAGGCACTTTTCACCAATCCCATCCGAGAGGGGAATGTGTGGCTGGAGTTGCCACCGCGCCCTGCTCTTACAGGACTGCCTGAGCCCAGAAAAACCTCCGCTGGAGTCAAACTGTGGTAGGGGGTAGTTTCTCTCTCACCTCGCCACCAGTCAGTTTTCGTGTACGCCTCCTTGTCCGTCCTGTTTCCGACTCCATTCGCAGACTCCCGTTCCCAGAGCTCGGCGCGTCTCTCCTTGCCGAGCCGCTGTGGAGGCAGCCAGCCGCCGGGCGGCGGGAAATCCAAACCGCGGCTTCCAATGGCGCGGGGTCGAGCCTCTACACGGAGACTTTTCTGTTCCTATTTTAGCGCCAGGACTGTATCCTAAGTTGGATTCTCTCAGCCCAGTTCGTTCCTGAGTCAGCAGAGCATATCTTTACTGGTTCATATCTCCTTAGTCCGCATCATTCCTGGCCTCTGAGCCGAGCCTTTCAGAGAGCCTTCAGTAGTTGCTGTTGTCTGTCCGCCATGTTCTCCCCCCCCCTCGAGGCGCACTGTCTTGGAGCTGTGTCACTCAGGGCAGAAAACGATCCACAGCAAAAGGCCTGCTCTAGGAAAGCGGATCTCGGAGTCCGCAAAGATGGAAAACCTGCACTCCTATCCACCCCTTATTCAGAACTTATTAGAAGCATTTACAGCATTATTTGAAATGTATCACCTTATTAAATCACAACAATGATGTTATTCTTAGTTCCTTTTTAAAAAATACATCAGCTAGTTCAGAAAGGCTGACTTGAGGACTCAAAGTCAGTAAGAGGCAGAATTGGTGTTGAAATTCAAATTTAAATATGTCCTGTTACAGGACATTCTCCCACAGTCCTTGGACGGCAGGCAGGCTACAGGCAGCCTGCATTCCCAAGTCAGCACAGGGCTCTGTGGGGAGATGGCCAGACTGCTTAGGTGGCTTAGGAAGCTCCTAGGCGATCTGCGGGTTACAGAGGCACAGCCCTGGATACTCCCATGGTCCCTCACCAGTTCTGGGTGTACTGTTTGGTCTCCTGCTTCTGGGGAGCTATTAGGCAGTCTGCTCTGCCACAGCCCTCAGCCACGAAGCTTCTGCCTCAGACCCAGGTGAACTGGCACTGTGAGCTAAATAATCTAACCCGGGAGAAGAAACTTCAAGGCAGCCTAACATGCAGGTTACAGCACAGGTATTGCTACTTTTAGCTAGGTTTATGGTAAGAACTGGGGCAAAAAGCCAGTGCCAAAAAATTTGAAATACTTAAATTTTGGCCCAGCAGTTGTAAGGGTCAAAATGTAAGGTTGAGGCCAAGGAAGTATGGATGCTAAAGAGATCAGTGCTATTAAAAAGCCCCAAGTGGCCAGGTGTGACGGCGCATGCCTGTAATCCCAGCACTCAGGAGGCTGCAGGAGGAGCACTGGCATGACTCTAAGGTCAGCTGAGCTATGTAAGGAATTTAAAGCCAGCCTGGACTACACAGTGAGACCCTGACTCGAACAAAATCAAACAAAACAAACAATTATTTTGTACAAGGAAAGAAGGTATCTTGAGCACAGGAATCAACAGGATTCTACCCACTGCAAGCTCAAGGGTACAAAAGTGTTACCCTTTCATGAGAGGAGAGTCCCTGGTCAAACTGCTTAAGAATAAACTCCTAGGAATTGGTTCCCCAGGATTCATTTTATCATGCTTAACCGTTCAGCCACTCAGAGGCTGCAGCAGTCATGGTCCAAGAGGGCCTGGCCACCGCTTCTCCCAAGCCCTTCAGAACTCACATTTTACCACCATGTGCCCTGCAGCCACACCACACAGTATCAGCACTGCTCAGGTTCATCTTGCTTTTCTAATTCTTCTCTATCCCCTTATTCCTCCCTTTAAGAATGTGAATATCCTGTACCATTGCACCTTAGGGATCATGTACAGGAGCAAGAGTAGCTAGACTTGCATCTAATGATGTTTATCTCAAGCCAAAGCTGCTCAAAAGACAATGACGACACGACAGTAGGGTAAACATATCAAACCCTGTCTTCAAAATCAAAGAAGAAATGGAGACCTTCCAAAACAAGGATAAAAGCTACAGTAAGCTATTATTTCAGGCAGGGGAAGGGCTATGATCAAATTTATTACAGAAAGATCATTGTAGCCAGTATGAGATAAAAGAAGGCAGGAAGAACTGGGAAAAGCATTACTAAAATTCAAACAGAATCAGAAAAGACAAATCAGAATCAGAAGAGCCAGAGTACTCCTGAGCAAAAAGAACAAAACCAGAGACATCATAATCCTGGATTTCAGCTTCACAGCACAAAGCCACAGTAACAAACGCAAGCAAAGTACTAGCAATCACACAGAAACAAGCAAGTGGGCCAGTGGAATAGAACATAAGACACAGAAAAGAAAAGGGGAAGAAGAAACGAGGAGAGGGGAGGGGAGGGGAGGGGAGGGGAGTGGAGGGACAAACCATGTACCTATAGCCATCTGTTTTTCAACAAGAGTGACAAAAACAAACAAACAAACAAACCCACCATGTGCCGGAGTAAAGACGACCTCTGCAGCACATGATGCTGGGAAAACTGGGTATCTACTTGCAAAAGACTGAACCCCTAAGTCCCTATTTCTCACTCTGTACTAAAATCAAATAAAAATGGGTCACAGGCCTAGATATGAACACAGAAACTTTGACACGGCTAGAAGACAACACAGAGAAAGCACCTGAAGCCACCAGCACAGCAAAGGCTTCCTGAACAGAGCTCCAACGGTGCAGGAAATACAAGAACCAACAAACAGGATTATGGCAAATTAAAAAGCTTCTGCACCACACAGCAAAAAGAGTAAAAAGACAAACTATTCTGATAAAGGACCAGCATCTGGACTATATTTTTAAAACCTCAAGTGAGTTAACCGCCTACATCACACCATGTGAGGCATGTCCATCCATGACACAGAAGCACGGATACAGCAGCTCAGCTGTCAAAGAGCCTGGCTGCCTGTCAGCAGAGGAGTGATAAACAAAATGTAGTACAGTAAACCAGCACCTCAATTCACACACACTTTTTTAAAAATATAATTTGTTCACAAACAGAAACATCTGGAAAAATTTCACTTTTGTTTTCAAACTCTGCATCAAGTGACAAACATGACCACAGCCACCTTTCCCACATGAACACAAATGTTGCCATCTTTTCCAAAATTGTAAAAATTAAGTTGGTGAACCAAGGTACCACTGTGTGTGTGTGTATGTATATATATATATATATATATATATATTAGAATATTATTTAGTCGTAAAGAATGAAACCTGTCATTTGCAGAAAAATACATGGAACTCAAGACCATCATGAAAGCAAAATAAGCCATGGGAAACTTAAAAGATAAGCAAATAAAGTGAGTAAAATAAAGGAGAGATGACGGGAAACTAGAAGGTAGTCTTACCGAAACAGCAAAGGGCATTGGACGAGATGGGGGTAACAGAAACAAAAATGATCAAGATACATGCATGTACCAATTGTCCCCGTGTGAGTATCATTGGTTTTTTTTTGAGATTCCTATTTTGTATAACATGTACTAAGAGAAAAAGAAAATTAAAACCTACGTTCTCTACCATGACACTGAACCAGAATTGAAAAAGGCAAACTATATAAATAAAAATATTCATATGAATAATCCTCACAAGAAAAGAAGTATGTACGATTACACAGTAAGTTCCCCAAGTTAGATTTTTAAAAAGACATTTGGGAACTAATCCAATATAGTAACAAACAGCTGAAGTATTATTTTAAAATGTCTGAAACAATCTAAGGCTTGGAAAGGCTAAAGCAAAATGCTGAGAAAAAACAATAGAATTGCTTAGAGTTATTACACTAACAAAAATAAGAAAGTAAATCTGTTATCTTTCTTCTTGCTTTTATTCACCTATGAAAACAATTTTCAAACTGGAATGAATAAAATACCATCAGCAAAAAGTAATGTCCAAGATAAGAACCAAGTTATCTTCCAAGGAAGATAACTTCCCAGTCAAACCAGCTGGATTGAGGAGTTTAGCATGACAGTCAGGAAACTGATAACTTAAAAGCAAGAAAATCTGATAGTTCTCCTGGTGGAGAAATGGAGATTTAAAAAATATTTGTAACTGGTTGAAGATTGCAGTGTCAGATGGCTTTAATACTTCATGCTGGTGCCAGGCATAGGGGCACATGCCTATAATCCTAGCACTTGGGAGACTGAGGCAGGAGGACTGCCAAGAGTTTGAGGTCACTCTGGGCTACAAAGTTCAAAGCCAGCACAAAGCATATAGCGAGACTGTCTCAAAAACAAAACAAAATAAAACAGAACACAGAGCAACACAACCATCCAAACACTTCATCCTGGTCAAAAACATGTACCAATACCTTGAATGACACAAGAGGCAGCTGGTTTAACTAAGAGAGATGAGACCAGATGATGGGGACACATACTTTAGTTAACACACTCCTGAAATTTCTGAATTTAACAAAGGCAAGAAACAGTAGTTAAGTATATGAATATCGTAATAAAAACTGAAAAGCAGACTGGGAGAATGCATGCAAGTGAACAAGAGTAAATTATAACAAGAACAAAAGAATAACTGTTCTTTTTTAGGTATAAAAATTAGAATTCCATGTACAAAAACTACAAGATTTTGCTGGGCATGGTGCCCATCTACAATCCCAGCTCTTGGGAGGCTGAGGACCACCACAAGTTCGAGACCAGCCTGAGCTACATAGTGAGTTCAAGACCTGAACAACACAGCAAGACTCCGTCTTCAAAAAACAAAACACAACACATCAGGTTTTTAACTGATCCCAACCTTCATATACCTGCTTAAGCAGGGAATAAAGCAACTAAGTTCATCTTAAAAGATTTTGCTACAGGAGATACACAGCACATACTGAAAGACGTGCCCTCAATTATGTGTTTAGTCCCAAAAAGCATTACAAGAGATCCTGTCAAACAGATGATGATAAAGTAATGGCCCTGATATTTATGAGGCAAAGGAATAAGCATATGGATCAAAACTCAGTTCCTGTCTTCAAGGAGCTCACAGTCTCAAAGGGAAATACAAATGTACTGTATTTTTATTAGTGGGTATTATAGAAATACAGATTATATTAAGGATTCAAAGAAGAAAATACAAACTTTCTAAAAAAGAAGTCTTCACTTAAAAAGTAATCTAACTAATTTCTGGAACGTATTTATCAACAAATGTTTACTGCCCAATAATAACGAGGGCTAAAAAGTACTTACACAGTAGCTACTATACTAGACATTAAAGACACACAATGAATGAAACAGCCACGGTCCCTGCCCTTATGGATTATGATTTAACAAAACCACAGAGAACAATATTAACTAACTGAGATAAATACTGTAAGGAACAGAAGTTCTGCATGTAATGAGTACCCTTACAGAGGGCAAGCAGCAGGACAGGTAAGTCATGTCCCAAACACAAGAGGCAGAGCAAAGCTTGTTCATTACCTGATAACCCAGGACACAGGTGCAGAGGGAGGGGACTAGAAACGGGGCTGGAGACAGAAGCCGGTGCTGCACCATGCTATCTGTAAACACCACCAAGTGTGCGTTTACTCTCACAGCCACAGTAAGCTATTATTTCAGGCAGGGGAAGAGACACGATCACATGTATTACAGAAAGATCACTGTAGCCAGTGTGAAGAGAACAGACCAGAAAAAGATAAAAAAAGTCAGGAAGGCCCAGAGCAAGATATCATGCTGGTCTGAATTAGGGTCTGATCAGGTGTGGGAAGGGGAGGGAATACACGCACAGAGGACGGTCAGGTAGACTCACATCAGAAACCAGAGCCCAGTGTGGGACGTGGGGGTAGCAGGGGAAATCAGGAAAGGTCTTGTTTTGGCCTCTACATGGATGGCAGCACCACTCACTGAGATGGGAAATGTTAGAAGAGAAACAGGCTGCGTTCTGTTTAGGGATGGGAAGGGAGGACGGGAAGAGAAAAGGGAAGTTAGACATTCACTGAATGGGGAAGATGCCGGTCCATCTGAATATGAAACCCTGAGACGTGGACAGAGGATCAGGCTGCAGACTCTGAATCCCCTGTGACTGAGGTGACAATTACAGTATACTGTGGAAATACAAAAAGAGGCTAGAAAACCTGGTAACAGAATCCAGAGTAATATTCACAGGCTGAGGGTCCAGCTCAATGATTCAGCCCTTGCATAGCACACAAGAGGCCCTCTGTTCAGTCTCTGGTTTTGCAAAACAAACTAACAAACAAAAAAACACCAAAAAAAAAAAAAAAAAAAAAAGCAGCAAGGAGGGCTGAGGAAAAAACTTGCATAGAAGCCACCCTAAAGGACAAATGCAAAACCAGCAGCGTACGGAACGAGAGACGTTAAGGAAAGCAATCCAGAAGCAAGAAATTATGAGGCTGACTGCTGCCAAACAAAGCACTGATGAAAACAGTCCACTGGTTTCAGCAATAAACCACAGATGGAGGAAGGAGCAGGAACCGATGAAACAGAACATGGACAGCGCTTTGGAGAAGCCTGGCTGTCAGGAGAAGTGAGAGGGGCGTTAACAACCGCAGGACACCAGCTCAGGAGAAGGCAGGGTCACATCAGCCTGCAAGTGTGAGTGCACCTGGGCACGTGTGCTTAGCACACAGTACACAGTACACACTAGCATTTTTAACTGGAAATGAAAAAGGAACAGAAGCAGAAAAGGTGTAAGAACTAAAAAATATAAACGAGTAAAATTTTTTTACAAAATCACAAAACTAAGTCCTTGAGAAGGTAGAAGAGGATGTGCTACCAGGCACAGGTGAAGGGATTCATCCTAGAGAAGTAGCAGTAGGCGGAGGAAAAGGAGAGCTGTGAAAACATGTAAAGGCATTTTCAAGTCTGAGGCACCGGGCTGAAGGAGCTGCGCTCTGATGGTTTCTCTTGCACGCGATACTCAGGAGGTGAGGCCAGCTGCTGCAGGGGAAGACAGTACCTCCGGAGGAAATCAAAAGCCAAGCAGAGACCGGGACAGTGCGGCGACCAGAACAGTGGACTGCCAGCCAGGCTGATTACTGCCAAGGTTTGTGGTGAGTAATCTATCAAGGCACCCATCTGCTGGGTCTGTTTTTCCTTCAGGCACAGCCAACACCTCACCTCAGAAATAGCACTTAAGGCAGAGGTGGCTTTAACCAAGACTAGAGCTGTGCCATGCAAATATGACAGAATGACGAGGCAAGTGACTCAAGGGCACCCATGAGACAGCGGCTAAAGTGGTAAGACCATGTGATCTAAACTCCTCGGGAATGCAGTTAAGACAGAATAGAGCAAAATACTAGGATATTTTCTGTACTAAAAAAATCTAGTTAAGAATACAGAAGTATGTTAGGAACAACTAAAGGAAAGCAGTTTGCAGTTAGAAAATGAAATGTATAAATTTATAATTTCAGAAACTGAGCAGTTCTTTGTGCACTGTCTTGATGTAAGGGGCAATGGCCCTGGACAGGACACCTAAAACTAAGGAAGAGGCCACTGGAAATTATGTGGAAAGCTGTCAGGAGGCAGGAAGTACCAAACAGCATGGTGTTCAGAGAAATGCAAACTGCAAGGTAAGAGGGAGGGCAGACGTGTACCATCTATGCCATAGTAAGTAGTGTGGGCTTTATCTGGAACGCAGTCTACTCAGAGTGAAGACTGCCGTTAAGAATCTCAAAGCCTGCTTTTTTTGGTTTTTTTTTTGGAGGTAGGAGCTCACTATGTAGTGCAGCCTGACAATGCACTGTGTAGCCCAGGATGGTCTGGAACTCACATCAATCCTCCTACCTCAGCCTCCCAGAGTGCTGGGATCACAGGCACGCACCACCATGCCCAGCAAAGCTGTCCGATTAAAAAGAAGTAGACCAGTTTCAAGGAAATGAATAGGTGGAAGAAACAGAGACTGTGAAACAAAAGGATGGCCTAATGACTCATGATTACCAAAATAGGGTGCCTGCGAAGCAAAAGTATATGTTACTATTAGCAGTGTTTAAGTACAACTCAGTGCTGATTGGCCTAAGGCGTTAAAGAATCAAAAGGAACTTCACGTCTCTTCCAAGCCTATGGAAATAACAAAACACACCACTCACCAATTCTACGCCAATTACACCTGCACCGATGACAACCATCTTTTCTGGAACTTTTTTTAAAGATAAAGCACCTGTAGATGACACTATTGTATCTTCATCAATCTATGATAAGAAAAGGAAAAGGAAAATCAACACTACTTGGAAAAATCCAGTATTTTATGAACAATTTCACTCCACAGAATCCTAAAAACCCAAAGTCACTTACTTGTTTTAAGGGACCTATGATTTCTATATACCAACCTTCGTCACATCCCATTACAGATGCTAACTTTATATTTTATTATCCAGCATTGTAAAACAAAATGGTCAATTTTAACTTCATCCTAAACTCCAGTATATGTCAACAAAACACATTTTATATCTGGTTAGAATCACTGCAAATTAAGGACAAGTAACTTTCCAAAGCTGACTGTCAAAACTGTTCCAGTAAGAAATCTCTTACTCATAATTCGTAAGTAGCAAAAATAATTTATAAAACCTACTCCTAAAAGGAGGTTGTAAGTTTAAATTACAAAGCATAAATACCGTGATTCCAGGAAAAGGAGTGACTTCTGAACCGGTAGCTATTAGGATGTTCTTTGTATCTATAACCTGAGTGCCGCCATCAGCTTTTGTAGCTGTGACCTGGTTCTTGCCTGTTATCTTTCCAAACCCATTGACGTGAACTACCTGTATAAAATAATGTTTATAAGTTCACAAAGGTTAAAAGGATTTTTCAAAATATCAAATAACGAAAAATACTGTATAAATACAAAATATTTCATTTCTTAGTAATGCCACACACACATATCAGCAAAAAAACTTACGTATGTCAAGAAATCTATTTCAGGTTAGCACTGTTAAATCAGTATTCCCCCCACAGTCAAGTTCAAATAACATCATCCTGTTAGCAGAACACAAGTCAATGGATGTATAAAATAAAGCAGAAACCTAAACATTGAGTACCAACCTTATTTTGTTTGAATAAATGGGCAATTCCTCCTGTTAAAGCTTTTACTGCATTCGTCTTCTGCTCCATCATCTTCTCTAAATTCAAGCGAACTTCAGACACTGTAATTTGTTAAATGAATCTTTTAAGTTCTTAGCCAAATTCTTGAAATACTGAATGATATTTTTACAAAGCAATGTCTGAAAATTTTTGTTTTTTGGGGGGTTTTTTTTTTGTCTTTTTTGGTACCAGGGATCGAACTCACGACTGCCTGTTTGCAAGGCAGGCGCTTATGCCACTGAGCTAAACCCCCAGCCCCCGAAATTTTGTTTTTTTGAGACAGAGTCTCCCTATGTAGTTCAGGCTGGCCTTGAACCCACTATGGAGCGCAGGCTGGTCTTGAACTCACAGTGATCCTCCTGCCTCAGGCTCCCAAGTGCTAGGATTACAGGTGTGTGCCACCCTACCTGGCACCTGAAATTTTATACGAGAAATCTGCTAAACTTCATGAGGCAAAAACTAATAAAGTACATAGCCGAACAGTTCAAACAAAGATGCTTAATACAAGAGTTTGCTTCTATCAACTAAATATTTATTCACTTAACTCAGAAAAGCACTCTGAAACAACACTATGAGATAAGAATGCTCAACACAATAGAACTTTAGAGGTAAGGCTACCTGAGAAATCAGCTCTGCAGAAGTACCTGGTCAGTATGTGCAGGCCTTGCATTCAATCCCCAATACAGGAGGTGCGGCAGGGAATAAAAAGAAGCCAGCTTACCTAATCAACTCATACCCTAGCAAGGAGGAAACAGGCCCCAGGGATTGCTGACTCGCCAGGGCCACAGAGCTGCAAGGCAGAGCCCTCTGGGCTCTTCTTTTCTAGCACTGTTCCGTTTCTCGTGCAGTTTGATGTATCTGCTTTAGAGAACGCACACCACCTCCACACCCCCCGTAGGGTACCTACACAGTTCCTCTGGCAGAAACCCAGGGCTATATAGAAACAAATAAAGGGAACTAATATCCCGTGGTATATTTTGGTCTATTCTAGAACAGACTGTGCTGGATATAGTTTGCAAACAGAGTAACTGGAAAGAATGAATGAAAACAGTCCAAAAATGTTTGACAAAAGGCAAGATGCATCAAAGTCAAATGTTATGAAATGGCTCGCCTCTCCTCGCTCTAACTCACCCTTCACTTCCTCTTCTCTTTCCATCACCAACAACTGAGGTAGGCCCCTCTGCCTGCCCCTCTGCCTGCCTGCCCGCCCTCCTTCCTTACCTGCCCACGGCACTCAGAAATCCGGTCTCCCATGGATTTCTAGGGGTCAGGGAAACAAAAACGTGACTCTCCAACCACGTGAAAAATAGTAGACTCCAGGGCAAGGGTACAGAAATATCATGGTATTAACCCGATCTAGATACTCTTAATTAAATGTGTATATATTTTCTAGATTCCTTCTTACTTCTCAATAAAAAGCTATTCAAATATGAGAGACAGAAGTATTTAGAAAGAGGAGTCAAGCAAGGCCAGTAACACTGCTGAATATAAAAAGTATACTCACTTTCAATTCCCCTAGAAGCAAAGTCTTTTCCATGGGCCATATGATAGTAATGAGAGTTATTCAATAAAGCCTAAAGGAAACAAGAAAAAATTATCAATTGCTTATAAAGACTCTACAATCAAAACCACAAAGAAGAATTTCTCTACTTGGAACAGTATACCAGCTACAGCAGTTCATCAAGAATGACATTAAAAACATTCAACCAACAAGAATGAAAAACAAGGCCAGATGTGGTGGCCACATGCCTGTAATCCCAGCACCCAGGAGGCTAGGCAGGTGGATCACAAGCTGGAAAGCAACTTGGGCTACACAGTGAGTTTAAGGCCAGCCTGAACTGCATAGCCAGACCCTGTCTCAAAAAAAAAGCAGCTTTACTTTCTTTAAAAGGTGTGAGAACATACTTTGGGGTGGCAGGTTAAAAAAAAAAGGCAGTTGTGTTTACATACATAAAAACCTACATGTGGAATTTATAATTTATTATCTGCTTCAATGGCAAAGGAAAGCTAAAGAGAAAAAAAAAAACAGAACATCAATCTGAATGAAAAGGCCAGATGCTCTGAGACAAGGAATCCATTTGACAAACATGTGTCAGCTAGTGATGGCACTCTTACATTTCATAATGAAAAACTGTGGTTTTTAATGATACTTGGGTTTAGATTTTTTTAACTCTATTAGTCTAATAATACAGTCTCACACACGTGGCAAGTGGAAAAGCATGCTCACCTTAGAAGGAATACAACCAACGTTCAAGCATGTTCCACCAAGTGTTTCATTTTTCTCAACGCAGACTGTCTACAACCAAGGAAAATAGTATTTATTCACAGTTAACCTGCAATGTTTCAGTTAGGTCAAATTCCAAATGTATCAATCCTAATTGTCATGTAAAACAAGGTACTCAAGCTGTATTTTTCAGAAATTAAATACAGTCTTTTAAAATTTATCATCTGGCTGGGGATTTAGCTCAGCGGTTCAAGCATTTGCTTGCTAAGTGCAAGGTCATGAGTTCGACCCCCATGCCAAAAAAAAAAAAGGAAGAATAAAATTTACCATCTGAGTAAGAAATGTGGGGTAAAGGGAATTCTTCTACAAGATGACCATTCATATGGCTGTATTTCTATCACTGTATCTTCCACAGTGTGATTAGAAGGACAAATCGAAAGTTATGCGAAGTGAAAATTAACGGACTTCACTTCTCATTGTACAAGAATACTAAAACCACACGAACTCTCCATTAGTCTTAGGTTTATAGAATAATTTACAGATTTAAGAAGTTATTTACCATGTTTTTAATCTGCAAAGTACTTTATAAATACGATCTAAGTGTCAAAAATAACGTATACAATGTATGTGCATCCAGTGTGAAAACCTTAACCCTTACCTTAAAGCCTAACTGCGCAGCTTTAATGGCAGCAACATACCCGCCAGGACCAGAACCTACCACCGTTACATCGGCGTCAACTATAATGAAAGCAAATTGATAATAAAGTGCTTAATGTTTACCAAATAATCAAAAAACGGACAAATGAAATGAACAGACATTTCTTAAAAGTACAAATGGCCAATAAAAAATGTTCAACATTGCTGGCAATTAGAGAATTACAAATTAAAACAGCACTGAGGTACTGTCTTATTCCAGAAAGCATGGTCAATATCAAGAAATCAAATAACAAATACTGGCAAGAGTGTGGGGAAAAAGAACTCTTCTGCATTGCTGGTAGGAATGTAAACCACTCCAGAACTCAGTATGGAGAGTCCTCAAAAAACTAAAATTAGAAATTACATTTGATCTAAGTATTTTCCTTCTAGGTATCTTCTCAAAAGAGTTAAAAGTCATCATACTACACGGATACACTCACCGCCATGTTTATAGCAGTACAATTTAAAACAACTAAATCTTGGAAACAACAAAGAAAATGTATTTATACACAACGGAGTGCTACTCTATTGTGAAGATAACCTTGAGTCACACTATCTGAGACCCTCATACTATGTGAAATAAGTGAAACGTACACATTTAAATAGCTCACGGTTTCTCTTATATGAGAAACTCTCTCTCTCTTACCTTTTCTTTCTACTCCTGTCTCTCTATTTAGAGCAAAATAAAAGATAAATAGAAGTGGGGAGAACTTTTTCAAAGGGATAGGGGAATAATAGCTGGAGGAGAGAAAAATGGAAGCATTATGTACTGTAAACATGTACTAATAAAAAAGTAAAATTCATTAACAGCATCTAAAAATATTTACCTGCTCTTTAGAAAAAACAAAAAGCCTCACATTTGTGTATCCAGGGGTACACACTTAACCAGAATTTTCTACACAGTATTATCTTGTTCCTACACATCCTTATAATGTTCTTTGATGCTATTAAAACTGGCTCAAATTTTAAATTTTCAATTTCATGTTCTATTATTTTATATTCATTCATTCATTATGGCATATGGAAATATAACTACGCTCTATGAAATTAACCTTATACCCGGGACCTTTCTAAATTCTGGAGATTTAATAGCAACTGATGAGGGAAAGACTCTGAGTTTTTGACTCTGACAACTGGACTCCAAATGTCAGCTCTGTCACTTACTGTACGATCTGAGCCAAGTAACTTAATCCTTCTGTAACATGAGGAAGGTAAGCATGTCACACTTAACATTTCACAGAAAAAAACAGGTTCACAGCAGACAAATGACTAGGCCAGGGTATAGCAAGTGACAGGCAGAGACAAAACTAAGCTTTCTGACGTTAGTGCTAGTGGTCTTACTTTAGTACTGTGCTACTCCCCAGTTTCAGCAGTCATAAACTGAAATTCCAGGGGCAACAGTCAAGCCTTCCAATTACTCGCTATACGACCTTAGGTGAGGAATTTAACCTGCTTCATTATGGCTCCCTCTGCTGCAAAATACAGACTACCGCACACCTCCTCCACGGGTCATAGCACGCAGCGGTGCGTGCTGGGGGCCGAAGAGGCTGTTTTTAAATTGCCAGTCGCCCCCTCTCATAAGCCACAGTCTGCCCTCGCTCTCCCGTGGAACAGCTCATTCTCTGAAGCCCTGAACTGTAATACTTCACTTTCTAATCATCACCCTGCAACCTCCCAGTCCACAGGGAACAGGAAATATGATGATGGCTTTGAAGCAAAACAAACCAGGGTTCAAATTTGACTTCTGTCATCCTTAAATCCATGGCCAAATAATTTAATCTCTCTGGTCTTTGATGAAATACACAGAAAATAATAAAGATGGTACCTATAGTCTAGGGTTGTGAAAACCAGACAGAAAGCGTGGTGAGGCTAAGAAGGCGCCAGGTAAACGTCTACTGCTCTGTAAAGGTTCCTTCCTTCCTTTCTCAGAGTCTCCTCTCAGCTTCAGGACTGCAGCCCCCAATCTTCCTCACACCCTCAGCCCTGTCCTCCACACCCCACTGCACTGCTGCACGGCCACCCGTGGACTACCCTGTGGAAGGCCGGCTCAGATCCCACTCTCTTCCCCTTCACTGATTCCTCTATCTCTTACTATTAAAAATCTGAGTACCGCATCCACACTTTTCCAGTAACCATTTCCCAATCATTACCTCCCATCACATTCTGCTGAACCAACACCACACAGTTTAACTTCGGTAACAAAGAGTTAGCCTTCATGAACAGAATTATGCTGGTCTACCTAGGGACATTCTATTCCATTTACCTTGAACTAAACACTAACCATGCAATTCACATTACAAACATGACTCTAAGCTCCTTACATATACAGATGGACAGATAGAGAAACATAATATTCCCCAAGGGTGTTTTGTTTATCTTGAGACAGTTTCACTACGCAGTATAGGCTGGTCTCAAACTCAGTGATCCTCCTGCCTCTGCCTCCCAAATGCTGGTATTACAGGCATGAAACACCATGACCAGCTTCCCTTACTCTTATATGTAGCTTAGAGAGAAACAAACAAACAAAAATTACAAAGGCCCACTCTGTAACAAGAGTGATCTTTAAAAAAACTGATTATATCATGCCTCTGCTTACTGTTTTTAATACAGAAGGTAAACCCTTTCATAATCATGGGAAACCAACTCTCAGTCTCCAAAACATTTCAGCATTCTGGCACTTTTTCAGCTCTTTAAAATATTCCTCTGTTATTCCTCCTACCTGAAACAGTTTGTCATGGTTTATGTCAGGGACCCCTAAGCCTCATGCAATTATGCATTTGTGATTGGTTCATTGTCTAGTGCTCCCATTAGTGATGTGAGTGCTACACCTGCCTAGGGGAGGAGCAGGATGTAACAGCAGGAAGAAGGTTGTCTGTCTGTCTGTCTGTCTGTCTGTCTCTCTCTCTCTCTCTCTCTCGCCAGCTCACATCTTGCTGTTTGCAGCCAGCCCTATGAATGGCAGCCCCACCATGCTACTCTGCCACTTGGAGACAACTGAGTATGAACTGAAACCTCCAAGAACTGTAAGAAATAAACTTTTCCTTCCTCAACTTTGAGTGTCAGGTATTTGTCTCAGCAATAAGTAAAAAGTAACTAAGACCAGTTCTACCCACTCCCACCCCAATCCTTTTCAGACATCGATATAAACACTTATGAAAGAATCTATAACTAATCCCAACCCACATATAGATTTCATAGCTCCATGAAAGCCCCATATGCTCAGCTTGTGAACCCCAGGTGTTTGTCTTTTCCAAGTGGACTGTGAATGCTATGAAACTTCAGGTCTTACCAGTTTGGCTCACTACTGTATCCCAGCAGCTAACCCTATAGCTAGGACATGGTAGGTATTAAATATCTGTTGAACTCATGAACATATAAGGAAGTAAGTAAATGAATGAATGTGTGATTAAGTGCAAGAAATCTGTTCCTGTTATAAAATGGAAATTCATATCTACAGTAACAGACGAAACTGCCAATCTTGACAAACGTTGTTCACAAAAATATTTAAGCACTTCTCAGCTGTTGTAATAGGGACTGAATCAGAATCTTTGATTTCTTCAAGTTGGTCAACTAATACTCATCTAAGGAAGGGGAAGGAGGGTTTTGTGTAGGGACTACAGCCCAAAGGATTATCCCAAAAATCTAAGGCACAGTTCCTGCATCTATAAAATAAGAAACAGAGCAGTACATCTATATTAAGATAACTCAATACCATTAAACTTATTTCTTATTTTAAATGCTTAACAAATAAAATATATATCCTTCACAGCAACTTCAAAAATAAGCAAAAAGTTCAAAAAACTTTTCAGGTACATCCTGCTACCTAAAAGGTGCTTTTGATGAAACCATTAAGACTTTCATTCAGGATGTTAAGGGCTCACCTCACCACTCTAAACAGTGTTAAAACAAATGACAAAATCTTACCCGGCAGGCAAAATTAAAATTTAAAACTATAAACATATGAAATTGCTCCTTTGATCAAAAACCTTTAGAAATTCTGCACCACACATGCAGTAAATCTATGCCCTGGCCTGGTTAGAAGGAATCTTTGGTCTGATGCCCACTCACCTCCCTCATGTTCCACTCCCTGGGTCTCTGTACCAGCCGCGCCAGCCTTCTTGCTATTCCTGAAATCTCACAAGCTAATTCTCATCGCACACCTTCCTCACTGCCGAACTAACCTCACCGTCTTACCCCATTCAGACACCTGCTCAGATATCGCCTCCTCAAAAAGGTTCCCTTGGCTTCCTGTTCTTAAACAGCTTCTGTCCCACTGAGCTATTTGTTTTCATTTTCAATTACTTTCTAAAATATTTACCCGTCATTGAGATATTGCTGGGTTTTTTTAATCACCAGTCTGCAAGTTTCACAAAAGCAGGGCTTTGCCTTGTTCATCACCTGTCACACTCAAGGGCTCAACAAACATTTCTGTGAGTAACTATGCGAGCAAATGCCTAAACTCAGATTACTTACTAGTCATTCTAATGTTTACTCATTTTTCCATCAATACACAAAGAAACTGTCAGCTAATTTAGTTAAAAACAGCCATGCTAAATAAATACTTACTCGATTGATCTGCATAAGTTCTCAGAGGTACTGCAGAAACTCCCTGCAGGCCATGAGATATCCGATTGAAATGCCCTCTCTAGGAAAAAGAAGATGTTCCCATTATATAAAATATAAATTCGAAACACAGAACTACTGAAGGTTAATGAAAATGTAATTTTGAATAAATATATCAAGCACTGATTAGTAATAATCTACTGCCACACCAAGGTAACATCATTTTCTCTTCTTTGGCAATAACAATAAATTTTCCATCACAGTCTCAGCTTTACACAATTACAGTACTTTTTAAAAATTTTTAAAAATATTTAACCTAAAAAAAGTATATTCACCTTGCAGAAGCATTGCTAATTTTCAGGGTCAGGGATTATTTTAGTGTCATAATTAAATCTCTGTAAATTTGAACTCAGTCTATACTAATCCTTTTCATTATAATTACCGTTCCCTAATTCTAATTTACTAGGGTTGTACCATCTATATTTACCCAGAACGATGTATGAATATGTTCCTGAAAGAGTAACTAGGAACAGAAAATTAGCCATGGAAACTAGGTAATAATACAGTACACTGATATTTTGGGGATACTAGAGTTCCCCAAATATTGTATCATAACCTCACAATCTCTAAATACCTATGGCTACCACTTGCTAAGAAGAGCGAAGAGTTCTTATTTCAGTCACAGCAGGCAAATAAGAGGCAGTGACAAAAATATCTGCTCTGAGGTAGTAACGTTGTTTCAAGTCTTGCACCTACGGTCAGACCAGACTAAAGAGCAGCAAACTGTCGAGTACTGAGTTTTAAGTCCCAGCTCCATTTCTTTAAAAGAACAACTTGTAGCCTGGTAACATTAACTTCTGGGAACACAGGCACCTCGTATTTGAAACAAAGGAGTCTGATCCTTATATCTAATCAGTAAATGAACAAAAGTTGTCTTCATAACTCGCTGCAGTTAAAAGTTCAAGCCTCCAGGTGGATCTGAGACACAGTCACGGCCACTAGTTTAGAGCTGCAAACACCGACAGGTCCTAAGAGGAATTCCCGCGGCTCATTCCAGGGGTATGGGGCTCGACCAAGGCGGGGCTATAGAAATGGTGGCCCAAACTTATCTACCCACAGCAGAAAATCAGGCCGCTCTCAGGTCAGGATGAGGATTAGGAGGCAGGTATGAACAGCCACGATGTCTGTGACAGGGGGGTGAAGGCCACCCTACCAAGGTGAAGGCCTATGTGCATCTGGCGACTTGGCCGGGTTTAGGGCTGTGGTGGGGGGAACCGGGAGCAGTCAAACGACTAGAGAGGGCTCTCCACAGCCCAGACACGGGCCCGCCGTCCGGCTGCCGCGCCCGGCAGCCAGCCCTTACCTGCAGGAGGCGGGGCGCAGGCGGGGCAGCGCCGGGGCAGGACAAGGTGCCTGCCTGGCCGCGACCCCTTCTGCCCCTATCTGCGCGCCGCGCCCGGACCCCACGAGCGGCCGGTGTCTTGGGCTCACTGTGGCCCCAAGCAGTCGGCCCTCACCTTGGCCAAGGAGCGGTACACACGACTCCAGCTCTGCATTTTGCCTTAGTACTCTCCCTTCCGCCAACGGTTTCACCTCCGCTGAACGCCGCCACCACTTTTCCAAGGTCTCCCTGCCCTGCGCATGCGCAAACGCGATTTACGACACCGCCCAGGAGCCGTGCGATTGGCCGACGCGTTCAAGGCGTTCGGGTCACGCTGGGCGTTGTCGCGCAGGGTCCTAAAGAGCGTAGTGCTTTGCGGCAACAGAGGGTTGCGGGACCGTTTCCAGGGATGCTGTCAGAGCATCCGGAGACGGAATGTAATTTTGTGTTTGGAAGACAAGATAAAAGTATAGTTTGCTCATTGCAGGTTGCAGAGAGCAAAGCCTGGCAAGTCGACAAGTTCTTGGTTGCGTTTGGCTAGTGCAGTAGCACTTTTTGTAGGCAGTGTTTCACTGTACGACAAATAATACCTCCATGGTCTCGAAAGGGATAGGCAATAGGACAAAGCCTTTGGTTTTAACTTTTGCTTTATAAGCTCTCCTCTCAAATTATTAAATAGCATTGACGTTTTCTTCAGTTGGGGAACACACCCGTCTTGTAGAGCAAATTGAAGGGTAAAATGGTGACTGAGATTTTAAGTTTTCCTAAGAGTAATAGATGTAAGAGTGTCGGAAAGCACTGTCTTCGAGATTGAGCACAGAACTCTAAAGTCTGATTCTCGCTTTGTGATAACTTTTTTTTTGTACCGGAATCGAACTCATGACCTCGCGCTTGCTAGGCAGGCGCTTGTGCCACTGGGTGAAGTCCCCGGCCCTGTGATAACTCTTTAGTATGAATAATTTTTGTATTTCAGAAAAGGTTAGCGCCCAAGTACTATGCAGAGATCGGGGGATTTAAGCACTAGCTATAAATTACTCCTATAAATTATGCCTAGCTATGTTCAGTTTTAGGGGAAAAGACATAATGATAGTTAGCATGTGTTATAAACACTGCTAGCTGTTACCCAGTACCATTCTCCCTTTTTATGTAGTAGTAGAATGTTCTGCTGTAGATGACGATGCCCAGAATAGCTACCTTTTCCAGGTTTGCCTGTAGCTGCTATAGCCATATGACCAAACACTGTACTGGCTAATGTCTTTCCTCATGCAATATTATTTTATATAATAATTACTGTGTATTAAATTATTTTCTGATAGCTAGGTATGGTTACAGGTAGCACACACTTATAGTCCCAAGACTTGGAAGGCTGAGGCAGGAGGACCATTGCAAATTTGAGGCTAGCATGGGCTACATAGTAAATTCAAGGCCAGACTGAACTACAGATGGAGACGTGTCTCTATGTAAATAAATTCTAATAATCTTCATTGTGGTGCCCTTAGAACATGTCTAAAATTCTATGATATTTCTCCTATGAAAGTTGGATGTAACTTCATTTTCTCTTGGATATGAACTAATCTTATGGGAATGCTTGTAATGATTAGAATGCATCAGAAGTTATACCAGGTGACTCTCAGATTAGGATGAGGAGCAGAGTAGGTGCTTGCTTGGAAGCATGATATGGAGGAGGAAGCAAGCCTTCAGAGGACAGGCATCTCCTGCCTGAGTTTGTTCTACAGCAATAGCTAAGCGGGAGCACTCACCTGCTCACTACAGTCAGTTGTGACTTCATTGTTTTTTCTTACGGATTAGGGCTTTCCTATTCACACCCTCTCCTTCTGATGTCACTTTAAAATTCCTTATCAGTTTCCTGTCGCGAGAGCTGCAATGTTTCTGTTGTGTCCTAGATGTTGCCATTCTGCCAAGGAAGCAGAAATAAATATGCAAAATAAGTTAACATATAAACATCCCAAAATAATGACTTAGGAGTTCATTTCTCTCTCCTATAAAAATCTAGGCTGGATGGAGCATGATGGCACAAGGCAGTAAGCCCAGACACTTGGGAGGCCGAGGCAGGAGGATCACATGTTTGAGGCTAGCCTGAAAACATTAGGGAAACCATGATTCCTAGTTTTTAAAAATGTAAACTGGGCATGATGGCACATGCCAAAAGTACTCCAAAAGGCTGAGGCAGGAGAATCCCAAGTTTGAGCCCCAGTCTGAGCAACTTCAATGACTTAGCAAACTCTGGTCTCAAAATTCTCAAACTTAAAAATTAAAATAGGATTGGGAATGTAGCTCAGTGTAAAGGTCCTGGGTTCAATCCCCATATCATAAAAATAAACAGAAAGGGCTGGGGTTGTGTAGCTCATGGGAGTGTAAAACAATAGTTTCCTTATCTTATTAATAAGTCACCTAGCTAGGAAAAGATATGAGACAGAGTTGAGTGATCAGCCATATTGATGAGAATTAAAATTGGACCAAGGATGAACTCATGCAACCTAGATTGCAAACCCCTTACAGGCCCTTTCTACTAAGCTCCTGAGTTTCCAAATGAATTTGAAATGAGAAATAACCAGTTTTCCTTTAAAATCTCAGTGTGCCTTTAACCCTACATGCTGAGCAGCTGGTTTAGAGACCTGACTTCCAATATCATCATTTTAAATTCACGGAGCCACCTGTAAGAGGGGGCCGCTAAACAATTGAGCAATGCCTGGGCTCCATGCACTCATAAAAAATCCTTGAGCAAGAGGCCATACTGAAATTCCACTTTTCAGATTCTCCTGAGAAAATCAGGAGTCTTTTTTTTCTTCTTATTTTCAGTAAAAATTCTCCTAATCTTTTAGTGCACAACTTCGTTCTTCAATGTTGCTCACTTTGTACAGAATTAACTTTCAGTAGAGCACTTGCCTAGCATGTGTGAGACCCTGGGTTCAATTCCCAGGATGAAAGAAAAAAGAAAAGGAAAAGAAAGCCTAGGATGCTCAGTCCTGTGACTGTCCCCCAGACTCCTTTTATCTCATGAATTCTGCTAGCATCTGGGCCTAGCATCCAGGCTTGGCTTACATTCCTTATTCAAAATGGCTGACATGACTGTCATTCTGCCATGAGGAAAGGAGATTAAACCCTCCAGCTTCTTTGGTTTCTAGTTGACATCAGAATTCACTTCATTTTAGAGGTCGTGTAGCTGAGCAATGTGTCTTCCACTATCTGGGCAATAAATGACACCTGTGACTGAAGCTTCCTAATGGGTTAAAACTGGAGTCCTTCACCATCATGCTGTTCCCTGGTAAAAGATGCCTTTTACATCCTGCTGGTTAATTTCAGGCTTAGCAAGTACTGGCAGAGGAACTAAAAAGACACACATTTTAAAACTTTCCAGTTACTAACTGTTCTCTAGGTTTACAAACCCAGGACATCTTGTGGCCTTCAGGTGACATCAAAGTACAGACCAAGAATTTGCTAATCTTATTCTTTAATTAAATGTAAGAGAATGTTTAACCTGCAGGGAAATAATGTGTTCAAGAAAGTACAGAGACTGGCCCAGGAGATGAAAGTCAATTGTTTATCTCAATGATATTCCAACGAGAGACAGACAGACAGACAGACAGACAGGCTCTGGATGACAAACAACTGGCTCCTCACTTAACATCCCCGCCCACTGCCCTCTGTTCCCTCTTTCCCTCCTTTTGCAAGCACGTTTTACCCAGAGCTCCCTAGGGCAGTCAGTCCCTGTTGGTAGTAGCCTCCCACGTTTTCAGTTTGCTGGTTTCCTAAATAAGTCCTATCCTTGCCCCACAACTTGTCCCCTAGTCATTGGCTCTTGAGTGGCAGTCAAACTGGATGGGGTCCATTAGCAGTTCTATGCTTGTTCCTGTGGTTACAAACTTGCATCTAGTTACAGTGGAATTTGGGAAACACAGTCTGGTTGCCTGAGTACATTGTTAAAATTGTACTAATGCAAGAAGGGATACAGAGGCTAGGCATGTAGGCACATGCCTGTAATCCAGCATTCAGGAGGCTGAGGCAAAGCCAGCCTGAACTACATAGCAGGACTGTGTCTCAAAAAACATTGCAGAGGAAATATTGGGGATAATGAGCAGCCTCCACTGCACAGCTAGGGAGAGCTACTTTCTCCCCAGCCTCAGTTGACATCAGTTTAGGACACATCTCTGTGTAAAGGAATCTTTCCTGACCTGTTCTGTGGCTGTTGACCCCTACTACTTTGCCCAGAATTATAGTATTCACAGAGTCTAGGAGTTCAACATGGGATGAGAAGCCAGGCAGGATATAGATTTCCAGTACACTCACCATGTCCTTCCCCACCCCCACCCCACCTTTCCACCAACTGTGCCTCCTTTCAACCAGAATAAAGGCCACGGTGTAGATCAACAAATGAAAACCACCTTAGGGGAGAGGAGGGGTCCACAGAGAGCCCCCACTAGCTGTGTTCATATTCCAGACAAGGCAGCCAAAAATTACATCATAATTATTTTGCTAACATTAATATTAACCTGCAACATTGGTTCTAATGACTTTGTAGGGTGTTTTAGATGTTTGCTCATTAAAGTATTTCCAATTATGAGACAGGCAATTATGATTTTTAATGTTATGAACAACTTGTATGTGTCTTTACTCATTTTTTTTTGAGATGAGGTCTCGCTACATAGTTTAGAATGAGTTAAGTTCATTTGAAAGGTGAGCTGAACATCCCAATGGAAAAAACAACTGAAATCTTGACCCTAGAGCTTAGAAAATTAGTATTCCCTCTGTCTCTGTCTCTGTCTCTGTCTCTGTCTCTGTCTCTCTCTGTCTCTCTCTCTCTGTCTCTCTCTCTCTCTCTCTCTCTCTCTCTCTCTGTCTCTCTCTCTCTCTCTGCTTCTTGGCTTCTGTGAAGAGAACAGTTTTCCTCCACCTCACCATTTTGCCAGGATATTTTCTGCCTAGAGCCTGCCCATGGACTGAAACCTCAGAAGTTGTGAGCCAACTTCTTCTGTAGGCTGATTTTATCAGGTATTTTGTCACAGCAAGGAAAGCTGACTAATACCCACAACTAGACATTAATTTGGAACTTGGCTGACATCTTTATAGAGAAAGATGAAGTCATTGAGGATAACAAGCAAAAGGAGTTAACAAAGAGAGTGAAAAGTAGCCTAGCACATTGCCAGTAGAGAGCAATCCCAATCTCTATCTGTGAAATTATTTTCATGCAGGCTCCCAACCTTTTGAAGAAGATGTTGCGCTCTGCCTCAGTGAGGGCTGAATTCATGATACTTACATAGTAAGACTTGAGGGTCTCCTACTGACTCCCCACTCAAAATATTTCTGCTCTACCCAACCAGTGCTCTAACTTTTGGTCTGAAAGTTTCCACAAGAGACTCATCCTACTGTTCCTTTTCCAAAAAATCTCTATTATAATAGGCTGTCAGTTGCTGGCCACACTTTTTCCCTTTGGGAAAATGGGCTAAACGAATCAACGTGTGTTGAGCAGATGTGCTAGACCCTGCACCAGTAGGTTTACGTCCTTTCTCCATTTCCTCCCATTGCTTTATTAGCAGCTTTTCCTCGGATGGCTGAGCAAGGAAATAAGATGCTGGGCTGGGGGAGGAGGGTATCTGCAGGGCGGGTCAAAGGCTCATAAGGAATGATAGCTGGACATTAAGGTGAGGGACTAGGCATAAAGAGGAGAGAGCCAGAAGAGCAGGCAAAGACAGAGGACTTGCTAAGGTGCTATTCTGCCAAGGCAGCCCAGCACCTGCCTTGAATATGAGCATTAACCACTGCATTGAAAGTGGTAGCAACTGCTTTAATTACCTGAATTTTCTCTATAACTTGCAAATGCTCTTTACCTATCCACTCCTTTACTGATCCAGTAACCACTGGGGAACCGACTCTGTGTTTGGCATGGTATAAAAAGTCAGAGAAGCAGCGGAGAGCTAAGCTGGCACCAGTGCCTGCCTGACCTTGTAGATTTGACAGCCCAGTGGGGACATTGCCTTCACCAACGAGTTCATAGTGGTCCCAAGTGAAGCATCCTGCTGGAGTGTGTTGATGGAGTAGGGATTCAGTCTACAAGTCAAGGGCGGAAGGCTTTTCCAGGGAAGAAGTGCTTAAGCTAATATCCACACAAGAGTTACCTGGGCGAGGAAGATGCAAGGGGCATTTCAGGAGCCAAATATTATCATCAGACTCATTTTACAGATGAGAAGGATGCCGTAAGGAGACCTGACTGCAGTGAGCAGGTCCAAGTTTGAGACTCTCTGTGTATAAAATGGCGCGTAAGTAATCTCTCTGCTTCCCAAACTAATAACCACCCAGCTGTGAAGCCCTGCAGTGATATTTAGAGATAGCTTATACAAATATCTGTGTGATAGTCACAGCGGCTTCCTACCTGTTGGGATGGCTGTGATCAAAAAGACAAGAGAGCCTGAGGACACTCGCCTGTAATCCCAGCACTTCGGAAGCACGAGAAAGAGGATCACAAATTTAAGTCCCACCTCAGCAACATAGTAAGCCTCTGTCTCAAGCTGAAAACTAAAAAGGGCTTGGAAGATGGCTCAGTGTGACGGTCCTGGGTTCAAGCCCTATCCCCCGCCCACTCCAAAAAAAGTTGGCTAGTGCTAGTGATGGCGTGGAGAAAGGCAAACACTTGTACACTGTTGGTAAGGCCATTATGGAAAACAGTATAGTAGTTCCTAAAAAAATGAAAACTAGAACCACTCTATGGACCAATCATCTAACTACTGCATATATAGCCAACAGGAATGAAATCAGTGTCTTGAAGAGATATCTGCACTCCTATGATCATCACAGTAGGATTCACAGTAGCCAAGATATGGAGACAACCTATGTCTCCACTGACAGAAGAATGGTTAAGAAAATCTGTGTTGTACACAGAGGAATATTACCTAGCCATGAAAACTGGGGAGTCGTATCATTGGTGATGACAGGTATAAGCCTAGAGGACGTGATGCTAAGGGAAATAAATCAGACATGTAAAGACAAGGGATCTCATTTCCCTGTAAAATCTAAAAAGTGGAATGTACATGGAATAGAAAGTGGTAGCTAGGGGCCAAGGTATGGGAAAATGGTAAGATGTAGCTCGAAGAACATAATTTTTTTATAGGAACACGAAAGTAAGAAGGGCAACAACTCCTGATTATAAGGGGAGTAAGAGCTGGAGACTTAATGCAAAGCACAGTGACCAGAGGAAATAATTCTGCACTATGTGCTTAAGGTTTGCTAAGAGAATTGATCTCCAGGGTTGTCATGACACATTTGAAAAGCGATAACTGTGTGACATTGATTGTGACATTATTGTGACAGTGGTCATTTTGCAAAGTACATCTCGATCATATCACATTGTTCACTTTACATGTAAGCAATTCTTATTCATTGATTACACCTCCATCAAGTATAAAGTTTAGTAAGGGAAAAATAGGCACAGCAGTTCCTGGCAGTGGGTATCGGTCACTTTGGAGGCTGCTCGCTGCTGGTGTTCTCACTCTGTCTGCATTGAGGAATCCACCTTCTGAGTCCAGGTGTCCCTAGGAGGCCCACGCCCTGGCTGTCCTGGTCCCCAGCAGCTGGAGCAGGCACAAAACCCTAAACTCTGCCAATCACTCGAACCCACCAGTACCCCAGTCAAGCATGGCACAGAGAAACTGTAACAACTTTTCCTGAGGGGTGGGGTACTGGGGATTGAACCCATGCCCTCCACACATCCTCCAGGCTTTTTTATTCTTTATTTTGAGACAGGGTCTCTCCTGCTGAGTCACTAAGTTGCCCAGGCTGGACTCAAACTTGCAGACCTCCAGCTTCAGCCTCCCAGAATTCCGGGATTACAGGTGTGTGCGTGCTCAGTTGAAACCCTGACAGTTGAGAATTCACACCCTGGCAATGATGGCGACACAACTGTAGGTGTCCAGAGGTGGCATCAGCAGTGTCAGGTCCTCAGCAGGGCTCGTGTAGCTTCCTTCTCGCCGGATTTTAGAGGCTGCTTTCAGACCCTCACACCGGTTCCGGCTCTCAGACAGCCTGGTGATAAATCCCTTCTCTGTGCAAGTGACAGCGAATGTTCCCTAAGACATTTGCAATTGAGAAGTTGGACTGTGTCCTACCATTAACTAAAAGGCTGCTCTGTAGCAGACTCTTCAAATGAGATACTTGCCTTAAAATCTTATCATACTGCCGGACACACAGGATTAACCAACCCTATTTGGTTGGTTAAAGGAAATAGAAGCCCAAAGAATTTCAACAGCACGTGTCACATCAGGGAGCCCAGAAATTGCAAAAGCTAAGCCATCTGTCCTGAGCCTTCTGCAGTCCTACGCTACGTCCCTTAGTAACTGCTGAATGGCATCACCTGGCTGTTTCTACCACCGGGCTCCTTACAACTGGAGACCTCATTTCTGCCACTGCCCTGCCCTGACTATAATGCAGTTTCTCTGGGATTAAATCCTCCATCTATTAGAAAACTCTGAAAATGAAACACGAGCCCCAGGTGGTGGTGTGCGGGGGAATGAGACAGGAGGATCGCTGCGAGTTCAAGGCCAGCGTGGGCCCTAGCAATATGTATATATTGTTTCCATTTCAAAAAACAAAACAGCCAGGCATGGTGGTACACACCTGTAATCTCAGCACTCAGGAGGCTGAGGCAGGAGGATTGTTATGAGTTTGAGACCAGCCTGAGCTACATAGTGAGACCCTGTCTCAAAAAGACCAAAAAAAAAAATCCAAAAATGATATGTGTGTCACATTAGAATGGAAGGGTTTACCATTAATGCTTTAAAATGATTTTCAGTACAAAGGTCAGTGATGTGCCATAATTAATAAGTCAACAGTTATGAAGTATTGCCTTCCAAACAGCTACTAGGTACAGAACATTGTACAGGACAAAGAAAGAAATACAATAAAGCTAACAGCCAATCTCCCAACTTGGGAGAGAGCTCACGGGAATGTCAAAGGCAGCCTGCCCGGGCCATGCCTGGGGTCCACTGCCCACTCCCCTGCCCTGCCTGACAGCATTCGACAAAGCACTCACTGCCTCCTCTAACCCACTTTCTGTTCAGAAAAAGAAGTACAGCTGGCTGCCAGTGTTCCTTTAACTTTATACCAACATGCTCTTGAAGGCTGAAGCAAATTTGACTGGTTTTCAGTGTGAAAATAATATAAAAGCTGCTTTTAGAGTTATTTCTCAATCAAACTTGTGTCTAACTCCCATGTAACAGTAGTGTGTATGATGATAGGAATTTGATAATTTTGTTTTTTGGTGTGATAAATGTCAAAGCCCAGAACAATGCAAAGTAACACCTTATATTCTTAATCTATGAGATTCATTGGGGTAAATTCTACAGCCACTAGTGCTGCTGGTGAGTTCTCTTGGGTGAAAACATGCATTAAGTTTTCACTCCAAAGTCACTTTCTCAGACATCTTCTAATTAAAATTGGAAGCTGAGCTTGGTGGTGCAGACCTGTCATCCCAGCACTCCGGGAGGCTGAGGCAAGAAGATCTCAAGTTCAAGCCCAGCCTGAGCAGTCATAAGAAAGCACTGATGGTGTCACTCAAAGCAAAGGCCCTGGGTTCAATCCCCATTACCAGAAGGAAAAAAGACAAAATTATAACGTAGTCCCTGTCTGCTCCGTGTTCTTATTCTCCCCGGCCCAGTTGATTGGTTCCTGCAGTCTGTATCATCTGCTAACAGATTGTATCATACTTTGTTGTGTAAATTTCAGAACCTTTTCTGCTGCTATGACGATTAGGCTTTGTGAGAACTAAGACTTCTGTTTGGTTTACTGATAAACTTCCAGTGTCTGGCATGTGATTCGCTTCTGAAATGCACTTTTAAAAAATTGTTCCCCAATGAGAGAGAGAGTAGCAGAGCCAAGTGCCCCGGGAACAGGAGGAGGAAGAGAAATTGCAGTTGGAAGGGGATTATCTGGGAAACTGGTTACGGGGTCCCCAGAGGTACCCCAGTTCTAGCGTGCTGATAAATAAAATGAGCATATTGAAGGGTGCGGCACTTCCGTGCAACCTGGAACATCCTGCTGTGCACGGTAAGCCATCCCGTCTCACCTGTAAGCCCTAGTTCATGGTAGACACCGTGTGAACTGCAGCTGCACCACGTTGTTTAGGGAATAGGAAGACAGAAGCCAGTATGCGCTCAAGACAGACGCGGTCCTTCCCCGATCTCGTCCCTCTGCAGCTGGTCAACTCCACAGACGGAAACCTGCGGATGTGGGCCTCCAACTGCATATGCGAGATGCAGTTACTTAAACCGGTCGTGGAGAGAAGTTTAATTATTTCAATTGGGACAGATTTCATTAGAGAGGGAAGAGAAGGCAGGGGGAATGTGATCGCTCAGGCGTGGAGACATCTGGGCAAACAGGAATAAAGGACAAAGGCTTGACAATGGCCAGGGTAATAGAAAGAGCGGGCACGAAAGTCAGTCCTTTGGGTCAGAAGCTGCTGTCCTTAGCTTGGGCCCGGGGGATAAATGTGCTGATCTCTCTAGGTCTCTTCCTCATCTATAAAAAAGGAAATCCATTGAGGGTTGTTAGAAGGATTAGAGAACACCTTATAAATAATATATCTGTACAGAAGAAAGGGAGCCACTGTCACACTGCCGTACCATGCCGGGCACTTATCAAGCAGGTTAGCTGAAGTCATTTTCAAGTGGGTTTTAAGTCACTTGATTTGAGCCTCTGCAGGTGCTCTCGTGAATCTCTGGTAACATGGATTAAGGTGGTGGCTTGGGAATGGCAGGGGAATAGCCTTTCGGAGTTTGTAGAATCCCATCAGATGCTCTAGCACTGGACTCCTGGTGATTTAGATGTCAGGATTACTGGCATCAGCATAATTTGCTGATAGCAGAGCAGGAAACTTCTCTGCCTTTATGAGACGAAACGACAGGTCTAAACCCACAAGTCTGAGAAGTGATTAAGGAGATTAAGTGATTCAGATTCCAAACACTGCTTTTCTCATCACGTAATTCTCTGTCTCTGACCATTTTAATGGCATTTAAACAAATGCAAGTCCCTGCTGACTCTTCAGTCAATTGAAAAAAATCTCGCTGCCTCTCCAGCTTCTCTGCCTCTCTCTACCCAGTTCTCTCCATCTCCCTCCCCCTCGTCTCTCTCTTCCTTCCTGCCTCCACTGCCTCAAGAGCACTAGAACACTCGAGTGTATCTCTCAGGCCACTTTCTGCCAACTCATGAAAGATTTCCTCTTCACTGTCTTTGTCCTCACGAATCTAAACCCCTCCAGGTGGAAATGGTGCTTGAGCGTAAATACGCTGGCAATACCACTCAACACATTTCATTCAAGGCTTCCTGTGGAGAAGGAATCTCTCCTAGCTATTAAGAAACTAAAAGAAAATGAAGATAAATGACCCCAACCCTTAGGGAACACAAACAAACACTTAGTGAATGAGAAAGTTATTGCTATAGCCAAGGACGAATGGAGCAAGAAATCATGTAAGAGAAAATCGTGTTATTAAAAAACAGTTAGCTCACTCCTAGCATGAAAAAGGCCAGAGGAGCATAACCTGGAGGTGACGGGACTGAAGAAAGATCGGATGCAAGAAATGGCTCTCCTGCAGAAATACTGCTATCCTGCCCTCCTGAAATAACAGGATGTCCATCATCTGCCACAGACTGGCCATTTCCTTGCTTCTTGGCCAGATAGGTTCTTTCCTCCTTTATTTACCATTACCAAGAAGAGAGGGATGGGTGTGGTGCTCAGTGGCAGCAAATGTACCTAGTACATGTGAGATCCTGGGTCCGACCCCAGCCTCAGAAAGAGGGATGCTTAAAGAGACATCTGCACTTCCTTCTTTCCGTATGAATGGCAAATTTTGTCTGTGTCAGTGATTTTACACTTCATCATCATCTTTCTGACAAAACAACCCCTAGCATATGAGGCTAAAACATATCTCCATCTGATCTTTTTCTAGAGGTCTGTGCAGATTTCACCTCCATATTATTTTGATAATTATTATTTTGGTCATCTTGACTCCGTTATGATTTTGATTAATCTTTTATTTTGATTTCAATGAATTTCATGGAATTCAATGAATGTCATCTTTTAAAGATATTTTTCATTTGTTTTTTAAGATAGTGTTACATTATGTAGTTACATTATGTAGTTCAGGCTGGTCTTGAACTTACTATGTACCCAGGATTGGCCTCAAACTCATGGCTCTCAACTTCTGGAATTACAGGCATGCACCACCATACCCAACAGTTGAAAAGAAAATTATAACCTTTTTCAAAATGACAAAATTCTATTTTCTATTCAGTGTTAGTAATTAATCAACGGATCAATATGTAGTATCGAAATCCATATAGCATTATATATGGTGTTATGAAATATATATATATATTTCTAGGGAAAATTTTACCAAACTCATTTCTGATGGAAAGCAGGGATGCTTACAATGAATTGCTGACTTACATGAAGAGTTCAGAAACATAATTTGTCAGTACTGTAGCATACAGGAAAAATATCATTCTAATGGACATTAGTACTAGGATCCATGTTGCACATTGTTAGGGTTTTTCATTTCAAGATGCAGTTGAGGAGGTGAGAAATTCTGCCAAAACTACTGTGCCAAAGCTCAGGAAGGACATTTAAGTGACTGCAATATGTACAGTGACCAGTAGATGGAAGCACCTTAGTAGCAATAGTAAAGGTCTCCATCTGCTCTGCCCAGTAGTACTGTGCCAACCCAGCCTTCAGTCACCTCCTCAAACCTGTTTCAGCGGGAGGGTTGAATAAAATTTTCACCTACTTCTTTTGGCTGTTTAAAATGTGGCTATCAGAACGTTTACAATTACATACATGGCTTACATCCTGAGCTCACTTTTGTGGCTCCCGTTATATTTATCCACTCTAAAGGCTAAAGATAGATGAGATGACTCAAGCATGGTCAGGCAGAGCTATACATTCTCATGGCAGTGAGCATTTCAGGGGTCTAGGACACAGAAAGAGGGAAACACACCCCGTTCCTTCTAGATGTCCATGCAAGTAGATATAGGAACCAGAACTATTGCCCTGTAGTCTTGTGATGAAGCAAACACCCCAGCCAATCAAGGGGAGAAATGGCACCAAGTGGAGCTGAGCCCCAGAGGAAGCCCTGCCTGCAGGTGGCCCCACTGCTGGACTGCTTCCTCACATGAGCCAGCGCATTCTCCTTTTGTGTAAACAGTTTTGGTTGGAATTTCTATCACCTTCAACGGAAAGGTCTCTAATGGGTATACCTTGGCATCAGTGATCCTTGAGAACAAACTCCAATTAAAAATAAATTTGGAAGTCATCATTCAAGGGAGAGGTAAGAAAATACAGGCGGAAATTATAAATGTAATGTTTGGTGGTTAAAAGAATGGTAAGGCAAAGACACGGCTCACGGGAATGGGTTCTCCTTGGTTGGATGGTTGGTTTGGCTTGATTTGGGTTGGGGAGAACCCACTACCTCATTTTGCTTGGCTTAGGGTCATCAAGAACAAGGAGTGTTTCTTACCCACCCTTACAAGAGGGTAGCCTTTGGGGCTCCCCTGACCCTAGATAGGGGATTTCTTGAAGTCACCTAAGCAAGACTGATAAATTCCTGGACTATTCACAGAGGTAGAGAAACAAAGAGGCAGAAAGAATACATAATGAAAGGGCTAGTGTTCTACTAAAAGTAACTATAAAAGATTAATAGGAGGAAAAAGGGAAAAGTCACCCAGACAGAAGGACCTCTATACCCAGAGGCGCATGAAGCAGCAAGGTGTTCGGGAAGCATAAAGTAATGTGCTTGGTTTCCCCAGAGTGGGATGGATGAAAGCCGGCCACAGCTGCCTGTTATTTTTCCTGTCTTAGTTATTTCCCTCTTTGCTTGAGCAAAATACCTGACACTCCCAATTTAAAGAGGACAGGTTTATGTTGGTTCCCACATCAGTTTGGCGTTGGCTGACTCCAAAGAAGGAGGAGTGTGGCAGAGGCCGTGGTGCAGGCGAGCTCTTCACAGCGTGGTGGATGTGGAGCAGAGAGAAGCGGAAAGGAGGGCCCGGGGAGGAAGATAAACCCTTCCAGGCTGTGTGCCAGTGACCCCCTCTTCTGACCAGACCCCACCTCCTCAGAGCAGGTCAGATATAAACTCTCATAATCTCATAACCTCCCCAATCCCCCATCCAAGTGTTTGAGGTCTTGGGGGGGCGTTTAGACATAACCCATAACACTTCCCACATGACTCAATTTACTAATAGAACACATTGAAAGTGACCTGGCTGGACTTCCAGGCCTAGGAATTTTACCATCTTTTTGGAAGCCAGCTTGCATGTGTAGACAGCCAGCTCGACTGTTCTCACAAGAGGCCACGAGAAGATATTGGCCACTGGAGAAGCACTAAGACATCTCAGCTGTCAGCAAACAATCCCCAGTTACATCACTGAGGCCATTTTCGATATTTGCGCTTCATGGCCTTCACACTGAGCTATATCCCCAGCCTTTTTATTTTTATTTTGCAACAGGATCTCCCTAAGTTGTTCAGGATGGGTTGGAACATGTGATCTTCCTGCCTCAACTTCCGAGAGTGTTGGGATTACAGGAGTGCCCCCACCATGCCCAGATGAGGGCCCATCTCGTCACACCACAGTGTCCTAAGTGCCGATAACCACACAGCACTTCATAATGCCACGCAATCGTCTCCTGCAAGTTTCTCATCCTCACGGATGCTGAGACCTCGGAGTCTTTCTGCCTGGATTTCTCTCACCCTGGCTCCCCGTTTCTTTTCCCTTCACACATACACACCTCCACACACACTTCACAGACCAATGAGAAGAAAGCCCTAGTTCACTCTCTTTCTTCAGATCTCCGGCCAAACATCATATAGAGAAGCCTCCATGACCACCCCTTTAATGGGGCCTCCCGCTTCCTCTAAGCCACATCACCCTGATGGTCCAGTCACTTGTCACTTGTTAGTGGGTTATCACCGGCACCTGCTCTCTCTTTTGCATCAACTCTACTAGGATGGAAACTCAGGAAGCAATAACCTTGCCTGCTCCATCCCCAGAACTCAGAACAGTGGCTGGCATAGATAGACACCTGATCAATATTTATTGAATAAATAAGCAATGAGATAAAGAACTAAATATCATGCATCTTTAGTTTTTCAGAGAGTTTTTTCCTAGCTTTTTGTAAGGTGAAAGACTCCCCCTACTCTTGACTACTCCCTCTTCCTCCTTTTTCTATTTCTTCCTCTTGGCTTTCAAGAAAAAAATTTTTAAAACCTGATCAATTTGGAGTGGTTTCAACACCAAAGCAAGAAGACTTGCAGGTGACATCTAGGACAACTTGCCTCCCTTTCTGCCTTCTCTTGCCCTGTGCTTTGCCAGAAATATATTTTGAAGTTCTGCAGAAAGAACAAAAGTCAAGAGTGAGGAAAAGGTCAGAGATCACGAGTTACGTAAGGCAGCGTATAATTAGTTTCATATCTGCTGATCAGTTTATATACTCTTAAAATAGGATGAGTAAACATTCACTCAAAAAGTACTTACTTCTTCTATATTACACCTATATTACTTCTTCTGTATTACACCAGTATACGCCTAACCACATGAAAACTTACTACAGAAAACACAGTGATTTTTTTATAAGACGTTAAGACTCCTGGATTTGTCTATTTCTTTCCAACCAACTTGATTAAAGAGTATTCAAAGCAAACTGGAAATAGTTTTTTGTTGTCGTTTACTGAAAACTCAAGAATAGAGTTGGCTTAGGAAACAGCAAGCAAACAGGCAGTCCTTGGGACTGAACCAGCTCACGCCACTGCTCTGCTAAAGAAACAAAGTAGAGGATGAGCCTGGTGGTCCACACCTGTAATCTCCACTGGGAAGGCTGAGAACAAAGGATTGCTGAGAGTGCAAGGCCAGCCTGGGTTACATAGTGAGTTCAAGCACAAGACCCTGTCTCCAAACACACAAACAGCCTTTACATTTGAAATTGCTGTTGTAAAGTAGAAATGAAAATGTCCTAGTTCAACACCACACTGAAGTCAGCTAGGACACAGAGAGCCAGACGGTTCTGCCTCTTGCTTATGCTGAGTGATCATTCTTCTTAGTCATGTTATATTGATAAGATATTATTATACCGATAGTTAAATATTTATTTACCAATGTATAGATACAGACCATGAAATACGTTAGTATAATTCTCCCCATATTTTTAAGTGGACACTTTTTTAATGAGTTGGTAACAGAATGCCATCCCATGTCTTAGTTGAATTCATTGGTTCTAAAGATACAGATATGCTTAGGATGGTGAGTGAGAATCTTTATGAGAACAGAAAAAATTTTGGAGTAAATCAAACTAAGAGAGATTTTAAATTAAAAAAATGCAACATAACTTCATGTAATCCCCTTCTCTTTAGTTCCATAAGTTGGAGGTACAACTACTCTAAGATATGTGGGTAATGTGCTTCTTGCAGAAGCAGGGAATTGGTGTCAGGTAGCCCTGGAAATGGCCTTTAGTGGTCACCGGAATCTCAGCCCTAGTGTTCTTTCTTCTGAAAGGATGGAACGAGTAATACAGTCTGAGTGTCTGACGCCCATTTATAAATGGGTGAATAGCTGAGTTATAAAACATTATGATTGAGATCAGCTTTTACGGGACATTTAACCTGTTCCATTTGTTTTAGGAGGAAAAACTAAGGCTTGGAAACATGAAGTGACTTGCTGAAGAGGTCTCAAAGCCAGGAAGTTACAGGGTGAGAGGAAGATCTCATCTGATCATTTCAGATCAGCATATTGGTAGCACTGTTCGCTTGAACTGTGAGATCAGCACAAGGAAACTTTTCTTTTTAAAAAACAAAACAGTACAAAGTTTATTTGAAAAAGTAAAAATGACGAGTGAGGGAGAATCTGGCTCTGCAGGGCATGCTTGGGCCAAGACAAAGAGGACAAAGCAAGATGAACGTGCACCCTTGAGGACGCAGGGCAGAGCATCGTGAGGACAGCGGCAACAGCCTGCACAGGAAATTTATAAGGGCAACTATGCTGTGTTTCAGGAAAGCTCTCGATTTTACTCTAAGACTTCATATGTCCCTGTCCTGCTATGACGCTTGAAGGCATTTCTTAACAAGCAGATTCTCATTAGTAAAGTATTTACACTGAGAGTCAAGAATTTGGAGACACAGAAAGGTGGAGATGCCACGGGGTGGTTGGCAGGAACTATTGCCCGCTCTCTTGAATCCTCCATGCCGGCTTCTTTCTCTCTCCCAAACCTCAAGTTCAGATGCTTTGTTGCCTACTGGACATTTCTATTTGCTAATCACATGGTTTTATTCAACGGCGGTACTTGGGATTGAACCCAGATCCTTTGCACTAAGCTACATCCCAAGCCCTTTCTTTGGTCCTTTTAAAATTTTATGTCAGGGTCTCACTAAGTCACTGAGTTGTCCAGACTGAGCCTGGAATTGTGATCCTTTTGCCTCAGGCTCCCAGAGTGCCAAGATTGTCTCATCACAACCAGCCACACAGTCACATTTAAAGACCAAAGTGCTCAGCAATTCTCAAACCATATCTACCATCATTTCCATCAAAATATATTCAACTTCCTATGTAATGACTCCAGTTTTCGGAGCCCAAAACATGACAAACGCAACCGCAACCTTCCCTTCCTCCTCTGCTGTGCTCTCCCTTCTGTAAACTTCATTTGCGTCTGTGAATGACGATACCATCTCTCCAGCTGCTTGAGCCCCAAATCTGGAAGACATTCCTATTCCTTTCTTTCCCTTCCATCTTCAACACTCAGGAAGACACCAATACATCTAGATCCCAATGTGTCCCATTCACTCCCTTCCTGCCTTCGCCAGCCTCAGTTCAACCATGCCACCTTCCCGTCTGACCTCTAGAGCGCCTAAATTTACTCTCTACCTGCACAACCAGGACAGCAGAGATTTATACAAGGACGCTTGCCTGTTGCACCATCTCCAGATGCGGAATAGCAGCCCTGACTTGAAGCCTGGTTTCAGCCTGTGGCCAGCCGGGGGTCAGAGAGAGGTGCCTGCAGAACCATCACCGGGGCCAGCGAACTCTCCTCCCAAACACCTGCTGTTGTTCTTCTGTTTTTCCAATAAAACCCAGCCTTCCTGGTGATCCTCGGACATCCCACCCGCCTGTGTGTGAGCCAGATCATACTCATATTCTTTATTTGCAAATAAAAGTTCCTTTATCAAAGCTGCATCTCTATTTTTTCTTGGCTATTAACAAATTCGAGACATCAGTTCTTATGAAACTAGATGAAGGCAGGTGTTGCTCCTTCTCTGTGAGTTACAAGAATAATGTTTGTGGCATACTTATCAGTTTCCAAAGCACTCTCACAGACGTTACGTCCAGATAACCTAGTGTTGGACCGCATTTTATAAATGAAAAGACACATTCAGGATAAACAGTAGGTCAGGGACCCAAGGTTGAGTGTGGTCTGTGAACATCAAAAGCTGGTTTTTCCTCTAAATCCATTCACTCCCTTATTTACCAGGTCATTCACAAAGGACAACTTCCCATCTCCACTTCAGAGTATATGCATGTATTACATACACCATACACACAGAACTGCAATGTGTGTTAACTACTTATATTGTAGACATGTTCCTGGAATATGGGCTTTTCCTCTGAAACTCTATGAACAGCTTTCAGGTTTCTGGATATCCATGAACATCCTGAATAAAGTTACTGTCACAGCCCTGCTAGAATCAGGCCATGAGAATGAACGCTTGACAGACAGAATTCCCTTTTTTTTTTTTTTATCAGTACTAGGGATCAAACTCACGACCATGCGCTTGCAAGGCAGGTGCTTATGCCACTGAGCTAGATCCTCAGCCCCCAAATTCCCATTCTAAGGATCTAAATAGGAAACAGAGGCAAAAGCTTCTCCTCTTTCCTGTGAGTCTAAGTAGCTTGCAGATTTTTGAGATCAACCTGGCAGAGAGCCCCCGCTGACACCAAAAGGAAAGGGGCCTGTTTCTTCCCCCTTCACTGGAGTGGGGGTGGAGGGAGTCTCAGCCTGCGGGCACTTTGGAAGCACCTACAGAGACTTTTTTTTTTTAATATTTGTGACCATTTAGAGTCACTTTGTCTGAAGGTGTACCTGGACACTGGAGTTTTAAAAATTCTGACACAATTAGTTCAAATTGCCTGGGACTGCCGTTAGCAGCTGACTTCTGAAGATAGGAGAGTACAGCTCCCCCCAGGGAGCAAACGCTAACTCTTGGCCTTATCTAAGTCCTCCAACGGCCACAGTGGCCCATCTCTCCCATGCCCACCCGGTAAGGCGACTCTGGCCCCCCAGCTGAGATCCACTTAGGCAGCATCTTACTAAAACACTGGCCCTGCCCAGCCCTGACACCTTCTTCCTGTTGTGCTCTTGAAATGATTTCAGGAGGCTCCAAATCTAGACAAGAACTCACACCTTCTTATTTTTCACAACATGATAGAAAAGCTTTGCCCTTGGGCACGCTTGAAATTTAAACCCAGTGGGTCTATCTTCAATCAATGGCAATTTCTATACTTCAAAACCTGCTAAGATGTACGCTGCTCTGCAGAACTTGGATAAAGTCAGATGGAAATCTCTGTCCCCCGAGTCGCCCTTCTGGCTCACTTCCCTGAGCTCTGTTCCTGCATGAAGCCAAACTTATCATGCCACACCTGTGCTCTCACTTTAGACCTCTGCAATGTGCTCTCACATTGCAGAAGTGACTGCAATGTGACAGTCAGGACTATGGCCTTGGCTTTTCTTTTTCTTTTTTTTTTTTTTTGCCTTTTTCCTTTTTATCGGTACCGGGGATCGAACTCACGACTGCCTGCTTGCAAGGCAGGCGCTTATGCCGCTGAGCTAAATCCCCAGCCTCTAAGTGCATATTACAACTTCTTTTTTTTTTTGACCTTGGCTTTTCACGGTGAGTTAGTAAAAGGAATAGTGTCCACCAATGGTAGGAAAATAGCATGGCAGAGATGAGCAGCCTATGCTGGTCATAACCATTAATGTAGATGGCCTCAATTCACCAATAAAAAGAAACACAGACGGAGTGGATTTGGAGACAGGATCTATCAATATGCTTTATACACTAAACAAATTTAACTCCAACGGAAATTCTTAGACTAAAAGTCAAAGGAGGGAAAACAATGCTCCCTGTGACAGGGAATCAGAAAAAAAGGGGTAGCTTGCCCATCAACTGCAGAATGGATAAGAAAGATATGGCATTTCTATACAGTGGAAAGCTACTCAGCCATAAAGAAAGATAATCTCGAGGCTCCTGTAGGTAAATGGATATAACTTGAGATCATGCTCATAGGTGAAATGGTTCAGAGTCATGTGGGTGAACATTTTGTTGTCTCCCTACTATAAAAAACTAAAGGAGTTAGTGGGGTCTAAAATGCACAATACATGTGAAGGTGAAAGGGGAGGAGATGTCAAGAGGGATGAAGGCAGTGGCCATTGTTAATCTATATCCTGTTTTGAAATACTGCATTGTTTTCATTGTTCTGTTTATCTTGGTTTTATTCTGTTTTGTTTTTTCATATTTGATGGCATGGACAGCTATTTCAAAAATAACAAAATGTATCATAGTAACTGTTATTGATTTCCTATTACCTTGTTTCAAAGACCTGAATTGCTTTACTTGTTTTCTTTTTATTGAATTTATTCTATTTTGTTTTGTTTGATTTTAGTATGTCTGATGGTATAAGCAGCTACTTTGAGGATAACAAGATGCATTATGGTAGACACTGTTGTATTCCTGTTGTATTGTTTTGAAATCCTGTACTGCTTTCATTGTTTTGTTTTGATTGGTTTTCTTCTGTTTGATTTTATTGTGCATGATGGCATGGGAAATTATCTTGAAGACAGCAAGGGGCATCATGGCAGCCATTGTTGGTTTCCTATCTTGTTTTGAAGTCTTGTATCACATTCATTGTTTTGTTTTGAATGTCTCTAGTATGCTTTATTTCTTTCGGTTTTATTCTCTTCAAAATATAAAAAGAAAAGGAATAGCTAGCTCTCTGATTTTAACTGAAGCTATATTTGGAAACAATAGCCTGTTTTGATTTGTGGACAATAAACAGCAACTACTTTGCTCATTGTATTCAACCAGCAAACATTTGGAAACCAACCACCTTTTTTGGGATAAGCGCTGGTCATCTACAGATAGATCAGGTAGATGTCTGCATTTTTAAGAAATCACAGACACTGGCATAAGTGATTGTAACACAATGAGGAGGGATCAATGAAAGAGCTGTTTTTTTTCTTAAATTTCAAAGAATAAAATCTAACAAAATAAAACAATAGAGTCAATCAAAACAAAACAATGAAAGTGATACAGGACTTCAAAGCAAGATAATAGGGAATCAACAATGGCTACCATAATATATTTGTTATCTTTGAAATAGCAGCCTATATCATCAGATATAATAAAATCAAACATAAAAACCAGAATAAAACCAAACATTACAGAACAATGAAAACAATACAGGGCTTCAAAACAAGATAATAGGAAATTAACAATGGTTATTACCTTTCCTTTTTAGACATTTTCTCCCCTTGCACTTTCACAATACCTATTGTGCATTTTGTATCCCACTAACTCCTTCAGTTTTTTATTCTAGAGAGACAACACGATGTTCCCCCACATGATTCTGAATCGTTTTACCCATAAGCATGATCCCAAGTTGCATTCATTTACATACAAGAGCCTCAAGGTTGTAACTGAGTAGCTTTCCATCATATAAAAATGCCATATATTGCTTATCCATTCTTTGGTTGATGGGCAAGCTACCCCTGCTTTTTTCTGATTCCCTGTCACATGGAGCATTGTTTTCTCTCCTTTGACTTTCAGTCTATGAATCGCCTTTCATTTTAAGTGTGTTTAGTGTATAAAGCATATGATAGATTCTGTCTCCTGATCCACTCTGCCTGTGTTTCCTTTTATTGGTGAATGGAGGCCATCTACATTAATGGTTTTGGCCGACATGCACTGGATCATCTCTGCCTTGCTGTTTTCCTGCTGCTGGTTGCCTGCTCTTCCCCTCCATTCAATTGCTTGCCCTGCTTGGTCATTTCACTCTGCTGCTGTTCCTGGAATCATAGTCATTTCTCTCTCTCTGAAATGTCCCTCAGTATCTTTTGTGGGTTGGTTTGATTTCAGTTCATCTTTGTCATGGAAGTATCTTGTTTCTCCATTAATTCTGAAAGTTAGTTTTGCAGAGTACATCAGTCTGGGTAGGAAGTTGCTTTCTTTCAGAACTTGAAATACTTTACTCCAAACTCTTCTTGACCGATGGTTTGTGTTGACAAGTCTGTGGTGATTCTGATGGGATTTCCTTTGTAGGTGATCTGTTTCTTTTCTCTAACATCTTTTAATATTCTGCTCTTGTGCTGAGTTTTTAGGATCTTTATTATTATATGTCCGGGTATAGATTTATTTTGTTTATAGCCAGCTGAAGTCTATATGCCTCCCTTACTTGTTTAGTCAGGTCCTTTTCCAATGCTTAGGAAGTTTCCTGCTATTTCTTCTGTAAATAGTCTTTTTATTTCATTTGTGTTGATCCCTGATTTTTCACTAACACTATCACTCTTAAATTATTTTGTGTGTGTGCATGTGTGTGTGTGTGTGTGTGTGTGAGAGAGAGAGAGAGAGAGAGAGAGAGAGAGAGAGAGAGAGATCTTGCAGCCATTGAATTATTATTTCCTGATTTCTTGTTATTTTTAAGAGATCTTTCTTTCTCAGTCACTAGTTGCAAACCCGTCCTCAAGGTCTGAAAGTTTATCTTCAGTTTCTGTCAGGTGGTTTTGCCAGCTTTCAATGGCATTCTTAATTTCCTGGATATCTCTTTGAATCTGTCATGTATTTTAAATATTTCTTATATTGTTCATTCAAGGTTTTCCTCATTTTCCTATACTCCTCTATTTTTTTAATCTATGTCTTCTTTAGGTATGCTCAGCAACTCTTTTATTACGCTTTAGTTTCTTCTTTTACTTCAGATCACACTTCTTGATCTGATTTCTTTTCAGCCTCATGAAGTTGTTTCTTTACTTCAGTTGCCATCACTCAGAAACCCCAGGTGTGTGACTGCCAATCTTTCCATATTTACATCTCCTGGCCTTGCTCTGCACGGGTTGGAGGCCAGAGACTGCCTTTTGCTTCTTTGTCTTGACATTTTCTTGGGTTCTCCCGGGCAGGTGAGTTGTGAGGTCATAGGCACTTCCAGTGTTGGCTATGATTTCTCCAAGGCACGACTGGTTCTCCCAGCCAGTGCTGGCTGTGGGTATCAGCGGGTGGCCAGGGGGTACACTGTTGTGGGGCCGGCTTCTCCTTTTCCCAGCCTGAGCTGGCCACCTGCAAAAGCTCCCTGATGGCGGCTGGTGTGGGCATGAGGATGAGGAGAGCTGCTGCCTCTCCCGGCTCACACTGGCTACTGGTGGGAAGCATGTCCAGTGGTGGCTGGTGTGTACAGGGGAGCAGAGATGGCTTCTGCTTCTCTCGGGGCTTTCTGCTGCTTCTCCCAACCCGTGCTGATTATGGAAGGAAGCATCCCCTATGGCCGTTGGAGTACACACCAACAATGAAAGAGTTTAGCACAAGGCACATAGGAGAGAACACAGTATTAACTCAGTCGAGACAAGCAATCACAGAAAAAGGAAACAGAAGTGAGAGAGGCATGGCAGGACGACTCTATTCCCTGTGAAGAAGGCTCAGGATGAAATTTAGAAAATCAACTGCGGAAAGGCAAGGAGATGGGTTTATGTAACAAACACACAGCTAATACTCAACATGACTCCAGCACAGTTCTAAAGTGTTCCATACTGTAAGTCATTTAATCCCTGTAATAACTCTCTGAGGTCAGACCTAGCATCACCCCTAATTTACACAGGAGGAAATATGCACACTGGGATTACATAGCCTTCCTGGGGCTGTACTGCTATTAAAAAGCAAAACTGAGATCTGAACACAAAAGGTTTGACCCTAGATCTCGTGTTCTGCCTTGAGGCAAGAAATGGAGTGGACAGGCAGGTGACCAGTGTAGGTTATGTAATTGTCCAGGGGAAATAGATAGGACGTGTTCGGGAGGCGAAAACAACAGAGAAATGACTAACATTCAGGCCTTTGTGTCTAGCTGGGGGAAACAGATAAATTAATAAGCTTTTAACTGAGTTTAGGAATTCTTAGGAGGTACAAGTTTCAGACCTACAGCCCAAAAGGAAGAGGAAAAGGGAAATAGCATTTATAAAGCAACATTTATGTTACAGGTTCCCTCCATAGATGTCTTGCTAAATTCCTGTAATTCTAAAAGATTGGTGTTAAATCTGAGAACCCTGTGGTTCAGAGAAGTTGCATAAGGTTACCCAACACGTCAGGCATTTGTCAGTTCGGGCATCCTGGTTTCTTTGGGGAATCATAGCCTTCCCATTGTATGTGCCTGGGAGTGTAACTCCAAGTACCTGCTTCCAACAAGAGGCTGAAAGCTGTCCTTGTTTTCACATGTTGATCTAGTCAACTGGTGGGCAGGCTGGCCAGAGCAGGTTTTAGTTGCTTGCAACTAGGAAGTCCAGAGATACGCAGTAAATGGTGAAGCCAAACCTCCAGTGCCAATCCATACATTCCCACATCATGCAGTTCCCTCAGTTTCTGCCCTGAGAATAGGGCGCACAGGATGACTGCTCACCAAAATTGTGGTATAAGAACTTTTCCAAAACTCATTAGATGCTTATCCCAGTGTCAGTGAAGAGCTTTGTCATGTAACTAAATAAAATTAGCTTTATAAGGTGTATATAATTCATATTCAGCAATTCATCCTGTTTAGTGAACCAGTTCTACACATTTAACAAACATAGAGTCATGAAAACACCATTAAAAACAAGCTATAGAGTTGCTCCACCACCCCAACCCTTTATCATCCCTGCCCTAATCCTAAGCAAACACTGTGGGGGTTTTAATTCTACTCTTTCCCAGAAGGCCAGGCAAGTGGAATTTACACTATGCAGTCCTGAGTTTCATGTACTTTACTCAGCATTAATGCTGAGAGTCATTCATGTGGTTACATCATCATTAATTCATTTATCACAGAAATTGTACTGAGTTGTCAGTAAATCTGTTAAATTGTCAGGCAGTCAATAAATATTTATTAGGTAGGCACTATTCCAGGTACAAAGGATACCGTAGTGACTGAAAGAAATCTGAGTTCCTGCATTCAGTAACCTTATATTCCAGTGTTGCAGGGGTACAGGTAGGCTGTTAAGGGCAGTCAGGCAATAAATGCATAATTACAATCCTTAAAATAATTTGATTTCAAGGGCTTGTTGCTCTACCCAGGATGATTTGTTCAGATCTCTCTGAAGAGGTGGTGTGAACGGAGACCCAGATAATGAGATGAGCCAGCCAGATCAACCTCTGGGCAAAGAGAAAAGGAGAAGCAAGTGCAGGGAACCCTGGGGGCCAAGCGTGGTGGAGACGGAGAGAAGTCTGCAGGGCCCAGAGTGGCATCAGGCAAACTGTAGTTTACTTGGAGCCCAATGGGCAGGCTGGAGAAGACAGGGCTGGGGAACAGATTGTTATCTGGCTGTAAGGGAGACTTTGAGAGTTTCTCATCAGAGCGACACAATTGGATTTACACTTTATGATTCATCTCTGCTTGCTGTGGTGAGGGGAAGGAAGCAGGCACATGTTTCTGGAGGCTTTCTCAGTGTTTAAGGGAGAGGTGACAGTGAGTCGACCAGCACTATAAACTGCAGAAGTACAGCAGTGCAGGTGATGAGAAGTATTAGGCTTGGTTTTGCTTTATTTTGTTTTGTGTTGTTTTTATTACAGGGGATTGAACTCGAGGCCTTGGCACTGAACCTCACCCCCAGCCCTTTGATTAGTTTTCATTTTGAGACAGGGTGTTGCTAAATTGCCCAGGTGAGGCTCAAACTTGCAATCCTTCTGCCTCAGCCTTCCAGAATGGGATTACAGGCACGCACACTCCTGGCCAAAGTGTTAGAATTTAATAATCCCATGGTATGGTAGAAACAGAAAGAGAAAAGTCACCTCCAAGAGCTATTAAACTTTAGCATTTATTTTAAAAGATTTAACTTCAATAATGTCAGCCAGGCATGGTGGCACACACCTGTAATCCCAGCATTTGGGAGGCTAAGGCAAGAGGATCCTTGCAAGTTTGAGACCAGACTGGGCTACAAAGTGAGCTCCAGGCCAGCCTGAACTGCATCGAAGGACCCTGTCTCAAAAAGATAGATAATAAATAAATAAGTTTATTTATTTATCATTAGTACAAACCTTAGGAAATACACAAGACATTTCAAACTCTGGAACACAAAACAGGTAAACTGGTCTTGATAATTGAATGCAAAATAATCTAAACTTGAAACTAGACTCATTTCATTTCACAGTACACACTGATCAACATAAAATGAGCCCACAGTTCACCAAGCCTCCACTGCACTTTGGATTGTAAGAACAGACGGTGAAAAAGCACACCGAGTCTAAATGCACTCCCAGGACATCTATGTTCCAAAAGCCACCCTGGGTTGATAAAAAGACTCGTTACCATGGCTGTGCTTTTGATGAAGGTGCCACCACATCCACCCTTCTGAAATGTTTGACTTAGAAATGGAAAACTGATAAAATGGAGTAATATAACCAAAGCAAACTATTAAAACATCACAGTTTCCAGCTATTTCTCCTCCACCTCCTTCACTCTACGTGGACATTAAGGCCCATGCCAGAGACCAAGTGCTGGGTTCTGAAGCAATCGTTCTGATCTACACGTGACCATCATTTTTCCAGCTAAGGTCAGTCTCCCTGGTAAACACAGATCTGTTCAGAGGATATGAAGGAACACATCTTAATGGAGTGTTCTGTTCCCTTGGCTGTTCAAAGGATTTGAGGACTTTGTTTCCAAAACAAGTAACCAGCCTTCTCCAGGCAGGTGTCCTTTAATTTAGAGGACAGCCAGCAGGAAGTCAGACCCAAAGAGAACTGTCCCAACTGGACCAAGCTCTCTGTTACCCTGCCCTCGCCCCCGCCTTCTTGTGTATATTGTTTACTTGTTTTGAAGATCAGTTTCTGTCTGACTTACTTCACCTACTAGCTCTCCAGCAGGATAAAGCACAGAGCAGCTGTAGGATGGGGCTCAGCCCCTCAGTTCTGTATTCACCCAGCCTGGAAGCAGGAAACTTGGATGTTGGAACAGAAAACGAGCCACTCCCTTTTCCTTTTCTCAGAGGGAGGGGTTGGCCAAGGCCCTGGAAAATCTTTGTGGGGCTTAGAAGAATCTCAGAAGAGGACCCTGCTGCGAAGAAAGCCAGTGGGAGGTGACAGGGAGGCTCAAGCAGCTTCCTGAGCTCCTTCTCAGCCCTGGACAGCAGGATTCTCTCCAGAGCCGCAGCCCACAGAGGCTCCCAGCACCCCGACTTCATTGCTTCTGAAAACCATTTCACACTTTCAGAAGCTTCTTTTGGAACTAGCAACTCACACTGCACCCACTGCTATCCATTTTTCTAGATATGAAATAACAGTTATTAAGGAAAAGAGTGAAACACAAGAGACAGATTCAGGAGAAAAAAAGGTGGGGGAGAGAGAGAGGAGGAATATTAATTGATGATTCGAGATAGTAGCACCTTTCCCTCAGGGCTGCCTGAGCCACAGTATTCAAAAATATTCCGTGAACAACTCACAGCATATATTTATTCACTCATTATTTTTATTTTCTTTATTTTAAAAAGAATAAAGCCAAGTAGAATACAACAGAATAAAGCCAATCAAAACAAACGAGTGTGACACAGGACTTCAAAATAACAGAAAATCAACAATGGTTACCATAATGCCTCTTGTCTTCAAAATAGCCACAGATATCTTCAGACATAGTAAAAATCAAACAAAATAGAATGGAGTAGGAACCAATAAAAATGAAGCAATGAATGCAATAAAGGATTTCAAACCAAATAATACTAAATCCAAAATAGCTACCATAATATACCTTGCTATCTTTGAAATAGCTGCCCATCCCATTAGATCTAACAAAATAAAACTCAACCCACAAAACAATGAAAATGATACAGGACTTAAAAACAAGGTGATAGGAAATTCACAATGGCCACCACCTTCAAGAGGAGATCCCCCATAGATGCTACACTGTGTACTGTTATCCTCTGAATACACAACCAGACCACCAGCCCTCGACCTGCAAAGTCAGTGAAACACGAAGCACCACAAGAATCAAATTGCATTTCACCTCAATACCTATCATCACAGCCTTGGGGGTTTGGGGGTGGCTCTTCTTGTTCGCCAGCCCTTGTGCCAGATGGGGCTGGGGTCTATCTGTCCCCCTGGTGGCCCATGCATGGTGCTGATTCACAGGGTAGGTTTGCTTCTTGATGATTTTGTGTTCTTTTCCCCCTTTATTTATTCATTAAAGAAAAATTTTTTGCATCTGCAGAATAACATAAAGTAGCCTGTGGCGGATAGTAGGTGATAGTAAATGTTCGTTCTTATTACTGCTAGTGTTACGCTGTTGCTACTCTTACTGTCCTGGTCTCTGTCCTCAGGGATGTCACCTCTAGCAGAGAGGAGAGGTGAATTAGCAGCAGGTCATGGCAGTGTAGTCAGTCTGATCAGGTTTCTGCAGGAGTCCGGGAGAGAGGCAGAAGCTGGGGATGGGTGCTGTTTTAAGAGGATTAAGTCATTAAGAGGATTCTTGAAGGGTGAATAGAAACTGGCTACACATATCATCAGTCCCAGTCTTTTAAATTCCTTTTTAATTTTTATTAATTAGTCCATGTTTGCAGTACATAATGACTGCATTCCCCAGGGGAGGTGGTGATCCGTGTCCATAATGCACCTTAATTCTCTTTACGTCCCTTATCCCTTCCGTTCTCTCCCCACATCAGCCACGGTCTTCACTGGAAGTGACGGCGACAATCTCTGGCCATTTTACATGGACAGAGAGGTACAGAGAGGACATCAGGGGGCCACAAGCTTGCTCTCAGGGTAGGCTGGAGAACAAGAGTTAGAAGCGTAGTTCGGGTTGGTGGGGTGGCACTCAGGACTGACCAGCTGCATGCTGCTCCTCCCCTCCCCCACCACGGCCAGTAGAGAAACACCCGCCTCCCAATCCACCTCCCATGCACTGCTCTTTGGTACCAGCACTTCCCAAATGAACATCGCAGACAGGTGTAGCTGAAGGGCCCAGCCTGGGATACCTGCCTGCAGCTTAGCTGCCAGGGGAATCAGCAAATTGAGCACTGGGGCTTCTCCACTTTTGTAGATTAAGCGAAGTATTGTCTCCCCGGGCTTCATGGTGAGGAACATCCTCACACACAGGAAGAAGGTTGAGGGACTTGAGTCAAAGCAGGAAGGAAGGCAGGTGCAAAGGCCCTACCTGGACGACCAGCTATATAGTACATGTAGAGGACAAGGACAATGTTGACTTTGACTGGAACACGGGCAGAGAGAGGGCAGGACTCTCTCTGGGCAGGTGGAGAGTCTCCAGAAACCAGGAGCACCCGGCAGGCTTCCCTGCCTGAGGAGTTTGTCTTCAGGTTGTGGATGAAGGTTTTCAGTCTACAGGTGAGGGGCAGGCTCACAGAGCCAGGATGAGGTGGACAAGACAGACCGGAGTTTTAAAACCTGAGCTGTGTGCTCATGAAAACGTAACAGAAAATATCTTTTTTATAGTACCGGGGTGGAGATGTCTGTTCAGCTTTCGTGGTCATCCTGCCAACCTTGGCCTCCACCGGATGGTATTTATTTAGAGGCAATAAAGGTATCAGCTACCACTATATTTTCATGCAGTAGGAACATTGCTGAAACCATGGAGTAAAATTGCTAAGAATAGAAATCTTTAGGACTCCTTGCTCACAGGAAAGAAATACAATATAGAGTGCCGTAAATCTCAGAGTACAGGGAGCCGTTAATTCAGGGCTGATATTCTGATGGCAGCTCTAGCTCAAGGAAAGGAATCCCCAGACATCTGCAGCACCAATCTTCTTGGCTTTCTGATGAGGAGAAGCCATGAAAATACAGAACGCACAGGGGAGGCCGCGCTTTGGGTCAGACGTTGGGAGCTGTTTCAGCCACAAATGTTGCCGTCTGCAGCAGGAATGGGAAAAGGCAAAGGGAAATCCCATTTCTACCCACATGGGGGAAAAAAAGAACTGAATAATTCAGACTTAGCTCCACTTTCCCCTCCCAATTCGCCACCCTTCCCCTATGTTTTCCAGATACTTGCCCACAGGACAATCATTGTAAGTCAGCCCCAGCCCCCAGTTACACAGGAGGTGTTGATCTGGAACACAAGGTTTGATGGTCGCAGGGCTGAGAACATCCCCCATCCCAGGGACAGCATCTCGGGGAGCCCCCATGACTGTGGCCTCACCCATCAGGTCTCTCACCATACCTGTTCCTGTCCAGAACTCCTCGGCAGTGACAGATAACTGCCCCACAGTGAGGATGACCCTTGTGCAGCCCTCTACAGTCAAGGATACCAGGGCTAGAGTGATTTTGAATCTAGAGAACTCTAATTCATTTGTGAGAGTGCACACAAACTTACAGTGGAAACATTTTGAGTCCCTATCTACTGCCTGTTTTGACAGGGATTTAGCACTGATGGATTTTTGAGGAGTTTTAAAACGTAAAGCCTGATTTTAAAGTAGTGAGAGGACTCTTCACTAAAGGATCTACAGCTCCGACTGAATTACCTGGTTAGCCAGTGAATCAAACTGAGATTTCAAAATATAATTTTGGGAAGGCAGGGAATGAACTCCTTGATTCTTTATGCAGATCACCACATTCACCAGATAAATGGCAGACAAATGCTTAAATGGATTTATTGAAGGACAATCTAAAAAGCCATTCATCTGTGCAGGGTCAAGGTGGACCCTGTGGTCTCTGCTCCTTGACTTCTGGGAGGGGGACCAGGGGACTTACGGCAGTCTCTGCCCAAACAGTCCAGTGAGCTCGGGCGAGCACGGCTGATGGCACTTACTGCAGTCACAGTTTTGTAGACACAGAGATACCACCTGACCAGGAGCTTTCGTTTCGGTTTTTCTTGCTTCCACCCTGTTCAGAATAAGAGCCATCTGCTCACTCTGAAATATTCTAGCTGGGCCTGAGAAATGTGTGTCAGGGAAAAGTTTAGGGGTCAAGTCATCTCTGGGCATTTTTTGAACTATGAAATTTTTAAAATGCTTCATTTTCATTATAAATCCTAAAAATAAAAAAATCACAAACATTATAAATTCTATGTTAGATACCTCAATAAAAATTACAGTGATTTCAAAATGCAACCGTCGAACTCTATAAATAGCCTTTATAATAACAATCAGTAAATGCAGAAATACATATTGACACTGTCAACAAATAAAATAAGTAAAGTAAACAGTGTTGTGGCACACGCTATCGTCCCAGTGTTCAGGAGGCTACAGCAAGAGGATTCCTGGGAGTGTCAGACAGCCTGGGCTCCATAGTGGGTTCAAGGCCAGTGTAGAAAAGGGAGACACTGTCTCAAACCACCTACCCCCAAAACACTAAAATTACCACATAAAGTGTAAATCAGGGGTGGGGAACATATCCTATCTTTTGAGTCACTTTATCACTTTAAAAAATAAAACCATAGTCACAGATGCTTCAGTCATGGACACATTCATTATAAGGGGGACATGAGACCACTGATGCTGACCACTGAGGACCCTCCCAGCAGAAATGTTCATAGCAGTGTCACTCACAGAAGCGAAAAGGTAGAAACAACCTGAATGCCTGAAAGAGGACCTGCATGCATGCAGTGGGATATTAGCCTTAAAAAGAGATATTCTGTATCATGAGTCAACTTTGAAAATTCTATGTCAAGGGAAATAAGCCAGACAAAAAAGTACAATATGCATGATTTTAGTGTAGCCAGGTTCACGGGGACCGGAAGTGGAATGGTGCTTGTCAGGCCTGAGGGGATGGAGGCAATGGAGAGCTACTGTGTAATGTGTAGTTTGTGTTTGGGATGATGCAAAAGTCTGTAGATGGATAGTGGTTGGTGGTAATGTCCTTAGAGGCACTGAAAAGCAGTGGGGTAAATTATATTCATGTTTACTTTACCCCAATTTGAAAACACAACAAACCCGACTCACCTGCAGAAAAGCTCCCACCTGCTGGCCCTGTTTTGTTGCTTAGATCACTTCAGTTTCTTGTAGGCCAACGTCTTTTCTTTGCCCTTCATTCTCCTCCTTTCTAGACTGCACCTAATAGGTTCCTTCATGGCATCGGATGTTAGCTCGATGAAACCCTTTCTGCCTGTCTCATTTCACCTGATACTGACACATGCGTGCTCCATCTGTCCCCCTCACCCGGGTGTGTGCTTCTCAGGAACTCCCAACTCCCATCTGTTCTAGTCCCTAGGAGTTAGTGTGGTCTGATCTGGAGCTGGTGCTCGGGAAATACGTGCTGAATGGATGGGTGGTTGAAGTCATGACACCGGGACTTAAACTGGCTGTCTATATCGTCCATAAATAGACCTTATTTGAAGTCAAGGGACACACTCAAGGCTGCACCCCTATTTTCTTGAGTGAATGTCTTTACATACTTTCCCTCCTTCCCCCTTTCCCCTCCCAATTTTCCCAGCCCTAAGTCCAGTGTCACATCATTTAAATGAGTAATACCGAGCTCTGTGTATAGACCTCACCCACATTAAAGTCCACTTGGTCCACACCTGCCCTATTGCTTTGCCCATTCCAGAGAGGTTAAGGCTCTTAAGCGAGGAAATAATTTGAAAGGTGGCAAAGTTAAACATCCCAGTCCAAGAGGCCTCCTGGGACAATTGCAGATTGAAATGATAAAACAGCAGTCTTGCTGCATGAGTTCATTTTACTGCCCTCATCTCCCAGGGCAAGCCTTGCCTCTTGCCATGATAGGCTTCAGACAGAAAGCCCAGCTAGGAAGAACCGGGTGCCAGCTGGCTAATCTCTGTTCTCACTCAGTGATGCCTCCGCCGCTGATGTGCCTGCATACCCCAAAGTGTGTGTTGTCAAACAGGGGCTCTGCTGCCACAGATGCACCCCAGATCTGGGGACTAGTGTGGAAGACCCAAGGGTCTGTGTGCTACCAGAAAACATCTGTCTCACGTGAGCCCAGGTTTAGCTCTTTAGATGTCATCAGGAGACAGTTCTGTTTATCTACTGCCAGTAGCTATTAATCCAAATGACAGCCAGCCTCAAGAGCCCAAAGATATATTAGGCCAAAGACACAGATCTGATCTGCATTGATCATAAATGGTGGGTGAGATGGGTGAGGAATAATAATGCTTATTTCTCCATTGTGTGCCTGACCTAAGGGTTCTGACATGGGAGTTTTACTTGACCTCATTTAATTTATTAAGAGCCTCCACTGAATTCTTTAACTATAAAGTACAAATCATCTCTATCCAACCATGCTGCAGATATAGGTTCACTGGTGCATGAAGTGTGCACAGAATATGAGTTTTAAGCACATTTTACATGGAAAAACTACTCAAAGTACAGCTGGAGGAAGAAATTGAAAATAATGCTTTTTGGAGTCTGGGAAGATGGTGGAACAGTAAGCAGCAAAGTAAAAAGCCTCTCTGAGAGAAACAGTCCAGATGCTGGAATATAGCATTCTGGAGAAGGCCAGAAAGAAAGAAGTAGATGCCCTCAACCCAGAACTAAAGTGAGAACTGAAGCCCACTGAGAGAATAAAAAAAAGAAAGAAAGAAAATCTTAAGCAGAAGAAAGCAGTAGGTGATGGCACCTTCACCGGGTCCAGTCCCACTGTGCCAGAAGTGCTGTTGGAACCAAGAGACCCATGGGCACAGTGAAGCTGGTGGCTGGCAAGCCCAAAGGCCTCGGCAGGGAGATACACTGGCAGAGGGGAGTGGCAGACCAGAGAACTGCACTGGTGAGTGTGGGGAACTTGGTTCTCTCACAGGAGTGGGAAATTGGCCAGGCACCATTTTGGAGTTGGGCAGGATAAGCCTGGAGACAGAACTGCAGCCGGCTTCATTCAGCCACTCCTACTCAGAGCAGACTGGCAGAAATTGCTTGGACTGAGTTCCACCCCTTTGCATGGTCCAATAGCCACTCCAAGGGTTCCCTAAAGCTATTCCTAACCAAACCCACCTGCCCAGTGCACTCTAACATGGTGAAGACTCCCTGTGGTTAACCTGCTCAGAAGGGAGGCACCAGCCTGTCCCACCCCTGCTTACACTCCAGTAGCCACCAGCAGACTGAGGAAAGCAGCAAACAGTAGAAATTGCTAGCCAGCAAGCTTCAGAGTAATTATAACCAATACAGGAAGTGCCGGGGACCCTGCTACCCACCTGTCTAGAAGAATCCAGGAACATTTTCCTAATTTAGCAAAAGGTAAAGATACTCAGATGTATGAGGCATACAGGACCCCAGCTACCTACAACCCTAACAGAGAAACACCCAGGCATATAATAATAAAAATTCCAGAAATTCAATACAAGAACAGAATATTAAAAGCTGTAAGAGACAAGAAACAGATCACTTACAAGGGAATACCCATCAGAATTACAGCAGATTTCTCTTCACAAACCATCAAATCACGAAGAGCATGGGGAGAAATAATTCAAGCTTTGAAAGATAATAATCTCCAGCCAAGATTGAGATATCCTGCACAACTGTCCCTGGAAATTGATAGAAAAACGAGGTGCTTCCAGGATAAAGAGGAACTGGGGGAATTTGCAACCACCAATTCAACCCTACAGAAAGTATTGCAGGATATTCTAAAAAAAGAAAAATACAAAGAACCCAGAAATAGTGGCGGGGAGGCCACAACGAATGGAGCAGAGAACAAAATGAAGAAGACAAACTGACAGCTACTGACAGAAAAAGAGCTCAACAGAAATGAGACAGAGAAGATTGGATGATAGGAACAGCTTTTTTTGGAGAAAATGACATCTTAATAGGTAATGCTGATTTAGTACCATCTTGTTTTGAAGTCTCATCTAGCTTTTGTTCTTCTGTCTCCAATGGTCTAAACAGGTTGTATCTTACTGGATTTTGTTATGTACGATAGTATAAGCAAAAACCTTTTAAGGACAAGGAGATTATACAGAGACCATTGTTCATTTTCTGTTAGTCGATTCTAAATACTCTATAATGCTGTCATTCTCTTAAATGGTTTTACATTGTTTTGATATACTTAATGCTACAGTATATGAAGTTGTACTCAAGGACTTCAGGGAGGGAGTCAATATGGTAACTATTTTTGGGTCAGGATTATCTGGTGGTGAAACACTATTATGCTTAAATGGTTATGTTTTGATCTGCCCTGTTTCGCTGTTATGCCCTCTTTTTTCTCAATCTCCACTCCATTATTTACTTTTTTATTTTTATCCATTTAATTAAAGGGAAAAATATAGCAGGATATAATATAGTAACCCACTTTGACTTTCTATTATCTCGATTTGAAGCCCTGTATTACTCTCACCATCTTGTTTTTGACTGAGGTTCCTCTATTCTGTTTTGCTGGATAGTATCAGGTTCGAAAGTTTAGGCACCAGCTGAGAAGATAATGAGATTCATTATAACGCCCATTCTCGTTGACTTTTATCTACTTTTGAAGACCTACAATATCTCCAATGTTTTGGTTTTGTCGGTTTTATTCTTTACGGTTTTGTTCAATTGTATTACAACTAATGATATAGGCAATTCTATTAGAAATAGCGGGAGGCATTATGGTAACCATAGTTGATCACCTTGTATTATGTTTTTATATTATCTATTATGTCCACCCTTTTGACTTGACCGATTCTGTTCTGTTATGTCACATTTGGTTTTACTCTCTTCCAAAAAAGCAATAAGAACCGTGGGAGCAATGAAACCCAAAATGTGTAATAGTCACTGTACAAAAGAGAGGAAAAGAAAGTGCTCTAAACTATATAACTGCATGTATATTTAAATGTATAAGATAGAAAATGATATCACAGAGTTTTATTGGATCATTGAACAGAACGGTTTGCAGTATCATTGTTGGAATGTCCACTCTACAAGCTTTAATTTTGTGACCTGAACAATTATTTCTAAGAAGGCAATATGTAATCCATTAACTAGTGATTTCCTACTGCGCATTTTTTTCTTCTGTAAATCTGTATAACTTGTACCCCTTCACTGTTTTTTTTTCTTTCTTTTCTTTTCTCCTTAAATAAAAATAAAAAAAAAATAATAATAAAAGAATCCAGGAACATGACAAGAGGACAAAGCAAAAAGCAGTCTCTAGCCTCCAGCCCGAGCAGTACTGTCCAGGAGATGTAAATACAGAAGTGATTGGGAGTCGCACACCTGCTTTCTGAAGTAGCAGCAACTGAAATAAAGAAACAACTCCATGAAGCTATAAGAGAACTTAAAGAGAAATACTGTTACAGTTAAAAGAAGATTTGAGAAACATAATAAAAGAATTGCTAAACATCTCTAAAGAAAACACAAATGGAAGAATAGAGGAGCATAGAAAAAGGAGGGAAACCTTCAATGAAGAATACACAAAAATTTAGAATACATGAAACAAATTCAAAGAGATTACCAGGAAATTAAAAACTCCATTGAAAGCTGGCAAAATTGCTTGAAAGAAACTAAAGATAGATTATCAAACCTAGAAGACAGATTTGCAGTTTGCAATCATGAAAGGAAAGATCTCTTTAAAATTACAAGGAAGTAAAAATACAAAAGGCTAGAAGATGACAAGAGGATCTATAACTTAAGAATAAATAATGTGAGTAAAGAAGCAGGGATAAACACAAAAGAAATACAAAGGCTATTTACAGAAATAATTAAAGAAAACTTCCCAAGCATAGGAAAAGGAAATGATATTCAGATAAATAAGGCATACAGCCAGCTATAACCAAAATAGATCTATACCCAGACATATAATAATCAAGATCCCAGAAATTCAGCACAAGAACAGAATATTAAAAGCTGTCAGAGAAAAGAAACAGATCACCTATAAAGGAAAACCTATCAGAATCATGACAGACTTCTCAACACAAACCATCAAATCAAGAGGAGCTTGGAGTGAAGTATTCCAAACCCTGAAAGAAAATAACCTCCAACCCAGATTGATGTACCCTGAAAAACCATCTCTAGAAATTAATAGAGAATCAAGATGCTTCCATGACAAAGAGGAAGTGGGGGAGTTTGTGACCACCAAACCAACTCTACAAAAATACTGAAGGACATTATATAGAGAGAGCAAAAAGACCATGGTTTCAGGAACAATGGCATAGGGGGCTCACTGAATGGGGCAGACAGTGGAATGAAAGGAAAAGTAAACAACCAGCGACAGAAAAATAGCATGTCAGAGATGAGGCAGAAAAGGTTGGCCATAATCACTAACATGGATGATATTGATACACTAATAAAAAGAAACACAGGTAGAGTAGATCAGGAGATAGGGTCCGTCAAGATGCTCTATATAAGAAATATAATTAACCTGAAAAGGTTTATGGACTGAAAGTCAAAGATGAGAAAATAATGCTCTATGTGACAGGCAACCAGAAAAAAGTGGGGGTAGCTCGCTCTTCAACCTGCAGATTGGTTGGAAAGACATAACACCTTTATTCAATGGAGAACTACTCAGCTATAAAGAAGGAAAACCTTGAGGCTCTTGTAGGTAAATAGATACAACTTGAGATCGTGCTCAGGGATAAAAAGGTTCAGAACCACCTAGGTAAATAGCAGGTTGCCTCCCTAATCTAAAAACTAAAGGAATTGGTGGGATACAAAATGTACAATGTACCCTGTGAAAGTGAAAAGGGAAGAATTGTCTAAAAAGGGAAGGCAGAGGACACAGTGAATCTTGTATCATGATTTGAAACCATGTTCCTTTCATTGCTCTGCTTAGTTTGGTTCTATTCTGTTCCAGGTTGTCTATTTGTATTAGATTTGATGGCATGGACAGCTATCCAAAGCTAGCAGGACATATTATGGTAACCATTTTTTATTTCCTATTAACTTGATTTGAAGGCCTGTATTGCTTTCACTGTCTTGTTTTGACTGATTTTATTCAATTCTGTTTTGTTTGATAATACCAAGTCTGAGGGTATAGGCAACCACTTTGAAGACAGTAAGATTCACTATGATACCCAATGTGATTTTACTATTATCTTTTTTTGAAATCCTATAATGTCTCCAATGTTTTGTTTTTATTGGTTTTGTTCTGTACTGTTTTGTTCAACTTTATTATGCCTAATGATATGGGCAATTCTTTTGAAGATAACAAGAAGCATTACAGTAACCATTATTGATGACCTTGTATTTTGTTTTTAAGTCATGTACTATGTTCATCCTTTTGTTTTGACTCTGTTTTGTCACATTTGGTTTTATTCTCTTTAAAATTAAAAAAGAAAATAATGCTTTTTTGACTTTTAATATAGTAAAAGAATAGTACAAAAGAAAAACGTGTTTTGGATGACTTTTGTCCTAAAATGCAGGATTACTTAACGTGCTTTCTCCTCTATACCCCTTCCCATGAGCACCACCTCCCTTCTCTTTCTCCTCTATTATTGCTCATGGATCTGTTTTCCATAACTACCCAAACAAGTGGTAACTCCTTTGAAGTTTTGCTAAAGCAGCGGAAGAAAGGCAATCCAGTCTTTTCAGAGTTAAAGTAAGAACTGCTCTGATCTCAGCAACAGTGACCAAGTCCCCTCCAGTTCTGTCAGCTGGCGAGTTATACTTTACAGCTACAGTCAAGCACAACTGCTCGTGTCCAGTACCAGTGTCCAGTACCAATGGGTGTACCCCGCTCGCTGTTCCCTTCAGCTTGTAGGACCAGCCCAAGGAATGTGAAGAGAAGCGTATGTGCCGAAATGACCCAGTGATCTATGCCTGTCCCTGGGTGGGATACTGCATGACAGGTGTCTGCTTTCCTCACGGAAGACGTACATAAAACCAGAAAATTCATTTTTGAGTTTTGCAGCTTTGAGTGGCGAGTTTGTGTTTCAAATGTTACATAAGGTGGTTATTTTCAGTCTTTTGATGACTGGATTAAGTGGAAAACAATTATCTTATTCTTATTTGAAAGTTCCCTAATAAGAGTTGTTGAATAAAACATCAATTAATTATGGATTCTTTGTACTGTTCTCATTTTTTATTAATATATAGGTACAGATATACACATTTATATAGATGTATACAGATATAGATGTAGTGTTACATAACAAAGGGACTTTGAAGATGTGCAGATATGAGTAAGGTTCATGACCATGAAATGAAGGGATAATTTTGGATTATCCAGGTGGGCTCAATTCCATGAGTTCTACTTGTCCACAGATACTGTAAGCAAGTGTAAGTGTAAGTAAGACACGGGCTTTGTAGTTGGCTATGACGATCAAGGAAGAGACCATGCATCAAGAAATATGAGCAGCTTCTAGAAGCTGGATTAGGTAAGAAAATAGATTTTTCCCTAGAGACCCCCAAAAGTTATACAGCCCTGATAACAGGTTGATTTTAGCACACTGAGATGATCAAACTTCCATTATACAAAGGCTAGGAGATAACACACTCAGTGGCATTAAACCAGTAGGTTTGTGGTAATTTGCATATCAGCAATGGAAAATTAAGGCAGCTGGAAATTTCAATGATGGCATATCAGATATCGTCAGCTGTCAAGTCAGGAAAACAATTTAAAAATATAGAAGATTGTAATAGCACACAAAGTCTTAGAAATCTTTTGCATCGTTGGTCTTCTATTAGCCAGTTTTAAATTTCACACCCCCTTCTCCCTGTGGTTCAAAGGCAGCAGGACAAGTGGCCCCAAGTGTGTTCTGTAGGACAAGCATAACTCTGAGATCCTCCAGAACTGTTTACTAATTTTCAACATTGTAACTCTTTGTTCAAAATCTACCAAAATATCCCAGCAATGTCTCCACAAATATTTCTTTTTACACTTTTAAAATTTTATCAGTGCATTTTAGATACACATAATGATAACATTTCTCATAGACAATTTTCTGTACATGATATACCTTGATTTTTTTTTTTCCGCATTTCTCTCCCCTCACTTCAATCCCTTCTCCTCATTTATAAAAGCTTTGTTCCCATTTTTTCCTCCCATTCTTTTTTTTTCTTGTCCCTTCTTTCCTTTCCCCATCCCTCCTCTCTTATTCTCCTTCCCTTCTGAACATTGTATTCCCATTTTCCAATAGCTATCATACATTTTGGTCCTGATTTACACTTTTAGTTTCTCACATCAGAGAAACAATGTGTGTTGAAACATGTGTGTTTGATTTATTTCACTGAAGAGTATGGACTCAAGGTATACCCATTTACCTAGAAATGTCTCAAGCTTATCCTTCTTTATGACAGGGTAAGAGTCCACTGTATTAAAAAAAAAAAGCCACATCTTCTTTATCCATTCACTGACTGATAGGCATTTAGGCTGTTTCCAAGATTTGGCTATTATAAACGCTGCTATAAACATGGGTGTGTATATATCACTGTGGTATGAAGCTTTTTAATTCTTTTGGGAATCAAGACAATAACTGGGTTGAATGAAATCTCTAGCTTTAGTTTTTTGAGGAATCTCCACACTGATTTCCATGGTGGTTGTACCTGTCTACACTCCCCCCAACAGTGGAGAAGGGTTTCTTTTTCCACATAGCCCTGCCAGCATTTGTTACTGGTTGATTTCTTGATGGTAGCCATTCTTTCAGGAGTGAGATGGAATCTCAGTGTTGTTTTAATTTGCATCTCTCAAGTGACCGATGATGTTAAATATATTTTCATGTATTTATTTTCTACTTCTATTTCATCTGAGAATTATTTATTCATTTCAGATGCTCATCTTTGGATTGGGTCTTTAAATTTGGGGAGGGGTCTGATTTTTTTGAGTTCTTTACATATTCCAGATATTAATCCTTTGTCTGAGGAACAGCTGGCAAAATTTTATTCCTGTTGTGGGTTATCTCTTCACTTTGCTACTGATTTCTTTTATTGTACACAAGCTTTTTAATAAGACGAGATCCCAGATGTTGAATCTTTGTGAAATTTCCTGTGTGATTGCAGTTTTGTTCATAAAGTCTTTGCTAACATCAATGTCTTCAAGAGTTCTACCTATGCTATCTTCCAGAAGATATAGTGTTTCTGTTTTAATATTAAGATATTTGATCCATTCTGGTTTTAGCTTAGTGCATGATGAAAGATACTGGCCTGGTTTTAATCTTCAGCACATGGAAAGCCAGTTTTTCCATCACCATTTATTCAAGAAGCTATCTTTCTTGCAGGGAAGGTATTTGGTTCATTTGTCAAAGACAATGTGGCTGAGTATTTGGAGTTGTTTCTCCATCTTCTAATCTGTTCCACTGCTTGCCAGGTCTGCTTTTTGCTAGTACTGTTTTTATTGCTGTAGTTTTATAGTATAATTTCAAGCCAGGGAATGTGATGGCCCTTGCATTTTCATTTTTTTTTTTCTGGTCTAATTGCTCTGGTTAATGTTTTCATAACTATGTAGAGTAAGAGTGGTGACAGTGGGACATCCTTGTCTTGTTCCTCATTTTAGAGCGAAAGCTTTCAATTTTGATCTTTTAGTATGATGTTGGCTGTTATATTGTCATAGGTGGCTGTTATCAGACTGAGATAAAGACCATCAATTCCAATTTTCTGTAGAATTTTTTTTATCACTAAGGGGTGTTGGACTTTGTTAAAAGCTTTTTCTGTGTCTAATGAGATGAGCATATGGTTTTTGTCCCTGGGTCTATTGATACAGTGTATTATATTTTTGATTTGCCTATGTCGAACCATTCCTGCATGTTTGAGTGAATCCTACTTAGTCATGCTGTATAATCTTGATGATTTGCTGTATTCTGTTCTCCAGTACCTTACTGATCCTTTTTTAGTGTGTGTCTGTGTTCATTAGGGAGATTGGCCTGTAGTTTTCTCTTTTGGTTGGGTCCTTCTCTGGTTTTGGTGTCAGGATAATGTTGCTTCTAGGAATGAATTTGCGAGTACTGCTTCCCTAACAATTTCATTAAAGAATTTGAGAAGTAGTGGCATTAGATTTTCTCTAAACATCTTACAGAATTCAGCAGTGAATCCTTTAGGTTTGGACTTTTATTTTCAGGTAGGTTTTTAATTATATTTTTAATGTCACTGAGATTAGTTTATTTCAAATTTTTTATCTTCTTGATTCAGCTTTATTCAGCTTGATTCAGATTCTTTGGTAGAGTACCTAGGAATCTGTCCATTTAGTCTATGTTTTCCATCTTATTAGAATACAGGTTCTCAAAGTATTGATGATCTTCTGAATTTCTGCAGGATCTGTTCTGATTTCACATTTTTCATTCCTAATTGCATGGATTTGAGTCTTTCTTTAATAAGACTGGCTAAGGGTTTATTAATTTTAATTTATTAAAAATTAATCTTAAAGTGATATAATCTTAAATTAACTTATTCTTAAATTAATCTTTCCAAGAAACAACTCTTTAATTCATTCTTTGTATTGTTTTCTTAGTCTCCATTGTATTAATTTCTGCTCTGATCTTTATAATTTCCTGCCTAGTACAAGCTTTACACTTCACTTTCTCTTCTAGAAGCTTGAGGTTCAACATTAGGTGGTTTATTTGAGCTCACACCGGTTTTCTGATATGGGAATTTACTGCTTTAAACTTCCCTCACAGCATTGATTTTATTGCATCCCATGAGTTCTGGTATGTTGTACTGGCAAAATCATTTAATTGTAGAAACTAATTTCTTCTTTTATTTCATCTGTGACTCATTGGTTGTTCAGGAGGGTGTTATTTAATTTCCATGTGTTTATGAAGTTCTTGTGGTTTCTGATAGATTCTGCCAGCCTGGGACTTAGCTATCCCTAACATGACAGCCACCCAATTGGGCAACCGCCTGAGAAACAATTTATCTCTCCAAAAGCAGTGTCTATGTTGCTTTTATAGTCCCAGAAAAAAACAAAAAACCTCCCTTTTTGTGCGCCAAGCCTTTTCCAATCCCAAGACTCCACAGTCACCCAAGCACCCCACCCCCGGTGCAACTCCATAAAAACCATCCTCAGCTCCCCCTTTCTTGAGGGCTCTTGCACTCTTCTGCAGCCTCCCGTGCCCGCAGTAAAAGTCCCTTTTTCTCTGTCTCTCTGTCTCTGTCTGTCTCTCTCTCAACTACACTGAAAAAACCGTTAAGTTACTTTTGCCATTGCCTTCTAATTGCTTTACATTAAGGTCTAACAGTATGTGTAGGATAATGTTGCAGTCAGGGGTTATACAGAGAACAATTAAGATCAGGACATGGAATTTATAATATTTTTATAATGGCCACCAGAAGTTAACACAGGAAAATGCAGGAAATCTATCCACAACACCAAAGACATAGATTATTTAGTCAAGAGCCTAAACCTCACAGCAATGTCTCACGTGAGTCCAAATAAAAACCCAGAGCTCAGGACAGTGCCTCTCACGAGTCCAACTGGAGGTCCAGAGCCCACAAGAAGCACTCACGCCAGTCTCTTTTACAGATCCATGCCGGGAAGACCCAAGGGTCAGTGATGGAAGCCAGAAAGTCCATGCCAGCAGGGTGAGGAGCTGTGCTAGTGGGTGAGGGTTCTACGCTGGAGCCGAGAAGTCACACTCACAACAAAGACCAGGGCTGTCCTGAAAGGCACCACAGCTGTCCTCAGCGACATAGAGGCCCCGAGCTCCTCTGACGACAAGCACAGTCGGGTACGTGCCAGGAAGCAGCGTGACAAGTTCATCCTGGAGACCAAGCAGCACATGTCTTCCCCTCCGGAGCCAGGAAACAATGCTCGATGTGAGGACCAAACCTTCTCCAGGAGAACCAACAGCTCAGACAGCAACTCACAGGAGAACCCCGAATGCCTCCTTAATGCCTCAAGCCTCTCCACATCGCCCTTCTTCTCCACCTATTTATCCTGGCAACCCTCCTCAGGTGGAGCATCTTTGCTCAATGCCATGCTGATGTAATCCAGCTGGTGTTAAGTTGACCACCAGTTCTCAATCCATAACAATCCACCCCTGGTCAACTTAATAACCACATGCCTTTCCTTAAATTATAGTCCTTAGTGGCAGATTTGTTATATTAATAACACAATTATATATATACACATTCTTTTTACACTTAATTCCTGCATCAAAACTAAAACATTTAGTTTAGTTTTGATCAAAACTAAAACATTTAAAAGGTGACCAAGGTTCAACATTAAAACACAATACTTTGACAAGTTAACCTGGTTACAAACATAAAACATTAAAATCACACTAAAAGCACAATTACAATCATAGTCCTTGCCTCCCATTAACTTTAACATGGCATGGCAAGACTAAAATATAAGAATCTCCTGCAATTTAAATGTACTCTTACTTTTGTTATTGTCCTATTCTTCTAAACAACCATGTTTTCTGTTTCATCTTTACAACCCACAGTTCCAATGGAGCCTTCTTGGCCAAGTGTCTTAAATTATTTTACTGGCTCTTTGCTCTAAATTTTTAAAATAGATCTGGTCAAAAGTTCTCTAAAGTAACTATGCTACCATCTCAACAGTAGCACTAAAATTTTTCTGCCACCCAGGTAATATCTCTAAATACAAACAAGAAGACTAACCTTCAGCCAATGCATAATATACTACCTGGACTCCAGCAGACATTGCAGTCTTTCTCAACAGAAGCCTCCCAAGCTTTATCTTAATTGGCAGCATTTTCATCAGTACTCCAATCTTCCAGGTTCCAACCAGAGTCTCCAAAATAGTACAGCATACAGGGGCTGTCTCTTTGGCCAGTTTCTCAAAAACTTTTTAAATTAATTTCTAAGGCTCTTAAGTTACATAGCCAGGCAACATAACAGCAATGACCCAACTCTTGGTACCAATTTCTGTTGTAGTCAGGGGTTATACAGAGAACAATTAAGATTAGGACATGGGGTTTACAATATTTTTATAATGATCAGCAGAAGTTAACACAGGAAAATGCAGGAAATCTATCCACAACACCAAAGACATAGATTATTTAGTCAAGAACCTAAACCCCACAGCAATGTACCACATGAGTCCAGATAAAAACCCAGAGCTCAGGACAATGCCTCCCACGAGTCCAACTGGAGGTCCAGAGCCCACAAGAAAGACTCAGGCCAGTCTCTTTTATGGATCTGTGCCGGGAAGACCCAAGGATCAGCAGTGGAAGCCAGAAACTCTATGCCAGCAGGATGAAGGAGCTGTGCTAGTGGGATGAGGGTTCTATGCTGTAGCCGAGAAGTCACACTCACAACAAAGACCAGGGCTATCCTGAAAGGCACCACAGCTGTTCTCAGTGACATGGAGGCCCCGAGCTCCTCTGACGACAAGCACAGTCAGATACGTGCCAGGAAGCAGTGTGAGGAATTCATCCTGGAGACCAAGCAGCACATGTCTTCCCCTCCGGAGCCCGGAAGCAATGCTTGATGTGAGGATCAAAGCTTCTCCAGGAGAATCAACAGCTCAGACAGCAACTCATCGGAGAACCCACAATGCCTCCTTAATGCCTCAACCCCTCTCAATATCTCCCTTCTTCTCCATCTACTTATCCTGGCAACCTTCCTCAGGTGGAGCATCTTTGCTCAATGCCATGCTGATGTAATCCAGCTGGTGTTAAGTTGACCACCAGTTCTCAATCCATAACAGATAATTTCCATCCTTTTGCATTCTAAGCATGTTCTATGAGCTAGTATGCAGTCTCCTTTGGAGCATATCCCATGTGCACCTGCAGCTAAGAAGGGCCACTCTGCCTCTGTTTCTGGAATCTTGGTGTTTTTCATTTTTAGAATATCCTGCAGTAATCTCTGTAGAGTTGAGTTGGTGATTGCAAATTCCCCTAGTTCCTCTTTATCCTGGAAGCACCTTGTTTTTCCATCAATTTCTAGAGACAGCTGTGCAGGATATATCAATCTTGGCTGGAGGTTATTATCTTTCAAAACTTGAATTATTTCCCCCCACACTCTTCATGATTTGATGGTTTGTGCCGAGAAGTCTGCTGTAATTCTGATGGGTGTTCCCTTGTAAGTGATCTGTTTCTTGTCTTTGATGGCTTTTAATATTCTGTTCTTATATTGGATTTCTGGAATTTTGATTATTATATGCCTGGGTGTAGCTCTGTTTGGGTTGGGTTGTAGGTGGTTGGGGTCCTGTTTGCCTCATATATCTGAGTATCTTTACCTTTTGCTAAATTAGGGAAATTCTCCTGGATTATTTCTGTGAATAGCTTTTGTAGTTCATTTGTTTGAGTCCCTATTTCTTCTTTTATGTTCTTAATTCTTAAGTTATAGATCCTCTTATCATCTTCTAGTCTTTGTATTATTGCTGTTTGTTTTCTTGTTATTTTTAAGAAGTTTTTCATTTCATGCTCCCACCTTACAAATCTGTCCTCCAATTCTGATAATCTATCCTTAGTTTTTTTCAAGCTGTTATGCCAGCTTTCAACAGAGTTTTTAGTTTCCTGGTAATCTCTTTGAACCTGCTTCACATATTCTATGTTTTCTCTATTTTCTCCATCAAACAATTCTCCCCTTTTTGTCTGTTCTTCCATTCCACCATCTGTTTTTTCTTGGGTGGTGCTTGGCATTTCTCTAACTATTCTACTTATTTCTTGCTTTATTTCATTAAATACTTCATTTTTGAACTCATCTATGAGGCTCTGGAGGCACCGCTTTATGTCTATAGGTGCCGTATCTGATATTGTATGTTTTCTGTCTTCATTCTCTTTTGCATTTACATTTCCTGGATCAGTGTTCTCAGGATTGGGGACTGACAACCCTTTCTTGTTGCTCCCTTTTCCCATACTTTTTGTTCCTTCCATACAAGCATCTGTAGGAGGCCCATTTTTTTTTCCTCTTTGTCTGTTACAGTTTGTTTGAATCCACTGGCTAGGTGTTCCCACCCACTGCAGTGTACTAGGGAGACACAGACCTGGGCAGCCTCTGCTGGGCCCACCCCTCCAGGTCAACCTACTGAATGCTTCACTGCTAGGGTGCACTGCCAGGCACAAGGACCTGATTTGGGCTAGCCTACTGGATCTTAGTCCGTGGTGTCACTAGACCAAGCGCTCCCCACCACTCCCACTTGAGAGGGGAATATGGGACTAAAGTCACTGCAGGGCCCTGTTCCGGCTAGTCTGCTCATTCCCAGAATGTCCTCTGTTGGAGCCTCCTAGTCTATGAAAGGGTCCCCATTTCTCTCACTCACCACAGGTCGATGCAGGGCTCCCTGCCAGTCCTGCTCTCAACGCTGTTTGGTTCACCGATTCCAGCTCTCAGAGCTTTCGTGCATCATTCTCCCTGCCACGCGGATTGGGAGGCAGTAGCAGCAGCAGGAAATACAAATCTCGGCTTCCAATGGCACGGGATCCAGCTTCCACACTGAGATTTTATCTGTTCCTGTTATAGCATCAGGATTGCATTTCCAGTTGGTTTCTCTCAGCTTAGTTCGTTCCTGGGTCGGCAGGGTACATCTCCCCTCGCGTAGGACTCCTCACACTGCTCCTGGATTCTAAACTGGCAATCTCAGAGAGCCTCTGTGGCTGCTGTTATTTGTCTGCCATGTTCTCCCAGAAGTCTTCTCTATCTCTCTTAATCAGCCTTGGCTTGAAATCCACTTTGTCTCAAATAGAGTAGCTACCCCTACTTTTTTGCAGGTTCCTATCACATGGAGTATTGTTTTGCATGCTTTGACTTTAAGTCTCTAAATTTCTTTTTGCAATAAATGTGTTTCTTTTGTGCAGCACATTGTTGGATCTTGCTTCTTGATCCATTCTGGCAGTCTATTTCTTTTGTTTGGTGAATTGAAATCATTAAATCGATGGCTATCACTGATATGCATTGACTTATACTTGCCATGTTGTTGATTTTCATGTTGTTGATTACCCCTTTTCTCCATTTAATTACTTGCCTTATCTGGTAGGTTGGGGTTTATGGAGTTGTAGTCCTTGTTATCTTATTGTTTGCTTATTACTGGGAATCTAACTCAGGACCTTGCACTTGCCAGGCAGGTACTTGTGTTGCTGACTTATATCCCTACTTACCTTTTTCTAGAATGTCCTTCAGAACATTTTGGAGTGCTAGTTTGATGGTCATGAATTTTATCAGGTGTCCTTTATCATAAAATATCTTATTTCTCCATGCATTTTGAAAGATATTTTTGTAGGGTACATCAATCTGAACTGGGGGTTGTTTTCTTTTAGGGCTTGAAATACTTCACTTCAAGCTCTCCTTCACTTGAGGGTTTGTATTGAGAAGTTGTGTGATTTTGATAATCTTTCCTCTATAGGTGGTTTGTTTCTTTTCTCTAACAGTTTTTCATATTGTTTCTGTGTCGAATTTCTAGCATCTTGACTATTGCTCCCTGAGTCTGCCTTTGGTAAACAGGAAATCTGGGATTGCATCTTCATTAAGTGTCTTTTAATTTTCTACTTTTTAAACTGAATTCCTGAGTTGATACTTGCAAATTGTTTATGATAAACAGCTTTTCTGCTAGTATTTAGAAACCTTGGGAAATGCCTACATCTCAGTGATATCTTTAGGTATAGCTTGTTTTGGATTTTGAATCCATTGCAAGATCCTACTTCTTCAAATTATTAGGAAAGAGAAGTTGCTCCTAACCCCTGGCTCTTTGGCACTGGCCTAAGGTATCTTTTATGAGCCTTAGGTAATCTCAGAAATATCAATTCCTTGACATACCAGGAAAAATAATTGATTAGAACAATATGTCAGCCCGACTAAAGTAATACAATCAGCAATAACAATAGCATCAAATACAACCTAGAAACTAACAAACTGTGGGAAGTATTAATTTGCCACCTTTAACTGTATATATTAGATTTGTGATTATATAATAAAATCTAATTATATACAGTAAATATGTATACAGTAAATTGTACACAGAAAATATGTATAAATAAATATGCCCTCATATGGTAATTCTATCCCCAGAGGAAAAAATTTAGAAATGGCCAGGGGAAAACAATACAGAAAAGAAGAAGAGGAAGAGATTAGAAGCAAGCCTGAAGGATAACAGAAGATTACACAAACTCTGGGAAACTGGTGATGAAAACAGGAAAAAAAGAGAGAAGAAAAAAATAAAAACAAAGTCTATGGCCATACCACCCTGAACGCACCCAATCCTGTCTGATCTCAGAAGCTAAGCAGGGTCGGGCCTGGTTAGTGCTTGGATGGGAGAAATAAAACCAAGAACACAGCAACAACAACAATCTAGAAACAATGTTCACGCTCATAAAAACAAGAACAAGCAATCAAGAAAAAATAAAAATAAAATATCTATTTCAAGATGTCTCTCCTGTGACTGGCAGAAAAAGTAGATAGAGTCCAGATCTGTGTGGATTAATCCCAATAAGCCAGCTGTAGATTTATTGTAGGGCAGTGGATAATCCCAGCAGCATGTATTTTTAGTTCCACTGAAGTTCAGGTTGGTTTCTGGCTAAGAGGCTGAAATCCCATTTGCTCAGCCTGCAACACTCCTGTGCCTCTGCCCAGCCCAAATTCAGCTCTCTGCCTTCTGTCAACTTGAACTCAGTTCAACCTCATCCTGGCACTGGGAGCCACTAGATGAAGCCCACAGGTGCTCTCAATTCTGAGCTCAGTTGGTCCCTAACCAAGATGGCTATCAGCCAATTGCTCTCTTCTGGGGGACATCTAAACTTGAACAACTCTCCAGCCACTGCAATCCACTGTGTTTACTGCTCTATTTCAGTGGTGAAGTTCTCTGTGGAGGCCTCTGGGATTGCCAGTAGTCACTGCAGGTTCAAGCCACCCATCCCACACAGTGAGTCAGGGCTCAGAGAGAAAGTGCTGCTTGCTATTTCCTTCTTCTTTGCTGAGGTCTCTCCCTTTCTCTCCCCATGCATGTCAATGCTCACTTCAGATCCTTCGTAGGGCCACTTCCCTCCTCTTCCTCATATTGATATATGCCAGCATCTGGACAATGGAACTTGGAGAGGCTATTTCCCTTCTGTTCACCACTCCCCCATCCCCACAAATGTTAAATGAATAAATATTGCAATAAAATACACAGGAATCCCAAAAATTTTGTAGTAAATCATATATCCAGTTTATGGTCAGAAAAGATGGTTCTGTTACCATTGTGTTATCTTATTCCTTAGGAGATTTATGGCAATTTGATGTCTTCTGAATCCATCCATTCTACTCTTCCAAAATAAACTGGTTAATATAGCACAATGCAAAAGTTGACTAGACTGTAATCCTGTTCATTTGATCAGCCGTTCACCTCAAATTGGATGATAGTTGCATAGTTCAGAAATTAGTTCTCTGTTGTAGAACATTCCGATTCACATATATCCAAGATGTGTGTTGAGAATCACATGATGGTCTTTCTAGAGGCCCCCAAACAGCACAGTTGAGTTTGAAGCTGCCAACATCTGCTCTAGGTACTTACAAAGTGACTAGGCTATCAAATCTCAGTTTACTGGGTTTAGTACTCATTTGTCTTAGTCTGACCATGAGCCTGTAGCTAGAGCAGCCTCAGGTATCACCTGCCAGGCTGGGACCTCGAACTTACTGCAGAACTAGCTGTAACTTAGGGTGGTCTAGGAAGAAGCAAAGGAATTTCAGTTCATACCATTCACTCTCACTTTATAATCCAATTATAATTTCCTCTACTATTATTCATAACATTACATTCTCTACCTATATCCAGATGGCTCAAAGAACCCCATTCATAAGAGAATGTTACAAATTTTTAAAAACAGAGATAGAGAAGGAAGAGAAATTTACCTTTCAAACAAAATAAAACAAACAAAGAAGTTTATGTTAACTAGATTTGTTCCAGTGTTAACTGGAATTTTCATTCATTGATGGCAGGAATGAAAAATGACATATCCTTTTTGAAAAACATTTTGGCATTTTTAAATAAAGTTAAGCATATACTATTACTATATGGCCTAGCAATCCTACTCCTATGTGTTTAGCCTATAAAAATTTAAACCAGGATTTGTGCATATACACAGATGGCTGAAAATATTGATAGTAGCTGTACCCATCATGTTAAAAGCAAAAACAACCCAAAGACCTTCAACTTATCTAGCCACAAAAAATAGAATACTAAATGAGGATGAATCTCAATGAATTATACTAAATGAAACACTGGATTTTAAAAGCTTACATATGATTTCATTACACAGAATTCTTGGAAAAGGGAAATGATGTAGGGACAGAAATCATATAGTTGCCAAGAGCTGGGTGTAATGAGAGAGAAACTACAAAAAGGAATTTTTTCTGGGCGGTGGGGCCATTCTGTATCTTATTATAGTGGTAGATACACAACGGTTCATGTCAAAATTCACAGAACTGTATACTAAGAAGACCCATGAACTTTATTGTATATAATGAATGTATATAATGAATCTGACCTTAAAAAATAAGTGATATACTGTCTTATAAGAAAGCATCTTATTTAAAAGCAGTGAGCCAGCTGTAGCCATGCCACTGGGAGGAGAAACATGAAGCCAGCCCCTTCCTGTGAGCCAGTGGCAGCCATGCAGGCTGCCAGAAGGAAAAACAAGCCAGCTCCTTCCTGTGGGCCAGCAGCAGTTGTGGGATGCTGGAAGGAGAAACAAGCAAGCAAGCAAGCAAGCAAGCAAGGAAAAAAAAGAAAAGAACAGCTTAACATTTGCAGTGTTTAGTGTTTGCTTGACTTTGCAGACCTAAAACCAGTAGTCTGAGAATCTATTTAGAGGATAACAACATGCAATATAGCGACTATGGTAGATTTCCCTCTGAAGGTGAAAGCTATTGTTAATTCCTTATTATCTTGTTTTAAAGTCTTGTAACATTTTCATTGCCTTGTTTGGTTTTATTCTGTTTTACTTTGTTTGATTTTATTATATCTGATGGCATAGGCAACTATTTCAAAATAACAAGATATATTATGGTATGGGCCAGAGATTTAGGTCAGCAGCATAAGCACCTGCCTTGCAAGTGCAGTTTTGAGTTTGATTCCCAGTACCAAAAAAAGAAAGAAAAGAAAAGACATATTATGGTAACTGTTATTGATTTTCTACTATCTTGTTTTGAAGTCTGTATCACTTTCATTGCTTTGTTTTGATTGCTTTTATTCTGTTCTGTTTTGTTTGATTTTATTATTTCTGATGGTATGGGCAGCTACTTTGATTATGGCAGCCACTGTTGATTTTCTATTATCTTGTTTTGAAGTCCTGTATCACTTTCACTGCTTTGGTTTTGTTTTGTTTTGTTTTGTTTTGTTTTGTTTTGTTTTGTTTGATTGGTTTTATTCTGTTTATTTTGTTTGGTTTTATTCACTTTAAAATAAAATTGGAAAACATTTTTTTAAAAGATAAAAGCAAACCCCATACTTAGCCCCTGCAAGATAACATAGTATCTGGGTCATCCAGATGACCCAAAGAACACTGCGGCTTTTCCAGTGCTCATGAAACAGGTGCCCAACACTTGTCCTTCTGAATTCAGCAAGACTTAAAAAGAAAATGTCAAGTTTTCCAAACTTCCCTTCCCTACAGCTATTGTTCTTTGTCCTAATACATATAAAAATAGTAACTTTTGTCCCCATAAGTAAAATTTTATAACCTCCTGGTCCCATAATATCCTGTTATGCCTGAGTAGAACCATCAAGATACACTACAAAACTGTCAGTAGACAAGCTGCCTTTGTTCTCCTTCTGCCCACCTGCAAGTTCCACACCAGAGATCAGTCCCTTGGCAACGTGTATAAAATCGGAGCCCTTCCTTTGTGCAGTGCTCAGCCCCTTTGGACAGAAGTTCACTGAGCTAAGTGTACACGTAAACAAACTGATCCCCCTGATCTTCCCGTGGTCTCTCTGTTCTCTTGAGTTCTACAACATTTCCACACTGGATCCCTGTCATTTGTGCCAGGCTCCTGTACATACCACCCCTGCAGTCTGTAGGCTGGGCCTGCTCTTCTGCTGCTCATTAGCTGGGAAGGGGGTCTTCTGATTTCAGTCTCCATTTAAAGTCGCTTCCCAAAAGAGGCACTTCTTGATTCATTTTTTTTCCCAAATCAATTTTATTTCAACAAGAAAAAATTTTTAAAAAGAAGAAGAAAAAAACTAAAACAAAATTTTAAAACATGTCAATCAGGGGGCAACAATGGTATATACCTTGCTCATTGCCATCTGCAAATCATTCACCCAGAGCACAAGACATCTACATTTAGTTGTCCAAACAATACTGGCACAAATATTTCTCTTCAGTGAATTCAGAGAAATCAGTAGTATAACTATCTTAATCAGTAGTGTAACTATCTTATAAATATTTTTAATGTGCACATATATATACATATATATTTGTCATTTCTTTCAGCTTCTCACACTAATAAGACAATATGATGTTTATATATATATATATATATATATATGGCTTATTTATTTTACTATTGAGTATGGTCTGAAGTTGCATCCATTTACCTATAAAAGTCTCCAGTTTACCATTCTTTATGGCTGAGTAGTACTCCATTGTATAAAAATGTCACATCTTTTTTATTCATTTCTCAGTTGATGGGCATTTAGGTTGTTTCCAAGATATGGTTATTACAAATTGTACTGCTGTAAATATGGGTGCACATGTATCACTGTGGTATGAGGTTTTTAATTCTTTTGGGAAGATACCCAGAAGTGGAATAGCTGAGTTTAATGGACCCTGTAATCCTAAATTTTTGAGGAGTCTCCACACTGATTTCTACAGTGGTTGCACCAGTCTGAATTCCCACCAATGGAGAAGGGTTTCTTTTCCCTCACAGCCCTGCTAGCTCCCTGATTCCTGAGCACAGCACTGTGGTAAAGTTAGTGGTCAGTAAATGTTTGCTGAATCAAGAGACTAGAGATCCTGCCTAGGGGAGCAGGTCCTATGAGCAACAGCAGAATTTTACCCAGCATGGTGTTATCTTTAAAACCAGCAACTGTTTATCCTTTAGCCCTCTAGGCACAATGGTGTCAGCACCACACTGAGCTGCACTAAACCCAGTATACACAAATAGAACACCCACAAGTTCATTTCATGCAGTGGAAAGACTTGTAGGGTGATCATCAGCAGGTGTGGGTGAAACCAAGTTGTATCCATTGTGCACCAGAATTTAACAGTAAGTGTATATTCACAATAGCTCTATCCTATATGATGAACACAAGCACCTCGAAAATACAAAAGAATTGCTTTTGATCAATACATTATGCAATGCCTTCTCACAGTCAGTAAATCATTAATTAATATCTTAAAGCATTTCCTGACCCAAATGCAATAAAAAGATAATTTCCTACTTAAACCATAGTTCAAGATCAAATATTGATTTTTTTTCCTCCAGTAACTATAGGCTCAATGTTTAAAATATAGGCTTATATATTAGTTATGTATTTACCCTTCCTAACTGAAAACTATGTAGGACCCACCAAGCTATATATTTGTTGCTCAGGATCATCTTACCAATATGTCACTAATGTGTTGTGATGAAGTCTTTATATCTGTGATTCCCTCTGTCTTCTCCCTCATCACTCAAAGACCACTAGATTAACAGATTGTTCCTGATACACCCGAATTAAAACCTTATCATTCACCTCCTCACCTGGTATGCTGCTTTCTTCTTTCCTGCTTTTCTTAGCAGGAAAGCATAGCATCCATCTCTATCTGCTATACTACAAATGTATACAAAGCGAGACTTACTTGCTTTGTTTATTATATGTCTCCCTTCACTAAGCACAAGGAAGAATGATTATTTTCTGTCATTTTTTTACTTAGTATTGCATTTTCAGGATCTAGAAAAGTGCCTGAAACATTCGAAGCGATCAGTAAATGTGTGTTCAATGATTACTAGTTAAATTGATGTGATTTGTTATATAAGCCACTTAACACTAAATTGGTGACAGTAGCCGTAAGTCTCAGGTCCCTTCTAGGTGGTGTGCACTTTTTTCTCAGTTAGCTTTTGTGGGGATGTGGCAGTTCAGAGCTCAAGAGCTTCAACAAACTAGAGAGGAACTAACATTTCTTGGGTAATCATTGCTCTTAAACTGAGGATACCCAAGAGCCATTTGTTTGAAATTTAACACAAACCAAGCAAACATCAGGTAGAGGTAGCATGATGGAAAGACCATTGTTCTGGGCTTCTGGATGTACTATTCACACGTTATCAAGCAAATCAGTCCTCTGGGGCTCAGCTGTTTCTTTTAAAGGGAAGCAATTAATTGACAGGATTTGCTCTGATTAGTGTGGATGAACTGAAAACTCCTCTATCCTACTCCCCTAATATATCTGGTTGTTTCTCTTTCTGGGTGCTGGTGCAGAAATCTGATAAGCTAACTATATTTAATGGACTAGTGTATCTAGGTTTCAAAAACTTAACAGAGATTGTAGGGAGTCTTTTGCTTTATTGGAAAAAAATTCAAACAAACCACAAAGGTAAGCACTGTGGCCAGAGTATGAGAGTGATCATTAATTATTTGGGGAGCAAAGTTCCTTTTGAAATGCACTAAATTAGACTTCAAAATGACTTAAGGAGAAATAATTACGCACCCTGGAGATCTACTGATTGCATTCTTCAATTCGTCAGAGGTACTGAGCATCTACTACGACCCTGCTTCTCCATAAACAGATGAGTATGCCTAGTTACTTCTATGTCTCCCCTATATGCACATGCTTCACATGGCACATGCCCAAGGATTTTCAATGCATTCTTGTCCTGCTACAAAGCAGCAAAACACAGGGCACCTAAGAGAGGAACCTCTTCTCCACACTCAACAACCTCTCAGTATCATACTCCAGGCATCCCCAGGAGCATCACGATGTCCTCGTACTGCTGAACACTCTAGGTTAGCCGTAAACACCAGCTTCTGCATCCTATCATTTGAGTCAAGGCCAAGGCCCTTTCCTTCTGGATGTTTTCCTCCTTCTCCTACTGACCTGTGCTGAAAGGGGAATGGCACAGTGTTGGTGGGAGTGCATTTTGAATTGTTATGTATTGTCACACTGCGTGTCTGTTAATGTCTCATAGAATCTTTCTCTATGGTCAGCTTCAGGGGTGGGCTTATTACATTCTTGGCTAATTCAGTCTGTGCTTCATCCTTGATGTGGGTCTGTGATACGTAGCTTTGCCCTTTATTAATCCTCCACAGAATGAATATGACCAGTCTGCTAAGACTTTCCCTGAGAGAAAGAGTTTTTCAAAAATGTTTTATCTCCTCTCCAGATCCCTAAGGCTGTTTTTACAGGGAACAAAATATTAAAGGCAGTGACCTTACCCTGAGGTCCAGGCTGATCTCATATTCTACATACATAAATCAATGAATACAATACATCACGTAAGTATAACAAGGTTAAAAATCACATAATCATCTCGATGGGTGTAGAAAAGGCCTTCAATAAAATCCAACGTTCCTTACTGATTAAAAAAAAAATCCTGATGAAAACAGACAAAGGATCGTAGATCAAACAGGAGAAAGTTGTATTTGACAAACCTCTAGCCAACATAATACCTAATAGAGAAAAGCTGGAAGCATTTCTCCTAAATCAGGAACAAGACAAGGGAGTCGCTCTTACCACTCTTATTCAATAGAGTACTTGAAACTAGCCAGAGCAATCAGATAAGAGAAATAAATAAAAGGGCTAAGAAGAGGAAAGGAAGAAGTCAAAGCATCCCTTTTGTAGATGATATCCTTTACGTAGGAGACTCAAACAATTCTACCGGAAGACTTTTAAATCTGATAAACTGAGCAAAGTGACAGGACACAAAATCATCACATGAAAATCAGTAGTGTTCCTGTACACCAGTAATGAACCCACTGAGAAAGAAATCAGAAAAGCAACTCCATCCACAATTGCTAAATAGAAAAACACCTAGGAATCAATCATAACCAAGGAGTTGACATCTACAATAAACATCACTGAGTACTACGGAAAGAAACTTACAGAAACTAGAAAGAAGGGATTTAGCTCAGTGGCATAAGCACCTGCCTTGCAAGTGTGCAGTCGTGAGTTTGATCCCTGGTACCCAAAAAAAAAAAAAAAGAAAAGAAAAGAAAATAGAAAGACCTTCCTTTTTCATGGACTGAAAGAACTAATACTGAGAATGAAATGGACATGATTCAATGTAATATGTGTTAGAATACTAGCAACAGTTTTCACAGAACCAGAAAGAAATTCTAATATTTACTTGGAATCAAAAGAGTCCCAGAACAGCCAAAGCAATTCTGAGCAAAAGAGCAAAACAGATTTCAAGTTATACTCCAAAGCAAGCTACAATAATAAAAACAGCATGGCATGAAAACAAAAACAGACATGTACACCAAAGGAATAGGACAGAAGGCACAGAAGCAGCCCCAGGCACCTTTAGTCATCTGACCTTTCACCACGAAGCTAAAAACATACAGGGGAAGAAAGATAGCTTCTTTTATTTTTTGGTACCAGGAAATGAACTCAGGAATTTATGCCATTGAGTTACATCCCCAGTTAACTTCTTTTAACAAATGGTGCTGGGGAAATTTCACAATCCACATGCAAAAGAATGAACCTAGACCCGTGTCTCTCAACTTGTACTAAAATCAAATCAAAATATTATCTAGGACCTAGATCTAAAAACAGAAACTTTAAAACTGCTGGGATATAACATAGAGGAAACACTTGAAACTACGTCCACATCCACAAAGACTTCCTGACTAGAACATCATAGTACAGAAAATAATAAGAATTATTGTACGGGATTACATCAAATTTAAAAGCTTCTGTAAACTGCTTGTGGTGGCATACACTTGTAATCCCAGGAGGCTGAGGCAGGAGGACTGTCACGAGTTTGAAGCCTCTTCTGATAGAGGATTAATCTCTAGAATATGTAAAGAATTAAATAAAATTTTAAATTAATCTCAAAAATATCCCAATTAAAAATGTCAAGTAAGCTGAGTAGACACTTCTCCAAAGTACAAATGTTTGATATCTTTAACCATTAGGGAAATGCAACTCAAAATTATTTGAGATCCCATCCCACTCCAGTCACAATGGCCATAATCAGTCATATAACAAACAAGAGCTGGGCATGGCGGTGTACACCTTGGGCATGGACTGACCTATATTGTTCTTTCAGTCTCAGCACTCTGGTAGGCTGAGGCAGGAGGACTGCAAGTTCCACTTCGGTCTGGGAAACTTGGCAACTTAGCAAGATCCTGTCTCAAAATTAAAAAATGATCCAGGATGTAGCTTAGTGTGATGGCACTGGGTTAATCCCCAGTCAGACACACACACACACACAGAGAGAGAGAGAGAGAGAGAGAGAGAGAGAGAGAGAGAGAGAGAGAGAATATGTTGATATGTTGACATGGGCACAGAGAAAAAGGAACCTTCATATATTTTTGGTGAGAAAATGAATCAGTGCAACTACTATGGAAACCAGCATGGAGATTCCTCAAGAAACTAAAAAACAGAAGTAAAATTTGACCCCACCATACCACTCCTGGATATATTCCCAAAAGAATTAAAGACAACATACCACAGTGATACATGCACACCCAGGCTTACATAGGCAAAACTCAGAACAGCTAAGCTGTGGATGCAGCTTGTTAACAGAAGAATGGATAAAGAAAATCTAGCATCTACACACAATGGAGGACTACTCACCAGAAAGAAGTCATGTCGTTTGCAGGACAATGGATGGACCTGGAGATTATCTTGTTAAACAAAATAAGCCACAGTTAGAGAGCTAAATAGCTCATGATGTTCTTGTCTGAGAAGCCAGATAAATAAAAGAATAAGAGATGACAAAAAATTAGAAGACAGGCTTTTGGAGAAGGGAAAGAAAGCTGAGGAAAAAAAAGAAAGAAAGAGAGGTAGAGAGAGGTAGATCATTGAAAATGATCTGGATGCACCAGGCGTGAAAGAGCTTGCCCATAACCCAGCAGGAGGACCGCTGAAGCAGGAGGCTGATGCAGGAGGACCGCTGTGAGTTTGAGCCTAGCCTGGACTACATAGTAAGATTCCGCCTCAAAGAACTAACAACAACAACAAAATTACCAGGATGTGATATTACTAACATGCTCTTTTAAAAAAAAAAGGCAGGGGTCTCACTGTATTGCCCGAGCTGGTCTCAGACTCCTGGGCTCTTGTCTCAGCCTTGAGTAGTAGCTGCGACTACAGGTATACACCATACTCAGTGAAAGGAAATTTTTAAAAATCGTGAACATTGTCCTCACCCAGGTTTTGTCAGCTTCCACCAAAAAGGCATCATCTTGATAGAGCCTCAAAACCTGTGTTCATTCATTCAACAAAAATTAACTGAGATGGTCCCGTGCAATCTCAAATAAAACAGAGAATGAGATGGATATGCCCTGCTCTCCTGGAGCCTGTAATGAAGGAGTTTTGCGTTAAAAAGAGATAAGAAAATAACAGTAACTTATCATACATTTCAAAATAGCCAGAAGAGAGGCTTTTGAATGTTTCCAACCCAAAGAAATGATAAACGGTTGAGGTGAAAGGGACGCTAATTATCCTGACTGGTCGCTGAACCCCGTGTACAAAGGCCAAAATATCACATTATACTGCACGGATATGTGCAATTAGTGTGTGTCAATTATAGAAGATTTAAGGATCTTTTTTTAAAAAGAAAGTAAACCTAAAATTAGGAAAATGATTGAGATAATGTTAAATAAACTAAACCAGACACACAAGCTTAAATTCTCTTCTATGAGAAACCCAAACTATAAATAAAGAGCAAAACAAAGGCCTGATAATAAGAAGGGAGAGAGATCCTTCTCATCTGGGGAGGGGATTAAGAGATCAAAGGAGGGGGAGGAGAGGAGGGGACGAGACTAGAGAAGAATCAAATGCACCACTTACTGCACCAGCGCCCCACAAGGAACACAATCAGTGTGTGCTGCAAGCATGTAATAATAAAAAAAAAAGAAAGAAAGAAAAATAAATAATCCGGGGGAAAAAGCAAACCAACAAGCTCAGGCTGGGTCAAACCCTGAGGAAGGACAAGACAGGGGACAGGAGGTAAAAAGGAAAACCAGAGGCGCTCATTTAAGGCGGGGTGGGTGGGGCTGGGTGGGTGCCACCAGGGCAAAGGGAACCAGGCACCGCCGGAGGCTCTAGGTGGGCAGGGCCGGTAGGTGGAGGAGGCTGAGGAAGGGCCTGCAGGGGCAGAGCAGGACCAGGAGGAGGCTGCCTCTAGAAGCCTCACCTCTCGCCGGGAGCTGCCACAGGGTGACTGCCCCAGGCCTCTAGGCAGCGGAGAGCAAGATGAGAACGCAGGTGTCCTCCCCTTACCCTGTTTTTCCAGGACAGCAGTGACCTTTGTCCTGCAAATCCAGGTCCCATGTTGACTCATTAATTTGCCAAGGACAAAGAAGGATTCTACATAAGGTACAGAGAGATGGCAGTGAACAAGAGGCATTTGGAGGTGTAAATTTGGAACATCCATGAAAAATAATTTAAATCTCTTCAAACCAAAAATACACAGCTGGCCCCAGGGAGCTACTGCCCTGGAGCTACTGTCACCTGACTGTCACCCTCAGCACCGCCCCCTTTCTGCAGCCCCAACAAATGTTTTTCTTCTCTTCCCACTGCCTGTGTCTTATCTCTAAGGACTGCGGTCACAGGAGCACATGTGGAAGTCGGTGTGTCCTGCTGCGGTGCACAGCAGCCCTTGCCTCCAGCAGGGTGACCTGGATGAAGGATGTCCCCGAGTTGGGAGCAGAGCCAGCATCAAGAAATGGCAGTTGCTCCTCTGCCTTAAATCTTCACAAGCCCACAGATGGCAGGAATCTAGCAGTGCGCCGTTGCCCATGCCCTGCTTTAGTGTTCTCAAGTGTTGTGAGCCTCATCCCTGGAATCAACCTCTGGAAAATGTTCATCAAGATATCTCACATCCCTTGGGCTGCTCAGGCTTCCACACAGTAAGTGCACGAGGCAGATATTTTAAAAGTCTCAGTTCCAAGCCAGTTGACGGTGACCTTGACTGCATGAAGGTTAACCTAGCACACAGTCAACAGTTTAAAAATACAGCCCTCTCCTAGTACCCTGGACATGGTTAACACAGTGTTGCATTTATGATGAACTCAGCTCCTCCTGCACAGTGGGAAAACAGTTCATCCAGACTGCAGGGAAAAGGTTTTCTCACCAGCCTGTTTGTTGGTACTTGGTCCTCATCCTGCGCTCTGGAAAGAATAACAATGGTTTATTGATTGCTTATCATGAGTGGGCCAAAGGAGACCACCTGGTCTCCTTTAATCATCTCCTAATCCCCACAGTAACCCAAGGAGACAGATACCGAACCATCTCTATTGTGAGATAAGGGATGATGGGACAAGAAAAGGTACGAAGCTTGAACAGTGCACAGGTTGGTTAAAAAGTGGTGGAGGTGAGAGTCACACTCAGGAAGCTTCATTTGGACTCTTTCCCCTTCTAGTTAGTGTCATCCACACTGGCTGATACTAGACCGAGCCTGTCGGGCACCATGGTTTGTTACAGTAAAAAGTAAATATGGAACCTCAGGAACGGACTCTAGGTAAAAAAGAGTGGGGGGGGGCTTAGGATTTCTCTCCCTATAGAAATGAAATTGTCGAGCACAGTTCTCCATCTCTGTTCACGGACGTGTCTCCTTCGCATTGAGTGCTGCTCACTTCTTCTTTTCTATTTCCAGCACTGATTTTCATTTCCTTTTTCTTAGATCTCTCTTTTTGATTGTGGTTTGAACCACCATGCTATGAACACGACCAGTTTACCTTTCAAAATAGTGCTAGTTTTTGAATCTGTTGCAAGGTTAACTATGAATGATTAGGTCATTTATAACTACTCTTAAAACTGCCTTAGAAAAAGCAGATAACCTGTTATAACACCCCCCCCCATATAGGGTCCCATCTATTTGATCCAGAGGCAAGGGAGACCAGAACATGGATGGAGAATTAGAATAGCTTGGTCCCAGTGGACTTGTAGGACCTGATAAGGACGAAGTTAAAGAACAGTATTCTTCTATCACTTCCATTGAGGACAGCTAAGGAGCTGAGAGCAAGGAAGGTGATTCACAGTTTATGTGGACTTTGCATAAGCTAGGCATTGTGCAAGGAGCTTTTGCAAATATTTTGCAAGTTACTCGTTACAATTTTATAGCTAATAGCTAACATCATTAATCACAATGTTCTGCGTGCTTTACAAACATAACATGACAACAAGATAAAGGATATTCTGTTATTTTCTTCTCTTTAGAACAGAAGAAAGAAGGTCAGCAAGAGGGTAAGTCACTGCCAAGGTGCTGTCATGAAGCAGAATGAGAATTTAACCACAGGCTCAAGAACATGCAGCTGTCAGACATCCTAGCTCTCAGGATAAGGGAACCAGGGCTCGGAGAGGCTCTCAGGCCCACGATCACACCAGGAGGAGCCAAGGTGCAGAGCCCAGATGCATCTGTCACCAAGGGGCCCGCTTCCTTCTGCCTCGCTGCCACCTTTTTCCTGTGACCACTGAAACTATGCCATCCTACCTTTAGGTGCAAATCTTAATTCCTTTTTGGATTTCCGATTTTTTCCTCTTCACCGCTGTGCCCTCTGCACCCCCATTTTTCTGCCTTTCATTCTCTCCCCTTCCTTGCTTATACCTCAGGTCTGCTGGGGACACTGCGAGCACCACGAAGGCTCAGGAGGTTAATGAGTCCTGCCGCTCGTTAATTTAAGCAGAATTAAATAACTGCACAGTAACTGCCAATACGACCGGAAGCCTGCTAATAATTGAAAATGTTTATCTCAAGAAATAGTGACAAATTGGTTCAATAGCTGGACAAAGGGGAATTTCAGTGTTGATTGTGGCCAGCCAGTTGTTCGGATCATTATGTTCTCGCTGGATTAATTGTTCAATAGTTTGATCGAGGGTGTGGTGATTGACGTTGTTGTTCACATTAACCAAATTACACGGTCTGAGGCAGGATCCCAGAAAGCCAACTGCCACAGAAGCATAGGCCGCCTACGAAGTTCCCAATTTGTTGGCCTAAGGACAATATTGACTTGTAAGACACCCCAGAATTTTTCAAATAAAGGAATTTATGAAAGTCATCAATCCCTAGAAGACTCCAGAAAATGCTTTCATGTCTATAATCCTTTCGGTGCATTACACGATCAGTGTAGCTTCTGTTCAAATTGTGGCGCTGTCCAGGCTCTGACCTTGATGCCTTTCTTTTCCCCTTGTATCTCTTCATTCGCTTCCATGCCCTGAGGTCTCATCGCTTGCTCATGACGTCTAGATCTGTGCCTCTAGAACATACTCTCAACAAACGTTTCCTACTGCTTCCTTCTGAAGTCCCTCCCGGGCTACCCCTCAGACAGCTTATTTCAAGCAGAATTGCATGCCTTGACCTTTCCCACACACACGATGCTATTCATGCTGCCCCATCTCTCAGCCCCACGAGTTTAACTTCTTGCTGCCTCCCTGAGCCCTTTCTCTCCCATACTTGGCAGATCTCCACGTCTCTTTAGATCTTACTAAGGAGACCTCTTTGAGTCATCACCGCCTCTGTACCCCTTCTGCTCCTGCCTCTGATCATCCCAGACAGGACTGTTGCCATCATCCTGCAAACAGTATTTAGGGTATGACCCACGTTTGCTTCTCTGTTTTCTGTTTTAGCACGTAAACTACTTTAGGACCAGAACGGAGTCTCAGTCACCTTTAGATAGAGGCACCAGAACTCAGCTGGTTTCACCTCACTGCAGTTCCCTGTCCATGTTGCTGCAGGGATTCACTATCTATAAATCAGTCATCCTTTTATTTCCATGGCTTTCCTGCTACTTACAGAACAAAGGTCAAGCACATTGCCATGGCACATGAGGCTTTTTCACAGTCCCAACACAATTGAACTCTCCTCCTCCTTACTTCTCACCTGTGTGACTCACCCGCTGAACCAGGGTGTCCTGTGTTTCCAAGTGCACCGCGATCCACGTATTCTCACACCTTTGCACATGTTGTTTCTCCTGCAGGAAAGATGTCCCTGTGCACTAACCCCAATGCTGCCCAAAGACAGCTGCTTACCATTTAAAACCCATCTCAGTGTCCTGTCCTCTGAGACACCTTCCAGATGGCTCTTCCTTCTCCAACCATTGGTGTAACCATCTACCACCTTTAATGCTTACCTCCACGTATGATGTTGTTTGGTGGAGATTTATTTACTTTGTATATCACCAACTATTGAGTTCTAGTGACTAGAGTAATAAGCTACCACAAAGTAGATGGTTTCAAATAACAGAAGTTTACTTGCTTACGGTTCTGGAGACCAGAAGTCTGAAATCATATCACTGGGTCAAGATCAAGGTGACAGAGGGCCATAGCCCCTTAGAAATTCTAAGGGAGAGTTAGTTCCTTCCCCTTCCAGGTTCAGTGGCTGTGAGCATTCCTTGGCTTAAGGCCACATCACTCCCCTCTCTGCCTCCACCATCACAAGGGCTTCTCCCCTACATGTATGCACATGCATGTGAAATCTCCCTCTGTTTCCATTTATAAAATGGTACATGTGATGGCATTCAGAGCCCACCTGGATGATCCAGTATAACCCCTTCATCTCCAGATCCTAATCACATCCACAGACTCTTCTTTCAAATAAAGGCAAAGTTTACAGGTTACAGGGAAGATTAGGATCTGATATTTTGGGGGCCCACTACACTATCCCCCAGTTGGGACCTCCTCAAGGGCAGGGACTGTGATTTACTTGTTTTTTAAATTTCTAGAGCCTACCACTAATAGGCATACAACAAATACTGAATGGTTGGAGAATAAATGAACTAAACTCCCTTATCTTGCATGTATACCCAAGACAAGCATTCAACAATATTATTCATTATTATTTATTCAGAAAATAGCTATTGATCATTCTTGCATACTAGATAATGCTTTAGGTACAGGAAGCACAATAACAACAGGAAAAGGTCACAGCATAAACAGAAATGATGACACCTTAGGATAAGAGTTGGGAAAACAAAGTGTAAGGACAAGGGAAGGGGACAAAGAGGTGCAGATCAACAGAGGTCACCATGGAAGTAACACGATAAGCCAAGAGCTGAAGGATGCATACATGAGAGTGGGGAGGATTATTCCAGGCAGAGGGGGCAGCATCTGCACAGGTTCTTAGGAAGTAAACACCTGGGGAGTTCAGGAAACAAAGAGGCCAGGGAACGCTGAAGTGTAAGGATCTAGAGAAGAAAAGAGGCGCACTGCTAGGGCAGATCGTGCAGGCGTTGAGATCATGTGAGCGATTTTGAATTTTTGGTTGAAACGGTATGAATTTAAGTTCAGTGAATGACATGACCAGATTCTTAATTTCAGAAGATGCCTCCAACTATTCATTTGAGGACTGATAGGAATGGTCAAAGGAAGGAAGCAGAAACCCATCATGAGGTCACCTAAGGAGCCTAAATGAAACTTGATAGAAGCTTGCAGAGCATGCAGGCCTGAGAGATGTTTAGGGTTAGAATGGATTGATCATGTCATACACTAAATCGCAGATAACTTTTTTTTCTTGCTGGGTAGTGTGGGCTGGACTTGAACTCTCTATGTAGCCCAGGCTGGCACTGAACTCGTGGTGATCCTCCTGCCTCAGCCTCCCAAAGAAATATCATTTTTACAGATTGGTGGATTGACAACCGGTGGTCAACTTGAAACACCCCACTGAACTGAATCAGTGTGGTGCTGGGTGTGGAGGCCCACCTGAGGTCTGTAACAACAGCATAAAAAGGAGAACTGGACAGAAAGAGGCAGTGTGGTTGATTCTCCGGGAGAAACTTGACATGCTGGCTTTCCTGATGTGAACTCAGCTGTTCTCATTATCAGAGGAGCTTGTGTCCTTGCTGTCACTGAGGATGACTGTGATTCTCTTTGGAAGAGTTCTCGTCTATGATTTCTGGCTCCAGTATGGATCCCTCAACCTGCTGACACAGACTTTCTAGCATCCATCGCGGACCTTTTGGCCTTCCCAGTGCAGATCCTTGACACAGAGACATTGCATGAGACATTGTCATGGGCTCTGGGCCTCCAGCTAGACTCATGGAGGACACTGCCATAGGCTCTAGGTCTTCAGCTGGACTCGTGCAGGACATCGCCATGGGATCCAGGCCTTCAGCTGATTACTTTGGGTCTCTAGTGTGTGGACAGATCTCCAGCATTCTTTTGCATTTTACTCTTAGGGTTAATATTATAAAATAATCCTATAAATTATGTGTCTTTTAATAAATTGTTTCTCTTGTAAACCCTGACTACAACAACAGGTTAAGTTCATATATTCATCTAACCTGGTAGAGAAAGTATAAAAGTCAATGAAATATATATATTTTTTTCAACGAATATTGTGGGTATAACTAGAGATCTGTAGGTAAGAGAATTAAGTTGGGACCCCTATTTTACCCATATACATAAATTTACTCAAATTTACTCAAAGATCCAAATGTGAAAGCTAAAAGAACAAAACTCCTAGAAAAACCACAGAGGTAGATCCTTAGAATACTGAATGTGGCAATGCATTCTTACACATGTAATCAAAGGCAGCCAGGCCTGTAGTAACCCCGGCACTCCAGGAGGCTGATAGGAAGATTGCCAAACGCCCAAGGCCAGCCTGGGCTGTACAGTGAGTTAGCGAGTTCAAGGCCAGTTTGAATTACACAGTGAGACCCTATCTCAAAAAAAAAAGGCATAGGCAACAAAACAGAGATTAGATAAAGAGGACTTTATCAATATTTAAGATGTTTGTGCCTTAAGAGATACTATTCAGAGAGGCAAAAGGCAAACTGAGGATGAGAGAAAATATGTATCTGGCAGGGCTTAGTATCCATAATATGAAATAACTCACAATTCAGAAACAAGACAACTCCGTTAAAAGGGGCAAAGGACTTAAATGGAAATTTCTCCAAAGCAGATGTGCAAGTGAGAAACATGTAAGTAACCAGCAAAGCTGTTTGACCCCATTAGCTTAGGGAAATACAGATCAGAACCACAATTATTCATACCAGCACCACTCTCATGGGAAAAAGCTGGAAATAACACAAATGTCCATAAACTAGTTAATGGATAAAGACATGATGGAATACATACAATGGAATATTATTCAGACATAAAAAGGAATGAAGTCCTAATCTGCATTAAAACATGAATGAATTCTTGAAAACATGCTAATTGAGAGAGTCCAGAGACTTTTTGAAAAGACACATATTGTATGATTTTAACGAATAGAATATCCAGAACAGGACATTCACAGAGGCAGAAAGCAGATCCCTAGTGTCCAGGGGACGGGGGAAGGGGAAATAGAGAGTTACTGCTTAATGGGTGCAGAGGCTCCTTTTGTAATAAAAATGTATCAGAATCATTTAGAAGCAAGTATCCTATAACTCTATGAATGTACCAAATGTCACTGAATTATATACTTTAAAATGATTAGCTTTACTCTATATGATTTTCATCTAAAATTTTTAAATCAACTCAGTAGACTTTTGGATAGAGTCAGCTCAAAGAATAGTGCCCTGAGCTCCTTTCTTTTCCATTTCATGGTGACAGCATAAGCTAGGTCGTCTGGACTTTTGAGATGAAGGGTGGGGGCCAAGTCTGCATTTTATAATTCTGAAAAGCATCTGTGTGAAGTAGTCTGTTTTGTGACCCAGATCTCTAGTTATACTGAGAAACACTGCCATCATAAAAGAACATGTAAATGATCTTAGAAGAGAATAAATGAGTTAAATATAGCGGCTGATACACATAAAAACATTTGTTGATTGTACAAAGGATGAGAGCATAATATCCCAAATAGGGAGGAGGGACAATATGTCTGGTTCAGCAATCAAACATGTCAAAGGCTTATTGTTTAAGGAGTTGCGGGGACCAGGTGGAATGGGAATTGGTGTAGAAGGGGGCTGCACCCCAAAGACAACGCTTGCTCTTTTCTTTTTCTCAACTGTCAAAGTCAGATCTATGCCGGAACTTAAGAATAATACCTAGGATGGATTCTCAGTTTAGTATTTACTAAGCATGATACATAAAGGAAGGTAACAGAGCCTAAGCAAGACAAGGGACCAGCTTGAGACATGATTTCCAGGAATCCCTTTATTCATCATTTCTGATTCAGTTATAACACATGAGTTAATCATGTCTGCAGCTATTATTAGTGAAAAAATGAGCATTTATTATATACCCAGTGTATTACTTAGTTTTTCTGTTACTGGGACACCTTGTGTGACCCTCACAGTTTAATGGAGGAGAGTTCAATTTGATTCACGGTTTCAGGTGGTTCAGTCCATAGCTGGAGGGTCCAAGGCAGAACCATTCTAGTAGAAGGGTATGGCTGAGCAAAGAAGCTTAGTTCATGGTGGGAAGAAAGCAGAGTAAGGACACAGTACTGGACAGTAGAGGCCATGGACCACAGGCAGCACCTAAAATCATTGCTCCAAATGCCACCTAATGCATCCAAAAGCATGTTTTACTAACCCTCTTGGTGGCTTCCAAGCCAATCAAGCTGCAATCAAATTAACAGAATTAAGCTTCATTACCACACTCAAGCACTATGCTGAATGCTCTCTATACACTATCTTGTTTTACACTTTTGAATATCCTCTGAATTAGATCTGGCTTGCAAGCTTACAAGGTGGAGCAGAGAGTCCAAGTACGTTGGCAGTATGAGTCCAGCAATATAGCTTTAAAAAATTACTTCATTATATAATCTACTGCTGACTTTTCAGAGATTTTAGGTTTTACCTTGGCTATTTAAGAGAGAATAAGATAACTAATAATGAAAAAACTGGTATCTTCTAAAGATTTACTAAAGTCCTTTATTTTTAAAAAAATTGTAAGAGAAATTTAACAAGTAATCAGCATATAATCCCAAGAATAAAATAAAAATACAGTAGTACCTTGATTCATGAACTGAATTTGTTCCACGATTCTAGGGAAGATGGCTGTGGTCAGATTCGTCACCTGACGCAGAGTTTGTGAATGGAACCCAAATACTATTGTTTGCAAACCGAGGTATTACTATACATACATGAAGCAATACTAATACAAACAAACAAGCAATTGGATACAAAAATAAATGGAGATCTTAGCTCGTGACAGCAAGGGAACTTTATGGCTTCCTGCCACACTGAACCAGCTCTGCAGGGCTTGGGCTTCCCTGCACCAGCTTCTAGCCATACTCAGCCAGCTCTGGGAATCTGGGCCTGCCTGCCTGCCTGCGCCCTGAACTCTGGAGACTGGGGGACGTGGGAGAACTGGGCGGCCAGAGTCCCAGAAGCTCAGAGCATAGAAGAGGATTTCCAACAGGCCCAGGGGAAGCCTTGGAATAACACTTGAAACACAGAAATATAGGAAAATGGCCAAATGAAAGACCAAAATACAATCTCAAGCCTCCAGCCCATCCCAAGAAACCTTAGGAGCTATGTACATAGAAGAAAACATACGCCATACACCTGAAATACCTGTAATAACAGCAACTGAACTAAAGAAGCAACTACGGGAAGCTTTAAAGGAATTCAAACTAGAAATAATCTCCCAGGTAAAAGAAGAAATGATAAAAGAAATGAAAGAGATGCTAAACATATCTAAAGAAGAGACAGTTAAAAAATTGTTGGGACTAAACAACAAGATAGAATCCATGGATGAACAATATAGGAAACAAACAAAAATAAATGGAGAAGGACTAATTGTTTCTTACATATGAATTCAAGTTAATAATTGTAGAAAAAATGAGGGAACTAGGAAATCACCCTTAGAACACAAAGCAATAGTTACTATAAGACCCACGGGTGGATGTTAAAAATCCATGGGTAAAAGTTTGTAAAGAAACAGAATATTTGCACAGTCTCATATTAACTTCTACCCTGGGAAAACACTTAAATATCAAAAGACAGTATAGTCATTACAAAGAGGAGAACACTGGCCGATCTTGTCTTACCCAAGGATTGAGATTAACATCATCAGTAATCAAATATATATCACCTCCATGTGCCTCTCTGATAGGATGCAATGAAAAAGATTTCACTTCTGGGAGAGTTTCCCCAGGAACATGTAACTGCAATCTAAGCATTAGAAAACCTCAGAAACCAAACTGAGGAGCAGTCTGCAAAATGGCCAACAGAGCTCTTAAAAATTTCCAAGTTATGGAAAAACTGAAGAACTGTCAGAGATGTGACAGCTAAGTACCATCCTAACTGGATCCCTGAAGGGGAAAAAGACAATAGTACCAGTTTCTCTGGGGGAAGTCTGAATCAAGTTGATGATTTAGTTAATAGTATGATACTGACATCTCTTCCTTTGAGTAATTGTGCTATCGTCATGAACAATGTTAATGTGAGAAGCTGGTTGAAAGATACATGGGAATTTCTGGGCTACTTTTACAACTTTTTAAATGCTAATATTTTTTTTAAATTTTTCAAAAGTAGGACCAGGGACATAGCTCAGTGTCACAGTGCCTGCCTGGAAAGTGTGAGATCGTGAGTGTGGTCCCTGGTACAAAAAAAAAAAAAAAAAATTTTTTTTTTTTTTTTAAATAACAATCAAGCCAGGGATTTAACTCAGCGGCATAAACACCTGCCTGGCAAACGCGAGGTCGTGTGTTCGATCCCCGGTACCAAAAAATAAAATAAAATAATAACAATCAAGAGATCAATTGAGCATGCTTATAGACTGCACATTATAGGCCATTCCAAGAATACACTGAATTCTCTTCGGGCTGGGTCAAGACATTTCTAAGGAACTTGTTTACAAGTGATCCAGTCATGTCACCCTTTGTTGCACTAATCAGTAAGATGCATCCACCTCCAAAAGCAGGTAACCCCAGGCTGGTCTTAAGAAAAACCTCCCAAATGAAGGACAGTCAATAAAACACCTGACCAAGACTCCTCAAACTGTTAAGGTCACTGTAATGGTCAGTTTTATGTTTCAACTTGTCCATCCTTTAGTACCCAGTTACTTAATCTCACATGGATACAAGTGTTGTGGAGGTACTTTATAAATATGATTACATCTACAATCAGTTGACTGTCACTACAGGAAATTACCCTTAACTTAGGGTAATGTAGTGAGGCCTCGATCAACTGAAATGTAAGCAAAAGTCCTAAAAGCAAAACTTGAGTTTCTCCAAAGAAGCAGTCTTCAGTACTGAACCATTAATGACTGCCATCTATTTTCCCATCTGCCAGCCACCCAGAAAATGAAATCAAAATCAAAGCATCATTCCTGTAGCAGCTTTCCTGACTGATCTTTCAGCCTCCGGCCTGCCCTCACAATCGTGTCAAGGGCTTTCTGAAAATAAACAAAGATAGATAGATAGATAGATAGATAGATAGATAGATAGATAGACAGACAGGTTCTTGTACTGGCTTTATCTCTCTGGAGAACTCTAATCCAGTCATCAAAAATAAGAAAAATCTGAGAACCGTAACAACCAAGAGAGTCCAAAGAAGACAACTAATGAATGTAATGTGGCGCTCTGGATGGCACTCGAGGATAGTAAAGTGGACCTAAAAAGCAAGACAAGAGCCAGGCATGGTAGCACACACCTATAATCCCGGCTCTTAGAGAGACCGAGGCAGGAGGATCACTGTGAGTTTTCAGGCCAGCCTATGCTACGTAGCAAGACCTTGTCTCAAAAACTAAAACAGAAAAAGCACCTGGAGATAATATTAGCTTTGGTTAACAATAACATCAATATTGTTTATTAATTAAAATAAATGAACATATTTAAAATGTTAACACAAGGAGAAACTGACTGCCTAGTATTTATAGGAAGTCTCTGTACTATTTTGAAATTGTGTAAAACTGTTTGAACATAAAATATTTATTTAAAAAAAGATATAAAGCTTATCCTTTCCAAAGAGTCAAAATAAAGTTTATATTGAGACACACCTTCAATAGGGCTATCGGTATTATTCATAACCAAATAAATCAGTATGACTATGTAATAATACATATTAATATGTCCTCATAAATCAGTAATTATTATAATATTTAGGACTATTTAGTAGATCATTGAATCAAAGTGTCAAGAAAAATCATTTGATGTTTATTATTTAAAGAATGTGTTCAAAAAAAAGTAAAGAATATGTTCATTGAACATTTGTTAGTTCTATCTTTAGAGAAGGGCCACTCTTTTTTTTTTTCAGTTTTTTAAAATTTTATTTTAGAGAGAATAAAACCAAGAAAAATAAAACCAAACAAGGCCAATCAACACAAGATAGTGTAAGTGACATAGAATTTCAAAATGAGATAATAGGAAATCAACAATGGCAGTGTCTCTTGTTGTCTTTAAAATAGCTGCCCATACCTTCAGATCTGGTAAAATCTGAAACAGAAACAGAAAAGAACCAATAAAAACAAAACAATGAATGCAGGAATTTGAAACAAGGTAATAGTAAGTCCAAAATGGCTACCATAATATATCTTGTCATACTAGAAACAGCTGCCCATGTCATCAGATAAAACAAAATCAAACCCAATAAAATAATAAAGCTCAATCAAACAAAGCAATGAGAATGATACAGGATTTCAAAACAAGATAATAGAGAATGAACAATGGACACCATCTTCAGAAGGAGATCCCCAGAGATGCTACATTGTATACTGTTATCCTCTGAATAAACAATCAGATTACCAGTTTTAGGCCTGCAAAATCAGTGAAGCACTAAACACTAGAAGCATTAAGTTGTATTTTAACTTATTAGCTATCATCACAGCCTGTGTTTCTCTGGATCAGCCGGTTGCTTACAGGGAGGCGGGGGAACATTGCCTCCTCCTGGCTTTTCCCCAGGTCCCCTGTGCATGGCGCCGACTCACAGGAGGTCTTAGCTTCTTGTTGACTTCTTGCGTCCTGTCCCTCCCCGCCATGTAGTCCACAATGGCACTGACTCACAGAAGAGGGCTGGCATCACTCTCCCCCAGTCAGCCAGCACATGGCCTCTTTTTATATCTATTTCTTCCACGATTCTGGTTTTGGCCTTTCATAGGATATTTGTGAGCAAATGGGTCTGAAGGACACTGTGATTTTAGATCAGATGAAACTTAAGTATTAGTGCTCATAAGCAGTTTCATTGGAATAAGCTTTGCTCATACATTTGTATGTTCTCTGTGGCTGCTTTCTGCTATACCAGCAGCATTAAGTTGTTGTAGTAGAGACTTTATGGCCCACAAAGCCTAAAATATTTACTATTTGGCCTTCCGTGGGAAGCGTCTGAGCCCCACTATTGGTGATAGTCTGTATCATCTCCTTGTGAATACACATTTGTTTATCTAATGTACTTGGAACTACAAGATGTGTCTGTGTTAGAAAACCTTAACTACAGGCCTGTTTTGCAGATGCTTGAGAAATCTATTGATAAATTATGCAAAAACCTGAATTGTCCATTACAGCCCTCAACAGTAACAAGACTGCTTACATTATGCATAGAAGAATTAAAGCGGAATTCATACTCATCAGTTAGGCTAGTATCAGATGATGATTAACAGTGCTGTTTTCACTGGCTGAATATTAACTCTCTCCTTTTCTTTCTCTGATCTTTCCTTCTTTCCTTCCTTTCTTCCTTCTTTTTCCCCTTCCTTCCAGCCTAGTCTCACCAAAGGGAGAAATGATTATGACTTCTTGACAAGATGATCTTGAAAAATTCTTGAGATCTTATTTTGCAGTCTGTGAAAACTGGAGGAAACTAATTAGGAATGCTGATGAATTGGTTCAGCCAGTCATCAAGCAGTCTTTTCTCACAGAACCAACTTAGTCCAGTTTTATCCTGAGCACAAACTAAATGACTAATTTTTCAGAACAATATGTATGGAAGAGAATGTACATTCCCATGGCAGGTATCATACCAGGTGACTATGGTGATGTGATTGGCAGGTGTGATTGAAACATACAGCAATATAATGATTAACGTTTATGGAACACCTATTATGAACAATTCACAATGATACTGTAATACATGATGTGACCTCATATTACCCTCAGAACAAATCTATACGACAGATATTGTTGTTTTCTCTGTGTTATAGATAAAGAAGTCAAAGTTTAGGGAAGTTGATATACCTGGGGGCACACAACAAATATACAGCAGAACAAGGATTCTAAGCTACGTTTGTCAGAGGACAACCTTATTAAATGTATGCATATATCTCATGTATTTCTTTTTCCGTGTATGTATTTCTACATTATATGTTCCATCTTTTCTCTCGGTTGTACAAAACCTTCTCCCCAAGACCTTAAGCAAGTTGAGGACTTGGGCGATCAGGACAGGAAATGATGATAGCAGGACAGAGTGGGAGGGAGAGAGGGGAGAGGGAGAGAGGGGAGAGGAAAAGAGGAGAGAGTTAGCATTCAGCTTCTGCCTTCTAAAAGCAGTTTTCAATTCCTTAACAAGACAATAGGCTTGAAAGCTAAGCTTTGTCAATAGAGAAAAGGATTTTCTAAATTCTCTTATCTCTTTTTTTACTATATCAAGAACCATGTCTGGGAACCTTGCTCAGTGACTTTCATAAAGAGCAGTTCTCAACAACCCAGAAGAGACTCTTTTCCTTTCAGCAGTCTGTGGAGAGAAAGGCAGAGCCAGGTTGTCTGGGAGACATAGTGTGGCATTTCTAGTCAATATTTGGGGGGAAAGCTTTCTCTTCCTGTAAGAAGAAAAATTATGATCTAAAATTTCTGGGCCTAATTTTTCTACTATATTATTTAGGCTGAATTATCAAATGTCTGGTTTAAGGATTACTTTATATCCTCAAAAAATTATTGAGGGTCGCAAAGAACCTTTTTATGTGTGCTTTATAGTTATTGACATTTACTGTACTATAAATAAAAAAGAATTTTAAAATTGTTATTTCATTTGAAATGATAATAAATCCCTTACAGGTTAACATAAACAACATTGTCTTAATTTTTAAAAATAAATTTTGGCCAGGCATGGTGGCACACTCCTGTAATCCTAGCATTTGGGAGGCTGAGGCAGGAGGATTGCAAGTTTGAAACCAGACTGCGCTATGAAGTGAACCCAACACCAGCCTGAACTGCATAGCAAGACCTTGTCTCAAAAAAAAAAAAAAAAAGAAAGAAAGAAAGAAAGAAAGAAAAAAAGAAATTTCTCTAAATGAAAAAATTTTTGAGATGTTTTATATTTTTGCAAACCCATTTAAATTTAGTTTAATGGAAAACCACTAGATTCTTATATCTGGTGCTTATAATGTATCGTACAGCCTCTGGTAAATCCCCAAATACCTGAGAGACAATTCGAATGAGAAAACACCTAAATATCTGTGCTGGTTCCTCAATGTTGCTGTGCAAAGCTGCACAGACTTAACAGCTCAAAACAATAAACATTTATTATCTTAAATTTCTGGAGGTCAGAAGTTCAAAATCAATCTTCCTGGGCTGAAGTCAGATGTCAGGAGAGACGGTTGTCCCAGAGCCTCTAGGGTGGAGTCCTTCTCCTTACCTCTTTCAGTATCTGGAGGCTGCCGTTTTCTTCCTGGTTTTTGGTTTGTGATTCTCTCCTCCATCCTCAAAGCCCGCAAGATAATGTTACACCTTCTCTAACTGTCCTCTCCCTTACAGGGACCCTGTGGGTTTTACATCTGAGGATCCGTTCCCACTTCAAGATCCTTAATTCATCTTGGATGGTGGCTCGTACCTATAATCCCAGCACACCAGCAGGCTGAGTTTTAGCCCTTTCCAAGGAATTTAGTGACTTAGGGAAACCCTGTTTTAAAATTTTTTTTTTTATTTTATAAGAAGAGCTGGGGATATAGCTCAGTGGAAAAGCCCTGGTTTCAAGCCCTAGTACTACAAAAAGAGGGAGGGAAAGAGAGAGGGAAAGGAAACAAGGGAAAAGGAGAAGAAAGAAGGAAGGAAAGGTCCTTTGTTTAATCTCATTTTCAAAATCCCGCTTGCCGCATAAAGTAACACAGCCACTGGTCCCAGATCTTTGGGGGCGTTATTCAACCTACCAGTGTTTCCGTGCAACAGTGCTGATCTCAGGAACTCCACTAAAAGTCTCAGGGGCCCAGGGGCTCCAGAAGCCCTACTTGGCTGCTCTAAAGCATCCTGAAACCATAATGGTTCACACAAAAGGAGTGTTTCTTCCCATTATGACAGTTAAAACACATACTATGTGAAAGTGGCATGGAAGTTCTACAATGTCAGGGACCTTTTGTTCAGCTTTAAAAGTAGGACTCAGATGATTTTTACCTTTACAAGTGTGTTCATCTGTTTGGCTCAAGGAGACTCATTACCATGTTCAAATTCTAACTCAAGGAAGGAAGGAATATAGGCCTTCTACTTACGTCCTGTTAACTCTGCTGGTTATGTGGCCACACTCAGCTTCCAAGGGGTCTTCTTGGTCAGTCATGGGTCCTTAAATCAATAGTCTTTTAGGTGTTATGAGCAAAATCTACAGTGGTGGTAGACATTATAGAAGACAGCAGACCCGAAAAGTTCTCAAAGAAATAAAGTCAGGTCAAGCCTTCGCTTAAGCCTTACTTGAAGTTTTCAGTTGCATGCGAGCTGTTCTTTTTTCCTTCTGTTAAACCCGATTTGATTTGGAATTCCGTTATTTGCAACCAAAGCTATCTGCCTCAGTAACTATTTTCTCCACCAAAAAGAAGAACTACAAGATCTGACAAGTTTATGTATGCTATAGGAACAATAGGACAGATTATTTGAAATGGGAACTACCCAGAACATGGGGGGTGGGAGGATTGATCGCTAATTTTAATACTAATTTGGGCTCCATATTAGCTAAAAAGTCAACCACTGAACAGCAAAGGAAGCCACTAACAAAATGAACTGACAAAGTACACAATGGGAAAAATAATTTTCTACCTATTCCTCAAAGGACTAATATATAGAATACTTAGAATATATAAAAAAATTAGACTCTTCAAATTTAAAGGCCCTATTGAAAATGGGTATCTGAAATGGATATACATTTCTCAGATGAATAAATAGAAATAGCCAACAAATATATGAAAAAATGTTAAAGGTTGCTGGCCATTTGAGAAATGCTAGTTAAGACAGCACTGAGATTCCATCTCACTCCAGAGAGAATGGCTAAGATCCAGAAGTAAACTAACAACGCATGCTGGCAGGCCGTGGGATAAAGGACACTTCTCCATTGTTGGTGGGACTGAAAACTGATGCAGTTACTTCGGATATCAGTCTGGAGATGCCTCAAAACACTAAAAGTAAAGATTCTATTTCACCCGTTTCACCCAGCTATTCTCCTTCTAGATGTTTTCCCAAAAGACTTAAAGACAGCATGCCACAGTGATACATGCACACACATGTTTATAGCAGTGCAATTCATGATAGCTGGATCTTGCATCAACAGATGAATGGGTAAACAAAATGTGGCGTTTATACAAGTGGAGTGTTACCCTGCCAAAAAAGGATAAATTTGAGTCATTTGCAGAAAAGTTGATACATCTTGGGCAGAGGAGGAGCTGGGCAGATCTGGGGTGCCCTCATCAGCCTCTCTGCGTGTCTGGAGGACTCTGGATATCTCCGCCCAGACTGTTGGAGTTCCCCCAGGCTTCCAGGTGCAGTGAAGGGGAGAGGTGGGTTCGAGGCTTCCACATCAGCCTCCCCATGCCGGTTACACTTGGAGAACTGCTGAGCTCCCGACGGGTGGGCGGGCCCACACTATCAGCCTAGCCCAGCCTGTTTAGCTGCCACGCCTGGCCATCGGTGTGCAGAGGAGGAGCTGGGCAGATCTGGGGTGCCCTCATCGGCCTCTCTGTGTGTCTGGAGGACTGTGGATATCTCTGCAAGCAGGGAGGGACCACAAGTTCCTGAGGCACTGCGGCCTGTGGTGAGTACCCTAACCCGGCTGCGATTGAAGAACTGTGGAGCTTCCAAGGGGCAGGTGGGCGCACAGTGTCCCTGAGGCCCAGCTTGTCTGGAACTGCGGAGTTCTGAGCAGGCAGAGGAGGGCCACTGGTTCTGTAGGCCCAATGGCTTGGGGTAGCGTGGTGCCAGAGTCTCAGTAGCTCCAAACATAGAAGGGGATTTTCAACAGATCCTGAGGAAGCTTTCAAATAACACTTGAAACACAGAAATATAGGAAAATGACAAAACGAAAGACCAAATTACAACCTCAAACCTCCAGCCCATCTCAAGAAACCCTAGGAGCGATGTATATAGAAGAAAATATATCCCATCCACCTCATATATCGGACACAATAGCTACTGAAATTGACAAGCAACTCCAGGAAGCTTTAAAGAAATTCAAACTCGAAATAATCTCCCAGATAAAAGAAGAAATGATAAAAGAAATGAAAGAGATTCTAAATATATCTAAAGAAAACACAGATAAAAAATTGGAGGAACTAAACAAAAAGATAGAATCCCTAGACGAGCAATATAAGAAACAAACAATACATAATGCAGATGCACAGAGATATACAGGAAATAAAAAACTCCACTGAAAGTTGTAAAAACCGCCTTAATGAAAGTGAAGATAGAATTTCAGACCTTGAAGACAGGATTGCAGCTAGTGAACAGGAAAGGAAAGATCTTTTGAAAATAACAAGGAATCAGGAAACAACAATTCAACAACTGCAAGACAATGCAAAGAAGAATAACATAAGAATGATAGGGATTAATGAAAGAGAGGGAGACAACATGAAGGATGTCAGGAGGATATTTAGAGAAGTAATAGCTGAAAATTTCCCAAGCATGAGATCAGAAACTGACATCAGGATCAGTGAAGCATATAGAACTCCAAATAGTCATAACCAAAATAAAACTACACCCAGACATATAATAATCACCATCCCAGAAATCCAACACAAGAATAGATTATTAAAAGCTGTCAGAGAGAAAAGACAGATCACTTATAAAGGAAAACCTATCAGAATCACAGCAGACTTCTCAGCACAAACGATAAAGTCAAGAAGAGCATGGAGTGAAATATTCCAGATCCTAAAGCAAAATGATCTCCAACCAAGACTGATATATCCTGCAAAACTATCATTCAAAATAGATGGTGAAATACGATACTTCCATGACAAAGAACAGCTGAAGAACTTCATGAACACCAAACCAACCCTGCAAAAAATATTGAAAGACAGTTTAGATACACAAAGGAAAAAACCACTAAGCAAAGCAAATAATTAAACAGAACAGAAAGATAAAGATGCAACAGCAGAGAGATAACATTCCTACAATTAACCAGCATTTAACAGTAATAACCATTAATGTAAATGGTCTCAATGCACCAATCAAAAGAAACAGACTAGCAGAATGGATCAAGAAACAAAATCCAACCATATGCTGTTTACAGGAAACCCATCTAACCCAGAAGGATACTCACAGACTGAAAGTCAATGGATGGAAAACAATACTTCATGCAGCAGGAATCCAAAAAAAGGCAGGAGTAGCCATTCTGTTTGCAGACAACGTGAACTTTAAACCAACAATGACCATTAAGGACAAAGAAGGTCACTACATACTCATAAGGGGAAAACTCCAAGAGGAAGAGATAACTATCTTAAATATATACGCACCAAACTCCAGAGCACCCAGTTATATAAAACAATTATTAACAGAAATGAAAACTCAAATTATCAGTAACACAATTGTAACAGGAGACCTTAATACACCACTGACACCAAGGGACAGATCAACCAGACAGAAAATGAGCAAAGAAATAACAGAACTGAATCACACCTGTGAACAAATGGGTTTGATAGACATATACAGAATGTTCCACCCAACAACATCAGAATACACATTCTTCTCAGCAGTACATGGATCATTTTCTAAAATAGACCATATATTAGCTCACAGAACATATTTAAGCAAATGCAAAAGAGTTGAAATCATCCCTTGCATATTATCGGATCATAGCGCTCTGAAATTAGAAATTAATGATAAAAGATACTGCAAAAATTCCGCAAACACATGGAAACTGAATAACACACTCTTGAGCAATCAGTGGGTCACAGAAGAAATTAAAGAAGAAATTAAACAATACCTAAAAGAAAATGAAAATGCAGACACAACTTATCGGAATCTGTGGGATGCAATGAAAGCCGTCCTGAGAGGAAAATTTATTGCACTGAGTTCCCACATCAGGAAAACAGAACGAATACAAATAAATAACTTGATGCTACACCTCAAACAGCTAGAAAAAGAAGAGTAAGTCAAGCCCAAAGCCAAAAGAAGAGAGGAAATTATAAAAATCAGAGCAGAAATCAATGCAATAGAGACTAAGAAAACAATCCAAAGAATCAACAAATCAAAGAGTTGGTTCTTTGAAAGAATAAATAAAATCGATAAGCCCCTAGCCAACCTTATTAAAAAAAGGGAAGAAAAAGCTCAAATTCATGCAATAAGAAATGAAAAAGGAGAAATCACTACAGACCCAATAGAAATACAGAGGATCATCAACACCTATTTCGAAAACCTCTACTCTCAAAAGTTTGATAACACAGAAGAAATAGACAGATTCTTAGAAGCATATGAAGTACCAAAGCTAGATCAAGAGGATGTAAAACTGTTGAATAACCCAATCTCTGCTAATGAAATTGAAAATGTAATTAAGTCCTTACCCATCAAGAAGAGCCCAGGCCCAGATGGATTCACTGCAGAATTCTACAAGAAATACAAAGAAGACCTAATGCCGACACTCCTCAAACTATTCAATGAAATTGAAAGGGAAGCAATCCTTCCTAAGTCATTCCTGGAAGCAAATATTACTCTAGTACCAAAACCTGAGAAAGACCCAACAATAAAAGAGAACTATAGACCGATCTCCCTAATGAACACAGATGCAAAAATCCTCAATAAAATATTGGCAAATAGGATCCAGCAAATCATCAAGAAGATTATACACCATGACCAAGTGGGATTCATCCCAGGAATGCAAGGATGGTTCAACATACGCAAATCAATAAATGTAATCCACCATATCAATAAAGCCAAAAATAAGAATCACATGATCATTTCTATAGATGCAGAAAAAGTCTTCAATAAGGTCCAACAGTTATTCATGATAAGAACTTTACAGAAAATTGGAATAAATGGTCTTTACCTCAATATAATAAAGGCCATTTATGACAAACCAACAGCCAGCATCATACTAAATGGCCAAAAATTGAAAGCCTTTACTTTAAAATCAGGCACAAGACAAGGATGTCCTTTATCACCACTCCTATTTAATATAGTACTGGAAGTACTAGCCAGAGCAATTAGGCAAGAAAGAGAAATAAAAGGGGTAAAGATAGGAAAAGAAGAAGTTAAATTATCATTGTTTGCAAATGACATGATACTCTACATAGAAGACCCCCTAAACTCCATTGAAAGACTCTTAGATACAATAAATAAATTCAGTAATGTGGCTGGATACAAAATCAATACTCAGAAATCAATAGCATTCCTATACACGAACAACAAAATCACAGAGAGGGAAATAAGAGAAACTGGACTATTCACATTAGCAAGCAAAAAATGAAATATTTAGGAATTACTCTTACGCAAGAAGTGAAAGACTTATACAGTGAAAATTATAATACACTGAAAAAGGAAATTGAAGATGATCTCAGAAAATGGAAAGACATCCCTTGCTCATGGATAGGAAGAACAAACATTGTGAAAATGGCCATTCTCCCAAAACTGTTATACAGATTCAATGCAATCCCAATAGAAATACCATCAACGTACCTTATAGATCTAGAGAAATCACTCCTAAATTTCATCTGGAACCAGAAGAGACCTAGAATCACAAAGGCAATTCTAAGCAGCAAAGACAAAGCAGGAGGCATCACAATCCCTGACTTGAAGTTATACTACAAAGCAACAGTAGTAAAATCAACATGGTATTGGAATCAAAACAGAACCGAAGATCAATGGAATAGATTAGAAGATACAACCACAACTACAAACACACTCAACCACCTTATCTTTGATAAAGGAGCCAAGCAGGTTCACTGGAAGAACGACAGTCTCTTTAATAAATGGTGCTGGAAAAACTGGCTCTCCATTTGCCGAAAACTAAAGCTAGACCCATCTCTATCACCATGTACTAAATTAAAATCTAAATGGGTCAAAGATCTGAATATTAAAACAGAAACACTAAATCTATTGGAAGACAAATTAGGTAGAAACCTTGGAGACATAGGAGTAGGTAAAGAATTCATGAACAGGACTCAAACCGCACAAGAAATACTCCCCAGAATCAATAACTGGGACCACTTCTTATTAAAAAGTTTCTGCATGTCAAAAGAAATCTCCAGCATAGTGAAAAGAAAACCCACAAACTGGGAAAAGATTTTAGTGAACTCTCTCTCAGACAAGGGCCTCTTGTCTAAAACATATAAAGAATTAAAGAAACTCAGACCTCCAAAATTCAAAGATCCAATCCAAAAATGGGCATCTGAGATGAATACGCAATTCTCAGATGAAGAAATGCAAATGGCAAATAAATACATGAAAAAATGCTCACCATCATTGGTCATTAGAGAAATGCAAATTAAAACCACACTGAGATACCATCTCACTCCTGAAAGAATGGCCAGGATCAAGAAAACCGACAACAAATGCTGGAGAGGCTGTGGGGAAAAAGGAACTCTCCTGCACTGCTAGTGGGAGTGTAGACTGGTACAGCCTTTGTGGAGGTCTGTCTGGAGATTTCTCAAAAAGTTGGGACTGGAAATCCCATTTATTCCAGCTATTCCACTTCTAGGCATATTCCCAGACGAACTGAAAGCATCATACCACAGTGATATATGTGCACCTATGTTTATAGCAGCACAATTTGTAATCGCCAGATCTTGGAAACAACCCAAGTGTCCATCAACTGAGGAGTGGATAAAAAAGTTGTGGTATTTCTATACAATGGAGTATTATTCAGCTATAAAGAAGGATCACATTGAGATATTTATCAATAAATGGGCGCAGCTTGAGACCATACTCATAAGTGAAATAAATCAATCTCGCATGTGTGAATACCGAATAGTTTCCCTAATGTAATAATGATTCAAATATATAAAAATATGTGGTAATCATGATTCCCCATTAGGTGGCCTTGAAGCCTTATAAAGTTTTCACTCATTAATTAGAAAGGCTTTATTCTGGGCTTCTTGATATGGAAATATTTGAAGCTAGAGTATATGAAGTTTTATCCAAATATTTCAAGGAAAAAGACAGACACTATGGTAACTACTATTAAGTCGGGTTATATGGTGGTGAAGTACTAGGTTGCTGAAGCAGTCATGCTTTGACCTCTATTGTTATATTGTTATGTCCTGTTTTATCTCAATCTCCCCCTTATTCTTTTAAAAAATTATTTAGTCATTTCTTATGTTTGTCTTAATTAAAGAAAAAATTTAAAAAATTAGGATATATAAATAGTAACTCTTTTTGATTTTCTATTAACTTGTTTTGAAGTCCTGTAATACTCCCACGATCTTGTTTTGACTGATTAGACTCTGTTCCATTCTGTATGATAGTATCAAGTTTGAGGATCTAGGCAACTACTTTGAAGGCAATAAGATTCACTAAGATGCCCATTCTGGTTTGACTATTGTCTTCTTTGGAAGTCCTGTAATGTTTACAATGCCTAAGTTTTATTGGTCTTGTTCTCTACTGTTTTGTCCAACTTTATAATATCTAATGAGATAGACAATTCTTTTTAAGGAAACAAGAGACAATGTTGATAACCATTGTTGATAACCTTGTACTCTGTTCTACACCATGTGCTATGCCTATCCTTGGTTTTGACTGACAGCTCTGTTTTGCCATATTTGACTGTATTCTCTCCCCCCCCAAAAAAAGTAATAAGCACTAAGGAGTAATAAAATCCAAAATGTGTAAATTTTGTTGTAAAAAAGAGAGGAAAAAAAAAAGAAAAAGCTCTAACGGATATAACAGCAAGTGTGTTTGGGGTGTTAAATAGCTGACTATATCAATGTTTTTGCATCATTGAACACAGCTGTTTGCAGTCTCCCTGTTTGAATGTCCACCTTGTATTCTTTGATACTGTGATTTGAGCAACTATTTTCAAGATGATAATATGTAATCTATTAACAGGTGATTTCTTACTGTTATGTTTTTTTTTTGTAGTTCTGTATTACGTGTACCCTTACACCACTTTGTTTTGTTTTGTGTTTTTCTCTTTTTCCTCTTAAATAAAAAAAAAAAGAAAAGAAAAGTGGATACATCTTGAGACTGCAATGTTAAAGTAACTCAAACACACAAGCTTAAATATAGCTCTTTTCTTATATAAAAAACATATTATATTATATTATATTATAGTAATAATAAAAGACAAACAATGGAAAAAAGAGAAAGAAAAACCAAACACGATTCAGTGAGGACAATGTGTCTAAAAGTGCACCTTGACTTAGTATAATTGTCTTACAAGTTTTGTACGTTCTTTGGCCTATTAGTCTGGTTTTCTGTCTGTATATATGATAATTAAGTTCATAAGATCTTATGAGATAAATTAATGAATCTGATACCGGAAAGATAAAAGGGGGTGGGGGTGGAATAGAAGGGAATTGAGGTGTGTTATATACATGTACCAATGCCCTACAGTAAATACAATCACTATGTACTGCAAACATGTACCAATAAAAGTAAAAAAATCCAGTCACAATTTTTTGAGATGTCTTGAACATCTTGGATTGTGTCTAACTTCTTTCCTGGATCAGGCTGTGAAATTCTGAGTAGATGATAGTACCATTCAATGCAAAATTGAGTATCTCTTCCTGGAGCTAACCCAGGGTCTCCATGGTTCCAGGACCCTGGCTCCTTGACTTTGTCTTTCTATGTCTCTAGACTGGTTGCCTGGATCCCTGTGAGACGAAATAGCTCATGACTACCTCCACCAGTCCCGCCAGCAGGAAAAAAGAAAGGAACCCTTTCTCAAGTTCTATAAAGGACATGAAATTTGTTCAGAGAAATTATGTGTCACTAATTTTGCTTCTAAAAAATAGATAAGAGAAACAGCTTACATAATTTATTTTGGAGCTTAAAACAATGTTTTATTCCCAGATCTGTAGAATAAAACAAAGTACTGAGTTATCATAGAATTTGGGCAAATGCTGAGGTGAAGGTACCTTTTAGGCAATTGATAAGGAATAAATGAATGACAAAAGATGAATCACAGCAAGACTGGTAAGGAAATTGAATTTGGTTTTGTTTTTGTCTTTTATGGTACTGAGAATCAAACTCACGGACTCGCACTTACCAGGCAAGCACTTGAGCCACTGAGCTAAATCCTCAACTCAAGGAAATTATATAACAGATGCTGATTTCTTTTTTATGTCGAATGTTTAAAGATATATATATATATATATATATATATATATATTGGTCTTTTTTGTTTCTATCGGTACCAGGGATCGAACTCACGACTGCCTATTTGCAAGGCAGGCGCTTATGCCGCTGAGCTAAATCCCCAGCCCTATTTAAATTTAATGTAAAAACTCATTGCAGTGAAAGGTACATCGCCGTAGTTTCCCTCAAAATTCTCTCCTCGCTTCAAACTCTACTGTCCCTCAATCCTGCCCCTTTCCAAGCAGTTCTGGAATCCTCTGCAGTGTCATGAGCCACAGAGACTTAAATGGGGTTTTCTAGACATGTGAACAGTAAAACTGTTTTCAAAAATCAAGAAGTACACCACAATATAGATTTCAAAGTAAGAATCATCCTCCTCTTTTCCCATCCCACTGTGACTATTAATTGCTTTTAGAGTCTTCCTTCTTGAATTTTTTACACAAATATAATCACTCTTATTTACATTGCGTTTAGTAGTATATTTAAAGGTAGAACTTTCCAGACTGATGGTAGCAGCACACATCTGTAATCCCAGCACTCTAGGATGCTGAGGCAGGGGGATCCTAAGTGTGAGCCCAGCTTGAAATCCAGACAACTTAGTGACTCACTGAGACTCTGCCCTGAAATAAAATAATAAAAGCCTGGGAATATGGCTCAGTGGAGAAGGTCCTCGGTTCCAACTCTAATGCCACAAAAGGGGGGGGGTTCTAAATACACTTTTTAAAGCCTGCATAGTATTCCCTTCTGGAGATGTACTTCATACACTTAATCAGTTCTGTGCTGGTAATATTTTGACTGTATTTAGCAGAAGTTTTTTTGCAGGGTAGTCTTTTGCCCCTATTTCTGATTACAACTGCAAAACAAATAACTGAATGGAATGTTTTCACATATTTATGAACATGTGTCTCTTACGTAAATTCTTAGAAATGGAAGTGTCAGGTCAAATATAGTTTTTAAGTTTTAATACATATATTTTAAATGTTGATAAAGATAGATGTGAGGATACATGCCTATATCTGGTTGTAGCACTCAGTACCCTGAGGCAAGAGGATCAAAAGTTTGACGCTCACTATGGGCTACATAAATGGCTCAAGGCCAGGCTAGACTCTGTATTCAGATCCTGTCTCAAAAAAGGAATGAATGAATGAATAACAGTATTACCAAACGCATAGAATATAGTAAGAAACACTTGTAACCACAAAACCAAACCTTTCCATTCTGCCAAACTATAAAATAAATAATGTTACCATATCACTTAAATTGCTTCACAAAATTGTAGACGTGTGTCTGCAGAGCTGCAGGGTCGCTTAGAAGGGGTAATTTTGTAGTTGCCCAATGTAAAAGGATCTGGGTGTGTGTGTGAGCAGGGAAGAGTACAGCTGCTCCTTTTGGGGTCATGAACAAAAGTGAATAAAGTTCTCTAAGAGAGTGAGCGTGTAGTTAGTTAGAAGAGCTGAGAAGCCAAGCTCTGGGGAGACAGGTGATGCAGAAGGAGGAAGAGGAACCAGCAGGAGGAGGCTAATAAGAGCCGGGAAAATCAAATTCCTTTAAGAACACGAAAGAAGAAAAGCATCCATGAGTTGCCTTAAGAACTGGGAAAATAATCACAGAAGAGGTGCTTGATTGGGTCGCAAAATAAAAATGGATGCATTCAGTTTTATTATTATCCATATATTAGGACTTGTCTACGTTAGGAATGCTTACTGTTTGGCCGGTGGGAAACCCAGCCAGCTCTACACTTTTCCAAAGATGAGACTGGCTCATTTCCCAAATGGCAATAAAGCAGAATGAGGAACACCGCCATCTCACGCCCCACCCGTGATTTTACAAGGAGTCCCACCTCTGATAGGAAGACTCTAGCCAAGGGAGTTCTGACATGACAAGGACAAAGATTACCGTGCCCTTTCAAACGTATAAAATGTAATGCTTCCTTCCAATATTGCTGTGAATTTAACCACACTGCTACACACAATAAAATGAATTGAAATAAGAAGCAATAAAGGGAATGTGACCCTATGCAAGAACCGAGAGTCACAAGACTCGGTGATTGTCTTCAGCTAGAACAGAGTGTACTTCCTGCAAAGGCTCCAGCACCGCGCTCCTCTCCTGCCCTCCACCCTCTCTGCCCACCATGGATCCCTGAGGATGGCGATTCCGCTCCATCCTCTAATTCTATGCTTCCAGTGCAAGCAGGTGCTTTATAATAGTATTCTAAAAGCTTGCTTCTCCACCCTCATAGTAGTCTTTCAAATTTAACCAAAATAACAGGCATTAAAGAATTTAATTTAGCCGGGCGTGGTGGTGCATGCCTGTAACCCCAGCACTCAGGAGGCTGAGGCAGGGGCATTGCCGTGAGTTCAATGCCATGCACGTTCAACTGCACGGCGAGACTGTCTCAAAAAGACAAAAAATAAGTTTCACTTGTTTCTGATTGATGACTAGTGATTAGTTTTATTCTTTTCTCTATAGGCTGGTTACTTTTATTACCATTTGGCACCACTGGATTTATCTGGATAGTAAGAGGGATTAACAAAGTCACATTAAACTAGGGGATTATTTTCTTAGATGATTGGATTCTTTGGGGGCCAGACTTTATGAAGAATATAAAAATAACTGTCTCATTTCCAAACTTCTTGAAGTAACAGAAAAGGACGCAATGCAGGGGGACAGTTGGCCTTGGAAAGGCAGTGTGGGGCCCATTCAACAAACAGCATGATTTGACATCAAGGTATGATCCAGGGAGGTAAAGTCTGATTTTTGTCTTCCATGACCAACAGATTAACTCCTGGTTTAATTTCTGCCCATTTTGTCAGTGATGTGGGGAGGTGCATCTGCCTTATGCCAGAGAATTCATTTCAATCCATTCTATTCATACACTGAATGGTCGACTCGGCAGAAAAGTCAAATTGATTATTCACATTGCTCCTCTAATTTTTGTGCTTTACACAATGGTCATAATTGATCCATATAGCCACAATATTAGATCTTTTGACTCTGCTCTACAACTTTTTATATCTCTTCACCACTGAGAGTCTGATGAGACCTATGGAACATTTTCCATGAAAATTTACACACACGCAGTATTGGAGGTTGAACCTAGGCCTACAAGCTGAGCTACATTCACAGTCCCCCTTCCCCTTAAAAAAAGATTTTTTTCTAATTCTGAGATGGGGTCTCACTAAATCACTCCGTTGCCCAGGCAAGGCTCAAACTTGTGTCCTCCTGCCTCAACTCTTAAGAGTGCTGAGATTAGAGAACAAATTTGAAAGTGAGTTTCTATGAAAAGAGAGAGGTTGATAATTTTAGTCTTTCATATTCCGGGATTAAATTAATGTTTATTTATTTGTTTATTTACTCAATAGCCTGACTGAGCAGTGGTTACATGCCCAGCATTGTGCTAGTTATATAGAATAAAAAGGTAAATAAAACACAGCTCATCTTCAAGAAGTAGGAGAAACCAAAAAGAACTATTTAATACCAGGAATCAGGTGAGTTACAAGTAAAATATTTGACAAGACAGAAAAAAAGATTGGTTTTCTAGGATACAAGGCTAAGTCAAATTTGTCCTATTAAGGTTCAACTATTAAAATATTAGTTAAATGTGTTTCCAAGTTATAATCACATAATGGTGTTAAAAATGACTTGTTGATATATACCACCAAAGTCTTAATTCATGACACTTAGGCTAAAATTTTAAGAAACATTTATTACGGTGTTGCAGTTGTTTGTTTGTTTGTTTGAATGTTTTTTTAAGAAATAAAACAAATGGCTAAAACTGAAAACTGATAATACCAAATATTGACAAAAAGAGCAATTGGAATTTTTCTTACATCAGTGATTGGAGTTTAAATTGGTAATATCACTTTCAAAACTGTTTGGCAGTTTTATGTTGTTAAACATATTTCTATTCCCTGGCCTACTAATTTTTCCAGTACTCAAGAGGAATTAAAAATATATTTCTACAAATAACTTGTATAAGAATGTTCCTAATATATAGACTCAAATTTGAAATAATCCAAATGTTTAACCAGAGAATTATCAACAAATTTTGGCATAACCATACAATGGAATACTATCCAACAATAAAAAAGAAAAGGCAACTGATTCATGTAACAAAGTAGAAAAACCACAAAAACATTAAGTCATACACAAAAGAGAACATACTGTGTGTCTCACTTATATGAACTTCTAATCGAATTAATCAAAAATGATAGAAATCAGTACGGAGATTGCCTCTGGGAGTTGGCTAGGATTAACATAGAAAAGGTATAAAGATATTTTCCTGGGGAGAGGAAAGTTTTCTCTATTTTGATTGGGTGGGCATTACATGACTTCCAAAAATGGCCATGTCCTAATGCACGAGACATGTATAGTTTAAAAGACCTATGATTAAAGTTAAGAACCTTGCAGTGGAGAGATTTTTCTGAATGGACCTGATCTAATCACATGAGCCCTTAAGAGAGAGAACCTTTCCTCCCTGTGGTCACAGAGGGAGGCTATTATCAGAGGGAGGGCGGAGAGATACAACAGTGCTGGCTCCAAACATGGGAGAAAGAGTCAGGAGCCAAGGAATGGGTGCTGTCTAGAAATTAGGAAAGACAAAGAAACAGGTTCTCCTTCAGGAAGGAACACAGCCCTGCTGCTCCCTTGACTTTAGGCCAATAAGATCCATGTCAGCACTCTAAGTTGTAAAAGTGTAAGATAACACGTTTGTGCTGCTTCAAGTCACAAAGCCTGTGATAATTCGTTATACGATCAATAAAAAACTAACCAATGTATGAGCATTTATCAAAATTCATCAAAATATCTGCTCAAGATTTGTACATTTCAGTGCATATAAACTGTACCTTGTTATTGATAGAATTGTGTCTCTCAAAAAAAGAAAAAATACATTGAAAAAGGCAACTTCAGTAGTAGTTCAGATACAGCCTTATTTGAATATAGGGTCACTGCATATGCAATTAGGTATGATGAGGTCACGCTAGAGTGGAATAGGCTAAAAATGACAAAGATGGGGAAAGACAGACATACAGTGAAATATCATGTGAACACACGAGCAGGTACCAGAGGGAAATGCCTGCAGGACCAGGATGCCAAGGATCAATAACCACCACCAGGTGTAGGAGGAGGCAAGGGCGGTTCTGCCCTGCATCTTATAGGAACGTAGCTTTGCTGACACCTTCATTTTGAACATCTGGGTTTCAGAACTGTGATGCAATAAATTTATACTGGGAATTTTTTCCTAGGCAGCTGGGAAATTAATAGACACCGCTATAGTTTATATCTAGATGTCCCCCAAAAGCCTCATGTGCTTCTAGGTGGAGCTCTTGGAGAGTGACGGGATTATGGCAGCTTAGAAGAGACTTGCTTTCAGGAGGTAGAGTCTGGTTGGAAGAGGTGGAATGACATGAAAGCCTTTATCTCCCTTCCCTGCTCTTCCCCCAGCTCTCTGCTTCCTGGCTGCCATGAGATGAGCAGCAACTCCTCCGCCATACTCCTGTGCCAGGCCATCCTGCCTGGGCGCCAGCAGACTACAGACTCAGACTAGCACATGAGCCCAAATAAACCTCTCTTCTTCCTTTAAGAGTTGTGGATGTCCGATGTTATATCTCAATGACAAGAAAACAACTGAGACACACACCTCAAAACAATTTTTAAGTCTGCAGTAAAAAAAGAAAGAAAATACTCCAGACACAGTTAAAGCCCACTTTGCAACCTGTCCAGAAAACTTTCTATCTCCCCAGAAACAACCACCCCTAATTTTTTTATTTCATTGTTTACTTTTATATATTTGGTGTGTAACATAAGCATTTTTGTTTCTCTTTGTTTAAATTTATTGTGATCAAAATAGACATTCCTAGCTTATTGTTCTTTTGGATAAATAAAATGTGCATATTTAAAGTGTACAGTATGGTGATTTGATACATGTTCACATTGAATTGACTGCTGCCATGAAGCTAATGAATGTATCTATCACCTCACATTTCTATCCATTGTGGGTGCCGTGAGTACACGTAAGATCAACTTTCTTAGCAGATCTTGAGTATGTAAACATGTCGGTTCACTACAGTCATTAGATCTCCAGCACTTATTCATCTCTGAAAGTTTGTAGTTGGACCAGTATCTCCTCATTTTGCTAGTTTCCTGGCAACCATAACTCTCTTTGGTTTTTATATAAGTTCAACTTTTTAAGATTCCACAGAGTAGTGACATGTGGCCTGCCTTAGGTAACATAATATCCTCAAGTTTCATGTGTGTTGCCACAAATGGCCAGATTTATTTCTTCTTTATATTCATTGTGTATGTATACATCACTTTTTTAAATTTTATTTTAGAGAGAATAAAGCTAAGCAAAACAGAATAAAGCCAATCAGAACAAGACAATGTAAGTGACACAGGATTCTGAAACAAGGTAATAGGAAAGTGACAATGGACACCACTTTTTTAATCCATTCATCTGTCAATGGACACTTGGGCTCTCATAGCTTGGCTATTACAACTAATGCTGCCGTGATTATGGGAGTGCAGACAACTCTTTCACATGCTGATTTCATTTCCTTTAGATTCATACCCAGAAATGGGATTGATGTAAATTAGCACAGAAATTATGGAAATTGGTACGACCCTTTTGGAAATGTCAAAATACTAAAAAGTAGAATTACCATGTGAACCAGCCAGATTTTTAAAAATAGGCTAGATTAGTTTCTAACAAACTCTAGTGACCTAGCTATTCTTTTGGAATTGTTATACTAAATATAATTCAAACATATATTTTTATAGTGGGACCAACTCACCCTTAGACTGTTTTTTTGTACCAGGGGTCAAACTCATGACTTCATAACTTGCCAGGCAAGCACTGTGCCACTAAGCTAACATCCCCAGCCCTAGTACTTTTTAAAATACTTTTGAGACACGGTTTACTTAAATTGCCCAGGCTGGCCTTGAACTTGTGATCCTCCTACTTCAGCCTTCCAAGTAGCTGAGATTATAGAAATATACCACAACGCCCAGCCTCCACCAGTATGGTTTCATTTTATTTTATGTTTGGTTGCTCTGTTGTTGATTCATTCTAGGTTCTGGGGATGCAGTAGAAAGACAGTTATGATCCCTGCCTGCCTGGGGCTTTCATACTAACAAAGGAGCAAAACGCTACACAATTATACAATTGTGTGTTTTTAAATTATGATTATTAAATTATGTATATATTTTTTAAAGTACACAATGCTGTGAGACAAAACCACAGGGGGCTTGCTGAGATCAGGAAGTCAACAGGTTCAGATTCGAATGTGTTAAGTTTGAGGTGCAGTCAGGCATCCAAGCAATGAAGTTGGGCAAGTATTTAAATATGTGGGTCTTGAGGGCCAGAGTTACAAATGCAAAAGACACTGTGAGCCATGGGGAGAGAAAGGAGAAGAGAACAGAGCCCAGGAAAGAACCTAGGGGAAGAAAATGCTAAAGAAGGAACTGAATAGAGGAGCTGACAGCGAAGTATGGGCTGAAAAATGAAGTGTGGTAAAACATTTTTAAAAATATTTTAAAAGCAGGAGATTTCTCTGCAGTCAATGAGGTCTACTAGGTGCCTTTGCTGGTGGGTGCCCAGCATACAGTGGCTGCGAACAGCAATTCCTCAGTGGTGCACAGAGCCTAATACTCGTATGTACAGCCCAGGAGACAGGCTTGAAGGGGCTTAGGAGACAGTGCTTCCCTGTGCATGCTCGTGCTCTGTATCTGACCTCCTGCTGACCTCCTGCCATCCCCAGTCCAGGCTGCAGACAGGAATGTGGGTGGCCTTAGGGAAGGCCCGGGGCACAGTGGGAAGGGTTCACATTGGACAGGTCATCGTGGCCATCTGCACCATGTGAAGCAGGCCATGAGTAGGGCCAAGTTCAAGACCCCTGGCCACCAGAATATTCACATCTCAAAGTGGGGCTTCACCAAGTTCAATGAGTGCAGACAGATTTAAAGGCAGGGTGGTTTCTTAGAAGCGCCTCATCCGTGATGGCCACCGGGTGAAATACAGCCTGAATCGCTGGCCTTGGACAAGCGACTGGCCTTACACTCCTGCAAGCGTCCCCTGCGGGGTACCCCTCACCTTCACAACATCATCAACAAATCTCATCTCTGCCCCCATAGGAGATTTCCAGGAAGAGTTGTAGCAGAGTCCAGTGCTAAAAGGTTAAGTAAAATGAGGACTGGAAATAGACATTGGCTCAGCAACACGGGGTTTATTGGTTTTAGCAAGAGCAGCCGCGGAATGAAAATCAGAGAGTAAATAGATGTTGCCTGAAGGTGAAAAAGCCTTTCCAACAAGGATCTTTATCATCCTCAGGGTTAACTTGTACCTCACTGTCTCACAGAGTTTCGTGGAGTCACCTGGCTTGTGAAGAAACAACCTCTTCACTCCCATCTAAACCTGTAGGGAAAATGTCAGGGAGATAACCCTTGCACCGATTTTTTTTACATCTGTTGTACAAATCTCTGCAAACCAATAGACGTGCAATGGGTGGTTTAATCTCACAAGGAACTTGAGGAAGCTGTTGTCATCATCGCTTCTGCTAATCAGATCTCAAAGGTCACGACACATTGGAGTCTTTCCATTATTGTAAAAGTTAATGAAAGTTAATTATTAAAGCTGACAGAAAGATAATTCGTCCACTGCCTTACATAACCTATATATAGACATCCTTATACATATGGATGCACAGCTGCCTACATACCCAGGAAGATGGACACTGCCTCCTAGAATCCGGACTGCTTCATCTCAAAAGACTTTCATCATTACGGAAGCTCTTTCCTGAGTGTGTTTCAGGTAGGAGCTACATTTATAATTGTTGTACTCGAATTGATTATTGATTTCTTGAAATATTTTTTTCTGATCATAGACTGTTTTGAAGCTATGTTCTTGAGATTATTCTGTGACTGTAAATATTTGAACGATCCCACTCATAGGCTAAAAAAATGTATGTCTGGGTCATTCACTAGCAATGTGAAGTAAATATTTGATTAGGCTTTTAGTTACCAAGTAAGTGGTTGTATGCATTGCTAAGGCTTAAATAGCCTTGTCAAAGATAGCAATGTTTTGGTCACTAGTCAGATAATTCCTTTAATTCTCCACCTGAATCTGACTTTATAAGTAGATCATCAGCTCTGCAAGTTATCAAACAAAGCAAGCATTTCGGAAGTTTTCTCTAGGAGCTCGAATCATCTGTTAAAAGGGATTTAGAGGGGCTGGGGATTTAGCTCAGCGGCATAAGCACCTGCCTTGCAAGCAAGCAGTCATGAGTTCGATCCCCGGTACCGATAAAAAGGAAAAAGACAAAAAAAAAAAGGGATTTAGAAAGGCCACCTGGGGCAGACACCAGACATCCCAGAAAGTCCAAAAGTAAAGAAAGGAGAAAGAGAATAGAAAAAAGCAGGACAGAGGAAAGAAGGATGGGAGGAAACAGCAGCAGAATGCCCTGTGCCACCAGCGGTATAAAATCCGCATGGAGGACCCACCCTGCAGAGTACCAGCCCTAACAAGATGCGATCTAGTTCATTTTTTAAAATGTCAGAAAATATTTACAATATTCTTCAGCTGTACAACCGAGCAAGAATGTATTAAACCATAACTCAATCTCTTTTCCAAAGTAAGCTCGTCTCCTGTATTAAACCGTGCAGTGAATGTCACCCATCCAAAGATCATTCCTGCTGAGAAAATAGGCAGTATTTATATGAACCCAAACAAATAGTTTAGAACAAGTAGTTTAGGTTAATGCATACTGTCTCCTCCCTCTAAATAAATGGATAACATATAAATAAATGAACAAAGGATTAATTTGGACTAAACAGCTTAGATTCAACTAAGAAACAATGGAGTCACCAAATGAGGATTGGCTATTTTGACGTTACTAGAATAAATAGATACTACTAGTCCTAGCTTGTCTCCACAAGGAAGGTCTTTGTTTCTCCAACCAAAAAGATGAAAGTTTCTCCCAGCCTAGGTTGCACTGTGTCAAGATACAAAAGGGAGAATAAACCAGGTCACTTCACGAAAATGGAAGCTGGGCATGGTGGTGCACACTTATAATCCCAGCACTCTGGAGGCTGAGGCAGGAAGATTGCTGTCAGTCCCAGGGCAGCCTGAACTAAGTAGTGAGACCCTGTATTCAAAAAAAGAATGCGTAACCCAGATTCACATTTTGTGTCTGTGTTGCTGAGAGTAGGGGGTGGGCTCTCCACTGAGGGGCAAGGGCCCTGGGTTCTGTCCTCTTGCTTCATGGGCAGAGGGGCTAACAGGTCCCCACATTAACAGTGGAGGGGTAATTGTGTGGACTGAGTCAGTCATTGACAAAAAAACAAACAAACAAAAAAAAACTGGCTTCTTGTCCAGGTTTTGTAAATAACTGAGATTGGGAAGCAGAGAAAAACATGTAATAGTCAGAGTGAGATATTCATTTGTAACACCTGGCTTCCGATCCTGGCTCTGTTGCTTGCTAGCTAGACTACTGAGAAAGGCATTTGTCTTCTCTCAAATTCTTCATCTGTAAATTGTCAAAAATGATACCTACCTTTTCTGCATGCATGACAAGGTCAGGACCCAAGGAAGAAAAGGGAAAGTATTCAGAAAATGACAAAGCCTTCGGGAGACAGCCAGGGATTCTCTCAGGGATTCTTCCCTGAGCCCACTGAGTCTGAAACTTCTCCTGGTGGTGCATCGCAGTGTTTCTCTAATGCTTGTGCCTTTGGGCCAACAAAGCCTTTAGTTTCATTTCTTACTGCCCTTTGAACAGGACTCGATCATTCCCCTTTGCTTTCCCATCATCCTTTCCAAGCTTAACTGTCCTTTAAGGTTTAACTCAAGACCCGCTGCTCCTTCATGAAGGAATCCTTTGGGGTTCTGCCTGTGTAACCAGCTGCATCGTGTATATATCTTTTGTTTATGGTTCACCTTGCTCTGACAAACCTTCTTGAATACTGACGATGGTAGAGGACCATGGCAAAAGAGTAAAAAAATCAAACTGAGCTCTGAGCCTTGTGTCTGGAGAATTCGGTTTTATAAGAGAGAGAAATATAAACAGGTGATAATAAAGGACAATAAGAATAGAAATATGTTCAAGGTACTTGCAAGAAGGAAATGATTAACTCTATCTGAGGGATTCCATGAAGCTTTACAACATCCTCTTATCTTGTACAGCCAAGTTCCTGACAAACAATAGGCTGATTAATGCCTGCTGAAGGGATGAAGAAATAAAGGAATGGTCAGGGACAGCTGAGTATTTTTAAGAACAGACTGGAGTTTGGCGGTATTGCAGGACAACACAGATCAAGGCAATAATGCGTGCGAATTCATGGAGATGCTAAATATCACAGTTATACACATGGAGAAGGACAGAAAAGACAGGCTAGAGTCCAAAAGTTTAGATAGGTAGATCCTTTTAAAATTAGGTTAAAATAAACCAGCGAGAGGATGGGAACAGATGCTTATGAAGATAAACCCAAAGCAAATATAATGTCCTAGAAAAGCTGACCCCACTATCATTTCCCAGCATGTCCTGGTTGAAGTCATGTAGGTGCAACTGTAATTTGGATCTACACCATCAATATTAGACTCAGTCCTGCACTGATTCTGTACATTCAAAGCTAAAGTCTCTCCTTTCATACCTTAGCTTACTTGGGCAATAGCCCTACAAGACAGACAACGCCCTGCCCTTTTAACCACTGGAGAATCACTTGCTCACATGGTAAAGCAATGGAAAACAAGGGCTTGAAGCCTCGTCTCTTTAGCTGCCAAATTCTCACTCTCGTCTGTTGTACTTCCTGTCCTAAATAGGTCTTATTTCATTGTTCAGCATTGTGGGTGATTTAGTTTTAGAATTGATGGAAAGTGATAATAAGTTTAGGCCTACATTAAAGCTAAAATAGAGCTAAGCTGCTAGAAGATACTGTCACTATTTATTACCTAAGATACATAAACGGACATCTTGTACTAGCAATGAGGGAACTATGTCATATTCTTCTCTACAAAGGACACTGAACTAAAGGTGTGTATATTGCCCATACAAAGTTAGCCAAAGGAAGAAAATCAAGACTGTTGCCTTTAGTCATCTTGTCTTAGACAATGGAGGAATCCCTTCTACACCCCCAGGATCATCACCCCGGTGTCACCCTTAAACATTTTCTATGTCAGTTGATCCGCACTCCCCAAGAAATGACACTGGCTTCAAAAACAATCTTGGATGCGTTGGTGAGATGCCTATAGCCTTCAAGTGATCAGCACTAAATGGCAGCGAACACAGGTGTTTTCCATGTCCTAAATGACAACGATCCATTTATTATTCCCCAAAATAACTCCAGTGTACACCCTCTAACATGCTGCTGTGTTTCAAAAGTGACAAAAATGGATGGCTACAGCACTTCACAGGAAATTACTGCCCACCCCAGACTGCAACACCTTTCGGTCTCCCTTCACCAACATTGGTGCTGGCATGCTGGGTCGGTCCCCTTTGTCTCCCATCCCACTGTTAGTCCCGATCCACACTCTGAACCTTTTTGATGCTCATGGTGGCACCTTCCTCTTGCCCCCAGCTTGACACCAGCCAGATAGGAGCCTTTTTGTGCCTTTGACTCCCATTCCTCTGGCTGTTGAATGGGCTCCTGTCTCTGTGCTTCCTGGGCCAGTGGCCCTGGTAGTTCCATCTCCCTCCTCCTCCAAGTCTAGTCACCAGAATACTACTGTGTCCCCGTTCTCCAGGGCCTCATCCATGACAGAGGACTGGCTCACCTCTGGTTTCCGCTCACTGGCACGGGGCTATTTTGAGATCCAGGAAAGGAGAACCGTTCAGGCACACTATGGCACTTCATGATACCCATGCAGACACCCTCCTTAGATTGGGTGGCTGTGGTAATCAGAGCTGCCTGGTGCAAGAAGGACGGCATCACCTGTGCTGGGCAGAGGCTGATTTCAAATCACCAGTAATTCAAAACAAATTCTAGCACTGCCTCTGAGCATCTTGGTTCAACTTAGTAGCTTCCCAGCAGAAAGGACTGACCTTGGAAAGACTAGAACACTAGGTAAGTGCGGAGCAGTAGAAAGGCCAGGACCATAAGCTGCCTCACAGCAGAATGAAGCAGGCGGAGTGGAGGTTCCCAGTTAACTGGAGGCCAGGCTGTGACACTCTGCATATGACATGGGTGGAACCTGCTGGGATGGAGAAGTGGGTATACAACCATCCCTAGAAAGATCAGATTTATTAATAAGCCAGTATCACTGAACTGAGAAACTGAACTTCAGAAATAAACACTAGGATTAGATTTCTGCTTAAAAAATGAAAGAGCAGACCAGGCATGGTGGCACACATCTGTAATCCTAGCACTTGAGAGACTGAGGCAGGAGGATCACCATGAGTTTGAGGCCAGCCTGAACTATATAGCAAGACCCTATGCCCCCCCCAAAAAAAGAGACAGAAGAAAGAAAAAAAGAAAAAGTAGAGAATGAAAAATAAGACAAAGCACTAAGGTATATAGACACATATGAATAAATATGTGTCCATGTATATTATTTGTGTATGTATATATCCTAAAGAAATTATTAAGAACAGCAAATTTAAAAAGAGCACCTAATAGGAAATAAATAAGAATGAAAATATTTATAACTTAGCCTCAAAATTACTGGAGGGAAGGGTCCCTAGATATAAATTTCAGTTCCTCAAAAACCACTGACACCCTAAGGAATCTAGAGGGAAAATGAGCCACAAAGATAAAACAGACCATGACAGGGCATATGTTAATATGGGTGCAGTGTTTGAAACCAGAACTATGATTACACGAACCAAAAACATGTTTTCCCAAGAATTTCTTGGAAAAAGGTAACTTGTTCAAGTGAACAAAATAAGTCAATCAAATCCCCTCTGAATTCTTGACTGGAGTAGGTCATCCTGAAGACGCCCAGGAATGAAGAGCAGTATCCTCCGTGGCCACGTGGAGCCCTCCTCAGGGTGCTGGGCTCAGGGCTCAGGTCATGTCACTTCAGATCATGAGGTGACAGCTTGGGAGGGCAGGAAGGGGAGTATGGTGCAGGTGGGGGGAGCCTAGAATGTGGCTCCCACGGTCTCTGTGCTACTGGAAGGATTTCTTAAACTGCCACTGAATGTGGCCCTCGTCTGCAGGGCTGGCCAGAGTTCAGGTCTCTGTCCACCTAGAGGGACAGGAGTGCCCATTAAGGAGCCTCAGTCATCCCTAAGGAAGGGGAGAAATGAAGGTATTTCTGTCACTGGCACTGGCAAAAATAAAAGTAAGGATAAAAAGACCATGGATTAGCAGAGAGAAAGAGAGCATACAAATGACGGGGGGAAGAAACCAGCTTCGGGATCTGTTCTAGGGAAGAGGACTTCTGTGAACGTGCGGAAAGGCGAGTGAAGCATCCAAATGTACACTTGGTCCCTCCCTCCTTCCTTCCTTCCTTCTTTCCTATCTTCCTTGTTGTTTCCTTTCATTTCTCTTCCTTTTCTTTCTCTCTCTCTCTTCCTTCCTTTCTTTCTTTCTTTCTTTCTTTCTTTCTTTCTTTCTTTCTTTCTTTCTTTCTTTCTTTCTTTCTTTCTTTCTTTTTCATCCATAGCACGTCTGATGGACCTGAACATGCAGAGCACGCTAACCTTCTGCACTCTAAGCCTGGCTAGGCTGACACTTACACAACATGAAAACTGCTCTGGAAAGACACACTAAACAGCCCTTGTGAGACAAACAACATGTCACGAGACCTTGACCGTGGATTGTAACTGGTAAAATAACAAAAATAAACAAACCACGACACCAGACAAAAATTCACACCACGTACAGCCCTGAGCAAGCAGCATACTTCCCGAGCAAGTTCTTCCGATGATGGGAAATCCCATACAGTCAGTCAGAGGCAGCACCCAGGACTGGAAAGGAGTAAAGATGGGAAGAGGGGATAGAAACGAGAGATGGAGAGGACGAGCTCTTTAGCCAATGGGAAGATTCAGAAAGAATAACAAAAGAGGGTCTGAAAGACATAACAAAATTTAAAGGCTTTCAAATTCTGAGGACCTAGAGGATGAGTAGGAAATACCTCACTGTGTTTGGAGAAAGCCAGTGGAAGCTACTAGAAGCCACCAGGGAGGTGGGAAAGGAGAGAAATGGATGGCAAGGCCAGGAGCTGAGTCCGGTTCCTGATTATAACGTGAACTCTGCAAGCGCACTGCTTTCTCCTTTTAGTACAAGAGTGCACCGGGACACAAGATACAGCCTCTAGGAGATGATTCAATTAATCACTGAGATTTAAGTCAGATGACAAGACTCTGGGCATGGTGGGGTGTAATACAGGATGCGAGCAGAATATTGTTCAGTTACACTCATGTTGAACCATAGCAAAACTGCCAAATAGCAAAGTCTGGAAACAGAAGTTGCTTTCTGACCCTGCTAGCTGTATGACCCAAGAAAAAGAACTTGGATTCTAGCAAGTAGTAGGGGAGTGTGCAATTGGTTCTCATTTGTAAGAAGAGGATAATAATAACTGTAAATGTCTCAAATAATTGTGAGGGCCAAACTAATCATGTGCATAAAAGGATTTTTTACAAAATTGATTTTCTTTCAGTTCTGGGGATTGAACCTTTACAAAGAGCTACATTTCCATACCATTTATTTATTTTTTAAATTTTAAGACAGGATCTCATTAAATAGCCAAGTTACAAAGGCTATGTTCAAAGTTTTGATTCTCCTGTCTCAGCCTCCTAGAGTTCTGGGATTACAGGTGTATGCCCCCACGCCCAATGCAAAATTGATCTCCTCGGTATAATAGAAACAGGATTGAGATAAGGATAACCATCTAGACACACACAGCATGCTAATTGTTGCCATAATAGCTATCATTTGATGAATACTTACAATATGAGAGACACAAGGGCAGATACTTCGAAAACATCCTTATTTAATTTTATGGCCATTGTGGGCTGGGGACTTAGCTAACTGGCTTAAGTGCCTGCCTGGCAAGCATGAGGTCATAAATTTGATCCTGGTACCACCAAAAAGAAAAAACCAAAAATGTTATGGTCACCTTGAACCTTCGATATCTTTACTCCAATTATATGAGATTAAGGAATATTAAATAACTTGCCCAAAGGCTTTCCTTAAAAAAGACCTTGTCACTTGTGACGTAAGTAACCACATCATACTTAGTTTGTGCCGTGGTATCCTCAACTATAAATTGTAAAACTCTAACTCCCAGATTAAAAATAAATAATAAATAACTGAACAACACCTTTGAATAGCACAAATTAAAAACACTTTATAAGGGATTATAAAAGTTATGATGGGTAAATTAAAACAGGCTTGGTTGGAGTTAGGAGCAATTTAACCTGTCCCAGTACTCAAAACTATAACTTTGAAACATTCCTAGGAAAAGAGTCAATACCATGATCTCATTTTACATTTAGAAAATAGACTGATGGATTAGTAAACTCAGTCCATTTTTTTTTGCAATCTTTAATAATAAAGTTCTTATTTACTTACCATAGGAGCTATGTCCAGCTCGCTGGAGAAAAAAGTGATATCACTGTCACAAAACACAACCCAGGTCCTTAATCCTGCCTCTTTTGATCTCAAAAGGTGGTAACATTCAGTTCGGAGTTCACTCATCTGTAAATTGCATCACATTATCTCTGAGTTATTTAAGAAGCAAGCTCTGTTTGGTTTCAGGCATTTCAACCTGCAAAAGGCAAGAAGTATTCACCACGTCGTTTCAAAGGTCTTTCACTTGCCACCAGCACCAGCAAAAACAAAATGATCGAACCCATCGGTAATCAGTATGTTGTGGCCAGGCCAGTGTATTCTGCAAATGCTTTTGGGGAAGACCACAAGAAGATAGAAAGACGTCATAAGACACTTCTGGAACATCTCAAAAAGTGGTGTGGGTAAGATCTTTTTGAAGGTCCCGGCATGGGGAATAAGCACAGCACCTTTTCTTCAGGCTTCTTCCTTTCAGTTCCCCTTTCTGGCTCTAGTCCATAGCTCGAAGAGTCTCTTTGTCTTTGGTTTCCAAATCCCCTCCTCCTTGCCAGAGTTGGAAAGGTAGTATCTAAAAATGAACACAGATCAGCGATCAACATACTGTTGCCAAACCAGACATCTCACGGATGGGTACAGAGGCAAATTCTCAACTGAACTTCTGCCCATCTCAAGCTGAGGATGACAAATGAATTCTATTCCAGCTACAGAAAGGCTCGTGTTTTCCTTTCTGAAAAAAAGTATCTTTCAGTGATAACCAAGAAACGATTGATGTGGGCGAGGAGGTTAACGTGCTTGGGAGTAAAACTGCTAGTTTCATTTTGGATGTATTATCATTTTAATCAATTTTTTCCACCTACAATTAGGTGCTAAACTTACAATTTACTGTTAGTTGCCTGACCTGTGGCTTCTGATGTTTTCAGATGCTCCACAAAAAAGGCCAAGAGAATCGTCCTGTCTTTCTTCCCCGTAGCATCTTGGCTGCCAGGGTACCGGCTGAAGGAATGGCTTCTCAGCGACATCGTCTCTGGTATCAGCACAGGGTTGGTGGCTGTACTGCAAGGTAACTTGTTTTTGTGGGGGTTTTTTAATTGATACAACTCATACTGTAAAATTCACCTTTGTGTTTAGTTTTGTTTTCTATGGTGCCGGGGATCAAATTTAAAGCCACATTAAGCTGTCCATCTGACACCACCATCTCTACCACCACAACCCCTCCCCAAATCCTGACCCTTAAACGCCTCCAACTTCCCGCTTTCCTCATTTTCCTGAAAATGACTTTCTCCATGGATTGCTCCCACGTTTCATTACACAAGTTCTCTCTTTGTGTGTAGTCTCTGACTGTCTTAACTTTGGAATGTGGTCCACACTGGTCTCTTCAAACTTGCTATCCTCCAGCCTCAGCCTTCCAAGTGCTGTAATTACAGGTGCAGAGAGGAATTGTGCAATGGACGGTGCTTGGTATTTACCTTTTTTCACTTAGCATAATGCTTTCTGGGCTCGTCTATGTTGCAGCAAATAATATTTTGTGTGTAGTTATACTGTATTTTGAAACTCATCCATTCATCAGCTGATGGACATTTAAGTTGCTCATCCTTTAATACAATTATAAATAATGATGTTGTGAACGTTTGTTAGGGAATTATGAGTAATGTCACTGTGGACATTTGTGTATAGCTTTTTGTGTAAACAGATGTTGCAATGACCTGAGTACATCTCCAGGAATGTAATTGTCATTTGGTAGCTCTGTGTTAATCACTTGTGGAACTGCCAAATTGTTTTCTAAAGTAGCTGTACCATTTTACATTTCCACAGGCAGTGTGTGAGGATTTAAATTTCTTCACATTTTTAATGTTTCCTGTTGCCTTTTTTTTTTTTTAATTTTAGCTACTCCTTTGGGTATGAAGTGGTACCTCATAATCTCACTGTGGTTTTTACTTTGTATTTGTGTAATGGCTAGTGATGCTGTGCATCTTTTTTTTTTTTCTGTGCTTATTGGTTATTTCTGTGTCTTTGGGAAAATTGCTATTCAAACCCTTTTGCCCTCTTAAAAATTGGGCTGTCTTTTTATTGCAGAGTTGCAAGGATTATTGATGTATTCTAGGTACTAGACTCTTATTTAATGTACATATACAAATAATCTAGTTCATTCTGTGAGTTGTTATTTCATTTTCCTGGTAGCTTGTGTGATGTATTTTTTTTTTCCCTTCAAAGAATGAATTTTAGGAACAATGGAGGTTAAGAGCAGAATATGTTTATTGAGAGGAAGGGATCTTCAAGAGTGAGACAGAAGGGGTCCCTAGTGAGTTGTCCTTATGTATGCTTTTTATTTTTAGTAGAGTCAATTTGTCTATTTCTCCCCCTTTGTTTAACTCTAGGTGTCATTTCTAAGAAACTGTTGCTTGATGCAGGATCACAAAAATTTACACTTACGTTTTCTTCTGTATTTGAGCTTATAATTCTGATATTTATACCTTTAATACATTTTGAGCTAATAACTTATGTAAAGAGTTAGTCTCAAACACCCGAAGCCCCTAATGAGAACGTCTGTGATTCCTTTGCACAAAATAAGGATCCTTTTGCTTGTGTGTTTACAGGTTTAGCATTTGCTCTGCTGGTCACCATCCCCCCAAGATATGGATTGTTCGCTGCGTTTTTCCCAGTTATATCCTACTTTTTCTTGGGCACTTCTAGACACATATCTGTGGGTAAGTCAGTTACTGGGCTGATCAGTGTTTATATTGCTTTTTCATGCATTCTATTAGCCACACATTATCAGTTCCAAATTACCCATAATCCAGAATAGTCATAATTTTCTACAGGAGTTAACACCGGCCACACATGACAGTGTTTTTGTATGTTGGTACTAGCGATCCAACTGAGGGCCTCGTCTGCCAACTATACCCCCAGTACATGGAAGTCCTTTTCCATACTAACTATTGTTGCCCCTTGGTTAATTAGGTCCATTCCCTGTGCTGAGTACGATGGTGGGAGCAGTAGTTACAAGAGTAATAGCCTCTACAAATTCAACAAGTGTCCTAGACAGTGACGAACCCTCGCTGGAGGAGAAGAAGTTGGTGGTGGCAGCGTCAGTCACAGTCCTTTCTGGAATTATCCAGGTAAGCACTTTTTCACGCAATCTTCCTGCTGCAATCCGCTTGTTCTGACTGGTACAAATCTTTTTTTTTTTCCCTTCCTCCTCCTCTACTTCCACATCTTCCCTTTGGTTTGTATCCCTCCCTCAGTGGCTCACAGAAAATAATTTAAGGATTGTTCCCCACAACCAGAAGGAGGGGACAGATCCAAGTCACAAAAATGGAATATGCAGCTAGATGCACGTTGTGATAAAATTTTTTGAATGGTGTGTTTAAATAAGGAAATTTATTATAGCAAAGTATCACATTGCTAAGGGTCCTCTTCATAATACTCCTCCTCACAAGCTCGAAGTTGCCTAGGGCCAGCTCCAGTAAAGCAGGCAGATGGGGAGACACCATAACTGCTTTCGAGCCTACTTTTCCATTGGATGGCTCTGGGAAGCAGCCATATCATATTTTTATATCATAAAGACATGAAAGAGGATGGGATAAGTGTGTTTGAAATGAGAGGAAGTGTTTTAAGAGGATTCGTGGTAATGTGTATTTTTCCATAATCATTCACTCATTCATTACTTTATAAGCATTCACATTATTTTTTGATCACCCCCTGTAAAAGCAATGGTGGAGGCCTGGAGGCACTAGGAGTAAGGAATAAAATGCGTAATTCAATAAAATACCTCAGAACTGGTACAGCCATGCCACAAGAATATGCAAGTAATAGTAGCCCTGTGATTTTAGACACCTTGTCTTTCCAACTCTTCAGTGGCTGTAGTCCAGTTGGACGCACTAGAGCTTTGCCCTTTGACCCGTCCATATCAGAGATTTGGGAAAAACTAAAGCTCCTACAGCAGGACCGAAAACCTCATTCCCAAACCACAATACTGACATCACTTTGAATAGTGGAAAATGTCATGGACTTTTCAAGATGTTGCCTAAGTTTATGAGGGTTATTGATTTTATTGGTTAAGATCATTTCTTAAAGAAAAAGTCAGTTGCTACAAGGACATAAATGGATGTCCTACGAATGGATCATGTGGTCAGTTGTTTATGCTCCCAGACTACTCTGTCAGTAGTCTGGAGACATGAATAGAAAGACAGGTCAAGTATGCAAGAAGAGGAGAACCCATTCAATTCATCTGATGGCAAAACACTGGGGAGGATTAACCTCGCTTACTCCCCAGCTGGAGCCCAGCATGCCTAATGTCCACTGTGCAGTTATGAGCTTCTCAAGCAAGTTGAGCAACTTGTCTGGGGAAACATGAATGGGCATTCAGCCATGCATGCCGCAGCAGCTAGAAAGTATACTTTAAAATTACATCAGCAAGTTTATGAGGGCTGATGCTAGATAAGAGTCTGCTGCAAAGGTTACAGTGAGTATTCTAAAAATGCCAACCAAAAAATGGGGGTAGGGGAGTTACAAATCTGATACTTCTTGGGGACTAGTGGAGTTGTGTCTGACTTGAACATCATGTAACATTCAACCTGGGCGGGCGGGGTGGAGGAGAAGGAGAGGCAGAAACCCTGAATGGGAGATGTTCTCTGAGGTAGAGATGTCGGTTTCTTCAAGGACTGTACCTGAAGGCTGAACTTTTTATATTTTTGAGTCATTTTAACCACTGATCCTTTGGTTCGCCAAAGTATCCCACTAATCTGCACTAACAAAGGCTTCTGTCCTCTCTCCAGCTGGCCCTGGGGGCTCTGCAGATCGGGTTCGTGGTGATATACCTATCTGAGTCCCTGATCAGCGGCTTCACCACTGCGGCCGCTATTCATGTTTTAGTTTCCCAGCTCAAATTCATGCTGCAGCTGTCAGTCCCGGCACACACGGACCCATTTTCAATTTTCAAAGTAAGTACTTCTTCTGCTGGAGAAAAGATAGAAGCTCATGAAATTCACCTTGTGTTCCTTAGAGAGCCTTCCCTTCAATGTGGCACCTCCCTACAATTTCCAAGAGACCCATGAGTTGTAAAACTGACCCACATTAAAAAAAGTTGATATAAAAGACATCAATGCTGAAAATCAATCATGCAGCTAATGTCAACAACAGGAATCAAAAATGACTTCTCTCACACTTAACTTTTCACTAGTTTGAAAAAGAAAAAAAGTTTAAGTACATTATTAAAAGGTTTTTATTATTTTGTCCTGACATTTTAAATTTTTTCTCAAAATCTTACCATGAAAGATATTTATCTATTTAATTATGATGTTTCCCTATTTCTTTGAAAGAAGGCCTTGACAAATTGAAGATTTTGAGTCCTTTGTGAGGCCCTGTTTATAAAGCAAACCATCCTATCCACCAGCTGATAGATTTCCACTCCTCTAGATGGTGGAAAGTAGAAATGTGAAAGGCAAACATACAGTAACCCTAGTTTTGCAGACCCTAGTTGGCGTTATTTGCAATTATAAAATCAAGCAGAAGTCTAGACCAAAAATGGTTCAGAATATTCCACCTCACCTCATGGCTTGGTTACACTGATAGCAAACAGAAAGGAAGTGATGTATAGAAAACGGAAGTGAGGTACAGAGATTCCCATGTTCCCTGGTCACAGCTTCGGTCTGTTTTATCGGAATACGTACTGAACAGTTGACTAGAACTCAGCTACTTGTTATAAGAGTAGGTTATGAAAGTTAGATTGCTACATAAGGAAAAGCTGTTAGGTGAAATTAATTCTCAGCTTTAGAGGTAACTTTAGGCCAGATTAATTCCCATCTTTTGGTTAGCCTTTTCAGTTTTAGAGATTGACCAAAACTTTGAGCACTGGCATTACTCTCTGTAACCATCATAAATGAATTTTTTGGTCTCAAAGTCCACTGGGAAATAGCAGAACGGTGGAGCTGGGAAGGCAGGAACAACAAAACAACAGAAAACAATGATTAGCTGATAGCAGATTACTTCTGGCTACTCCTCACTCCTAGGTTAAAGAACAAGAAATTACCTGATTAAGTGAACTCAGCTAGACTAGAATCTAGATTTTAGGGGGAAAAAATTCAGAATCTGTCTGCTTCCTTAAAGTTTCAGCTTGTGTATATGGCTTCAGCATGAGTGACTCTGTTTTGGTTTGATCTGGTCTATTGGGTCCTACAGCAGGAGCTCAGTAAAAACAATGGGCTCTCATCCTTGTTTTTAAACAGTAGACAGTGTCTTTGGTGCTTCTATCCAGACAGTCTTCGGGCGTCTAAGACAACACTCGCTCCAAATTGGAACTGATGCTCTTTCACTTCAATCCAGAAGCGGGGTGTTGTTCTAGGAGCAATTGGGATTCAGATAGGGCCTGTTTGAGCTATCCCAGATCGATGGATATGGAATCCAGGTGGCTTTGAAAAGCAAGACTTTTCATGCACAATGCAGTTATTCAGGAATCTATTTTGTAAAAGCGAATAGAAAATCAACTAAAAAGTACGGGGAGTCTAAACCTGAAAAAGCAAGATTTAAGGAGATATATGCTTTGTAAAAAGAAAATCATCAAGGATTAATTTGTTCTTTGGACAAAACAGTAGTGATGGTTGTGAAATAAAAATCAGTGACCAACAATACCTAGGGGCAGATGAGATTTAATGCAAAAATGTGAAAAGTATACAACACCATTTGACACTAGCCATAAAACATCTCAGAAAAAAGACAGAAGCATCCCTAAACCCATAATCTGCAAGCAACACATCTCATCTCTCCACGCTGGTCTCCACAGCTCCCTGACTCATGATTAACAGGAGCAGAGTAGAGAATTTCCACTTACGCATGTCTTACCTTTTGCTTCAATGTTTATTTTATCTACTTAGAGATAAATGATAAATGTTGTATCCAAATGATGCATTAATGCAGGATTTTTGTGTTTTTGTAATTGTAGGTACTAATATCTGTATTCAGCCAAATAGAAAAGACTAACATCGCAGACCTGGTGACATCTCTTGTTATCCTAGTTATTGTATTTGTGGTTAAAGAAATAAATCAACGCTTCAAAGCAAAACTTCCAGTGCCCATCCCCATTGAACTCATTGTGGTAATTGATCATTTTGAAAAGTTTTCCAAAGTCTAGTGCTTTGAAGACCCTTCAACAGCTTGTATATCAGGAGGTTTAACAAGGCAAATCCCAACTCTGCCTTTTAGGAGTGCAGTGTTCAGTGTGTTCATTTCCTCTTCACTCAGAATTTAATAGCTTACTCTTATACTGCGATTTGGGGTTCATTCTGTCTTGTTTTGGGTTAACAAAAATGATCTAGATTTGATTGTGGTCGTGGTTTTACTACCCTGTCAATGTGCTGAAATCTGATCATGTGAGTGTGTAGAATATGCAAATTTTAGTTTAATAAAACTGTTATTAAAAAATAAGGGAGATAAAGAGCAGGATTTTTTAAGACCAAACAATATAACTGTGAGAATTACTTGAAAACCTCTTAAAAAATAACAAAGCTTTGGCTAGAAATGCTTATGAAACTTAGCCAGCAGTGGGTTTTGAGAATGGCATCTTTTTAAAAATAAGACTTTTAATTGAGTCTCACATTTCTAACCTGGATAATTTACATCATTACAGACTGTGATCGCAACAGGTGTATCCTACGGCTTTAACTTCGAACAGAGGTTTAATGTCTCTGTGGTTGGAACTATGAAACAAGGGTAAGTCCATCTTGTGTGCTAGTAGTTAAATACTCAAGAACTCAGTAGAGAATGAGTAATAGCTTTATACAGTTCTCCTTAGAAGATCCTTAGCACCCCACAGGCTTAAGAAAGAAAGACTTGCTACCCTCTTTCAAGGAAGTAGCTATAAAGAATATCAGAATATACCACTGTGAATGTTGGGAGTTTCTTTTTGAGAAAGAAATCACACACCAGGCAAACAAGGGCTCATATGAAAGTAAAAATTAGTGAAAGTAGAAACCCAAGACAAAATAAGCCATCTGTCCTTATAAAGAAGCACAAATTGAAATCACATTTCCTTGTCCATGATTTACTATAAACAATATGTAGTGCTTTGATTGAGGTTGCTGGAGCCAAGTTCTGAAAGTTCAAAGGAGACCCTAAAGGAATACCAGCACACCACTCAAGCAGTCCAGATAGGCACACTCTGTCCTTTCTCACGATCAAATCTAAAACAAAGCCAAAGCCACAGCAAAAAAAGGGTGGGGAGCCCAGTCTGTATAAGGAACTTGAAGACATATCCCATTACATTTAGTGGGTTCATCAGGGACATCCAGCTTCGTGTCCTCTTCCCCTCCCTCTCCCCTCGACTGAAGATAGCATCAGTTTCTCTCAACTTACTGAGGAAAGTTTTTTCTATGTATAAACCACTCAATCAATAAATAAGCATTTTCCTTCCCAGGGCTTAGCGGGTATTGGAGTATTCCAGGAATCATCATCCGTAAGGATCTTTGTCTTAAAAATAGCCAAATCCATAGAGTATTTTTAAACCGAAATGTGTTTTTATCATCAAATTTGCTTGTATTCGACTTACTGAGTCGCAAACATCCCTAATTTTAAAAGCTGCATGTTGGAAAGTAGGCTGAATTGAAAGATTGTTTCCAGGGTTTCCCTCCACCCTGTGGACTTTAAGTGATTACACTTCATTTAATGATTTAGGAGATGTAGACCACATTGAAAAATAAGTAAACAAGGACAAACTCAAAGTTTTATCCGGTAGAAGGTTTTTGAAAATACAATCACGTCAAATCGCTGAGTAATAGTCCTAGAGATCTCATTTAGGAAATACAGCTTGAATGTCGGTGGATCTCTCCGCACAAGCTTCGTGGGGTGGGGGAAGAAACTAGCTTACATTTACTGATCATTTGCTCTGCGCAGAGCCAGTGTGGCCTCATCTTGAGCACCTCCTTTCTGGAGGCAGGGTGCCTGAGACTGACTTCAGACTTCCTTCCAGACCTTGGGCAAAGTCTTAAACAGCGCCTCAACATCCTTGGCTGTAAAAATGGGAAAGAAACTAGTAGCTCTCATATAGGATTCTTGTGTCAATGACTGTGACATGGTAGTGTGTGGCCTACAGCTAGTATTAAATCTTCATTTACTAGCTTTACTAATTTAGCACCAAAATTAGGTACAAGGCACTTGATGTGCTTTTTCATACTTTTTTTCCCTAAGTGATGATTAAGTGAGCATTTTAGATTTCTATTGATTGCAAATGGACTCATACTGGAAGGTAACGATTACAAATCATTGTTTGTCTGCTATTAATGCATATATCACCTTAGAAATTTGTTGTGATACACACTAGGTAAAAATACTTTGTCTAAAAGGAAATGCTCACCAGGAGAGTAAAACACACACACATACACACACGGATATATTTAAATTTCAGAGGAATTTTATAATGATAGATAACAGGTACTTTGTGTTTCACAATGTTCAAGTAGTATTCACATTCATTATTGTATTGATCCTGCCACAAAACTATGAAAAAAAAGAATAAATAAGGACGCTGTGACTCAGGGAGGGTGAATGACCAGGAAACAAAGGTTTGGGACTGTGAATCTCCACATACCATTCTATGGCTTTCAGAGACCAAAACAAAAGAACAGTAGGGTCCTCGTTATTTCTGTATAAGTGTGAGATTATATCACTGATATGAGCTTTATTTTTTAAAAAAACAGTATGATGTTCCAAGATAATGTTTCAATTTCTGGTGCCAGCAGAGTACAGAATATTGTAGTTCTTCATACTGAAGCTGAAAGTGTGTTACCAAAGTAATTCACAAAGCAGGAACAGTAATCCAGAAAGAGTTGATTGAACTCAATTAACCTACTTCCCATGAGCTTTTGGGTAAAAACAGATGTTTATAAGAACTTGGTGCTGAGGCTGAGTTTGAGATACATGCACTTTTTATAACACAACAAATATATTTAACTGCTCTCAGTTCATGAAGCATAAACACAAAAGTGTCCTCTATGGGTGAATGTGGCTCCGCTACCCTGCCACTTTTAACTAAAACTCTCCCTCCAACTGGACCATGGTTGGTTCTAGCAATCCTGTGGCGTTCAGGCAAAGTCCAAGGCCCGCTTCTTTGTTAGGGATTTTTCATGAAAAGTTACTGTTTTTATCAATGGACACATTCTTTCTTTCATCACCTCAGAATTGTGTTTGCTCAAAGAGCATATTTATCCATCTGTAAGAACTAGAGGCATTGTGGGTAATGCTTTGTAAGCCATGCTAATAACACAAGTGGGGTCTAAGACCCTTTGCATGGGGTCTACAGAGAAGTTAGCGCACATCATAATGTGGGCATCCTGACAAAATCAGGGCCGCCTTACTGCTATCCCTGGACTGGATTTACAGTCTTTTATCAAATCTAGGCAGCACTATCCTGCAGCAATAAGATGGGAAATTTCAAAGTTTTCGGTTAAATTCTTGTGAGTCATATTCCAAACTGAGATACAGTGCGGCCTAGATTGCATTTATTTATTGATTTCTCCAATGATGACATAAATTTATTGGCAAGTTGGTGACACAGAGATTTGCTAAATTTCAATTTCAGATTTGAGCCACCTATCACACCCGATGTGACCGTCTTCCAACAGACCATCGGAGACTGCTTTGGCATCGCCATAGTGGGCTTTGCAGTAGCCTTTTCTGTTGCCAGCGTCTATTCCCTCAAATACGATTATCCTCTTAATGGCAATCAGGTAGGTGCGCAGCCTACGCTGTGTCTCATTAGGCGACTTCCAACAAGTTTGTGCACATAATATTCTTCTAAAAGAGAACACTTGTAAAAAACGTTTCCGCCTTGTTCTCCCATCAGGAGTTAATTGCCTTTGGAGTGAGTAACATATTCACTGGAGCATTCAAAGGATTTGCAGGGAGCACCGCCCTCTCCAGATCCGGGGTTCAGGAGAGCACAGGCGGCAAGACCCAGGTATTTCAAAGTTTTGCTGCCATCCTAGTGTTAATAACTGGGCACCCGAGCCAAGGGGAAAGGGCAGATTGTGAAGAGAACTCTTTCGTCTTCACAGATCGCTGGGCTTCTCTCTGCTATCATCGTGCTGATTGTCATTGTGGCCATCGGATTTCTGCTGGCGCCACTACAAAAGGTAACCTTCTTCTCGCTTTGGGTAACATCTCTCTCACTGGGGTGATAAATCTAAGGACCTTAGCTCTTTAATTCTGAAAGCACAATCTGAACTAGGAGAAACGAGGCAACAACAAACTTTCAAGTACTCTCCTTAGCCAAACTCTAGGGGTCAAAAACATTTCCTGGGCTCTGGCAGCACTTTATGAATGCTAGGAATGTCAATGCCCAAATTAGTTTATCTACTGTGCTCTGTAAGTGCGTAGTTCAAAAGATAATTAATGTTTAAGCAGGAAAGTGCCCTGGCACCACAGCTCCAACACAGGTGGATGAGTAAAGGCCCTCTATCTAGTGCAGAGAATGGTGCTACCAGCCACACAACCTGCTCTCTTGAACACACCCTGCAGCTCCTGGAGGTTTGGTTGGACTCCAAAACCAACACTGTCAGCTTGCAGGATGGGAGCAGACAGCCAGACAAGCCAGCATGGCCTCGCCTCTTTCCCCTTTCGCCGTCTGTTTCTGTAAGGGCTTAGCTTAATGTTTGTAAATTGCTGCAGCAGCCAGATTTACAAAACATAGGATCTCTAGGGAAGCAGATGATGGTAAATACAAATACACTGTGGTTTCATTTGAATCCAAGGTGGTGCAAAAAGCACATGGGTCGGGAGCCCTGTAGACCTGTTTCTCCTCCTGGCTCTGCCGCTGATTATTTACCTGCTTCTGAGCCAATTTATTCAACTTCTCTGAACTTCAAATTCTCCAGTTGTATAAGAGAAAGAGAAATAGTACCCAGCAGGCAGAGTAGCCAGGAAGACTAAATGAGCTAAGGTACACGAAGTACTTAACACAGGTTGCTAATATTATTAACTTAACCATTAGTATTATTATGGTTATTATATAAACAATCAACTACACTTCTGACCACAAGTGACATGGAGATATGATATGGACTGCCAGTGTCCACTGGTTGTTATCCAGGCCTTTTTTCCATGTCGGTTGGTAGCTGAAGTGTGAATTAGTTCCAGGTTTCTAGACTTTTGGTGTGGTCATCTCAAAGAGCCTCCGTGGGCAAATGTGTCTTTCAGCAATGCAGAGTATGTTTGTCAAAACTTTGTGTCATTACACTCCTGACTCCAAAATGATGGCATGAAAGCAGCCAAGGAATCCCACTAACGAATTATAAAAATGTGTATCTCAGTAACAATAAATGCGCAGATACTCCTACACCGAGGACAGCCCAATCATGTTTCCTGCAGGTGTAAACATGGGCTCTATTCAGCCCAAATCAGTTTGGAGGCACTGAAGAAACCAATGCCATTTAAATGCCTCTCTCTCTCCTGAATAAATCCCACTCAGAGACTTTGTCCAGGACATTAACCGGAGCCCGTAAAGAGCCCCTGGGACAGTTCTCTTTGGATCGCTGAGTCAAGAGTGTCACCTGTTTCACCTGAATAGCAATTTTGCTTCCTTTCATCACCTGAAGACAAAATAGCCCATAAAAACTGCTAATGAGGAATATTTAGCATGTGCTTTCTAAGCCTCAGCAGAGTTGCAAGCATTTAGTTCCTATTTAGTGCTTTCCACCAGTTGCAACATGGATGCCACATTTCTGGTAAAAAGATTGTTTCTTTTCTATGGTTTTTCATTGTACAAGATTTTGGAGCATAAAATTTACTTTTAAGAGTACTTTCTCATATACTATGTCATTGTAAATTGTTTAGCATTGTCCCATGGGATATTGGCCTGCTGAGAAAAAATGCTTGATGGGGAAAAAAAAGTCTCAGACAGGTGGCACCTGACATATTTTGTTGCTACACTAAAGTCTCGCGGAACGAGGTGACCTATTGTACAGAGTCCTATAAAACTTTACCTGCTACCCTGTGGTTACAGCTTTCATAGCTCTCGTCCCATAACAAAACCAGTACACTGACATTAATTGGCACAGTACTATAAACTTTTATTCAGTTTTCTCACTTTCTAACTGGCATTCATTTGTATACAGTTTCCTTTTTAAAGTTATTTTAGGACCATATTTTATAGGCCTACACGATGAACTCTAGTCTCACGATGAATCAATTAACCAGTTAAGTATTAACATATAAAAGTAACTTGTGGAAATTAAAAATACTGGCAGTTAAACAGTCTTTAAGAGAACGCATGAAAAGAAAAGCTGTGTGAAGTTTCTTGGTGTAGAAGTAGCCAGCATACGAATTCCAGGCTCCACTCCTTAGGGAAGGACTTGCAGAGAGCACAAGCATTCCTACCATTGTGTTGAAATCTAAACAACATGAGCCATATTTAGCTATTCAGCAAGTTTCACCTTAAGAATCACAACGTGAAACAATGGCCTTCTGGCCTGTGAAACCAGAGCCTGAAGGGATGTGTGACAAGGCTGAGTTTATAGTCCAGGGCCCTGGCAATGAATGTGCTACTCGGTGAGGCCAGTCCTGGGGCTCCTGAAAAGGCCATGTTGTGGGTTCTTAGTTCATGAGTTACGCCTCAACTGTAACAAAGGCACATGTTAGACTAGCTTTGCATGGGAAGCCTGGATTAGGATCTTTCCTTCTGTGTCCCAAGGCACAGGCTAAGTACAACAGATCATCTTTGGCACAATTACAAAGAGTAGTTCAGCCGTTGTCACTGTGGCGGGGACAGCGCATGCAGGGGAACGGGTCAGAGTCCCAGTCCTTGTGAGCTTTACCCAGCACTTTCTACCAGCAAAAGGGTGTATCCTTTGATATGCTTTGAGGCCTACTAAACGACCCACTTATCTGCAGCCTTCACCTTTGCTTCTATATGGTTTATTTGACTAACTTAAAGTACATTCTGTGTTTATGTCTTTTCACAGTCTGTGCTGGCAGCTTTAGCACTTGGGAACTTAAAGGGAATGCTGATGCAGTTTGCTGAAATAGGCAGATTATGGAAAAAGGATAAATATGATTGTGTAAGTAGATGCAATAATGCTGGGAAAAAACATTCACCCGAACGGCAGTTTAATACTGGTATAAAAAATACATATTTGTATTATAAACTGTATGAAACTGTATTTCTACAGTGTTCAAAATAATCTTAATTTGTTTTATTTGCCATTTTAAATTACACACTTCATGATCATTTTTTGGCATTTTAATTTGAAAGGATCCAAGCCAAAAATACTCCACAAACTTTCGTAGATCTCTTGTAAAAGTTTTTACAGTCATCCAAAAATGCCACAGAAACTCTGGACATTAGGTTACACATTGCTTCTGTTCTTTGTTACATACTGTGTGATTTGCCAGAGAACCTGTGAAGAATTTGAATTCTGCACATTTTTCTGGAAATACTCTTTCTTTTTGAAAAGGCTCTTCATTGCTGTCAACATGCCTTACTCTTGAGAATTTAATAATTTAATCAGAGCCAAAGTCTATAATGTAAATGTGATTTACAACATGGTCTATGGTGCTTAGAGAGTATAGTTATAATCTACGCTTGGTTTACTTTTGTTCCTGATAAACTATTGAAGCAGGGAGCTTAACACCTTTTTGGCATTGTTAAAGGCCTTGCAGAGTTAGTAGGCATTAATTAAATCAACAGAGCAAAGTGAGATTAGAATAGCCTCTACTAGTTAATAATCTAATATTAATGAATAGACTGGTTCTGCAATTTTTGCCCCAACAGATTGATTCAATCTAGTTTCATTAACTGATTCAGGGATAGGACTAGGAGTAAAGTCAGTCTCTTTGGATTATGTTTCTGTGGTCAAGAACCTAGCCTGGGGCAATGGCTTCTTGAGACAGGTGTCCTCCTGGGTACTTTGATCCTTGGCCCAAGATAACAACTTCCCAACTTAGAAGTTCACACCTTCTCAGAGCTCTGGACTTAATGTACATTGTACCTTACTCAGGGTACATTACCGCACGTGTGTTGCTTTCTTTCACAGTTAATCTGGGTCATGACCTTCATCTTTGCCATTGTCCTGGGACTTGGGTTAGGCCTGGCAGCAAGTGTGGCATTTCAGCTCTTAACCATCGTATTCCGGACCCAATTGTGAGTGCTCATGGTGCCCTGCAGCCTGACTTGCCCCATCAGAAGAGTACAAAGTGATTTACTTGCTAGGCATGCATACCTGTCAGCACTGGTCAGTGTGCTCTTCCGCAAGGGCCCACCTCAAGGTCCAGCTTGGGAATCTCACCCATGGACCAGCCTACCAAGAGGTCTACTTCCTGTTTGGATACCAATTCCATGAATTCCTAGAAATCCATTTGCATACCCATCCACCAGAAGTAATTCTGCTCTGAACAGGTTTTATGGCCTTGGCCCCAGACTTGTTAAACACAAGACTGTGCTACCAGGAAGACCGTGAGATTCTCCAGGGCTAGGGAAGGACTCTCCCTCCTCAGAGATGGCTGAACTGCACTCCCATTTAAAGGCATAAATGGGGATTAGAGAACTTCTCAAAGGCCCCTCTAGGTCCTAAAGTTCCACAAAAGGTAGAAATTCTTAACTGTCATTCAGTTCAATGCTGGAATGTCTTCCTCATTTTTAAGTCTTGGCTGAATGATATTACCACCATGTGGCTACTCGAGGCTGGATTGCATGGTGTGATCACAAGGAGAAATGTTTCCTTGGGTGCTTACATGTTCTAGAACAGAGGTTGTTCACTTAAAGTTATTCCTTGGCTGATGGGCTATACTGTGCTGAGACACACTGGTGTTGCTCTTACAGCTTTCATTCAGTCAGACTTTTAGTACATTCCTTACTGGGGACCTATTAAACATGGAGACACTGAACGGTCACCTGGGGAAGTCCTCTGACTTCTCCCTATTGTCAGTCCTCACCCACACAACTGGGTACTCCTTTACCTCACTGAATAACTGCAATTCAAGTGGCAAAAGCTCATAGAAGTGCTTTGTAAACTGCAAGGAGCTAGCCTGGATGTGGTTTAGGACTATGTGAGCACCCAAAGCTAAGTATAATACAGTGCTTGCTTCCAGGGTCTGAATGGCATGATGATGTCCCACACCTTAGCGAAATGGGCTTGTGTTGACTAGCTAGGGGGAAAAAGTCAGTGTTAGCCTTAGTGGCCTAACAAATATGCCTGATTTACTTGACTTTTTTTGTTTTTTTTCTCAGTCCCAAATGCAGCACACTGGCCAATGTTGGAAGAAGCAATATCTACAAGAATGTAAAAGATTACTCTGAGGTAAGGGGGATTCGTTTTTGTCTTTACTTGCTGAGTGATATGAATATGAATCTAATGGGCACCACTAATGCCACTTCTCTGCCTTACAGATGTATGAGCCAGAAGGAGTGAAAATTTTCAGATGTCCATCTCCGATCTACTTTGCAAACATTGGTTTCTTTAAACAGAAACTTACTGATGTTGTAAGATTTGGGGCCATCCGACTTTCTTTTCTAATTCTACTAATCATCAGGGAATCTGTGCTTGTTCTTTAGCAAGAAGGTGGTTGGCTTCCTGTCTGGGCTGTGTCAGTGTTTTGTTTTGTTCTGTTTTGACCCACATTCCAGAGCAGGTGAAACTACCTTGTAAGGGATCCACTATGGTTTGGGAAATAAGCCCCTTTGGATGAGGCCAAATAGATGACATTTTATCAAATGCTGCTCTCAAGTAAAAGAGATTTATCCTAAATTCTTAAGCTGCTGATTTTTAACATTCTATAGATTTGCTTTGGGCATCAGCTTCAAAAACAATAAGGAAACATTTAATATTTCACTGCATTATTGAAGATATTCAGGATAGTAGCTGTAAAGGAATTTAACTTTCACGATAAGTACTGAGAGTGCTGGTAAAAATGACAAGGAAACAGTCTTTAAAGTTAAGACACAAAAGTTCAGTATTCTTGAAACACGCCCTCTGGCCTGCTTTGTACCTTGCACAGGGCTGCCATACGCCCTAACAATTAATTTGGTCCATAAACCGTAAGTCTGACATAACATTGCTGATGTTTTTAAACCGAGTTTTCAGTTTCATCACAAATATTTCTATGAAGTGTCCTTAACCCTCAGCCCATCCCAGCTAGTTACCAGAATCATGCTGTGTTCAGCATATTCAGTGTTCAGCAAATCACAGCATATTCGCTGTTCTCCTAACACAGCAATGGGTTTTTCAGATTGGCTTTAGTCCACTTCGAGTTTTACGCAAGCGGAACAAAGCTTTGAAGAAACTCCGAAAACTGCACAGTAAAGGCCTGCTACAAGTGACACCGGTGAGGATACCCATCACTTTTCTGCGCATTATAGCTTAAAAGCTTAGTAAACTATATGGTGTTAGTTGCATTCCTATAAATGAAATATGAGATAAAGGTGTTTAAAATGTTATTTTTTTAAAAGGACCTCTTTGAAGGTCTCCCTGAAAGTTTTATTGTACTGGCTTGGTACAACTATGAAACACAAGTATCTACAATTCCAGGGCTTGGCCAGCTGTGCTCACAAGCGCCTTGGTTATCCTGGACACACAGTTGTCCACAGTGGAAATGGTCACACCTGTTATTGTCTCCTGCAGAAAGGGTATATATGCACCACTGACAGCTTCAAAGATTCTGATGAAGAGTTGGACAACAACCAGATAGAAGAACTGGATCAGCCGATCAACACAACAGATCTGCCCTTCCAGATAGACTGGAACGCTGACCTTCCTTTCAACATTGTGGTTCCCAAAATCAGCCTCCACAGCCTCATTCTTGATTTTTCAGCAGTGTCTTTTCTTGATGTTTCTTCAATGAGAGGTCTCAAAACGGTAACTCGGTTTTTCTTAATGAAAATAACCAATCATTAATTAACAATAAAAACTGTACTTACCCATTAGGTGACATGCATGTAATTAGAAGTAAACTTTTTTGTATATTTTAATCTTACAATATCCTATCAAAGGGGTGGACAGCACAAAGTGTCCAACAAACTCTTTTAAAGTGAATTTTCTGCAAGACCACACACTATTTTGAAGGCAACCAAATTTACAAGCCAAACTTGCTAATGGGCAACTAGGCTCACATTCCTAGCCAATCTGAGCATCAACTCTGGTGCTTTCAATTGTGAAAACTGTATTTAAACTCCCTACATCCTGATGAATTTGGCTACTTAAACATATATCTAAGAAAACACATATGAAACAATTAATGTCCATGTCACTTACAAACAGGACTAAACAGTTAAATAGTGGTCTGTTCTTTTTCTAAAATAAATGATTTCCTGATATAAACAAAATTTAGGAAGTTCTACATTTCCCTTTGTTTTTCTTAGGTTTTTGTATCTACTTAAGGAACCTGACCTAAGATAAGATCTATTAAACATGGATAAGCTGTATACAAAATTAGAAAACACACTCAATTTAGTTTTCTTCTAATTTTGCTTTTTTAAAAAAAATTATATACCTCTCAAGATTTCTTGATTTTTTTCCTTTTCTTTCTTACTCCCCTCTTTATGAGAAAAAAATACACATACTTTTCTTTAAAAAAAAAAAAGCTCTAGTGCATTTTTTAAGTTTTTTACTTAGTCCCTTGCAGAGATTTTAAAAGAGTTTAGATGATGGTGATGATACGGTATACACAATTATGCAGCCTGACCAGCAGGGAGCACTACAGTTCTTCCCGTGTGTAATCTTACCCATGTCACTGCTGGTGTTTTAAATGTAAAGACCAGGGACCTGGATAGAGTAGCCAGATACAGCCAGTCACTGTGGACTGGAATAATGGGTGACACGTGGGCCAGAGTGTTTGGCTTTGCTTTGGTTTTTATTTTCCTTTTATGTAGATAGAAAACTCTAGGCCCCGTCTTCCTATAGAAGACACTGTGTTAAAATTAAGTCAGAACTGATCTTGTGAGCCTGAAGCAGAACATTTTCTTATAATAGTTGTCTCAAGAAGGATGCTTTTCAGCTGCTTACTGAGACAGGCTCTCTGCCCTTTGGGCTTATTTCCTTCTGTCAGGGGGTCTTGTTTTTAACATTAGCATCTCCTTCTATTATTACGTCTTTTCAAAATGTAAAAGGTTCTAAAAGTAATATATCACTCATAAAGTATAATTATGATAGTTTTCTTTACAATTCTGACAAATGAAGCTGTTTCCTAAATAGGTGTATTTTTTTTGACAGCTCTTACAAGAATTTGCAAGGATAAATGTAGATGTGTATATTGTTGGAACTGATGGTAAGTACTTTTATTTTTATTTTATGTTCAGTCTGTCACGTGAGCGCACAGTCAGTCCCTAACGTAAACAGGCTGTCTGGCAAACAAGAATCTTATAGGATCACCAGGAAAGAAGCTGAGTTTGTAGTTGAGTTAGTAACAATTCCTTTGGAAACAGCATCTTTGTGCTTTAGTTGTGTTGATATAGAAGTAAATGAGTTTTATGGTTTGAATTCTAATTTAATAAGCAGCATGAATAAATATGTTAACTGTTTTTCATTCTGAACTTACTGAAAAAGTAGTCTCTCCCTGTCCTCCCTTGCATTCCTCAGCTCTTGGCTTTCACTTCACCTTGCCAGCGTGGCCACCACGTTGGACATTATCAGGGACGCCCAGTGTGTCAGGATTAATCACCTACCTCTCCGCCTCTGCCCATTTGAGCCTACTTGAGTATTTGGCTCTCGCACATTTTTCTTTCTTTCTTTCTTTCTTTCTTTCTTTCTTTCTTTCTTTCTTTCTTTCTCTTTTGCAGTACTAGAGATTGAACCCAGGGCCTTTGCACTGAACCACATCCTCATCTCCTTTAAAAAATTAAATCAGTTTTTACAATTTTGAGATAAGGTCTCATAAATTACTCAATTACCTGGGTTGGGGTCAAACTTGCCCTTCTCCTGTCCCAGGCTCCCCGAGCCTAAGATGACAGGCGTGCACCACCCAACCTGGCTTCAGCCTTTGTCTCTGAGCCTGTCTCCCTCCCTGACTTGCGTACGCCCATCTCTTTGATTCATCTGACTTCTGACTCTGTTTCTGGCACCGGCTCCCCTTCTCACCCTTAGCAGGCAGTATTCCCTTGGCTTCACCCCTTAATTCTACGTTCTAGAGTCTCTTCCCCTCAGTGTTTCCGACCCTTGTCCTTTCTCACCTGGGTCCTTGGAAGGCCATTCTGAGCACAGTGTCCTTGTCTGTCCCTAGAATGACCTCACATCTCACTTTTCTTTACTTTTTTCTTTTTTTTCAATTTTTCTCTTTGGTACCAAGAATCAAACTCAGGACCTTGAACTTGCCAGGTAGGCACTCATGCCACTGAGCTACATCCCAGCCCCTACATCCACTTTTCTAACTAGAACATTTTTTTTCAAGAATTTTTTTCTGACAAGAACCATGAAAACCTCCCTCTTTCCCCAGGCAGAGCACTGGGTCTTCAAGACTATTTGCATTTGCAAAATACATGCCTATAGCATTACTTTGTAGTAGGGGCCTGGGAATTACCTCAGTGGCATAAGCACCTGCTGGCAAGCATGAGGTCCTGGAGTTTGATCACTGGTACAAAAAAAAAAAAAAAAAAAAAAAGCATTATTCTGCAATTGAGTCTATGTGCCTGCTAGACTGTCATCTCTTCCAGGACAGGGATTAGTCTTGTTTACACTCTCCCTGTCTCTTGCTCAGGCCCTAAGACATGACAGACAAGTAAAGACTTCTTAGCATTATTGTAGGGCACTGTTCTGGGTGCGGCTGCAACAGTAAATGAGGAGGAACCTGCCCTCAGGAAGCTCACAGTCACTCAAGAAGTCTGCCGTTAATAAGCAAATAAAATCGCATTTCAAACAGTGCAGTGATGAACAGAGAGGTTAAAAGACAGAGCAGTGGGGTAGTGTGACTTAGGCGGGGACCAGGGTTGTGCAGTAGCGGGATGTGTGAGTGGGGATGAATGAAGTGTGGGTGTCAACTTGGACAGTGTCTAAAGGAAGAGCATTTTAGAGAGAGTTGGGCGTTGGTACATGGGTCTGTCCATGAGCAGGAGTCAGAATCTCTAATCTCTCCTCTACTGGCTCCCATCCCTAAAATCTAAAGATGTGCTAGAGTTTCGAGGGTTTCTCACAATTTAAAATATTCCATTGATCTCACTAACTCATTATTTACCAGTTTTATTCCCTCCCCACTCACCATCCCGATGGGTCTTTTTTTTTTTTTTTTTTTTTGAGGCAAGGTCCCACTGTGTATTCCAGACTGACCTTGAACTCACAGTGCTCCTCCTGCCTCAGCTTCCCAAGTGCTGAGACTACCAGCACGCGCCACCACGCCCAGCCACCCCCAGACCTTTTTGAAAGTGCCCATTTCCTGCCGCCTCTGCTACCTGGCATGCCTCTCCGGCAAAGTGACAACACCACCTTCCCTCCTCTCCCTTTTCTCTTCCTACCTGTTGAAAGCTTGCTTGTAAGCAGCCCCAGTCACCTCCATGCTGTTATTCGTTCTCTTCCTTCACCCTTCTCCAAATCCTGGGTCCTATAAAATGCTACTCACTCAGTCAAGCCTTCCCAGATGCCCACCAGGAGGAGATTCACCTTTAATTTGCCTTTTGGCCTTTTTTATTACTCAGCTAGAACTTGGATATAGCCCACATGAGGTCGCATTTGGTCGAGGGATATGTGCAAACGAGCGCTGGCCAGTGCCCACAGGAAGATGTGGTCGATACAATCCAGCGGCTTTGGGGAAATGGGCTAGAGTGAAGTAACTGATAAAATGCCAGGTCTGTCGTCAAAGCCTACAGCATAGCAATGATCTCAAAGCATGTGCTCAATCTGGGAAGAATCCAGTTTTAAGCATAAGTCATGTTTTACGGTTCAGTCATGAAGTAGGGAGATCGGCTCCTGTGTAAATAAAAACTAGTTTGTTTTTAAGAAATACTTAAGATTTTCTCATTTGAACCTTTTCCTTTTCACATTAGTTACATATGTATGTTTATTAGAGAGGTCTCTTCATTCCAGGAGATACTGCACCAGTGATGCATAGGTTTGTTCCATCATAACCCACAGATACTTTGCCACAAATTAATGAAATGCGTATTTGCAAGTGTGATTTCAAATTAGCATCTTCAAAGACGTCTGTGACCAAACAGTTACTTCTTCCTAAGTATTGTGGCTCCTTTTTTCTCTTTAGATGACTTCATAGAGAAGCTTACTCGGTGTCAGTTTTTTGATGATGAAGTCAAAGACTCAATGTTTTTCTTAACAATCCATGATGCTGTTTTGCATGTTTTGATGAAGAAAGATTACAGTACTTCGAAGTTCAATTCCAACCAGGTACCACCTCTTTCGTGACATTCACATTTGTAATCATTCGCTTTTCTTCAATTTTCCTTTGAATTTCAACATTTTAGAAAATTAGTTCCTAATCCTTATGTTTTTATTCTCTTTTTTCAGCAAAAAGAAACAAAATTTGACTTTACCATAAATACAAATGGAGGGTTACGTAATCGAGAATGTCAGGTAAGATTCCTCAGCAGGCTTATCTTCATCCAGACATCACAGTTAAAAACAAATTTGAAAGCAGTGAGGCTTCTTCCAACATGTTACAGAGAGCACAGTGCTTGTTTGAGCCTCTGTGCCTCATTCCTAGAAAACTGAAACGGTGCTATCCAATCTCTTAAGGAATTGAGGAAAACAAGCATACCAGTGAAAGAAAAACTTCCATTTACATGTGAATTAATATAGCTGAGACTAATACACACCTCCCTCTGCCCAGGTGCATAGGAAATCCCTAGTACAGTGCCAGCTGGGCATAACATTAGATTCCTTTCCCTCCTCACTAGACTCTACCAACAGTTAATCATTTAACTGGACAGTTCCACTTCATTCTAGAACACTCATTTCTAGAACATTCAGTCTTTAAGATAATGTCTCTCATTTGGGAAAAGCAGAATCTCAAATTAAAATGGGCTTCTAGCCGGGCGTGGTGGCGCGCGCCTGTAGTCCCAGCTACTCGGGAGGCTGAGGTGGGAGGATCGCTTGAGTCCAGGAGTTCTGGGCTGCAGTGCGCTATGCCGATCGGGTGTCCGCACTAAGTTCGGCATCAATATGGTGACCTCCCGGGAGCGGGGGACCACCAGGTTGCCTAAGGAGGGGTGAACCGGCCCAGGTCGGAAACGGAGCAGGTCAAAACTCCCGTGCTGATCAGTAGTGGGATCGCGCCTGTGAATAGCCACTGCACTCCAGCCTGGGCAATATAGTGAGACCCTGTCTCTAAAAAAAAAAAAAAAAAAAAAAAAAAATGGGCTTCTGTTGTAGGGCCAGAGGCCCAGAAAGCTCAGTTAATTTGCCTGAGAACACATGTCAAGTGATAGTAACAGAATTTGAACTAAGATCTGATGACAAGACCCGTGTTCTGTTCACCACCATCTACCACCTCTAGCTCTCCATCAAAGATGAATACATCAAGGGTCTTGAGAATCTACTGACTGTCTTCAAGTACTGAAGGTGGTTAGTGGTATTTTCTTATTTAAAGAAAGGTCGAAGAACAGCAAAAGGAATGTAGCTTAGAAACAATGAAAAGGCCAGGCATGGTAACACGTTGCTATCACACACTGGCTTTTACATTAAGTTAAATTAGGTCTTTGAAATGCCCAATAAACATGATAACCTTTGGATCTGTGCTAGGTAGCAATGGAAAATGTCTTATTAAAATTCAAAACAAAGGCTGGGTGTGGCGGTGCATGCCTGCTATCCCAGCCCTTGGGAGGCTGAGGCAGGAGGATTGTTATGAGTTCAAGACTAGTTTGGGCTACAAAGTGAGTTCGCCAGTCTCGGCTGCATAGTGAGACCCTGTCTCAAAAAGACCAAAAAAAAATAAATACATTTTTTTTTAAATTCAAGACAAAAGATTTGTTGAAGACTGTGGTAGTCTGTCTCCTAGGATATGATTATTGAAAGAGAAATAATAAATCTTTTTAAACAAGAAATTTCCATCTTCTTCCAGGTACCATATGAAACAAAATTCTAATCAAAATATAATTCAGAGGGATCCTCATCTGTCACATGAAGAACAACTTTATACCCGGAAAGTTATTGATAAATTCATACATTGTATGAAGAATATTTTTATTTGACAGAATTATGTTTCAAACTTTGGAACGAGATTGTTCTAACATGGTATATTTTTCACATATCTAGTATGAAATTATGTAAATATTTTTAATTTTAAGAAGAAAATTATGTGTATATGTATTTTTGTAGCACTTACAGATTCCTTTCCAAGTCACTACGTACATGCTTTGTAGTATATTTACTCCACAGCTTTGAATCTCATAATTTATACGGGTCATGCTGAAATATCTCCATTTTTAAAAATTCAGTTGTACAGCAGATGTGTCTTCTCTTATTAAATTGGTTGTTAACTTTATGAAGAATGTGCTGTGGGTCCCTTTTACAGTGGTCTGACTGGCAGATTGCTCCATGAGAATCTGAAAGTTCCTGCAGTAAGACTTCTTCATTCCGTCTATGAATCACTCCAGCTTTTTCAAGCATCTCATCATCCATTCAGACTTAGACACAGTCCTTTTAATGCCATATCTATAACCACAACTACTTTTTGAAGCAAATCCCTATTTTCTTCCTTTCGATATGAAGCTAATAGGAGCTATAAAATAACTGAGAGGTGAAAATTAAGAGGGTAACTTATCCTGGTCTCAACAGGATGAAAGAAAACAGACGGCAGGGAAAGGAAGGACTCTTTTGTCGTTGGTGGGGGATTATACTCATAAGAATAAAGGCTCTAGAGCTCCACTTTGCTGTAGAATGAGATTCATCCTCTTTTTCACTATCATTATGCTTGGTTCAGATTAAATTTATTCATGTAACAGTTAAACATCATCACCACCAGAAGGAAGATTCAGCACTTTCTATTAAACATCAAATGACTTTGTCACTGAGAAATCTGTGCCAGTTTTAGACTCACTCTATTTATTGGCTGACATAGTGATATAGCTCAGCAGCACAGCAAGCGTGCTGCCTGACAAGTATGAGGTCCTGAGTTTGATTCCTGATACAAAAAATATGCTCTTTCATCTTTTGTGAATTATCTTTGCTGACAAGATTTGTCTACTGGACTAAGCCCAAATACAGAATGGTATAATAAAGGTTATTTACATAGCAGATCTTAATTAAAACTACAGTATCAGCACACTTTACACAGTGTTTCAACTTTTTGAATTGTGGATGTTTGTTGTCTTAAAATCCCTGTGGTTTTTAAGGGGTAAAATAAATACACAAGTAAACATTTATGCATGATGCCCAATAAATTTGAGGGTAAGAGCTTTTCCTTCATAGAGGGCATAGAATAGAAATTGAAAATAGGAGCCTTTAGTGATTATTTGGTTTAGGAGTGGGGTAGAAGCTTCATATAAGAGTCTTGCTATGTCTCCACCTTCCCAGGCAAAGATGCCGCATGGATATCACAGGGAGGAGACACAAACACAGGCACTTCAGTTCTTTCTTAACATCTTAGAGATAAACTTATATTCTCAGCCTTAAGTGTTTCTTTTCTCCAAGGTTCTAAGGTGGCTATGCTTTGAGTAATATGGGCCTCAGAGCAAATTTTGAAAATTAAGAATTCTGATCTCTGATTTAGAAAGAAGTTAAAGACCATGACAGAGCAAAGGAAAAGAGTGAAACTTACAGACAGCATAACCTGAGAAAAGACAAATACATTAGTGAAGATTTTGAGGTTATTACATATTGAATAGTTTAAATTAAAAATAATTTTATAGTAATTAAGCTTTTAGGGCTGGGAATTTAGCTAGGTGGCATAAGTGCCTCCCTGGCAAGCATGAAGTCATGAGTTTGATCCCTAGTACCAATAATAGTAATAATAATTAAGCTTTTTGGGGGCCAGAGATTTAGTTCAATGACTCAAGCACTTGCCTGGTGAGTGCACAGACATGAGTTCAATCCCTGATACCAAAAAAAAAAACTTTGGAAAAAATAAGCTTTTGGGGGGAGGTGGCACTAGGATTCAAACTCAGGACCTGTGCTTGCCAGGCAGGCGCTATGCTGTTGAGCTAAATCCCTGGCCCCAAAATAAGCTTTTGGTATGCACCCTAGGTTAGATCTCAAATGTCCTTAAGTCCGGTGCATCTGTCAGATGCCTGGATTGTGGGGGTGCTATACTCATCAGTGGGTGAGTTCATAGCTGAATGCACTGTTAGGACGTGTACCCTGTCCCCAGCTCCTCCCTTCTCTCTCTGCTTCCTAGCTGCACAGTTGAGCACCTTTCCTCAGTCATGCTCTTTTGCTATGCTGTTTTTGCCTTGCAGACAGCCAACCTTGTACTGAAACTGTGAGCCTAAATAAACCTCTCTTCCTGTAAGTTATGAGTGTCAAATATTTTGTGCCAGTATCAAGAAAGTGACTAATACAATGTTACATTTTTGCCTAACATAGTAACCTACCACAGAAAATATATACATAAAATGTTTAAAATGCAAGCCTGACTCAATACTGCATGAACAGGAATAGAGAAGTGTGATAATTCATTCACTGTTTGGCATCTTCAGCAGCATTTCACCATGTAGACACTCATCTACTGACCTTGTACTCATTTAATTCTCAAAATAGCCCTCATAATGCTGCAGTGCTATGGTTACCTCTACTTTTTAGGAAAGCAAAGTAAAACTGGCTCAAAAAGCATCAATAATTAGTCTATGTTACATAGTTGCAGAAATCTGTGTAGAAAATCTGACTCCAGAGGCAAGGCTTCCAATTGTTAGAAAGCATTACTTCTCCAAAGAAGTTAAAACCTGTGTAAAAATTGACCCATTAAAAGACGCAACTAAACTCATGAAAATATACATATGTACTGTGAATTTCTTCCAAAGTGACTAATACAGAAAATATTATCAGAAAATATTAAATAAAACCAGAAAAGCTATTAGAAAACATATCATTATCTTCAGAATTAAATACTTAATACTTCTCAATATGAATGTGTTTGTATATTTTGGTAACTTTTTGTTTTGTTTTGCACCCTGGTAACATATTTTTAAAGGTCCACCTTTTTCCTTTGAAAAAATATATTAGAAAACTTTTTGAGGAGAATTTAGGGATGATCAGTAAGGACAATTCCTAAATAAGTTAGCACGTAAGCTCCTAGGAGATGGTGAGGGGCAAGTGTCAGGACGATAAAGGGAAAACTACTGGAGGAGAGAATGAGAGAAGGAACTCTCGGAACCAATACAGGAGGGATGGAAAGCTCTAAATAGCACAAAGGCAATTCAGAGAGAGGTGAAAGGCAACTGGCAACTGGAACTCGGGATCCCTCATCGGGGCAGGTAGGGAGCCCAAAATTACAAGCATAAGGTTTGCTGGAGAGCGCAGACAACCCTGATGACACCAGCAGTCCAGCCCCAACCCAGTCCTAACTGCAAGAAAAATTCCATGATTCTTACCAGCTTTCTAGCCACTTGTGGATTTGGTCTGAAAGAGATAAGCACATTTTAAAGATTCATTACTGTACATGTGTTAGGAAGCACTTAGTGCCACAACCCAGGAGGCATCTTGAGAAGGATCCTGTTGTAGGAGCTAAACCTTCCTGTGTATCAGAAAACACAGACGATCACAATCCCAGAGGCCACCAGGCCACCCTGCTGCAGGACTGGGTGGGAGCTGGCCTCATGAGAAAGTTGTGGCTAGAGAAGTGTCTGTCACAATCGCACAGACAGGGTTGAGCAGTGCAAAGCACAGCTGTGGCTGGGAGCAGAGTAGAGGGCTCCATGGTCCTGATCACTGTAAGGAAGAGACCAGTCTCATGTGGCTTCACATGGGGCCGGATCTGAGGGTAACGAGCAGAGCTGTCAATTCGTTTGGTACCACGGCTGCTCCTCCAGTACAGATCTGTTTCTTTCTTGAGACACATCACAGTTTGGACATATGTCATGCTCCCAGGTGCACACACCAAAAAGATCTGAGAGTTCACAGCCCTGCTGTGGTCAACATTCCACTAATCTCCCAGGTGAGAAATGACGGGGAGCGGAGAGGAACACCAGCTGGTTTCCGCTGCAGCCCACTCCCCCTCCGTACCTGGTGGGCTCCTGAGAGTCTCCAAGTCCAAACAGCTCCTCGGGAGCTGCCTCTCATTGCCTTTTTTCTTATGTTTGCTCTTTTTTTAATCCTTTAATTGGATTTTTGTTCTCAATTTTTCCTTTTCAAAAATGTTTTCTTTTCCCTTTTTGACCTTCCTCATTCATGTTTTTACAAAATTTAATCATTTTTAGCTTTTAAGTGTATTCTAACCCTTTTCCATTGCTATTGGTGCTGCAGGTGTTTCTTTATTTCTATGCCTGATTTGTTTTCATGTCATGGTTTTCATTTTTCTGTTCAGTGGGATGGAGCTGAGCACCTCAGGCACATTGGCTGGGTGCTTTCCCACTGAGCCAACCCCAGCCAGTTGAAACTGTATGCATTCTAGTCACAACCTAGGGCTGCCAGAACCCTGGCAGACACTTCAATTTACAGAACAGGGGAGGAAACACCTACAGCTGACACATGGTCCCATGTCATCACAGCTGGGGTGAGCTGAAGCGACTTCCCTAGCAATAGTGGACAGTACATTGTGTACACCACACATGTGAGGGATCCCAGCCCAGGCCAGACCCATACCTTTCAAATCACGCACTGCTGACAGGACTGGAGGAGAAACCACAGAAGTGTACCTCATTTACTACGCTGTCTATTCTATACCTCTCTGAACTATCAAAGGAACTTCACTGTTGTAAACCTACAGAAAACACAGGCCCTTCAAGCCCTGTTTCAAAACACATTTGTCACAGTCAAAAAAACTCACAGGGAAACTAACTTAGAAAATCTACTAAATTCCAAAATCTACTTCAAATTAATTTCAACATTACAAAACAAAAATTAAAAAAACAACCAAATTCCAGGGCACATCCAGAGAATGCTGCTCACTGAGAAGACCTCACACAAATGTTTCTGAAAGAAGTATCTATCCTAACAGATAAATCTCAACATATAAATACAAGAAATATGAAAAGAGCAAGATAACATGACATCTCTAAAACTTCATAATACTCCAGGGATTCATTCCAATCATATCAAAGTGAATGACTAGCTTGCCAAATAATTTTTAAAAATGACTTATAAATTCAAAGAAAATACAAATAAACAGAAGAATAAATTTAAAAAGACAATGAAGGATACAAAAGAACAATTCAATAGAAAGATTCTGAAAAATACAAAAAAGAAATCATGAGAATGAAAAGTTCAGTAAGTTAAAAAAAAACTCGGTTGAAAGTCTCACCAATAAACTGGGTCAAGCAGAAAAAAAGAATATTCAGAGCTTGAAGATGATGTTGATGAATTATCACATTTGGATAGTAAGGAAAAAATCAGAATAAATAGAATACAAAATCTAAAGGACACCAGTAAAGAGATGAAATGTATATAATCAGAATAAACAAAGGAGCTGAATATATATAATCAGAATAAACGAGGGAGGCTAACGGTACAGAAAATTTATTCAGTTCAATGCTTAAAAATTTCCAAATCTTAGGAAAGAAATGGACATTCAAATATAGGAGACATTTAGAATCCCGAATAGGCATGACCAGAAAAAAAACTCCCAACATATTATAATTAAACTTCCAAAAATACATGCCAAAGAAAGAATTTTGCAAACAAGCACAAACTTATAAAAGCAAACCCAATGGAATACTAGCAGATTTCTCAGCAGAAACTCTGAAGGCCAGGAGGGCATGTAAAAAATATATTTCAACCTCTGAAAGAAAATAATTGCCAACCTAGATTACTAGGAGCCAGTAAAATTATTCTTCAGAATCAAAGGAAAAATGAAGCATAAGCTAAAGGAGTTCATGAAACACATTACAGAACACACTTGTAAGAATCTTCCACACAGAAGAGTGGATAAGTAAGAATTAGGGAAGAATCAAACATGATACAGTAAACCATCAAACCGTGAATACGGATAAGGAAGAGAGAAGTGATGTAGATTATCTGAAACAGCCAGAGACAGGGGAAAAATGACAAGAACTAAAACATACCTTTCAATAATAAGCATGATTGTAAAAAGTTTTAATTCTCCAATTAAAAGACAGATTTGGCTGATTAGGTTACAAACAAAGCCCAACAGTCTACTGTATGCAAGAAACTCACCTCACTGGCAAAGACATACACAGACTGAAAGTAAAAGAATGAAAAACAATAATCTAAACAAATGAAATCCAAAAGAAAGCAGAGGTAGGGGTAACTCATATTCAATGAAACAGATTTTAGGTAAAAATTCGTCAGAAGAGACAAAGGTTACTACATATGGATAAAATGATCCATGAAAAAGATAGCAATTACAAATGTATATGTACCAAAACACAAAAATGCCATTAAAGAAACACAATTTTCTACTTGCTGGTTTTAATTTTTTTAAAAGTGAATCTAAAGCAGACGTGGTGACACATGTTTGTAATCCCAACACCTAGGAGCCTGAAGCAGGATTGCTGCAAGTTCAAGAGCAGCCCAGGCTATGAACTGAGCTCAAGGCCAGCTTGAACTGTATAGTGAGACCCTGTCTCAAAAAGAGCCCCGCCCAAAAAGAATCCAGTTTTACTGTAGAAAGCTTTACCATAAACATGAAAAATCTTGCATTGTCCCAAATGTATCATCATTAGGTAAAAATTCATCTAGGCAAAATAGTATTTATGCTTCCATTTTATTGTTTTTAAGAGTTAAAACTGCCACCTCAGTAGTCTTAAGAGCAATATAATGAAACATACATACATTTAGACTTACGTCCATCATAGCTTCAAAGGGTTCCCTGAAATAAGGCTGGGATTCACATCTTTTTCCTTAAGAAAAGAAACACTAACAGTAATTTTGTTTTCCTTCTACCCACCCACCCTCATTCAAACAATTAACTGATGAGTTCAAGTCTAACATCAATTAAAAATTTTTGTCTCCTACAAGACATTCATTTGATCTGCCTCCCTGGATAACGTTTATTAAACCTAAATTAAGTCATTTTTAAAAGCCTATAGGAATTCTCTTAACATATGGAATTTTAGCATGATAGTTTTTTTCTTTTTTGTTTTGTCCAAAACACAGGCGAGGTGGTTTCTTACCACATTTGATGTAATGAATTTCAATAAAAGCAGAAGAGCTCTTCACAAATAGCTGAGAAGCTCTAACGTGAATTTGGCTGCTATTTTCTAATTACATGACAAAGAATGGTTTGGATTTTTAATTAGTAATATTTTAATAGATCCTAAACAGGGGCATGAATAGGAATCAAGTTTGCACCAGTCCAAGTACCTACAGTAATATGATAGAAGCACTCACCACCAATACTTCACACTATTTCACTCTCATGCTCCTAATAACAAGAATTTCTCCTTAGAAATAGTGCATTAACCAACTAGTCTCTCAAACTGCTAAGTGTGAAAAATTACTTAAGAAAAAAGTGTATTATTTTTGGCCAGTCAAGAGTGAAAAGGCCATTTATATTAACTGTTCTAAGTTCAGAAAGTTTTGTATCTGATCATCCAAAATGAAAATTTGTTTTGCCTGTACCAGACAGATTAAAATGGTAAATTAGCAAATAGTTCATCCTTTGTTGAAAAAGAAGTATGTTCTAAATTTATATACTACAAACTACCTAATAAATGATGTCTGCATACTACACGTCATGTTTATAATATGCACCATTTTAGGAGGGAAGAAAAGTTCACAGGGGTTTCTTCAGAGGATATATAATAATATCCTAAGAATGTTGATTTATACATATGAGATCCGTATAAACCATAAGTGGTCATCTTAGCTGGACTGTAACAAGCCCCAGTAATGCAAAAGCTGACTCTAAAGGCACCTATAAAGCACTGAAATTCACAATTTAGTCATTACCTTTTTCTCCAATACAAAATTATCTGGTAGTCATCATTGTTGATGCCATGCTAAAACATTACAAATTTAGATCACTTGACCAATAAAAGGAACAAGAAATAATAGTTTTCAAATTTCAAGTTAGAGGAAAAACCCTTATCACACAAGCAATGAAACCTGAGCATATGCTAGTTTTGTGATTACAAGAAAACATTCCTCATTAATACATTATTCAAATTCCTCCAAAGCATTTCAATTTTAGTTTAAAACCCAATAAACAAGAACCCACATAAGCACAGAATTTAAACTACCATGAAATGAGGATTTATATAAAGCCTATCAGCCCTAAATATTTAGCTTAAGACAATGAGCAGAGAAAATGTCATCTATATAACACCAATTGAACAGTTCTATAAAATGTTAGTTAAGATCAGTAAGTGTGGTGCATCGTGTGATTCCAACCATTCAGGAAAAAAAAAGTGACAGCGTTCCCCTCCCCCAAGCTTGGAGCCTGTAGAGTATTACTTTGGCTGTATTCTCCCAAATAATTAGAATGCCTTTTAATATCATCAGCATCTTAGTACTGGAATTCCAATGTATTTTGGTGTCCCTAAGGCTGCCTAAACTCAAGAAGGCATCCAAGTGAAATGTATTATATACTTACTACATCTCAAAATTTCAGTGCCTAAAATGTGAAATACTCTTATCATTTAACAGTCTGCCTTATAGCAAATTCTACTTTAAGGATTTTATTATAACTTTGGGAAATTAGTGGTAAAACATATGATTTTAAAAAACAGTATGTGGCTGCACTTAAGTTTACATAAAAATAGCATTTTTACAACCATATTGAAATTTAATCCTTTTACACAGGTTAACAAAATGTATCACAAGAAAAACTAAACATTGGGTTTACCAAAAGCTGTACTTTCGAAAGTGGAACAATGAAAATTTTTCAATTTTTTTTTTTTACAAATGGTCACTTCTGAGTTAATTTACCGCACTAGGGGAACAAAGTTGTTAAAATATAGCTGTGCTCAACCGAGCCACTTAACTGCACTACAGTATAGTACTTGAAATCAATCCTAAAGTCAAGATTGAAAACCATTTCAAAAGACAAAAGACCCTATGTTTGGTAAGAGGTACTTTTCCTTCCCAAAACAGTCAAAGCTTAATGAAAAGACTGACTCTAAGTTTTTTCCTCCTCATGTCTTCAGTTCAAAACGCTATTATCATTGGTAATAAGGTCTATATCTTGTCTGATCTGGATGATGTGGTCCAGGAATTGGGGTTTGAGAAGGCGGACCCTGCATTCGTGGAGGAGGAGGTGGCCCTCTTGGTGCAGGCCATATACCAGGACTCATTCCCCCTGGTTGTGTAAATGGAGGGCTGAGAGTTCCTTGATCTTCAGTAAACTGGGGTAAAGAGTTAGGATTGTAATGGTGAGGAGGGGGAGCAGTTACAGGCGGACCACCATGTTGAGGTGGGGGAGGTCCTGGAGGAGGGTGATTCATATAAGGTGGCATCTGGGCAATAATATGTCCAGGGGGAGGGGTTATTGGTGGTGGAGCAGAGGTCATTGGTGGAGGTGGAGCTTGGCTGTATACCAAGTGAGGAGTACCTGCAGCCTGGGGAGGATGTGGCATTGGATGACTGATTGGAGGTGGAGGAGGTGGGGGTGGTGCATAATGTTGCTGTGGAGGCATAATATGATGAGGGTGCGAAACCACTGGTTGACCCTGATATTCAGGATGATGGTGAGCAGGTGCTGGGGCAGGAGGTGGTGGTTCTCTAGCACCTGAATTTGAGTCATCCTGAATAGGGACGGTTATTAAATTGCTGTGTTTTCTTGTTGAAATACGAAAGGTTTCCTGACTGACCGAGCGAGGTGGTGGTGGAGCCATGGACAATTCTGTGGGAGGAGCACGAATATCCTCATGTGGCTGATTATAGTGCTCATGTGGCACGTGCTGCAAAGGAGGCGGTGGCATCATGATGTGCTGCTTTGGTGGAATATGGCTCATGTGGTGCTTATCTGGCGGCATTATAAAGCGCTCAGGGATTTCAGCTGGTGGCGGGGCAATAGGAGGATGAACATTTTCAAGCGAAGTGCGGGTAACAGGTTTTCCAGCTCGCATGTGGCGATGGTTGATGTGAGCCTGTAAGTCTCTCTGAGACAAATACGTTCTCTTGCACCCTTGAACAATGCTACACATGAAGAGAGAACCTCGTGTACACTGTTCAATTCGCTGCACAGGATCACTGCAGCTAAATTAGAAGGGGAAAAAATTTGATTTAGTAAAAACAGAATGTAAATGCATGTATTTTGAAAGTATGGCTTTAAATTTTTCTGTAACATCCAGCAAAAAGTTCACAATTAAAAGGCAGTTATTTTATGTGAAGCTGTAATCACGCTCACTTTCTAGTCTTAGCTACTGAACATCAGCACTTCTGTCAACTTCAAAATCAATTGCATTATCAGAGTATGTCTAAAGAGACCTGAATACCTCCCTCAACCTAGAATTCATATAATTTCCCCAAACAACTGTGTGCTTTGTATCCATTGTAAAGAAAAGAAATCCAGGAACAATAAAGCAAAGAATCTGCCACTTACAAACACAGAATTCAAACTTGCAGCATTACTGAACAGTAAGTGGAAGATGCTTGCGAGGACTACACTGAGGAGGATCTTCCTAATCACTGGAGTTCTTAACATAAAAACGTCAGTTCAGCAACCTTAGGACAGTGCTTCCGGGTTTTCAGCCAAATTTACTACTAAAAACTGGTATATTTTCCCAGCTATCAAAATTTAACTCAACATTTCTTAATGACTTGGGGTCAAAATAATAACTACTCTTCATTTGTATTTAATCCATTCTTGCCTCTAAAGTCTTCCTAAGACAGTGGAAAGAGAACTGAATTTGAAATCCAAACACATGGGATCTAATCATACTGGCTCTGTATGTTGGAAGTTATTTAACCACTTTGTTTCCTCGTTTATAGAATGGGGTTAAAAATGTGTACTCTACCTAACCCACAATGTTTTTATAGTTATTTCACCTTACTCAAAAGAGTATTCTTAAGATTAAATGAAACAATGAAAGTAACTAATCACCCGTTAAGCACTACATAGGTATAGATATAAGCTGTTACCACTGAGTATGTGTGTAAGGTCATTTGACACTCTCTGAAACAGTTCTGCACTACTGATTTTAAACTATGCCGACTTTTCCATCCTTGGGATGAGGCTGGCACTCCTTGATGACATAGTATATACTTCCCTTTGGTGGCCATTTGCCACACATCTTATTTTTTGCATCAATTTTGCTATATAAACTAGGAAACATTTCCCAGTTAGTAGTTTACAAGGCACTTCTTTTGGATGATGCCTAATATCAGCAGCATATAGTGTTTCCAATAACTCTGGCTGCCATTTCTTCACTTCCTGATCTGGGTTTGTTGATCAAGGTAGGTTTCTGACCTGAAACAGCTAAGGACCACACAGGTGAGCGGCTTACTGAAGTTCCATTCAGTATCTTGAAAACTAAGTCTCCATTTCAATATTATCATTATAACACTTAGGTAAAAGAAAATCTTTTAAATTGGTTATAAACCCATTATGAAGTACTTTATCACAACTGAAATCTTTTCTGCCAGTGAAGCAACCAAATTTACTAAAGTGAAGGGGCACTGAATTTGAAAATTAGGCATTAGAAAAAACATCCAAAACACAAAGTACTTCTAATTTCATAATTGTAATTCTACACAATAAATAGTCTTTAAACCCACAGTACCAGGTTTTATAATGTTCCTTCAAAAAGCTAGTAAGATACGCTTTTAAAAACATCAGTTGTTATTGAATTGTCACAAAACCATCCTTATGTTTTCTTGTGTTGCAATTTCCTACACCATAAAAGGGTGTCACCAGGCTGGGGCTGCAGTTCAGTGACAGAGTACTTGCACTCCCAGGACTTTGCATTTTATCCTAAGTACTGAAAAAAAAATAATGTGGCAGGAGTGGTATACCTTACAACTGTTCACGGCAACCAATACTATAAATCTTGAGGCAGCTTCACAGGTTATAAGGAATCTAGGAAGTCTATGGCTGTTCCAAGGAAGCTTCCCTAAGTCTTCCCAAAGCCTTCCTTACGAGGGGTTCTAGATAAATACAAAAACTACTACTTTAGATACTTTGAGATCATTCCAAGGACCAGTTCTTCATAATTTGAGTCTATGGCACTCTAATATCCCAAGACATACTAACAACAGTTGAATGCAATAGAAGCTTATACATACGAGGGGCTTATTTTATATATCAGATCCTATCTATCTTCCTACCCATCTACCTATCAATCATGTAGCTTCATTCACTTTTAAAATTAACCCAGAGATCGAGGCAGAATTGTTAGCCCCATTTTACAAATTAAACAAACAAAACTAAACTAACATATGTCACATAGTTAATAAATCGTAGGACAAAGATTTAAACTCAAGAATTCCAATCTATTGTCTCTATTGTCAATCATTATAACATACTGTACTACCTCTATAGCACATCACTGAAAATAATAATTTTACAATGATAATTGGCTTTGGCTTACAATATCAAGTTTATCTACCTATCTTGCTTTCTGTTCTTGTTTTTTTGAATCAAGGTCTTGATACGGGGATCAGGCTGGCCTCAAACTGATGGCAATACTCCTGTCTCAGCCTCCTGAGTGCTGAAATTGCAAGTATGCACACCACACCAGCTCAAGTTTATGATGGCAAGTAGATTTATCATTTTAGCCAATGTGAACTGACAGAGTAGGAGCCTAGCGCTGTTTTAAGAAAGCTAAAGCAAACTCCGGGTTCACATAGAAAGCTTATCTATGTTTACACATTTGATCCCTTACCTGGTTTACATCTAATCCCAACCCTTAACCCAGTTTATAAATCAGTTCACTATAAACTCTACTACTTAAAAATATAAAGATGACCTTATCTTACCCTGGACACATCTTATCTCCCTTTTTCTCATGTAAAATAGCACAGTCATAGCAAAAAACATGTTTGCATGGAATCTGTAAATAAAGACAGTATAAATGATACATTGACAGTTAACACATTAGAACAATTAAAATATTTGCATAACAAACAGTAAACATAATGACCTATACACAGAAAGAAAGCACATGAGAAATCTTAAAGTGACAGTTATTAAGGACTATATGAAGGCAATAGTTAGCTTTTTTTGCTCACAAAGTATTCTGAGAATGGTTACACGTTCTGGCCCCTTTTCCAATAAATATATGCACATATATCTACTTATACTTTCTACAGTTATAAACCCTATAAACTCTAAACAGTTCTTAGATATTAAAAGCTCCTGAAACACTGTAAATATGTTCTGTCATATCCTATTCTGAAACTATTCTAAAGCACTAAAATAACCATTACATTAAATGCAGATTATTCCAAGAATTCCTTTAGCTACATCATAAACATGTTTCAAACTTACTTATTAAACGATAAACCTCTACTTAAATTTCAGAATCTTACCTCTACACAAATGTTTACATTTACAAAACCAGGGTTTAGTTCATTAATACTTACCATTCGCCCATAGATTTTAATAGGCAGGCCACATTTGTCACAGAAATGAACTGGTGTATCATCCTTTTCACCTAAGATGTTTATCTGTTGAAATGATATAATTAAAGTTTCCTCTCAAGCAATTCTAAACATAATGTCTAAAATTCACATGATTAAAAAATGGCTACAATTTTATAAGGGTTATTAACTAGGGATGAATACAGGCTGCTGCCGCATTCCATGCCTCCCCAGGCCTCCTCCACTTCTGAGACAGGTTTAGAAGTTGCCCAGGCTGGGTTCAAACTTGTAATCATCTTACCCTAGTCTCCCAGAGACTATTTTTTTTCTCTTTCTTTTAAAATAATGGTCCATTAGATTTTACTTGACTTTACTGAAAATTACTTCAAATTATTTTTAGAAATAGTACAAAAAGGCATTTAAAAAAGCAAACAATCCATATATGCTAGGAAAAAAACAGATGTAATAAAAATTCATACCATTCTTTACACATTTAGTATTGCAAGTATATAACAGTTGACTTTTCATTTTTAGCTATACCTTAAAGTCCCAAAATAGATGTTCAGGAAATCTTCGCTGATTTCCAAACAGTTCTTCTTCATTATAATCAAATCCTTCTGAGGGAAAAAAGTATTACCTGTTAACTTTTCAAATCTCAAATTTTATCTAAGAAGTGTGTGTGTGTGTGTGTGTGTGTGTGTGTGTGTGTGTATCCTTATTAAGTCTACCTGATGTCTTTCAAAGCTCCAGGAACAGATAAAGCGCAGCTTAAAATATTGACCAGAAGTAATCCTGTTGACAATCAAGCCCATCTTTATTACTTTATAATTGAGAATACTTCTGGGTACTTGAACAGGCCAAACACATGCTTTATCACTGAGCCATGCCCTAGTCATGCTACCATGATTTAAGAACATTCTGACTTTGGGCTGGGGATTTAGCTCAGCGGCATAAGCGCCTGCTTCACAAGCTTGAGTTTGTGAGTTTGATCCCCAATACCCCCCACAAAAAAGAACATTCTGACTTCAAATATACTTATTTAGGGAGAGAAATTCTGCAGTGGAAGAAAACATAAGGTATAGTTTCAACAGTCTGGTTCCGATAAAGAAATACAGATTGCTATAACAAAATAGAAAATTTAGATATAGGCACAACTACTTTCGTAATTTTAATGTTAATGGCAAGACTCCTATTCAGCAAGGAAAAAGCAGATTATTCAGAGGCTGAGACACTGGTTAGCTATTTACAGAAAAAATAAAGCAAGGCCACAACTATTTTTGTTTTGAGAAAACCAAATAAATATTTCTAGAATTGTTCCAAAGCAGAGGTCAGCATACTTTCTCTATAAAAGGCCAGACAGTAAATGTCTCAGGCTTTATAGGATTCTGCTGTCATAGCATGAAAGTAGGCAGCTGCAGACTGTACACTGCAGTAATTTTGTTTATAAAAACAGGACCAGATTTGGCCTATAAGTAATAGTTTGCTAATCTGTATTAAAAGGTAAGATAGCAAAACTGTTTTACATTCGTGGACAAATGAAAAGGAAGACCTGTTTATTTTGTTCTGAGACAATATCTCACTCTATAGTGCAGGCTGACCTTAAATTAAACTCACTATATAGCCCAGATTGTTCATAAACTCCTAAAAGAAGATGCGTTCAAGAATGTTTTAAGTCTACAAAGTCTTAAGAGCAAAGAACAATAACCTGACTACATAGAATCTTAAGGCTCTTTACAGTAAAAATTTTATACAAAATGCAAAAGACCACTGGAGAAAATACACACTATAAAGTGACCAAATGAAACAAAAATTATTTGAAGTTCATAATATCAAACATTGACATGTGGGTATATAAACTAATGTATCCTTTTTGAAGAGCAATCTGACAGAACCCACAAATTCTAAAATGTACAATATTAAATGTCCCAATGTTTGCAAAGTACAAATTTTAGAAAGCATATTTAATAGCCTGTATAACATTACTATAACAAAAAATTTTTAAAAATCAATAAATTATAGTATATCTATAAATGAAATATCTAAACCTACTATTTTTATACAATGGAGTACTACTCAACTATAAAGAATGATCACATTGAGATATTTATAAGTGGTTGCAACTTGAGACAATATTTGTAAGTGAACTCACATGAGTAAATACCGTATTGTCTCCCCAGTATAAGAAATGGTAAGAGTACATAAGATACAAAATCCTCAATAAATATAGTGACAGGGTAAGAATTTTCTCAAAGGGGGAAAAAGAAAAATATCTAAATTTGTATAAACACACTTAGGATAGCTAAAATGATTGCACTACAAATTCTCTAAGTTTGTAGAACAAAGCAGTTAATATTCATAGGATTAGAACAATTTTGCATGTTTGTGTCAGGTGACTAGAGAACTCTTAAAGATCACTATGTAAAATATCAACCTTAATTCTGTTCCTACCACCGTGTTTTGAAGGCCTATATCGTTAATTGTTTTGGGCTCTTTGCTATAGTTGTCTTTTTTGTTTATTTTTTTAGTAATGTTTTGTTTTGTTTTGTTTTTCCCTCTAATGCAGAAAGCATAAGTATATATGTAGAGGCTTATACATGTGTAGAACTCCTCCTAAACAGTTTATGAGAATCGATTATATTATGTGTGATGAAATGAAGAGCTACTTTGAAGAAAATCAGACTTTATGGTATCCATTGCTGATTTCGTATCATCATGCTGTGAAATCCACTTTGTTCAGAGTGGTTTTAGTCTATTTTGTATTGTTTAATTTCACCATACATGAAGGTATAGACAGCTATCTTGAAGAAAACAAGAGACATTATGGCACCCATTATTGATTTTCCTATTGTCTGATTTGAAGGCCTGTAATGCCTTCATTACTCTGTTATGATTAGTTTTATACTATTTTGTTTTGTGTGAATTTATTGTGTGTAAAGATATAGACAACCATTTTGAAGAAAACAAGAGACATTATGGTAACCACTGTAGATCTCCTGTTGTCTTGCTTTGAAATCTGTCACTTACATTGTTTTCTTCTGATCTGCTTTATGTTTAGTTTTACCTTTTTGTAAAATAAATTTTAAAAACTGAGATTACATCTGTATGTACTGATAAGAAATGCAAAACATCAAATGCAGAATACATGAAAAAAAGCAGTTATACATAAAAAACTAATACTGCCATATAAGAAAGTCTTAACATTATCTTTGGAGGGACGGACTATAGGGAAACAAGGGATAATTTTATTTTATTTATTTTATTTTATTTTATTTTGTCTTTTTCGTTTTTATTGGTACCAGGGATCGAACTCACGACCGCACACTTGCAAGAAAGGCGCTTATGCCGCTGAGCTAAATCCCCAGCCTCGATAATTTTATTTTTAATGTTATGCTTTCTATAATACTGTTTAGTTTTTTGTTTTTAAATAAGAAACTTATAAAGGGAAGAAAAACGTAAAAGATGCCAAAATAAGATGTCAAACAAAACATTTGAAGAATAAAGTATGTAAAAAAAAAAACTTTTAAAGGTAGCTATAAGTAAATACAATCACAAGAATTATTTAGCACAATCACAGACTGTTAGACCATTAAGTTTACACAAATTACCTTCATCACCAGCTGTAGCCTTAGCAGGCATCCTGTTTATAGTCCTCTGAGTTCGAGGTGTAGGTTTGGCTTTGTTTGCTTGCTTGGAGATGAGCTTTATAGGAATTCGTCTGCGAACATCAAGACCACCCAGCGATCCAGAACTATTAGTGCCTTGTAACTCATTGTCTATGTTAGAAAAATAAAATAAATTTTTTCTATTAGTTCTTTCTGAAGATTATTCTGTCACAGGTAATAAAACAATATAACCAACAATATCAAATGTCAAAGGTCTTGGTTCTGATTTTGCATAGCAGTTAAACACTGCTAGTTTTCTCTATTTTGGATAAAGTTTTAACACAATGCTTTTTAATTAGTTTCTTTTGGACATGAACCCCTTTGCTTCTCCCTATAAAAACAGACAATAAAATCTTTCATATAACTCTAGATTTAAAGAAATATAAAACCCTCATGAACCCAAAATAAGAATTTTGTCTTAAAGTAACTCAAAGAGACCTTCTAAAACTTAAAAAAAAAAAAAAAAAAAAAAGAGAGAATGAAAAGAAACAGACCATTCCTATCTCTGTGTCTGACCATCAAGCATGCAAAGTAGGCACTCAATAAATTTACTAAATCTATTCACTAAATTTACATCAGGACAATCAAACTGGAAACCCAAACTGGAAGGCAAAATTAAATGATGCATCTGAAATTTGTTAATTTTAAGGAAAATGATTAATTCCTTAGTGTAAAATGACTTACCTGAAATGTATTCAGACATATAATAATTGTACATTTACTAGAAACACGCAAAAATGCATTTATGCTGTATAGACACACGTGACTGAATTATTCTTAGCACTGTAATATAAACCAATAATTTAGGAAGATACAGGCTTTCTAACTTCAACTGAGTTGAAACAACTGACATTTTCTAGTCTTTGTGTTACATCTATGAAATAAATTAACTCATGTCCCATGAGTAAGCAAGTGCATTATTTCATAAAACTGACTCATGTAAAGCTTAGTAAAGTTATCTTTTTTCAAGTATATTAAAAGATATAACATATGGGAAAAAGAAACTCTCCTGCACTGTTGGTGAGAATGTAGACTGGTGCAACCATTGTGGAGGTCAGTCTGGAGATTTCTCAAAAAGCTGGGATTGGAAGTCCCATTTGATCCAGCTATTCGAATTCTAGGCATATTCCCAGAAGAACTCAAAACATCATACCACAGTGATATATGTGCACCCATGTTTATAGCAGCACAATTTGTAATAGCCAGATCTTGGAAACAACTTAAGCATCCAACAACTGAAGAACGGATAAAAAAGTTGTGGTATTTTTATACAATGGAGTACTACTCAGCTATAAAGAATGATCACACTGAGATATTTATAAATAAATGGACTCCACTTGAGACCATACTCATAAGTGAAATAAATCAAACTCACATGTATAAATATCGTATAGTTTCCTTAGTGTAAGAAATGGTAAGAGTACATAAAAGTTTATGGTAATCATGATTCCCCATTACATTACTTTGAAGCCTTATGTTTCCATTTATTAGTTGGAATGGTTTTATCCTGGGTTGTTTGATTTTATTATCTGTGATGGTATGAACAACTATTTTGAAGAAAACAAGATATTACAAATAGCCAGTGCTAATTTAGTATCATCTTGTTTTGAAGTCCTACCATACTTTTGTTCTTCTGTTTCCATTGGTTATATCATGTTGTATCTTATTGGATTTTATTATGTGTAGTAGTATAAATAAATTTTTTATAGACAATGAGAAAATATAGTAACCATTTTTCATTCTCTGTTATTTGGTTCTGAATGCCTTGTAATACTTTCATTCTCTTTAATGGGATACTATTTTTTTATGTTTGATACTATTGTTTATGAAGGTATGCTCAACTATTTCAAGGAAAGAGACATTATGGTAGCTACTGTTATATTGGGTTGTTTTGTGGTGAAATACTGTTTTTGTTAAATTGTCCTGTTCTGATCTGCTTTGTTATGTCCTCTTTTATCTTAATCTCTTTCAATAAAAAAAATTTTAGAAAAGGTATAACATAAAACATTCAACTTTACATAGAGATAAAAAGGAAAATGCTTTAGGAAATACAACATTTTTTTTCTACTTGTAATTATTAAGTTGTTGAATAAAGCCATGGACTGCCCCTGCAAGAAATATTATACTCCACACTGATAACCAAATTGTCCACATAAAATTCGTTAAGACAAATAAGGAAGCAATAAACTAATACTAAAGACTTCCAAGTCTGTAAGCATTGCAGATACCTGTTAAATTCACTCATTCTCATTTTTTGTGAATATATCAAATAAAAATTCAAGATGGGCCCTAAATGATTATTTTAAATCTTTGTTGTCTACTTTCTACTCTTATAATGGCTAATCTTATACACACACACAAATCACAGAAGAGCTGGAGATGTAGCTCACAAATTCACAGGTACAGCGCTCGCCTAGCAGTCAAAATATCCCAGTACTGAGTGGGGAGGTCACGGAATACAGATTGCCCAGAGAGGTAAAACCTTGAGGTAGGATAAACCTGACTTGATCAACTTCCAACATTTCACTAACTGGTCTAACAAAATGATTAGTGTATTTTATCTATTATTCACTGCATTTGCCTGTCTATATAGGACAACTCACAGGCAATGCAACGGCTGAAAAACATGACAGAATGACTTCTTCTTGCACAAAAAGTATTCCTGACTCTCCGATGAACTAAAAAAAAGCTGTTGTAGGCAGATAGTTAATCTTGTCCTTCAGATATTAAAAAGAACCTTTAATGGTTTTATCTTTGTGGATGGAAATACCAACATTTCACTGCAGGTCCTTTTCACATTACCCTGAATACTTAAGATTTCTATTGCTGACATAACCGATCTTTTAAGGGTCTGCTTTCCCTTGAAATTTTGCTGCTTGCCTTACAGACTCTAAGTTAGAAAGTACAGCATTTAATTGTGACAATATTCTGGGTTTGGGGGCTTTCTGATTTTTGCTTAAATTAAGAAAATATAAAGCTTGGGTTTTTTTGTTTGTTTGTTTATTGGGTTTTTTTGTCTTTTTTGAGACAAGGTCTTGCTATGCATTTCAGGCTGGCCTTGAGCTCACTTTGTAGCCCAGGCTGGGCTCCAACTTGCAATGATCCTCCCAACTCAGCCTCCTGAGTGCTGGGATTACAGGTGTGGCCCACCACACCCGGCTTGATTTCTTTTTTAATACATAATAGCAAAACACAAAAGTGTGTAACAAAGATCTTGGTATAGTAAATACAAAGATAGAACTAAGAATAATTTGCCAGTGAAGGCGAATCCATCTTTAAGAATAACACCTTCATATAATTTTAAAACATTTAGGATTTTTCTCTTCAATAAAGTGAACAAAAATATCTTTTAGTACAAAAGTGCTAATTCTTAGAAAAACCAGAGAATGGAATCAACTGTTAACTGGGAGTTTCCTGAAGTGATTTTTTTTTCCTAGTAAAATTCTATTAGAACATCTTCAATTCAATTTGAATTTTAATTATAATCATATAATGGGTCACTTTTGTATAATATTCAAGATTTCATCAATTTTCCCAAAGACTTCCTTATCCTTTGATATTAAAATTGCTCTTTTAAGATGCCTATGCAGTCATGATGTCTTCAATTTACTAGATAACTGGTCAATTTGTCATTTGCCAATGGCTTTGTAATTTAAATAGTTATCCAATTCATGTCTATGAATTTCATGAAAACCTGAATGTTTTGCAAGGTTTCTAATTTTTTCATCATGATCAGTGAACAGCAACTGATACTTTTTTTTTTTTTTTTTTTTTTTTTTTTGGTCTTTTTCCTTTTTATCAGTACCAGGGATCGAACTCACGACTGCCTGCTTGCAAGGCAGGTGCTTATGCCACTGAGCTAAATCCCCAGCCCCCTGATACTGTTTTTTGATATGAAAAATTAAGGACAGTAACTCAAAGGCGTTAAAAAATACAAAACAAGCTAATGTTAAGCAGAAACTATACCTGACTCGAAACTCCTTTTTTAACTGGTCAGCTCACTAGTGAGCTGTACTTACATGTTAGGATGACTTATTTCTGAAGGCAAGTTTGTAACTTAGGAAAGTAGGATAATAAATACTTTTATATATTCACCTATATTCAAATGTCCTAACAACTTGAAATTGACAGGGACATGACTCTCAAACCCAGTAACCAGCTGTAATGTGAAATACTTTGCTGCAACAAAGTATCTGCTACACCCGCTTCACCATACCAGAATTTCAACTCTATACTTTTTTCAAAGGTGGGAAGCTGCAGTTCCTTGCAGCCCTCTTCTATCCTCACTCTCCTGAAGTGATCTCGCCAATTCTCGTGCTTTCAAAGATATCAACTATAACATACTACCGTATTTTCGGTACATCATTCTTCTGACCTTAAGATTTCCCTTCATATATCTTAATACACACCTCACACATGGCAGCAATACAAAACCAAATTCCTGTTCCCAACAGTATCTGCTACCTTCAAATGAATGTTTTTCTAAGTTTTCCTCAACTCAGTAGTAGGCACTACCAAGATGCTCAAACGAAAATCTCATGCATTTCGAATTTCTCTCATATACCTCCAAACCAATCAGTTAGTGTTTGAATTCCACCACTAAAATATTTGTTTCTGTAAGTGCGCGTGCGTACTGAGGAAGGACCCTAGGGTGTTGAGCTTGCTATGGAAGCACTGTACCAGAGCTACACAATCCCACTTCTCCATCATCACTAAATCAGGTCTCCCTCTCGTTTTACTACAGTCATGTACTAAATTGTGTATTTTCTATTGTTCTTACACCATTCTCCATCTAACAGTCTATTGTATGTTTAAAAGGTTATGCTCCTTTATTTCTACTCAATGGCTTCGCATTCACTTAAAATCTTTCAAAGCTCTGAAACCAGATTTACACCTTCCTTTGCAATCTCATCTTAAAGCTCTTTTCTTTTTACCAAATAGGCTATCGTCTACTAACCTCCTCTCAGTGCCTTTGTGCTTACTGAAAATGCTCTCCCTTCTGCTTCACTTCCTGGCAGGATCCTTCTCAACTGATCTCAGCTTAACTAATTAATACCATTCCGGAAAAACATTCCCTGACTATCCTCTCTGAAACTTCCTACTCCACAGAACCGGTTATTCTTCAAAACACTACGTTTTTTAAAAGCCTGTCTTCTCCAAGAGAACGTAATCTCCAGGAGGACAACAGCTCAGTATTGTTGCATACCGTTCCATCTCCAGGCCTACAACTATCTGTGCATATTTAGCATAAACAAACATATACATTACATACGTAAGTAAGTGGCTAACGACTGAGGACATTACAATCAATGCTTTAAAAAAAAAAACAAAACCTTTTTTTAACTCGTGCTATGATGGACATACTATCTGAAGCACTTACTAACCCCAACGCATTCACTTAACAGCCAAGAACCATAAGAGAAGCCAAGAAACAGAAAGGATGGAGCCAGTCTTACTTGCAGAAAGGGTTGAGAATATCTTCATTTTAAGATCTTCTTTGTAAATGTTCCCAAATGATGAGAAAGGGCCACAGCAGAAGCGCGGGCCATGCTTTGAAAGGCTTAAACAGAAAAGCTGCTCTGTTTATAATTTTTTGAAAACTATATTCGACTCTGGTCTCTATAACCTCTAGTCCATGAAGGAACGGAGAGACAATTAACGATAGGAGGCGACCATCGCCGCACCCGCCCAAAGCTGGCTGAGACAGCAGGAAGTGTCCAACCCACTTTCGCCCATCCACTCTCAGTGTAATGAGGCTTCTCCAACTCTAAGAGTGGAATCCAACCGCCAGTGCCCCATAACGTAAGGGAGAGTAACCAGGTTGAGGGGAAATAAAGAGCTATCATTTTCCCCTTCCCACGAAGCCTGCGCCGCCCACTGTCTGGCTTTGGAGCTCAGCTGAACGTGAGAAGCAGCGGTTGCTGCCGGCACTAAGGATGGAGATACCGTACTGGAGGGCAGGCCGAGAAGCACCAGGCCTACTGGGCACAGGAAGGGGTGTGTGAGATTTATTTCTCACCACCACACGTCAGTGCTGTGGGGCGAGCGTTATTCCTCTTGCCGGCAGGGCGACCAGTCCCAGACCGGCCAAGGGGGCATGAAACCCGGACCCCCACTGCCTCCGCCTCCTTACCAGTGTGATCCATGATTCGGCTCGCAGAGCACAGTGGGAGCGGAAGTCAACCGCGCCAGAGTCGCAGCGAGCGCGTGCGCGCAACCTTCCTGAGCCCAGTAGCCGGAAGCGCGACCGTGTTTCCCCGTTTTGGCCTATTAGAGCTTCCGTCTCCCACCTACACCGAGCAACTCCGGGGAGGGGATCGGGCATAGTCCGAGAAGAGACGGAAAAAGCGAGTACGCGAGGAGCTTAGAGGTAGGGGTTGCTAAAGCTCTTTCCTCTCCGGCCTCAAGAGGAAATAGCCTTTAGCAATAGGAAGCACACTGGACAGGAGCGGGGAGGGGAGAGTAGTAGCCGTTTCAATGAGCTCCCGGCAGGTAAAGGCGGCCACCCACCCCCGGAGTGTTGTCTTGTGGGACTTGTAGTGCGCTGGCGCGGGCTGACGAACAAACAGCGCAGGCGCGGCGGTTAGGCTGGCCCCACCCCGGCGGGCGGAGTAACTGTGGAGTTCCCCGGGGTCCGCGAGCCGAGCGATGGTCTCCTCCTCCAGAGCTGGAAAAGCGTGAACAGCAGCGCTCCGGAAAGCGTTTTCCCGCGGGAGCTTGCCCGAGGGATGGAGTATGTGGCGACGCTCCCAGCTGAAGAGAGAAACTACTGTTTTTATTGTCTAAAATTTTGTTAGGTCGTGACGAGCTACGCCCAGACCTACGCACTGCGGTAGTGTGCTCCCCCACCCTCCATTCCGGCTCCGAAGTTTCTAACGTTCGAAACACGTTTTTAAGGCTGGGCAGCTCTTCGGTTTCCAGAGCGACGCAAGTGGCTCTCGGAGAGCCGCAGCACCGCCTCGGGACGGGCGGAAGGCCGGACAGAGGGCTGGAGCCTGACAGTGCTGTGCTGCGGGGTTGCAGCCGGCGGACGGGGACCCGGTTGAGGGGCGGGGGACCGCCGAGGTGGGCCTGAAGGAGAGGGTAACTAGAGGAGGAGGGTTACCAAACGCACGGTACCTAGTTCCAGTTCTTGGTCCCGGGGATTAGTGATTGCTGCTTTCATCTCTCTCAGCCAGAACAAAAGGCAAGTGTCAGAGGGCGATTCCCGAGGACCTTCCGTGCGGTTTCCACCTGGCCAACTTGGCGCGTTTATGTCCACTCCCTCCTGTAACCTTTTACACTTGGTGCTCTCAGATGAGTAGAAAGGAGCACAATTAGTGGAAAACACTAGCCTGATAGTCAAGGGATTTGGGTTCTATTCTTGTCGTCCCTTGGTGACGACATGATTACATTGAGTAATTCACACTTTCGGTGCCACAGTTTTTAGATCAGTAAAAGGAATAATATGTTGATCTGTTGCAGGAATGTGTTCCCGGTCCTGACCTCTGAAAGTATGGTTAGCATGGTGCTATATCAGTAAATAATACTATGCAATCATTACTATCATTGAACCGTGTTATTTGGTGATTATGTTACCAGAATCTTTAAAAGAAAAAGACTTTCACACTATACAGTTTCATAAGCATGTTCCTAATTCACAACTAAAGACGGTTGTGAGTGAAAGTTTCACCTGCTTTTCAAATGTAAAAGTCTGTACAACTAAATCTTTTAAAATGCTCTCAGCTGCTGGGATTATTATTTTGGGAGTGGGGAAAATTTTAAATCTCCGTATTTTTCTACAGTGGTGATGTGGTCGAGTGTTTTGTTGTTGCTGTTTTTTTTTTTTTAAATCGGTACTGGGGATGAAACTCACTACCGCCTGCTTGCAGGGCTTATGCCACTGAGCTAAATCCCCAGCCCCTGGTCGAGTGTTTTTCACCTGTTTAGAGTTTTTCAAGTAGTAATTTCCATCCAGGAAGTCGTTTTTTACCCTATTAAACTTGACCTATCAGTTCATCTTCAGGTTGATGCTAATCTTGATGCAAAACAATATTAGTGTCTGCTTATGCTAAAGAATTTTTTAAAAAGCTCTTAGGTTGTATTTCATATTTTATATGTGAGTCAGAAGTGTTGGCATTTTATGGTGCACCAAGTTATGAAGGTTTACTCAGAAAAGATTCACTTAGTTTACATTTGATAACGTATTTAGCATTTGATTTGACATCTGTTACTTTTGTACATTACTTTAGCATCTTTGTTTATATTAATTACCCCCAGTCGTGGTTACCTTTATCTACCAATACTGCAACAGTGGGACAAATCCGTTTCTCCCCAAATTAGTAGGTGAAACTATACATAGACATATTTTATTACTACTTGATAGTATGTCTTATTAGTGATCTCGCTGTAAGGAGCTGCAGTTTATCAGGAGTTGATTTTATGTAGCATACTGACATAAGGGCTATAAAAATGAAACATCATTGTAGTGGAAAACCTGAAGCACTGAGGAGACTTTTTTCCCCCTTATTGAAATGCGCAAACTTATAAATTACAGGCTAATTGTCTTCAGGATGTTTTGGTAGCCTTCCGTTTATATAGTACTACTCATGCCATGAGGAAAAAAAAGAGGGATATCAGAGTCTTGTTTTCCCAATTGCTTATTTCAGATGCCTCAGTATCAGGATAATAATCTTCCATTGCCTAATGCTTTTTCAAATGTAGTTACCTAAAACTGTAGAAACGAGCTGTGTAAACAATGGTCCTTATCTCTAGGGCCATACAGGCTCATATTTATGGAAATAAAGTCCATTGTAATGAAGTTCTTACTATTTGGAGGAATTGTAGTGCTATCTACATTCAAATAAGGCAATAAGCAGTAGCACTGAAAGCAGTTAGACTTTAGGGAATGGGTTAAGTCTTGAGGAACAGATAACATTTGAAGAGTAAGAGCAATGACAGAGACAAATAATATATGGAAGAGCAAGGTACCTATGACAGCTGTTAATGTTATTTATATCCAGGACAGTGACTAGCTTGATTGTATTGTTGAACTACATTTGGGAGTACTAACAATTAAAACAAGGTTTGATTAAAGAAAACCTTGAAAAAGTTATAAGATTGCAGTGTAACAAGGGAATAGAGCCTAGCATTGTGTATTTGTGTAAATACAATCCAATATGATAGCTTTAAAAACAGTAAGAAAATCCTAAATTGGTGAGTGTTGGTGGTTAATAGTCTTACATCTCAGAAAAGGACAATTATCCAAGAAACAGAAACACCTATAATGGACAAAATGCCAGCAAGTATGAGTGAACAGTTAATAAAAGAACTAATCAGAATAGTGTACACTACTCTGTTAAAATGTTAACAATTTGGGGGACTGGGGATTTAGCTCAGCTGTATAAGCGCCTGCCTTACAAGCAGGCAGGCGTGAGTTCGATCCCTGGTACCGATAAAAAGGAAAAAGACCAAAAAAAAAAAAAAAAAAAGTTAACAATTTTGATAAGCAAAAGTAGATGGGAAAGACCGTAGAACACACTGACTAGATGCATGTCTTACCAAATTATGACAGCCAGCTTTCCAAAAACCACAAAAGGCATATACTTGGTTTATACATAGACTCTGTTATTATTTAAATTGTTTCTTCCTATCAGCAGTATATTTTACATCATGGCCCAATATCATAAATAACAGACATATTTAAATATATATGTAAGTGTCATGGAGCTGTACTTACCATATGCAATGCTTTGCAATTTCTATTCTGTCCTTTTAAGAATGTTTATGGCCTAAAATATCTAGTGGGTTGGAGTTTAACTTTGAAAACCACTGCTTTGCATCTTACATTGTTTCGGAGAATTTCTACTATTCTAGAAATATCCGAGAAGGATAAGTCTTAGCACAGAGAAGGCTTATTGCTTATGCATCCATGCAAAAATATGATGAAGGAAATAAAATTCAAGGCCAAAAACGTTTAGGAAGCTCAAGAAAAAAATTACTAAGAGCTTCTTTCCTGGAATTGATAATGGCTGTATCCAGAACTGGGTTTCAGATGAGGAAAGACTTAATTCCTTGGCGGTAGACTTACCATCCACCTGTCCCATCCATTGAGGAAAATGCCAGACAAGCATTTGCAGTTCTTTCTTTGACTTAACAGCTACCTGTCATCGCAGTACTTGGTCATATGCCATCTTACTGATTGAACCTTCTCATTTACTTTTGCAACAGGTTGTATAATGTAGTAAATAATGAGAGCTTTATTGGTAATCAGGCAGAACTGGGTTCAAATCTTAGATCTCTGTAGTATTAGGCAGTTTCTTAAACTAGTTTTCTATGTCACTAAAATGGCGACTGATCGTTTTCTTCACAGGTTTCCTAAAGGTTAAAGGAGATGATATCAATAAAGGATCTTTATTGCTTGCCAAATAACAGGCCTTCAATAAATGCTTTTCATTCATTCCTCTTGGTAGTTGCTACTTATTCCCTCTGAATATCAAGCACTGTGAAGACTCTTTCCACTTTGTATTATATATAGCAGGATGTTTTTATTTTTTCCTTCTTGAGGATAGGGTCATTGATCACATATATTGGTACAGTACATAGTGTTTAGTAGAAGGTGCTCATGGACTGTTACTCTACTAAAGAATGTCATCAAAAAAAATGGCCACATCAGTTTTCGTTACAAATGAACTTTTGCCATGAATATGACAACCTGTTAGAAATTTACAATAAAGCATGGTGATGTAAAGGCATTGCCTGCTAGTATTGAACAAGTGCATTGTACAGTCGGTACTCAGATTTCACAAAGAGCATCTTGCTGGAACATAATGGCCAATGTGTACAGTACTTCTGCTGGGGAATTATGACTGGAGAGTAGTATATCAGTGAAGATGTAACTCAAGCATACAGGCAAAAGACAGTTGTTGGGTTGCCATTCCCAAATACCACAGTATTTGGAAATACCCAGTGTTTGAGTGCTGTACACAACAGAAACTTGTCATAGTTCTGAAGATTGGAAATCTGCAGTCAGGCTGCCAGCATGGTAAGCCCTGATGATGATCTTTTCCTGGCTTGCAGAGAGAGATGCCTCCTGGCTGTGTGCCCACATGACCTTTCCTTGGTGCATCTGTGTGAAGAAAGAGAGCAAGCTCTTAGGTGTCTCTTTTTACAGGTGTGCTAAACACGAGGGCCCAGCCTCATGCCCTCATCTCAGTCTAATTAGCTCCCAAAGGCCCAGTCTCCAAGCACCATATATATACAAAGTGGAAGTTAGGGCTTCAACACAGATTTTGGAGAAACACAAACACTCAACTTACAAGGCCAAATTTCATTTATTTATTTTTACTGCCAGTGAGTCAGCTATTTCCAAGTTTTTATTATGTAGAATTTTAAATAGAAAATTTAAAGGTACATAATACAATATGCCCACTACCTACATTAGTTCTCAGGTATTTGGCCATATTTGCCTCATCTGTATGCTTATCTATCTAAATAAGTGCTATATATTTGAAAGTAACTTGCAAAATGATGTTCAGCTTATCAGTGTGCATTTCCTCACTAAAATACCACTACCAGATTTAAGAAAATCCCTTATATAATCTCGGCTATCTATATTAAAATTTCTTCCAGTATTTTAATAGCCATTTCCCTCTATTTGGAGAATCAAATGAAATATTGTATTATTCAATCTCTTTAGTTTTATTAATTTACGAAATCTTAAGAGTTTCTGACCCTAACACTAGCCCTAAACCAGAGGTGATACAAACGTTGGTATCAGTTATTGGGGTAGATTAGTGGATGGTGAGTTTTGAGGAGTATGCTGCTAATATGGACAGGCAATTCTGGCCCACTCCCAGGAAGGAGAAATGTTATTGGAGGAGCTTACCTAGAAAAAAGGTATTTCCCTTCTCCAGTGTTGGTGGGAGTATAGAGTGCTACAGTCAACATAGAGATTCCTCAAAGAACTAGGACGAGAGGTTCCATTCAATCCAGCTATTCCACTTCTTGGTGTTTTCCCAAGAGAGAAGCATCACACCACAGCAATATATGCACACCCATGTTTATAGCTGTACAGTTTGTAATAGCCAAGTCTTGAAAACAAGCCAAATGCCTATAAACTGGTGAATGGATAGTGAAGTGATTTTTTTATATGGTGGAGTACTATGCCATAAAAAAAAAAAAAAACATTTCTCAGTAAATGAATATACCTCTTAAGTGAAATAAGTTGGACATGCATGTAAATATCACATTGATTCTCTGGTGTGACAAACGAAGTGAAAATAAGGATCCAAATATCTAATAGGTGTTGTGAAAATAGGAAGAAAATGGGGAATGGGTAGAGAAAAGTGAAAAAGGCAAAAGTTTTTTAAAAAAAAGCATGGGGCTGGGGATTTAGCTCAGCAGCATAAGTGCCTGCCTTGCAAGCAGGCAGTCGTGAGTTCGATCCCTGGTACCGATAAAAACGAAAAAGACAAAAAAAAAAAAAAAGCATGGAAACAAACCTTTTGTAAATGGGTAGGGATTGAAAGGAAGGTAGGGGAAAAAACATGTACAGGTACAGATTGTCTATGAAGGATGTGATCATTATGTATAGCTAAAATGTTCCAGTAAAATCTATTTGGAGAGGGAAACTTTTTAAGAAGAAACACTGTTAAAGTGTTAAAGAACTTGGCTGGAGTTCTTGCACTTTTTGTAAAACTGATTAGGATCAAATGGAGGAAATAAATCACAGCAAATGGGCATAAATACAGAACAGGGGTTCCTTCTGTAGAGAGTGGATTAGTGGTTCTTCGCTTCCTTAAGGTGGTTGGTACCTATTTAGAAGATCAATACATGATACTTATCCTTAGGAAGTTTTTAGGTGCATTCATTTCATCTTTGGTCTTGTGGTCTGGCCCTCAGCTGGAGGTTTATGTACCGCTAACAGTTGCAAGGTATCACCTTTTCTGCACTGGCTCCTTTGGGGGCCCAGCCCTAACTGACTGCCGATAGTGTTTCTACCTAACTTAGCTGTCTATAACAAGATTAATCAGCATAATTATGAATACAGTCAACAAAACTTTTCACTAAGAAAAGCCAGTAATAGCTTCCCATAAAAAAGGATAAGAAGATCCGGAGAATTTCTTTTTTTTTTTTTTTTTATCATTTTTATCAGTACCAGGGATCGAACTCACGACTTCCTGCCTGCAAGGCAGGTGCTTATGCCGCTGAGCTAAATCCCCAGCCCAGTCCAGGGAATTTCAGAGTCTGACATTAATTTGTTGTCTAATATCTTGACCTGCTACTGAGATATTAGCCAAAGAATCAGGAACATACATAACATTTAGCTTTTACGTACAAATACCTGTACTATGCTGCTAGAAAGTCTAATGCCATCCAATTTTGGAGGATGACTTGTCTCCTTAATTTTGCCTCTTCATTTAAGAGAGAGAGGCCAGCTGTGCTGTCCTTTAAGGCCCACTGAATATAGTTAAGGCCTTAATATGTGGTATATAACCATCTTTCAACAAGGTTGCTCTGGTGGGTCTCAGTAAAAGGAAGTTAGCCTATTTGTCATTGATTTCATCTGTATGATCCTTTGAGGTTTGGCAGTGTTTAGGCAAGAATAAATTTTTGAAAAGCTAGAACGTGTATAATGAAAGCATGTGCACTACACCAGGTAGGTAAATCTAGAGACTGTTCTTAGCATAGAATAGCAATTATAATCTACTGGTTCTTAGACCCCTCTACTGGAGGACTCTGATACTTTGTGAAAGTCCCTCCAGTTTTAGCTGGAATTACCTCCAAAATTTTGATGACTTATGAGAACCAGATTATAACAACACATTATTTTGACCAGTGAAAAACTTTTAAGTTACTTTACATAGACAACAGTGTGTATTGTTTTTGTAAAACCAGTCTCAGCATCATTTTGATTAGCTGCCAACCTGAGTCTATGTATTATAGTATTTATACAAAATAAAATATCTCTCCAGGATGGGAACTAGGCTTTTAGGCATAACAAAAATAAAGTAAGTAAAGAGAAAGTGATCCCAAATACAGTGTAAGCAAGTTACTGTTTCTCTGGTGACTCTCCTGGCTAGAAGGAAGGCCAGTGTTAAGGACAAAGAGAAGGTGCCAATGTCCAGCAATAGGCTGCTTTTCTTCTCTGTAATCATGACTGCTTGGGGCTCCTTCATGGGGATGACAGGTGGAAATAACTGTTCAACCAGAGGGAGAAGGCAGAGTGCCCTGGGGCCCTTTAGTCTTGCTAAATCTGCTAGGAAAAGTAATTGAGCTCTGGGCCTCTGCTTCATAGTGCAGTCTCACTTCCAGCAGCCACCTTTGTAGTCAGAGCATGGTGTGGAGGTCACTAAGGAAGTCCCTCTTAAGGTGGCTTGACTTTCCACAGTAGTAGGTGCTCTTCTTGGAGCCTTGAGAATAGACTTAGGATCTGTTTTTCTTAAGGCTGAAAACAAAGGCGGCCACTTTCTCTGTTTTCTCTTTGGCCTCCTCATCACAATTATAAAATACTGAGGAGGCAAGTTTTTACTAAAGTATCAGGTTAGCTCTCTGGAGCAAAAGCCATCTTTTGTAGTTTTTTTCTAATATCTGAGGCTGGGTAATAAACTTATCTTTAGAAATAATATGTCCTATTGAATCAGGAACTAGGTGTGTATGATCTATCAGTGCTGCTTATAAATGATCTAAGTAGGCTGAGGGGTTTTCATTTTTTTCTTGCTGAATAATTGAAAATGTAAAATAATTGAAGGGCTTATTTCTCATCCTTCTTAGACCTTCAAGAATACATGACTGAAGATGTCTTCTAATCTCCCGTCTGGTTGGTAGGCCAGTAGGAATATTGAATAGGGAGAGCCTGCTTGGGCTCCAGTGGGAATTGGTTGTTCCCCAGGTTCCCTATCATCCAGTCTTTCAAAGTTAGCAATATGATACTCATCCCCAAATGCAACAACAGCTTGTAATGCTGCTTGGCTCATTCGAAATCAGTGTTTGATTTAAGAGCAACATTACCATTTGCCTGTCTAGTTTACAGGTCTGAGTAAGTCCTCTGAAGACTTCAATGTTCTTATCAAGATCATCTGAAAATTTTCCTAGATCTCCTTTAGGTTGCTGAGGACACATGAACTCAGGTGGTTCCAAATTCCTCATTTACTTGTAAGGGATACTGTCCTTGAGGTACTTGAATAAAACAGCTAAGGCTGGGCATAACCCTGTAGAGGTTTTGATTATGGCTTGTCTAGATGCCCCACCCTCAGGAGCTGAAGGTCCAGAAGGGAAAGCTTTAGACACCGGTAACAACTGGTGAGGCTTTGACTAAAGTTGTTTTGCAGACCTCCTCCTTAGATTCCAGAGGTTGAGGAAGAACAGGCTTAAGCTCAGGGGTAGTGAATGTCTTAAGGGCCAGACGTGCATGGTTTTCCTGTGGCTCATAGTTACATCTTGGACACAAATAAGGACAGTTTCTTTTTTTTTTTTTTTTTTTTTTTTTTTTTTTGTCTTTTTCCTTTTTATCGGTACCGGGGATCGAACTCACGACCGCCTGCTTGCAAGGCAGGTGCTTATGCCGCTGAGCTAAACCCCCAGCCCCAGGACAGTTTCTTAATGCAAAGAAAATCTGAACATAAGGCAATCTTGATCATTTTCCCTCTTTTTTACCGTATGATTCTAGTTGTAAAAAAATCATAATACTTAATACTTCCCTCAGCATTCCATTTTGGCTGTAGGGGATAGGTAAGCCATGTGCATGCAGAAAAATATCACACAGCTTTTTTTCAACATGTAAAGACTGAATCTCTAATGCTTAAAAATATATTCCAAAGGAGTAAGAGACTTTGAGTTCCTCATGTCTGAAATGCACAAGGAAAGAATCACACATCCCTTTGGTTTCTACTTGATTTCTATTACCTCAAGGCATCACTCAAGTCAATTCCACTCCAGGACAGGTGGATATTGTATGGAGAGAGATCAGAAGATAAAATACAAAAAGCCTGTCTACCCTAGTGTTGTGGAAAACTGGTACCAAATCAAAAGGAAGATGCCATGCACCAAGGAGTTGGAAGACAAGCCATTCATTAAACAGAAGGCTGATGGAAAGACCAGTTCCAAATCACCAGCCCTGAATCAGCTTTGGGTTTTGGTTATATAAAGTTTGCAAGCAGGAAGTACAAAAGCCATAACTAATCAGTTATAGACTTCATCATATATTGTTAGGCAAATTGGGCAGATTCAGTTAAGGAATTATCATAAGGTGGGAGTGTCTTGGGAGGAAATTTGAGGAAGGAGGTGGGTGAAATCGTATTTGTCCTTGTCCTTGACTAGACTAGACAGCCCTTAGAACAGGTTAGTAAGACAGTATATATTTTTAGGTAGAGACACAGAAACACCGCAGCTGGACTGGGTTTGGTTGGCCTATACCAGACTATCAGTGGAAAGCAGCCAGATGCAGTATAAGTCAAGGCTGACTGGGTCTGGTGATCCAGTCATGGGGCAGGCCAGGTGAGCACATCCTGTTTCAATATGGTGTAAAGATGCTAAGTAGTTTTTACATTTTGTTACAGTTTTCTGTTACACTGGCACTGGTGCACAGTTTCATCTTCCCAGGAAACTGGTGTACTTTTCTAGGTGCTTTTATAAGCACAATTTACAATTGGTCTCAACTGTGACAGTCATATTTAAAGAAGTAAGCATTACTTAGTGTTAAACTATTTGGGGTTTTCCTTGTTCTTCTTTAAAAGAGGGCACATACCAAAAAGTGTATTGGAAGTACTTAGAATGCTTCTCAGCTGTAAAAGAGATCACCTCTTGAGATAGAAGCAACAATTGACCTGAGGAATTTCATTCCGGGCTTTAGGACAAAGAAGTGTCTCCAAGACACTTGGAGATAGATTAGATAGTCTAATCTATCTAATCACCTAGGCAGCCTTTCCTAGAAGCAAGATAAAACTGTGCTTTATTTCAATTATATATTTGAATCTCACAGGTTAAACATGTCTATCATCTAGGAATCACAATATACATGTCAGTAAAGGCACATTTATTAAATGCCTTTTATACTTGCATGCAAGAAAAAGGCTAAAATATCTTTCTTGTCCTTAGTATATGCAAAGCATAAACGTAAATCATTTTTCCTGAAAGCTGCTATGAAAGTCAAACAGTTGTAAGCTGCCTAAGCTGAATTTTGGAGGGGCAGTCTAAGAACAAAGTGGTTTTAAAGCAAACTCAAAATCTTAGGGAAATTCTCTAATTTGCTAGCAGAGAGAGAGAGAGAAATATGATACATAAGTGGAGATTTTTCTGTAGTCAGGAGCCAGTTTCCACTGAGGAAACCTTGGGTATCTGCCAGAGAGCAGCCCTGGTCATGACACCCCAGTTGCTCTCAATTTGTATTGGTTCATGCAACCAGAGATCTGCCTCCAGAAAGGAATCCAGCTGCCTGTCTGGTCAACATTCCATTGGTCATTGGCTTCGATGGGGATTCACCAGAAGATTCTGGGGAAATCTCTCCTCTGCTTGAAGAGTGGCAGCTGCTCTGGGCATTTAACTAGCTGGCAAAGTAACCACTGTTTGTCAAAAGTTCTGTAAGGGGTAGGTAAAAGCCTGAGAAAAATCATTACCTATCACTGTATAAGTTTACAGTAAAGGTTTTAAAGTCTGCAATGTATTATCAAAGTATTTTTCCTATATACATAAATGATAATTAGACCTAGGATGGGAAAGAGAAGATTGGTGATCTTCTCTTAGGCTAATTATGTTTTACTCCCTTAAGTCTGATGTTTTGAAAATAGCTCCTCCTGGTTTCATCCAGAAGTTGACTCTTTCTACTGTCTCAGGTTCAAGTCTGAGGAAGACTGTTACCCAAAACACTAAGACAGAAAAAAAAAAAAAAAAAAAAAAAAAAAAAAAAAACCACTAAGACAGGACATGGTTTTTATCTGTTCTGGACAGGCAAAATTCTGATATCTCATCAGACCCAGAGATAGGGCATGTGTTTCTCAACTAAGATGACTTCTCTGTTTTTGGCATTAGCAAATGCTCATTTTCTGTGGGCTTAATTTAGTTAGGTAGGAGGAAAAGGTTGGAACAGTTTAGAGTTCGTGTCTCTAATCTTACATGCCTCCCCTCCAAAAAGGGAAAATACAGAGTGGAAGGAAAAGATCAGAAATAAAATCAGAGAAAGGAAGTCTTTCCTTCTCATGCTCACAGTGAGTTACTGAAACAGTTTGCCCGTGAGTCATCATTCTCAGCCTGGAAGGGCACGAATGGAAATCTGAAGAGTTAAGGTTGTCTCCTCCCCACCAGAATATCAGATCAGAAAGGAAACCACGGCAGCACAGGCTTGACATTTTCTCAAGAGTATAAAGGAGGATCAGCCAGTTTGTCTCAATGAAATCTGTCCTCCAGATCTGAAGAGTAGCCACCAATTTAGCATTTTTAACAGGGGGAAGGAGTCCCGTGGTTTATTAATAGGCATATATATTTTCTAAGAACCAAATAAAAAGGTCTTTTCCATAAAAAGACCTATTTTTGCAGAATTTTATATTAAAGTCCACTGGGAGCAGTCCAAAGTTACTCTTCCTTGCACCATTGTCTAAAGTCAAGCTAGAAACATTATCAAATTCAGGAACTAGTTCAAATGCAAAATATATAAAACAGAAGTTTAAAAAATCCCTCTAAAGAAGTGTCATGACCTTATAACCTCATGTTTTTAACTTAAATTTATTATCAATATTAACAAAACTATATCAGCAAAACATAAGCAATTATAAACAATGGGCAAAGACAAAATGAATCATAAAAATTTGGGTAATTAAATCACAATTCAGAATCTATGAAACAAAGCAAGCTCTTCCGTCTGGTGATCTCAGTGGAACCTCCAAATTATATAAAGGAAAAATCTCCCAGTCTGCTAGATATCCAGTATGAATTCGTGATCTCTAAAATTGAAGAGAATAAATTCTGAGAGAGTCAGAAGGGGTCCCAAGTAGATTGCCAAGGACCTAAGAGGTAAGGCATGAGGTGGGACAAAACTGATCAACCAGTAAGATTTCAAGCTTCAAGATTTCAATTGCTCAGGTAATATGGATTACATAGGAATGAAATGGGGAAGCAAGACCTGTAGCAAGAGGGTATGAAAGAGAACAGGACCTTTTCCTGGAGGAGGATGGATCCGTAGCTCTTCCTGGCTCTCCCAAGGTGATCCATACCTATTTCGAATGTCAGTCACTGTTGTTTACCCCTAAGGGAAGTATGTGGATACTTTGGTTTCATCTTTTATGTTGAGGGCTGGCCCTCTGTAGCTGCATCTCTCCCACAGTTGCAGTGTCTACCATCTTTCACACTGGCTCCTTTGAGGCCCTAGCCCTGTCTGATTGCCTACAATATTTCTACCTAACTTACCTGTCTATAAAACTATGATACTTTATTATAGCAGCCAAAGCTGACTGACACATCTAGTAATGACAATTTTGCTGAATTACACAGAAAATCCTTAGTCACATCATGAAGCTGCAGTAGCGTCTACTCGGCAGAGAGGTTGGCACACAAGTGCAATGAACATCATTTAGAGGCAAGAAAATGATACATACATCACCTCCCCCCACAGCTAAATTTGACTGGCTTTTAAAAAAAAATGATACATACACTCTTCATTCATCAGGAATAAAAATTCAGGTTATCACAACAGAGTCTGAGCTTCCTAATTTGCTATAGAAGGAGAAAAGCAGTCTTCACTCTAGTGCTAGCATTTATTATTGTGTTCTTACCTCTGCAATAAAAGACAATAAAAACAATGACTCAGTCGATCTTCACCTTTGCCCAAGGCACCAGAGAAATTCAAAATGAATCTCATTTGTCCAGGTTTGGTGCATGACATATCTTGGCTCCTTCTTAAAGTGCCAGGGAATAACCAAGTTGCTTCCATAGAACCTGTTAGTAATGTCTTTTCTAGCCATCTCCAATATGCTAAATCACACCACCGATATCCTCTCATTTCCCATTGTACGAACACATGGTACTGGTCGCTTTAATTATAGTGGTGACTCAGTGTTTTAGTGTGGTGCGGGTCATGCTCTAGAATTTATAATCTGCAATTTCTTCCTGAGTACCGTATGCTTAAATAACTCAATCAATTTTTTCATTGTCTTCATTTTGTTTCTCTGTAAAATGAGGACAGTTCTTCCTACCTACAGTGTTGTTTTAGAGATTAAATTCAGTAAATTAGCATTACACCTAACAATGCCAAACAAAGAATAAGCAATAAATGTTGAGTCATCTTCATCGTGTGTGTGTGTGTGTGTGTGTGTGTGTGTGTGTGTGTGGTACTGGGGATCAAACACAGGACCTTGCACTTGCCAAGCAGGTACTTATGCCACTGAGCTAAATCCCCAGCCTCCAGTCATCTTCATCTTCATCCTCACCTTTGCTAGGTAGATAAAAAACCTTAGATTCAAACCTGTTGAGGAGTTTATGCCCAGTAGGTGGCACCAGCCACAGCCGAATGAAATCTGAATATAACATTTCATCAAAAGTTTGGAGCTCTAGAAGACACAAAACTGCAGTAGTAATAATGTAGGATGGATAGATAGATAGATAGATAGATCTAATACAGCCCCCAAACTAAGCATTTAATCCGTAACAATTACCTAAATCATGTCTTTCAAGGCACAGATTCTATTTTGTGATTCCCAGACCCTACAAGGTCATTCTGTATCCAAGGGTGGTTGGGGCAAAAACCAGGGTTTTCTTTTGGAGAAGGACCCTGCTGAAAACAAGAGATTCTTTCCAACTCCTGTCTTCACAAACCCTTTATTCCATTGTTCAGTCATTTCTCTATTCAACACATTTGATAGAGGTAAAGGTAGATGCAGTGTTGTCCCAGGGCTGTAGCCAGGTTATAACAGCAGAGTTATCAGGCCTGGGGCCAGAACAAGGCTGCAGGCGTTTACAGAGGCCCCACCCTTCCACTGGTCTACTTTGGTCCTAGCCCGGGTTTCAGGCTGCTTGCTCACCTGTTATTTTTGTCAGTGTACTGACAACTCTGCTATCTGCAATAGGATCTTAAAATTCCTGAAAAGGAATGGCCACTCCTTATGTTTCCCAATCTTCATCCTCCAGCCCCTTCTAGTAGGGTGAAACTGAAATATATATACATAATTTCAAACAATTGTAAATACCATGAAAGTGTTGGAGAAGATGATGGCACAGAAGTGGGGTGCAGGGGTGGGGGCAACTGGTTTATAAAGTTTATAAAGATGGTCAAAGAACACCTCTTTGGGAAGACATGATTTGAGATGAGACCTGACAGATGAGAAAAATTAATCTTTAGTGAAATTTGGAGCTGAGGGTGAAGGTAGAGGGAAAAGTGAAAAGGTACAAAAAAAAAAAATCTTAAAAGAAAAAAAATGAAAGGGGACTGGGGATTTAGCTCAGCGGCATTAAGCGCCTGCCTTGGAAGCAGGCTGTTGTGAGTTAGATCCCCGGTACCGATAAAAAGACAAAAAAAAAATCTTAAAAAAAAAAGGTACTAAAAGCAGAGCATTGGAAGAACCGGAAGGCTCCGCACCTGTCTAGAGCTTTGTGGTTAGAAGGTGGTTAGAAACAGGGAAGAGGTGAGTCTCGTTTTATTAGATGGGAGATGTCACTAGCAGATACAATTCAGTAGAGAAAGAATGGAGACAGGGACAGACAGGAGGGAATCCCTTGTACAATTAGGTTAATTTTGATAAGAGCCAAGACACAACCTTTTAAAGTTCTTTTCCCTTAGTGCAGTCAACTTAAACACTCGCTGAACTGAATCAGTGCGGTGCTGAGCGTGGATGGCCCACCTGAGGACTGCTGGCGGCATAGAAAGGAGACCTGGAGAGGGAGAGTAGCGTTGTGGCTTCTCCTAAGTGGCGTTGTTTGGAGCTATGAGTTCTCCTGGAGGAGCTTGTCATGCTGGCTTCCCTGATAGGAACTCAGCTGTTAGCACTGGAGGAGCTTGGACCTTGTCGCTGAGGATGGCTGTGGCTCACTTTGGGGGAGCTCTGGTCCTTACTTTGAACATTGTTTCCTGAGTCCGGAAGGGAAGATGTGTGCTATTTAATCTCCAGGAGAAGTTTGTCACGCTGGCTTCCTGATATGTACTCAGCTGTTCTCATCATTGGAAGAGCTCAGGACTTCACAGTCCCTGATGATGGCTGTGGTACTGTTACAGGCAGCTGAGCTAGTTAGAAATAGTATAGGCAATTAGACAGGGCTAGGCCCTCAAAGAAGCTGGCACAGAGGACCAAATGTCTGGTGATCTTGGAGGGGACACACACCTCTTGCTGTGGGCCAGAGCTCAATATAGAAGGCAAAACTAATGCAACAACACCCTTAAGTGTAATCCTTAGGGATTAAGTATGGATCACCTTGAGAAGCCAGGAGTCACAATGCCATCCCCCTACAGGAAGAGTCACTGATCCGTAAAGAATGCTCACTTGCTACATGACCCACTTTCCCATTTGCCCCTGATTTAGTCAATTTTGCCTGAATAATTAAACTTACTGGTTGACCATAGCTCTGTCCCACCTCATGCCCATCTGCCTTGTGAGTTCCCAGTTTTCCTCCACTTTAGACTCACCTCACCGCATGATTTTACTCTCTAAAAATCCCTACAAAATACAGAATCTTGGCCCGGGGATTTAGCTCTGCAGTATAAGCGCCTGCCTGGCAAGCACAAAGTTGTGAGTTCAATCCCTGGTACTGCAAAAAAAAGAAAGAAAATACAGAATCTTTAGCAACCCATTTAGGACCCCTTCTGTCTCTCTCAGACAGAAGCTTGCTTTCTCTCAATAAATATTTCTGCTCTTAATCTCCGTTGTTCCTAAAATTCATTTTTCGATTTTAGAGAACACGAGCTCATAGCAGACTTGGTAGGTCAGGAGTTTATTCCCCTGTATCAGTACTTTTCAGGGGAGCCCTGGTCCTTATTTTAAGCATTGCTTCTTGCGCCAGTACAGAACTTTCGGCCTGCTGGCACAGATCCGTCACCCCGCTGGCAGAGACTTTCTAACTTTCACCGCTGACTTTTGGGCCTCCAGCGCAGATCTGTAGAATAGACTTGCATGGGTCAGGTTTTCATCTGAACTCATGCAGCTTATGGCCATGGGATCCAGGCCCTCGGCTGGATGGTCCAGGTTTTTAGTGTTGGGGACAGATTTCCTGCACCTTCTTTGTAGTTGACTCCTTGGATGACCATCATAAATACTATAAATCATGTGCCCTATATGTAATTGTTCCCCTTGCAACCTGTCTGCAACACTTCATTTTAATAATATCACTCTCGATTCTCCCATCCAATCCCTGATTATTCCTTCTCCATCTTCTTTCCCTTTAATTTTGCTGATCCGCAAGGCCATATGTCCACAGCTCTCTTCTAGCAATCCTAAATATTTCCTTTCAGTAATTTTATCCATAGTTGTACCAGCCTAGAATCACTAGACTTTACTCTTTCCTATCCTACATGATATATTTTAATCTAAATTTATATCACCAGCATATCTCTATCTTCTGACCTTTTCTGATTTATTGGCTTATTTAACACCTACACTTGGGTGAAGGCGTCTTGAATTTCACATGTCCAAACTGGGGCTCCATGGGTCTTCCCATACAGGAGACACAACATTCAGCAGTGCATACGCTCAGGGATGGCCATATTCCCACCTCTCATCACCACTCTGTTTTGGTAAACGGAAAACAGTCACCTAAGCATTGTTTGTGGTCCCCAATGTTTAATCCTTCCTTTCCTAGACACTTGGAAGGATTATCTTTATCTACCTCCTTTACTTTGGCCACTGAGATATGACAGTTACATGTTGCTTCTGGGCAGAACAATTTAAAGCTGCCTTCCTCCACAATTTACCTTTTGTACTAAGGTAATCACATGTTGAAATATAGATGCCTAAAATCAAAACAGTCTGGAATGTTAAGACATCAGTGGAAAAAATTGCCACGAGTGTCACTTGGACCTGCAGCAAACTTTAAAGCAAGGGAGGACAAAAATGTTTGGTTGTGTAAGTCACTGAGGTTTTTGTTTTTTGGTTCTGAGATGTGTGTGTGTATGTGCGTGTGTGCAATAAGTTACTATAGTGTAACCAAATGTATTCTAAGTGCTGTGCACATACATATTTAAGACAGAGCTCTTTCTTTTTCTTTTTTTTTTTTTTTTTTTTTTTTGTCTTTTTTTCTTTTTATCGGTACCAGGGATCAAACTCACAACTGCCTACTTGCAAGGCAGGCGCTTATGCCGCTGAGCTAAATTCCCCAGCCCCAACAGAGCTCTTTCAACTTCTACTTGCAACTGGCTACTAGAGTTGAAATTTTCCAAATAGAAAAATAGAATTTTAGAAATAGAAATTTTAGAATTGCTAAGTGCCCCAGACTGTCCTTCTAAACTCTCCCCAGCTTCAGTAATTGTCATCACTTTGCATTTAGTTACTTAATCCAGAAGCTTAAAATAGGGTGGGAATGTCTTAATTCTTCCCTCTTCCTCTTTCCCTCAAATTGACTCCTAAATTTTCCTATGTCTCAAGTATATTTTAAACAACTGCAGCAGCTTTCTTCCCAGTCCTGCTTCTATTCCTGGGATACATAATCCCAGGTGTTACAGAATCAGAAGTGGGTTTTTTTTTTTTTTTTTTTTTTGCTTTGTTTTGTTTTAGAATCAGAAGTTAATGAAGAATAGACATTCTGCCTCCTCCCTCTGTCCCCCAGCCACCCAGTAAATTCTTGTAGGCAACCAGTATGACTGGTTCCTTGAGGACTCTTTAGGAGATATACTCTCCTTACAGAAACAAGTCTGGATTTCTCTCAGAGTAATTTTCAGCAACGCAAATCTGACCATATTTTCCCAGTCAAAAGCCTTTTAGTGCTTTCCCATTGCAGATTTTTGGATGATGAGGGCCCTGCTTTGGCAGCCTGCTCACCTTCCTTTCTGTACTCCATGCTCCTGGCCTGCTGATTTTTGAGGTCCTAGACAATACCTCGGATAATCAATCTTTCCTGCCTCAACAACCTGTGCTGTTCTGTCTGCTTGAAAAATTCTTCCTTGGTTTGTCCTTGCTAATGCCTTCCATAAGTGTGATCACCTCCAGAGTGTGCATCGTCCTCCCACGCTCATTACTATCTGTAACTGCCCTCCGTGCATCGCGTTCAAAGCCTCTGCCATGAGGAGCTGCGGTACAGTCAGCCCCACCCATGGATTCCACATCCACAAATTTAACCAACCACGAAGAGAGAACATGCGAAAACATTCTTATAGCACAGTCAGATAGCTGGTGGACACTCACTGTGTATTTCAAAATAGCCAGTAGAAAAGACTTCGAATGTTCCCAACACAAAGAAAGTATAAGTTACCAATTACCCTGATCTGAAAATTGCACATAGTATATGTGTGTTGAAATATCACATCATACCCCACAAATATGTATAATTATATGTGTGTGTATTTTGGAGGGTTTTTTGTTTGGTTTGTTTTGTTTGTTTGAAACAAGGTTTCACTAAGTGGTCCAGGCTGGCCTGGAACTCACAGCAATCTTCCTGCCTCAGCCTCCCAAGTGCTAGGATCACTGGCATGTACCAGCATGCCTGGCTAATTATGTCAGTTTTAAAATGTTTGAAAATAATTATATCTGTATTGAATAGACACAGACATTTTCTTGTTATTTCTTTTTTTTTTTCTTTTACTAGTACATTTTAGATGTACACAGTGATTGTACTCATCAGATGGAATTTGTGCCTGTACATTGTATATCTTGATTCGTGTTTGTTCTCCCATCCCCTCTCCTCCCTTCAACATCTTTTCTCCATCTTATTTACAAAAGCTTTGTTTCCATTTTTCTTCTATTTTATTTCCTTTTCCCTTCTTTACCCCTTTTTCCTCCCTTATTCCCCTCCCATTTGAACATTTTCTTTATTATTGTTTCTAATATAGTCTAACAATGATTCACACGGATCACATTGTGTTAGGATTTCAGGATGTGGGAGCATGTGTGTAGGTGATTTGCAAATAGTGTGCATTTTACAGAAAGGACTTGAACATCTGCAGATTTTGCTCAGCTATGAAGATCCTGGAAGCAATCCTTTGTGGATAGAGAGGAACAACTATATATTTATTTTCATGTTTACTTCTGGATTAATCATTTCCACATTACACTGTACATTTCATCAGAGCGGATTCTGTGTCTTTTGTCTGTTGTTCACTGGACCCGAGGCCCTAGTTCTGAGTCTGTTACACATTAGATGCGCAGTAAACATTCAGTGCATGAATGATGAGGAAAACTAGTACTTGGGGGGTGTAGTGGAAGCAGGTGAAGCAAAAGAAGTACCCTCAAATGCTTAAGCAGGCAGATTTGGGCTCGGTGCCATGTCTGCCCTGAGTTTATACCCCTACTCCAAGCTTCCTCACTCCGTACGACTGGCTGTGTCTCCGGCCTGTCACCCAGTAAGGAGAAGAGCGGCTGTGCATCCAGGAAGGGCAGGGTCCCCCTCAGTGTCAGCCCTTTAATTCTTTGGAAGGAGGTGGCACGAAGCACAGACCCCTCCTTTGTGCTGGTATTTTGTCACAGACATTTAATGACTGGTTTAAACAGAAATATTAAGCAATCACTTCATCCTTTGTTTTAGGGACTGAATGTTCCTTCTGTATAAGCAACTAATGCCAAAGAAAGACAGTAAGTGACTTACAAAGAAATGCAACAACATAATAATATTTATAGGGAAATAGTCCACCATTTGGAATCAGTATCTACTCTGCCTTATGTTTTAAAATAGCGTGCATCCCTTTCCTGATCATAAAAGTGAGGCCTTATATAATTATAAATAATATAACAGTAAAATTATCTTAAAAGCATAAACCATGGGAATAAAAATCATATCCATGGAACACTCCTTTTATTTCTAAAGCACAAAAGCCTCATACGTCTGCTTTCATCTCTTACTCTCCTTGGAAACTAAAAAACAAAAGCCTCATTCATCTCTACTTTAATTTCACCTTCTGAATTTATTTCTGGGTATCCAGATCAGCTGATTGGATTAGCCAGGTAATGTAACCCAGCCATTTTTTGCTTTTATCTCTTAGCAGACTGGAGGATAAAACGCAAGCTCCTTAGTGCAGTGTACAAGGCCCCTCATTATCTGGCTCCAGGCCACCCTCCAGCCTCATTTCTTACCACTTCCTTCCCTCACCCGCTTAATGGAGAGCTTCCTGGAGAAAGGACACAGGCTCACAAGTGTGCTCCAAGGCTCCAAACATCTCCTGTGCACCAAATATTTCCGGGAGGCCTAGGCATCTTCCTTCTGCATATGCTACAGGCTTCAGGGACTGGGGATAGGGTCCTTCTGTGCTAGCTCACCACAAATTGATAAGCGAGGAAATGAATTTAACTGAAGTGGGTAAGCTTGATTACTTGGGCCATCCTTGGGTGCTAGACAATCGCCTGTTCATGGATGTGTTGCAGAATGTCCTGTTTGGTCTTCCCTGAGCAGAGTCATTGGCCAAGGGCTTGAAACATTTTTTTCACATCAAAAGAGTGACTTTTAGATGTTCCTGCTGTGTGACCTAGAACTGCCCCTGCCAGGGATGTAGTGGGTAGCAACAAAATTGTAGAGGATGAGGATTTTCTCCCTGGCGCTCACTGGAAGTCACCGTAAATAAGTTCGACAGTAACCCTGGCCACAGGAAGTTTAATCAAGGATAGAAAATCTCCAACTGGGATGCCCTTGTTCAGGCCTAAGTTTCGGGGTAGTGTGATGTTGTAAGGGATACCTGCACTTGTGATGCTTTTGAAAAGGGACCCTCAGGAGTCCTTTTACTATAGAATAAACTTCATGATTGTGGGAGTCTTTTATTAAGCTGTAAACGGAATAAAATTGCATGGAGCCATATATACACACACTCGAATGAGTGTACACTGGCAAAATGCAAATAAGGTCTATGGTTTGTTCCACACCAGTCCCCTGGCTTTTGTATTGTCCTGTAGTGAAGCAAGATGTTAACTCTGGGGGAGACTGGGTGACAGGTGCGTAGAGATCTTGCTGTGCATTTCTTTGCAAATTCCTGTGAATTATAATTTTTTTTTGTCATTTTTTTTTAATCGGTACCGGGGATCGAACTCAAGACCACCTGCTTGCAAGGCAGGTGCTTATGCCGCTGAGCTAAATCCCCAGCTCCTGAATTGTAATTTTTTTTTTTTGTCTTTTTCCTTTTTATCGGTACTGAGAATCGAACTCATGACTGCCTGCTTGCAAGGCAGGCGCTTGTGCCGCTGAGCTAAACCCCTAGCCCCGAATTGTAATTATTTTAAAATAAAAAGTTTTAAATGAAGATGGAGTGGACTCAGACCTACCAAAGCATTTGATCTGAACAGTCCACTGGAAATGGCCTAGAAGCTAGATCTTATGTAAAAACAGCACTTCTGTGTCCAGGCCCAAAGCTGTTCCTGAAGAAAAGGATAACGTGACCTTCCTTGGTCAGTATGGGTACAGAGGTGACAAGCATCTTCAACTCACTGAATAGGAGGGCCTCTATTACCATCCAAGTAAACCCCCAGCCCCTTTCTGGAAACAATAGATAAGCACACAAGTGAACAGCGATCTAGTTCTGAAAATCAGGAAACCCTGAATGTCTTATATGCTTTGAAGCCCGCCTTTCTCAAACCGTGTTGTCCTTATCTAGTGTCACTAACTACAGCCTAATTCAGTCACCCAGTAGTATGTATGGAGCGCCTGATATGTGTCTGGAACTTCTCATTCTTCCAAGTATTTGGGATATAGCTAGGAACAAAACAATACTGGAGCTTACATACCAATGTAAGTTAACCACAGAGCATAGCCATAGGAATTCTTATCATGAGTAGACAAGGCAAGCCAGGAAGGGGGACCAAGAACTCAAAATGGGATGGTAAATAAGACAGGGAGTGTTGCTTGCTTCTCTGAATTCCCTAAGGATATGTGTCTTAGTTACTTTTCTCATTGCTGAGACAAATTCCCAAAACCCAAAGTTAAAAGGGGGAAAGATTTATTTAGTTCGCAGTTTGTAGCAGTTTCAGTTCATAATCGGCTGGCTCCAACGCAGGGTGACACATGGCAGAGGGGCAACCATTTATGGCAGTAAAAGACAGCAAAAGCAACAAGAAAGAGACAGAGACAAAGCGGCAGGTAGGCCTTTTTCTGTCCCTTATAGTGTATACAGGCTACCTGCCCTAGGTGCAGCCCTTACACACTCAATCTCAGCACTGGACCGTGAGTCAGTCACAAACTCTAAACTCAGTCTACTCTGAAAAGCTCCCCTCCATGACCACATAAGGCTTTGTGGGGAGAACAGGGGCGCGTCTGGACACAAACCATAACAATATGCTTGTGTTGAAATCAGCCTTTTATGTGGATTTTATTTTTCTGCTACTAAACTCTGCTCCACTATTCCTTTTTTTTTTTGGTCTTTTTCCTTTTATCGGTACTGGGGGTGGAATTCATGACTGCCTGCTTGCAGGGCAGGTGCTTATGCCACTAGCTAAACCTCCAGCCCAACAGCACAATTTTTAATAGCTAAATCATGAAAATAGCCCATCAGCAGATAAATGGATAAAGAAAATGTAGTAGTCTCCAATGTTATGGTTTTATTGGTTTTGTTCTATCTTGTTTTGTTCAATTTATTATACCTGATGATATAGGCAATTCTTTTTAAGATAGCAAGAGGTAATCACTGTTGATCATCTTGTATTCTGCTTTTACATCATGTACTATGTCCATCCTTATTTGGACTGACTCTCTTTTGTTTTGTCACATTTGGTTTTATTCTGTTCGAAAAAAGTAGTAGGAACTGTGGGAGTAATAAAACCCAAAATGTGTAATTGTTATTGTAAAAAAGAAAGGAAAACAAAGTGCTCTAAAGGATATACTGCATGTATATTTAAGTGTGTAAGATAGATGACCAAATTACTAAGTTTTTGTTGGATCATTGAACAGAACTGTTTGCAGTCTCACTGTTTGAATGTCCACTTTGTATGCTTTAATTTTGTAACTTGAACAACTATTTCTAAGATGATAATATGTAATCTATTAACTAGTGATTGCATACTGTTTATTCTTTTTGAAATGTATTACTTGTACCCTTTTTCTGTTTTTTTTCTCTTTAAATAAAATTTTTAAAAAAGAAAATGTAGTATTTATGCACAATAGAGCACTATCCTGGCTATAAAGAAGGATAAATTTGAGGTATTCATAGGTAAATGGATTCGTTTCAAGAGCATAATGTTAAGTGAAATAAACCAGACACACAGGTTTAAATATTCCATGGTTTCTCTTATATGGGAAACCCAAAATATAAAGAGCAAAATAAAAGACAGATAATAGGAAGTAGGGATATCTTTTTCAAATGGGAAGGCGAATAAGAGATGGAGGAACAGATAAATGTGTTTTTAAAAAATGAGAATTGAAAAAAACAAATAGGGGCTGGGGATTTAGCTCAGCGGCATAAGCGCCTGCCTTGCAAGCAGGCAGTCGTGAGTTCGATCCCGGGTACCGATAAAAAGGAAAAAGACCAAAAAAAAAAAAAAAAAAAAAAAGAAAGAAAAAAACGAATAGAGCTTTTGCAAATGGGAAGGGAAATGAGATAGAGTGAGCAGGGGAGGGTGAACAAAAATAAATTAAACTGTATTATGTACATGTACAAACTCCCATGATAAATGCAACCATTATGTACTGCAAACAGGTGTTAATAAAACATTTTTTGAGGCAGGATTACACTAAGTGTTATGGTTTCTGCTCAGATGCCCCCTCACCGAACTTCAATCAGACCATCATAGATGCAGCCAAATCTAGCGTTTGTAATTGGTTTGTGCTAGCCAAGCACTTGGGTTGGTGGTGTGAGTGCTACATCCACCTAGGGGAGGAGCCAGCATATAGGGTAATGGTGGGAAGAAGGTATGTCTTTTTTTTTCTGTTGGTGCATTATTATTTGTGGTGGCCATAAATAGTGGCTCTGCCACGCCACCCTGCCACTTGGAGCTGAGTATGGACTGAAACCTCCAAAACTGTAGGAAATAAACCTTCCCTAAATGTGGGTGTCAGGTATTTTGTCTCAACAAGGACAGAAAAGTAACCAAGACACTAAAGTCACTAAGTTGCCTATGCTGGGCTCAAGTTTGCAATCCTCCTGCCTCCACTTCTTAGAGCAGTGAGATTATAGGCAGGTACCACCATGCCTGACTTTATCTCCATTTTTTAAATTCTTGGGGCCAGGGATTTAGCTCAGTGATGTAAGTCCTTCCTGGCAAGCACAGGGTCATGAGTTTGATCCCTGATACCACAAAAAAAGAATTCTTTTTTCTGGTGCCAGGGATCGAACTCATGACCTTGCGTTTGCCAAGCAGACACACTGCTGAGCTAAACCCCTGGCCCACAAAACAATTCTTTTTTTTTTTTTTTCCACAAAACAATTCTTTAAAAAAATTTATTAGGAGATGTTTGCAACTCATAATGATTACATTCATTGTAGGGAACTGGTGCGTGTACATAACACATCCCAATCCCCGCCCCTTTTCTTCCACCCCCTTTTATTTTGCAAGCATCAGATTCATTTATGTTATTATGAAGTTAATTATCCTATATACAGACTCATAAGCATACACTAGTAGGCCAAAATCCAATAAAACACATAATTATATAAAATCTAAGTATACTTTTAGATGCTTTGTCCATGCTGAATTTTTATGTCCATTTTTTTATTACAGTCTTTGACTTTTTCTTGATAGTTTTCCCTTTCTTATATCTCTCCTTCCTTGATCTTTTTAAATCTGTGGTTCTGTTACCTTTTTCACTCTTACTCCTCTGACCTTTTTCCCCTCCCCTTGCTATTTCTATTTTTCTCTTTCCCCTGTTCCTTGTAGCTATCAGCTTCCCAAAGCTGAAGTTCATATGATTAGAGTTGATGTGCCTTACATTACATTGCTCACTATTTGCATGATAAATCCTTTCTTTCCTAACTGAAACTAAACTTTCCTTACTTGGCTAACCTGACGCAGATGGAGAACAACCCTAATTTCATTGACTCCTGTGTTATAACTGAAAGCCCCAGGCAGAGTATCCCCCCACCCCGGATATTTCTAAAACATGGAAGTGTCCTTACCAGAAAGTGTTCATAACAGCATTACTCATTATAAATAAAACAAATAAATACAAATAGGATAAATATTAGGTGGAACACTCTACAGCAGGGAAAACTAATGCATGTTCTACGCAATAACTTGGATGAAATCATAACCTTGCAAGAAGATAAGAGACAAAAGAGAAGGAAAGAAAAAAAAATCATTTCATCTTTTGCAGTTCTAAAAACACAGGCCTTAGAAGTCAGGACAGTGATTACCTTTGGCTCAGTGCCTGAGGAGGGAATGTTGGAGCTGGTTATGTTCTGCTTGCTGACCTGGGCTAACTGTTTTGTGAAAGGTCTTGAAGCAGGACCTTATGATTTGTATCCTTTTATAAGTACCTTGTACTACCGTGAAAAGTTTGTTTAAAATGAAAACCATTACATCAAATAAGCTGGAACTATTTGGGTAGAAATTACAAGATTTAATTAAGAGATCTGTGAATAACATTGTTTACTGCACTCGTTAAGTCTACAAAAGAAGTTATGTGCAGACAGATGGAAGTGGATCTGTAAGAGTACATCAAAATGGTGACTGATAAAAGTAATGGCAAACTTGGAACGCAGGATTTTCCATACATTTGATACTTTTTCTCAGAGGGGGCACATCGACGTATAGCTCAAAAGGCAACTTTACATTGATAAAAAATATGTGGAAATATTTCCACATATACATGATTTTAGTTTTTCACTTGCTATTGAAATTCATATACAATACTAGAATCTTATCCTATGGGTTAAAAAATAATAAAAACATTGAATTTCAAGTAAAATATCCATAGACAATACAGAATTAAAAGTAGAGTTACTAGTCAAAAAAAGTGTATCACAGAAATAGTATTCCCGGCATACGTGTGAAACAGTCGAACTGTGATCTTCTGTGGTCACAAATGGACCCAAAATTCTATAAAGCTCCATCTGATTGTAAAAGAACTCTGGTATTTCAGCTTTTAAAAATGAATGTGTGTATTTTCTCTTTTGAATAGAGATATCTATCTACTTTCTGTAAGATTATTACATCCACTCTCTAGAGACATGATCGGTTGCCATTATAAGCAGGTATCTCTATGAAAATAAAGTGGCATATAATCCTGGCTGTACCATTACTGGATATAACCAGATTTCAGGATCAATTAATTTGATATAATCACTGATCATTCTTCCTTCAGAAGTGGATGCATAGTTTTTGACTATATTTAAGAAGACACCAAAAATAAAACAGATAGCCAAATACATTTGGAGATTTCACACAGCTGTGCCAGAGAAATGTATAATTCTCAGGGGCTGGAGATTTAGCTTAGCGACATAAGCGCTTGCCTTGCAAGCAGGCAGTCGTGAGTTCGATCCCCGGTACCGATAAAAATGAAAAAGACAAAAAGAAAAAAAAAAAAAGAAATGTACAATTCTCAATAAAGCAAGGCACTGTCTCAGCTAAAGACCTGGGCACTTATTTTCCTCTGGTAGTGAAGTACAAATTAACATAAAATATATGGGAATAGTGCACAAGACCAAAGCATATGTGTGACAAAATACCTAGAAATGGTTGGTACTCAGAAAAGATTAAAGATAAGGTATAATGTTAAATTTTCTTGCTTAAAATATGATTATTATAAGTATATATTTCCAGTGTGTAAATTCCAAGCCAAATTTTTCTCTTGATATTAAGTTCATTTAGAATGCTTTGTCTTTAAAAGCTTATTTTAAATATTGACTACTATAGACAATTCAGTTAAAAGTTATTTATCTTACATACTGCTAAACATTTAGGAGTATGTAAGATAAATAATTTTTAACCGAATCATCTTTATAGAGCAAGATAAATTTAAACTGTATCTCTAAGCTAGTCTGTCGTATGTATTGATTGTGATCCATGATTATCATATTGACAAGTTATTTCTATAAACTCTGCAATTCTCCTTATCTGCCTCCCTTGTCTGCATCCATGTTTTTAAAAAATACATCAGCCCAGAGGAAAAAAGGAAAGAGGTGGGGCTGTAACTCACTGAGAAGGTCCTGGGTCCAGTATAAGAGACCCTGATCTGGTCACGTACAACAGCAGTTCATTATTTTGAGACAGGTCTCACTAACTCACTGATTTGCCTAGGCTGACCTTCAGCTTGAGATCCTCCTGCTTCAGCCTCCCAGAGTATTGAAATTACAGGCCTCTGCTTCCTTGTGTGGCTCAACACTTCATTATTAAGTGTTAACTAAACTTACATTCTTAAAACTGGCTTTTTTTTTTTTAAACCAAAAGTGACTTAAGGCTTGTATTGGTAAGTGCATTAATAACAGTACTTCAGCATTCACTAAATGTGGCCACCCACTGTGATAGTGTGGCTCATGGATATCAAGGTCGGTCAGAAGCTGATTTTTCCTGTGATAAACCCTTCCTGGCTCACCTGTCCTCAGAGACTGTCAGGTCAATGCTTCTTCCAACTAAACAGAGATACCCCAGTACCCTGGTGAAGACAGCAAATCTGCCTTTGGGGGACCAGCAGCATATCATAACATCAGAATAAGATCCTGGACATTGCTAATTTGCCTGGGTAACTCTCATCACCATTCTACATGCTTTAGAGGTAAGCTATTGATTTTATAAATAAAGCATGAAAATAATCTTAATGCTTTTTTGTTCACTGGCTAAGACACATAAAACTCAAAGATTTTCAAATGAAATAGAAAAAACATTGAGCATTTCAAGTCCACAGAAATAATCAATGCAGAAAATGTTTGCACAGAGTGTCGTCAGCGGGTGAATTTCATCTTGCAATCCTTGCTTGCATCGGTCTGAGTGCACTTTCAGGAAGCCAGACTACGCATAGCCTGTGGGAATAAAGGGGAAAAAGCATCAGTGCCACTCACGTCTCCTTAGGTCTGCCTTTTCTCAGTGCTCGATAATACTGATTTCTTGCTTTCACTCATCTTAGATACAGATCAGCACAATAAAAGCAGAACTTAACTTAATTTTGACCCTCATCACACTTTAATTGGATCTACATAAAAGCAATAAATCACTGTTCATTGAGCTTTTACCACATAAAAGACACTGTTCTTGTTATTTTATGTGCAATCCTTAATTTTTACAACTCAGTGATATTACTTCCATTTTAAATCCAGACACTAAAATGAAGAAAAGGTAAGTAATTCGCTCTGTGTTGTGCAGCCAGTAAGTAGCAGAATCAGGCCCAGTTGCCAGGTCTGTTTGGCTGCAAAGTTCATGAAACCACCGTGCTGTACTCCTTCACTGCCTCTAGAAGCCCTGCAGCATTCTCTGCATGTTGCTCCTGCTGCCTCATTTTAATGTAGAAATTTAAAAGTTATTCTTTTACCTTTTGTATCAGGACCTGTACAAAGGCACAGTAGGGATGCTTTTCAGATTTGCCTATGACACAGGTTGGGTTGGGAAGTAAATATGGTAGATGACAGCTTCGGAATATAAAATATGTCGATAAGCTGAAGCCAGCAAGCTGCATCAAAAAATGTATGTAATATTGCATCTGGGTGAAAGACTACAGAATTTATATGAGAAGTCCCTAGTTGCCAGTGTCTGCAAATCTTCACCCAAAATCTAAGTGAATATCTGTCACTGTGTGGGAGGGGTTTCTGCATAGGTTAGGGTGTGGCACTGCTTAATTTCTAAGAAATCTTTCCACTTTCTTTTTTCCTTTTCTGGTTTTTTGAGACAAGGTCTCACTCTGTAGTCTAGGCTGGCCTTGAACTCACTGTGTAGCCCAGGCTGGCCTCCAACTCATGGTGATCCTCCTGGTGGCTGATTAAAGATGTACTATTCTGGCTGCTGCCCGTCACTGTCATCTCCGTACGCTGAGACAGAAGTCCCCTAAACCTTAATGTCTTCAAGAGAGAACTCCTTTTCCACTTTCTCCTCCGTGAAGCCATCCTTTTCATATTTTTTGGAACTATTTTCTCTTTACCGTTCTTAATGATACATATTCTCTAACTGTATTACTCCATTTACTCAAGATTTAACCCACATTATTTTCTTGAGGAGAAAATAATGATTATACCTCCTCCTGGACATCAAGTTCTTCCTGAGTTATCTTTTCTTCCATTAATTCAAGAGGATCTTTGCTTTCTTGAATGAGGGTGATCTTGAGGAAGAGAACACGCAATAATTATTAGAAATGCAACAGCATCAGTCTACTGGTACTTCACTAAATATGATTCAAAGCTTTGCCGGTGCTTCTGTGATCTGCAGACTTCAGAACCCTCTTCGCTTTCTTATTCTTTTATATTTCCCAACTTAGAATTTCCCTATATCAGTTTTCACACACAAGTGTGAACCACTACAGTTTGCCACTACAGTTTGCTGTTGTCTATTCCACTGTCTGCCCCAACGGCTGACATGTGCGTCTTTCAGCAAGGGACCTCCCTCTGCCTAAATGGTGGGACCTAAGTAGTATTGCTCTTTCAGTGGCTGGACTGAGAACACCTCATACAGCACTGAGCATGCAGTGAATGTGCAGTGAAGGTTTATGACTGAGGACAGTAAACAGCCTCAAGTTGAACTGGATGGAGATCAGTTTTATTGGAAATAGAAAACAATGTCTATAGACCAAGCTGGTTTGAGAAAGCTTAGCTTTTAAGGAGTACTATGAGATTTAATCTTCTACGTAGGAGATCAACAATTAGGCCTTTGTCTCACGCATGAAAAAGAAAATTTCCAAAGCAACTCCATACATATACTGCAGTATACAATGCACAGCAGTAAATGATTCAGGGTAGTATTCTGCTGTTTCTTTATGCTAGAAATAACCCAGTTCTTTTGGTTAGTATGGAGATTAATAAAAGATTAAGTTCCTATGAAAATGTGGACCTAGGTGTAATCCGAAGCTGGAATGGCCCTTGTCATGTCAAAATAAAGGGTCAGTCATATCACTGCATCTCCAGTGTTCTTAGTGCATAAGTGACTCTTCCTAAAGAAAAGGGAAGTACCCCAGGAGAGGGTGCCCTTGCATAACTCGACCCTGTAGAAGGTTTGTGCTAGATCCTGAAGCGGCACAGAAGTGTCAGGTTTGATCCCACAGACCATCAGTAATGATCAGTTTACTCTTCAGTGGGCCAGAAAGTATAAAATATAAGAATCCAGTTATATTCAGCATCACATACTAAGGAATGAAAACAAAACAAGCAAACCTAAGTTCCACCCCAGCCACTCACAACCCTCCCTAGTGACAAACAAGATGGTATCTAACATGTGAGGTGGACTTTTAGCCAGTGGGTTCTGTCACATCTATGGGCTAAGATTTTAGTTCAGAATGACTGGTAAAAACAAAAGTAACTATTTTCATGTTGAGAGGGAATTTGACACACTGGTATTTTATATTTAACGTAGGATCTTTTTAAAATATGTGATCTTGAATTTGATAGAAATTAATTATATTCCTTTAGTTTGCTTTGTTTTTACCTATGTGCTAGAGGATTTCAAGTTGGATAGAAAAAGGTTTATGAGTTTTCAAAGAATGGTGGTTTCCATGTAGCTGGTTTTATATTTGTGGTTTTACTACTTTTTGCCCCCAGCAACGTTAGAAGCAGATCAACCTCTCCACCAACAGAAGCTGAAAAATATAATGTAATATTATTTTCTAAATTAGTTTTACTTTAGATGTTGACTTCCTGCAATAAAAACGTTTATCCCAAGTTTAGAAAAGAAAGAAGCAGTTTAATGCTTGTATGTCACTAGATTTAGTTTTTGTAGGCATTTGTTTTAGTGTGCCCAATTCGCTGTGACAGGTTACATGACAAATAAGGTTATTGTTCCGTGCCTGCCAGGAGACCTAAGCAATGAACCTATCCGAAATGTTTACCTCTTTAGAAAATTTGACAGGAGAACTGACAAACCTAGAGGAGTTTAGGGCCTATTATATTTTGAGAGAGAAAATGAACCCTGGCTTTATGGTTTTAATTATTTTTTTCTAAGACCACTTATGCTTGATGAATTCTATTTAAAGACATTTATATGTAATTCAGGGGATTCCAGATGGCTGAAATTTCTGTTGCATTTACGTACACAAATCACAGAAGATGCTATCTTCTAAATTAGCATTATAACAAAGCTACAGTGATAAAAACAGCATAGGCCTGACCCAAAACCAGACACATGGATCAGTGAAACAGAATAAAGGATGCAGAGATAACCTTAAGATCATTCAGCTATCTGAACGTTGACAAAAGGGCCAAAGACGTACACTGGAGTTAAGATGCCCACTTCAATAAATGCTGCTGGGAAAACTGGCTAACAATATGCAGAAGATTGAATCTACACCCATGTATCTCATTATGTACCAAACTAAAATCAAAATGGATCAGAATCTCAATGTTAAAACAGAAGCAATCTGCTAGAAGATAAAATAAGCAAAACACTTGAAGACATAGGCATAGGAAGGGACTTTCTGAACAGAATCCCAGTTCTACAAGAAATAACATCAAGAATCAACAAATGGAATCATATCAAATTAAAAAGCTTCTGTACAGCAAAGAAAACAACCAACAGATTGAAGAGAGAACTTACAGAATGAAAAAACTTTTTGCCAGCTCTTCTCAGACAGAGAATTAATATCTAGAATATGTGAAGAACTCAAAATTAGACCCCTCCAAAATAGAAGACCCAGTCAAAAATGGGAAACTGAAATGAACAGATACTTCTCAGAAGGAGATGTACAAATGGTCAATAAATACATGAAAAAGTGCTTAACACTTTTAATTTGCCATTAAAGAGATGTAAATTAAAACAACACTGAGTTCCATTTTACTACAGAAAGAACAGCCTTCATCAAGAATCTGATAATAACAAATGCCGGTGAGATTGTGGGGGAAAAGGAACCTTTCTACACAGTGGTGGAATGTAAACTAGCACAACCACTATGGAAATCAGTATGGACATTCCTCCAAAAAACTAAAGCTGGAAAGTCCATTTGACCCAACTATTTGCCTTCTAGGTACAGTGATGCTTGCATTTTTCTGTTTATAGCTGCATAATTCATAATAGCCAAGTCTTGAAAGCACCCTTTATATCCATTAACAGATGAATGGATAAAGAAACGGTATTTATACACAATGGAATACTATAGAGAACATATAGACAGATAAACTTGAGTCACGTATAGGAAAATGGATGTAGTTTGAGACCACAATGTTAACTGAAATAAATAAAACACACAAACTTAACTTAGTTCTCTTATGTGGGCTTTAACCTCTTTCTCTTATGTGAAAAACCCAAAATGTAAATAAAGATAATCAAATATAAGGATAATCAGACAAACACATTATAAAAGACAATAAGAAATAGGCTATTGATCTTTTCCAAATGGGAAGGGGTCAAGAGATGGAAGAAGAGGAAATAGAAGGGAGAGAAACGGGATGAAAAATCGAGATGTGTTATGTCCACACCAGCTCCACACAAGGAATGTTATTATGTACTGCCTACATGTACTAACAAAAACTAAAAAAAACTAAATGACATTTTAGCTAATGCTCATTTTTATTAGTTAACCCCCACACTGTAAAATTACTGTGTATAGATACGACCAGGTACTTTCCTAAAGCCTGTGTCATTTAATCCTCACATCTCCCCAGCAAATTAAACGTTTTTACTCCCATTCCTTTGATGAAACACTGAGCCTCTGAGAGGTTATGCGCACAACCTTAAAAGCCAAAGTAACTTCTGCCATTTATAGAAATCCTGATAGTCCAGAAAGACACAGATGTAGCAAAGTTAAATATTTACCATTTCTAAAATGGAATCTTGACCTTCTTGGGTTTTAACCTGGTTCTGTAGATAAACTATGACATCATGAACGGTCAAAAATAATGTGTCTTTTCTATTGTTATCATCAAAGAAACCACATTGCTCCATCTGCTTGATAACATGATCTGCAAAACAAATAGGTAATGCTTAGCTCTAGGAAAAATTATTTTTGTAACATAAACCGATTACTAAGTTTTGTAAACACCTATCTCTCCATTTCCAAAATGTGACCCTGAACTAAACTGACTTTCTTTTCCAGGAACACACAGAACAGTTATCTCCTGCCTGCTTGCTGGGTGTCCCTGGTGCCTAGTCATGTCCCTTTTGCCCAGTGAATGTACCCATCCCCCAGGAACAGTGAGCCTGGTGGCCAGTAGTTCACAGTTGTGCACTTCTCTGGAGAATTTTCCTGACCAGTCTCACCTGCAGAGGCCTGGGATTCCAGCCCATTCTTAGGCAGCCTGCATGCACTGACTGACAGTACTTCAGGTACAAAGGCAGAGCTCTTCGCTTAAGAGAGCATAACCCTATGGTGCTCCTCCTGCTTTGGAGCTCCTTGTGTAGTCAGAAATCTAGGGCAACACTTGTGCAACAATGTCTTCAGTCAGCTTCTCCTCGCCATATCCTGCTTCTGAGTCCTTTAATCATTTGTGTAAGAATCCCCATTTCAGGCTCTGCTTCTAGGGGACTCAACACAAGCACTAGCACTTTCCTCCGCGCGTATACAGCCAGACACAAAGACGCATGCCCTCGTCAGTCCGCTCATGGCAGTGGATCTAAGTCTTCTCCAGCTCTGCTCTCCCCATAATGACCCCCTCCCTCTGATCCTGTACCACAATAAGATTGTACATTTCCATACATAACCAGCTGTACAGCACAAATTGGAAGTAACATCTTTCTGGGTTCAAAAATGCCCTGTTATTTTTTAACTGGTATAGTTTTTATCTGATGGGATGAAAAGTTTTGGAAATAGATAATAAGCGTAACTATAACTATTGCTACTGAAATAATGTTACACTTAAAAGTAACTTAAATGGCAAGTTTTCTTATATATTATTTACCACAATACAAAAACAAAAGGCTTTGGAGAAAGAGAAACATATGCATCCATTTACCTTGAAGGGATGCAAAGTACACATTCACATCAATTCTTTGGAATTCTTTAACGATCTAAAAATACAAAAGGAGAAAGTACAAGAAGTCACTTTCTGTGCCCATAATTCAGTCATATGCACTTACTTGCTCAGGAGAAATGTCAATATTTTCATGGTTAATTAAGGCTGAGAAAAGCTCACTACTGGAAAAGGTATAGTTTTTCAACTTATAGTGATCTACTTAAAGATGAAAAGACAAGAGAACAATATCCAGTGGTCACCAGCACAGCACTCTAAAACAGAGATGCTCAGTAAATATTTGTGGAAGGAAGAAGAAAAATGTAGAAGCTTCCTAATACAGCTCCTGCTGATCAGAGCAGAAAGCCTAAGTTCACATCTGAGAGGAAGACAGACAGGTGTGGATATGACCACCACATTCAGAATATAAAATCTGACCTAAACATTGAGGTCTCTATTGCGAATGTATCAATGTCAGTACCCTGATTATAATTTTGTGCAATAGTTTTGTAAGATGCCACTATGGGAGAAACTGGGACCAGAGTACATAGAATCTAACATTTCTTACAACTACAGGTAATTCATTTTAATGATCATTAAAGTGTAGTTTTTAAAAAGGACACTGGACCTATGGATTATAATAAATAAGGGTCATTAGAATATTTGAAAGTAGGGGCTGGGGATTTAGCTCAGTGGCGTAAGCACCTGCCTTGCAAGCAGGCAGTCATGAGTTCGATCCCTGGTACCGATAAAAAGGAAAAAGACAAAAAAAAAAAAAAAAGAATATTTGAAAGTAACTATGGACAGTGTGGAAAATGTTCTGGCATTAAACATGTTAAGACACTCTGTTCAAGTAACTTGCTAAGCATTTTGACTGATACAGTCTACAATGGGTGGGAGCCAATCTCAAGAGGGAAATGAACAGCAGAGGACAAGAGTGTGTTCTGAAATGAGTTGATAACCAGATCTGAGAGAGAACAGAGCCCTGCCTGCATATTCTTGCACTCTTGCCAAGGTGTAAATACCCACATCTGCCACTGTTTCCTACTCTTGCAGAGATGGCCAAAAAGCCCCCAGTGAGGCTAAACCTCAGAAGTGTGTTTCACATTATTACCTCTGATAGTTGGCACCTTGGCGTACTTTTCTGCTAACTCTCTTGATACCTACCTGAAGCTTCACCTAAACCTCATGCATGAGGTGGCATCCTACTTACAATCGGCTTCGAAGCACTTGGCACGCTGTTATTTGTGAGAGTCTTTTTTTTTTTTTGTCTTTTTCCTTTTTTATCGGTACCGGGGATCGAACTCACAACTGCCTGCTTGTAAGGCAGGCGCTTATGCCGCTGAGCTAAATCCCAGCCCCTATTTGTGAGAGTCTTAATGTTTGCCTTCCCTTGTAGACTGCTTAGTCTCATGAGGATAGAAACCATGGCCACTTACTCATCAGTCTCCTGTGCCTGGCAGAGCACTTAGCACATTTTAGGCATTTAACTTGTTTGTTGAAGGAATAATGAAATGGGGTAACATACATGCTTTCTGACATCATCAGTGTCTCCACTCTGTGTCCTCAACTCTTGCTTTGACTTCCTAGATGACTGACCAACAGCCAGCTCTACTCTCTTAATAATCTCTGGCTTTCCCGGTCCTACCACGTTCTTGGTGTTTCTTATCCTGCTCCTGTTCTCATAATAAACTGAAAAAAACACTTTGCATAAAATTTTGCCATTTTTCTTTTTCATATTCTATTTACTTTCTCAGAAAATAAAATACAATGTTAATATTTCTTGAGAGTATTTATGTATCAGATACTCTTCTAAACTCCTTATATCTATCAGCTTAGTCTCCGTAACACCTCTGTGAAATAAATGCCACCATTATCTCTGTTACAAATGAAACTGAGGCACAGACAGTCTTAGCAACTCGTTCCCTGCTAGTACGCAGCAGAGCCAGGAATCGCCTCAGCCTGGCTGCACGGCCCACGCATCGTCCCTCTGCAAAACCAGGCAACCTGTATCCCCTCACTACCGCCGCAGGGCCAGTTCTGTAGTTCACAAAGCCAGCCGCTTACCATGCGCAGAGACCTCACTCCAACAACATCCAGGAAAGATACAGCTGCGCAGTCAAGCACGAGGCTATGGATGGGCACTCTGGGAACATTCACTTTGACCGGAAGCTCAGCGTTCCAGTCCACTTGAAACTCAATTTCTTTGGTTGGGACATCAGGTTCATTTGGATCTTCAATGTCTTCATCAGCCTCAAAAGCATTATTCATTGAACCACCATCACTTATGATGCCATTCTGAAGAAAGAAAACACTGCCGACTCAATTGCCTGTGGTCTTTTGGCCGTTTATCTCCAATTATTTAAAAATCCTACAGCTGTTGTTTCTTGGTAAGCAAAAATACCATCGGGATGAATGCTTAAGGAGTGAGATTTCATCAGACCTGGTGGACCCTGTAATTCTAGCTACCCAGGAGGCTGAGGCAAGAGGACAGCAGTTTCTAGGCAGCCTTAGTGAGACCATCTCAAAATAAAAGGAAGGATTAGAGATGTCCGTGGTGGAGTGCTTGCCTAGCATGTGTGAGGCCTTGGGTCTGATTCTAACACATACACACACATACACACACACACACACACACACACAACTGGGTTTTACCTTTGCCCAAACTTCTCTAGGAAGAGAAATGGGTTAAGAGGAAACCTAGAAGATTGTGGAAATCCGCCAACAGGTATTCTGTTGGTGGGACAATCTTCATAAAGGTGAATGGACCTACTGCCTTGCATTCTAATTTCTGGCATTGAATTTGTAATTACTTTGTTTCTTCCAGTAAAAATGAGGTTTAAAAATAAAATGCAGATGCTATTCATTATGGGGGGAAATTCACAGCTTGTTTTCAGGGTGCGGTGCTGATTTCACTTTATCGGAAACAGCTCAGCCATTCTCTGACATGCTTACGTCATCTGCTGGTACACATCCGGGTACCAAAGGAGTAGATTTAATTTAGACTGCATCTGTTTTTCATCAGAGAAAGAATTGGGGAGGGGGGTCCACCTCACCTTTGTTGCCTTTAATTGTCCTTTTTTGATGAGTTTCTGAATTCTCCTCAGTGCTTTCAGCCTTTTGTTATATACTCTAATGGCATCAAATCCAACCTTTGGAAACAAATGTCAGATTAATTAAACGTCTGCTTCCTACTGTTCACTTGTGCCAACTGATATCTGAAGGCTTATTTCTCAGTGTATAATATTCCTTGAGACGCCCGTTGGAAAAGATTTTGAGGTCTGATCGGATGGTAGACTCCTCTGCACTGCTAGAGCCTCAGGAAAGACAAGAGCATAGTAAAAGCACCAAGACGGTGCAAGACAAAACAGCAAAAACAACGCTTATCTTTAAGTCTGTTTTCCAAATTTCCTTGACACGCAGGGCCCTTCTGTTATTGCAAAATCTATAAACATTCCTCTGAACCAGTTTGCCCTGGACCTCGCTTAAGAAAACACCGATCCAAGTTCGAAAGGTCGGTGACATTCAGGGCGAGACCGACCTACTAACATCAGTGCTGTTTACTTGCTCCAAACAGGGGCGGCTCCTCCAAGACTTTGTCCCGCCTCCCCCACCCCCAGCTCTCACAGGTCCCAAACTCCCAGTAGAATCCCGTGTGTCCAGCCTGCTACAGTGGACCTCTCCCACTGGTGCATTTAGAAGTGTTCATTTAAAATAACCACAGTAGACCTCATGCATGTTAGCAAAAATACGCTCGTTTGGTGTTTTGTTTTTCAGGATTTGTGTGTGTCTGTGTGTGAACACAACTGTTTTTCAAATGAAAATACATAGAACATAATCCCAGCACTGGGGAGGCTGGGGCAGGAGGATTGTTGCAAGTTCAAGGCCATCCTGGGCTACAAAGTGAGCTCAAGGCCAGCCTGAACTGCATAGAGAGACCCTGTCTCAAAAAGAAACAGAAACAAAGAAAAGAAAGAGAAAGAGAGAGAGAGAGAAAGAGAAAGAAAGAAAAGAAAGAAAGAAAATACTTTGAACAGTGACATCGTTTTACACTGCGAGGCTTCGGGAAGGGACCTGCGCTCTCCATGTTGCACTGCAGGTCACCTGTCTGTCTCTGGTCATCTGTCTGATGCTGTGGCCACTGTGGGCCGACGCTCAGCGCACATAGCACTGGGAAGTTAGCACAGCATTTGGGAGTTGAAGTCAATCTGGACACTTAGCGTTTTTGTCTGGCATTTAGTACTATCTAGGTTAAAATCTATAGCATATTGCAACTCTATCCCCGAACGGTAAATTCTTTAAGGGAAAGGATGTTACAATTTAACTCTGCATGCTCTAGGCAAAGAGGAATAGAGCACAGCGTCTTGTTCCCAGGTGAAGCCCAATAAAGAAGAGAGTGAGATCTCAAGTTAAAAACCAAATTTCTGGGGATAAAATACTTACTGTGGACTTGATACATTTTTTAAAACCATCAACATTGCCATAAAAAATAGGACCAGAAAATCTGACAATCTTCACTCCTTGAAGTTCATCAATCTGACATTTAAAAAGAAAAAAAAAGAAGTTAATTCTAGACCTAGATATTCAATGAAATAGCTGTTTTACAAGGAGCTGGGTGACAACAGCAACACTCAACTTCCCTTGTTGCCAAAATTCCACAGCCTTAGAACATAATTTTCAGCCCTTTGATTTCCTGGTGGAAAAACTGAGGCTTAACACAGTGACATGATTTTCTCCAGTTTGTACCACTGAGCTTCCGGATCTTGCTAAAATTCTTTTGAGTAGCAAAAATTTTTAAAAAGCAAATTCTGAAGGTTTGCAGGAACTGTCATCTGCTTGTTTATACTCAGAGGCAGGGGCCATGCTGTAAGTGGAGCCCATAGAATCACGGACTTTTTGGTCTTTAGGAATCGTCGCCGTTTTAATGTCAGCCTTGGGGGAGAGAGCTGAGGCTGGGGGAGACTCAGTGTCCCTGACAAAGTCTTCCCAAGAGGGAAATGAGAATTCAGAACCCCCCAAATCAGCCCAGAGTTTCCTGTCTCAGTGCCAAAAGCTTTTCCACAATTACTTTAGCTGTGTTTAGCCTGTGGTTCAACATAACAAAAAGACTGTGGAGGGGCTGGGGATTTAGCTCAGCAGCATAAGCGCCTGCCTTGCAAGCAGGCAGTCGTGAGTTCGATCCCTGGTACCAATAAAAAAAAAAAAAAAAAGACTGTGGAAATAAATTCAGTAACAGCTTGAATTTCAGATTTGGTGTCCAATAAGAATTTAATATTAAAGTAAAATTAGACTACAAGTTTCTAGGGTTCATATATATATATATATATATATATATATATATATATATTTACTATGTGTCTTTCGTAAGTATGTGTTTTCCAAAGTTACTTTGTCTGCCTTTTCATCTTTGTTTCCTTAGTGATCACTAAAAATTTTATGTGCAGGCAACACCAGCCCACCAGTGAGATGTTTAACTTCTTTGTTTTTATTTCCTGTGTCATATATTATTTCTCTCAATTTCAAAGATAAAGCAAAATATCAAATAACTTGGTGACAGATAACTTGGAAAATTTCTTGTTAGAATTGGATAAATAACATCTTAGGGGGATTTCAGGCAACTTCATAGAGGCTAAGGATTACAGCAGAGAAAATATTTGTGAACACCTGGAAATAACTGGCTATTGTTTTTAAATACCTCTTATAATGGTTTTTATATTAACGTGACATCCTGCTAGCATTGATGAGATCCCTAACATCCAAGTCTGTCAGAAGATACAGAGTCCAAGGTTCTTGTGACACTGTCAGTGGGCCATCACTGGGACTTTCTCCATCTGTGGCAGTCTTATGCCTACCTAGTCCTAAAAGAGGAATAGGAGGCTCCTAAAATTGTAGATGAACAGACCTTCTTTCTGCAAAAAGGCACTTACATTTTTATAATTCTTGATACTTTTGTAGATGTCTGTGGTGGGGATGTTTCCAAGGTCATTCCATGAAGGACTAGAAAAAGAAAACAACATCAGAATTTTTTTGAAACAGCCAGATTTTGGACAAAAAAGTTAAAATAGCCAGGCACAGTGGGGCACATGCCTATAAGCACAGTCACTTGGGAGGCTGAGGCAGGAGGATCACAAGTTCCAAGTCAACCTGAGCAATTTAGCTGTCACCAAAAGGGGCGGAGTGCTGAGGATGTAGCTCAGAGGTACAGTGTCTGCCTAGCATGTGTGGGGCCCTGGGTTTGATCCCCAGCACAGGGGTGGGAGGGAGGATTAAAAAGAACTAGTTGCGGGGCTGGGGATTTAGCTCAGCGGCATGAGCACCTGCCTTGCAAGCAGGCGGTCGTGAGTTCGATCCCCGGTACGGATAAAAATGAAAAAGACATAAAAAAAAAGAACTAGTTGCTATGCAGCTGTCATTCTGCTGATCGGGAATCAATCAGTACAGCAGATGACATTTTCCTGCAACCGACTCTGCAGTGAACAGCCGGTGTTTGCGTGGAACCAGAGAAGGAGGAAGTGACAGTGACTGTGTCCTGATGGCTGAGAGAAATAATGAGCACCAGGATTTCATGCACAAAACAATTTGGAGAATAAGCAAAGAGCTTTTCGTATATTAACTCTCATCGAGATCCGACTATAACCTCCAAAAGGCAGTTTGTTATCCTTACTTTCACTGGTAAGTAAACTGAGGTTCAGAGAAGCTTAGAAAGGGCCCTGAGACAAGGGATAGAGCAGCCTCTGAAGAGGGACTCAGTGCCTGGCGCTTACTTGTAACTTATGGCAACTTCCCGATGCAGTGTGGAGAGTCTGCAGATGATCAAATTAGTCTCTTTTTATAGAACTAGCAGCCTGGGAGGACCAGAAATAAGCCTGTCCTGTCAACCAGACTGTTGATTTCCTGTTCCTGATGCAATCAGATAAATTCCATGTTTCTTCAGGCGTGACTGGGGACACATGCTAAGTGCAGCTCCTGAAGAAAGACTGTCTGTCTGGGGTGCTTTCAGCACCGAGCTCTCTGGATCAGCACTGTAACGACAGGAAACTAAACACCGCACAGGGTACTGCTTTCTGTTGGCTAAAGGCCTGGCTACCGAACCAGCAGCAAAAAAATGCACCACCAGTTTTTCCCTGGCTTGCTGCGGTGGGCTGATTTTTAACTTAAAGCTCATAAGTCAGTCTTTCTCTCCAAAGAAAAAAAAAGTCACAGGAAAGTTTCTGCGTTATTTCCTAGCAGCAAACTGGGCCCTTCGGGAGTTCATGAACTTTCAGGACTCTGGAAGTTGGGCCTTTGGGGCAGAACAGGGTGCAAGTACAGCGGGGAAGAAAGCATGAAGGGGAGGCGGCTGCTGGAATGGAGAGGGGGGCCCGCGTAGGCCAAAGACATGGTACTGATGCTTTACAGGTGCCTTCTTCCACGATGGCCCAAGCTCGAGCGGAGACGTGGCCAGAAGCCCAGAAAGATAGCAGATGAATTAGGGAGGGAGGAGGACTCTGTTCCCCTCTAGTGCCCTCTTCCTCTCTAGACTCAGGAGTGCACCAAACCAAAGTCTCCAGAGTCAAAACAAAACCAACAGCAGCCAAGCGCGGGGATGCACACCTGTAATCTCAGCACTCGGCAGGTGAGACAGGAAGATTGTTGCAAGTTTGAGACCAGCCTGGGCTACAAAGTGAGCTAAAGTCCAGCCTGAACTTCACAGCAAGACCTTGTCACAAAAAAAGGCAAAATAAAACAAAGAAACAAACAAAAACCCAGCAACAAAATTCACCTTCAGTCTCCCTCACTAGTCCTCAGATTGTTTTCCATTATTTAACTCATGTGGCTGCTGCTTTCACTTTGCATGTGAACTAATTACATTTATTCACATAATTGTGTGATTTGGAAGATATATTCCCTATTTGAGGGATTTGGATGAGTGCTCATTATAATCCTCTGCTCTGAAGGTCTCCTGCTGTAGGTGGAATGGCTGTGGGGAATCAGCTTCAAAGGAGGAAAATGAGTTGTGACAGCTTTAGCAGTCGCCTTGTCCCAAGGCCCAGCATCCTTCATCCAACTACAGAGCAACTTCAGCCTGGCTGAGCCATTTGTCTCTTAGTCTAACAAGGCCTTAAAGGGAGAGCACAACCGTACAGCATGTGATGAAATCTAGAAATTTCAAATGAGATAATCTGAGTTTGAATCCTAGTTCTGACCCTTAGTAATGTGTAACCTGAGGGCAAGTCCTTAGCCTTTCTGAGCTCAAAACTTGCACCTGTACAAATGTATTCGTGGGATATTGTTGAAGATTAAATATAATATATGCAAAGCACTGTGTGTCTTCTTTATAGAATCACTTAATATGTAGTAACAGTTAGGAAAGGAAGTGGTTTCACTACATTTATCAAAACGGCACAGGGTGCACTGGCCTGTTGATAGCAAATCTGTACTCACAACTGAACTCTCAAGACCACAGTCAATAATCCAAATAAAAGGCCAGCTAGCAGACCCAGGTCCAGTCCCAAAATGATGGACATGATGCATGTAAACACCCAGATGACCTAAGAGGGGAACGGAAATGAAAAGAACTATATTAATTTATCTGGTACTGGCAAATCATAGAGTACCTATAAAAATAAGATCGATTATCCACAAATTTCAACTTTAAATAATATTCTGGTTTCATTCATTTCATGTTGAAGTAAAGCTGCCAACTGACCTTCCCAGTTAAGGCCAACTATTCCATTTTATTTATTTTTAAAATTTTGAACAGGCAAAGTGTTCGCATGACTCAAACACGAATTAATATTTTAAAGGTGGGGCTGGGGATTTAGCTCAGCGGCATAAGCACCTGCCTTGTAAGCAGGCAGTTGTGAGTTCAATCCCCGGTACGGATAAAAAGGAAAAAGACAAAAAATATATATATATTTTAAAGGTGTATAACCTTCTCCTGTCTCCACCCATTCCCCAAATCCTTACAGTCCCATCCACTTGTATTCCTGTGTGTATGTGAAAGCACAGACTTTCCCCTAGTATTTCTATTCTGGACTCTTTTTCACCTACTTTGTCTTAGAGATAGTTGCCAATCCATAGATAGGCAGTTTGCTTTTTCTTTTCATGTGTCCTTGGCTCCATTAGTGTAGGAATCTAAAAGATTTGACTTCTGGTTTTTACCATTCCTTTGAAGAGTTGTAAAGACTACTTTGGTCACAAAGAAAAGGGTTTTATTGTTTTGTTTTTGTTTGTTTTGTGTTTTATTAGTACTTTTAAACCAGGCTTTAAATAAAATGTGTTTGTTTTTTGGCTGGAGAAGGCTGAGGGGGTGTATGAGCCTCAGATGGGATTCTTCTGGAAATGAGCCTTCCCAGAGAAACTGGGTCTTCCTGGCCCGCAGGGTCTTCACGTCAAGACTTATGGCTTATTCACACCATTCTAATTTTCACTCTGGGATTTCCAAAGTGCAGGGAAGACATAGGAAAAAGGGGAACACTGTGATAGGACAAGAAGCATATAGAAGCCAAGTCTTAGTTCAGACAAAAACAGGCAGTGAGCGACTTACAGAATCCACCTTATTCTGCCGCCACAGACGAGGGACATCGCACACCTGCATGAACATCCCTTTCAGGTTGGCAATTACAACTGCGGCCAAGACGGACTGCCAAGAGAGACCAGGAGGTGGGTTACTCAGGAAGATAGGTTTCCACGTGATGACTTTTAAACCCCTGCTATTTCTCTGGTAGCAATGTGATGAAAAGAATTTATGCAACTGTACGGAGAAGCAGATTTGTACCTTCTGCAAGGGTTCCAGAAGCTTCCCCAGGGCAACGATGGCGATCATCACAATCCCAGCCGAAATGATGCCAGCGATCTGCAACACGTACACCTTCCATGAAGAGGGTTCATCCTTCTCCCTACAGCATGTATCACAGGCATGCTTGAACCCTCCCTGACAGCCCCACTCCTCATTCAGAGACATGAGCCTTACTTGGTCAGACAACACAAAACTGAGCAAAAATGGAAAACACACGTATACAGAGAAATATATATATATATATGCACTACTGCAGAGAAAGAGAACAGGGAGGGCAGCCTGCCGCAGTAAAGTCAGTGTGACATGGATCTCATTTGGAGATCTTACAAAGGTGGTTTTGGTGTCCATTTAGGAGCCTGACCTTTTAGTTATTTGCCAAGCCATAAAACATAGACCACCTCCTTCCTCAACAACAAAGATTACTGATACGTTCTTGGGGAATGAAGTTTCTCAGGACATATTAAACTCCTCTGCATTACTGAAGCAGGTGCCACACTAGTAACTATGATAACTCATTATACTTGCTGTGTATGATTCTCAGCAAAGTCTCAGAACATTGATTTAACCCATCCTACTGCAGATGCACGGTGCCAAATGGCACTGAGAGACTCTTGTTGCATAGATGCTGGCTTCAGACTTTGCTCCTAGCAGTGATGGGGCAATGACAGAGTAAATGAAGCTCAGGAATGTTACCTTCATTGGCATAGAAAGCTCTGCCAAGATCCATAAATAGTTTGGAGAGAGGCTGGGGGTGGGGACTATTATCTGGCTGGAGCAGATGATCAGTGAATCCCTGTTGAGACAGTGTTGGCATGGCCAAGGAAGGCTAGAAGCTCTGAAACAGAAGAGGAGACAGGAAACCAGAAGCAAAGCAGTCAGAGAGGAAACTTCAGCATAAGTACAGCTAGAGCAGGACACGTGAGTCACAGGAGGCAGGCACAGCAAATGCAAAAAGAAAATCAGAGAACATTCACTTCGGCAGGTGTGATAGATGGTTCACACCAGTAACCCCAGCCCTCTGGGGAGCCACGGCAGGAGGACTGCAGCATATTTGAGGCTTCATAGTAGTTTGGGTCCAGCCTGGACCATATAGCAAGATCTTGTCTCAAACAACAAAAACACTTCATCTGGCAAATGGATCATTTCTGTTCAGATTCCCAGCCTGGAGCTCATACTGTGTATATGATGTACTTTAAAAAGCTCACTCTGAATACCTGGTTTCCGGCTCTGTGTGTGCCTAGCGCTGCACCTCCAGGTTCCCAGCACCTTGGTGCGTTTACTCCTCCCCTTTCTAAGCAGAGAAGGTAATATCCCTCTTTCTTTCCTCTCTCCCTTTCCTCTGGAGCAGCCAATACTGAGTGAGTACTTGCAGCGCTCTGGGGGTAAAGGACTCTGTGAATTGGTTAAGGATGTGCACACCAGGGCCCCAGGACCACAGTGAGGTGCCCAGCTCAGGCGAGCATGGCTACCTGTCTGAGTACATGTAACAAGGAGCCGCCCATCATCTGGGCACAGCTAATTGTGATCACTATTGAAATCTGTGAAGGGTAGATTACTCGTACTTACTATATAAAGTGGCTTGTTGGAAAGTCTGTAGACTTTATAAGCAGATTCAATTATTAGCAAACTAATTGTCCTGTTCAGTGAGAAGCCAATCAGAGCTACAGCGCGCTCTGTAATCAGAATTAGTTTTTCCATGAGTCAGTAGGAATCAGATGCGGTAGGAGAAAGAACAGGTGGCAGCGTGCAGCCCTTCCACACTCCCTCAGTGTGCTGAACACAGTCACCGTCCCCTGCTGTGCGTGTTGTTGTTTGTTCCTTCAGCAAATACATGCTGGGTGCTGGTATTTTATACCAGGCACAGTACACATGCCATTGGCACTAGGCTTCTTTCCTGCCTGAAAGTGTAAAAACTCGCATTGGCCAGTATGTGCTGGGCTTCACAGCTTATCTAATCCTGTGACACACCTAGGAGAAGGACACTGCTTTGATTCCCACTTCATAAACATTGAAATTGAGGCTCAAAACAAGAACAAAATCACGAGAAGCCATATAACAATCTGGGCATGGTGGCACACGTCAGTAATTCCAGCACCATTGGAGGCTGAGGCAGGAGGATCGCAAGTTTGAGCCCAGCCTGGGCAATCAAGCAACTTAGTAAAACTGGTCTCAGATAAATGAATAAAAACATAAAAAGGGATGGAGGTGTACCTCAGTGGAAAGGAGGGTTCAGTCTTCAGTACTAGGGTGTCAGGGGGAAAGGCAGACAGACAGAGAGAGCAAGAGACAGAAAGATGGAGACAGAAAAAGGAGGAGGAGGAGAAGAAAGAGGAAGAGGAGAAAAAGGAGGAAAGAAGAGGAGGAGGTAGCAGAAGAGGTAGAGAGGGAAGATGAGGAAAAAGAGAGAGAAGGGGAGGGAAAGGGAGAGCAAACAGCCCTGCCAACTCCTCGGTCACAAGACCCTGGATTTCAGGCCGGGCACTTAGACTTTTCACCCCAGAACTCAGTGTGCATTTCAGTAATTAAAGATCAAGCCGTTTCTGCACTTGTCCCCTTCTTCAGTGCTGAAATCCTGTCATCCCTCATTCCTACACATAATACACACCAGTGTGTGGCGGAGGGTATTAGCTTACCAGAGCCCCATTATCCCCCAGGCCTTTGCCAAGGGGTCACTTTACTCGGGTTCCTCTGGGCAGCCAGCTTGTTTGGGTCCAGAGGGAAGAGCAGAAAAAGAAGCATCAGCAGTTGGGGAGGGACTTCCTGCACCCACTGAGCAGCTGTACCCTGGAGAGTCTGCACTGCCAACTCCAGCAGTAAGACCGCCTGCGACTGGCAGCTGCGGCCGGACGTGGGCCAGCTTTGGAAATCAGCACTGACCTCCTCCCCGTGACGACAGATCTCCGTGTCTCCCGGGGTGGACTGCATTGCTTTCCTCCCTCAGAGCTACAAATGTCAGCCTCCCCCCCAGAATAAAACTTTTAAGAAAAATTCTGAGAATTAATAATAAATTTTTGTTTTGAAGAAGCCAAGCAATTAGAAGAGACCAGTTCTTCCAAATCTGTCACAAGATGCATTATAAATAGGACGGGAACATCGCTGTACCATGGTGACAATTTGAGCTCGCTCTTTCCCTGGCCAACCCAGCACTGGAGTCATACATTTTCTCAGTTATTTGCGTCTCTGGCTTCATAAACCTGAGTTGAAGGCTGTGCTTCTTCACACTATTTAGTTTGGGTTTGTCGTTCTCCTTTATAGTCCCAGTGCTTGCGTTTTACACCTTCATATTTGTTTCTGTGCTGGGAGGGAAAATCCCAGGGGGCACATCAGGAACACAGTCCTGAGTCTGTCGTTAGCCCAGGGGCACTGATTTGGGCCGTCTGACTCTGTGTAGCTGGAAAGGCAGACAAGGACAGCCACTGTGGGGCTCCCTGGTGGGCTCCACAAGGGATTATGCCAGAGATAGGATGGTATGCTGGTTTTATGGTCACCTTGTAAAGACAACAATCACAAACCACCTTTAAAAGGCAAGAGTCAACCCACATTCAGAAGTTCAAGAACAAAAATCTTACTCGGATAGAAATGCCAAAATGCTACAATATGAACAAAATTTGGTGAGTAAACTGTTGTCCTATGGAACCAAAGGCCCCTAGAGACAGTTGCTAATCCTCATAAAGGAAATGTCACTGTCTCACTTTCCTGAAAACAGAACTCACAAAGCCTCCAAGCACTGTTAGTGGGCACTTGCTTCCTTCTCCCCGGGGGAGCAAACTGCTAAAAATCAGCATTCTTCATCTTTTACTGTTGCCTGGGCAGCCTGGCTTGCTCTGACCGCTAAGGAGCAGCCAGGAGGTGACGAGTTAATTGTCCAATGAGCAGTGACACAAAGGGATCGGAGAACTGCCACCTGGGAACCACGCATGCTGCTTTTTCAGAGGTTTTTGAAGAAGGCTGAGTCAAAGAGAGGCGCAGGGCCCATGTCGGGTGAGACGAGGAAGCACAAGGCTTCTCTTTTCTCAAAGGTCTGTTGTCTCTCTCGGATCCTGGGCAAGACTTTCTGAGCCGCCATCCCTGGTGTGATGGTACCCAGCCGTCATTCCATACCTGTGTCTTTCCCCCAGTGCTCTCCTGGACAGCCGTGCGGGAAAGGGCAGTGGTGGCCACAAAACAAGAGAAGAATCCAGAAAAGATGTTGCTGATCCCAAAGGCAATGAATTCCTAGGGGAGAGACTGGGTGACCACAGTGCGACAAACAGAATCTCTGCAAGCCTCTCACCAGTGTTTAAACAGGTATGTTCAAGAAAACTTCCAAGCCCACCCACCTGACGGTCCAGCTTAATTTTTCCTGTAAAAAGTAATTGGGGATCTTATAAAACATCAGGAGTTTGGGCTTCATGGAACCCAAGAGAAACCTCATTGCTGTCAAATTTTCCTGTTTTGTTATGTTTTGTTTTGTTTTATCATTTTTGAAACAGTCTCACTATTCAGTTCAGGCTGGCCTTGAGCTCAATTTGTAGCTCAGGTCTTGAACTCACAATGATCCCCCTGCCTCAGCCTCCTGGGTGCTGGATTTATAGACATGCACCATCATGCTCAGGTGTTAACTGTTTTTAAGATTAACAGGAAACAGTATCTCAGGATCCTGTGATAAATGTGTGTTTCAAGGAGATTCCCAAAAGCTAAAATTCCATTGGACCTGACGGTTCTCCTTCTAGGTACCTTCCCAAAGGAGTTAAACAGTCACCACTTTCTTTAGCTGACACCCCAAATTTTTCCCATTTATGTTTTTTGTTGTTGTTGTTTTCAGCCCTGTAAACCAGTTCAGCAAAAGGATGACCGTACCTGGTTCCCATCGATGGTGTAATCGTGCTTGGTGGCGTACACTTTCCCCACAGACACTGCAATGGCGTAAGCCACCACAGCAATGGAAAAGGATGCTGTCAGCATCTCGGAAAACTTAGACACCGGTGGAAGCACGGGAGGCAAAAACCTGGAGAGTTTTTAAACGGAAAGCACTGTGAAGATTTGATTATTTTTCGCTATATCCACTCAGCCACATATTAGAGATAAAAGAACATGATCCAAGGGAACAGAAAGTATGTCAGAGGCCCGAATGGTAGCATCTTCTCTGATCAGGAGTTAGTGATTCCTCTGATATGAATAAATCTGTTGTTACTAATTCTGGAAGGCAACTCCATCCATGCCACCTTTCCCACTAGGGTTTCTCCTTACAGTTTCATTCGAACTTGGACATAAAAGATAACCTAGCCATTATATAGGATTTACTTTGTATAAAAACGTGTCAGTTCTGTTAAAGACACAGAGACCATATAATAAGGCTAAAAGAGCTCAGTGGAAAGTGAAGAGCTGTAACATTTAAAATCTTCTTGAGGTCAAAAAAGCTTAAATTTGTTTCATTAGCACAGTGCTCCACAGTAATTAAAATAACCTGGTTGTGGGGCTGGGGATTTAGCTCAGCAGCATAAGTGCCTGCCTTGCAAGCAGGCAGTCGTGAGTTTGATCCCTGGTACCGATAAAAAGGAAAAAGACAAAAAAAAACAAAAAACAAAAACAACAACAACAAAAAAAAAAACCTGGTTGTATGGTCAGCTAATTACCATTTGACAAAACCAAAGCTTCTCTGAAAACTATTAAAGAAATAAGCCAGGCACTTGAAAAACAGAGATAGATGGATAGCCGTGAGTTCGAAAGCATCCTGAACTATAAAGCAGGTTCAAGGCCAGCCTGAACTACATAGTGAGATCTGTCTCAAACAAATGAACAAACAGAAACAAATTAAAAGAAAAAGAAATAAACCTATACGTTTATGAAAATTTGGAAATAACCTTCACGAAACTATAACCTGGTATCTTTTCAAATGGTGCAATCCCAGAGGTGCTCAGTCATATTAAAAAAAAAAACAAAACCCTCCGCCTACTTCATTTATGGCTGTCTAAAATGGAAATTAAAATTCTTGGAGAAAACCATACAGAAATTTAGAACAACCGGTAACAAGCATCCTAGAATTGACTCTACTTCTTTCATTTTGCTAATAAAAGAACAGAAACTTAGAAAGGCGAGGCCATTTAGTAGATCCACAAATGAATGTTACATATTCGATGATTTTCTAGTTCTGTCTGATTCTGTCTTTCTTGGGCTTTCTCTCCCCAAGGTGGGATGGTAATTTTCAGATTTCTTGTCCCCCCAAATCCCTTCCTACTCTAAATGCAAGCTCTACAGTGGATTCCATCTGGAGGCCGACTGAATGCTGGGAACATTTATCCAGCACTCAAGGGACTCAGTATCCCATCACCTGCTAGTCTGGATATGACCTTGGACCTCACTTCTTAGAACCAGGCTTTGACTTTTTTCCCCCAAGATCTTTTTTTTTGTCTTTTTCCTTTTTATCGGTACCGGGGATCGAACTCATGACTGTCTGCTTGCAAGGCGGGCGCTTATGCCGCTGAACTAAATCCCCAGCCCCTTCCCCCAAGATCTAGTTAACCTTACTTCAGATAACTGGGGATGTCAGATAGCTTTCCAGTCCTTCCAAGGGCTTAGTTTTGACAGTTCCCTAACGCGCACCTAATTGCTTAGTTCCCCTAATCATGCCCAATCTGTGATTATGCAAGTCACAAAGTACAAACAGTGAAGACCTGAAATCAAAGGGTCTGAATCAGTCCCTGAGTACCTTATGCTGTGGACATGTTGTTTAAACCTACCGAGTCTCAGGTCCTTGGCTGCCACATGGGGACGACGTACTCTTCTCACAGAACTAAGTGAGGTAATTACACGTGTAAGGAATCAGTGTCTGCACACACAGCAGGTGCTGCACCTGTGCCGCGAGAACCAAATCTGCCATGCTCCTGCCACCACATGTGCTGTCCCGCTGCACCTTAATGGTGTCAGACAGTCACCCCAAGCCAACCGAGGGAGGCCCTGGCGGAGCACTTCCTAATCCCCTCAGGGTAAGCCTTTCTTCCACTGCCTGACCTCTTTCCATGACATAATTTTTTCCAAATCATATGCTCAGTGGGCCTGCTTGGCTTCAGGTCAGTGACATGACCATGAGAAAACACTACCAGGAGCCCGAAGGGGAGACAGTGGCTGAAAAGAAGAGGCGGAAGGCTGGGCCTCGAAAGACCAAGGAGCCCACAGGGAGAGTGGCTGCCAGCCTGCACATTTGGCAAATGTGTCACTACTCCAGCTACAGGGGAAAGCAGCCTTGAAAAAGCAGCCAAGGGAAAAAGAAAAAGATCTGATTGTGTTGATTCCCCCTTCCCTACATCCTATCCTGCTTTTCTTCCCGGCATTACACTTTCAAATACAACCGCAAAGCCCCGTTACTTAACAGCAGGGGTAGGAAACAGCGACAGAGAGGCAGAGAGGATCTGTGGCTCTGTGAGCAGAGCAGTTACTGGTGTGCTGAGCAATGAGAAAGCCCAGGAACTCAAATTCAGAGGACAGAAGAGTCTTTCTTGTTATGGGCTAAACAGATGCATGCGAATGTGCATGCGAACGTGCATGCGCACACACACACACACACACACACACACACACACACACAGAACCATGATGACAGAAGAGGAAAAGAGAAGCCAGGCCATGCTGAATGAGGACTGGACACATTGAGAGCTGCAGGATAAGGATCAGTTGCACAAGGAGAAGGGCAGGTTGTGGCTGGCTCTGGTAGAGAATGAGGGCTCCCTCGCTGAGTGAATACTAGCACCCTGATGGAACAGAAAGAGGCTGCACATTTTTACCAGGGAGGAAGTAGAAAGCAGCAGGTGGAGTCATGGGTTTTGACTGTCCAAGGAGACGCTGTCACTGGGGACCAGGTGACCGTGCATATGGTCCCGATCCCGAATAGGATGAAAGGAAGCTCCCAACGGCAGCCTGATGGAGGGGTGCAGTAGCTGGATCAAGAGGTGGCGTGTCACTGCCTCCCTTTGTTTCTCTTCCTTTCAAGGAGTACTGCCTTGCTGTCCCCCAATCTCTCCACACCGCCCTTTCCTTCTCCTTCTCAGGTCTGTTACTATCATTAGAGCTCTTTCTGTGCCACCAAGGGAGATCAGGTAACAAAGGCCTTTCTTGTGGCTTCTTTAGAATGATACAGGCTTGGACGTGTTATCCCTTCAGCAAATATTTTCTGGGAGCCAGACCGAGAGGTAGGTACTAGGCTAGGGGGGCAGAGCTGCACGACACAAAACAGATGCCAGCTCTTGCAGAGGAGTTTACAGTCCTCGAGGCCAGGCAGATGAAGCGGCTGACTGAGGCAACCAAGTGGTTTGTCAGAGATGGAACAAGATTAAAGCCGAAAGGGAGAGGCCAGAGACCCGCTCTTAAGAGGAGAGGGCTAGGCAGGGCGACTTAGGGCCGCAGAAGCGAGTTCCCCAAAATAATGAATGAGGGGGGGTAGGGATTTAGCTCAGTGGCACCAGCGCCTGCAGTTGTGAGTTCGATCCCCAGTACCGATAAAAAAAAAAAAAAAAAATGAATGGGATGTAGATTCACAGGAAGGGCGCGCGCTGCAGGCCACCTCTAACTCAGTATGTATTCTAAGCCTAAGAGATCTATGAAATACATTTTTCTGTATCCGTTTATAACTACTCACTCTGTTATGATGAAAACCGTAATTCAAGTAGTCACACAGCATTTTTTAATCTTTAAATTCCTCCCAGATTTATGATTCGCTACCAAAAGGCTGATCGTATAATATAGCTTTTAGAATTGACTTGATTAGAAGAATCATTTAAGATACTTCAGAAAATAACCTCCAGGCCCCTCTGGAAAGGGTGACTGAACAGGTTTGGGGTGGGATCTAGGAAACTGGGTTAAAACAGATCTCATAATTCTTTTTTTTTTTTTTTTTTTTTTTTTTGTCTTTTTCCTTTTTATCGGTACCAGGGATCGAACTCACGACCGCCTGCTTGCAAGGCAGGTGCTTATGCCGCTGAGCTAAATCCCCAGGCCTGATCTCATAATTCTTAAGTCGCCCCTCTTTTTTTTTTGGTCTTTTTCGTTTTTATCGGTACCGGGGATCGAACTCACGACTGCCTGCTTGCAAGGCAGGCGCTTATTCCGCTGAGCTAAACCCCCAGCCCCTAGATCTCATAATTCTTGCAAAAATAAAAATAAATAAGCTTGAGAAATGGTAGTGTGGAACTTAAGTACCATGCAGCCGGCCGTCGTTTTTCAAATGTTTTAGGACTGATGTTAGAACTGTAAGGTTTATCAGATAGAAGGTAGTTGGTCTCCTGTGCAATGAGCACTAGGAGTGAGCTGCCTGAGACATTTCTATTAAGAACATGAAAAACAAAGACCAGTACTGGTCCCTCCGCTGTAGGAGGGAGAGAAAACTAGTACGCCCTGGTGAAGAGTGAGTCTCATCGCTAAGACTATCAGTTCATCTTACCAGTGACCTTCCCTGTTAACCCCGTATGACGACATTATAATGCAAGGCACTTTTCCACTCTGGGCATTGCATGAGGGCTCTCCCTGGCAGTTCACAAGCTTGAATTGAAATTTCGGCTGCTACATTACCTCTGTGCTATAGGAGAATTTCCTCAGGACCACACAGTTAGACTGACAGAGATGGGACCTTGGTCTTTGGTACTTCTGATCCATCAAACTACTAAATATATGAAAACCCCCAAACTGCAGATAATGCAAATACAGGTACAAAAGACATCATTATTATTTCATCTAAAAGCTGAAGAATTTGGGCCAGATGCCTGTGATTCCTTAAGCAGATTGTTCACGGTGCAATAAGTGTTACTAATCACGGGTGCATATATGGTATATTATAATTATACATTTGAGTTTGAATTAGAGCTCACAGGAGCTGCTTTTAAGCAACTGGCTTGAACTTTATCTACACACATACTGTTTGTAATATGCTTTGCACAAATGGGCACTTAGGGTCACATGCAGATGAGACTACTGACAGCCTAGTAAAGTGAAGCTTATAATGAAAGATTCCACTAGGCAGCAAGGACTGTCTTCATATATTAGTATTATTAAGAGGAACACCATACTCACCCACTTGGGATGGATTTAACAATTCCAGCATTGTAATTTTTTTCCAAGTTGGCTCCATATGAAATGGCAGTGGCAATTATTGTCTGAATAAAATAAAGAATATATAAAATAAACTCCACTGGGGCTTTTTGGTGCTTTATTTATGGTGTTGGGGATTAAACTAGTGCTTCATGAAAGGTAGGCAAGCACCCTACAACTGAGCCACACACCCCCAACCCAGCTCCACTGGTTTAATAATTCCTGCTTGTCTACTTTATTCTTCCTGAATCGTCCAACTACGGATTCTACTTACCACAATTACTTCTATAGGAATAGGGACTGGGATTTTGTGTTTAAATCGATCATTTAATTCCTTAACTGCCATACAGATGACGATGGTAAGTAATCCAGCAATGAAATCTGCAAGGTTGGTGTTACCGATATTTTGGAAAATCTCAATCAGCGTCTGTAAAGAAGAAATAATTTGATACACGTCCTGCTATGCAGACTTGCACACATAGTCAACTCCTCCACGAATCTTCCCACGGGAAAAATCGTATCTGCATCAAACAACGCGGAAGAGTTTACCGTAAAATCCCAATACAGAGATGAGTAAGCATATGGAGTCCCTGCACTACATAATACATATACAGCGCCACTACCGATGGTTTACGTAGAGAGGTAAAAGTAGGAGTGACTTGCTTTTCTGTATTTTTATAATAAAAATGAGCTTTTCAGAGAAAGAAGTCATAATATGTTGTCTTTTACTTGCAGAAAAGCTTTAGAAGTCTGCATCTTAAAATGGCTTTTATAGATGCTATTAAAGTGGCCTTTCATCATTTGGGTAGGGTATTGTTGAAACTAAAACCAGACAAACCAAAAAGTCTTAATCAGTTTTTTAGTTTGGATTAGCTACCATCTTAAATAATGCACTTCCCTATATTTGAATGAGACATAAAATAAGATAAGACTTCATCAAAATTTTTTTTGTCTTTTTGAGATAGGGTCTCACTATGCAGTTCAGGCTGCAGTTGGGTTCACTTTGTAGCCCAGGCTGGTCTCGAACTTGCAATGATCCTCCTGCTTCAGTCTCTTGAGGACTGCGATTACAGGGGTGTGCCACTACCCCTGGTCTAATAAAATATTTTATATGTAGATAATATAGCTAGAAGGACACTGATCCATTCTTGGTGGCAAAGAAAAACTATTAAATCGATATCTAGGCCAAGCACAAATCTTTACATTAGTTTAGACTTAACATAATAACTAAAAGTAATTCTTTCCAAGTACAGAGAGAGCCAGCTCAAGGGAAGCCAGTTTTGTTTTGCAAATATGAGATTTCCAGAAATGAAGGGTGGCCTTGAGAGAAATTGGCAAGGGGGAATCTCAGGGACAAATATGAATCTTTGTTATTGTACAGTATTAACCTCTATCCTGTGTAAGTTGTGACGGAAGAAGGTGGACTGCAATTCTTTAGATAAATGATCTTCTAGTTGCTTTTCTTAAAGAACATAAAGGAATAGAGCATCTTATAGTTTATAACATGTATTAAGTTTATTTTTACCAGTAAGTAAAATCCTTAAAATACTTATAGTGATAATCTGGTAACAATTATATAACATACATCAGATAATCTAGATATCATTTTCCAGCAACCTTAATTCTCTGGAATATATTCAGAAGGAAGGGGATGCAGAGATACCATACAAGTGCCTGGACATTTGCTTTGTAGGAAGTCTTTTGGGATTTTACTCAAAGTATATTTTTGCTTTTACTTTACAACCAATGCTAACAAGTGAACTTCCTCTGTGTTCCAGGCCCTGCCAATTGTTAGAGGCAGACACACTGACAGGAACAAGGTGGAAAGGAGAAGGAGAAAACTGCCATGAGAAGACACCACGGCAAGAATGTTGGGCATCTAACACGGGGGCCCACCACGCTACTGCTGCGGGGGAGGGGGGGTGCCGTGGCTTTGAGGCCCATTGTATAATGAACGTTCCAAGGAGAATCTTCATTAATTTGTGGGCTATGTATAATGTTTTGATTAATTAAACTTTATAGCTCAAGATGGAAAAAAAATCAAAACTTAAAAAAAAAACCATTTGGACTAATCCCAATCATAAAAACAAATTTCACTTGACATAAATCACTACAGGATTTCCGTTTAATCTATGAAAGTCACTTAGACCTTTGAATAAAAAGCTGCAAAATTATCGGTTAATGCAACACAGTTGCGTTAATCAAGCCGATGGGCACACGTGTTAGTTATCTATGTGCAGAATAACTATTCCACATTTCTTATGAAAAGATCTATGTAGAAGGTTTAATGTATACAGAAATAAAACCAGATAAACCAAAATACACTGTACTCAAAGATAAGACTCTAAAAATACACTGAACAGTAATTCAAATTTAATTTATTATCAAAATAGTAAAATCTGAATAATATGATTCTATATTGCAGTTCAGTACTCTAAACATAGTTCAATTCATGATAGTGAGGTTTTCAGTAATGAATAATACTTTACTGTATTTTCTATCATGTTGGAATTTCACAATTATTTTATTTAGAAAATTATTCTTTTTCTCTTTATTATACTATATTATAAAATAATATGTAATAATATATTATACATTATCATAATATAATTAAAATAATATATTATTAAATGTATATTATTAATAATACATTGTTTAACTATATTATTAAATATACTAAATATATTGAATATATGTAATATAAATACATAATAAAATAATATATAAGTAAAATATATAATTATTGTTTATTTTGTGTATTAATTTTAAAATTAAATATATAATTAAATAATATATAATATATTAGTTATTTTATTATATATATTTTATATTAATACAAAATAATAAAATATTATAAAATATAATATATAACATAACTATATTATATTATACTATATTGCTATATTATACTTTATTACAGCCATTTTCAAGCATACAGCAAAGTTTGAAGAGTTTTGTAGCAAACTTCTCTATTCATATTATCTAGACTCTACCATTTTCCTTTTACTGTCTTGCTTTATCATATATCTATGTCTTAGACAATTATTTTTGCCAACCATTACCTGAGTTTATGAAGCCATAAAGAGAAAATTGTGCCTAGTATTATACAAAGTATGATCAAAATATATGGAGAATGTTTAAAAATGATTACAATAAGACATAGGTCTGGCACCATGTGACTTCCAGCTCTTCCCCAAAGTCAAAATGACCATGAAAGGTAAAAGTTTTACGTCAATTCAGGACATCAAGGCAGCCACAATAACACCACTAATGCCGCTCGTGACAGAGGCCTCGCAGAACTGCTTCAGAAACTGGCAAGAACGAGGGAAATAGTGTGTTCAGTGAGTGGGAGTGTTTTGAGCGGGATTAATGCCCATTCACCTTTTAATGCAATTTTAGAAAAAAACTTAAACACTCACCGTATTCTTCAAGCACAGCTCATACATGAGGAAATTTACTGGTTAGCTTTTGGAGCTGAATTTATTTTAGTTTATCTTGTCTCCACAAAGGTAACAAACCCTCTCAGGCATTTCTTGCTATCAGATATGATATATATGCATGTTGCCCCTTGAAGTGGCATTTGCTTATAATGATGTAAATTTAACATATCAAACTAAGTTCAAAGTTACAAGTCTGACCAAGCTAATCTCCAATGTACTCACTTAGGGGCAGAACTTTTCAGTGCTATCTTTTCATTCATTCGTGGAAGATATGGGGCGGGCTCCATCAGTTTAGAAAGCAAGCAAAGAGGACATCCCTTGTCTACAGAGACAAACCTCAAAAAGTGAACTGTAGGAAAACAACCACCCTTAATAGAAGAACTGTCAGATTTACTTAAATAATGGAGTACTACATGGTAGCATCCAGAGTATTAATTTTAAATTACTGCTAACATTCTGTCATTGTGTCTTCTCTATACTAAAGCCAGCATCTCTGACATTTATGAATTAAAGTTTCCTTTCTTTCTCTCTTGATACTGTGGCTTCTCCTACGATCCTTTATATTCATTGATTCCGTTCATCTGTACCTCTTTGGAGGAGGGGGTTAGGACAAATCAAAGTACAGCCTTACAACAAAAATAATGTTATAAGCTGTAAATGATGCTGTAATAAATTAACTACATTCTAGACAAAATATTTTACAATCTTTCTTGGTGGAGTTCCCCACTGATCTCATTTATTGAAGGATTCTTTCATAAATGATTGCAATAGTAATGCCACACACAAAACTCTTTCAGGGACCAACTGGCTCTTTCAACCCTTACGCAATCATTTACAGAGCTGTCTATTCTTTCTTTTCACAACAGGAACTTATATTTACTACCACTCGGAATAACTGAAATACCTTTATGGAACTTGGCTAGCATGTGAGGAATTCCTTCCAAAAGTCTAGGACAGTAGGTTCATCAGTGAAAACAAATACACCACTGTGGTGTAATACAGGGTATTGATAGCAATGGAATCTTGGGGTGGGGGCAGTAGGCACGGGTACCTGTACTTTCTGCCCAGTTTTTCCATGAGTGTAAAATCTCTCTAAGAAATTAAGTCCACTAAGAAAGCCTATGGTGCACGCTAAATGGAAACCAGATTAATAATATTCAACAAGAACTAAATCACATAATAATTGGTTTGAAAACTATTTTTTGACCTCGATCTGGTGGTTCTTGGTCTCTTTTGCCCCTGTCAAATTTGAATCATTTGCAGCACGTTTCTTCTTAAACACAGTCTTAGGAAACCAGAAGAACCATTTCCCCTGTTCTACAGAGGTCCAGCAATGACTAGCATCCCAGATCTAGTACTGGTCCAGACCTCCTATGATCTGAGGAGCTGCAGGCCTAGAATGTTTGCACAAGGCGGTGAGCACACTCAGTAAGGAATGCGTTCAGGGAGTTGACAGGGAGAAAACAGTGCTGGCACATGAGAAGATATTCAGTAAGTATTTATTAACTAGGTGAACTGAGTGAACAACAATGAAAGAATAAACGAACAGTTGATGGAGAAAATACGAATGCAATTAAAAGCAAGATGTGTCAGGGGCTACAAAACTGACCGCGCCATCAGAATAAGGAAGTCTACAGACCTCAAAAAGATCTGAGAACCTAGGAAGAGAGAAAAGCAATAATAACTAAAATAATGCTGAATCTAAAAATGCCTGTGTTAATGTGTTCCGGGTCTCTGGGCAGTAAACAGTAAGCTCATGAGGGCTGTTCACCCATGAGAATAAAAGCAGTAACAGTAAACTGGGTTCTTACTCTGTGCCATATATTGTGCTTAGTGATTTACACAAATTTTCTCTTTTTAATCCTCACAACTCCAAGAAGTAGCTACCATTATTAATCCTACTTTAGAATTAAGGACAAAAAGCCTTAGGGATGTTAACTGTAACAAGCCCAAGGTCACAAGGCAGTAGGTGGTGGAGCCAAGACTAGCTCAAGTCTGCTGAAGTTCAAAATCAGTCCAATCTTAATCACTATGTTATGCTCCTCGTCTATTTCCACTGCTTAGAGCAGAGCCTGTGGGCATACAGCAAAATTTACTGAATGAATAGAATAATGTGGACTTGTGGCAATTTGATATGTATACATGGTCTTACATTGTTTTAGAAACTAATAGGTGAGTAATGGAATCAAACTCCATTCTATTTTTTTTTAAACTCTTTTTTTTTTTTGTCTTTTTCGTTTTTTATCGGTACCAGGGATCGAACTCACGACTGCCTGCTTGCAAGGCAGGCGCTTATGCCGCTGAGCTAAATCCCCAGCCCCTCAAACTCCATTCTTAATCTCCATTATTAATGTTGGTGTATTGTTTGTTTCTTTGTTTCTTTTGAGACAAGATCTTGCTATGCAGTCTAGACTGGCCTTGAACTCACTATGTAGCTCAGGCTGGACTTCAACTGGAGGTGATCCTCCTGCATCAGCCTCCTGAGTGCTTGCATTGTGTGCCATCATGCCCAGCAGTGCATTATGTTTTCAGAGCATCATTTCCCCTAAGCTAAAGTGACATCGTGTTACTATTATCACCATTTTTCAAGCATCAGTAACACATTTTGTATATAGTTAGATTTAAGGACTCCTCATATTGAATTAGTGTGCTCTATAGCCTTCTTTTGCATGTTAAATCATCTCAATCTAATATTCCTTTTCATTTATAATTGCAGAGATGTACACATTATACATTTTATGGACCTTTACATTTCCAATCATTTCATTTAGAAAGAAAGAAAGAAAGAAAGAAAGAAAGAAAGAAAGAAAGACCTAAAATAATAGTTTCAAAATAATAACATTTTGGGGGGGCGGATTCCAGGAATTGAACTCAGGACCTCATGCCTGTACCATTAAGCTAAATTCCCAGCCTCCCAAAATAATAACTTTTTTAGTATTTGCTATGTGCCAGGCCCTAGACCAAGAGCTCCTTATCTGTTCTTGTTTAACAATCCAGCAAAGTAGATGGTATTAATAACCCCATTCTGCAGAGTAGGAAACTGAGGCACGGTGATTTGCTCAGATAGCTCGTAAATAGCAGTGTTGAAATTTGAATTCAGTCTACCCAACCCTAAGGCTGAAATCCAGCCACTAGCCTACACAATGTGTCCAAAGTCACTTAGCTGATCAAAGACAAAGCCAAGACCAATGCCAAGTCTACTGCATCCTAAGCTTGTCTCTGTTCCATTTTATCACTTTGTTTTTATTCATTTTTTAAGTGCAGGAATGTTTCTGAAACCATTTTGACTAGTGGAGAATAATGAGTTGCAGAATCTGCCTTTTTCCATGTTACTTCTGATTCTATTGCTTCTTTCGGAGAAGAGTGTTTCTTGACTGGCTCCCCAAGTGAGACTGGGGAACACAGATTCTCCAGGCTCAAGCTTAAAAGAGTAAGAACACTGCCCCACCCCGGCTCCAGGAGCAACACTTACATAGATAATAGACAGGACTCCATTATGGTTTCTGGTTGAAACGTTGAGGACAATCTTTAGCTGGGAGACCAGCACTTGGAAGGCAGCAGCCGTTGTAAACCCACCAACCAAAGGATCTGCCAGGTACCTCACTATGAATCCAATCTGCAGACTTCCAAATACAAGCTAAGACAAGACGGATGAAAGAAAAACATAAATTTTGGCATGACAGAAAAGCCAACTCTGGTTATGGTAATGAATTAAGCTTAATACCCATTAAAGCACTAATAGCTGGCTTGCAGCACAAAAATACTTGAAAAATCTGTATTTCTTAATGTCCTGTTCTTCTTTCCTCTCCACTACTTTTAAAATTCAAAAGCAAAAATCATGTCACTTATGTGACTTCCCTTCTTTCATCGTCTATTGAATCATTCATGTTCCCTGTTTCTCTCTCTGTCTCTCTCTGACTTCTCTGATGGGAAGTTGAACCTAGACAACCAACCAGTTGAACCAAACTATTTTAGTATCTACCTAAAATAATCTAAGTTGCAAAATAACTGAAGTCCAGGAAATTAATTTCTTTCGCTTTTCTGTGATGTGGTTTAAAATTATTTCAAATAAAAATCACACCAGCCTATATATTACATGTAAGTCTATTACCTGTATGATTCCAACCAAAAGAGTAAGAGTGCTTGCAATCAGTACTCGTTCTGCATCTCTGGCCTCGGTGTTGATGATGGCACCTGCCACGGTTGTATTCAGTGTACTTCCATTACTGCTGGGCGTGATGAAGTGTTCGTCGGGCGCCATGCTTAGAACAACAGATCCCACCATTAAACTGACCACTGGAAAAGGGCCTGAGGAAAGAAATCAGTGCATCCATCATTCCTGTTCTCTGTGTGACCCGCATGTGTAGGACGGGTGGACGGAGGGGTGGGAGTTGTCAGCAAAGGTTTCCTGGCAGAGACAGCATATAAATTTTCATTCTATATAATCTCTTTCATTTCCTGGAGCTTCTGATACCCTGTTCTCTAAGTCCAAGAACCTTGATCAATACCATAGGATCCAAATTAGCAAAGAGAGTATGTAATTTCTCTTTTGCTCTTTGCAAGACAAATGACTGTTTCAGCCAGTCTGCAAGGGCTATGCTTTGAAAAGTTCTAATGTCATGAACAGCTACTTTGAAGAAAATGAGACATTATGACAGCCATTGCTGATTTCCCATCATCTTGTTGTAAAGTCCAATAATGCTTTTATTCTTTGTTTTGATTGGTTTTAGTCAATTTTGCATTATTTAATTTCAATATGTATGAAGGTATGGACAGCTATGTTGAAGAGAACAAGAGACATTAAGATAGCCATTGTGGATTTTCCTATTGTCTGGTTTTGAAGGCCTGTAATGCTTTCATTCTTTTGCTTTGATTGGTTTTATACTACTTTGTCTTGTTTGAATTCATTGTTTGTGAAAATATGGACAACTCTTTTTTTTTTTTTTTTTTTTTGTCTTTTTCCTTTTCATCGGTACCAGGGATCAAACTCACAACTGCCTGCTTGCAAGGCAGGCGCTTATGCCGCTGCGCTAAATCCCCAGCCCCCAGACAACTATTTTGAAGAAAACAAGAGATATTATGGTAGCCACTGTTGATTTCCTGTTGTCTTGTTTTGAAATCCTGTGGTGCTTGCATTATTTTGTTCTGATCTGCTTTTTTCTATTTCTTTTCTTCTCTTTAAAATAAATAAATACATACATAAAAGTTCTAATCTCTTCCAGCAACTGCTGCATACATTACTGATGTTTTTGCTGATAACATGGCTGATGATGGAGGTGATGATCCTATCCTTTGATCATGGTGAGGTTTATGATTAGGAAGACCCAGCACCTGCTAACCTGCAATGTCTAACTGTGGAGAACACCAGAGAAAAATCAGCTACTATATTGCTCACCTAGTCAAGCATTTGATATTGATTGGTCTCCAAGATAAGGAAGTTCTTTCTTTTAATAACCCCATTCTGATCTCTACAGGCAAGGCCAGAGAAGTGGATACTGGGAGAGATACATGGAGGCAGAGGGACACGGGTTAAAGGCAGAGTGAATGATTGTGTTTGTTTTAAGATTATCCAGGTAGACAGGTCTAGTTAATAGATGGATGGAGAAACGAAATTATCTCTGGTATAAATGTCAAAATGGCACAAAATAGCCTTAAAATATTCATATACTAGCACCTCAGCAAAAGAGGACCTAAGGGTTAGGGATATAGCTCAGTGGCACAAGTGCCTGCCTGGCAAGCACAAGATCCTGAGTTTGATTCCTGTTACAAAAAAAGAGGACTTAAAATTTAGAAACGGTAGGTGGAAAAGTAATTTTTAAGCCATCCTAAGAGGCCACACTTGGTTTCTACATTATTTTGGCAAAATTTTGCCAGTCTTCAAATAGTAGTGATTAAGTGTATCCCCTTAGCTAGGCACAGTGACACAGAGGTGCAATTTCAGTTATTTCAGAGGAGTACAAGTTCAAGGCCAGCCTGGGCAGCTTAGTAAGACCTTGAAAGGGCTAAAATAAAATAAAAAATAAATAAAATTAAAAAATGAAGAGGGCTGGAGATGTAGCTCAGTGGTAGACCTCCCATGGGTTTGCTCTCCAGTAACACACGTGTAAACACACACACACACACACACACACACACATACACACACACCCCAAGGACTACTCAATGAACCAATGACTATCTTACTGATTAACATAAACTAGTAAATGCTAAATTCATCTAGTAAAATGGGGGGGTTCAAAGACCTTCTGAGGACTTTTTTTCCGGTCACTTTATATTTTGGGAGAGAACACTTTCTAATATGGAATAAAGTTTATTACATATTAAAAATCACTTATGCTGGGGCTGGGGATTTCGCTCAGTGGCATAAGCACCTGCCTTGCAAGCAGGTGGTCGTGAGTTTGATCCCTGGTACGGATAAAAATGAAAAAAATTGAAAAAAAAAATCACTTATGCTAAACTCTGAAGTAGGCAATATTTTGTAGTCTTTCAGTTTTATCTTTTTCATTAAAGCAAAGTCCTACATAAAGCTAACTAACTACTGTCATTGAATAGGAAAAGTACACAAAGCTGAAGACTGATTTTCCTAGAAAACATCAACAGAGCGATGGAGGCATGCAATCCGTAATTAGGCACTTCAAACATAGGCAAATAGAAAAGTAAAATATGCTTATAATTACCAACTGAGATGTGCTTTGATGTTCCAAAGATAAAGTATGTCAGAATTGGGAAAAAGGCAGAGTAGAGCCCAAATTCAACAGGAACCGCAGCTAACAGAGCATAGGCCATCCCTGAAAGTACAGGAAACATGATTAGGCTCTCAAGCAAAGACTTTGTTTTATTTATACTGCGCAAAGAAAAAACTTCTCTTGGGTGTTCTTGACTTGTGGATTCCACACATCGGCCTGGCCTGGTCGGCTTCTTTATCTTACATACAGACTGTAGCTATGCTAGCATTCAGCCCACATCTAAGTCAGGATAAAGACTGTGTGGCTGTGAGCCTAGAATGTAGCTCAGCAGCACAGCACCTGCCTGGCAAGCACAAGGCCCTGGGTTGAAGGTACAAAAAAAAAAAAATTGCATGGCTGTGTGTTGACTCCACTAATCAGTAAACCAGTTGTCAACTGATCACATCAGCGGTTAAAATAATCAATCAGTGGTTGATTAGAAACCTGGTCAAATTCAGTCTAAAGGCTCCGACCAGTCTTGTACATGCACGGTTTGGTCTGAATTCAGTGTTCGGTTGTGTTCTGAGGCTGAAGGTTATTTTTGCACTTGTCCTTTCTCCATCCCTGTCGAGGAAGAAAAGTTAGCACTTCACTGTGGTCCAAAGGGAAGGAAGAAGGGGTGGGGGGCTGGGATTTAGCTCAGCGGCATAAGTGCCTGCCTTGCAAGCAGGCAGTTGTGAGTTCAATCCCCGGTACCGATAAAAATGAAAAAGACAAAAAAAAAAAAAATAGAAAATGGAAGGGATCTTTTTCTTGTCATTAAGGAGTGAATCCTCCCACTTCTGTCCTAGAACCCATCTGCACTTGACTTTTCCTGAATTTACTTCTAGAAGTTTCTCTCTGCCTCACACACAGCAAAATTTCTTAAATGCAGTTTGTTGTGCTTTCTCACGTTCTCTACCTCTGTGTTTTTTGTGTGTGTGTTTTGATTCCCTCATTCTTCTCATTGTTCTTTCTCTCCAACTTCCTGAGCCCAAATTCCCAGACTCAGTTTCCCCTCTTCATTTCCCGGCTCTAAGCACACCAGCTTTCCTGCCTTCCCCAACCTGCCCTCCTGCCGAGCATTCCTCTCCTTTAGACGTCCCCTCCACACTGGGCCCTGCCTGCTCTCCTCGCCCTTCTCAAGAGCAGTGGCTCCAACTTCTCCGCTTGGCAGCTCCACTTAAATGTCCCACATATACCTCAAACCTCACATGACCGAAGAGAAACCCCCTGGGAAGCTGGTGTTTGCCACAAAGTACATGACATCATCCTTTACCCAGCTGCACGAGCCAACAATCTTAGCGTTGTCTGTGATTTTCATCTGCACCATCAGAATCTAGCAGTGATCCTTGCTGCAAAATATGGTGCTAATCTAGCAGATCTCTCCCTGTCCTGCCTGATCTGCTCCACACTGCCATGCCTGTCCTCAGGGTTGGGTTTCAGAGGACGGAGAGAGGTGATGGAGGTGGTCACAGAGGGAGTGCCTGCCTCATCTCTCCCTACCCGGGGCTTGCCCAACCTTACCTCTTCTCCATCTGCCCTCCTCCTGTGCTCCCACCTGCCAGAATTCTTCCCTTTCCTCCCTGGAAAGTGCTGTGCGCTTTTTGTCCCCAGGGCCTCTGCATCCTCACCTGGCCCACCGTTCTCTTCCCTCATCACATGACTGTCTCATCATTCTGTCTAATTTCACCTCCTCTGCACCGCTTCCTTGACTTTGTATCTAAGCAGACTTTCTCCCCAAATTAACTCCTGCAGTAACATATTTAACCCACCGAAATGAATGTCACAATCTACAACCATTTTTCTATTTATATCCTTATTTAATTCCTATCTCTACCACCAGAAATGGGGTCCGTGAGGTCAGTACTGTACCTGTCCCAGGCAGAAAAACCACTAAATCCCCACGGCTGAATACCCAGCATACCAAACTGTTTGTAAATATTTATGACACAAACAAATGATAAACAAATGTATGAATGAGCTGGATTAACTTCTCAGAAATTCACCATGCAAAGATAACTGTAGAGATGTTTCTGGAAAAACACTTGAGCTGTAAAATAAGGAATTACATACAACGTACAGATGAAGACTGTAGGAATTAGACGTTAGGGTCAAATCTCAGCTCTGCCACTTACAAGTTTTAAGACTTAGGCATGATTTAATAGATTTCTCATCTATTGAAAGACAGATAACACTAGAACTTACCTTGCAGGGATGACGTGAGTTATTAAAGAAGATGCCTGCCAAAACCTTCTCATAACATCTGACGCATATTAAGAAAATTAATCCTAACCCTACTTGTCTATGAAAAGTTGGAAGCCTAGACCTGGAAATACAGTTTTTCACATATATATTCAGTCCTTTTTGCCAAATATTCATGGAGCCATTGACTGTGTGCAGGTGCTTGCTGTGGGGAGCATAGCTGTGAACTGAGCCTTCAGGATTGAGAGTATGCTCCGTCCTATGGGCCACAGAACATCCTTGCTCTGGTGGGAAGCCACCTGGCCTGCTCTGAGCTCAGCAGCCAGATGTTAGCTCTCTATTGATTACTAACCCTAAAACAGTCTACTTTCAAGTCATCCTCCACACACATCCACAGTGATCCACACCCATCACTTGGCAAACTCAGACTTAACCTCCAGGAAAACAGCTTTGACAGCTCCACCCCGTTCCCAGTCCCCAAAGACTGGGCTGAGCACATCTCATGGCCCCTCCTTTAGCAGGCAGTGTTACCCTCTGAGAGCCCATTTCTCCACCGACCATGAGGCTCCTGACAGTAGGTGATGCATCTTAAGTTTGCCAGTATACTTAGTGTCTGGCACGACGTACCAGGTGCTCCATAAAATTACAGAGAATAAGTAGGACTTCTTCTGTTTCCATAGTTTGGAAAGTGTGGGCCATTGGGGGTGGGGTTCAGTGGAGAATCAAGATGGCGAGGATGAGAGACAGAAGAGAATGGCCATTCCACTGCACACCAGCTATGTAACAGATTTCTAAGACGCTCATGGAAATATTATGGGATAAATCCAGTTTCCAAACAAACCCATGTGAGAATATTTTTCAATCCTCAGTTTGGAATTTTAAAAAAAAGCAGAACAGAATAGAAAATCAGAATGCAAGCCAGGGGGTTAGCTCAGTGGCACAATGTCTGCCTGGCAAATGTGAGGTCATGAGTTTGACCACCAGTATGAAAAACAAAAGAAAAAAAATCAGAGTGCACCAGGATAACTTTAGTTATAAGTGCACAGATCACGAAGCAGCCTGTACTTGTTACTGTGCATTGTGGCCAGCCAGTTCAGGCTGCCACTGTTTCCTGGTCTACGCCTCTAGGCTGGAACCACACAGCTAGAGAAGCAACGCATGTTCCAGGAAGAGAACTCCACAGAACAAGAGAAAAGAAATGTGTTCTTCCACCAAAGGGCTCCAGAGGGAAGATGAAAGACTCAAAGGGTGAGCAGGCACTGGGACACAGCATGGCAGTAGGAAGGGGCATTAGGTACGGCTGCAGGAGACAGTAACACTCAGCCCCTTGAGCCAGTCCACCAAACCCTTACCTTGCAGGGTACCCACTAGCCCAGTACTAACTCCCGAAATGATGTCACTGAGCAGCCAGTCCTTGATTCGGTATTTGGGGAGCCAGTCCAGCACCGGCAGGAGACTCTTCACCACGCCAAGGGCTCTCCTTCTTGAACAACTATCAGAAGGCAAAAAAAAGAGGATTACCAATCTGATTTCAGTCTTACCTCATTGCGGATCCCAAAGCTATGAACTGAACTCTGCTGATGTTTATAGTTATTTAGAAAAAGAATAAAAACCTCCTGGAAAATACTAATGCTGAAGTGCTTACCATGTTTGTGCAAAGAATTGTATCTATCCTTTTAAATGCATTGTACTGGGAAACACAGGATTAAGTGTCCCCTCCCCTCTTCCACCTTTTTAATCCTCTGAGAAAATATCCCTACACAAAAACTCATTATCTGGTCCAACTAGAGAATAATCAATGGGGAGTCTCTATGTGGAGATTAATTTACAGACTTCTAACTCAGGCATCACCTTATTCTTCTTAAAGAAAAATAAATACAGTGTGTATTTTGACAATATAAGCTTGGAGGAGCCAGTGTTGAAAAAATCTTAACACAATGAATGTATACCCTGGGGCTTTGCCACATAACAATTTTAAATTCAAATTCAACGACCAAAAACAAAAGAAAAATATCAACAATAAGTAGACATGTTTAACTTATGACATTTATGAGACATTTAGAAATGTTAATGATGTTTGATATTTTGATATTAAGGAATTATTTTTAGGAGGACAGCAGAACGTGGTCCTATTTTTAAGAGTCCCTAGACATATACTAAAGATATGCACAACCCTTATTTAGGAACTTTGCAATTGTGTATTCAACAGATTGTAAATAATCAGGATAATGTGCCTGTATTCATTTGTATAGATTTTTTTGTCTTTGTTTCCTAAACAATTTAACAATTATTTACGCGGCACTTACCTTGTATTAGGTATGATAAATAATGTAAAGATGATTTAAACTGTACAGGAGGAAGCCAGGTGTGAAGTCACAAAAATGTAAACTCAGAACTCTGAGAGGCTGAGGCAGGAGGACTGCAAATCCAAGCCCAGCCAGGGCAATTTAGCAATCCAGTGAGAAACCCGGTCTCAAAATGATAAATGAATGGGTTAGGGATACAACTAGGCTCGAGAAAACCTTGCATTCAATCCCTAGTACTACTAAATAAATAAGTTAACAAACAACACAGAAGGATATGCACATACTAAATGCAAATTCTAAGCCGTTTTCTAAAAAGGACTTGAACTTCCTGGGCGTGGGTACCTGCGGGGGTCCTGGAACCCGACCCCCCTTTTGGCTATTAGGAAAAGACACGACCAGACAAAAAGCTGCACAAGAGATTTGCTTCCAAATAATACTGAGGGCGGCAGGTGGGTGGCGACAGGTGAAAGGAGATGACCGAGTTGATCACCCTTGAAGCTGCCTGAGGAGTGGAAACTTTGTACTGCTGTAATTTGTATGTTTTAAATGTTGAGTAATAAAAGGTTTAAAGAACACCCGGCAATCGGTTGACTGGCCTCTAAGTTCCCCGTGTTTGCGGTTCCTGTTCGGGGTGGCACGCTGGGTGGTCTCCCTCCTTGGGGGTCGCATCGCCGGGGGCGCAGCACCTGGAGCTCAGCGGCTCCTGGTTCGCACACCCGGGCTCTGAATGGATCTCGGCTCGAGAGGTTCGGGAGAGGTGGCTTTACCCATCATTTATTCACCTTCCCCGTCACGGGGGTTAAACCCAGGGTCTCCGCACTGAGCTATATCTCCACTGCTTTTTCCTTTAAGTTTTGAGGCAAGGTGTAGCCAAATTGCTAAAGTGCTCGGGCGAGGCTCGAACCTGCGCACCTCCTGCCTGTTGCTCCGGAGCGCAGGATTCCAGGCGTCGCCACCGTCATCTCCGGAGCCCTTTTCTCTCCTCGCCCCAGCCCGGCTTCAGCAGCGGGCCACCGAGAGCCATTGCGCTCCGGGCTTCCGCGCGCAGGGACAGGGAAGCGCGACCCCGGGACCCGCTCTCCCAGCGCCCCGCGGAGCCTCGCCTGCCCGGGGCCGTCCGGTCCCCCTGCCGCCCGTCCGCGCTACCTGCAGCTCCGGGCCAGGCTGTCCCGCAGCGTGCTGCGCTCCCGCGGCCGCCGCTCGTGCCGCTGCTGGAAGAGGAGCTCGCTGTACACGGGCCGCGCCACGGCGTAGCTGCCCTCGGCGGGCGGCGGCGGCTGCGACCTCGCGCCGGCTGCGGCCATGACTTGCGGAGCGGGGGACAGCGGCGCCGTGAGCCCGGCGCCCCCCGCGGCGGCGCCCCGAGCTCCACCCGCCGCCCGGGCGCTGTCCGCGTCCTGAAATGCGCCGGCCGGGCGCACCGGGACGCGCGCGCCGCGGGTGGCGGGCTGGGGACCCCGGGCTCCCCCTAGGGGGCCGAGGGCGCGGTCGCGCCGCCCGCGAATTCCAGCAGGCCGTCGGGCGCAGCCGTCCGGGGACCGGCGAGCCGGCTCCCCGCCCGCCCCGCCGCCTCCCGCAGGGTCCCGCTGGCCGCGTCCGCCTCGCCGGCACCGACTGTCCCCGGCGGCCGGCTCGCTGCCCACCTGCTGCGGCTGCGCGCGCCTCCCCGGGCCGCGACAGCAGGTCCGCGCCTTTATAGCGCGCGCAGAGAAGGCAGGCAGACGCTTTATTTATGGAGCAACAGGGACACCTCGGTCCAGAGGAAGGACACACCGTCCGCGGTCTTCTCAGCTTCCTACCGGGAAGGAAAGCCTGCCCCTCCCGCCTGCTTTCCCTTCCCGAACCCGGAAGGCCAAGAGTCCCGCTGGCCGTCCCGGCCTCCCCGATGCCCCATCCACCATGGTTAGCCTTAGGGTGGTAGTGGGGGCGCTGTACCTGCTGGGCACCGGGGCAGTGGTGGCCCAGAGCGCTGACCCTGACCAGAGGTCCTGTGCGTCCCGGAGCTGCGCGGTCCGGCGCTGGTGAGCGCTGACCCGGTGGGGGGGTCCTTGGTTGGTCTTGTGTGTGTATTAAGGAGGCTTTGGGTTTGTACAGAGGGTTTTAGGAGTACTCAGTGGGTGTGGTTACAGAGATCATAACTTATTCAGATTTTAGATCTGTCTCTCTTTTTAAACCTTTTTTGAGACAGGGTCTCTATACAGTTCAGATTGGCCTTGCGCTGGTCTCAAACTCGCAACCATCCTCCTGTCTCAGCCTCCCAAGTGCTGGCATTACATCTCTCTCTTGTTATATTTCACAATCAAAACCAAGTGTCCGATGGCTTTCTTTTTTTTTTTTTTTTTTTTTTAGACAAGGTCTTACTGTGTAGGGCAGACTAGCCTTGAACTCACTATGTATTGTAGACTGACCTCGAACTCGGCAAGCCTCCCACCTCAACCTCCCAGGTTCTGGGACTAAAGGTGTGTGCCACCATGCCTGGCTAGTGGCTGTCTTCTGACTTGACCCAGCTGCTTCATTTCTTCTCATTCATCTGGACAATCAGGGAAGGAATAAGCCGGACTAGACAGGAATCAGGACTAGAACGGGCGAGAGCAAGTCAGATCTGTCAGGTTTTGAAAGGCTTCTTGACCTGAAGAGGTTAACGACCAGTTTGGCACAGGGGTGACACATGTCCAGATTCCCAGCTAGAGTCTCAAGGTTAAGACCGGCTTGGGCAGCAGAGTGAGATCCTGTAGGGTGTGTGGGGAGAAAGAAAAGTTGAAAAGCAGACTTAAAAAGAATAGCTGGGACATAAACTTCAGAATTCTTATCCACTTACAGAGAAGAAACTTCATTATGTCCCCCACCCGGGACACCGGCAGAGATGTTTTTGTTGTCCCACCAGGATGAGTGCTACTGTACTGATTGATACCTAGTGCGTCAAGGACGGTGATGCTGGCGCTCATCCTACCATAGGGGCTGTCATCCATTGAAGGTTTTTTTGTGTGTGATTCAAGATGTTCCATTTGCTAATAAATTGCAAGGAGTACTAAACTCGTATATGTCAGTATATATATATATACATACATACATGTGTCACACTGATCACACTATTATTGGGTGTGAAACTCAGCACCATTGAAACAGAGGCCAGTATTTGCTTTACAGCAGACGCTGCCCGTGCCCTCTCGGTACCCTCACACCACTCTGTCTTCCATGAATGTTCCTCGATGCTTTCGGGGGTCAGAATTAATCCAGTCCGTTTGCAGGGTTCTCTTGACACCTTCTCTGATCCTCTTCTTCCTCACTGTCTGTCTACCTTAGTATCAGGGTTTCATTTACAAACAAGGTGCTCATTCCCATAAACAAAAACTTCTTGGCACCAAGCAATATACCTCCCCCGGCCATTATGCTCGCCTGTTGTGGTCTATAAGCAAGACTCATTTATAATCTTAACACACTTTTTAAAACTAAAAATTATATTTGTTCTGTCTGCAAAGTACTTTTTCAGTTAAGAGTACAAAGTGGAAAGATTTGCAGTTAAACAGATGTGGGGTTTGTGTTTTCCTTGGTCAGTGGCTGCTGAGGAGTCCGGAATATCAATTCACATCCTTAGCTGCACAGCAACTCACCTAGATGCCTTAGCTGCTTTTTAAAAAATTAATTTAGAGGCATCTGTGCGAATATAACTGATAGCCTCTTCTGACAAGGACTTTTTCTCATATAGTTGCCAACTTGAACATTTTTGGTGGAGCCCCACCAGCCCATGGGCCACTTTGCATCGGTGTTTGGCAGTTGTTTGATGGTCACAGTTACTGAGATGACTGAGGACTGGGGCAGAGATGGCAGAAGGACAGGGGAGAAAATAGATTACCCAACACCACCAGGAGTCAGAGTGTGACTTCCTTGGCAGAACTCTGACATGTGTGTCTCTGTACAAGAATTTAGTTCAATGATCACTTTCTATTATGTCCTCTATGGATCTGAATGAAGACATTGCTTTTTGCCCTGTTAAATGCCTTTCCTGTAGCAGAAGTAAATAGTGCCCAGACAAAAGAATAGTATGTCCACTTACAGGATTCTAGAAAAAGTAAGCATGGAAAGTCTTTTCTCCTAGGTAAAAGACAGAGTCCCCGAATTGGGCTGTCTTTTAAACCCAGGGAAGAGGAGGAGGTGATAACAGCCTGTCTCCCCACCCAGTTCACTTGGTATATTAAACATCTCGGCTTACTCATGAGCACAGCCCAAATCCATCTTCACCTGTTTATTGCAGAGGTGGGAGGTTCTTATACATCAGACTTTAATCATCTCCAAAACTTCCTTCCAAAGAAATAAATGTGTCACTTCAAAACAAATATTAGGCAATAATATTGTTAGTTTATAGTATTTTTAAGCCATTAATGCTGATGTAAAAGGCATAATTTCATTTATCGCTGAGACACTCAGATTATAAGAAAAAACTCCCATTAGATCTACAATTCATGCATTTGTTCACTTGCTCATTCGCTGGAGGATTTATCAAGAGCTTTATTCATGTGGTGCCAGATACAGTGATGAACAAAAGCCTGTCTCCTGGCTCATCTCTGGGGGTGCAGCAGACACTCAACAGTGTATATCCCATTTCACAGATTTGGAAGTGCATAGCTTTCACATTTGAACAGGATTTACGTCACAATTTGATGAGCAATGGTTCAGTTTGCCACACTTTTGAATTCTTAGTGACCCATAAAATAACTGTGAGCTGTACAATTAAAAGCATTCTACAGTGAAGAAGACATGAGTATTTATATAAATTCCAAAGTAAGGGGCTGGGAATTTAGCTTAGCAGCACAAGTGCCTGCCTGGCAAGCATGACTTTGTGAGTTCAATCCCTGGTACAAAAAAAAAAAAAAAAAAAATCCAAAGTAAAATGTGAGTATTTATATAAATTCCAAAGTATATCTATGTGTTTAAGTGACTTTACTGCAAGGCTGATTTGAGGTCCTTGTTAATTTAAGAGCAGTCTATCTTGCTACATTTTCTTTTCATATATTTATTTGTCATTTGTATTTCTTCATCTGAGAGGTGCATATTCATCTCAGATGCCTATTTTTAGATTAGGTCTTTGAATTTGGGGGTCAGACACTATCTTAAATATTGGGGATACTATAGTGACAAGTTTGACAATGTTCCTACCTTCAAAGGATATATATCTATATTCGAGTGGGGGACACTGACTCTCAGGAGTGAAATAAATCAGAGCATTTTATTTTGATAAATAAAGTTATGGGGAAAAGGAATAAAACGATGTACTGCGGCAGTATTAATGGGAGCAGCACACTGGCTGGGGAGGGGTGGTCAGGAACGCCTTTCTCTGTCTGAGGAAACAACGTTCAAAGAGGGATCTGAAGGAAGAGAAGGCAGAGCCTTCCTGGAAAAGGAACCAGGGGGAAAACTCTGAGTCAGGATAGAGCTTGCCACACTTGAGCAACAGGAAGACAGTGTGACTGGCATCCACAAAAGTCAGACTCGGAAACATCAGACTGGACGTCCTGAGATGTTACTTAAAATAGGCATTAATGTTAGTGATGTAGCACAGGGTCCTGAGTTTGATTTCTGGTACCACCCCCAAAATGAAATAGGTGCTTAGGAAGACGAAGTACCATGAATGAAAAGCCAGCACCAAGTCTTTGGGGAATCTAATGTCTCCGGGCTACTGTGGTACTTTGGATGTTGAATGCCACCCAAAGGCCCATGTGCTCAGGCCTGGTCCCCAAGGAGGTACTGGTAGGAGGGTGGAAACTTGAAGAGGCAGAGCATCATGGGAGGTGAGGTCATTGAGGGCGCGTCCTTGAAAAGCACTGTGGGATCCCACCCCTTCTCCCTTCCCTTTGGACCACAGTCAAGTGAACATTTTGGTTCCACCATGTGCTCCCCTTTGATTTTTGCCCAGGCCATGAGATCAGTCAATCATAGAGTAGAACTTTAAAAACTGTGAGCCAAAATTAACTTTATCTCTTTACCAATTGATTATCTTATGTTTTTCTTTTATTAATGTAAAGCCTAACGTAGTAGTCGCTTATAGGAGGAAGATGAGGGAATTCTTTCTTCTATAAAATGGCTGGGGATTTAAAGGGGCTGGGGATTTAGCTCAGTGGCATAAGCACCTGCCTTGCAAGCAGGCAGTAGTGAGTTCGATCCTTGGTACCGATAAAAAGGAAAAAGAAAAAAAAATGCAGAGACAAATGTTCAACTGAGGTGGTAAGGACAAAAAAATAAAAAGAAACTTTTAACATGCTTTGAAGTTCTTGGAAAAATGTCTTTGAATAGAAATTTTTGGTAACTACATTTTTTAGAAATAACTAGTTACATCTTTTGGAAGTAAACGCAAAAAGATTAACATTGAAATTGTATTCAGTTTTTTATAGTTATTACATGGGTGACTACTTTTTTTGGTGATGATGGCATTTATACCTAATATGTTCTCAGTGGTCAGAGTAACTTGTAGCTCTGAGAAAAATGGGTATAGATAGTCATGCTATGTGGGGAAACAACAGCATATCATTTGAGGTCGTTTTTCTTTCTTTTTCAGGCTAAAAGCTGCTTTGCTTTATAAAGAATACTTTAAAAATTCCTTCAGACCTCATCTATTGCATTAGTAATTAGAACTAACACAATCCTAGAACCTGCTGTCTAGCTTCATTTAAAATGAATCTTAAATATCAACAAGAACAAGCCTATGAAGAGGTGTGTAAAGGGGACAGATGGGTGCCATCAACAACAAAATGCAAAAAAGAAGCTGAGGGGGCAGTGCAGACAGCCCAGGACGGCTCGCGCTGTTATTTCTGCATGTGCTGTGTCGCTTCTCGAGGTCTGACTTGAGAGACTGTACTTGAAAATTAAATTGCTTTGGACCATAAATATTATCTGAGACAGGTACTGCTATTCTCACATCACATTTGAGGCAGTGTGCATAGAAAGACTAAGCAGTTGTCTGCGTTCGCATGGCTTGGCTGAGCTGGAGTGGGGTCCCAAGCAGCCTGAGCCCACAGCCCACAGCCGGCTTTCTGATCTATTGTGAAAGTTTGCGGGGTGCCAGCAGCGTAAGCCACCTCACTTCTGTCTCATGGAGGTTTGCAGCCCTATCTCTCCATCTGAGGCTTTGTGTTTTCAGTAAGTCTCAGATTGTGGTTTCTATGTATTTTCTGTTGATAACTGGGAAACACAGGCAGTGGGACACTAATGAAGTAGATCAATATATACGGACAGGAAAGAAACTCACACTGTGTTGAGATGGAAGAGGAAAAGCACACAGTATGCTCGGGTTGTGTAGACGAAAGGAATACTACTTGACTATTGCAGCAGGCAGGGTCTGAGGAGTGACGGGGCACACTCAGAGGGAGCTGTGGAAGGTTTGTTTACAATAGTGTGGGCAAGGTCGAGGGAAACCGAGATAAGCACTCCCTAGGCAGCTGAAGGGCACTGTCATCTGCCATAGAAGAGAGCTGTCAGAGTCCTCATCTGAGAGGGCAGGAGCAGGGGGCTGTGATCAGAGCCCGGGTTGTGTTGGAGAGGGCTGCCCAGCGGAGCTGTGTTCTACAGCAGGGAAACGGGGCCATGGCTAAGCCCACACTGAACAGGAAAGGAGCTAGGGGAGTGGACACCCGACTTCTCTCGGTGCCTCTGGTCTCCTGCCGATGCTTCCCCATCCTTCCACTGGTTCTCTGCCCAGATTCTACTGGAAGAAGTGAGAGGCTCAAGGAGTCTGTTGACAATGTCAGAAGGGCAGCTTCCTGGACACAGAATGGAGAAAAAGTGGAGAGGAGGCCGGGCGGGGAGCATGGGGCGTATCCACACACACTGTAAGCACAGGGGATTTCGGAAAGAGTCACCTGCAACTAGTTTCTGATGGACAAAACAATTTTAAAGATATACTTTATTTTTAGATCAAGAAAACTGCATACGTTACATATAATTTCCCACACAATTTGCATCTTAAATTTGTATAGCTACAACTGAAAAACCAATATTGACATGCTATTGCTAACTAAATCCCATAGTTTTCTGAGATTTCTTTAGGATTGGGGGGCAAGCACTCTACCCCTAAATTATACCCGCAGTCCTTCTTTAGCATTTACTTCATGTAATATTCCTGTTCTGTGAACCTACCCGGGACACCACATTCATTTTGGTCATCATGTTTTTGTAGGGTCTCTCGACCATCATATTTTCTCAGATTTTGTTTTTTATGTCTTTGACAATTTTGAGAACTGGCCAAACATTTTGTAGGACGCCCCCAGCTGGAATCTACCATGTATTTCTTGGTGGATATTAGACTGATATTAAGGTTTTGCGGGGTGGAAGTCACTGAAATAAAGTGCTACTTTGGTTTCACAGTATCAAGAGCACAGAGTCAACACGCCCTACCATTGTTGAAGTTGACCTTGATTGCCTGAATGAGGTAATGTGTAATAGGTTTCTCCATTGTTGAGTGACTCTTTCCCCACCTCCCTTCCGTTCCTTTCTCTTCTCTTTGGAAGAAGAAAGTCGTTACATGCAGCTCACACTTAAGGAATGGCGAGTTTAGCGCCACATCCTCGAGAGAGAGGAGAATATCTACATAAATTATTTAGCATTTTGCAAAGGAACTTTGCCTCTCTTTCATCATTCATCCCTTTGCTCAATTATTTATTTCTCATTATGGAATCCTGAATATTTATTTTATATTTTATATTATAATTTAGTAGTCATTTTTGTGTTGTTTTAATTTAAATTGCTCCAAGGGGCTGGGGATTTAGCTCAGCAGCATCAGCACCTGCTTTGCAAGCAGGCGGTCATGAGTTCGAAACCCAGTACCGATAAAAATTAAAGAAAAAAAATAGTAAAAAAAAATTGCTCCAGCCTTGGCTATTAGGAGCTCTTTCATTTGGCTGCTGTGTAATTTGACAGCCTCACCAGGCCAGGTGGCTTTGTTTTTTGCTTCTGAATCACTTCCTTACTTCCTGGTGCTACGTAATGCTCCAAATTCACCATGTACGTGCACAGGTCCTAGAATCAGCCATTTCTCTGGATCCTTTTATGGTAGAATGTGCTTAGAAACTGAGCTGCGGATGATAGATGGGCTCATTGCTACTGGGTGTTTTTCTCCAAGACTTCTCAATTGATAGAGCAAAGAAATCTGTATATATTGGCCAATATCTATCCACGTAACTGAAATATTTCTATGTGTAGCCATCTGTATCTTGGTTAAGCCAAACATAAGTCCATACTAATGAAGAAAATTTATATAATACAAGTTGTGCACTGTTTATTTATTTTTACTAGGTGTATATGTTAGTCAATCATTTAAAAAGAAGTAAGCTGTTTGAAATGCTATTTTAATAAGTTAAATTGTATGTATAATGGGATAGTTGTGGGTTACTAAATGTAAAAATAAATTGTATTGACAGTAGACTGCGTATCTAAGTTTTGTTAATCAAACACTTTTTTTCTTTTGTCTTTTTTCCTTTTTATCGGTACCAGGGATCGAACTCACGACTGCCTGCTTGCAAGGCAGGCGCTTATGCCGCTGAGCTAAATCCCCAGCCCCTGTTAATCAAACTTTTAAAACTATGTTTGAAGGGGCTGGGGATTTAGCTCAGCGGCATAAGCACCTGCCTTGCAAGCAGGCAGTCGTGAGTTCAATCCCTGGTACCGATTTAAAAAGACAAAAAACAAAACAAAACAAAAAAATCTGTGTTTGAACTAGGTGACTAAAATAAAGAATGATCTTTGCATGAGAACCTCAACAGGATGAAAATAGAATTCATTATTTTCCTCTGATCCTGTTCTTAAATCTCCTCCTTTTCTTGGATTTCCTATTTTGGGTTCCCCATCCATCCAGTTGCTCAAGGCGGATGCTAAGCTTAGTAATCACATGATTCTCTTTCAAGTTCCTTTTTTGTTTTGTTTTGTGGCACTGAGAATTGAACCTAGGAGTCTATGCATGAGTGGTAAGTGCTCTCTCTACCAGGGTGAGACCCTTACTCTCTAGTCTGTTTTCTGATACTTTTTTTCAGTACCAGGAATGGAACTCCGGACCCTGGTTTGCCAGGCAGGCGCTTATGCCACTGAGCTATAGCCCCCGCCTTCAGGTCTGCTTTGTGAATGGCTCTCCAGTTCCTCTGCTCTGTATGCATTGCTACTGGCCAGGTCCAGGCCAGGAGAACATCAAGGCAACAGTCTCTTGCTCTCCTAAGTTATTCTCCAAAGTGGCCAGAAAAAGCTCTAGAAATGCCAAGTCTGCTCAGGGCCATGCAAAGTTTAAAACTTTTCCAAATGGCTCTCTTTATCATTAGCCTTCCCTTTTTCTGGACTCATGGTGCTCTAAACATGATACCCTGTTTCTTTCTCTGCCAGGATTTCCCCCAACTCAGCCCTTTCCATCCCAAGCTTCAGTCTTGCTTTATTTATTTATTTTTTGTCTTTTTCCTTTTTATTGGCACCAGAGATCGAACTCACGACCACCTGCTTGCAAGCAGGCGCTTATGCTGCTGAACTAAATCCCCAGCCCCCTTCAGTCTTGCTTTAACTCTTCCTTTGGTGGTGGCTTCCCTCGAAGCCAAGGGCAAGGTTAGATGTTCTTCCTCTGTGCATCCTTAGCACTTGAAGGGTACTTTTCTGAATTCAGTGTTAGACCATAAACTCCTTGCAGAGTAGGACTTCAGTGTTGTGGGGTTAGACTGAGTTTCAGGGCTGGCTCTGTCATTTCCTAACTCTACGACCCTGTTGAAGTTCTTTAGCTTCCACTGCACTCAATTTCATCATCTTTTAAAGAACTATATGAGGATAAGACCTATCTCAAAATGCTGCTGTGAGAATTAAATGCAATGCTTGGCTCATAGTAATCACTTGATAAATGTTTGCTATTCTAATTGAGTTTTAGAGCCCTAGGGAGCTGTTTAACTTAGATCTTGGTATATTTTGAGCTTCATTCCAAAAAAAGGTACACAAGTGTATGTATATATGTTATTTGATGTTGCCAGGAATAGCTAATTTTATCTGTCAAAATTTTTCTTCCTAGCACGCTCTTTTGAGTCATGGATTTTGGCTTTTAAGTAAGTGAAAGGTTGTTAATTGGGAGAAAGGCCAGAAAAACTTACCCACAGCTTTTGAATCACATCTTGAACAAATCTGGCATCACAGCATCAAGCTGCCTTCTGGTTCTAATCATTTTCTTTCTAATTTAGTTTCTCCCACCCAAAGGGATTAAAATTTATTTAAATCACAGAGTCCCTGGACAATGTCACAAGATACGAAGGCAATTATTGTCAAGTAGCTGGAACCCATATTTGCTGAATGTCACAAGTGGCTTCATCCTGAGTATGAAACAGAAACAAAGCTTCTCCAGACTGCGACCACCCAGCACTGGTCTCAAGAACCTGGCAAGGTCTCCGCTGAGCAGACTCTTCTTGTTGGGTCTGGCAGCATCTAAATTCTGAAAGCATTTTAAGATCTTATTGGTCAGCAGTCTGGGCCATGGGAACTTTGAACCCAAGTCGTATTTCACAAGATTCTCTCAAGGAATTTTGCTTTTCTTCCCTTTTATTTCTTTATTCACCAATATCTACCACTCTGTCGTTTCCTTTAACCTTGACAGAATAATCTCCTCCTTCTTCACTTCTTACATCCTGCCCTTTCATCCACATCTGTATGGTTCTCTAACGGTAAGTATTTACCCCTGGCTGTGAAATCCCTATAAAAAAGAAGTAAAGGGAGAATCTTGAAATATTTTGTCATGGGGCCAGGGATTTAGCTCAGCGCCATAAGTGCCTGCCTGGCAAGCACAAGGTCGTGAGTTCAATCCTCAATACCAAAAAAAAAAAAAAAAAATCTGGTGAAATAGTTTGTCAACTATATATCTTGTAAAATAATAAAATGTTTACTAAAGCCAGATAGATAGCCATTCTTTCTTGAGAAATCTCAGTGTTGTTTTAACTTGCATTTCTCAAATAACCAATAATGTTGAACTGTTTTCATATGTTTATGTGCCATTGGTATTTCTTAATCCGAGAAGGGTTTATTCATCTGAGGTGCCCATTTTTGAATTGCATCTTTGCATTTGAGGGGTCTATTTTTTTTTTTCAATTCTTTATATGTTCTAGATGAAATCCTGTGAGGGATATTTGGCTAAAAATTTTTTCCAGTATGTGGGCTGTCTTTTACCTGTTGGTGATTTTTTTTTTTTTTTTTTTGGATGTGCAAAAAGTTTTTAGTAAGATGAGATCCCAGTTATTGATTTTTGAAGTATTTCCCATGCAGTCTGTGTTTTGTTCATGAACTCTCTGTGTATGCCTATCTGCTTTCTCATCCAGTAGATTTAAGGTTTCTGTTTTAATATTTAGATCATTGATTTGTTTTGACTTTAGTTTAGTACATGATAATCGATATTGGTCTAGTTTTAGTCTTCAGCATGTGAAAAGCCAGTTTTTCCAGCACAGCAGGTCCAGATCTAAACAAATGAGTTGTGGACAGTTTATTGTACAGCAGTTTGCTGATTTTTGGTGGGCTCAATCAACCCCTTGATAGTACATAATACCTATATTCTGTGTGGAAAATTGGTAGGTGCCCATAATATATCTTAATTCCTTTTTCATTTCCTTTTCCTCCTTCTGTCTCTATCTCCAGATCTCTCTTTCCTTTTTTTTTTTTTTAAATTTTTTTTTTTTTTTTTTTTTTTTTTTGGTCTTTTTACTTTTTATCGGTACTAGGGATCGAACTCACAACTGCCTGCTTGCAAGGCAGGCGCTTATGCCGCTGAGCTAAATCCCCAGCCCCCTCTCCCTTTCCTTTTGACAATGATCTTCCTCCCTACAATCTGTCTTTTATTTTGCTTTTTATTTTTCTGTTAAATTTCTCATTAAAAGAATCATGTGATTACAAAAAGCTTATCTCTTTGACTTTGGACAAGTTTCCTAGCCTCTCTCACAAGTATAATGAAGAAATATATTATGGTGATAGTTAAACACAGTGACAGATTTTCTGAGCGATAGTCACACACTCATGAGATTTATTCCTTTCCATTTCTTTCTTCGCTTCCCTCACTGACCAGTGGGGAACAATGGGGAACTGATTCAGAGTAAGGGCTCTGGGTTTCGTTTCCTGCTCAGCCACCTCCCTCAGGAATTCTGAAAACATGATCTCTCTATGGCTCATTTTCCTCACCTGAAGACTGTGAATAACACCAGCACTTACCTCTGCGGTTGCTGCAATAATTAAATGAAGAAGAGTAGGTAAAGAAACTAGAACCCGACACACAGCACTCAAAGAACACTGGCTGTTACAGTGCTGCTGGGGACCTAAAAATAAAACCAAATGAAAAAAATTGTAGCATATTAGCTGCGGTAACCTCTTCTCTACCCAGTGGCTGGCTTTTCTGTTTGTCAGTTTATCTTACATCTGGGTCTTGCAAATGACTTAGTGGACTGCTTCAAGCTGCACTCAAGTCATAAAAATAAAAAGTTGAAAACAAAAACTAGAAGAAATTAATAAGTAGAATTATAATAAAACAGGAAAGGTGTTTAATAAGGACAAATGAGAAATTTCAATCTTAATTTAAACCTTAGAGTTGGAAAAGAGAAAGTCGTATGCTAACGTGTCGTCGTAATTACATTAGGAACAAACGGAAATGCTGAGTCTGTGTAGGCTGAAAATCAATATAGAAAAGTCTAAGTGAAGTATGTTTTCTTCGGAAGAGCTCGTGTTGTATTATAAACACCTAATTAATCTGTGTATTGTTCCCAGAAAAGTAAAATAAGTGACTTACTTCAGCAATATTGCTTTTTAAAAAGGAAGTGTTAATTTTATCAGGCTTAGAATTTTAAGGGACCAGCTGTTTCTACAGGACTGAATACAAAACTCAGAGTCCTTAGCCTTTCTCCCATCTCCCTTTCCCAAAGGTAACAGTTTGCAAATCCTTCAGCTGATTCTTAATTTCCCTTCTTTTTCTCACTTTGTAAGGTGCTGATTTAGCTCTTCCCACCATTACCAAATCTCTGCCACAGCTCAGGCCCCAACTCCCAAGACAGGATCATGGTTTTTCTTTTTCTTTTTCCTTTTTATCGGTACCGGGGATTGAACTCACGACTGCCTGCTTGCAAGGCAGGTGCTTATGCCACTGAGCTAAATCCCCAGCCCCGATCATGGATTTTCTTAGCTCAGTAGTTACTCATAATACTATCCAGAAAGGGCCAATATGGGAAAATGCTATTACAATGCCTATACAATGTATGTGCATTCTCTTGAATTTTAATTATCGTGTATCTTGCTGTACCTTAGGTTTTTTGTTTTCTGTGACCATTAGTACCTCCCCGAACCCCAGACTCTCCTCCAGCTTCGGTCTGTCTCTTTTCAGTGTATTTATATCAGCTGCCTGCTCAGCTTCATCTTCTAAAGTTGCTGAGTTACTTCACTACTGGCAGCTTTTCTTTCCCAGCATCCCGTAAATCCCTTTCCTCTCTGCTTCTCCCCTGTGTGGATCTCCTTTTTCCTGGTCATTCCTTTCCTCTTCCTTGGTTTACTCATCCCTTAGGTGGAGCACATCCTCTAGCCACTAGTTTCCTGAGGAAAAATGTGTGGGAGGTAAAACTTTGGCAATTTGGAAGTCTACAGAATGTCTTGAAGCCTCAGGCATACTTGTGATGACTGCAGAACACTAGTGGGACAGCAATTAATAGACAGGACTTAGGGTTCTGTTAGGTGATGAGGACGGGAGCTCCAAAACGCAGCTGGGAAGTCTCAAATGTGCTGAGTCACAAATCTGCATGTCCTTTAGCGGCCTGGGACCTCCACAAGCATGATCTGACGGGCCATTTGCCCAAGAGTGCACAGACCCAGCACCCAGCATGCACATTTTGAGAACACTGCATAGATTTGACCCTAAAAAGATACATAGTTTCCCTAGGGAAGGAATTGTATTGCTTACACAAAAGCCTATGCTTCTTTCTAAAACCCTTAACAAGAGAAACAGCCTTTGTGGGTATCCCACTGAGAACCCCCTCCCAGCTAGCAGGAGCTTTATTTTATTGTTTTAAATTTTTTTTGGCCTTTCTAATTTTTCATCCCTTGCTTTTATGTCTTTTACAGTTGACCTACAAATTCAATTTGTTCCCAAAAGCTGGTTGTACCTCAGGTTGTTAGCTGAAGGTTAAGGCTCCTCCATGCAGCCTTCAAAGTCTCTCTCCTGTACACAGGCAAATCTCAGTGTCCTTAGATTGACCTGGGATTTCTAAAGGAACCCCATACAGGAAAGGATGCTGCATTGTTCTTTCCAGAACTCTAAGGATTAAATCTCTGAGACCATTTGGAAGCACAAACAGCAGGCATTTGGGTCATAACTCAAGTCTTTGGTCATAACACGAAAATTCTGGCATAACCCATTATTTGTATGTCACCTGGTTGTAACTTGAAGGTCCACTGTACTTTCTTGCCTTTGTACCTTTTAAGTGAATTTGCTTCTGCCCTACTCCCTTGGGCCATTCTTTATTCTTCATCACTGTGGGGACAGCTGGCTTTTTGGTGACCCTAGGACCTGTTGTTTCCTCAGAATTATGAAAGCGTCACTTTATTGTCTTCTATTTCCCAAAATTCTTTTTGAGAAAATTGAGCTTCATCTTTGTGTGTTTGCTGGACACTCGTCAAATCTTCTCTTTGAGCCCAGCTCACTGGAGGGTGTCTGTGCCGATTTAAATGTATTCCCTCCAACATTCAGCTATTGGAACTTACTGGCCAATGGGGCAATACTTAGAAGTGGGGTCTTTAAAGAACGATTAGGAGATGAAGGGTCTTCCCTATCCATGGGAACAGAAGCCTTTCTGCAAGAGCTTCTTGGGGAGAGTGGATCCTCTGCTTCTGCCGGACACAAGAGTTTCTCCCCTCTGGAGGGCCCATCACAGGAGCAGACAGCTGCCTTTGCCAGGCTCTGAATCTGCTGTCGCCTTAACACTGCACTTCCTGGGCTCCAGGACAATGGGAATTAAGTTTTTAAATTACTTTTTATTATTGGATGTTTGCCATACAAAATGGTCACGTTCACATGGGGAATTGGAACCTGTACATAACGTATCTTAATTCATGTTTCCTCCATTCTCCTCCCCTCCCTTCAACTTTTCTTCCCCCTCCCCACTTACGAAAGCTTGTTTCCCATTTTTTCTTCTGTTCTTTTTCTTTTAATCCTTGGTTCCTTTCTTCTCTTCCCCCTCTCCCCTGCTCTGTTCCCCTCCCCACTGGAACATGTTTTTCCTGCTTCTCAGTGTCTGTCCTCCATTGTTCTCCTTCTTTACCCTTTGGGTTTTTTCACTCAAGAAGAACAATGTGATATTTAAACTTGTGTGTCTGATTTATTTCACGTAATATTACATTATAAAGGTGCCTCTATTTACCTAAACATGCCTAGTCTTCTTTATGGCTAAGTAGTATTCCATTGTATATAAAAAAACACATTGTTTATCCATTCATGTGTTGAGGACCACACGAGTTGTTTCCAAGATCTAGCTGCTATAAATCATGCTGTTATAAACATGGACATGCGTATATCACTTTAGTATGATGCTTTTAACTCTTTTGGGGAAATACCCAGAAGGGGGATAGTTGGGTCAAATGGAACATCAATTTTTAGGTTTTGGAGGAATTTGTATATTGATTTCTGATTCCCACCAACAACGAAGATTCTTTTTTCCCTAGTATTTATCGGTTGATGTTTGATAGATGAAATCTTGTTTTAATTTGCATTTCACAAATGACCAGTGATACTGAGTATTTTCTCATATTTTTATTTTGTTTGCATTTCTTCATCTGAAAAGCATCTATTCATTTCATATGCATGTTTTTGGATTGTCTTTAAATTGGGGGGGCTCTAGTTTTTTGAGTTCTTTATATAGTCTAGATATTAGTCCTCTGAGGAGTAGCTGGTGAGATCCTTGTCCCTTCAATTGTTTTTTTTCTGTGCAAATTGCAATTCTACTTTCTATAGGTGAAAATTCCAAACCTGATAGTCTCTAAGGTTTGGAGAGCAGTTGCCTCAACGTGGAAAAACCACAGGCAGCAGGAGCTCAGCAATCTCACCTCAGCCCATTAAGGCTGAGTTTGGAGTTCTGCCTCAGAACTGTTGGACAACCAATTTGTGTTGTTTTGAACCACCAAGTTTTCTGATCTTATGTGACCACTGATAGAAGAATATACTATACATTTTAAAAAGCATGGCCCGTATTACTTTAAACTGTGAGGTTGCTGTAAGAGAATTACCTTTGCTCTCCTTGCTCTCCTGCTTCCTAGATAGAAATTTACAAGGAGGCAATGAAGTGTAAGCTCAGGGCTCTGGATACACAGGTGATTGAATCCTGGGGTTGTAGAGTAAGTAACAGAAGCCAAGTTTCAGTCAGGAAGCATTCGTGCTAAACCACCCTGAGATCTTAGAACAGAGATCCAAATCTAACGTTCTAATAACTTGTTCGTGATTTCTGTTCTTATTTGGGGTAAATTCACACATAATTTTGTTCTGGTAATGTTGTATTAATTTTTACGAAGGATTTCCCAAAATGTATCTGCTCTAGCACCTACCCCTAATCCTAGCTCTCCCCACCTTTACCTTTTAAATAATTTTTTTGTCTTTTCCTTTTTTTTATCGGTACCGGGGACCGAACTCATGACTGCCTGCTTGCAAGGCAGGTGCTTATGTTGCTGAGCTAAATCCCCAGCCCCACCTTTACCTTTTAAAACAGTATTTATACACACTGCAAATATGCACAATTATATACACACTTTGAGATTATTATTGTTAATCACTGGGAACAGGAAAAATGGTTGCAGTTAAAAGTCCAAGTGTTTAATGCAACACCCCGCTGCGTGTTACCAGACCTGCTAGAGATCTGAAGGGAAGCACACCAGCACCTGGTGCCGGAACTTCCCAGCACTGTCAGGAGGGTTGGCTGAAATTGTATCTTGTTCCATCACAATCATAAAACAGAATATACTCCGCGGACGGGAAATGGGAAGGGTGATGTGAAAAGAATGATACACCAGGACGGAACTGCATTCGAGCCAAATAAACATTTGTTGTACAGCTAAGCAAACAGCTGCCCACAGTTGTTAGGCAAAATCACCCTGAACTGCCTATCAGTCTCACCATAGGACATTTTTAGTGAATAAATCTAGGGGTCTACCACTCTGTCTCAGTTTTTGTGGTAAAATAATCAAAATAAAATTTATTATCTTGATCCTGTGAAGCACACAGTTCAGGGGTGTTAGTTACATTCATATTGGGCCACAATCACCACCACCCAGCCCTAGAATGTTTTTCACTTTTAAGACCCGCTCAAATATTATTGGATTATCTTTTTTTTTTTTTTTGTCTTTTCCTTTTTTACTGGTATCAGGGATCGAACTCATGACCGCACACTTGCAAGGCAGGCACTTATGCTGCTGAGCTAAATCCCCAGCCCTGTCTGTTGGATTATCTTTAAAAATGGGATAATTTACCATCGGACACTAGTTTTTGTATAAGGTTCAGAGTAGCTTATCACCAGAAACTGTTACAAGTTCTTTATGTCTGTTAACTAACTCAATCCTTTCAGCAAGTCCATGGAGTGGTCTTAATTACTTTAGAGATGAAGCTGAAGATGGTGGAATTTGCCTGTAATCACAATTACCTGGGAGGCAGAGGCAGGAAGATCTCAAGTTTGAGGCTAGCCTGGGTATTTAGTGAGATCCTGTCTCAGAATAAAAGGCCTGGGAATGTAGCTCAGTGGGAAGGACTTGAGTTCAATCTCTTGTAAGGGAAAAAAAAGAAATGACAAGATCTGGGAGGATGTAGCTCAGCAGTCCCTGTATTTGATTTCTAGTACAGAAAAAGTTAGAGGAGGAGGGAGGGGGAGGGGAGAAGAAAGGAGAGGAGAGGGAGGAGGAAAAAGTGAGGCTTAGAATGGTAAGAGAGGGATGAGAACCCATGAAGTATGCATAACCCTATGCCCTACAGCTTCCAGTACTTTTTGCCATAAAGATTTTTGTGAAAATTGATCAAGAAGAGTAACCTAGGTATGCTGCTGTCACAAGACGGTGGATCTCAGCCCCTTCTGCGCTCACATTCTGGATGGTCACCACAGGCTCACTGCCAGCACTGACTCTCCATGGTGGTGATGAAGGATGCAGTCTGGGAATGTGTGTACATAAAAGCACTTTTATTTATTTATTTTGTCTTTTTACTTTTTTATCGGTACCGGAGATCGAACTCACGACTGCCTGCTTGCAAGGCAGGCGCTTATGCTGCTGAGCTAAATCCCCAACCCCTCATAAAAGCACTTTTAAAAACTTAGGCTGCTCAGGTTCTCAGGGGACATTTCTATGATCCGTTAGAGATGTTAAGCTGTAGACGCCTGTAGCAGAAAATTATTTATTAATGAGGCAGGGTCAGGTCATGAAATGCTAGGTATCAAAAAATGAGTGTGATCTCATTTTTTTTTTTGTACTGGGGATCGAACTCAGGACCTCACACTTGCCAGGCAGGCGCTTGTGCCACTGAGCTAACTCCCCAGCTGTGATCTCATTTTTATAATGGTGTGTCTATACACAAGAAAATTTACTAAACTGATAATGGACTTTTTCCCCCCCTGAAATCTGTTTCTTTTACTGTATACTTTGTTTGAAGAGAAAAAAAAAAAAAATCAACAAAGAGAAAGAAAAGAAAAAAACAAAAAAGGAAGGAAAACAAAGTGTAGGGCCTCTTCTGGAAGTGGACCTCTGCGGAGTTGTTCGAGGAAGCCTTGGGCTAAGACTCTGCGCATCAGGTACCTTCGTTACTTTCTTAAACGGGATGTAGCGAAATGCTGTTGTTTGTAGTATTACACCACACCAAAGAAGGAAGAGGCTAAGTCTGCTTTTCTTGTAAATTCCTCCAATGCATAGCTTGTGGGGATGCATTAATGGTGCTGATAAAACATCAAATATGCAGACAGCGGAGGTTATGCTTTTTGAGCAGGACCCTAACATTAAAGGCAAGATACAAAGGCTGATGGTTTCATTCCATGTTGAAAATGTCTTTTTTAAATGCATGTCTAGGATGTTAGGAGAGACAACATATTAAAGACACCTGGTGTAATCTGTTTACTGAACAATGTGAGAGCAATTCAGAGCAAGTGTGCTGTGCTCCGTGTTGACAGGTCTATAGCTTCTTTCTATCTCGTTCTGCTTTGCTATCTTCAATTTCATGATCACGGCATGTGTCTGTTTCAGGCAGCAGGATAGAGGAAGCAACACAGAAGTTGCCACTTCATAATAATCCTCCGCACTACGTGTAATGACATGGCAATGTCTTTATGTTTAGCAGGTGTATACAAAAACTACTGTCACAAATGACATCAGACAAATTAAAGAATGGACACTGGCAGATGACAACTGGTACCCTCTGCTGCAAGCATCCATCACAGGGTGTCTCAGCCTCTGTAATACGGACAGTTTGGGTCGGATAATTCTGTTGTGTGTGGCCATTATGTGCCTTATAGAGCAGAGTTAGCAGCATGCCTGGCCTCTGTCCACCTGTAGCATTCTACTGGTGACAATCAGGTCTCTAGATACTGATAAATGTTCCTTGAGGATGTGTTTTAAACTCTGGGCAGACGAGTGGCAACAGGAAATACCTTGGAAGATAGTTAAGTTTTAGGCTCTAGATTGAGGTTCAGGGGCAGGACCCAGTTAGTGGAAGGGGATTCTAGTTCCCAAAGTACTACAAATAACCCAAGAGAAGAGCACAGGCCCGTGGAATAAGGCAGTGTGAGGGTTTAGCTCAGCGGCAGAGCACTTGCCTCGCATGTGGGTTCACCCGCAACCACACAAAGGGAACGAGGCAGCAATCTAGTTAACAGCACTGGGGTTCAAGACAGAGCTGGATAAGCAACAGGGCTGACTTCTGCCAAGTTCTAGAGTGGATAACTAGAACTTCAGTGCTCCTTCCTAGATAACAATCTAATGCAGCTTTTCAAGTAGGGAAAGTCTGATAAACCTATGTAATTCCCACAGAAAATGGCAATAAAACCTAATACATAAAGAAGTCATTACTGACAATGAAAAAAATGATTTATTGCATAGTGTAAGTCTATCCACTGGATACAGATTTTCTCACTTAACATGGTTTGATAGTATCACCGGTCAGGCAAGTAATAGGAAGAATATCAACCAGCTTGTGAATTAGTATGCTTACAGTGGAAAAGTGCAGACTTTGAAGCCAGACTGTCTGTTCAAACTCTAGCTTTGCCTGGCAATATTATAGGCTTAGCAAATTAAGGGTCGTCTGTAAACGAAGACCACAGTAATATCTAGGAATCCAGCATACCTGAATTCTAGACTCAAATCCTGACCCTGAAATCTAACTTCTCTCCAGTTTACCTGGAGAAAATTGCTCAAACTTTTGATATCCTGTTACAGAGCTGTAAATACTGTTAAGATCCCCTAAATGTAAACTTTAGCTTTTTCATGTTCTTCTAAGAGAACCCCAACTTTCTCCTAACTAGACGGTCCGAACAACATTGAGAATCACTGTTATTTAGTTTTTATAATAACTATTCTAACTTTATTATTCCCATTTAAAAAATTATTTTAAAGAGAAGAAAAGAAAAACAAAACAGACTTTCAAAACATACTAATGAGAGTAACAATAATTAATACATTTGAAAATGAAGCCCTGGAAAATCTGAGTAACTTCCTTTAAAGATCAGATGGCTAAATAAGTGGTGAACGTAGGATTAGATTTTGGTTCTGCCAGTTCTAAAACTGCAGTTTTTCCTTTTCTGTATGTTGTTCTGGCAAAAGACTTGATTTCTGCAGAGCAGGCCAAGGCCCCCAATACTCACTACCCTTATGTTTACCCCTCGAGCTCTCGCTTCGGTATTTCTAAGTCTACGCCTTGAGCTGTCGTTTGTGCAGTTCTCTCCTCCTTCAGCACTCCCTTTTCTGGTTATTTATGGTACTGTCAGCCCATATGGTCTCCAGTTTCTTACTTTTGTTAAATGTCTCCTCTATGTGTGTTTTCTAGCAGTAACTCTTGACTTTTATCTGAAATAAAATTACGTATTTGTTCATTTCATCCACTGTCCAATAAAACTTTAAAGATACATTAAGCTGGAGTTAAAATTGTAATACAGATCAGAGGATGAAGCAGGGCATGGTGCACATTTCCATAGCCCCAGCTACTCAGGACACTAGAGTGGACTGCAACTCTGAGGCCAACCCGGGTAGCTTAGTAAGACCTTGGTTCAAAACAAAAAATAAAAAGGGCTAGCTCAGCACTCTTTGGGTTTAATCCCCAGTATTGCAAAACAAACAAATCCCCAAACAACACCTCCCAGTAGTATTTAACAAACAGTAAAAAGAAAAAATTCTGGTTATTATTTTTCCTTTTTTTTATATTTAGAGCTTTATGAGACAAGGAAGTGGATTTTCATGTTTAAACACTGAAACAAACAAAATCAAATTATTATAATCATCTCTAAATGAGTACTGAATGGAAAAATAATATTTAATATTCAGAATGCAGAAACATCTCAGAGAAACCAGTGTGCATATGCTTGAGGTAATATCTATATAACTTTCACATCTAGAGAAAACGTTGTGTTTTTGACTATATTATGTATTAACTTTTTTTTTTTGTCTTTTTCTTTTTCATTGGTACCAGGGATCAAACTCACGACCACACACTTGCAAGGCAGGCACTTATGCCGCTGAGCTAAATCCCAGCCCCTATGTATTAACTTTTAAGTCAAGAATTCCACAACGCAAAATAAGCTCAGTTCAGTGCTGGGACAGTTATGCAAAGAGATGTCAATTCTACTGCTGGAGAAACCTGAAAAGGCAGAATACTCACTAAGTATGTGGTACTAACATAAATGTCAATAAAAAAGTCCAATAGTAACAAAAATATAATTATCAATACAGTGTCTTCTTATAGCAAACCATAGTACCATCAGTCAAAAAAAAAAAAAAAAAGGTCATGGTTTTCATTACTCTAAGTCGTTTCTATAAACACAGTGGCTACTTATTATTTATCCTTATCTAATGTTCCTGTAAACAATTTTGCTGCTATTGAGCCCTATTTTCTAATACATTAGCATCATTATTCAATTATTTTCAACTTGTTTTTTTTTTTTTTTCTTCTTTATCGGTACCGGGGATCGAACTCACGACCACCTGCTTGCAAGGCAGGTGCTTATGCCGCTGAGCTAAATCCCCAGCCCCTTTCTTTGATTTTCAACTTTTTTTTTTTTTTTCATCATTCAATTATATTAATGAAAAGGCATCAAAGCTTTCAAGGCTATTAATGGTTTCATGCAACTTAAAAATCTAATTCTGAAAGTAATTAGCTAGTGAATTTTTTCTTTTATTTGTAAATAACCATCATATGCCAATGTTATTACCAAATGTAAATATGGTATTTAACATGCTTGTAGGTTTTTAAAGAGCTGGAATATACACTTTATAATATACCTGAAACACTATCAAATATGTTGACAGTATTATTACTATACACCTTACATGTAGCAGTAAAAATAGAAACTATTGGCCAAAGTACATTTCTCCAAAATGAATTTTAAATTTTCTGTGGATGCCATCTAACAAATATTATTATCTTGACATGGTGTATCACAGTCTTCTTCATAAAGTTCACAGGTCTTTCTTACTGCCTTTCTGTAAACGATTCTGTAAGAAAAAAATACAACATTCAGTATAGCAAAGAGAAACAGATTCATAAATACAAGAATTTTTAAAAACTTTCTTTTCCATGCATAGTTAATTGTAGGAACCCTCAAATGTGAAAATGGACTGAAAAAGCCCTATTCAAAAAACTGTAAAGTTTGAGTTTTGCTTGAAAAAATGTTTACAGGAGAAATGTTTACAATGTTGTAAGTTCATTTTTTCTACAGCTTAACCTATTTTGCTTTTGTTTTACAGGTTACTCCATGAAAACAAAATGTTTTAAATTTCCCTACTGAGTCCAAGAGCTGGGAGGGAGGGATGAGAACGGGGATGTAAGAATTAAGATGTGTTATATTCACATATCAATTCCCAGTGTAACCACTATGCACTGACAACATGGACTAATACAAATAAAAATTATCTGAAATCCTCCTACTGCAAACCATATATTTTTTTGGCAAGGAAAGAATAAAGGAAAGCAAAACAGAACAAAACAATAAACCCTGTTGGGGTGGCTTAGTATTTTTTGGTCTTTCTCAAAGGAGAACTGGCTTCTACAATTGTACTTTCCTGATATGACCGTAAGGGCCTGGGGATATAGCTCTGCAGCATAAACACCTGCCTGGTAAGCACAAAGTCCTGAATTCAATTCCAGATACCAAAACATATATATATATATAATCATACTACATCATTTAAATCTAGAGGAACATGAAATAAAAATTAATCTTAGGCAATCACATGACGTAAAGTAAATCTAGATATCAAGAAAGAAACCTCAAAATAAAATTGCAGAGTGCTATTGTTTGTACACTGAAAGCTCAAATTGTTGTACAGGCTGAGTATTAATGCTTTCATAGCAACCTGACATTAACTTTCAGCTTAACATTAAGACAGGATTAGATAAGGTATTTTGAACGCTAAACTATCATTTTTACATGTTGATACATAGTAGGCCAATTTAGATAAAGACAAAATTGAAAACTTTAATGGAAGTGTTATTAAGGAACAGTCGCTATATGAAGGGTGATTTTCCAAAATCAAATTTGAAAACTGGCAGACGCTGATACATTTGTGATGCCAATATCCCCTTGCTAGTTCTTTTCCTTTTTTAGAAGGCAGCCAGGGCAAATAAGGAAAGATAAAGGCTTCATGTTTTGAAGGGACTGTTTTCTAACATTTATATAGTGCTTATCACAGAAAGGTGACCAGCTAATGGAGTTAAAAAATACAAAGTGAGATTTGATTACAGAAAAGAAGCCAGTTTTCTCATCTTTTAGTTTTTCTTAGTGTTTTAACAGTTCTGTTTAAAATGGAAGTTTCATATCCTATTGTTAAGGTTTTCAACAGAAGTAAAATTCAAGGGGCCACGAATATAGCTCAGAAGTCCTAAGTTTGATTCCAGGCACCAAAAAAAAAAAAAAAAAAAAAAGTAGTAAAATTTTCATGAGGACAAATAATTTAGCTTTTTACTATCAATTACCTTTTGGTTTTTCTGAAGGTAAACATTAAAATTCAGGAAACATGGAAGAAAATACTCTAAATAAATGATACCTAAATTTCAGATTCTTAGACTAGACAGTGTGAGTTGGGTTAGGTGTATGGGAAAAAATGTAATCAATCAAGACACCAGTTGACAGCATCTTATGGCTACACAGTCCTTTTCTTGATTCAAGGTATTTAAAGTGCTTTCTTGGACATGATTTTGTATTTATAATGTATTATACTTCTCACTTAACTAATGAAGTAGCCAAGGTACATGAATGTCAAATGATTCAGCTGAGGGTTCCAGGACCTGAGGGTTTTTAACCCTTCAACCTAAGATATTTATTACAGGGAGTTGGTTTTAGGTAATGGGAGGAGACTCACCAGACAGGGTGCTGAGGTACCTCAGCGATTAGCAACAACAGAAAACCACCGCCACCACATTGGGGAGGAGGGACGAGGGACAAGGGACAAGACAGTTAGGGAGCTCAGGAGTGAAGGCCAGTAGGTGGCTGCTGCTCTGTGGGAGCTGGGGACCACAGAATGGAGGCACCGGAGCACAAGGGAGACGGTTCCAACAGAAAGAGCAGGAGAAAGCCCTGACTGTCTCTTTCCTCCTGCTTTCAGTTGCCTGCTAGTGCTTCCGCTGGGCAAATCTGCCCAGAAGTCAGAAATGAGTAATCCTGGGAAACACACCTCCCTCCTTGCGGGAAGGAATGGAATCGTGGAGCTAAGAATGCATCTAGGAACACACAGTCCTGGCCAGCACAGGCTAAAGAACATAGTTAATGATGGAGGTTCTGGAGAAAGAGTTCTTGACTTTGAATGCCAAGTTTAAATGCTGCCACTTTCTAGTTCAATGACGTTGGGTAAATTACATAACATTGCTGGTCCTCAATTTCCAAGCTCACAAACTACAGATATTAAAATCTACTTTACTGAATTAAATGGGAAGCAAACCTGACAGCTTACATGAATCAATCAGCCAAGTGCTTTGTCCAGAACATACACTCAGTAAATGTCACCTATTAAATATTTCAAGAGTGGGCTACAAGTAGAAATTAGTTCAAGGCCTAAAAAATAAGAGCCAACTCAGACGGCACTTAGTGCATCTGGGAAGAGGTCCTTTTCCTAAGAAACAGGTACGTATAACAACTTTTTTTTTTAAAGGAAGGAATTACTTATAAAAGTGTTCTACATTCTTTGCCAAGAATGTGAAATCTTCAGCTGGAGGTGGCTTTCTGGAGGGTTGGCTGAGGAAATGGGTTTAGGAATCTTATGGTTACACATTTTTCAGAGATGGTAAGAGTTACCTTTAGCTTTTACAGTTACTAGTTGTTACTACACTAAGCAGTACACACTGGCCTTAAGAAATGGAGGTTTTCCTTTCCTCAAGATTCTAAACATTGTTACCACCCTGGCAATGGTGTGACACTGATATGGATGCTCATGCTGAGTACACTCTGACTTCAGAAATAAAAAAGTACCGAGGCAGACACCCAGGACAAGGTGACTCCTTTGCTTCCCATGGTGGATCTTGCACATGTCATGGAGACAAAGCACCTATTTAAATGCTGCAGTCTCTTGTCCTAATATACCGAAAACACTGAGACAGAAGGAACAGTGTGATGCTAAACATCAGTTTTGGCCTCATTTTGTTATGAATAGTGGCTAATATTCTAACCAGGAAAACTTAAAAATTTCTAGAACCAGGGCTGGGGATTTAGCTCAGCGGCATAAGCGCCTACCTCGCAAGCAGGCAGTCGTGAGTTTAATCCTTGGTACTGATAAAAAGGAAAAAAAGACAAAAAAAAAATTTTCTAGAACCTGGTTTGGTTTTCAATGCCGCCACTTTTGTGGCTCCATACTTTTGTTAAAATTTCACCCAAAGTGGAATGTTGTAAGTTAGCCTATCAGCAATTCTCTATAACTATCTCATATTCTGGATTCTTTAATCATTTAATCATAAAGCCAAGGTTAAGTACCTCAACTGGATTTGGCAAGGGTAATTAAAATAATTTCCTCAAGTAATTAATATTTTTAAAAATGTAGATCCATGAAGTACTTACCTGAAGTTCTGAGTGTTCTTTTAAGAGCCGATCATACTCTTTTGAAAGTCTCTCTGATTGCATCTTCATTGTCATCACATCATTCTGTGCCTTAAAAAGAGCTAAAAAATATCAAACAATTTTATTTTGAAACAATTTCAAATTCACAGAAAAGTTCCAAGACTTAGAGAGTACCTAGATGATATTATATTTTCTTTATACACAACTATTTTCTTGAGTCATCTGAGAATAAGTTGCAGGCAGAATGTCCCTTTATTTTTAATACTGCACTATGTGTTTCTTAAGAACAGGTCATCCGGGGGCTGGAGATTTAGCTCAGTGGCATAAGCGCCTGCCTTGCAAGCAGGCAGTCATGAGTTCGATCCCCAGTACTGATAAAAAGGAAAAAGACAAAACAAAAACAAAAACAAAAAAACAGGTCATCCTCTAACTATACAATCATAGATATTTACAGATGTTAGGAAGCTCAATACTAACATAATACCTTTAATCTCATCTACTATCCATATTCGTGTTTTGGCATTGTACCAATCATCTCCTTTTTATCATGTTTTTCACTTTTTTTTTTGGTCTTTTTCGTTTTTATCGGTACCAGGGATAGAACTCATGACCACACACTTGCAAGGCAGGCGCTTATGCTGCTGAGCTAAACCCCCAGCCCATGTTTTTCACTTCTACTCAAGGATATAGCTCTGGGTCATCCACTGTATTTTGCTGTTGAAGGCTATTTAGTTTCTTTTAATGTGGGACAATTTTCTGATCTTGCCGCATCCTACCTTACCTCATTTTTTGTGACACTGACATTTTTTAAGAATACGAGCCACTTTTAAAACAGGAAATTCTTCATTTTGGTTCTGTCTGATATTTCTCATGGTGTAATTCAGGTCATAGTGCCCACTCACATGTGAGTGCGACACTGGTGATGTCTGATGCCTTCTCGAGCATTCACAAGCCAATCACATTTAGAGGTTCTCTGTCTCTTACTGCTTTTTTCTATTTTAGAGTTACAATTTTTCCCCTTATAACCAAAACAGCAATCCACAGTAAGATGATTTATACTATGCAAACAATCTGCTCCTTGTCAAAACATCTCCCCTCTACTTAGCATCCATTGATAATTCTTCCTAAGCCAGTATCACCTATAACAGATGCAAAGTGGTGATTTTCCAACTTCATAGTGATGGCCACACTGATCAGCCAGTATTCCACTGTACAGAAGATGTCCTCTCTTCTCCATCTATCTGACGCTACATCTGTTTTTCCATCATCATCATTATGGACTCACAGTTTCCTATTTCTTAGTGATTTATAATTCTTTTTTTAAAAAACCTTTCATTTTAAAAAGAATAAAACAAAAGAGAACAGATCAAAGCAAATCAGAACAGAACAATGCAAGCAACACAGCACTTCACAACAACTAGACATCAACAGTAGCTACCATAATGTCTCTTTTCTTCAAAATTGTTCAGCATACCTTAACATACATTATTATCAAATGTAACAATGTAGTATAAAACCATTCAAAAGAATAAAAGCATTATAGGACTTCAAAACCAAGTAAAGGAAATGAATAATGGCTACTACAATATCTCATTTTCCTCTAAAATTTGTCTACACCAAGTGATTTATAATTCACTGTAGAAATATTTTGATGCTGAAATTTTTCCTCGATTTGTCTGGAACTTCAGGCTGACTCCTTATTCCTCTGGTTATTTTATTTTATTTTTTTTAGTGTCCCTTTACTTTCTGGCAGGAGATATTCCATGCTTACCCTAAACTTTCCCTGGCTCTGCAGGGTCTCAGGCTTATAGAAGAGCTATCAGAGAAAATGCATAGAAAACAAAATTACTTTACCATTTTTGCTAAGGGATGGATGACCATATTTCTGTTAGAACAATCACTTTGTACATAAAGCTAAAAGCATGGGAGGAAAGACTGACACAGGTTTCACCTCACGATAATGACAACACTAAGGGTTATATGTTGACCTTTGTCTACCAAAGAACTACAGTCAGAATACAGATTCATGTCCTTAGATAGAAATAAAAAAAAATGACAACACATTATAGAGAAGATGCTAATGAGAAAAACATGTAGGATAGAAATGTAATCCAATATGGGATACACAAAGTCATTACACCTGAAAAATTTTCCCTTGAATAGCGCTTCTCTTGGGTAACAAGGCCGGGCGGGGGGGGGGGGTTGTATCAGGATCCCAGACTTCAGGTTAAACCACAAACGCTACTGTGGATAAAAACAGCACTGGACTGGCAAAACAAAAACAAAAAACAAAAACAAACAAACAAAAAACTCCAATCTTGTGAATCAATGGAACAGAATAGAAAATACAGAAACACTCTGTTATGTTATCATGGGGTCAAATCCTTTTGCTGGAGGAAAGGTAGCCTCTTTAACAAATGGCACTGGTAAAACGGGCTGTCCACATGCTAAAGATGGACCCTACACCCAAATCTCTCACCATAGATTAAACTAAAATCAAATGGGCTAAAGATCTAAACTTTGAACAGAAACAATCTACTAGAAGACAAAACAGATAAAACACCTGAAGACATAGGTATAGTCAAACACTTTCTGAACAAATCCCTGGCTACACAGTAAGCAGCACCAAGAATCAACATATAAAGATCACTTCAAATTAAAAAAGCTTTTGCACAGGAAAAGAAACCACCAACAGAGTGAAGAAACAACCTACAGAATGGTAAAAAATTTCAGAGAAGGAACTACTATCTAGAATACACAGAGAAGTAAAACAATTAGACACCTCCTCAAGACCCAGTCAAAAACCAGGCATCTGAAGTGAACAGACACTTCCCAGATGAAGTAGCACAAATGGCCAAAAAAATACACTAAAAAATGCTCAGCAACACGGGCCATTTGAGAAATGGAAATTAAAAAGAACACTGAGCTTCCATCTCGCCCCAGAACAAATGGCTATCATCAAGAAATCAACCAACAACAAATGCTGAAGGGGCTACAGGTGAAAAAAGAACACTTTTTTTTTCACTGTTGGTGAGAGTATAAACTGGTATCACCACTATGAAAATCACCATGGTGATTCCTCAACAAATAACACTAGAAATTCCATTTGACCCAGCTATACTCCTTGTAGATGTCTTCCCAAAGGAGTTAAAGACATCATATTACAGTGACATAAATTATATTTATAGTGGAACAATTCATAACAGCTAAATCTTAGAAATAGCCTATCTGTTCACTAACAGATGAATGGACATAGAAAATGTATTTACACATAATGAAGTATTACTTTGCCATAAATAAGGATAAACTTGAGTCACTTATAGGAAATGGACAAATGATATCATAATGTTAAGTGAAATGAGACATTTAAGCTAAAGTTAATGCATGGTTTCTTTTCCATAAAAGCTCTCTACACAAATAAAGTGTAAAATAAAAGGAAAAATAGTGCTTTTTAAAATTATTTTTCCAGAGCTGAGGATATAGGTCAGCAGCACAGTGCCTGCCTGGCAAGCATGAGGTTATAAGTTTGGTAACTGGTTAAAAAAATCCAAAATAGGAAACTCCTGAATTAGTTCTACATTTAATTCTGCATATGTGGCCTTTGGAAGTTTTATGTTTGCAAATCTTTTAGGGTTGGACTTTTAGGGAAAATAGCATTTATAAATGTAAAAGTAGCTTCTATTGGCATGATGAAATGAAAACTACAGATTTTATTTATGAATAATGTAGCTGCCTTTCTTTTTGAGAAGTCATTTTAATATAAATATATAAGCCACTATCAATTAAAATGCTTTACCTATGAATACTTCCTAGCCTGCTGTCAAGACTTTCCATGTTGTACTGCATCTCTCTTGTCAATATGGTATCACTACCTATAGGACACTGGTACGTGCACTTTCAAAGTGGCTCATACAATGGAGGAGTGACAGTGTACATTTTAATCTAGACAACCACGGATAGCTATATTAAACACCACAGCTTTATAATATCCTCTATTTCCTTCTATATATTCATTATTCTTTTTTTTTTTGTCTTTTTTTTGAGACGGGGTCTCGCTATGCAGTTCAGGCTGGCCTTGAGCTCACTTTGTAGTCCAGGCTGGTCTTGAACTCCCAATGATCCACCCACCTCAGCCTCCTGAGTGCTGGGATTACAGGCGTGAGCCACCAGGCCCAGCTATATTCATTATTCTAAATGAGGTATTAAGACTGATGTTGACAAATTTAAAAGAGTATTACTTGGCAAAGTTAGGCATGGAGGAGAGATTTTTTGGTGGCAGAGAAATTTCATCGGACCAGAGCTACAATTCGCAAGACTTTATACATTCATTTTCAATTAGGGTTCTATCATAAACACATTTCCTATAGGTCCCTTGAAATATGAAGCTCAGTTAATGTTACTGTCTGGGTTCACTTAAAGTATTGAAGAGCATCTATTTCTTGGCACATAAAAAGGAAAGCAGGAAGCACAAGCTAACAATGCCTGATTAGCTAACAGCGGTGGTTTTAAGAGTGCTGGTGCTGTGGTCTGAATTCTGTCTTCCCCTAACTCCGGTGGTGAAACAGCCACCAACGTGTGGTATGAGGAAGCAAGGCTGGGCGGGGATTAGGTCACCACAGCGCAGCCCTCATCACCGGGATCACGCCTGAACAAAAGAGGCTCCACAGAGCAGTCTCTCCATTCTGCGAGGACAAGTGAGAAACCTCTGTCTGTAAGCTGGGAAATGGGCACTCACCAGATACTGAATCTGCTGGTGCCCTGATCTTTTAATTTCCCAGACCCCAGATCTACCAGAAAACATTTATGTTGTTTATTAGCTATTGGGTGTTCTTTGTTATAAGGAGCCTGACAAACCAAGACAGTCAGGAGCTTGTACTCCACAGGGGTTGGTCTCAATGTTGAAGTGATTTATACTTAAATTTCTGATACAAATAAACTTAGAAATTTTAATCTGTCTTAAGACATTAATTCATTAGTATTTGTTTTTTTACTAAAGAAACTAGGGAACCACTTGTATAGCCATCTAGTAGTTCCTTGTGATTGTTACTGATATGAAGCTGTAACAAAACAATAGCAGGAAAATCCTGTTTCTCTGCTACTTACCAAGCCAAGAAATCAGCTGCTTATTTTGTTCTGTATCTCACTAGGTATCAATAAGCTTAATGATTACTATCATTCTGAATTCACTTAATTCGGGAAAACTGTTGTTGTCTCAAGGCCTTTTGGACTATTTGCAAGTTCTTTATGTCTCACTTTACAAAGACTGCAATACTGAGTTTTGGATGTCTCCTTCCAAAGCTGTGTCTTTAACTAAGGGATTACATAAACTTGTCATCTGACGTGAATATGCTTGTTTTATTTTGAGCCATATTATTTTGGAAGCAGTACATATAGGAGAAACATTACTGAATAAGGAGGTCTGAGGTAATACACTTAAGTTGCCCTGCTATTTCAATATTCTTATCTGCAAAACTGGCTCGCTATCACTTGCCAGTAGCTTTTTTTTTTTGTCTTTTTCCTTTTTATCGGTACCGGGGATCGAACTCATGACTGCCTGCTTTCAAGGCAGGTGCTTATGCCGCTGAGCTAAATCCCCAGCCCCAGTAGCTTTATAACAATACTGCAGCACTTCATGAGAATACTGGCCAGCTTTAATTAGCAGCTAGGTTATGTCTTAGTCCCTGAAGACTTTCTTAAGGCACTGCACTATTTACCAATAAAGAAAAACCATAACCAATGTTACAGTGACATACAGTAAGGCAAAGTATTCATAAAAAATGACAAAAAAAATATTTGTGGTCTTTTCAAATGCCAAACTTACATTTATGGAACTATTTGCACAGTGAGAGGAGCTGATAAGACCAATGCACTGTGTCAACATATTGTATCAGTGTGATTTCTACCACAGATAAGAGACTCTACCAGCTAAGCCCTACCAGGAAATGGGAGAGAAAAACTTCAGAGGCTTTGGCATGATAAAATTGGACTGTTATATATAGTAGTTGCAAAGACTGATCTAGAGGAAAATTCTTTACTTGAAAAATTTCCCTAAGGCTAGTGTTTCTATCCAGTTCATCTGGTTCTGTTTTGTGGAAACTGAGAATGTAATACACTGGAATTCCATAGTATTTAATCTTCAAATATACTATCCCTTTGCCAGTAATCAATTATTGTACTATTAACCTACAGTAATGCTTCCAACAGACTTGGAAAGCAGATACACAAACTTTAGTAAGGAGCATAAACTGTGGTTTTAATCCAAAATATTTTTATACAGGCCAAACTGTCAGGGTCCATGTAGGCAAGGCCTGTATTTTATTCATCTCACTGATGACTCTACATCCATATCTAACAAGCTCTGCTGATCCCACTTCCTTTGGATCTCTCCAGTTGACCCTACTCCTTCACGGAGACCACTCTCATCTCTAACTGAAATAGATTCCTCACCAAGTTACTCAGCTACTCTACTTCACTGTCCGCAGAGCTGACAATGCTCAAACCTTCACAACAGGGCCTCCACAACATGACAGATGAGGCCCCACAGGACCGTCCCTAGGTCTGCCACTCAGCTCTCCCCATTGTTTCCACCTTGGTTCATGTCCAGCTGCAATGAGCTCCCTGCAGTACCTTTAAAGCACCGTCCTCTTTCAGTCCAACGCTGCTCATTTTGTTAGAACACTGGCCCAGCCCCAGTTAACCCCGTCTCACTGTCTCACTCGTTCTAACCCACTTGATTTGGCTCATTAACATCATCCTTTAAGTACATCTTAAGGAACTGTCTTTGCTCTCCAGCGCTGGCTTCCAATGCATCTCAAGCTGACCTTCCTCACAGCGCTTACGTGAGGGTTAACTATGTCCTCACCCAGACTTGGAACTATTCCAGAATAAGAGCTGTGTCATTTCTCTCTTTGTATGGTAGGTAAAGTATGTTCCTTGAAGGAAGAAAAGAATAGGTAAGTGAAAATGTAAGCTTTAAGCATCTGAAAAATTCACTTTTGTGAGGCCAGTTCACCTCCTAACAACGCGAAATGCCAGGTGCGCAGTATGAGGTGCTGTTAGTGACCTGATGAGACTCTTGGTTGCAACAAAGTAAAACACAAGAGTCAGGGGCTGGGGATTTAGCTCAGCAGCATCAGTGCCTGCCTTGCAAGCAGGCAGTCGTGAGTATGATCTCTGGTACGGATAAAAAGGAAAAAGACAAAAAACAAACAAACAAGTATCTTTTCAATCAAAAAACAAAGTTCAGGATAGCTGAGATCCAGGGAGCAAACAGACCTTTCCTGAAATACTTCAATGAAAACACACTCATGTTACACACATACTACCCCAGAACTAAAAACAAGATACAAAGAAATAGTATCGTAAAATTCAGTTTGTTTAAAAAAAATCAAAACACTGAATATAAGAATAGGGTGCAAAGTATGCCTGATAAGTCTAGAATTTCTTGTAAGTCCCAAAAAGTAAGGAAGTAAGAAAAAACAAAATAAAAAATAAGAAATACTCAGAATACTGGGGACATGTCAAAGGGATACAATAACTAACCAAAAGAACCCTCCATGGCCCAAGCAGGGCAACATGAGAGCCAAAATAAAGCAGCATGAAATTATAATCCAAAGTATAACTTAACACTCATGAGTTCACATCAATACAATTGAATACACGGTGAACAGATACATTTGTGCAGAATAATCCCGAATACTTTATGCAGATACTAAAGGTAGAGTACAACTCTTTGGTTAAGTGTGGGCTCTTAACAGTGACATCCTCCTAATGATTACAGTTCGGAGTGGAGAAAGTAACTTTTTAACACAGAAACATGAGAAACACTATCCTGGTCAGGTGCTGGAGGTCACATCAACAGTAATAAATCATGACTGGGTGTGGCCGTAACAGGATCACTGTGAGTTCAAGGCTGGCCTAAGCTACATAGAGGGTCTGTCTCAAAACCAACCAACCAACCTGTGACAAATCCTGCTAATATCATGCACTCTTGAAGTAATGTGATGCAAAATGGCACTTTACCTTGTAACCCTCTCAAAGCCTACACAGCTCAGTAAAATCACAAGAAAAATAGTACATAAGTCTCAGTAAAACCATAATGTACAAAACCCTTGAGTAATGCTTTTAAAAACTGTCAAGGTTTCAAAAATTAAAAAAAATCAGAAAAACTATTAAAACCAGTGGAGCCTAAGGGAAACATGACTGCTAAATGTAAGGTGGCATTCGCAGTGGGATGCTGGACGGGGAAAAAAAAAAAGACATGAAAACTCAGGAAATCTGAATAAATCATGGACTTTAGTCATTAATAGTGTGTCAATACTGGGTATCAACTGTATAAATGTACCACATTAATATAAAACACTAATAATGAGAAACTGGATGTGGGAAAAATGGGAATATTTTGTACTACTTTGCCAATTTCTCTATTAATCAAAACTGTTTCAACATAAAGTGTTTATTTAAAAAACTACCATGAGACAAAGCAAAACACTATGTATATAGGATCATATCAACAAAATTCACCGCACTATAAGAACTAAGTTACTAAGAACTTATCAAAATGACCTAAATTCTTTTGTTTAATGAATAAAAACTTTAAAAAATTTTAAAAAGTTTTCTGATATTTTAAAATTATGTATTAGACAACAGCATCAAAAAAATTAAATACTTAAGAATCTGCCTAACAAAAAAAAGAATCTGCCTAACAAAGGAAGTAGATCTTTAACTGAAAACCATGGCACCCTGAAAAAGGAGATCGAAGAGGGTATCAGAAAATAGAAAAGAAAGCTGTGAGTGGTGGCACATGCCTGTAATCCCAGCACTTAGGAGGCTGAGGCAGGAGGACTGCTGTGTGTTCTTGACCGTGGGGGGTATAAAAGTGAGTCTAGGCCAGTCTGAATTACACAGTGAGACTCGGTCTCAAAGAAAAAAACAGGGAAATATATTCCTTGCTATTGGTTAGAAGAACCAACATAGTAAATAAAAATAGTCACACTGCCAAAATTGTTATACAGATTAAATATAATCCCAATCAAAATACCAGTAATATATCTCATTGAACTAGATGAAACATTCCTAAAATTCACCTGAAATAACAAAACAATTCTGGGCAACAAAAGCAAGGCCGGAGGGTATCACAATTCCTGACTTGAAATTATGCTTCAGCTACTGAGATTAAAACAGCATGGTACTAGAAAATAAAAAGACCTACAGATCACTAGAAGAAACAACTCCAAACATAATTCAGCCACCTTATCTTCCACAAGGGGCTGAATATCCTCACTGAAAGAAAGATGGTCTCTTTAATAATGGTGCTGGAAAATTTGGCTTTCCATTAAAACTGGACATATATCTTTCACCATGCACTAAATTAAAATCAAAATGCACCAAAGATCTAAAAATTGTAACAGAAACACTAAATATGCTGGAAGAGAGAACAGGTAGAACTTTTGAAAATGTAAGAATAGGCAAAGACTTTATAAACAGAAACCTTATTGCATAGAAACTATCACAAAGAATAACTGCGACCTCATCTTATTAAAAAGCTTCTGCACAGCAAAAGAAATCACTGACTGAATAAAGGGACAACCCACAGATTGGGAAAAATCTTTTGTCAGCTACTCCTCAAACAAAAGATTACTACCTAGAATATATATGGAAGTAAAAAAAAAAAAAAGAGAACCGCCCCATTTAAAGATCTGATGAAAAACGGACATCTAAGATTAGTACACACTTCTTAGATGAAGAAGTAAAATATGTTAAAAAGAAGTTCAACATCAGGGGCTGGGGATTTAGCTCAGCGGCATAAGCGCCTGCCTTGCAAGCAGGCAGTCGCGAGTTCGATCCCTGGTACCGATAAAAAGGAAAAAGACAAAAAAAAAAAAAAAAAAAAAGTTCAACATCATTTGAGATGCAAATTAAAAACACTGAGATTCCATCTCACCTCAGAAAGAATGGTTATTATCAAGAAATCAATCTGTAACAAATGCTGGTGTGGCTGTGGGGAAAAAGCAACTTTTTTCTATCGTTGGTGGGCGTGTAGATTGGTGCAACTACTGTGGAGATTCCTCAAAAAAACTAGGACTAGAGGTCCCTTTGACCAAACTATCTCCCTTCTTGGTATTTCCCCAAAGTATTAAAAGCATCCTACCACACTGATACATGCACACCCATGTTCATAATAGCACAGTTTGTAATAACTAAATTTTGGAAAGAGTCCAAATGCCCAACAGCCAATGAATGGATAAAGAAGATTTGTATACAATGGAAGTACTACTCAATCATAAAGAAGGATAAATTTGAAACATCTCTAGATAAATGGATGCATACCTTGAGACCATGCTCTTAAGTAAAATAAATCAGAAACACATGTGTAAATATCACATTGTTTCTTTGGTGTGAAAACTGAAAGTGTAAATAAGGACCAACTAATAGATATTGCAAAATAGGAAAAAATGTTCAAATGGGAAGGGGCACAAAGGAGGGAGAAAGGAAGAAAGGAAAAAAATAAAAAGGAGATAAAAATAGAAACAAACTTGTAAATAAGGGGATGAGGGGGTAAAGGTAGGGGAGGAGAATGCAGAAAAAGAATCAAGATGTATCATGTACAGATACAAATTCCATATGATGAACTTGATTGCTATATATATCTAAACTGTGCCCATAAACATAATTAATGACAAAGATTATGTTAATTATAGTATCTTAAAAAATGAAATAAGAGTAGTACTCTCAAGAAAAGTCAGATGGTGGAAAGTGGGAAACACACAAGAAAACGTAAACTATCAAGTCACAGAGGACAACTTCTCTGTATAAATCTTATATTAAAAGGTTTAAATTAAGTGTTAAGAGACAACATGATTACAGACATCAGTTCATAAAAACAGAAGGGCTGAGAAACTAAGGCTGCAATGGCCATGCAAGCCTTTACTGTTTTCATCAAAAAACTGAGGCAGGTCATTTTTGTCCTGGTCTCAGGATATACAAAAGGATCCTAGTCCTTATGACCATAAAAGATGAAGTTATTACAGAGATGAAAACTACACTTAAGATCAGGGAATCCATTCATTGATTTGTTCAACAACTTAGGGTGTTTTGCATGTCTCGTGTTTTTCTAGATTCTTACCATACAGTATAAAGATAGCTACAGTCTTTGCTCTCATTTTCTGGTGGATTAAAAAGACCCAAGTGGCCAATCAACTAACAGTGGTGCTGATGTCACGCAGAAAAGTCACGTACGGTGATAGGCCAGAGACTTTACAAACTCATCAGACCCCTTTGTCAGGAAGTTTCTCTACAGAGGTGAAATTCAAGTGCATGTGAGTTTGGTCTGCTTCTAGCACCCAGAAATGATGACACTGCGCTAGGAAGGAGCATACCTAGAGTCTAGGTCTTAGTTTTCAAGTGCTGTTCTATACTGATAGCAATCAAGGTTCAACGGAGAAAAGAGAGATCCAGGAACGGGGAGGGGAAAAGGGCAAGCAGCCTGGAACATCTGGGGATAGTAGAGAGTGTTCACAGGACAGTGGAGGCATGCCAATGAGCCACCTTGCACAATGAAATACAACGCTCATAATGAATCATAACTGCGGAGTAAACAGACAACTGGGGGGAACAGGGAAAGCTCCTCCTTACAGTAAAATGAGATCTAACAAATACAGGACGACAAAGAAGAAACTAGAAAATCGTTATTTGGAAAATTATGTAAATGGTAAGAGTATAATATGAAAAGAATGAAAGAAAAAAGGCAAATGTAAAATGTTATCATTTGGGGAACCAACTGACAGGTACAGGAGAAACTGCTTTCCATTATTCTTGCATGTTTTTTATGTTTGTGATAAAAAGTTAAAAAGAAACAAAGAAATTTTGCTATCATGTACAGCAGAGAATTGGGGAAGTAACTGGAAGGGAACCGGGGATACGGGAAGTTTTTTACGTATTTATTTTTAGATAGACGAGGACACTGTAATATGATGTGAAGTGAAAGGATAACTACAGACACAAAGTTCTTAAGAATGATAGTGGGGTTGGGAAAACAGTAAAGGAAAGGCTGAAACTTCATTCTGTGTAACCCACGGCCGGCAGAAGTCTCCATGGGAAGAGAAGGAGGGAAAAGACGAAATTTTTTTCTGACATAATTCATTGTATCCACTGAAGCAGGATGCATTTTGAATTTTGAAGCTGATGTGAGAAGACCTAAAACAGTTTTTTAAAGTGAAAAAGTGAAGGTTTCAGAGATGTGCAGCAGAATTGTCAAGCAGTGTGGAAGGTGCACTTGAATGTAATGCCCATTTACTGTGCCTTTTTCTAAGGGTTATAAAGGGAAAGAAAAGAGAAGGTGACAAAAACAACAGTTTATTAAAAACAACTATGATGGATCATGGCTTGTAAATGGGGTAAGGACGGAAGAGAGGGTATCAAAATCAAGGATTAAGGGCGAGATTTATTAGTATCTGGACCTGGACACTAACAGGTGAAGGCTAGGGGTACATAAATGTACATGTGGCCTTTGTCTTCTGGGCACTTACAATCTAGTAAGAAAGACAAAAAGATAAACCACACAGGCATAAGAAAGAATGGGAGGAAGACCTCTACCAGCTTAGAAGGGAAGGGGCTCAGGATGCCACCTCGGGATGGCGACACGCAGCTAAGGATGAGCAAAAGCTAGTATGCTTGTGCTCAGAAAAGTCGAGGAAGGACATCTAGGAAGGCCTGACCTGTAGGTGAAAAACAGCGAAACATTAATGTTACAAGCCAGGATACTTAATGAAGTATAAATTTTCAGTTGGACAAGGCTGGAGATGAACTTTGGGGCCAGATCACAAGAGATCACATTTCCATCTTGAAGCACTATAAAGACAGGAGTCGGTACAGAGTTTTAAACAGCGGAGAGGCAGGACTGCACCGTTGACACACTGGTCCGGAGGTGGCACACGGAGGTCAAACTAATGGTGGAGAAATTAAACTGGGACACACTTCGGCTGACTGCTAGCTTGGGATGAGTCAGACGCTTAGAACAGAGAACAGAACAAATATAAATAATAATGCTGGGAGCCGGGGTTTAGCTCAGCTGTATAAGTGCCTGCTTAGCAAGCGTGAGGTCATGAGTTTGATCCCAGCCCCTCCCAAAAAAATAAAAAAATAGCCAACCATAATTTGAATTTTTCATTAAAGAACAAAGAATTTTTCCCCTTCTTTTTGTGTATTTCTCAACCTACCTACCTTCTGGAGGTGGGAAAGTGATTTGGGGTTTTAGAAAAGACAAGAACTTATGGCATGCTGAGATACATATCCTGGTTCTCTAGGCTAGGGCACTGACAAACAGACTTTCTAATAAAAGTAAGCTCCACTATGTACTGCTGAAGGAAGCATCAATAAAGTCACAAAAACTTCACAAATCTTAAGTTGCTAAGTAATGTATGCAAGAAAATAATTTTAGTCTCCCAGTGCATTCATTTTCCAACAAAAGGCTCAAATTTATCCTTTATCCCTTTGGCAAAGAATTACTGCATTGTGTATAAATATCACACTTTCTTTATCTATCTAGAAACCACAATATTATGTGAAATAAATCAAACACACAAACTTAAAGATCAGTTTCTCTTACACGAAAAGCCTGAAGTATAAATAATTTAAAGAGCAAAATAAAAGAAAGAATCAGGAAGCTAGATTTTTTTTGTCAATGGAAAAGAATCTAAAGATGGAGGGAGGGAGGGGAGAGGGGAAAGGAAAGAGAAGTAAACAGAAGATGTGTTATGAACAAGTACCAACTCCCCACAATGAATGTAGTCACTATGTACTGCAAACATGTACTAATAAAAAATACATATTCATTAGAAGATAATTTTGGTTTGCTATTAAGCAAACAGTAATTATTATAAACTGCATTACTATGCTGATTGAGCTTAAAAATCAGGATGTACTTTATAGGCAAAGCACAGTGTGAGTACAGACTATACAAGCTGCTTTCATAAGAGAATGAGCAATTTTGTGTATATATGAAAAATATGTGAAATCTAGACATACCAATTGTCTTAGTTATTTTTCTAGTTGCTGGGACAAAATACCTGAGACTAATGTTCTCAGCACAGCCTTACTTATAATGGCAAGGTAGTTTTTATTATTTAAAGGGGGAAAGGTTTATTTAGCTCACAGTTTGCAGAGGTTTCAGTCCAGAATTTGTGGCTCCAAGGCAGGGTGGCAGAGAGGCAACCATTCACAGTAGTAGAAGACAACAAAAGCAACACATCTTTTACTGTCCCTTATCCTACACACAGGCCACCTGTCCTACAGCACTCACACCCTTAATCCCAGCACTGCACAAAGAATTAACCACATACTCTCGACTCCGCTACTTCTGAAAAAGTCCCATCTAAAACTGTATGAGGCTTTGGAGAAGCATCTAGACACAAACCATAAAACCAACCCATTGTATATGAAAATTGAAGCAATCGTTCTCTTTGGTACAAACAACTACTTTTACACAATAGCATCTATAACTTTTTTTTGGTACTACTGGGGATTAAACATAGGGCCTTCATACTGACATACATCCCCAGTACTTTTTTTTGGTACTTAGGATCGAACTCATAACCTCATGCTTGGCAGGCAGGTGCTTATGCCATTAAGCTAAATCCCCGGCCATGTCCTCAGTTCTTTTTGTTTACTTTAAAATTTTGAGACAGGTCTTGCTAAGTTCTCCCAGTTTAAGCTCAAACTTGTGACCCTCCTGCCTACAGTGCTTTGCATTACAGATGTGTCACCACGCCCAGAGAGCATATACAATTTCTTAAATCATCTAATCAATATTCACTTAGTTAGGCAAAGTACTTAGCAAAGTATAACTATTCAGTATAACCTTATTTATATTGGCAAGGTACTTTCGTTTATTTGAAGGCCCTAACTAGAGTCACCAAACAATTCTGTAGAGGGTCAGTTAGTAAATTATTTTTAGTTTTTCAGGCCATGCAGACACTGAAAAACTTCCAAATATTCTAACAAAAATAAGGATATAGACTGGATGTGGTCCGTAAATTTTTTGGTTTATCTTAGATTATACACTTATGCTGTAAATGTGCAGAATGAGAGAATGGTCCATATTATACAGCAGGCCCTCAGGACTCCTCTTTAATTGGATCTGGAGGTGTGAGGACTGCCAAGGATGATGAGCACCAGACGGATTTGGCTGAGCAGGGTGGCGAATCACAAGGGCATGAATGCTGACAACTTCCAGCTTGCATGACTAGTCCCAAACAAATCACTAGTACTGGGACAAAATTTTTACATCAGAATTCAAGAGTAGAGAATTCTACAAGTTTTGAGACAGTTGAGTACCAAGAAAACATTCTCTGGGAACATCATCCTGGAAAACATTCTCCTCCTTCACTCTAGCAGTAATTGTTATAAAAGCAGTAAGGGCTAGATGGGTAGATGGCACAGCGTGACGTGGTCTCGCCACCTCCAGAGCACCTGTTCCAGCTGGCTGCCTGCTGTTCACTTCAGAGAGGCCAAGCTGAGAATCATGGAGAGAACATTTGCAGAAGATGGGGACACTGCTGGACGTCCACACAGGCACCTCTAAAGCAAACTTGCTGGGCCTAAACTACCTGTTTCCAAGGCTACAGCTGAACAGAAGAGAGCTATTACTATACTTCACTTTTATAAACCAACTTCTAATTAATCAGTAAATGAACACTGCAAACACCTACCACTTCTTGATGTACCACTACTGATTGGGCTGTGAGAGGCCTTGTCTTTCAATTTAGAGTGCCTATGACACATTTTACCTTGTTTCAGTACCTTCTCATTATGCTATGGAAAGAAGGTGATAGCAAATAGCTCTAAAGATGTACCATAGAAAAATTAACTCCAACTTTGAGAACATTTGAGAAGACCAAATGTCAGAAAATTTTTTCCAGATTGAAAGTTAAACTACACCTTTTATTTCAGTCATTTTTTATTTAGTCTGAAAGATTTTATGAAAGAAGTAACAAATAATGGTTACCACCATTATTGAATGGTTTCACCAGCCTCTGGCCAAGGCACCTACTTTAACCTCGCCCGTTCACCTGCCTGCATCCCTGCCGGTAGTGGGCTTAGCCCCGCAGCCTTGAGGGCCGCGGTGACGGAGGAGGAAATCAGGCTTCGCTGGCCATACTGAGCAGAGGCTGGAGAATGCAGGAAGCTCATGTGTCACAAAAGGCGACTCATAAATAAACCAAAAGAATATGGCTTTACAGATATCGCAATCCAATTAGATGCAACAGTTTAGGGAATTCCCGGGAACCTATAATAAACTTACAGAAAACTGCTTTTTGGATTGTGTTAAGGCTTCACAATGAGATGTAAAATCTGAAGAGATCACTTGTTCAGAATAGTGTGTACAGAAGTATTTAAAAGTGACACAGAGAATATCCATGAGATTCAGGAGTATCTCATTTAGCAGACTGAAGCCCTAGCTGCTAAAGCAGGACTCGCTGGCCAATCGAGAGAGAGAAGTCCGGATAGGTGGACTTGGGGTGGAGGCTGCCCTAGCAGTGGCCCTGGAAGAGACGATCTGGCTGTGGGATCCCTGGAGGTGGTGGGCACTGTGCTAAACCATCTGCCACGACTACTTGGCAAGTGGAAACTGCCAGCAAACCCAAACTCCTGCTCACAGGAGTAATCAAAGTAGAAGGTCTTATAGTCCAGTGAAAATAATAAGAGCATAATACCATTTACTGAGCAATTCTTCAATTGTGACTGTTAACATGAAAGGAAAAGATGTGCTCAATCATGTAAGAGAAAAAAATTATTACTGAGAGATAAATGGAAATATCTGAGAAAAAAACAAATAACAGCAGTTTACTGGGTGTTAACAGATCACACACTGAAGTATGTATTGTATACACTACACTTTAGAGTAAAGGAACTTCTTCAGAGTACACTCACAGCTAATAATTGAAAGCTGGTCTCAACCAAGACTGAGTAACTTCAGATGTCTAATCAGTAAATATATATATAAACCAACAAAAGAATTCTCCTGTACAGAAATTTTAATGTGTGACATTTACTTTATTCTGTCTTATCTAAAACTGTGTACAAGTTATTTGGCAAAGGATTGTCTCTGATTACACACTTTCTTACTAGAAATTTGTTGCTTCCTCTATACCCACAAGGGAATACATTTGCACTTCTAAATACGGTTCTCATGGACTCCCAGATCTTATCCCAGCTTTCAGGTTTGTGGGTATGGAATACTACACAGCCATGAAAAACACAGGTTGGCGCCAATGTGCATACGCAATGACGTACAGTGAGTTGAATGTAGTTGTTCTGAGGAGAGAAACTTCAGAAGCCTGCCACTTTGTACTACAAGCCTTACATTACTGTTGGTGCAGGGAAAGAGTTTAGAGAGTCTTATTTTATTTCCTTAAAATAAAAATGCTAACAATGATGATGAAAAGAACACGTTGACTTCTCAAGTCACCTCCCTTGCGAAGATTTATTATTCCATACGAATGGATCCAATTTTCTAAATAACAATATCCTCTGATTCCATGGAGCAATGGCTGTTTACTGGCACACACTCTTTTCTTCTTCCCCCACTAGGACACCGCAGAGAGTTAAGGACTGAAGACTGGTGAGCTAACATGCTGGGTCCTGTCCTGATATGTGCATGAAAGATGTTTTGAAGTCAAGAATATGATTTAATTAACCACCTGCTGAACTTAAGAAAGGGAAAGGGAAGTTAGTGTGAAAAGTTTTCTCTCATAAAAACTAAGCAGAATTCATGGGTCAAGAAGCCAACAATGAAAACAGTTCTTGCTTTTCCTCCAAAACAGATCACATATTAGTTCACAAAGCCTGATTAAATAAATACAAAAGAACTGAAATCACTCCACAGATACCAGCAGTACACTGAAACTAGAAATCAATCATGAAACCACAGACAATTTATAAACACTGGAAACAATACACTCAACGGATCACTAAAGAAATCAAAGAAGAAATTAAACAATTTTTGGAATCATATGACAATGCCAAAACAACACACCAGGACCTGTTGGACACAATGAAAGCAGTCGTAGGCGGACAGTTTAACGCAGTCAATGCTCACATTAGAAAATCAGTGAGCTCAAATAAGTAACCTAGTGATGAATCTCAAGGTATCTGAAAAACAACAGTCCAAACTCAAACTTAGATTAGAAGAGGAAATCTTAAAGATCAGATAAGAAATTAATGAAATTGAGACTAAAGAAGCAATACAAAGGATCAAATTAATCAAATAATTAACTCTTTGTAAGAATAAATAGAACAGATAAACCACAGCTGGACACCGATGCAGTCCAGAAGACTGTTAGTAAATGGTGTAAAAAACTGTACTCCAACAAACTGGAAAACACTGAAGAAACAGATTCTTAAATACCTATGAGTTATCAAAACTGAACCAAGAAAGCATACAAATTCTGAACAATCTAGGAATAAGAAATGAAACTGAGGCAGTCATAAAAAACCTACCAACTAAGAAAAGCCCAACGTCTGATGAGTCCACTGCAGAGCGCCAATATTCCTCAAACTCTGCACTGAAACTGACAAAACCCACATGATTCTATTAACAGATGTACAAAAAGCATTTGTCAAAATTGCTTGACAAAAAAATCTTTGGGCAACAATACCACTCACTTATCAGATTAGAGTAATACATGCATACTAATGTTTATAACAGCACAATTCATTATAGCTAAATCTTTGAAGCAGCCTAGGTGTCCCATCAGCAGATGAACGGATAAAGAAAATGTGGCTGCTTGTGGTGGTCCATGCCTGTTAATCCTAGCACTCAGGAGCTGAGGCAGGATGATCCCCATGAGTTCAAGGTCAACCTGGATTACATGGTGAATTCAAAGCTAGCCTGAACTACTCAGGGAGACCCTGTCTACAAACAAACAAACAAACAAACAAACAAACAAAGTGGTATCTATACATAATAGAATACTAAAATATAAAGAGGGATGATTTGAATCATTTTCAGGAAGGTAGAGACAACTTGAAACCAATGTTACGTGAAATAAGACACATAAGCTTAAATATTGTATAGTTTCTCTCATATGAGAAATCCAAAATATAAATGAAATAGTGTATACTGCAAAATGAAAGACAGGGGAAACAGAAAGACAGATCTTGTGCTAATGGAAAGGTCATCTAGAGATGGAGGGTTGGGACAGGGAAACATGGACAGAATTGGGATGTGCTGTGAATATGGACTAACTACCCACAATGAGTCTGATCATTACATATCTACAGATAGAAGAGAAAGCAGGGAGGGGATTAAAAGGGATTAAGATGTGTTAATTACATGTGTCATCTCCCTAAAGCAAACATAAACATTATACACTGCAGACACATATAATAAAATTGTAAAAAGTAGTTCTCAATGTTCAGTTTTGCTTAGTTACGTTATTTGCACTCATATAAAAACATTAAAAATTCACTAATCTGTTCCCTTGTTTTGTAGAAAAATGTTGCCTCAAAAGGGTCAATGATAGGGGCTGGGGATTTAGCTCAGTGGCATAAGCACCTGCCTTGCAAGCAGGCAGTCGTGAGTTCGATCCCCGGTACCGATAAAAAGGAAAAAGACAAAAAACAAAACAAAACAAAAGAGTCAATGATGATCAAGATTACCACTGTGTTCTCACAGACCTCATAATTCATGTAACAGTGTAAGGTCAAGCAAACACTATCCTCAAAGTAAATTCAGGGATAGAGCCAGGTCTAGAGACACATGCCTGTAATCCCAGAATTTAGGAGGCTGAGGCACAGGATAGCCATGAGTTTGGAGCCAGTCAGGGCTACGTAGTGAGTTCAGGGCAAGCCTGAATTACATAGCAAGATTCTACCTCAAAAAAAAAAAAAAAAGTTAAGGATACAGTCAACTAGATAATTTAAAAAAATACTATTCTGATTACCAGATTTAGAAGAAAGCCAAAGAAAGAAAATTCCAAACAACAACAACAAATACCAAGAAAAATCTTTTGTACTGGGCACATTCCTCTAATCCCAGCACTTAGAAGACTGAGGTTGAGACAGTAGAAACTACAAATTCAAGACCAGCCTAGGTTACAGAGAGAATTCAAAATCAGCCTGAACTACATGGTGATAACCTGTCTTGAAAAACAAAACAAAAACCAATCCAAAATTCATGTAGAAAATAAACTCCAGAAAAAAAGTCATTTATTGTACATGTTAAAGGTAGCCCTATGTATTCATAATTTGGCTAACTTTTTTTCTAATTTAAAGTATTTGAGACTAGAGTTGTCCAGCTTAACTTTTATACCTCATCAGGTCATAAACAAAAAAAGTGGCTGCAAGCTGATAATTATTACAAAAGTACTGTATTTGTCATGAGGTCCTTTAGTGAATATGCCCAGCCAGGTAGGAAAGAAAGCAGTAGGAAAGAATACCCAGGTATGCAACGAATCACCCTCCCTCAGGTGGGCTCTCAACTGACTCCACAATGGACTCCACTGCTTCCTGGGTGCTGCCTCAACAGGCTGCTCGGTGAGGGGCTCTGCTCACTCACAAGGGTACTGCTGATTCACTCACTTTCCCGCCGATCCAAGTCCCTCAACACATTTATGGAGCTGCACTTCCTTATACCCTTATTCTCTGAACATTCGTTTACTCAATATGCACTTAGGTTAGTCTGCACTCACCTTTTTTGGTAGACTAACCCAAGTATGAGCAGAGGAGGAAATGAATCCCAATCACTTGATGTATGTAAGTTTTACCCACCTACCTGAACTACAAGCTCTTCAGCGAACAGTCTGCCCTCTCTTGCTCTTCTCTATACAGATTATAAAGCTTTTCCTAGGGATAAACCTAAGTTTTGCTTGTGTATATTATCAGTGATATATGCCATATCTTTGTATTTGTCTTAAGTTACGACCTTCACCATAGCTATTAGTTTTGGTCACTGCAAGACACTTAAATGGTCAAAGGTATTGGAAATGGGTAAGAAGCTCAAAGAAATGGAAAATGTCACAATTTAATGGGAATGCAACAAGGAACCAAACAGGGTCAAACACTCATTACATATTCATCTCAGGCGAGCAGTCCTGCAGAAAGCAGGCCTACGGGGCATACCAGTAACATCAACCAGCTGTGAAGCTAATAGAGAAATGAACTAATAAATAAAAATCTTTGTTTACCAAACTGAAAAGGGTCTGTCATAGATTTTATTGCTATTAAAAATGAATACACTATGAATACATGTTGTCTGTTGCTACTTCTGTCATCTACATCTATTTTCTTTTTTATCACTATTTTTGGTGGTACTGGGGATAGAACCAACCCAGGAGCTGACTCACGTATGCTCTGTGCCATTGCTTTTCCAGTTAATAACAGGAGAGCAGATGATGAAGCAGTAAAACTTTCAGATATGTAAAAAGAGGAGAAAAAGCATGTATCTTTTTCTTATTCAAATTATAAAAATTCATTGAAAGGTAATAAAACAAAAGATATAACAACAAAGTTATATCTTACTGATATAACTTCAATTTAAAGGTAAATGAGTTTATGTCCACAAGAATTTACAACTGTATAGTATCCTTAGGTTAGACTTTGAGAATTTGTTTTTAGATGGACATATCAGTCATTTATTTCTAAAGCACTGAAAACTCTAGTTTTAAATCTGTATACAAAGTCTATGTTATTCTTAAGATTCAGGAGGCACACATTTAAAGAGTTTTACCTTACAACAGCAATTCCCTTGTATTTTCCCATCTTGTCTGGATTTTCAATTTTTCTTGAAAAGCATTTCAACCATTTTTGCCCCTTGGTTCCTATGTTGATATTTTAAAAAACTCAAACATATTCAAAAGGTAGCAAAAGTGGTATGTAAAAGGAATTTTTAATTTTTTTCAAGGAAGTTCAGGTGATACAAAGTGTTTATTTATATACACTTTGTTTAGACACATAAACTGCCCCACAGCCTCTACTATAAGACTGACATCCCTAAAAACTGCTTTTGCAATATGGCATATTATAGATTATTTCTGTTTTTGATGGTGTCAAAAGCAGGCAAAGCTACGCACAGCTCAGTCAGTCCGTCCCATCTACTTTTGCCACCCCCTAGATGCATGCAAGCGAATGCTGCATGTTTCCTCTAAGTTTATAGATGCCAGGAAACTATTTACTTTAAGAACCAGGAAGGGCCCTTTAAAGACAACTTCCTTAGGCAGAAGATTTTCTACAATATACAGGCCTATTTCCATTACGAAAGCTTGTGAGCCGTGTAAATTCCTTAAAGGTTAGAATCTCATTTTTCTTGGCAGTACCCTTTCCCAGTTACGCCACGTACTGGGATATCAGAGTTATTGTTAAATGGATCATTTAAATGACACATGAGGTCCTTTACACCTGACTAAGTAGTGTTGATTGTAAATTAGGTGCTCTGGGATACGCCTGCTCTCTTGAGGTTTTCTACGGTGACAGTACTATACTGAAGCATGGGAACAGTTTATTAACCAGTTAAAATGTGAGCTGGTGATTTAAAGCTGATGGAGACGCTGTCATTACTGATTCAGTGTTCTTTTTTTTTTTTTTTTTTCCTTTTTATCGGTACCGGGGATCAAACTCATGACTGCCTGCTTGCAAGGCAGGTGCTTATGCCGCTGAGCTAAATTCCCAGCCCCTTGATTGAGTGTTCTTAATAGTTGCTTCCAGAATGCCACTTTCCCAATTTGAGAGTGATCAGATTAAATACAGCTTTGTATTTACACTTTATTTTCACTAATACATTTGGGAGAAAATGTTGCTTTTAGATTTAACAAACACAAAGATTAAAATGAAAAGTCATGGAATACAGCCTATTGCTGCTATTAAAAAAACCACATTGCTTTTTACTCAATTTCCAAATTGAAAAGTTATTCCTAAAAACTTTCAAGCACGGCCACCCTAAAACCCTCAATTATTACAAATCAATGAATATTTTAGAAAAAGTGCCATTGTGTATAAAGCACTGTACAGCTGAATCATCCAAACCCTATTCCAGTAATTGATATAATTTCTTTGTTCTTGCCATCTTGAATTTAACTGGTATTAGTCAAGAGACCAAAGCCAAAGTAATACTTTCTTTGGAGGTAGAACTTTTGAAGTTCTCAATATCATTAAGAACATTATCTTAAAAAATCTAAATAAAAAGTGCTCATAAAATATTACACTTCTCACAGGAACCAAACAGGACATACTCAAACAGGCAAAAGCTGCTTTTACCTCCACACTGACTTACTTTGAAAGTCATTGCACAGTCTGTATTTTATAGATAAGCTAATATGTCTTGTTATCAGATTATAAACACAATGCCTATATCGTCAAATAGTGTATTTTCCCCAGACACCCAATCATCTTTTGAAGACATACTTATGTAAGACAGGGTTTAGTTTCATTCCAGACTTAAGAAGTTAAAGAGCAAACTACCTCAGAGTTGGGAATTTTGAAAGGTAAAGAAGAAACTAAACTAGCCAAGGTTAAGACAGATGTAGCAAGCACAAGCCTTTTATTTTTGTGCCACCTATTTACAATATAGGAAAACATCCTTAGCAGATGTGAAACAAACAAGACTTTGAAACAGTTTTTCTTTCCTTTTTCTTCTTTCCTCCCTCCTTGCCTCCCTTCTTTCCCTTTTTTTAAATTTCCTTCCTTTTTAAAGCTATTTTGGAAACAGCACTTTTTATTGTCTTAAAGGGTTAGCACCTTTTTTGGTGGTACTGAGGACTGAACCTAAGCCCTTTGCAATGAGCTGCAGAGTCCTTTAAAAAGTTTTATTTTTATTTTGAGACAAGGTCTGGCTAAATTGCCCAGGCTGGGTACAAATTTGTAGTCCTCTTGCTTTAGGCTCCTAGAGTGCCAGGATTATAGGTGTGAGCTAAGGGTAGATGACTACTACATTCACTTTCATATAACTGTTAAAATTTCTTAATCATGTCTAAATAATTTGTAAATTAAAATGCAAGAGCACTAAGTAAACACACTCTTGAATTTCAGGCTGAAGTATATGCCAACCACGTAATATTCCATCTTGGCTAGAAGGGTAATTTTTTTTTTTTTTTTTTTGTCTTTTTCCTTTTTATCTGTACCAAGGATCAAAATCAGGACTGCTTGCTTGCAAGGCAGGTTCTTATGCTGCTGAGCTAAATCCCCAGCCACGGTAATTTATTTTTTAACTTACTACCTCTAAACTATCTTCTTTTTCTTCAATGGCTGTTCAGTAATAGCAGGCCCATATATTACGGAGAACTTTTACGATGAGAGGCCTCCTTAAAAGAAACCTAAATTTACAGGTAGTGGAAAGGTGTCTGATTCAATTACTAATATTCTCCACTTTATCCTCAAATTAAAGCAGAACAGATATGAAACTAGAGCAAATCTTCGCATTAATCCTTACTTTTAACTCTATAGATACAGCTCACAGGTTGCCCAGTATCTGGCCTTATGAAGGAACATCTGTTACTACATGCAGAAGTGTTGCTGGGATTCAAAGAAGGATCTGGGTAGTTCAGATACTTTTCTGAACTATGCAGTTACAGGTAATAATACCTTGCTCTTTGACTAGCAAAACAACATACAGAAATATGTATTTGCTTTAATGTAGACAAAATAACGGGTTTTACAGAAATGCAGTCCTGATGTTTTGCTTCAAGACTATATAACAATGCCTTTTGGGATAAGGCCTCACATCCAGGTGGGTGCTTATTCTATGCCTATCCATTTCTTTCAAGGAACACTTTCTTTTTATCTAGTGGATATGAAATACTAGAGCTTGAGATAAGCAATGTATCTCCATGTAATAAAAGCAGTATATTTTCCTGTTCTCTTAGGATTGTTTCTATAAAAGAATATATGATGGAAAAATGTGACTCATTTTAGAAAAGTATGTTTATAAGTAACTTCCAAGAACACAGCCCTTTGGCTAAGGCAGGAACATTTGTATTTACAACACAGAACTGAAACACCTACTTGTTTTTCAGTACAACAGAACATGTTTCTCTTGGCGGAAACAATGTTTTATGTTAGTATTTGAACAGGAATTTATAAATAGGTCACCCTTAATATTTTGGCCAGAAGGACATTTAGGCATTAGTTTTGTTTTAGGGAAAACAGTGAAATGAAACAGCATAAAACATGTTAGTCTTTTTACTTTTTCACATGCACACACAGTTACCATCTGAAGTCTTCTTTAATTCAGTTTTCAGTTTTTCCTGGTCTTCTGCTAGTTTTTTATTTTCTGCTTCCAAAATGTGTTCCTCACCTGGGATAGGGTTTTTCAAGATCTACCACAAAAGGAAGTCAGAGGGAGAAGTCAGCTTACATTGCAATGGGCAGATACGCTTACAGGAAGGAGACCAAGTAACCTGTCTAAATTTACTGGTCTTTATTTATTTGTCCTTTTCAGCACTTTATAATTTCTACAAGGTACTTTTGCTAAAAGAGAGTTAATATTTCGCAAACACATACAAAATTTCTTCTTATGGTAAAATATCCGAAAAAGAAGGTAAGAATTTCTGGTTAGGCTATAATTACAATTACATTTTCAGAATGATTTAGGTAAATAACATGAATCTGTCTTCCCCAATTAAGTGTATAAATCTAAGGAAAGAAAAATAGTTCTCATGTTAATATTGATAGCAATTGGAAGGTCTTCATGTTCTGACAAGAGCTACTTTTTTTTTCCGTACTGGGAACTGAACTCATGACCTTGCGCTTCCCAGGCAGGTGCTTGTGCCATTGAGCCATATTCCCAGCACTATTTAGACTATTTTTATATAGAAAAATTCTATATTTGAATTTAATGTTGTCAGTAAGTGAAAATGACAGGGCCATCTCTATGGTTAGAAAATTCTAATTTCCATTCAACAGTATCCAAATTACTTTTGTTCAGTTAATCCTTCATAATATTCTTTATATTTTAAAATATATTCTGGTATAAAAATATTTGTAGCTTTTCTTTGCTAGGAAAGAAAAAAAAAAGATCTGAATAAAGAAACGACTGAAATAAAAGTACCGGGACTGGGGATTTAGCTCAGCGGCACAAGCACCTGCTTTGCAAGCAGGTGGTCGTGAGTTCAATCCCTGGTACCGATAAAAATGAAAAAGACAAAAAAACAAAAAAACCCCAAAAAACCCAAAAAGAAATAAAAGTACCATGGAGAATGGTAAATGAATGTTTAAAAATAATGCATGCATCCACTTGCATGGGACAGTTGACTAAATAAAGGGGCAGCTTCCATAGTCAAGAACACAACAGGAGAATTTTAAACAGAACTATGAGAATACTATCTACTATAGACTGAATCGAATCATTTGAATCATTTTCTAATGTAAGTGGATACATTCAACAAAAAAGGAGTTTCATGGAGCAAATAACTAATATACATATTTTATAATGTAAGGTACTACAAGGGATGTGAAAGGATGTGAAAGAAACATGCTTTCTACTGTCAAGTAACTTCAATCCAGTAAAAAGGCTAAAACCAGCATAAAATAGCACATGATTAGGCTGCTTGAAGCAGGAATTAAAACTCTAATGTATATATCATATAATCTTTTTTTTGTTTATATGGGGTTTTTTTGTCTTTTTCATTTTTATCGGTACTGGGGATCGAACTCATGACTGCCTGCTTGCAAGGCAGGTGCTTATGCCGCTGAGCTAAATCCCCAGCCCCTCTCTCATGTAATCTTAATTAGGATTATAACTAGGAGATTGAAGTATATTTTAAACTGAAGGAGCCTCATATCTTCTGAAATAAAAATTTTTTCAAAGTGCAACACAAGGAAAAAAATTCCCCAAGCCTCTTTTAATTTGCTGCTTATCACAAGTTTGAAATAATTCTCACTATTATTTCACTGAATTCAGTTCATACAATCTCTGATGATTACCCAAATTGGAAGAGAACCATTGAGCTGTAGGAATTTTACAGTGACTGGTTAAATTATTATGCCACTGACTTAGAAGACTTGGCTTTGTGTCAGTCTAGTAAATAAGCTTTCATTATTGTAAAACTGTCCAGATTTATTATGTGTAACTTCATGCTGGAGAAAGGTCAAGAGCTCTCAAGTCTGAAATTCAATAGCTACCAGCTATAGGAACACAAGTGGTCACGGTCCCACCTACCCTACCCCACCTTGTTAAGTGGCTGGGAAGGAATCAGTGAGAACTGAGCCTTCATCCTGTCATTTTAAAGCAGTTAAATTAAAAGTTGATTGATCTTTCAAAATTATTACCTTTATTTAACCAAGTATCAAAACAGAAAGGGGTCTAAGGCACAAATGAGTCATTTTATAGGCTGGCACAAGAGCTGAAGGCACAAAATAATGCGGCTGCAAGTGTAGATCCTACAGTCAGGCGGCTTGGTTTCAGTTTTCGGTTACTTCTTGGCTGTATGATTATTTGCATGCCACTTCACCTTCCTATACCTCTATTTCCTCATCTATAAAATTCAGATAATAAAGTGGAACCATTGTGAGAATTAAAAGTTAGTATCTTAACTGAGAAGCATTTGAGGTGATACTCGGCGAAGTGTTGATTATTGTTTACAGCTAAGGAACCTTGAAAGCCAGAATGTATGGAGGGAACTTGCCTCTAAGTGCTAATCACCACGTCTCTTGGTTTTCAGGATAATGCTCTTCCACTAGGTAATATACCTCTGACAGAGAATGAAGAGGTACTGTAACAACTGTATCTACCTTGGCTAGTATTTTAAAACCACAAAAAGTATTTAGATACTGAAATCTTTGACATTCTCACCTATAGCCTTCTTGTCACTTTACTGGTCAATTACTTCACTGTGAGCACTGAGTGTTCAGTTTATAGACTTCCTTCCCACTGTGCACTGCGTCCACCCCAGCCTATCTGTACTTCCTCTGATGGATCTAGGACCACTCAAAAGGTCACAGCTATATAAGAAGCAGGGAACTATGATAGCATGGGACAAAAGGAAAGGAAAGAAAAGGAAAGGGAAAAAAAAGGAGAAAAGGATTATAGGAACCAGTGACCATCAAATAAATATCCATGCAAGGGTAACTGGCTTTTGCTAACAGTTCCAGAAATGCTTTGAAGATGGTGATTTTTTTTTAAACATAATGATGTTTATAATTTTAAATCCATAAGGGTACATGATGAATACTTCCAGTAAGTACATGGCTGTGTGTCTTTGAGTTTATAGTCATCACATAGTAATCAAAGCTTCTAGGACTATGGTTTTATTTTTATCCTACGAAATGGGATTACACCTATAAGCTCTACCTATTATTTATTGAAATAACCTCAAGGTAAAAAGTGAAGTTATTATGTTACTGAAACATTCCAAAAAAGCAGAAAATGGTACGTTTGTTTGCTTTTAAATACAGAAAATACCAACAGCTTGATTTCTAAAAACTGTACTTACAAAAGGAAATTTACAAGCCATCAACAGATCAATGCTTTTTCTTTTCTTTTTTTGGTACTGGGAATTGAACTCACAACCTTGTGCTTGCCAGGCAGGCGCTATGCCACTAGCTATATCCCTGGCCCAGATCAATGCCATTTCAAAATGGGACAAAACAAAGCAAAACAGAAACTAATTCTTATACTTTAAAAGGTTCTTTAAAAGATGCTGGTGATGGTCAGCTTAAAGAAACACTTTTGAATTCTGTTTCTATGAAGAAAGATTTTAAACTTTTTGTTACAGACTGTGACAAAAACTTTAATAAGTAAAATATGTGTTTTGAATGGGTGATCATAATAGTGTAGCATTATTCCTTTTGCTAGTAGTTTTGCATCATTTAATAGATTTTAGAAAGCTTTATATTGTGTCACATAATACTTAACTCATTTAGAATTGATAAATGATAGTGCTTATAGCTCTCTGTGTAAGAGGCAAGGCTTCTGGACTTAACACAATGATTTTAATTCTCTAGGGTAGACTAAAAAAATACTTCTTACATAACTGTAATGTATAATGCTGTTTGCATTTCATTATAGGAAACAATCATATTCCATCATTTTACAAACACTTTTTTTTTTTTGAGACAGAGTCTCAGTATTGCAGTTTAGGATGGCCTTGAACTCACTATGAAGTTAGGCTGGCCTGGAACTTACAGTGATCCATTTGCTTCAGCCTCCTGAATGCTGGGATTACAGGTATGCACCACTACGCCTGACTTAGGAATACTTTCTTTAAGAAAATTTGTCTAACTCCTAAATAGTTCTACTGATTCTTTTTCTTAAGAGGCAATACGAGCATGAGCCTTAATATGTACTAAAGGCACTGCTATGAGATCTGACTCCTACATTTTAAATTTAAGAAAACAATACCCGAATTAATTTTCCATATTTCATTTGTGGCTCTTTTTGGTTAACAGGGTAAAAATAAGTATGTGATCCACACACTTCCTAAATGTCAGGGGAAGGAACGCATAGGGTTCCCAAAGAAAACACATCAGCATCATTAGATTAAAGACTTTAAATATGACTTGCAATCATTAATCTAGCAACAATGAACTCCCTCTCTTTTCTATATAAATGATCTCACTGAAAAAGAAACAGAAATAGAATTATTATAAAGAATTATGTTAGGTTATAAAATAAAATTAATAGTAATGCAGAAATAAAAATTCACAGTCAGAGAATGTTTTATCTTTGAGTCATAGGAAAAGGTCCAATGGCATTAACCTACTGTTGGGAACAAGCAAATCACCAGAACAGCCAAAATACTTTTGAAACAATCATTCAGTAGAATTATATTGTTGTTTGTGGCCATTTTCTACCAATAAATTATGAAAATATTCCTTTTGGTGCTGAAAAATAATACATCACTTCTTTGGGATAGTACACTATTCCTATAAATGATTACAAAGAAAATGAAATACCCGCTTTAGTTTTTCATTCTCTTCCATGAACTTTCTGGCAGCTTTATTAGTATTTTCTGCTTGAGTTTTAAGTACTGTTCTGTTTGTCAGTTCTTTTGCCAGCTGAGTAATAAGTGAAACCAGACGTCTCAACACCCTGAGGAGAAAAAAAATCAGAATAGCTTATACTCAGACTAACCAGCCACCAGAAGCCCTGACTTTAAAATAAACAGCCACAGTCCAGAGACTCGCAGTCAGGCACAGAGGGGTGGTGGAGGAGATGATACTCGAAATGGCACAGATCAAAAAAAAAAAAAAAAGACAAATTTAAGTCTCAGCTAAAGCCTATGTCTCATTCCTTTGGAGTCTCTGTTAGAAAACTAAAATTGGAATATGCAGGGGAATAGACAAATATACAGGTTTAGTGGCACTTTTTCTTTCTTTTTTTTTTTTTGTGCTTCTGGGGGCATTGAATCCAGGGCCTTGTTACAGTGGTACTTATTATTTTTCTGGTAGAGTTCCCCAGCTGGTAATAGTAGAAAGAGGAAAATCTCAATCAGTGTAGCAAGACCAGAAAGAGAAGAAAAAATTTGTGGCCTATGTCAAAATTTACCAAAGAGTATTGTATAAGGCTGGCCAAGCCTAAAAACTGCTTGTTCACATGTTTATGTGTAACTTCCATTGTGAGGAACTGTAATTAATCTCTTCATTATTCATTCTGCAGGTACTTCCTGAAGAACTGTCAAGTGTTAAACACTGAATCAGGTGCTGGAGACACTGCAGAAAATGAACTCAGGGCAGAAAACGCCCTTATGGAGTTTGGATTCTAGTTAGAGGCATGGCTTTAAAACAGTATTTCACTACAACTGTGAATGATGCTATAAAGTTAAGGATATACATATTCCAAGAGAGCAGAAGATCTACCCACTTTGGAAGGAACAACGGCCAGAGCAGTCTCCTGAGAAGGAGCTGAGGAAGAACAGGAGTTAGCCAGATGAAGAGGGAAAAAGACTTGTCAGAGAAAACAGCCTGAACAAAGCCCCTGTGGGAAAGAGCAGGGCACACTGTCACACTCCATCAGGCTTTAGTATAAGCAGAAATAAAAATATAAAAGTGAAAGGGAGTGGGGGACTGTATCAGACACATCAGGGAACAGTGTGAGAGAAGACCCAGAGAGGCAAGGGCCAGGTCATTCAAGGACTTATGGGACTGGCAGACTGTAAGCTGTTGCTATTATTTATTCCAGAATATCATGTGAGGTCTTTTGGTCAAGATGTTAGGACAGTGAAATGACTGTAGCTAAGGGTAGGGGAAAAAAATGAGAAAAGAGAAATCTAAATAATGTTTTAAAATTAAAAGTGTGGTTTTACTTACAGCCAAAAAAATAATGAAAATCCCGAAATGTAAAGATTTCTTTGCGATCTGAAAAGTTTCATCTGCGTATGTTCATAGGCGCTAGTTTTGGCGTTTGAGACCTTTTCAAGGGAATGCGCATAGGAGTATTTCCTTACTTCTCTGACAGCATCTATTACGGAAGCAGAAAACATTACTTTTGGTTTTTAAGAATATAAGATTATTAAAAATAAGAGGCAATTTTAGACTAAAGTATCAAGCTTTTCTATGATGGAGTTTGCTAGGGGCTTTTTTCCTTCAGTACCCAGGGAAGTATCAGGTTCACAGTAGGTACTTTGCAAATGGAGAGTAGTGGCAGACTGCAAATTACTACGGCAGTTTATTTCAGATCACCCAGAGAATTACTATCATACTATTGTTGTCTGCCTGCAAACTATTTTATCCTTTACCCTATCCCTAATAACTAAAATTTAACCTATTAACAGTTAACAGGTGAACTATCTCATTATATCGATCCCAAGAAAGGATACTATTTCTCTTATAGTACTAGCATTCTATTCTGTGTATTACTTTAAATAACTAATATTTTAGAAATAATTGGTAGAACTGAAATTCCCACTGGTATATGTTTATGAAAATGGGGACCTGGCTTGCAGCAGCACACACTTGCCCAACTAGAAGCAGTGGCACTGCCTACTGGACATGTTAGGTAGCTGGTCCTTTGATGCTTCCAGCTGTGATGCATTTCGGATCTAGGGGAACTGTTTCCCTCCAGTAGGAAGTAGATATGAGCTTATTAGGATCTACATTTAGTGCATTCTTAGTCACTAGATTCTTACATGTCCTGGAGATCTGCTTTGGATCTACCAGCAGAGGCAAAAGCAAGTTCTACTACTACCATACTCCTTTCATGTGACACTCAGCATTCTTGGGAAAGCATTTTTGCCACATCAGGAAAAGGATTCTTGTTAGAGAACTGCAGCCATTTTGGCTATTTGACTCTATAGCAGCTTTACTGGGGTACAATTCACACATCAGGAAAACGACCTTTTCAGTATGTTCACAAAGTTACATGACCATCACCATTTAATTTCATAACATTTCCATCATCCCCAAAAGAAATGGTATCCATGCTTCCCTTACTCCAACTCCTAACAACCTTTCTATCTACATGTATACTTTATACAGATAAACTAATCTATTTTCATTCATTAGCATAATGCTTTCAAGGTTCATCTGTTACAGTACATATCAGTACTTCATTACTTTTTAATACATAAATTTTATTTCACTGTAGAGATATGATACTTTTTGTTTACATCCATGCATCAGCTGATGGACATTTGGGTTGTTTCTGCTTTTTGACTATTATGGGAATGCTGTTAAGAATCTCCATGGTCTCATTTTGTGTGGCTATGTTTTTATTCCTCATAGTATATACCTAGGAGTAGAACTACTGACAACACACGTCTCTGTGTTAAACTTTCTGTGAAACTGTTTTTCAAAGCAGTCGTACCATTTTACATTCCCACCAGCAGTGTCGGGCAGTTTCAGTTTCTCCACATCCTCAGCAACATTTGTTACTGTCTTTTTTATTACAGATAATAAAAGTGGCATTTTCTGATGGTTAATGATGTACATCTTTTCAAGTGCTTACTGACCATCTGTGTATCATCTGTGGAGAAATGTGTATTCAGATCCTTCATTCAGTTTTGAAGTTATTTGTTTTATTTGTTCCTCAAATTTCTGTAATTTTTTTCCAAGCCGAGAATGAACACTTTTTTTATCGGTACCGGGGATCGAACTCATGACCACCTGCTTACAAGGCAGGTGCTTATGCCGCTGAGCTAAATCCCCAGCCCCCGAATGAGCACTTATTACATGTAATTAATCCTTCTGTAGTCTTTTGATATAAAATGCCTTTCTATAAAGATGTGACTGAATCAAGCTTAATACTTTTGGTAGGAATCTTTCATGCGTTAAGCCAAATTTGATTACTTAGTTTGAAGAGAATGTATCAGCTGGGGTTTTCCATGCAGACAAAACTGATAATGTGTGTGAAGAGAGGAAGCGGAAAGGAGTGGGGAGGAGATAGGTTAGTTGGTTGATTTTAAGGAATTGCCTCACATGATGACTTGGTAAATCCATAACCTGCAGGAGACCTGCAGGGTAGATGCAGGGGGACAGATACAATTTTCTGGCACAATTCTTTCTTGCTTATGGAAGTCACTCTTGGTCCTGTTAAGGCCTCCACATGACTGGATTATTCCCACCCATATCATGGAGAATATAATTAGCTTTACTCAAAGTCTATTTTATGTTTGTTTTTTTTTTTTGCAATCAGTTTTCCAATTTTGTATCTGAAAAGATGTCTTTAATTTAGCTGTGAAGAGTTTTCTGGTTGTCTGTATAAATTTTAGAATCAATTGGTCAATGTTCACAAAAATGCCCATTGAGTTTTAAATGGGATCCTGCAAAATGCACTGTTCGATTCTGGAAGAATGAACATTTTAATATTGAATTTTCCAATTGATGAAAATATCTCCATTTATTTTGATCTTTTTAAATTTCTACCAGCAATGTCTTTGTAGCTTTTAGTATAGAGTTCTTATATATCATTTATAAAGATTATTTAAGGCTTCTTGGTAAACTTATAAAAGGAATTTCTAAAAGTTTCATGTTCCAGTTGTTTACTATTTGTAGTATAGACTCATAATTTTTGTATGTTGACCTTATACTTTGTGTAATACATTAATTTCTTTTACATAGTACTTTCCTTGAAGATACTTAAGGAGTTTCTACTAAAACAATCGTAACAGCCAGGGGTGGTAGCACAGGCCTACAATCCTGGCACTGAGGCAGCAGGATCACAAGTTAGAGCCCAGGGGGCTGGAGATTTAGCTCAGCGGCATAAGCACCTGCCTTGCAAGCAGGCAGTCGTGAGTTCGATCCCCGGTACCGATAAAAATGAAAAAGACAAAAAAAAAAAAAAAAAAAAAAAAAAAGAAAAACAAGTTAGAGCCCAGCCTGGATGACTCAGTGAGAGACTGTTTCAAAACAAAACACAAAACAAGGGCTGAAGAGGCAGCTTAATGAAAAGCCCTAGGTGTAGCCCTTGTACCACAAAACAAACTCTCCACAACCAAAATCCTATCATCTGCAAATAAGTACTGTTTCATCTCATCCTTTGCAAACTTATTCCATTTTTTTGCCTTATTACTTCCGTTAGAACATTTATTACTTAAATGAACAAAAATAGTAAAAATGAGTATCTTTGCCTTGTTCTCAGTCTTATGGGGGAAGTTTTCAATATTTAAAAAGGTATGATGCTAGCTTAAGGTTCTTTGGGTAGATCATATTCATCACAATAAGAAATTTTCCTAATTCAAATTTATTAATCTAAAAAAATGAGTGAATATTCTTAATGTAGAAACTAGGATCAGTCATTTAAACTGTTTTCTCTAATAAACATTAAAAGCTATAAATTTTCCTGTAAGCAGTGGCTTTAATGACATACCCAAATTTTGATATATTTTCATTATTCACTTCAAATACTTTCTAATTTTCCTTGTGAGCTCTTTAACCCAAGGGCTACTGACAAGGGTCTTATTCAATTTCCAAACATGCAGCAATTTTATGGCATTTGCTATTCATTTCTATTTCATATCATCTGCATGATTTCAATCCTTTGTATTCATTGAGACTTGTCAGAGCACTGGATGATGTACCCAGCCCTTTTAAAAATCCTTAAAAACTTTGAGACAGAGTCTTGCTAAGTCACTAAGTTGCCCAGGATAGGCTCAAACTTGTGATCCTCCTGCTGCAGTCTCCTGGACAGTTGGGATTATAGGTGTGGGTTATCGAAACTACTTAATTTTTTAAAGGGTAAATCTTCGGTAAATTTCTCATTCACAGGACACAGTTCTGTTCTGTTCCTAAGGCCTTTCTGTAATTTTAGTAGAAAAGTTTCAAAGTCTTTATTGAGTCCATCTAACATAACACTCAAATTTCAAACTGGCTCTTCTTGGTAGGCAGCAGGCAAAATTTGTGGTCAGTCCTTGGTGCTTCCTGGTTGTTAATGTCCCCATGAGTCCCTTGGAATCTTCCCTACAAATCTATAGTTCAAGAGTCAACCAAGGACTTGGGGAAGGTGTTTCATACATATCTTTGGTTTTCTTTTGGGATTCTCACCTGTCTTGGGCTTTTCCCCTTAATTTTTGGCCTTTCTCATATCTTTTGAGCAGCCACCTGCCTGAGAGTTGCAGCTGCCCATGCCATGTAGACCGTCAAGTGGTTGGAAAAGCAGCTATATAAAAGGGATCATTTCTAGTGTGACTTCCTCTTTTAGGACAGACTGATCTCTTCTGCTTGCTTTTGGCTACATTATCAAATATTTTTCTCATATTTTACCCAGGGTTCACAATTTTTAATCATGGAAGGGGTCACATAATACAGATTTTCTTTGTCATTGCTAAAAGCAGCACTCCTACGTCTTTTTAAAAAGTAATTTCATTTTATTTAGTTTCTATTTGTGGTACTCGATTTGGAACACAGGGCCTTTCCACTGAACTATATCCCCAGCCCTTTTTTAATTTTCTGCCAAAGGCTTGCTGAATCACTCATTGGCTCAGGCTAGGCTCAAACTTGCAATCTCAGCCTCCCGGAATTTTAACTAATTAAGGTGAAACTCATATCAAATTAAATTAACCCATTTAAATAACAGTAGCATTTAGCATTTCACATTACTGAGTAACCTACATCCATTTAGTCCCACATTAGTATCGCTCCAAGCTAAAACCCAAATAGTATACTCCAAAACTGGAAAATTTTTAATTTTTTGGCTTTATATTTTTATGTTGTTTCTGTTACTGAAGATCCTAGCTTTTAATACTATTAAAACTTACTTGCTCTGTGCTATAACACATACAAAATAGTTTTGAAGTTTCCAACAATATAATTACTAACTGAAGTTTCATATTTTACTATAATTCTTTTTGTTCTTAAAACATAAGCTGCTTGGAAGAATTCCGTGTCATATACTATCAGTCATACTATTTGGTTTGTTTGTTGTGGCTTACTTTCAATTCTAGAGCTTTTTACCTAGCTTCCTAAAATCTGCTGACAGTTTTCTTCTTCTAACTTCTGGGCCAGTTAAAGCAATACTGGTATTATCTGTGTTTTCAAAGTGGTGGTAAAGCTGCTTGCAAATAATCTAGTTTTATGTTCTTCTGAAGTAGTAGTCCTTCATTGCAAATTTATACTTCTTTTTTGAGAACTAGTCTGTAAAAGTTAGCGAGATCTACTGGGATTCACTTGGTAGATAATGTTTTTGTACTCTCACTCCAGGTTTTCATGAGTTTATCTATAAAGATTTATATAAAACAGCCACTTTTAAGTTCTTTAAAAAAAAACAGTACGGGGGAATGACAGGCAAACAAGCATTCTACCAATGAGCCACACCCCAGCCCTTTCTATAATTTTGCGACAGGATCTCACAAAGTTGCTAGGCTGGCTTCAATCTGTTACCCTCATGCTGTGGCTTCCTGAGGTGCTTCCTGTGCTACTGCGCCTGCTTTCCTCTTTTTCTTATTTTCCTCTCCGTGGTATGGGGGGTTGAATTCAGTGCTTTTGTACTGGAAAATACTCTGAGCTCTTTTTCTCTTTTGAGACAGGATCTTGCTAAGTTATCCAGGTTGTGCTCAACCTTGTGATTTTCCTGCCTCAGCTTCCCAAAGTACTGTTTCCTCTATTTAACTGGCAGTTTTCTCTTTATGATTTTTCAAATTGCTCTAATAATATAGTAAGAGCATGTTGACCACTACAAAGCAATCAAAGAAAAATGCTAGTCAATATTAGTGAAGTTTGAGAATAAATGGTTGTATAAACTACCTGTAGAGTAGATCACCTGTACAAAATATTAAGGAAGCTATGTCTGAAAAAATGGAATGGAGTCAATGATAAGGGAACGGTATGACACGTAGTCAATTTTCTATTAAGTCACATGAAGATAGTCTTTTTTTAAGGGTCACATTTATAAAAACTTCCTAATTCCTGGAATGTACTCCTACTAACACTAACCATCCAATCTCTCACCTATAAAGGGTAATCAAAGTATCTCATGAATGTATAAATCTAAAAAAAAAAAAAACTCCCAGTAAAAAACATAACTGCCATTAACTGCCGTGAAATACCTCCCCTTGCATTGAATGCACAAATCCCATCTTTCCTGTCACTTTCTGGAAGTCTTCTTTCAGGAAGACTCTATGAGATATGTTAAAAAATACAGAGATACAGCTGCTAACTGTCATCTAGTGGAAAGGGAGGTTCATGAAAACATTACAGTTTGTTCTCATCCATCTTTTAAATCGGATTTCGCACTATGTGACTTCAGGCTCTTCCCTAAGGTCAAAATGACCATGAACGGTAAACATTTTGAATCTTTCAGGATGCTGAGGCAGCCACAACAGCACGAAGACAATCCTGTAAGGGGACTTCCAGAACTCATGAAAGGGAACACTGAGAACTGTTTCAGAAAGTGACAAGAATGATGGGCTAAGTGTGTCTGAAGTGAAGGTAGTATTCTGAGTGGAATTAATAATAAACTACAAATGTTCTTGAACATTCACTGTATTTTTGATCACACTTTGTACACATTTTTCTGTTTCCTACTTCCTTTCTGACTTAAATTTGTACCCTGATACACACATGCATACACATTGTTAGTACTGACTCTAGGAATACACTTATAACAGTTACTTTAAAGAGACTGAATCAGTAAGAAAAATGAAATATATTCCACAGCAAAATACAAATTAAGCTCAAGTAATCTACTAGTCAAACATTATACATGTCATTTTTGTTTTAGTGGAGGACTCTGCATTACGCATTCCAATGTATTACTGTATGTAAGCCTTAAAACACCTTAAGAAAGCAGGTGCTAGAAATCCATTTTGAGATGAAGACTCTGAAATTTAGAAGTAAGTCCTATCTGGCTGCCCTAACCACCTGTGATGTTAATGGAGCGGAATTACCCATTCTACCTACAGATGTAGGGTCCAGCCAGCTGTCATGATTTGTGGTACTCTGGCTATAGCATTCCAGATGAAGAGGAGTTACCTGATGCTAACTGTCCCTATTTTTTTCTTGAAACTAAAATTGGGATTCAGAGATGGCTAATTAATCCTTATACTGTGTATGTTGTAATGCTAACATCTGGCAGCTATGTGTACCTATTTTCTGTTTTGAAGATGGAGAATCAGAATCCACAGAGATAAGAATGAAGGAAACAAAGAGACAAGCAGGGATGAGAAGGACACTTCAGTTCTCAGAACCAGTCCCTCCCTGGAATATGGCTGGCTTCCTTCCGGGGGCTGCTCTGAAACCTTGTACTTCATTATAATTTCTCCTTGTTCGTGTACACTTTGGCTTCTGGTACATGTACACAAAAGAACCTGAACCACAACTTTTCTTTCTTACACAGATAAGTGGTAGCCTTCAGCAGAAATTCTGAGGATAACTTTGAGAGTTTGAATTTCACAATACTCTTCTAGAGCTAGCTAGAGATGCTGAGATTATCTTTCTCTTTATGTCAAAGATGAATAACTCAGAGATGAAATGCCATCCCAAAGGTCATCTAGATAGTTGTAGTAGGGTAGGGACTAGTTTTCTTTATCTCTTTACTAGTTTACTATGCTTCAAGATATAGCTGGAGATTCACTGCACTAATATTAAGACTATGAACACTGACATTTTGAAATGAACTACAAATGCATTCACAACTTAACACAATTACAATTATTTGATATAATTACCTTACTGTTCTTAATTATTCTATACCCTGTTCAATTTTATAAAGACGATTGATTCTATTTCAGAGGCTGGCAGTGTGGAACATGAAATAGATCTTCTCACAACACAAAGTCAGACATGGTGACTATAGTCCCAGGCTGGCCCCAGGAAAACTTAACCCACAACACAGATGTCAGGGAATTCTGACAAGAGCATATTCTTATCAAAAGGCAAATTGCTGACCAAGAATGTGGTGGTAAATGCCTTTAATCCCAGCACTTGAGAGGCTGAGGCAGGAAGATCATAGTAAGTTCAAGGCATGAACTTACTAGTCTAGTGACACAGTGAGTTCAAGGCCAGTGTGAACTGCATAGTGAGATTCTGTCTCAAAAAAAACAGAAAATAAAATAAAGAAGAAGATGAAAAAAAAAAGCACCAAACTGCCAAGAAGTGATGCTTCAAGTAGTAGTTGAATGATCTCAGAGAAGTCAATCTCTTTGAACTCAATATTATTTTCAAAAAAACCACAGTAATTATTAAGAGACACGTACTTCTGTCTTGAAGAATCTTTAAAGCTCTAAAATATGATTTTAAACAAGATGAAAACCTATCCCTCATCCAAAATGTATAGGACTAGAAGTGTTTTGGATTTAGGATTTTTTGGTTTTTCAAATATTTTACATATACTTATTAAGATACCAGGATCCAATCAAGATTCATAACCTGCATCTAAGCATCTTTTTTTAGAGTATAAAGATTCTATTCCTTTATTTCCTAACAGGTAAGACTCTAGGATACCACTGTAACACTGCACTGTATAACGAGTAATCATGAGCAATAACAACTGGTAACTCTGAAAAGCTATGCACTGATATAACTACCTTAAAATAATCTAAATCTTAACTTCCTTTTTTTTTTTTTTTTTTTTTTTATCGGTACCAGGGATTGAACACACGACTGCCTGCTCGCAAGGCAGGCACTTATGCCGCTGAGCTAAATCCCCAGCCCCCAAAATAATCTAAATCTTAAAACAATCTAAAAGATTTTAAGAACCATGGCACTCTCCTGAAACTTTCGGTTGAGCAAACAGAAGAGTATCAACTGTGTATGAAGATGTCAGTATCTATTAATATATAATACAAAGTCAACTATAGGTCAACAATATCTATTAATTAAAAATCAAAGAATTCGTTTAAAAAGAACTAGTTATGCATATTCAATAGAAAGAATTTATTACTTACCTAGAAACAGAACAATCAAGAGGACTATAATTGTTAGGAAAGCTTTGTTCCAAAGTGTTGCAAGTTTACCCCATAAATTAAATGACAAAATCTTCTGCCATCTGTAAAGCAATTACATTAAGTGGATTTTGAAATACTTCAGTAACATTTTAGTAAAAGCACAGCAAGTAAAAAGAATTGGAGAAATTTAATATTTATTAATTATTTGATATGACAATACCTAATAAAATAGCAATCTTTTAAAGTTTAATAACCTTAGACTGATTAACTTCTGTCTTATGGCTTAAACATTCTAAAATGGAAATAACTTAAACATACACCAGAAAAAACTTAACAAGAGGTGCCAGACATGGTGATGGGATGCCTGTATTCCCAGTATTTGGGAAGCTGAGGTGGGAGGACAGCCATGAGTCTGAGGCAAATCTGCACTACACAGTAAGTTTAAATGGCTTCCGGAATTACACTGTGAAACTCTGTCTCAAAAACAAACAAAACAAAACTCCCCCAAATCCAAAACCCCAAAAAAATCTTTAAAAAAAGGATTCTTATAGTCACAAATGGCAAAGTCTATTGGTTTAACACTTAGCAACATTTCAGGTGTAGCTAGCTTATCTAAATCTCTGCACATTTATTTTTATGTAGTACATTTTTAATATCTCAAGGTAAAAGTTACTCTACTCCAACCATGAAAGGTGTAAAAAAATTACTACTATACACACAGCCATATAAGGTGAAAAAAAAGTTACAAATATACCTTGTGTAATTTTTGTATTTGTAAATACTCATGTAATTTTCATATGATTTACCTTCTATCCAGATACAGATCTGAACACAGAGAAAATGAGATGGAAATATAAATAGTCTTAATGCATTGAAGAGCATTAGCAACTGTTGGAATATAAACCGAGGCATGATTTCTGAGCACTCCCTATAACACTGAGTCATCTGAGAAAAGACCAGAGACTAAAGGAAGACTGAAGCCTTTTCTTTGAAGATTACTTTAAAAATATACATAAAAAAGGTAAAGATGTTAATACACACACTTCAGGGACATATAATAAACATCATATTTTCCTATATTTGTATATGAGAGAATTTATATTATGTACACATATATACATATCTAATATGTATTTGATTAGAATAGGTAAAAACTGTATTGGGCAGTATGAAAAAGGCTAATCTATAATTTATGAATTACTTAGATCGAGAAAAAGATCAACTGACAAAAGTTGCTTTTCAAATCCTTAAGCCTTCTTCATAAATTAGATGTTATAAACAAGCTTTTTCTCTTCAATACATGGGCTTCTTATCAGTACAATCAGAAAGGAAAACAGGCGCTACCGAGTATCCGACAAGAGAGTCATTGTGAACAGCAGATAGCACTGCACTGAAAGTCATACTTTCCTGGGGACTGTCACAGATCAGTTAGGGGACCTCAGCCAGGTCATCTGCTCTCTTCTGAATCTTAGTATGTGATCCACAAAATGAGTTGGGTGAAATAACTGAAAATCCTCCATAGTAATGATTTACTTTTTTTTCTTTAGTAAGGAAGAAAAAAGCCATGGTAGCTGATAGACAAGAACAGAAGTGAGTTGAAACCCAGTTGGAGGGCAGAGTTTTAAGACTACCTGGATTCTGAACCAAGATAAAACTTTTGTTTTCTTCCAGTCCCAGGTTTGTAGTAAACCATAGTTTAAATAAAATGGGTTATCTCTAGGATCTCGCTTATGATTTTTTTTTAATATCATGAGCATAAACAAATTCCTTGCAACATTTGTATTACAAACCTGTTTCATCATCCACACTATTGAACTTCTGGGTCTAAAAACAAGTAGATTGCTACAAGGATAAAGTCAGTCAGTGCTTAGGTTAAAATGTTTAGAAGAACTAAATGACATGGTTTGATACTTTTCATATTTAGTCCTTTTAATATACATTCATTAATTTTGAGGGAAATAAAATGTGGTAAAATTGCCACTCATGAAATTTGTTTTTTGCTTAAGTCTAAAATTAAGAATCATTTTTTCGTTTCATCTTCTAATTGCCATTTAAGTGTCCCAATCTAACATTTTTGTACCCATGGCTGTACTGCAAACAATTTATCCACTTATATTTATTTACCTGTTTCCGTTCAGGGCTATAAAAAGTAAAATCTGATGACCTGACAGACTAGGTGTAAAAGGTATAAGCACTGTTTTAGTGTATCTGTAATTCACAGAACCAAAAAGACTTGGCTCTTATCTTTTGAGAAGTGAGAGAATAACTATTTCATTTGTACACATAATTATGCAACGCGATGTTTTCTAAAGAGCACCTTTTACACAATGAGCGCTCAAAAGTTTTTATCTTAACGTCTTCTGTAGCACACTCGGCACGCCGCAGGAGCTAAGCAAGTTATGTACTGGTAACGATGGGAGGGTTTCCTACCTCTGAGGAGGAATGAAAGGTACACAGAAGAGTAAAATGAGTCCTATTTCGGTATACAGAAAGGTTGCAACTGCCACCCACTGGATTGTCATTTTGGGTCCTCGCACCTAAACAGAGAAACGCTTATTTTACTTCGCTCCACGGAAGAAAACCGGGTCAGCGGCCCGGGCGCGACGTCCTGACGGCGGTTCTGGCCGGCAGGCGGGATCCGCCTCCGGTCCCCTGCCCCCGCCTGACACCCCACGCCTCCCATGCTTGGCCCGGCCACCCGCAGGGCCTCCCTGCCGCGACCCGGGCCCGCCGGCCTCACCCGCTTAGCCACCCGCTCCCGCGCTGCTCCGCGGCGGGCGACGCGCGGACGTCAGACGCCGCCGGCCCCGCCCCGCCCCTCGCCGCCGGCCCCGCCCCTCGCCGCCGGCCCCGCCCCTCCCTCGCAGCTCCGGAGCTGTGCTGCTGTGCGGGGGAGGCGGCACAGGGAATGACGCCAGTCTCGGGCAGCCCCAGGCAGACCCCGAGCTCCTGTCCGTTTACAGTAACTAACGGAGGGACGGCATTCGGGAGGTGTGGGTTCAGGGTTTGGACTTCAGTTCCAACCGCTAAGGGGTCAGGGTCGGAGCACTTTCGCCCGCGCTGGTCCACGCCTGGGGAGAGGCGGGCAGGAAGTAATGCACCCTGGGGTGCTGCCCGTGTGGGATAGTTAAACTGGGTCTGGGATTCGCTTACCGCTTCCCACCTGTCTGAATAAGCACAATTAAAGGTGTTTTTCCAGTACTGAAAACGAGTCAGGAAAGTAAGGAAACCTATCTTCCTGGAGTCTGCTATGGGAACCATTATGTTATAAAGTATAGAACACTGTTAACTCGGTCCTTTTCTTAACATTTATCACACATATATTTGACCTGTTAACAGAAGGAAGAAAAGGCATAAATTGACCATCACGGTTATTTTTAGCAATGACTCTTTTTTTTTGGTACCAGGGATCAAACTCAGGAACTCGTGCTTGCTGGGCAGGCGCTTATGCCACTGAGCTAAATCCCCGACCGCTTCAAGATTATTTTAAATTATATGTATTAGAATTTCTTGCCCTTCCACACCGGTTTCTCCCAAGTCCTGTGCCCCTTCTGATGCTGCTGCTGTGCTGAGACCCGTAACTCACTTCAGTTGATCTGACGAAGTTCTGACCAAATTTCCCTGTTTAATATATTGTTCCTTGCAAATGCCAAAGCATTTGACAGAAAGCATTCTTTCGTTTTTAAAAAATGCAAAACTGAAAAGTGAATGTGTAAGGAAGTTTGATAGCTGCAGCAGGCTAGGAAAGGGCCTTGAGAGGGTTGGGTGATCAGCAAATAAGACTAGATGGTGAAGTAGGGCAATGGCTCAAAATTGAACTTCCTTGGGCAACTTGGAATATAGTCTGGACCCTACTAAGCTACTGAGTTCCTCAGGAATTTCAAATGCAAAATAACTTTTTAATTTAGAATCACAGTTTCTGTTTAAACCCTACATATCAAGTAACCGGGTGGGTCATTCTAAATTCACACAGCCACCTATGATAGTTGGCCACTTAATAACTGAGCAATTCCTGATGTTTAGCTATAACTAGCTCTGGATGGAGAGGTCACTGTAGCCACCCACTTGGGGATCCCTCCTGGACATCCACAGGCTGCTATTTACAATAAAAATTCAGTTCCCTCTTTTTGGTTGGCATTGAGACCGTAATCTTTGTTCATATGGTAGCAAAAAAAGCACGTGTAAGAAAAATGTGGCAGTACAGTGCTTATAAAAATTGATTTAGTGCTCACAAACTCTTGAATTAAACTTTTTTAATTGGTCTCAATAGTTCAAGCCACGTGAGTTTAAACGTGCAATTATTATCAACTGACTACAGCATAAAAATTACTAACATGAAAACTAGTTTCTTAAACTAGGAAGCATTATGCTCTAGGAAATATTTCAAATATATAATCATCTCCAGATCAGATACATTTTTTATAGTTAAGATATGGAGGGGGATTGTAGGGTGAGGTACTGCTTGAAAATGAATTTCCCAAAACTAATGTAAATTATGTATGAAAACAACACACTAATTTTTTAAAAATTATGCACCAGGTGTGATGGCTCATGCCTGCAATCCCAGCACTCAGGGCTGAGGCATGAGTTTGAGGAACCAGGGCTACATAGCAAGACTCAGTCTTAAAAAAAGAAAAAAAAAAAAAAAATGCATGGGACCACAATTAGCTTTATCCTTTTAGGTACAGGTATATTTATTGAACTCTGAAATCTAAGTATCTAGAAGGATTGAGATGTACTGTTTAATGCCATTTAGAATTCCATGCAATCTGAGTTTTTAAACACATCACACCTAATTAAATTAGTACATAAATTAGTCCGATTTTCTAATTTTGATTTTTTTTTTGGTCTTTTTCGTTTTTATCGGTACCAGGGATTGAACTTACGACTGTCTGCTTGCAAGGCAGGAGCTTATGCCACTGAGCTAAATCCCCAGCCCCTCCAATCTGCATTTTTAATGTAAACCCTGAGTACCCTTCTATTCAGAATGTTTTCATTTTATATAGATATTGGCGGGGCTGGGGATTTAGCTCAGCAGCATAAGCAACTGCCTTGCAAACAGGCAGTCATGAGTTCGATCCCTGGTACCGATAAAAAAACAAGACAAAAAAAAAAAAAAAGAATATAGATATTGGTATTTGTTCTACCACTTATCTGCATTTATTTTTATTAAAAACATCCTTGTTGTTAACTTATCGATACAAGTCATACTTAGTATTAAAATAAGCTTTATTTAAAAGTGTTAAAAACATGTCTTCTTTAGGAAAAGGAAAAAACCCCACCGCCTCCACCCCCAATCCATAACAAGATCCAGAGGAGAGTCTGCTAATGTTTAGACCTAGGATGAACAGGATGTTTGAGCCACTATTCTTTTTTTTTCTCTTTTTCATTTTTATCGGTACCAGGGATAGAACTCATGACTGCCTGTTTGCAAGGCAGGTGCTTATGACGCTGAGCTAAATCCCCAGCCCCAAGCCACTATTCTTTTTTAAGAATAGTTTATTTTTTGGTGGTGATAGGTATAGAACCCAGGACCTTTTCTATAGTAGGCAAGGGTTCTATCATTGAGCCACACCCCCAACTACTGGACTTCTTTTTAAAACTATAAATTTCTAGGTCCACCTCATTCACCGAATCAAAGTCTGGGGATGCATTCCAGATCTTCTTTTCAAAAATGCTTCCAGGGACTGTTTTTATACTCAAGTTTGAGAGTCACTAATTTAAAGTAAAAACTAAGATGTGACCTTGTATGTTTTCTTGTAGGTATAAAATAAATTATATATTAAAATAATATGGAAAGTGTAGTCAAATGCCATAATGGTCTGTCAGGTAATCTAAAACTGCTGATGTGCTTGACAGAGCATTAAATATTCTTTTTTCCTGCTTTGAAGTTATTTTTTCCATCATGTACATTAAATGTTGATGGAAACACATAAAAGGAGTTCCAAGTTCGAGAGCGATGTCGACCCAGTCCCAGATACATTTCAATGGCGTTTCCTCATATCCGGCAAACATGGCTGGGTTTGCCAAGAGTCCTCTTGCAACCATCACACCTACAAATTAAAGCACAGTATGTGTGTCCATGCATTAAGAATCCATGGTTATTAGCTCAAAAATCAATGAAAAAAGTATTAACATTTAAAGTTTTATTACAAGGTTTTACAATATCCTTATTCTATTACTGCTATTTAAGTCAGCCGAACAATTTACATTGGTACCTTTTTTTTTTTTTTTTGTCTTTTTCCTTTTTATCGGTACCAGGGATCGAACTCACGGCTGCCTGCTTCCAAGGCAGGCGCTTATGCCACTGAGCTAAATCCCCAGCCCCTACATTAAACCACAGTAAGTTTAAATGTACTTACATAATTGTTTATTTTTAAAGGACTTCTATGTTAAACAATTAGTCTTTAGTTTTTCTTTATGGTAAATCCAGATTATTTTAAATTGGGATGCTTACACTGTTTTTATGCATTCTCCCTCTAGCCATTGTTATCATCTGGCTTAGTCTGTAATTTCAGAGGATAATGAAACTATGTAGCAGTTCTGAGGAACCTTTGGTTAACAAACTTCATTAACTCATTTCTACTCTAGCTGTTTTATTTCACTAATAGGCTGTCTGGAAGGTTCTAGATAGGATGACATTAGAGAAACAAATGAATTGATTTATCTCAGTTAATAATCTGTTGTTTCTAAGCAGAAGAGTTAACAGCATTTTAATAAATTCCTTAGATTAAGTCAGTCTGCTGAGAAAATAAGGCTCAGTGTTAAAAATAATGAAGATCAAATTAACATTACTCCATTTTTTCTAATTAAAAGATAAAATCTAAGTACTTATCGCTTACCATCTGTGCCAGTAATCTGCCACACATTTTCTGCTTCTTTTAAGCTTCTGATGTCTCCATTAGCAATCACAGGTATAGACATGTTTTCCTTTATTATTTTAATGGCATCATAGTGGACTGGCTGATGTCTTTCTTCAACAGTTCTTCCATGGACTGTAATCCAATTAACTCCTGTGGCTTCAGCCTTTCGACAAAAGTCTACAGTTCTTGTAAGGTCATCGTGGATCCTGTCATTTCAAAATTATATGTATCTCTTCACAGCACACACATCTCAATGCTAAAACTTTAACGAAAATGGCATTTCATCCACTATATTACTTGGTTAGCTTTTCTGTATCATATTATTATTTCATGCCACTATCAGTTAAGTTCTGTTTAGGGATCAGTTCCCACCGAAGATCTCAAAGTTATTTCCTCTTGGCAACAACAGTAGGACAAGTAAGTTTTATCCTACCTAGTGTGTCTCCTTTTGGACTGATGAATGAAAAGATTAGCAAAATACTGTCACAGATGAATCGGCAGATACCATCTTAATAGCTGATGTGCATGTTCCAACCCCTAATGAGAACATTATCTCTTCAACCAAAAAACTGATTCCCTTTTGTTAAACTTTAGTGCAAATGTATTTCCTATTTTCTTCCTTCCTTCTTTCCTTCACTGGGGATTAAACCCAGGGCCTTCACAATGAACTACATCCCTAGCCCTTTTTCATTTTTATCTTTATTAAGATTCGGTCTTCTAGGGGGCTGGGGATTTAGCTCAGCGGCATAAGCGCCTGCCTTGCAAGCAGGCAGTCGTGAGTTTGATCCCCGGTACCGATGAAAAGACAAAAAAAAAAGATTCGGTCTTGTTAACTTGCCCAGACTGGGCTTGATCCTTCTGCCTCAGCCTCCCAGACTCCGGAGATTACAGGTGTCTACCACCATGCCTGTACCTGCTGCTTTCCGGTTTTCTACTATTGGTACTGGGAATGTAATTAAATAGTATTTGGAAAAGTTTAGAGTTCAGTGAGATCTTTTAACAAAGGGATGCTTTAATTTTGTTAGAAAGTAAAAAGGGAATGTTGTTCAGGATTATAAATAAAAATTGGGCTATATATGTTTATTCAGTATCTTGTTTCAACATTTCCATACACAGTGACTAGTTTATTTAGGACAGATACTCCCACATCACTACACAGAAAATATACAATTATTTTCTAAGAAATGAATTACAGATTCATTAGATTAAATTCATGGGTTAACTATTACTAGTAGATTATGGATGAACAGGTTATGTTATCTTTACCTTATTTTAATAGAAACTGAAAATCTGGGGTTTTCCACTTGATTTCTTACTTGTTTCACCATATCTCGAACAAGCTCTGGCTTATTTATTAAGCAAGCTCCATAACCTTCTGCCATTGCCCACCTTTATAAAGCAGATGCAACAACAGATGAATTATAAGCAGCAGATAAACAGAAGATAAAATTTTAAAAGCACTAAAATATAAGTGCACCTATGTATTTATCCAGTGATCTAAAATGAAGCAGATTTTTAAAATACATAGGTCAACATTTCTAAGTGAACCAATGAGATTAGGAAACATGTTCTAAGATCAAAAAATAATCACAGGGGAGTTTCCACTGGCAAGTTAGAATATTAAATTAAAATTCATTCGACTGAAACAGATTTAAGTATTGGTAATTAACTGCAATTATTTCAGATTTTTAAAATTCCCAATTTGATGTTTATTGTGTATAACAAGAGGTTTTATTAGTCTTGATAGAATGATATTTTTGGCTTACAGCATTCCAATACTACTAAACAGCTTATTTAACTCTCCTAATGAGTATACAAAAATGTGTAATCTGTGGATTATGCTGCAATTAAAACCTTGATTTTATTCTTTAGACATATTTTAATTGACAGATAATCTAGTATAGTAGGGATATTATCGTCAAATGAAGTCCATTCTTCCAAACCCAAAGAAATACTATAACTATAGGATAGAAAGAAAAGGTGATTATATAAAATTTTCTTGTAAGGTAAAATAATTAGGAGAAGACACTCAGTATTTCCTAAATCAAAGAATCAGTTTCTAGAGCAAAAATATAACAGTAAAAATACACTGTAGGAGTTGTCATAAACATTACATTCTTTTTTTTTTTTTAAGCCAGTCAATTTAGCAGTGTGTGTGTGGGGGGTGGTATACCAACTTTAGTGACACTAATGTTAATAAGTTCTGATAACCCACTGCCATCGGACCAGCCAAACATTACATTCTTACATAATTACTTATGGATGAGGTTGAAGGCAGATCCACACAAAAAATGATTATTATTGAAGGGGACAAAACACTAGTCAAAGAAGGGTCTGCATACTATTTTGGCCATCAGAAAAGACCTCTGAAGTTAGACTCCTTTTATTTTTTTGGAGAGAGGATCTAGTTAGTCTGGACTTGAAATCCTCTCACCTCAGTCTTTGAGTGCTGGGATTCCAGACATGGGCTGCTATACCTGGTATGAAATTATATTACAAAATAATCTTTCTTTATACTTTTCCCCCTATTTTCTCATTTGGAGCCCTGGTGCTTTAACTCTATATCTTTATAATTTTTGGAAAACCAGAAAGATATTTTACCATGTTCATAAAGTTTTTTCCTAATCTTTTTGAAAATTCCTCCGACTTCTTTGAGCTTTACCTCTGAGGGCAACCACAGTTAATGTCTATTCCATTCGCATAAGGACATACTATACGAGCAGCATCAGATAAAAGTCTTGCATCATTAGCAGCAAACTGAACAATCAATGGGCAATCACCTGATAAAACCAATAGCTCAGCATTAAAATCCACACAAACACAGTTACACCCCACACAGATACCATCCTCTAATATTTGTACACAACAACATATTGATAACTGCTTTTGGCCTGAGTAACATTTATTCAATAGATAATATTAAAACATTAAAAATATGAAAACAAATTAAAAATATTTACACTAAGTAAAAATTCAAACAGTACAAAATTTGATAAAATCAAAAGTATTTCTACACTCTTGACAAGCAGACCATCTAGCTAAAGGTAGGAATTAAGTTTCTTGTACTCCAGAGTGATTTTATGCCTATCTGTTAAATGTAAACGAATGTGATCATTTTATATATACTGCTGTGCTTACTGTTCTTCTTTTCCTGATGTGCCAGGGAGTTGCATCATGCTTTTTCAGTGGCAAACTCAACAGCAGGAATGGACTATCACCTATAGATTGCTTTTTATTTGTAGTACTTGTAAGTAATGCTGCAATAAGGATGCTTTGGCTTACATGCTTTTGAGTACATTCACATGGTATGTTCCTAGAAGTACGATCACCTGGATAAACATTTTTACCAATACAGATCAATATGGATGAAGGCACTATTTCCTCACAATTTACCCTGCAATGTATATACATTTTGTATAACTTGTGAGCTCTTTCATATTTTTTGCACAATTTTCTATTTGTAATTCCTTCATTTGTAATTCATAGGTTGCTGTTTATAATGAGCTTATAAGGTACTCAGTACCATATTTTAACAGTATGTCTTAAAGATACTTTAAGAATAAAATGATTATAAAATCTTTCCATTATGTTGTCTCTGATTAGATAGCATGGTTGAGTTTGTAAAAAAAAAGTTTGTTGGGCTGGAGATTTAGCTCAGCGGCATAAGCGCCTGCCTTGCAAGCAGGCAGTCATGAGTTCGATCCCCAGTACCGATAAAAAGGAAAAAGACAAAAAAAAAAAAAAAAGTTTGTTTTTAAGTTTTATAAAGTCAGCAAACTAGGGTTTCACATACCTTGGTTGGTGGTAAATTCACTGTCTCTGGCTTTTATAGATCTGACAAAATCAGCAGCAACTATCATTGGAGTATAACACAGATCACAATGGTATTTTCTCACCAGTGTTCTAAAAGCCAACCTGTGAACACATAAAATTCTACTAAGGCATTTAGAAGATACCATTATCATATGTATTTACAAGTTTAGTAAATTATTTATATTTATTGGAGAGTTTTGCTAATGGGAAGATGGAGATGTACTTTTTCTCATTCTTGCTAATTATAAGCAAAAAACAATAGTATCATATCTAAAAATCTGAAACCTGCAGAGAATAGGGTAGACAGGCTAGTGCTCCTGCATCCTGAGAAACAGGAAGGTGGACATTTCCCTGTTTTTTAAATTTTTTTTTTTCTTTTCAAATATGTCACAGTTGGGGGATTGAAGAAGCTGGACACCTGAAATCAGCAGTGGATACAGACCAAATCAGCTCCACAAGTTTCCTTGCTAATCAAACCAGAAACTGAGTGTTTTAGAGATCATATATAATATACACGGAATGTAATTAACACTACTGAACTACACACTGATTAACAGGTAAATATTATGGTATGAATATTTTCTAACAAAGCAACATCTTCAATAGTAAAAAAGCAAACAATAACTAGAAATGGGCAAAACAAGGGAAGAAACATACAAACGTGTATGCAAAGATACCATTAAGCATGTAAGATTAAAATGTAAGCATGCAAATTAAGACCGCAATGAGTAGTTTTAAAACTACGTACTTATTAAACAGTACCAGCATCAAAAGCTGGTGATGAGAAATTGGATCCTTTACATGGTATTAGGTAGAGATAAAAATGGTATTGCCACTTTAGAAGTCTGACAGCTTATAAAACTAAACATACACCTGGTTATATAGCAATTTTGCATGCCCATGTATTGCATGCCAAGATGTATATTTACACAATAACATTTATACCTATCTAATGTCCACTATATCCTTGTATGTGGCAGTTACAACCACTGCCATTGAAGGATTTACTGAGGCTGCACACATGGCTAACAGGCAAGTGGCAAAACTAGGGACTAAATTCTAGGTCGTGATTCCAAACCTAGGAGTTTGAATATCTTTTTTTTTTTTTTTTTTAATTGCTACTGGGGATCGAATTCACGACTGCCTGCTTGCAAGGCAGGTACTTATGCCACTGAGCTAAATCCCCAGCCCCAAGTTTGAATATCTTATATGGTATGTGATTTTATAGTACCTTTGTTTTTAAAAATCTATTACTGCCCTTATATTAGTACTAACCTTAGAGCTATCTACTAATGAGCTGTGAAATTCCCTAGTATTACTTTGAAAGCATATTACTAGGCTGTTAAGAGAAATAATAAAGTAATATGATTTTGTAAAAGACTGGTATATACACATGAATTTTCCTTCACTATCTTTGGAAACAATACTAAATTGGATTTCTATTTCCTGGCCCACCTATTCTCTTGGAGTACACAACCAGCTACAACCTTAAGGTCATCAACTTCACAACCATGTTTGTTGACCTCAAATGACCTAATAAATCAAGGTTCTGAAATAAAGCCCCTAGGAAGTAGCAGTGGTATTTTCTTCACTGTGTCCTCAAAGACAACTTGAAGACTGTATTTCAGGTGGGCAGAAATTGGAATAATGAGAGCTTCTTCTGCTACTTTACCTTGTGTAAGTACAAAGACCTGTTCATATTGTTCTTTAGCTTGACTTTGTTTTACCAAATCAGTTTTATTCTGCAAAGACAAAATATGCTTCATGATTTTTATTACAGCCAGATATATATTTAAAAGTTTGATGAAGAACCTAAGATTCAGTGCCAGCTATCAAGTGGAGAGCTGTATCCATTATTGTGGCACCATTCAGCATAATAGACAGTCAACTAGAAACACATCTAATTTGAAGTTCTCTTTGATCCCCAGAATGTCTGCAGGAAAGTCATCAGGGATATCACTTCCAAAAGACATTATTATATTTTGGTTGAGGAAAACTTGGGTCATCAGATTTATAAATCTTAGCATTAGCATATCCAAGCTTGACTGTAATGTTTCTTTCTAGTTCATTTTTGAACTTGATAATGTGAACTTCAGAAATGGATTTTATGACTGTGGTTTTCCCATGATGAATATTACTTATGTTAATTGTGATTTGTGTACTGGTATCTCCATGTGAAGGTGACATTAAGTTGGTAAGGGACAAAATGGTGAGATCCCTTATAATACTTTAGAAAGTCAGAGCATGAAAGTGACATTACACTTTATTTATTAACCATTTAACAATACTTACTTGGAATATCGAACCATCGGGGCACAGACTTTCACCAGCTGTCCAGAATGAAACATTTCTATTGGATCTTTTTTTCCTTCTTGACACATTGTGGTTTGTATGGAGTCATTCTTCATGACTACAGATTTATTTCAAATCTGAAAAAGATAATCAGTTTGAACAGAGAAAAGGTATTTTAGATGAATTCCCAATATTCCAACAATTTCAAATGTCAGTAAGATTTATTTTTCATCTGAGTTGTGGGCTTGTTTCAGCTTTTCATATTACCAAATAGAATACCACAAAATTCTGCCTTCACTTACAAATGTGAAAAACATAAAAGTTGTGAAAAAATGTAAAAAAAGGATTTTTTTGCTAGTGTATCATTTGATTTTTCATATTTTAAACTTTTTCCATTTTGTTTGGCATTCACACACCAATAACTTTGATTTGAATTATTCTCTTTATAATACTGGGAATGTCTGGAACTGTTCACTTAAAATATTTCAGAGAAATAATTTGACCAGTTTGCTGCTTCTAATATTTCAATCTCTGCTCTTTATATTCCAATGTTTGGCCTTAGTAACTTAGAAACAGACAAAAACTAACTTTACAAAACTGGAAGTCTTTAACCATAGGTAACAAGTAAAAACTAAAACATAAAGGCACTTAAAGATGCCAAAGCTTGTGAAAAACCATCAGAAGCACCAACACTTAAGTAACAGAAAAAAAAAAAAAGAAGACTGCAAAGACTGGGACAAATGAATTTTGGAGCTGGGAGAAATAATGGTGAAGAGTGATATTCAAAAATCACGAAGCCAGAATATTACAAAGGAGTTGATGTCTTCAACACGTAGAAAACTAAAAAATGTCTACAGGCAAGTTCATTTTAATGTGGCTTTAGCAAGAATGATTTTATTCTTATTCTTGTAATCACGGTAAATAGGAAGGTTTCTCTCAATATGTATTTGCTTACTAATTAATTCAGTAGCTTTCAACTTTGATTGTACATCAGAGTGACCTGCAAGCTTTCAAGAATCTGGATGCCCAAGTCATATCCCAAGCCAATTACATCTCAGTCTCCAGCTTATTCAGACGCAGGAATCAGTATTACTAAATGTTCTCCATGTGATTTCAGTGTGCAGTCAAACTTAAAACTCCTGAATAATACAGTCCACTACACCTGGCACAATCATTTACTGAAATGAGCTTCCAGCTGATCTATTATCTCCTTTTGGATATAGATTCAGTCCTCTTGTTTGTAAACTTGTGCTGATACATATAGTAGGGAGCCAAAACTTTTCATCGTATGAATATTAGGTACTCTTCTAAAATCTTCCAGTGTTAAAAAAAAAAAAAGGAAGAAACAAAAACACCCCATAATTCATGGGCAATGGTATTTATTACTAATAGTAACGAGCAATACGCAACAAATTAGTTTTGCGCATTACGGATAATGAAATCTAACGTGAATCACAATACACTAGGTTTGGCGATTCTTGTGACCTCCTCTCAGAACAATCGATCCTATTCGTATCACCGCTGAACCAAACGAATTAAGAGAAAACCTCTCAGGGAGAGCGCGTAATGCAGGGTAGCACGCGACTTGCTCATAAATTGTTACAAGTATTCGATGCGTGTAGGTTTATTCAGTACTTCAGCCTTTAGTAACTTTTCTTTCCAAGCTCTTCCTGCCAGCCTTTACTACTTATTGCCAATCCATAAGGAGGGAGACAAAGCTGTGCAGCAAGCTCCCGGAAACCTCCGAGCTCCCTCGTGGCCCGCGCAGCGAAGCCTGCGCTCCAGAGCTAAGCGCCGCGGCCCAGTTCTGGAGCCCACCTCCTGCTTCTTTCCGGTGCTGGGGCGCGGCTCGGTCTGCGGCTAGCGACAGCAGACAGTCTCGGCGTGGTGACCTCGTTCTCGCGTGTCCAGCTCCTAGTCCCGTCCTCAGTGGCCGCCGCCTCCGGCACCGACAAGTCTAGGTACTGCCGCACAGCCGACTCTCCAAACCTGCCAGGTGTCGCTTGCTTCGGCGACTGCCGGCGCCAGGATTTTGCGTCATCACCTGGGCGGGGCGTGCCGCCGCTGACGCCATCAGTTCGGCACCTGCCAACATGGAAGGTGGCGACGGCGGCGGCCCCGTGGCGGGCCTGGGGGCTCCGGGTTCTGGAGGGGCTGCAGCGACAGTGCGGGAGCTTCTGCAGGACGGTAAGGAGTCGGGGTCTGGCCAGGCCGTGGGCCTGGGAGGACTGTCCTGTACCGCGCCTGGGTCACCGTGGTGGACTCAACCCGTCGCTGTGCAGAAAGTTTATCGGTCTCGAAGTGACCACTCCCCTCCGACGGCCTCCGGGCATCCGGGTGCCTTGTTAGTAAGACGTGATCCCGGCGACTTCCACCCCCCTTCCGGCGCCCCCCACCTGCCCTGTGGTGGCTCTCGGTTTCAGCTTTGTCTCTCTCACGCCCCGGGCTTCCCTCAAGTTCCAGGACCCCGCGCCCAGTGGCCCGCGTTGGCTGCTCCCGCAGTTTGGGACGGAGGGCGCAGTATCGGGGGCTAAGAAGCGTGAGACAGAACAGACGGCACTTTCCAAAAAGAGGGGTTCGTTTGAAAGTACAGTTGGCTACGCCTCCGTTAACTTGTTGGGCTGCACAGGTATTACCTGTGGCTGGTTTTTTTCTTTTTTGATAAACAAGCAGTTATCCACAACAAAACATGGGGAGAGTTTAGAGTATTTGTTCAGGTTTTGATTTCCACTTAGGTCAAACTCAGGTCTCTTGAGAGTTTTGGAGAGGGCTTATTCCAAATAAATATGGTACACTTGAAAAGCAGATTCAATTGTATTAATCCATTTAACATGTCTTGAATGTTTTATTCAGAATAAAGTTAAAATTTCTAAGGTTAAACATAAGGTCCTTCTCGCTTGTTCTTAATTTTTCTTTGAAGGAACTCACATTGCACTTTGTATGAAGATCATTTGTGTAATTGGCTTAATCGCTTCTGCTATGTTGTAGGAAACTTTTGAGTGTTCCTAGCTGTATCTTGCATACAGTAGGCGCAGAATAAATGCACTTAAAGTAATTAAACATAACTGAAAGAAATACATGCAAACATTTGGAGACCGAAGTGGATTATAAGATATTGAAATAAAGTTCTAAATGATTTTTCTACTGAATATTATTGCCTTACTTGCCTTTTATGTGATCATTTATCTACTTTTCTTATAACTAATCGTGGTTTCTGAACTAGATTGTGTTGGATCTTTCAGTTAATGTCGCTAATGCACCTTTGTATCTAAATTATGTTTAACCAAGTTTTGAATGCTTGATAGGAGTGCATTTTCCACTTTTTAAGTAGTTCACCATTTAGCAGAGGAAATATTTTAATGCCATAAAGGTGCTATCAGAGAGGAGTACTAGCAGTATGTATAAAATGAAAGGATTAATGCAGATGGTAACTAGGGCTTGGAAAGTGTTTTGGGAGTTTCAAGAAAGCCTTTCTAGTAGAGTTCTTTTCTTCTTTTTTTTTTTCTCCAGTAGTGTGGACTGAACCTCCGGCCTTGGATGTGCTTGGCAAGCACTTTAGGACTGAGTTACATCCCTACCCCTTTTAAATTTGATTTTGGTACAAAGTCTCACTAAATTGCCAAGCTGACCTCAAACTTGGTTCTTAGTTCTTCTGCCTTAGTCTCTTGAGTGGCTGGGGTCTACAAGTCTTTATCATCAAGCCTGACTAGGAGCTAGTTTTGAAGTGTAACTAGCATTTTCCCAGGTAAACAAGTGAAAGGTAACAATGAGTATGTTTCACTAGGATGTATTCCAGGAATTAGTTTTTGGAGGGTATGTAGTCCTTATTTATGCCTTTTATATTTTCCTGTATACCTTTGACATTTTCCGTTGTGACTATTTAAATCTTTTTAATCCTGTATAAATCTCTTCCTTCACACTCAACAGGTGATGGTCAGATTTCCTAAAACAAATAAAAAACCCACAACAGAAAAACCAGAATATATCAGATGTGAAATTTTTTTATTTTCCACCATCAAATCTTTGAACTTAATCTGTGCCTAATACTATTCCCTTACCCTGATTATTCACCAATAGAAGTGGAGTCTCTGGTCCTTGCAAGGCTAATGCACCTCTGAATTTTCTTTCTGTCTCCTCAGGTATCCATTTGCTTTTTTTTTGTTTTTGTCTTTTTCCTTTTTATTGGTACCGGGGATCGAACTCATAACTGCCTGCTTGCAAGGCAGGCGCTTATGCCGCTGAGCTAAATCCCCAGCCCCCTATCCATTTGCTTTTATTCTGTGCCATTGAAATCACTTTGCCAAAATTTCCAACAACTTCCTGGTGATAAATCAAATGGACACTTTAGTCCTTGTTTGAACTTGTGAAGGGTTTGGCTGCTTTCTTGATTATGTCTTATGGCTTCTGTGCTCTTTAAAATTTTAATTCCCGATTCTATAGGTACTTTTTTTAAAGTTTCCTATAGGTGCTTATCAGTTCACTATGCCTCTAGTTCAGTAGTCTCCCCCTGTATCCTCCAAAATACCTGACGGATTAACCATTTCTTTCTTTCTTTTTTTTTTTTTTTTGTCTTTTTCATTTTTATCGGTACCAGGGATCGAACTCACGACCGCCTGCTTGCAAGGCAAGTGCTTATGCTGCTGAGCTAAATCCCCAGCCCCAGGATTAACCATTTCTATCACTGTGATTCACTGTGTCTGAGGATGATAGGATTGATAGGGTCTGTGAGTAGATGCATAGTGTGAAAATATGTGAAGTGCTTGATGTACTTTCTACAGGAATGAGAAGCCACGACACAGAAATACTGACTTGGCTCTTTAAGGGATGTCAGTTCTCAAATGCTAAATCCAATACTAGCATTCAGCTTTCGTGTTGTTTCCTTTGTTAAGAGATCTTTGACACACTGACCTCCTATGTTCTTTAAACTGTTTCTGTTCTTTGTGTTAGCCATTATGTTAGTCACCATTTTTTTGTTGCCAGGACAACATACTTGACATACACAGTTTCGGATGTTTTCAAAGGTTTCAGTGTATAGCTGGCTACAAGGCAGAAACATGGGAATAGTGTAAGGTAGAGAATTCCTCACCTTCCGGGAGTCAGGAAGCAGGAAAAAGCGCAGCCAGAGGAGAGTTACCGGCACACCTCCGGGTAACCTCCTTCCTCCACTCCCCTCCTCCTCCTAATAGCACATTCAGCCATGAATTGTTCAGTGGACTAGTCCATCCTAATACTTGATTCTTTGGGAGGCAGCTTATACTTAAACCATAACAGCAATTATTCTTCTTACTTTGCCTCTGAGCATCTTTAGTCTCTGATTGCTTTTTTTTATCCCCAAATTTTTGGAGTTTACTTGTACCTGGCTTCTAAATTCTTACCTTCCCTATTACTACTTTGTGTATATGTATGCACACTTTAAAATTTCTTCCTAATTCACCTAGTATTAATGTGGGTGTGATTTTTTTTTTTTTTTAAATTTTCCTTGAGACAGGTTCTTGCTAACTAGCTCAGGCTGGCTTTGAACGCCCCATCCTCTGCCACCACACCCAGCTCATGGGTATGGTTTCAGTATGATCCTTACTGGTTTTCTGAACTATAAAACTGTGTTTTTACCATTGTACTGGAATTTTAATCTTCCTAATGGACAAATAATACTAGTTTTTCCCATAAAAAGTGACATTTGGGCTTGGCAAGCTGCTCCTGCCTCAGTGGGAGAACCATCAGTGACTCCTGAGATCTGTGCCATGTTGGAACTTAGGGCACTAGGAAATCAAGCAACTAACTCTCCCCCCTGGTAAGTGATAGTTAGCCTACCACCAGCGCAAGGGTTGAGAATCAAACATATCCACCACCCCCCATTATCAAATGGGACCCAGAAATCTGAGCATCTCTTGGGAGATTGACCATATGCAGTATAGCAAATAAGGGGGATTTCCTTCTACCATCTCTTTGAAGGCAAATATTTTTACCACTGTTTTGCTTTGATTAATGATATTCTATGCAATATTCTGTTTGATAAGTTCTATAATGTTCTGTATCTCATTTCATTTTGTTATACGTGATTGAAAGAACAACTGTTGTGAAGACAGTGAGATATACTGTGGTACCTATTACTGTTATCCCAGTAATCTGCTGTGAGGTTCTGTACCAGTTTCACTACAGTGTCTAAATTGGCTTTGTCTGTCTTCTTCTGTTGTATCTCACTACCTTCAAAATAATAAAAAAATTTTAAAAATTTCCCCATAAAAATTTGAGGTGATATATATGATAATGAGCTCAATTTAATCATATCACAATGTATGCATGTATCAATGTCACATTGTACACCATAAAACATACACTGCTCGTTTGTTAAAAAAAAGTGACATTTGAAAAAGTAGAACAAGTTCTACTAACCAACAAAATAATTTTTTTCCACTCTAATCTTTTCCTCTGGTAGTCTGTTACCACTCATGAATTACACATGCTTATGGTTCAGTAGATTACAAGTTTCTTGGAAGTAGAGGTTTGTTCAAGTTCATTTTTGGTATCGGGGATTGAACTTAAGACCTTGTGCTTGCCAGGCAGGTACTGTGCTGCTGAGCTACATCCCCAGCCAAGCAAGTGCACTTTTATGTATTTAGTGCCTAGTGGCCTAGCTTAGTGCACAACTGAATTCCCTATTATCAATAAGTTAATCAAGAAACTTGGTAATCAGTATTAACTTGGTCTAACTAATCATCTATTTTCAACTTAAGCCCTATGCATTATGCTGCATCTGGATATTCATCAGATTTGTCCTTTCTTGATCTTTCTTTCTTTCTTTCTTTCTTTCTTTCTTTCTTTTTTGGTACCAGGAATTGAATTCATGACCTCATGCTTGCTAGGAAGGCACTTATGCCGCTGAACTAAATTCCTGACCCCTGAAGTCAGTATTCTTATTTGTCAAAGTATGTCGTGGCATTTGTCTTAATGCAAAATATATACATAGCAATATGAGGGATTTTTTTAGGTAGATTTATAGGATCAGAAGAGAAGGAGTCAAGAGTGACATTTTCTGGAATCAGGTAGAAAACCCAAAATGGCCATCTGGGAGTCGGAGAGCTGGAGGATCCGCAGCAGTTGAAGGTTGAAGGCCTAGGGTACTTTGATTTGCAATCACCAGAGGGAGTCTGTATTAAAAAGCTGGACTCTGTGCTGGAAACCTGAAGGAGCTGGTGACCAGCTTCTGAATGCAGTGGTGAGGACCAGAGCTCCTCTGAAGAAAAAGGGCAGACTTCTGCCTCCTTTCCTTTTATTCCATCGAGGCTAAAAGCATGGGTGCTCCCCACAGCCAGGATTGCATTTTCCTTCCTCATTTTATGGCCTACATGTCAGTCATCCACAGACACAACCAGAACTTCACCAGTCCGCTAGGTGGGGTCACTCATGTCCGTATATCAAATTTAATGATCACAGCATTGCTGCTGCTAAACTGTCCTTGTTCTTGGAATGGCCTCCATTTTGTCTGGCAGGATTCCTAATTCTCAGAACCAATTGGCAGATTGGAAGGAACTGTTCACAGAATTAAGGCCAAAGTAGTAATATCCTCCTATTTTTACTCCATTTTGAGAATAATAAAGGTTGAATTTGCCTTTAGCAGAATGACATATACATTAATTCACCAAATATTGAGTACCTGCCATGTGTCTGATATTGTGCAAGCCCTCAGGGATATGGCCGTAAACAAAGACCTTGCCCTGTTACATATACCATAGTGAATAATGGAAGTATTCTTATAAATGCTCTGTTTTGCTTGTTTTGTAAGCTCTGACAGGTCACCTTATCTGTATCTAACATATGCTTAGGAGGTTGTGTAATGTACTGTACCTACCTTAAGCTCAGTTCTGTATATGTGTCTCTCCCCGTCCACCTGTACCAGGGATTGAACTCAGGGTTTCAGGCTTGCCAGGCAGGTACTGTGCCACTGAGCTGCATCCCTGGCCCCCATATATCTGTTTTTAGCTTTTAATTCTCTGCCTTTTTTTCACTGAGATTTGTAGATTTCTTATACAAAGATACGTTTTTAGCATGTAGCACCATTGTACATATATTAACCATAAACCCCAATTTTCAACAGCATTTATAAGTTTGCCTAATTTCATTAAAATTTTAGATTCATATTATTGTCTAACAAAAAATATTTGGACATTGGTTTAGTGATATCTGAGGCTATAATTTGTCCATTTATAGATTCTTTCATTTCATATGTTTGCAATGTGTAATTAACTTGTTTTGGGGGAATTGGTGTATAAATATAGCTTGATTAGTTTTGATCCCTCCCACTCTCTTCTGTCCCTTCTTCCCCCAGCCACTTCCCCATTTCCAAAATGTCTGTTTCTTGCCATCTCTTATTTTACTCTTTATATTTTGGATTTCTCATATTAGACAAACTGTACAATACTTAACCATCTGTGATTTATTTTACTTAAAGTTATAATCTCACCTGGGCATGATATCACACATCTGTGGTCCCAGAATTTGGGAGGCTGACGCAGGATGGTTGCTTCTAGTTCAAGGCCAGCTTGGTCTACATAGTGAGTTCAAGACTAGCCTGAACTACATGGTGAGACTGTCACGAAATACAAAACAGTAACAAAAAAGATTATAGTCTCAAGATCCATTCATTTTCCTAAGTGACTCAAATTTATCCTTCTTTGAGGGTAATATTCCATTGTGTATATATACCACATTTATATATCACTCATCTCTTGTTGGGCTTCCAGGCTGTTTCCATATTAACTATTGTGAACTGCATTGGTCTAAATATTGGTAGGCATATATCACAAGTTTGGTGTCTTCAGCTCTTTCAGGAAGTTACCCAGGCGAAATATAGATGGGTCAAATGGAATTTCTAGTTCTAGTTTTTGAGAAGTTTTCATACTAACATCCATAGTGGTTGTACTAGTTTACTTTCCTACCAATAGTGTAGAGCCCCCCCCCCACGTATTTGTATGTGTATGTATGTGTGTGTGTCCTTGAGAATAGCCATTCTTTCTGGAGTAAGATGGACTCTAAGAGTTACTTTGATTTGCATTTCCTTAATGACCAAAAATGTTGAACAGTTTTTCATGTGCTTTATGTCCCATAGTACTACTATTTTCGAGAAGTGTTTTTCATTTCATTTGCCCATTTTTTTTTTTTTTAATCGGTACCAGGGATCGAACTCATGACCACCTGCTTGTAAGGCAGGTGCTTATGCCGCTGAGCTAAATCTCCAGCCCCCATTTGCCCATTTTTTAAATTGGGTCATTTGTGCTTCAGGATCTGATTTTTCTTGAGTTCTTTATGTATTCTCGATATCAGTTCTGTGTCAGAAGAGTAGCCACAAGTTTTTTTTTACCTTTTGTGTATTATCTCTTCATACTGTTTTCTTTGCTGTGCAGCAGTTTAATCCCACTCGCTGTTTTTTAGTATTATTTCTTGTGTGATTGGAGTTCTGTTCAAGAAGTCTTGCCTAGGCCTATGTCTTAAAATGCCTTCTCTTTTCAGCAGATTCAGCATACCTTTTTTTTTTTTTTTAAATCTAGGTCTTTGATCCATTTTGTTTTGATTTTAGTATGTGATGAAAGCTATAGGTCTAGATTCAGACTTCTGCACATGAAAAATCAGTTTTCCCAGCAACATCTTTTAAAGAAACTTCCTTTTCTCCAGTATTTGTTTTTAGTGTCTTTGTCAAAGATCACATGGCATGGCTAAAGGTAGATAGGGCTGTTTCTTTGTCCCCTGTTCCATGAGTCTGTATGTCTATGTTTTGTGCCAATAGTGTGTTTATTGCCATAGCTATTGCTGTATTGCTATTGCTATAGCTTTGTAGTGTAACTTGTAATCCAGGACGATAATGCTTTGCTCTTTTTTGCTTAGAATTGCTTTGGCGTTCTGAGTCTCTTCCAATTCCATGTAAATTTTAAGAATTTTAAGTTCTGTGAACATTACTGTTGGCATTTTAATTGGAATTGATTAAATTTATACATTATTTTTGATATTATGGCCATTTTGACAATATGGATTCTGCCTTTTCAGGATGGGATGCTCTCTCTCATCAGAGTAGTGTAATTTTTGTTATAGAGGTCTTTCCTTTCTAGGGTCCTTGTTAGGTTGATTTCTAGATTTTTGTTTCTTGAAACTACTGTGAATAAATAGGATTGTTTTCCTGATTTTTTTCTTGGTGAGTTCATTATTGGTGTACAGGAATGTATTAAGTTTTGTATGCTGATTTTTGTACCCTGCCACTTTGCTAAGTTTATCAGCTCTAAGAGTCTCCTTGTGGAGTTTTTTTGGGTAAAGGTTCATATTATCTGCAAATAAAGACAATTTGACTTCTTCCTTTCTTAGTTACATCTTTTTTCTTTCTCTTTCTGAATTGCTCTGGCTAAAGTTTTGTGTACTGTATTGAACAGGAGTAGGAGGAATGGACATCCTTGTCTTGCTTCTATTTTGCAAGGAAAGTTTGTAGTTTGTGTTGTACCTCCAAAATGAGATCCCCAAATGTTGTTCAAAACGAGACAAGATATCTTTGAAGAAAAAGAAGTGGTTTATTTTAGCTCCCAGCGACACAGGGAGCAGTGTAGCCTGACAACCTCTGCGTGCCGAGATGGGGCGGGGGCTCAGCTTTTATTGGCAAAAACCACAGAATAGGGTGGAGGTTCGCAGGACAGAGTGGGAGTCCCGGGAGTTTTACAAGGGACGTGTGGAGCACAGTGATCTCAGAAAACGGGGTGTTGGGCTGCGTTGGACTGAGGGCTAGGTGCAGAATGTTTCTAGGATAAAAGGGGTGGGGGAGGTACAACGCTGGTGGTTAACTTAGCTATATGAGCCCAGCTAAGAAGGAACAGAAAAAATGGGGATGGGCGACGCATACAGAACAGGAACACAGCGTGGAGTGATCTGTGGAAAATCACAGGGTATAACAGTTTGCTCCCATTTAGTGTGATGTTAGCTATGGGTTTGCATAAATGGCTTTTGTCAGTTTGAGGTAACATCCTTCATTTTTTCAGTTTTTTATTATAAAAGGATGTTGGATTTTGTCAAAGACATTGGATATGATAATCCTGTGATTTTTAAAAATTCTTAATTCTATGTATGTGATATATTAATTTATGTTGTCCCGTCTGTACATTCCTGGGATGAAGCTGACTTGCACTCTGGCAGTATCGTGTTGATGATTTTTGCATCTATGTCATCAAGGACATTGGCTTTTAGGTTTTTGGTTGTCATTTGGTATCAGGATAATGCTGCCTTCAGAGAATTACTTTGGCAATGCTCCTTCCCTTTCAGTTTTACAGAAGAGTTGTTGGAGTATTGGTGTGAGGTCTCTGAGGTTCCAATAAAATTCAGTGGTGAACTTACCAGATTCTGGGCTTTGCTGAGTAGTTTTTGTTACTATTAGGCCGTAAATATTATGACTAGTTTTTCTGTTGTGTTCTTCCTGGTGTGACCTTGTTTTCTTGGGATGAATGCTGTGATAGTAATTGTGTTTTCCTTCATTTTAGTTGTGTATAAAAGTAAGCATTTAGCAGCATAGCAGGGTAGTTCAGAGTATGGGCTCTGCAGTTAGACCTCCTAGTTTGAAGGCCCAGACAGTGGCACTCATTCGACAAGTTGCCTGCCCTATTAGCGCTTGTTGCTTATGTATGAATTGAGCATAGTTCCTGCAAGGTAGTGTGTTGGGAGCCGCGGCCGACACCGGTCGCCTTACTTGGCGGACGTAGGGCCTGTGGGTGGGAGCGGAGCCTGAGCTAGATTGCCCCTCCCATCGAGTGAGCCAAGTTGGCGCCTGCTTCCTGCCCCCTGATTGCGCTGGCCACTTAACCCGCTCGGAAGCACAGAGAGAGATAGAGAAAGTCCACCGGCGAGAAAGGGCTGGTGACAGAGCGGAGGCCTTGCGGGGCCCACGCGGAGACAAATAAAGGCAAGGTTGCACACCGCCAGACTTTGTCGTGTGTCTTTCCTGCCGGCCAGGAGCGACCCCGACAGTAGTGTGCAGATTGAATGAATGCATGTAAAGTGCTTGGGCCAGTGCCTGCACATAGTGAACTTGCCATTGAAAGCCACTTTTTTTTTTTTTTTTTTTTGCTTTCTGTACTTCTTTCTTGTTACTGTGGCAAGCATTCACAATAGTTGTCAGTGCTTAGAAAGATGATAAAATATGTTCAGTATGATTGTGATTGTTTTGTTGTTTAGTAGCTGGTTTGCTACTGGGTAATTAAGAAATTTTCCTTATTTTTTCCCCTAGAGTGTTATCGTGACTTTTTAAATGAAGACTTTGATGTAAAGACTTACACTTCTCAATCTATTCATCAAGCTGTAATTGCTGAACAACTAGCAAAACTTGCCCAAGGAATCAGTCAGTTGGATAAAGAACTACACCTGCAGGTAATTCTAATCTTCTAGATCATGCAAATTATTCAGCCTAAAGAGATAATTTAGCCTTTTTGTAATCTTAATGTTAAATCTAATTGTGTATTTACATGAATAAATGCATGACTTACCAATGTGACATTTTCTGAACTACATTTTTGCAGTTTTCCGTAAACCACATTTTGTTAGTTGACTATATTTTCTTCTCCAAAATCTTTTATTTATTCTTACTGCTTACTACCGAAGTTGGTGAGCAGTGAATATAGAGTGCAAAAGAAGGTCTTAGATAAAGATAATAGAAAATGGAATTTTGGAAGTAGAACAGTGTGAATAAGACAACTGGGATGTTATATTGGTAGTTTATACTTTGTCAGCACAAAGTGTAACATTTGCTGAAATAATAGAAAGTGGGGGACGGTGAGTCCATGCTCTTTGCCCCTGCCCCTCTATTCCATCTCAGAGGGTGGCCTGCTGGAGGACACCGAGTTCGTGCTCTGTATCCTTCCATTCCGTCTTGAAGGGTGGTGGAAGGCTGTCCAGCGAGCAGACAGTAAGTCTGCACTCTGGGTCTCCATTCCATCCCGGAGGGTGGACTGGTTTGAAGTTAGTGAGTTTGTGATCTGTGCCTCACCCATTGCATCCTGGAGGGTGAGCTGGCTGTAAGAATGTAAGACTGAAGACCCAGGACAACAGCCTGGTTCACAGATGCACACACTTCTGATGGGTGAAGTAATTACTGAGGCCAGTAACATGGAAGCATTTGAAGCAGCAGCGAGGAGCCCGCAAGTTGGTCTCAGAGAACTCTACTAACAGGAGACCAGTCCCAGCCCCCACATCCAGAGGCCAAGATCAGGTTCATACCCAACACATTTCTAGGATGCAGCATGGACATTAGCACAGAACTGTAAATAGCAGAAGAAGAAACTGAACATAGATACTGCTGGAGCCTGTTATAGCCATCAGGAACCAGTAGCCAGGTCCACTGGGGAGAACCAGCTGGCCTTGCCATGCACCTGCCACCATTGGGGGAACCTCAGAGTAGCTGTGCATGTCTGGAGAAGCCAGCCTTGCACCCCAGTGCTGCCCTGGGAACCTAGGATAGGAGAAACCCATGTGCTTGACCCATTGTCCTACGCTGTGGATGGACAGCCAACATGGGAAGTTCCTGGGGTGCAACAACCCACTTGTCTGGAAGAACCCAGAAAAATGTCAAGACAAAGAAACAAAAGGCAGTCTCTGGCCTCCAACCCATGCAGAGCAAGGCCAGATGTAAATATGAAAGAGATTGGAAGTCACATACCTTAAGTTTCTGAAATAATGGCAACTGAAGTAAAGAGACAACTTCGTGAGGCTATAAAAGAAATTAGATAAAAAATGTGACCTCAGGTAAAGAAGAAATGAAAAACATAATAAAAGGATTAGATATGCTGAGCATATCTAAAGAAGACATGGATTAAAAAATAGAGGAGCATAGGAAAATGAGGGAAACAATATGAGAACGAACAATATGAGAGAGACAGAATACGTAAAACAGATTCATAGAGCTATCCAGGAAATTAAGAACTGTATTGAAAGCTGGCAAAACCACTTGAAAGAAACTGAAGAACTTTCAGACCTTGTAGACAGATTTGCAGCTAATGACTATTAAAGGAAAGATCTCTTAAAAATAACAAGGAACCAGGAAATAACAACAGTTCAACAGCTGCAAGATGACGCACAGAAAAATAACTTAAGAGTGGTAAGTGTCAATGAAAAAACAGGGATCAACAAATGAAATAAAAAAGCTATTTACAGAAAACTTCGCAAGCATGGGAAAAAGACCTGACGTGGCAGTTAAGTGAGGCATATAGAACTCCAGCTAGCTATAAACAAAATAAATCTATACTCAGACATACAATAATCAAGATCCCAGAAATTCAGAATAAGAACAGGATACTAAAAGCTGTTAGAAAAAAGAAACATCATCTATAAAGGAAAACCCATCAGAATCACGACAGACTTGTTAACATAAACCATCAAGTCAAGAAGAACTTGGACTGACTTATTTCAAGTCCTTAAAGAAAACAGCTTCCAGCTAAATTGTTGTACCCTGCAAAACTAACTTTCAAAATTAATAGAGAAACAAGATACTTCCCAACTGAAGGAATTTGTGATCACCAAACCAACTCTACAAAGAATACTAAAGGACATTCTAGAGAGAGACAAACATGACCACAGTTCTAAGAATAGCAGCAGAGGGGGATGGCTAAGCAGGGCAAGCAGTTGAATGGAGGGGAAAATTAGGGAGCCAGTGGCAGGAAGATAGCAAGGCAGAGGTGAGCCAGTACATGTTGGCCATAACCATTAATGTAGATGACCTCAGTTTACCAATAAAACGAAACATAGGCAGAGTGGTTTAGGAGACAGGATCTATCAATATGCTTTATATAAGAAGCGCATTTAACTCGAAAGGAAATTCATAGAGTGAAAGTCAAAGGAGAGAGAACAATGCTCCATGTTGCAGGAAATAAAAGGAGGGGTAGCTTGCCCATCAATTGCAGAATGGATAAGAAAGATACAGCATTTTTATATAGGTGGAAAGCTACTCAGCTATAAAGATATCCTCGAGGCTCTTGTAGGTAAATGGATACAACTTGAGATCATGCTCATGGGTGAAATGGTTCAGAGTCACATGGGTGAATATTGTGTTGTCTCCCTAGTATAAGAGACAGAGTGAGTGAGATCCAAAATGTACAGTGGATATTGTGAAAATGAAACGGGGGAGGCATCTGAAAAGGGAAGGCAGTAGCCATTGTTAATTTCCTATTATCTTGTTTTGAAGCTATGCATTGTTTTCATTGTTCTGTTTTGGTTGGTTTTATTCTGTTTGATTTTATTATATCACATAGTGTGGGCAGCTATTTCAAAGATAACAAAATATATTATGGTAGCTAATGTTGATTTCCAGTTATCTTGTTTTGAATCCCTATATTGCTTTTATTGTTTTGTATTGGTTGGTTTTATTCTGTTTCGTTTTATTTGATTTTATTATATTTGACGGTATAGGCAGCTGCTTTGAAGATAACAAGAGGCATTATGGTAGTTATTGTTGATTACCTATTGTCTTGTTTTGAAGTCTGTATCATGTTCTGTTTTGTCTTGATTGCTCAATTCTGTTTTGTTTGATTTGGTCTTATTCTCTTCAAAATTAAAAAAAGGTTGATAAATGGGATGGGTTGAACAAATGATGTTTATTGACTTTCATATCACTTAATGTCTTTGAGTCTTACTTTTTTATTTTTATTTATATGGGCTGGAATGACTTAAGAGGAGTTTGCAGTACAGAATCTTGATACTCCATATTCTATGTTTTTGTAATTTTTAATACTGGTTGGTTTCATGATATACTTTGTGGTCATGAATTTTGTCTGAGTAGTAAATAGTTCAGTGAATAACAAATGCACTAATAAATACTTACCAGGAAACCTGGATTTGGTATGTTATGAGTTTTGTGTCTTATTTATTTTTCAATCAATTAAAACTGCAGTTTACAAGGATTGGGATGATTTCCAAGATCACTTTAACTTAAAAATTCTAATTAAACATTAAAGTTCATTATTTTATTGACACATATTTAGAAGACATTTTAATTGCCAGGCTTTGGTTAGGTTATAAAGATAATAGAACATATTAATAGATTCTGATCAGTGGCAGATAAAGACAAAAATAATAGCTGCCAAATGTATGATTTAAATATAGAAATGCAAGGTGTTTGTGGGAGCGGGTGAGAATTCTGCTGGGTATTCTCGGGGTGGCTTTTTGCAAGAACTACTCGAAATTATTTCTGTTATTTTGAACTTATTTTTTTCCTTATTCTTTGAGTGTAGTACCTTCTCTACAGGTATCATTAGTACTATAAAATTTATTTACTCTCTCCCTGATGATGGAAGCAGTTTATATTTACAGTAGTGTAGATTGCGAAGTAGAGAAAGCCGAAACTTGTGTGAGAAGTGAACTTGCCATAATTTTCTATGGAAGCAAAATTAGGATAATGTTACCTAATAAAATACAATAAAAATTTAAAGAGTGAGATTAAAAGTGAAAAGATTTACTCAGAGCTTACTACAGGAACTAGAAACCATTTTAGGTGTTTAAAACAAAGATATTTAGTGAAGAGCACTGCACGCTTGTGAAATTGTTGAGGACAAAGTCAAGGGATTGAGTTGAAGCACCACTGATGATGGTGGAGGCTACAGGCTTGTGCAGTCTCCTCTGGTGCATCGCTGAAGCTCTGCTTTGAATTCCTGAGAGTGGATGCTGGAATGGTGAATGTGGCTCTTTCAGCTGTCTCTAAAGCCTCATGACTTCAAATCTTGCTTAGTAGTCAGAACAGAAACAGGAAAACAGCCTTCATCTTTCTTCTGTTTCTTACATCTCTTAAAAGTTTATCTGGTTCGCTGCAAGAGTCTATGACAGTAGAAGTCTTTTCAACCTTTCCACAGGCTTTTAACTCTTAACCTCTTTTATTTTGTTAAAACCATTCCCATTGCCCTAATTTTGGTGAAAATGTCAGTCTTTTACAGGGAGGAGGATTTGTTGTGACAATAGGTAACTGAAAGCAGGGAGATGTTCAGAGATAGAGGAGTGCTGAATGCTTTATCTTTCCAGATTAGGATGTGGCCTTGGTGCTGATGAATTAAGTTCAAGAACCAAGGGAACTTAAACATTTCTTAAAGGAAAAGCAAATAGCATGTCAAGATTTGACTGATTTTTCCATTTCTGGCAGGCTTCCACTTACTTATCTCATTAGGAAAGCAGGGGGCTTGCTATGACCTGAAAGTTTGTTCCCCTCAAATGCATATCCTGAAATTTAATTCTCAATGTGATAGTATTAAGAGGTGGAGCTGGGTGAGGTGATGCTTGCAGTCTAACATTCTGGAAGGCTGAGGCAGGAGGACTGTACATTCAAGCCCAGCCCTGGCAACTTAGTCACCTAGTGAGATCCCATCTCAAAAATAACAAAAGGGCTGGAGATGTACCTCAGGGCAAAGGCCCTAAATTTATTTCCCAGTACTGGAGATAAAAACAGGTGGAGCTTTTGGCATGTGATTAGCACCTTTGTTAGAGGTCCAAGGGGGTTTGTTCATCTTCCCGCCATGTGAGAACACACAGAAGGCACCATTTATGGTGAAAATGTTTGCTTATTAGATACTGAATTTGCTAGCACCTTAATGTTGTACTTTCTCCTTCCAGACTTTTGGGTAATAAATCTCCATTTATAAATTATCTAGGCGATAGGGTTTTGTTTTAGTAGCCCAGATTGGGCTAAAGTAAGGCTATGTTGAACTGTAAATGTGTGTATGTGTTCCTGTTAATTACTCATCTCAAGCATACCTTTTGTATTACTACATGTCTCCTTTATACACCAAGTAAGACCTTTAATTCTACTCCATTGGTACAGAAAAAAGCGCTTAGTAGTGAATCAGTAAATGCTGATTATTCATTCTTGATTTTCAGGTTGTTGCAAGACATGAAGATTTACTTGCTCAAGCTACTGGGATTGAGTCTTTGGAAGGTACAGTTTTTTTTTTTAACAATGACAGATTAAATAGAGCTATATAAGAGATTGGCAAGCTTTTTTGTTGGGCATCAGATTGTGAATATTTTTAGATTTTGAGGTATGTTGGTTAATTTTCTCTTGTTGCTGGGACAAAATACCTGACATCCAAAATTAAGGAAGGGAAGGTTTATTTAGCTCACAGTTTGTGGTGGTTTCAGTACCTAATCGTCTGGCTCCAAGGCAGGGTGGCATGGCACAGAGGTAATAGTTTAAGGCAACAGGAGACAGCAAAAGCAACCAGAGCAAAAGGTAAAGCAAGACTCGTTTCCTCCCTTGTATTTTATGCAGGGTACCACCTCCGTTCCACGTCCAGTGTAGCACTCACAGCATCTCTCTGCCTGCTTTTGCACAGGATGAGGATGGTTACAAAGTGAGGACCCTGACCCCTTGCTGAGTGGCTTAATTCTAAACTTCTTAGGTTGACAATGTGTCAACCATTGCAACAGGTCATTCAGTCTGCTGGAACCACTAAACTCTACCCATAATGGGCTGAAAGCAGCCAGCCAAATAACATGTAAATGAGTATGTGTGGCTGTGTTCCAGTAGTACTGGATATGTAGGGGAGGTTATGTAACCTTTTCTTTATATAAAAAAATATTAATATGTATCAGGATGGAATTATTCTGAGGATTAAATGAGTTAGCAAAATGCTTAATGCCTGCACATAGTGCATCTATAAGAGTTAGTTAATTAAAATAACAAAAATGTCATTACCACCTAGTTGTGGAAATAGGCTTAAATTCTTTATTTTTTTTTCTTGGAGTCTTTCTTTACAACTCTCTTTAATGAAAGTATAGTAAATAATAATACATTGAATTTTGACTTGTTAATTCCTCTTCCTGTTAATTCCTGTTTGACTAAATCTTATATGAATTTTTCATTGTTTTGATTAAACCACAGGTCATAAATATGAAATGTTACTATTGCGTTTTATTATTATTATTAATCATTGCACATCATGAGAAAAACCAATTGATTTTTCCCTGTGTTGATCAGATTGGAAGTTAAAAAGGGTAGATATTGTTTTTGTTATACAATATTCTTTAATGATTCTCTTGGTATTTCTCTTCCACTCAAAGGTTTTAATTTATTGTTAGCATGTACAGTATTTGCAAGACCTACTGATGTAGAACTTAACATGTTGGGAAATTTCAGCTTGACTGTTACTTAAAAATCTAGAATAGGCATTGGATTATGTTGTTGGGTAAATGAAGATGCTCAAAGTGCTGGTTAACCTAGTATGGGAAGTTATAGTTCTAGTATGTGCTTGTTTTTCCCAGAGTGGTTTATAAGGATGGCAGTACTTAAGTCATTCTGTTAAAACTGGGAGTGTGCTCAGTGGTAGCATGTGTGAGGCCTTGGGTTAGATCCTCGTACCCCCAAACTGTAAATATGTGTAGACTGAGTTAGAAAGACTGTCTGATAGATTGAATGTGTAGAATTCTGAAGGCTTGGTTCTTTGAATTTCTATGATAAGCTAAGCATGTAATCCAGATTATTTGAATGTAGAAAGCCTACATTTAAGTTAGTATTCATTTTGACATAGTGTATATTTCTCAGTACTTACTAGAATGTTATTTTGAGTTGTTGGAAAGTGTGCTACATAGTAGACAGTTTGAATCTGAATCCTAACTTCTCCATTTGCTTTCCCCTATACATGTAAAAATTTTGCTAAATAATAGTTGAGAGGTACATTTACTAAATCTATTTTATTAAGAAGATGGGTATCCCCATTCATTTGTTTATTTAGTCATTAAATAAAAATTGAGAACTTGTTAGGTATAAGACATGTATGAATAATAGACATGTTTATTACCTTTTTGGAACATATGTGCCAGGTCTATGTGGGAGGTAGATTAAAAAACAATTTTCAAGAAGAAAAAAAATAAAATGGTGATAGAGTGGAGGAAGAGGAGTCCTTTATTCTCTGTGATGGCCCGGGAAGGTTGAAAGATAACATTTGGGCTAAGCTCTGAGTGAGGAGCCATCATGTAAAGATCTAGAAAGAAGAATGTTGTAAGCTTGGAGACCATTAAATGGGAAAGGGGGAGTTCTTGCATGTTTGAAGGGTAGAAAGAAGACCAGTAAGACTTGTGCATAAGTGTAGTGACTAAGGGAAAAACTCTTGGAAAGGACTTTTGATTTTATTCTAAAAGTTGTTGTTGTATGAAGAGATTTAATAGTATTTTAATCATTTTTGTTTTGGTGGCTGTGTAGAAAGTCAAGCATGAAACTAGGGATGGGATGCCAATTAGGAAGCCATTAGAGTAGCTGAAGGATTAGAGAGGTGGATGTGAAGAGACTGGGTGAAATGGAAGCACAGAAGATAGACTTTGTTGATAGGAACTGACAGAGTTCAGAGACAATACAGTAGTCACGAGGAGCTCCTAAGATTTTGATCTGAACAGTTTTGTAGATGATGGTATGAGTAACTGTCTTACTTTCCTCTTCGTTGAGATGGAATACCTGACATCCACTAGTTAAAAGAGGAAAGGTGTATTTCAGCTCACTGTTTGTAGTTGGTTGACTCTAAGGCAGGGTAGCATGGCAGAGGGGCATTGCAGAGGAGAAACAGTTCATGGCGTGGCAAGCACAAGGCAGCAAGCAGCATGGAGCTTCCCCGTCCCTTTTACTCCATTCAGACTATAAGCCTTTTGGTTGGTGCCCCAGAGTAGGGCTTCTATCTTCAGTAAATTCATTCAGTCACACCCAGAACTGTGCTAATTCCAATCATGGACTAATTTAATATCACGTAGCCTTAATCCCACTATCATATGCCTTAAATCCATCCAGCTCCGAAAAGCCTCATCTATGAGCACATAAGATTTTGGGGGAACACCTAGATACAAGTCATACAAGTAACTGAGATTCGATCAACTGGATTATGATTTTTATCGGGGCTAGGGTAAGTCAGAAGTTGTGCATTTTAAAGCCAGTGGGGTAGTGCATGCCTGTAAGCCCAGGACTTGGCAGGCTGAAGTGGGATAATTGCTTTTAAGTTCAAGGCCAACCTGGGCTATGTAATTAGTTTAAGGCCATTCTGAACTACACAGTGAAATCCTGTCTCAAAACATAAACAGCAGCAAAAAGGTACGCATCTTAAATGTGACATAGGAGATTTAGGGCTGGAGATTGTATGTGTATGGCTGTGTATATGGGTCGTTATAAAGAAAATTTCTTCATGTAGATAAATGTACATATTCTTGAATATGTCTATACACACACACGCACACACACACACACCCACACATTATTCCACATGTAGTACTTAGACATTGGGACTAAATGAAACTGTCAAAAGGTTGTGATGAGAAGATCAAATCTTGGAGATAATCCAATTCAGAAATCTAACTGAGGCAACCAATGAGACGGGGGAAACCCAAGGAATATGATGAATTTGAAACCTACAGGAAAAATGATTCAGGGATAGAGTGGTTGAACATATCATGAGTTTCTGGTAGTATAAAGACAAAAGTGACTATTTAGTTTGGCAACTTGGAGATTTCATGTGACCTTGATAAGATCTGTTTTAGCGGAATATTTGGAAACCCTTTAACAGTGTGGGTTGTAGTGATAAGAGGATGTAAGGAAATGGTGATAACAAGGACAAGAAGAGGTGTCAGTGGTGGAGGTTTATGGTGAGTAAACCATAAAAGCAATAGAAAAACAGAAATTCTTTAGTCTCTGGAGGATTCCATTGGACTGAGTGTATTAACACATACTTTAGTTTAGAGGAATGTTTACTAGTTTTGATGTTACTTTTTTTAATATGTGACAGAATATATTTACTTACATTTATTGGGATTACTATGCTTTCAAAACAACTATGCCCATCGTACATATATAGAAGCTGAGTTTTAAAGGGTAAAAATAAAAATAAAATCTGCAGTAATGGAAAGCCTAAATAATAAAATGTAAAATCTACTTTCCTGTGGCTTCCCAGCTACAGTCATTGTAGCTCAGTGGTACAATGTTTGCCCAGCATGCACAAGGCCTGAGTTTAATTCCCAGTATCAGTCAAAAAAAAAAAAAAAAAAAAAAAAAAAACCTCAAAAAACAAAACAAAAAGCAAAAACCACCAAAACAACCCCCAAAAATTCAAAACACTACTTTCCTGAAAATATTTTTGTAAGAATTTCTTCCTTATGTTGTAAATGAAGTGTAAAGACACCTCTGTGCTTGTAGTCTGTGTCTGTTGTTTATATACCACATAATTCATCAAAAAATGTTTTGATTACTTACCTGGGAATGATTCTGAGTTAGGTTTTGTTTGTACAGTAGTGAATGAGAGACGGTTCCTTTAACCTCAAGAATTTATACTCTAGTAAGTAAAATATTACATAGATAGATATACAAGTGAATACTTGGTTACATATTTAGTGATGTGAGGTGAAAATGTAGTTTGGTGTGGAAGAGAATGAGATTCTGAGTTGGGGAATCTTGTCCTTATCCAACGGGAGCATGAGGGGTAGACAGAATATAGGCAAAGAGTTTACCATGTCCAGATCGTGTAAGGCTTTATCAAATATACTGTGGACTATAGTTTTAATACAGTGGATGGCATGATACAATTTGAACTTTTGAAGATTCTTAAGGCACTTTTTTTTGGGGATCAATTCATAACCTTCCACTTGGCAGGCAGGCTCTTATGCTGCTGAGCTAAATCCCGAGCCAAGGCACTATTTTTTTAAATAAACATAAAATTTACCATTTTAACTGTTAAAAAACATACATTTAGTACTATTAAGTACATTTACAGTATTGTATAACCATTACCACTATCTAGTTCCAGTTCTAGCTTTTCACCACTCCAAATCAAAACCCTGTGTCCATGAAATCCCTTTAAGCTCTCTTTTGTGGGGCAAGGATTGGAGGAGGCGGCTAGTTACAGGCTTTTCATACCAATACAAATAAAAGGTATTGTATGGTTTACAACAGTGGTAGAAAAATTGTATATTGTGACAATCTTGATTGTCAATTCGTTGGCTTGAAAGATTAGTAATCTTTAGGTATGTCTGTGTGGGTCATAGAGGAATGCCCTCCACCTTGGTGTCACCCTCCCCACCCCGCGTCCCCCTGTCCCCACTCTGCTTCCCAGCCACCATAAAGTGAGCACCTTTGTTCTAATATGCTGTTCTGCCACCATGTTTCTTCCTTGGAGCTGGCCAACCATGAACTGAAACTGAGCCAAGTTAAACCTCTCCTCCTTTAAGTTGAGAGTATCCCAGCTATTGGAAAAGCTGATCAATACATACATATATTCTTCTTAAAAATACTTTTTGTAATACAATTTTTTTACCCAGTGTGAATCTTTGTAGATCTATAAAACTAATGTATGTGGTTATGCTTTCCTAGGTGTTCTTCAGATGATGCAGACAAGAATTGGGGCTTTACAGGGAGCTGTTGATAGGTACTGTTGCTCATTTTATTAATGTATGTAGTGGAGATATTTCTATCCATCGATATTTTGAAAATCATTTTATTCTTACTGTTTTTTCTCTTAGGATGAAAGCAAAAATTGTTGAGCCATATAATAAAATAGTAGCCCGTACTGCACAACTAGCAAGACTTCAGGTAGGTTCTCACTTTTATTTCTTTATACTTTATTGTTCATACTAGTTTTATAAGTCAGCAGGTGTCAAGAGTATGAGTCCAGAAGAAGCAAGGGAATGGGAAGAGAGCACTAGAAGAAAGTGGCGAAATAATAAAAGCCTTACAGTGAGGTATCCAGTTCAAAAACTATATATTGATACTATGTGAAATATTTCAACTCATTGTATGTAATTGGTTACTATCTTGTGTCCTAATTTCTTTTACCAGTGTTTTTTTATTTTAATTTTTATCATTATTATTATTATTTTTTTTCTGAAAATCAAACTTAGGACCTTGTGCTTGCAAGGCAGGCGCTTGTGCCACTGAGCTGTATCTCCTGGCCCTGACCAGTGGTTTGTAGTTTTCAGGGTACATATTTTTGGCCTACTTGGTTCAATTTATTGGTCAGTTTTTTTTTTCTAGTTATTACAAATGAATTATTTATTTTTCATTATTAGTTATAAAAATGCCATTTTTTTGTGTGTGTTAACTTTTTTATTTGACAACTTTAATGAATTTGTTTTAGTTCTGTTTTTTGATGAAATGTTTAGGGTTTTCTAAATGGCAGATCATATTGTCTGCAAATAAAGACAATGTTCTTTTTCCTTTTCAATTTGGGTGACTTTCTCTTGCCTAATATCTTTGGCTAGTAGGACTTTGAATACTAAGTTAAATAGAAGTGGTGAGAGTGGACATCCTTGTCTTGTTCCTAGTCTTAGAGAAAAAGCTTTAAATTCTTCACTATTGAGTATGGTGTTAATTGTGGGGTTGTTATTTATTTATTTATTTATTTAAATTTTTATTTTAAAAGTATACAACAGAACAAGTCACAATAAAGCCAACTAAGATCGTACAGTGAAATTGTTACATAACGTCACAGCAGGTTACCGGGATAACAGTAATAGGTATCACAATATATTTTGTTATCTTTATAATAGTTGTTCTTTCAATCCCGTATATCAAAATGAGATGAAACATAGAACACTATAGAACTTATCAAAACAGAATATTGAATAGAGCAGTACCATTAATCAGAAAAGAGCAAAACAGTAATATTTGCCTTCAAAGAAATGGTAGAAGGAAGTCCCCCTTATTTGCTATGGTCAACCTTCCAGGAGATGCTCAGATTTCTGGTTCCCATTTGCTAATGAGGGGAGGGGAGGAGAAGGAAGATAGGGGAAGTGGGATATTTGACTCTAGCCATGTAGCAGTAGGTTCACTATTGCTAGCAGGGAGGCAGAATGGTCATTTGTTTTAACAGCGTCCTCAGTTCCAACATGGTGTGGATCTCAGGAGACACTGCTAGTTCTCCCCCTGGAAGGGCTGCAGTCGGCCACCGTGCCTCCGCTTACCAGGGAGGGGAGGTGCTGGCTTGGCTTCCCAGAGTCCTAAGTTCCAACATGGCGTGGATCTCAGGAGACACTGCTAGTTCTCCCCCTGGAAGGGCTGCAGTGGGCCACACTACCGCCGCTTACTAGGGAGGGGAGGTGCTGGCTTGGCTTCCCAGAGTCCTAAGTTCCAACATGGCGTGGATCTCAGAAGATACTGCTAGTTCTCCCCCTGGAAGGGCTGCAGTGGGCCACACTACCGCTGCTTACTAGGGAGGGGAGGTGCTGGCTTGGCTTCCCAGAGTCCTCGGGGTTGTTATTTATTATGTTGAGCTATATTGTTTCTGCAGCTAATTTGTTGACAGTTTTTAATCATGAGAGGATATCGAATTTTGCCTAATGCCCTTTTCTGTGTCTATTGAGGTGATGCAAGGATTTTGTCCTTCATCCTGTTGATGTGGTGCATTATTTTGATTTGTGTAGGTCAAACCATCTGTGCATTCCAGGGGTAAATTGTACTTCATGATGGTAGGGATGCATTTTACTGTGGCAGGCCTGGTGTTAGGGTCAGAACAAAGTGCAGTCTTGTGTCTTTGTCTTTTCCCACCCAAAGGCTATCTTTCTCTTGCTGAAATACCTGGGGTTGGGGAAAGAGTGATATGGGTAATGTGAAATTATTATAATGTGAATCTTAACCTTCTTCAGTGTGTCTTACTTCTGTGCTATATCCAAATGCTGTTACTCCATTTTCTTTGCATGTGTAAAGTGTTTCTGTACATAGATAATTGTTCAGTTCTGTCTTGGCAAACTGGAGTGCTGGAAAGTCCTACTTTATCACCCTGCTGAAATTCCTCTTCAGCATTGCACATTGGTTTATAGAATTACAACTATAATGTATTACTTTTTTGAGAATAGTATGCTTTTTAACATTTATCCTTGTTTCTTGTTGTTTAGTTGCCTCATTTTTCTTGTTATAGTCTATGCCGTTATCTGAATATTCTGCTGATAGCCTTTAGGATTGCTTCAAGTTTGGGGTCATTCTTGGATCTTGGGCAATCCTCCTGCCTCAATCTCCCAAATGCTGGTGTTACACCATGCCCAGCCCAGCAACGTTTTTATAAAAGGCATCAAATGAAGTTTTTCTTTCTTCTTTTTTTTAAGTTTCAGGTGTCTATAACATGATTTTTGCCTTTATTAGCCAAGGATAGGAACAGAGGCCAGACAATTGACCCTTATTAGCCAGTTCTAGTTGGAACAACCCCTTGCCTTAAAAGTGCTAGCACTCAGTATGTTATCATCTGATGAATAAATACCTAATCTCTCTGTCCCTCTCTTTTTCTCTGTCTCTCTGTCTCTGTCTGTCTGTCTGTCTCTCTCTGTCTCTCATGTTTAGGGCCATTATAATGCTGATCTGAATAGTTTTGTACAAATATGTTGGCTCCTATAAATACCCCTCTTATAAGATATATCCCAGAATTGGGATTTGTGAGTTACAGACTTTCTCCAACTTTATTTACATAATGGCTAATTATTTTGTCAAATGGTTAAGCCACAAATACAAGCAGTATATACAGCGTGCCCTTTGGTTTGTATTCATGTCAGCAGTGCTGTTAGACTTACTAGTTTGTGCCAATTATATTTTTGTTCTTTTGGGAATGAAGTAACCAAGGAGACTGAATACTTAATAATAAGTTCTTTGTAATAAGGTTTCAAATATCCCTTTGGCTCTTGTCTAATTTTTGTTTAAATTTTATTTTACTCTAGTCTCTTGATGGGTGAATGTTAAATTTACCCAGTTTTTCTTTGTTATTGTTTCTATGTGTTAAGAGAACTTTTTCTACTTTGAAGTTATAAAGGTATTTTATATTATTTTCCAAAAGTTGTATCGTTTCATGTTTAGATCTATAATCTATCTGAAAATGGTTGTAAATTTACTGATCTTTTTTTCTAAAATAACTAGTTTGCATGTTTTCAAACTTAACTTAGTATAGTAGTTTTCTCATATTTTTTGTAGTTTATTTTTATTTGTGTTTTTAAATTTCTTCTTCAGTTATAAAACTTGTATTTTCATTTACCTTTTTGGACACATAGAGTGTATTCATATAGGTATGCCAATATTTCATTTTTAATATTTTTGGGTTTGATTTTATTTGTTGAACTTTCTTTTTGTTATAGGCTTTATTTTTTGATTTTTTGTAATTTCCTGGTAATTTTTGGTTGGACATTGAAAACGTGTATTCTGGGGCTAGGGATTTAGCTCAGCGGCATAAGCACCTGCCTTGCAAGCAGGCGGTCGTGAGTTCAATCCCTGGTACCAATAAAAATGAAAAAGACAAAAAAAAAAGAAAAAAAAAAAGAAAACGTGTATTCTATGTTTAGGGATCTTGGGTGGTTTAAAGTTTGAACCTTATTTTTACTTTTCTAAGTAGTGAAGATTGAACCCTGGGCCTTTGCATTGAGCTGTATCCATAGCCCTTTCAATTTTTTATTTCGAGATAGTCTCTGAATTACCCAGGCTGGGCTTGAATTTGTGTTCTTCTTGCCTCAGCCTCCCAGAGTGCTGTGATTATAGGTGTGTGCTGCCACACAGGCTCAGAACTTTATTTTGTTAATTCACATATAAATTACTGGGAACCAGTTTAATTTTTTGAAGATGTGCTTTTAAGTCTTTGTAAGTGCAGGTCTAGCACAGCCTTTAGTATCAGGCTATTGAGCCTCTTTGATTAGGTCTTTCTCTTGTAGCTGGTGGGATATAACTGAGGTTTTGTGAATTTTTCTTGTTTTTTCTCCCATATGCACAGATTAGTATTCAGTCAGAAATTTGAAGTCACCCTATTATATATCTTTATAGCCTTCCTTCTTTCTAAAGTGTTTTGCTCAGCAATTTGCCCTCAGACTCCAGCTTTTTGGGCTTTCCTGAAGTCTAATATCTTTTCCCATGAAACTGACCTGCTCTTTTAGCTTCCTCTTCCCGTTGCTGCAGACATGATATTGTCTCCCAGTGTAACCTGAGACAGTTGTTAACCTTTTTCTTCTTCATGATGATTCAATTATTCCTGTCGTGTGAATAATATATTTCACATATTTTGTTCAATTTTCTAGTTATTTAGGAGGGAGGGGAATGTAAATCTGATCCTGATGTTCTATTAGTGGTAGAAGTTGCCTTCATTTTAAGAAATTGAATCCTAAGTCACATACCATAGAATCACCACTCTCAGGTACACAGTTGAGTAGGATACGGTGATGCACACTTGTAATCCTAGCTGCGCAGGAGGCTAAAGCAGGAGAATTTTGAGTTCAAGGCCAGTCTGGCCTATTTAGCAAGATTCTGTTTCCCAGTAAATAAAAATAGCTGGGGACATAGCTCAGTGATAGAGCTCTTGCCTAGTACAGCAGAGTCCTGGGTTCAGTCCCCACAACCACCAAAAATAAAAACTGGTATGCTGTTGAGGGGTGTTTTAACATATTCATGTTTACTGTATTGTGCCTTGTGAAAATAGTGTGTAACTCTTCCTTACAATATCAGAGCATTTCATTATTTAACAAACCTCGGTCCCATTAGTAGTCACTCCCCATAGCTGGTTTCCTTTCTCCTAGTTCCCAATTATTGGCTACTGTCACTCTTTATGGACTTGTACCTTCTGGGTACTTCATATAAATAAATCATGCATTATATGGCATTTTGTTTGTGGTTTCTTTTACGTATAGTATTTTCAAAGTTCATCCATGTTGTGCTGTGTATCAGTATTTCATTCTTTTTTTTTTTTTTTTTTTTTTTTGTCTTTTTCCTTTTTATCAGTACCGGGGATCGAACTCACAACTGCCTGCTTGCAAGGCAGGCGCTTATGCCACTGAGCTAAATCCCTAGCCCCTACTTCATTCTTTTTATGTCTAAGTATTTCATAGTGTGTGAAATATTGTATGGCCGCATTTTTGTTTATTTATCATTTAATGGAAATTTGAGTTGTTTCTATTTTTTAGCTATTATAAACAAGACTGCTGTGGAAAAGGTTTTGTGTATGGCTTTTTTTCTTAATGTATTTAAAAATTTCTTTAGTTTATATATTCCCAAGAGCATATATGGCATATCATTTAAGTCTTTATGAAACATTTTAAGGAACACCAGACTGTTTCCATAAGAGCTATACTGTTTTCCATTCCCATCAGTGATGTACGGTGGTTCCAACCCCCCGTCCCCCACCTTTGTCTCTGTCTCTCTTTTTGGTCTTTTTGAGACAGGGTTTCATTGAGCAATTTAGGCTGACCATGAAATCACTTTGTAGCTAGGCTGGCCTTGGACTTGCAGCAATCCCCCTGCCTCAAACTCCCAAGTGCTGGGAGTACAGCTGTGTACCGCCAGCTGGGCCTCAGTTTCTCTATTTCTTGCCACTATTTTTGTGCTGTTTTGTTCTTTTTTAAGGAACAGATTTTTATTTTTATTCTTTTTTTTTTTTCTTTTGTACCAGGGATTAAACTCAAATCCATTGTATTTACCAGGCAAGTGCTTATGCTGCTGAGCTAAATCCCTGGTCTCTTAAGGAACAATTTTAATTCTTTTTTTTTTTTTAAAGACTGTTTTTTGCTATGTAGTCTAGGCTGGCCTTGAACTTGGGTGATCTTGCCTCAGCCACCCTGTTGCTGGGGTTACAGGGGTGTGTCACCATACCCAGGCCTTTTGGTTCTTAATAGACCTAATCCTATTGCATTTGAAGTAGTGTCTTGTAGTCATTTTGTTTTGCATTTCCATAATAACTGATACTGAGAATATTTTGTTGTGTCTGTTGACCATAGTTATCTATTTATCTTTCTATCATCTTTTTTTTTTGTGATACTAGAGTACTTTCTATTTTTTTAATAATTCTTTTTTTTTTTTATTGGTACCGGGGATCAAACTCACAACCACACACTTGGAAGGCAGACGCTTATGCTGCTGAACTAAATCCCCAGCCCAGTACTTTCCATTTTGAAATAGGATGTCTTTAAGTTGCCCAAACTAGCCTCAAACTTGTGATTCTCTTGCCTCAGCCTCCCAGACTGCTGGAATCACAGGTGTGCACCACCATGCTTGACCCTGGCGATTTCTATGTTCTTTAAAGAAATGTCTGTTAAAATCTTTTGCCCATGTAAAAGTTGGATTACTGTATTTGTACCTTTCTTCCTTTGTATTAGTCAGGTTTCTATTACTGTGACAAATATCTGAGATAATCAGCTTATAAAGAAAAAAATTGGGGGGCCTGGGGGTTTAGCTCAGCGGCATAAGTACCTGCCTTGAAAGCAGGCAGTTGTGAGTTCGATCCCTGGTACTGATAAAAAGGAAAAAGACAAAAAAAAAAAAAAAAAGAAAAAAATTTTTTTCCTGGGTTGGCACAACATATAGTGGGGTGTGTGGGTTGGATGCTGTTCACTTTCTGGAGAGGAAGTAAAAGAGCAAAAGAAGAAGGCCTGTGTCCCAGACTTCCTTTGAGGTCAGCCCCCAAGGACATAACCTTCCTGCTAGGCTTTACCACTTAAAATGTTTCCGCCACCTCCCAGTGGCACCAAGCTGAGGACCAAGCACTCATGTCTCAGCCTCCTGAGTGCTGGAATTACAGGAGTGTATCACCATGCCCAGGCTGCCTGACCATGGCCTGCGGGAGGGCAGTCTAGATCCATTTGACTGCATATCAGTCTTCTACGCTTCCTTGTGGAATTCTTGGTTGCTTTCTGCATGTAGAAGGTATTACTCTATTGTGTCCTGGTTACCACATTACTTTTTGAGAAGCTGTCATTCTGATGATGATCTTTTAAAGGTAATTGGTGGATTTTCTTTGATTTCTTTTAAGATTTTTTTCTTCTTTTTGAATCCCTTCAATTTCAGAAGTAGTTTTGCTGTCATCATCATCATTTCTCTTATGATTCATTTCTCTTGTTCAATTTGTGAATTGATCTCTAATCATTTCTAAGCTATGACTTCAGATATGTATTGTTTGTTCTCTTTGTCATGTTTCTTTAGATTGATTAAACCTATCTTAAACTTTATTATTTTATCCTCTCTTACCTTCTTTTAACTTTTACTGTTTTTGTATTTTCCTGCTGTTTCCTGGAGGTTTTTTTTCTTTTCCTGATTCGATGTTTTGTTTCCTTAATTGATTTTCTTATGTGTTATGAATACACTAGTCTGTTTATTATTTTACTAAACTTTGGTCACTGTATTTTATTTTTAGAAATTCTTTTTCTTTTCCTAAAATGCTTTATTTATCCTTTGTCGTATTTGTTTCTTGACTTCATTTCTTTGCATATATATTGATAAGCTTTTTTGTTTCCTGAGTTCAATAGGTTGGTGATCTTTAACAGTTTATTTTTGTAGAGTTTGCTAACTCTGTTGTAGTCTAGATTTTACTTGAAGGGTTATTTTTCTGGACTGAGTCCTTCAAAAAGGATTTGATTTATTTTCTATGACTTCAGGTATTACAAGATACACACTAACTTAAACTTGGCAAAATCCCCTACTTTGCCTTAGAAGTTAGTGAAGATACGGATTCAGGTAGTCTAGGATTAATACAATAAAATCAAACTCAGTAAGGTAACAGACTGTTTTCACAGAAATCTGGGGAAATGGACTAGGAGGAAAAACAGATAGAACAGAAATCTGAACTTTGTACATATTACACTGGATGTATTTTTTAAAAGTGAAGGTGGTAATGCCTACTGGTAGAGATGCTAGAGATTAGTGTGGCAAAATGTATTTGCAGCTACTAAGTGAGAAAGAACCAGGCTGTAATATTTACATAATTTCTAATTGTTCCCAGGTTCCAATCCATTTCTTTTTTTTTTTAATTTTAAAGAGATTAAGACAAAAGAGGACATAACAAAGCAAATCAGATCAGAACAATGCAAGTAACACAGCATTTTACTACAATCCATTTCTAAAGGTGTTTTTCTTTTTTTTTTTTATTTAAGGAGAAAAAGAAAAAAAAACAGAAAAAGGGTACAAGTTATACAGAATTTCAAAAAAAAATAAACAGTAGGAAATCACTAGTTAATAGTTTGCATATTGTCATCTTAGAAATAGTTGTTCAAGTTACAAAATTAAAGCATATAAAGTAGACATTCAAACTGTGAGACTGCAAACAGTTCTGTTCAATAATCCAACAAAAACTCAGTAATATGGTTATCTGTCTTAAACGCTTAAATATATATGCAGTTATATCCTTTAGAGCACTTTCTTTTCCTCTCTTTTTTACAATGACAATTACACATTTTGGGTTTTATTACTCCCACAGTTCTTATTACTTTTTTTTGAAGGGAATAAAATCAAATGTGACATAACAAAACAGAGTCAGTCAGATCAAAAAGATGGACATAGTACATAATGTAAAAACAGAACACAAGGTGATCAACAATGGTTACCATAATGCCTCTTGCTATTGTAAAAAGAATTGCCTATATTATCAATAATAATCAATATATAATAAAATTGAACAAACAGTAAAGAACAAAACCAATAAAACCAAAACATTGGAGACATTATAGGAATTCAAAGGAAGATAATAGTCAAACCAGAATGGGCATCATAGTGAATCTTATTGTCTTCACAGTTGTTGCTTATACTCTCAAACTTGGTACATAGGGTCTCTTTCCTTGAAATCTTTGAGTATAACTTCGTATACTATAGCATCAAACGTATCAAGACAATGTAAAACCATTCAAGAGAATGACAGTATTACAGGATATTTAGAACCAACTAACAGAAAATGAACAATGGTTTCTGTATTATCTCCTTGTCTATAAAAGTTTTTGTTTATATTATCACATATAAAATCCAATAAGATACAACATGTTAAGACAGATGGAGACAGAAGAACAAAAGCTTGATGGGACTTCAAAACAAGATGATATTAAATCAGCACTAGGTATTATGATGTCTTGTTTTCTCCAAAATAGCTGTTCATACCATCCAACCTTCTCTGCCTTATTTCTGTTGAGCTCTTTTTCTGTCATTAGTTGTCAGTTTGTCTTCTTCATTTCGCTTTCTGCTCCATTCATTGTGGCCTCTCTGCCACTGTTTCTGGAATCTTGGTATTTTTCTCTTTTAGAATGTCCTGCAGTATTCTCTGTAGAGTTGAATTGGTGGTTGCAAATTCTCCTAGTTCCTCTTTATCCTGGAAGCACCTTGTTTCTCCATTAATTTCTAGGGACAGTTGTGCAGGATATATCAATCTTGGCTGGAGGTTATTGTCTTTCAAAGCTTGAATTATTTCGCCCCTTGCTCTTTGTGATTTGATGGTTTGTGGCGAGAAGTCTGCTGTAATTCGGATGGGTGTTCCCTTGTAAGTGATCTGCTTCTTGTCTCTGACGGCTTTTAATATTCTGTTCTTATATTGGATTTCTGGAATTTTGATTGTTATATGCCTGGGTGTAGTTCTGTTTGGGTTGTAGGTGGCTGGGGTCCTGTATGCCTCATAGATCTGAGTATCTTTACCTTTTCCCATATTAGGGAAGTTCTCCTTGATTATTTCTGTGAATAACCTTTGCAGTTCATTTGTTTGTATCCCTGCTTCTTCCTTTACATTCTTAATTCTTAAGTTATAGATCCTCTTATCATCTTCTAGCCTTTGTATTGTTACTGCTTGTTTCCTTGTTATTTTTAAGAAGTTTTTCCTTTCATACTCCCACATTACAAATCTGTCCTCCAGTTCAGATAATCTATCCTTAGTTTCTTTCAAGCTGTTATGCCAGCTTTCAATAGAGTTTTTAGTTTCTTGGTAATCTCTAAATCCCTAGCCCCTGTTAATCAAACTTTTAAAACTATGTTTGAAGGGGTTGGGGATTTAGCTCAGCGGCATAAGCGCCTGCCTTGCAAGCAGGCAGTTGTGAGTTCGATCCCCGGTACCGATAAAAACGAAAAAGACAAAAAAAAAAAAAAAAAGAAATCACTTTTGACTAAAGGGTTTTTGTTGTAGTCCAAGTTGTCCTTGTACTCGCTGTGAGGCCAAGGCTGGCCTTGAACTTGCAGTTTTCCTCCTGCCCTGGCCTCCTGCCTCAGCCTCATGAGTGCTGGAATTGTAGGAATGTATCACCATGCCAAGTCTGAGTAAAGTATTTTGACTGTAGCTGTTCAGCAAGAGCTACATGGACATAGGCGTATGAGATATTAAGGGAGCCAGAAAAAGTAAGAACTACTGTTTTGCCAGAGGAAGGGAATGGGCATCTGTTGAAAGTCCAAGGAATATTTTGAGTGTCAAGAACATGCTGATTAAAAAAAAAAAGAAAACAACATTCAGAGTAGGGAAGAAAGAAAATGTTCAAAGGAATGAATGTGTGAATTACTTACATACTCAGAAATAATAATTCAGCATGACTGGAGCCAGGAAAAGTACTTTTAAAACGACACAAGGTAAAGTTGAAAAGTGAAGCAAAGGCTGCGTCATGAAGAGGCTCGCCCATATGCCCCTTAAGGACACGGCACCACATTCTCTTTCTTAATAGGGAACTACTGAATCATCCTTCCGGGAGAAAAAAATGATCTGATGTTTGCTTTAGAAAGATGAGGCATGTGGGTTTCCTATTTTTAGTAATGGCAGACTTGATTATTAGCTTCCCATTGAAAACAACTAAAACTGTCCAACATAAAGATATCTTGGTTTTAGCTGACCTGCAGGACTGAGGTGAAGCTGATTTCTTAGGCTATTTCCTGTCCGGTGTGTGAGGGCCCCTGGATGGCTCTGTTCATTAGAGTAGTGTTACCAACTTCTTTTTCATACTAGAGAGAAAGGTAAGGAGAATCCCTGGAGTGGGAAGTTTGTTACTTTCTTTGTTTCATATTAGCCCATCAAGAAGCCAACAGTTGCAGTTCCATCCCTGCAAGTTCTACAGGAGCTTATGGGACTTGTGGTCCTAAAAATTGAGGAGATGAACATATTTGGAAACAAGACTCCAGCATTCCCAGGAAGAAACCTCACCCCAGGCCCATCTTTTTTTGGCCTTTTAGACAGTTTTGCTATTGCCTTAGTTGTCATCTTACAGCTGGAACACAGTAACTGATACCCACAGCTTAAAGAAGCCCACAGTTATTTTGGTTCGTGGTTACATTCCCTGGTCACCTGGCTCTCAGGCAGAAACTGCTTGGAAGAGGGGGCTTGGCAGAGGAAAGCCGCTCCCAGCATGGTGGTGGGTAGCAGAGGGGCAGAGAGGAGCGGCGTGGGAGGTGCGTCCTTCCAGGTCACACAGTGACCTACTTGCTGCTGCTAGGCTCCGTCTCCAACAGCACATTTAGCTGCTGAGCTCCTTAGAGGATGAGTCCACTGATGAAGTGTGTCGTCTCCATGACCCACCCAGCTTCCAGACACAGCACCCCACACGGAGATTATAACAGCTATCAAACACCTGTCAAACACCTGCGTTTCGATGTGCTTGTGTATATGTCCTCTAACAGTTTTAGAAATATAGCATGTGGTAGGTTTGGATGTCTTAGTCCACTCCAGAGACTTGGAGATGAGAAACCTTTGAATTGGCTCGGGGACAGTAAAAAGAATGTTTTCCAGGTAGATGGGAACCTCTTGTCAAAGCTAGCTAAATAGGGATCTTGGAGTAGCTGAACGTTGTTCATCCTGTAAACAGAAACCTAACAACCCTTTTTCCTGTGCCTCAATCCCTGAATCTTTCTATCTGCTATGACGTACTTTTTGTTACTGAGGCTGTGCACTGACTGTGATTCTTCTTGTGACTTGCTCATTGTTTTATTCACTTGGTCCTCCCTCCTCCCCCCAGCCCTCTACCCCCTCTCCTCCCTTTTCCTTATTTCCCTTCCTCCTCCCTTTTCTTGTCTTGTCCTCGCCCCTCGCTCTTTCGCTTCCCCTCCCCTTGTCACCTAAGTGTCTGCCTTTCTGTTCACTCATTCCAAAGACAGTAGTGACTAGCTGATGTCCCTGGCAGCTGGTGACAGACTTCCTTTCTAGAATTGTTTTCTTGATTTTTTTTTTTAAATTTTAGTTTTTGTTTTCTTGATCTTCAATCAGTTTTGGCTAAGGTTGCAATGTCATCTGGCTTGAGATACAGTGAATCTATGAGGACCTGCTCCAGCTCCCTGCTTGAAAAGTTTCCTTTGTGGGCTCTCCAGATGCTCAAGGCACTATAGAAGGCTTTTCCACAGAGCTAGTGTTTTACTTTCATATTAAAATATATATGAAAACAATTCCTGTGGTTAAATCAGATTTCAAATGTTAATTTTTAGTTTTTTTTTTAATAAGTTTCCTATTCTAAAAATACAGCGTTAATTTTCATCAGAATTCTTTGTCTCACTGAAAGAGTGGGTTAATTCACAAAGATTGTATTATGAAGAGAAATGATTATACTGTTTTGATACATTTACAAGTTTGCTCTGGTAAAATGAATTTTTTCTTTTTCTGGGTGCCAGGGATTGAACCCAGGGCCATTGAACCCAGCATACCATCTAGCACTAAACTGTACTCCTAGTCCTAAAATAGTCTCATATTTTAGATAAAAAATGGAAGTTAACTTTGACTTTATTAGCCTGCAAAATATTTTAAAATGTAATGACATAGGACCAGAGATTTAGCTCAGCAGTGTAAGTACCTGAGTGGCATGCACAAGGTTGTGAGTTTGACCCTAATACCAAAAAAGAGAAAAAGACATAGACCTGTTTTTATTAGCAAACTTACCCAGTTTTTATGTACATCATATATTGTTTTAATAATGCTGCATTTCTTTTTTTCTTCTGTCTTTAATCTTTTGACAGTAATTTTCAACAATCTTATTTTTCCTACTTAGCTATAAATATTTTAAAAATTTTATTTTTATGCAGTACTTCATAATTTATAAAATATTTTCAAATGCTCTAAATCACTCAGGTTTTATAATATAAATGTTGAAGTTACTTTTAGGGTATCATTTTATAGGTGAACTAACTGTATTACTGGTTTATATATCCAATGTGCAGCAGGTTGAAGACTGTGGTGCAGAATTTTCTCTAAATTTAATATTCTTTGCTTTGATTCTGTAGAATAAGTTTTTAAAAAAGAAAAGACAAAATGTAGTTTCTCTTTTTCAGAAACTTGCTGTAGGTAGAGAAAGCAAAACCACAAACCAAGTTCATAAAAGACAGATGAAACATTGTTTACTTCAGAGTAGTCTAGAAGTTATGAGACTGATGGCAGTTTTTCATTACTTGAACTAAATGCATGAAAATGAACAAACTTTTTCTCTTTATAGTGAGAAAAGGACTGCATTTTATGGTCTTTTTCAGCTTTAAAATTCTGTGAAGCTAGGTAGGGCTGGGGATTTAGCTCAGCGGCATAAGCGCCTGCCTTGCAAGCAAGCAGTCGTGAGTTCGATCCCTGGTATCCATAAAAACGAAAAAGACAAAAAAAAAAAAAAAAATTCTGTGAAGCTGTGATAGCTTCTTTTATTGAATATTTTTTGTTTTATATTTATACAAACAAGAAGTCAGGATTATTTTAAGACAGTTATTACTATTAGTAAATATTAGTGCTCATTTTCTACACTGTTGTAAAAAAAATAGGACACCATTGTGACAGCAAAGCCTGGAAACATGGGCTAAATTATCACAGTTAAGAAAGAAAGGAGGAGAGAAAAAAGAAAAATGTGCTGAGAGATATTTTGATATCTTTATTTTCAGCATAGTATTTAATTTGTTCTTGGATCAGCTTCTCCTGAGTTTGAACTTAGGGAAAATACCTGGGAAATTTGTTCACTTTCAAACTGTTTTTAGTTCTAAGGGACCTGTGGAAGTTTACCTATGTCATAGCCATTGTTATTGTGTTCATTTTGTCTGGTTATTTCCATTTTAAACATTGGAGAAATTGTAATGATCTTGTTTTTCTGTTTGAGCTTCTATTTCAGTACAAGGGATATGAGAAAGCAAGAAAGAAATAGCTTTGAAGACTGTTTTTGCCTTGAACTTAAAATCCCTATGATTATACCTCCAATTAGAAGAAAGTACTTTTATACCTATTCTTTCTATTTTTTTAATTCGCATTTAGCTTTCTTCTCAGAAAACCTTTTCCTTTCCTAAGCAGAAACTTTTGGCTTCATTTATATACATGAATACATTAGTTGAATTTAATTATCACCCTGAAGATTATCTCAACTCATTTTAGTAATATTGTTTGCTCATGAATTGCCTGTTTTGCAGAAATAAATTTTGAAAGTTTTATTATTCCTTACATAGAACATTAGATTTTTACATTTTAAAATACTAAAGACAATTTGAGTTTTAAAATTTTTATAAGTTTTAACTAGAGATATAATTCATATTACATATAAATATTTTTATCTTTTACTCTGTTTTTTAATTTTAATTTTATTTTTTGCCTTTTTGAGACAGGGTCTTGCTATGCAGTTCAGGCTGACCTTGGGCTCCCTTTGTAGCCTAGGCTAGTCTTGAATTTGCAGCAGTCCTCCTGCCTCAGGTTCCTGAATGCTGGAATTGCACCATGCCCAGCTTTTTTTTTTTTTTTTTTTTTAGATAGAGTCTGTCTATGTATTCCAGGCTGGCCTTGAACTCACTATGCAGTGCAGGATGGCTTTGAACTCACTGTGCAGCTCAGGTGTGAACTTGAACTCGAAGTGATCCTCTTGCTTCAGTCTTTTGAGTGAAGCTATTACAGGCATGTCCTGTCACAACCTGGCTCATTTCAGTTTTTAACTTTAAAATGCATGACTTTTAACTTTTAAATTAAAAGACATTTTAAATTTAGTTTTAAACTTAAAATCATGTAAGTAAGAAAATTTAAGAATTTGGAATGGAGAAGGAAACTATCATGAAACTTCTCATTCTTATTCATGTGTGCTATATATATATATATCTTTTCCATATAACATTTCTTTTTTATTTTTAGTTGAGATATCAAAAATTATTTGTATATTTTTATTAATACAGATCTATTTTATTGATTTTAAATTAGTGAGTACCTCAGGGAGGAAGGAAGGAAGGAAAGAGATGGGAACAGTAGCATAAAAATGTCAGTCTTTGCCAACATGCAGCAAAATTCTAAAAACCTATGCTGATGAGAAGCACTGCTGTGCTAGTTTGAGTCTAACCTTTAAGAGGCACAGCAGGTTTTATTTCTGTGCTGCGAGAGCCAGTGTTCATGTAAAAAGTCCAGCTAATGGGGCTGCCATGGTCGGAGGAGCCCTAAGTTACCCATGGGGCTGGCCGACAAGGTTCTCCTCATCTCACAAGGCCAGCCCAGGTGTTAACAAATGTGGAGCGAGAGTGTTCCCAGGTGACATCAAACAGGCTGTTTGAACCTTCCCTAAAACTTGACACTCAAGAGTGTGAAGTAGATCTTTTTCAGCTGTTTCTTGCTGATTTCTTATGCAGCAATAATTATAATTGTTACCATCCATACATTTTCAAGTGTAGAACACAGATGAATACAGGAAATGTTCTAATGAACTTCTCCTTTGGAATCTAATAGATACACAACCAAAATAACTAGAGAAATACCAATGTAAAAGTTTGCGGTGAAGCTGGGGATTTAGCTCAGTGATGTAAGTGCCTGCCTGGCGGATGCGAGGTTGTGAGTTCGATCCCAGCACCAGACAAAAGTTTGCAATGAGCATTAGAAATAGGATTAAATGAGACTGTAAAGTATGTAATGCCTGTTTTGACAAAGAAATAGAATTGAACTGTAAAAAACTGTGATGCAAACATATGCAAAGTGGTTTTTAAGCTATTTTCAGCAATCTTTTTTATTGTAATGTTTATTTTGTTAAGTGTTTTCTGTGTATTGTACAGCAAAGCAAAGGAATTATTTCATGTTATTCTAATTCTATTTCGTGTCTTTAAGAGCATGTAGAAGAAATGATATACAGATGTAAGATAAAAGGTTGAACACTGCTTTTTATTTTTAATGACGTATCAGTATAAATTTGAAATACATTAATTGTATTTCAAAATCATATAAACCACATATGTATACATGTGTATATGTATAATATGTTGATCTGAGAATGTTTTATGTGTCTTATAGAATAAAGTGAATGAATATTTATGCCATATTTTAATTAATTCTGACACTTTTTAGCTATGTGAATGGAAAAATCCCCAAAATGAAGAAAACTGGTTACCAAAATGTGGTCTTGAAGTGCTGTTTCCTCCCAAAAGAAACCAGAACCTCTGAGAAATCTTTGATTTTATTTCTGGGGCATGAAATGTCTTGAAACATTTTTATACCAGATACTAAGGAAGATGCCAGTCTTCAACAAAAAGACTCAGGAACTGATTTCAGGATGCCCTTTGAAGATAACCAGCTCCCTTACTTTTATCCCTGAAGATTGAGAATCATGAGAAGTCTGTTTCAGGCAGTGAAACAGTTATTAGTCTGAGGTTCTTACTGGCTAACATGGGATAATTTGAACATAAGTAAGGAGAACTACAACTTACTGACATTCCTCGTTACATTTAAATTTGAGTTTATAATGGTGGGGAGAAAAGCTCAAAACAATAACAAAACACCACCAATTGTTCATCATTAGTGGATATTAGAAAACCATTAAACCAAGAGAAAGATCAAATATTACTTTTACTTTCTATATTAATAGAAGTACCTCTGAGGGTAAACACATAGGACATGAGGTAAAATTTCATTTATGGAGAAATTTTATGTGTTAGCAAATAAATGTAGATGAAGCAGTAGAATCACCATTTTATAGTCACTTAGTTTTTAGTGGATTTTGACATTTAATATCAAGGCTGCTAATAACACGAAAAGAGAAAATTATGCATATGTTATAAATATACCACCACCTAAAGATTAATCTTGCAAAAAATATTAAATATAAATCTGATGAAGCTGCCTACATTGTCCTGCTAATTTATCAGAAATGTGAGAAGACATAGAAACTTATTAAATGAACTTTGTGTTGGGAGTACAAACAATAAAATCAAGTTAGATGGAAACTTGTAGGACAGATGAGCCACTGTATTCAACAAGTTGCAAAGAAAAACTGATGAGGAAAGTTAGAGAATACAAAAGAACAAAAGGAAACTGTAACACTAAGGTTTATATACTTTTATAGTAAAATCATAAAAACTGAAGCGATTGCAATCTAAGGGAGAACAGTGGTTTCTCTTGGGAGGGGGGGGAGGGAGTGCGTGGAGGCTTATGTGGCCACTGGCGCAGTTCTGTCTCTGTGGTAGCTCCAAGTTCATGGAGCTGTATATCTCTAAGTGCGGTTTCCTGTTTCTTTGATAAAGTCTAAAAGTAAGAAAAACTTGAGAGTCACTAACAATATTGGAAAATGGCAAGAGTTGATGACTTACAGATTAGCTACAACTTTTTGACTGAGGATTTTGTTAAATACTATTCTCAGAACAGTTAACAGAATCTTTAAATAGAAGCCCTAAAGTTTGTTAATAAGGTGAGTGGGGTGCTGAAAACTTTTTAAGATGATAAAATACGACAGTGTGATTTCTGCGAGAGGCTGGAAAGCTAGCCATGATACCCTGTTAGGTGGAAGTGATAAAGGGCTGGACTAGGGTGATGCTTGTAGGAAGAAAGATAACAATAACAATGGGTTGTGCTGCGCAGTAGAAAGTCAGGAAGGCATGTTTGTTAAAAACATTGGAAAGGAACTTAAAGATTGCATTGTTAAGGGCTCTCCCGGGTAGAATTGAGGAGTTCTAGAAGGACATTCTGGCTGATTTACTGTAATGTTGGGCATTTTCGTCATAGTTATTTAGAATCTCACAAATGATTACTAAAAATTCTACATTCCAGATTCTTCATTGCTGGTTCTGACAAGCAAGAAACTGATAATAGTTTCTGTTAAGTTCAAAAGTAGAGAGATGAGGACGACTTTTCAGTAGTATACCTTGAATTTTAAATTGTTTGTGTTATCTCTTCAGAAAATACATAACAATTAAAAAATAAAGATGTCCAAACTTTAATTTTCAGGGAGAAATTATTTGGCATTCTTTTATTATTTTAACTACCTTATATATCCTTTGAAGAGGAGTCAGATAAACATATTTCATACTTGGTGCCTGTGACTTACGTATGTTGGTAAACATTTATGTGTGTACATATCTTTGTGGCTTATGGGTCCCTGAGTGTGGCTCTTCTGTGTTAGGTGTTTTCACTTATAGAGGCTCCAAGACCTTGTCTTGCTGGGATTTTTAATTCTCATAGTCACTGTTTAGGATTGTCTTACTTAGATGGGAAGCTATACTTGTTTTTCAACCTGCCTTGGAACCATTCAAAAATGGTGATGCAGGTGTGGAGAGGGGAGGTGGGAAGGGAAAGGGAATGTGAAAAGGAAGTGAGGTGTCGTATGTGTATGTACCGGCTTCCCACAAGGAATGCGAACGTTACTTACTACACACACACACACACACACACACACACACACACACACACACACGCTAATACATTAACCCCACCCCCCAAATAGTGATGCAGTAGCCTAAACTCTCCTACCTTTGCTATCACTACTGAGGCTACAGATCACTATACATTGGTTACCCTGTCTGCTCCTTCTGCTCACTCTTTCCAAGGCAACAACTTGGGTGCCAGCTTTATAGTAAAGTGCTCTGACACATGTGAATCTTTATTTCCTACCAATTGAATAGGTTAAGACTTAATGTCAGATGATGGAAAGCAGAGTGAATGGGGTGAAAGGACAGTATGTGGATAATGTTTTTTGGTTTTTAGTAACTTTCTCTTTTGTAATTTATTAGTGATAACAATCATTAAGAAAACTCAAGGGGGTGTGGTTATTTCTAAAGGACTAGTGAAATTTGGAGAAGTTTAAGACTTTATTAGGTACCTAGAAAAAAGAAATAGGACTGCAGAGAGCAGTAGCCAGTACACTGGCTGTCAGCCTTGGCCTCACTGGAGAGATACTGAGGTTCCGACTTAATTGATCATTGCTAAGGCCTGGGCATTGCCATTTTTGAACCTAACCCACTTGAATTTAACATACTGAGACTGAGAACCATTGTCAAGAGATGGAAACTGGCCCAGACTGAAAAGAATCTGGGTTTCATAGTGTCTCCTTTCCAAATTCTCTCCATATGTGATAAATCAGGCTTTGTTGTAGGGTAAATATGAAACAGTTGGATGGTCCTAGGAGATTTGATTATTTTTTAAGACTTGCTGTTGTGGGGGCTGGGGATTTAGCTCAGCGGCATAAGCTCCGGCCTTGTAAGCAGGCAGTCGTGAGTTCGATCCCTGGTACCGATAAAAAGGAAAAAGACAAAAAAAAAAAGACTTGCTATTATTCAGATTTCTGATTTGTGAGAAACAAAAGAGGCATATGTGAGTCTTCATCAGGTGGGAAAAATGGAAAGGATTCACATATTAACAGTAGTAATGATGAAACTTCCTGGGTCACCTATACCTGACATTGTGTTACTTACAGGTTGCCTGTGATTTGCTTCGGAGAATCATTCGCATCTTGTATCTCAGTAAGAGACTCCAAGGACAACTTCAAGGGGGAAGCAGAGAGATAACAAAAGCTGCTCAGAGTCTCAATGAACTTGGTAAGTCGTTTGGGATTAAATGATTAGTAGGGGTTTATAGATTTTTCAGTTACTTTATTGGTTGACCTTTTTTTAATCACCATCAACAAATATTACTAAACAGAATTTTAAAAATCAGCCATGTACATTGTTGTACTTTGGAGAATGGGTGAACTTAATTGACTTCTAGGAAATGCTATTTACTTTTAAAATTAATACACAGTAAAATTGACCCCTTTGTTTTACATACATGTCTGTACATTTGGTCGTTCCTTTATGAAAATATCTAATCCCTGCCCCTAATCCTGGTAACCAGTGATCATCATTGTAGCTTTGGCATTTAAAGACTATACATATATGGAATCATAGATGGTATCGTCTTTCGAGACTGGCTGTATTGTGTTTAGCAAAATACCTTTTTATTCAAGTTGATAGGTGGACCATTAAATACTTGGTTACTTGTTATGTGTTAGAATTTCTTTCTGTGGTTGTACTGTGAGTTGTTTATTGATTCACTGGCTGAAACACTTTTTTTTCTAGTTTTTGTGACAGTAGATTGAGCTGTTAGAAACATGCATGCATAGGTATTCATCAGATCTTTTTTTTTTTTTTTTAAAGGGGGATATCCAGGAAAACTGATGGTTTTTAGTTGACAAATCTTGTGTAATGTTAAGCCTAGATTTTTCATTTCCTTATTTGTTCATTGTCTTCTCAGATAATTAGAGCAGACTCCTTGATATTCAAAAGTTTAATGTTCATGGTTTTGACTGTCAGTAAGCTGAGAGAGTTCCTATTGTAGCAATTCATAATTTTTCAGGGAAAGTTTTGAATAGATAGTGAGTATGTATATAAATGCTTAATCATATTTTAATGAGGCTTTGTGGTTTTCTTCTTTTGTTCTGGTACCCCAAAGTTTTTCTGAAGTGGGCATGTTCTGTAGTATTTGTACTTTATTTGGAAAGCCTTTGATTTTACACATCTCAAATATCAAGAACCTGCTTACTTTTGGTAGTGTTTTGAAATTACTGTTGTTATGCCAAAATAACATCAGTAAAAGGTGCATTTCATGTTCCTTCACAGTTTTGTCTTTGATATTTCAATTTGTCATGCTGTAATGCTAATGCTGTATTTTTACTGATCAAAGAAATGTAATGGCCTTTGTAAATAATTCTTCAACAACATTTCAGTTGTGTTGTGCTCAATACAGGGCTTGCTTATTCTTATCATTGGGAATATATCTAACTTCTATTTAGAATGCTGGGAATCTATCACATCAAAAGTTAATTTTTATTTTTATTTTCTTTATTGTAAAAAGGAAAAATGATGATACAAAATTTCAGCGCAAGATAATAGGAGACAACAATGGTCAATATGTTGTATATTGTTATTTTCAAAGTAGTTGCTTAGATTATAAATGTAAACATGAAGAATGGAACAAATAATATAAGTTTAACCGTTTTTTTAATGAACTAATAGAAATTAGTAATATAACTATCTTAACCATCTTGTGTGTGTATATATATATTTTTTTCTTTTCTCTTCCTATTTTTTTCCTTTCCCTCATCCTAGTTTTTCCTTCTTCTTGAAAACTTTCTTCCCATTTTACAATATCTATTGTGCATTTTGGCTGTGTTTTACTGTTTTAGCTTCTTATACTAGGGATATAATACAAAGTTTGTGAATCAGATTTATTTTACTTATGACTATGGTCTTAAGTTGCATCCATTTACTTATAAAAGTCTGGAGTTTATCTTTATGACTGAGTGGTACTCCATTGTATAAAAATGCTACATCTTTTTTTATCCATTCCTTGGCTAACAGCCCCTCAATAGTTTTGAAAGGGTTAAGTATGGGTGGATTTAATGTTATATAAATAATGTACAGGTTGAAAACCCTTAATCTGAAAAGTCAAAATCCAAAGTGCTTCAGACTTTGAGATCTTATGAATGCTGATGTGGTGCCATGATGTAAATGAAGAATTGAAACTAACACTTTTCTGACTGGTTCTGGGTGCAGTACTCAGGAGCTACAGAGGCATTCTGGACCCTCTGTTCTGTGCATGTGCCTTGGGTTGCCGTGGCTTTGACAGGTTTTGCCTGTTTGTTTAACCAGTTTGCCCCACTCCTGCTTTCCTACTTCAATTAGATATGGGTTGCATCCCTAAGATAAGTCATTATGTATATGTAAATATTCTAAAATCCTTAACCCAAAACATCTCTGGTTCCAACATTTTGAATAAGTTATGTTTAACCTGTATCTATTTAAAACATATATTCTGGATTCCTGGTAACAATTACATTAGCTTTATTTCTTTTTTTTTTTTTTCTTTCCTTTCCCTCACTGAGGTTTAAATGACACATAATAAACTCATTTATTGAAAATACATAACTTAATTTCTTTTTTTTTTTTTCTTTTTCCTTTTTTTCGGTACTGGGGATCAAACTCACGACTGCCTGCTTGCAAGGCAGGCGCTTATGCCGCTGAGCTAAATCTCCAGCCTCCACATAACTTAATTTCAACATGCAGCATCACCAATAGCAAGGTCGTGAACTTAACTATCACCCTTTAGTTTCTTTCTGTCCTTTGGAAGTCTCTCCTCAGGTACTTTTTGATCTGCTTTCCATCGCTATAGATTAGTTTCCACTTTAAAGAATTTTATATATATGGATGCATGTGTTTTATATTTTTACTCAGCTTCTTTTAGTTAACTTATTTGGAAATTCAATAATGTATGTGTCAGTAGAGGATTTATGTATTTTTATTGCAAGCTAGTTTTCTGTAGCTATATCACAGTTGTTTATCTGTTGATGGATATTTGGGTTATTCCTACTGTTGGAATATTACAGATCAAGTGTTATGAACCTTCATGTACAAGCCTTTATATCCTTTTATTTCTCTTGGATCATGTAAGAAGTATATACTTATCTTTTTTAGGGAATTACTAATTTTTAAAGTAGTTGTGACACTTATATTCCTACTATTAGTGCATGAAAATTCCACTTCCCTGATATCCTTACTAATATTTGTTATAGTCTTCTGAGTTTTAGCTTTTCTTATCAGTATATAGTAATATCTTGTTTGACATTATGAAAAAAACTACTGGAACTTTAATAAAAGAGGTTAGCAAGACTTCAATCAATGTACAAAAATCAGTTGTATTCCTATACATTAGTAACAAACAGTTGGAAATTGAAATTCAAAACCATCACAGCGTAAAGAATACAAAATGCTTAGGAATAAATTTCACAAAAATGTATAAGACCTATGTGTTAAAAACTATAAAAAATTGCTGAGAAAATTAAACAAGACTTTAGCTATGAGTAGCAGACAATGTTATTAAGTTAGATATCTGTTCTTCCCAAACTGATCTGTAGACTAAATACAAATGCAACCTGAATTCTAGCAGGCTTTTAAGAAAATGATGAGCTGATTTAAAAATTCGTAAGGACATGCAAAGGACCTAGAACTTAGAATAAGCAGAACAATTTTTTTTTTTTTTAAGTATATGTTTGCAGTGTATGCTACACTAAATGTAGATCTGTATACTTTGAAAACCAATTTAGGGGGGCTGGGGATTTAGCTCAGTGGTGTAAGTACCTGCCTTGCGAGTAGGCAGTTGTGAGTTCGATCCCTCGTACCTATTAAAAAAAAAAAGAAAACCAATTTAGGACAAGAATTAGAAAGATATTTTGAAAAAATAAAGATCTTAGCAGATGTTCTGTCCTAAAACACATGAAGCAGGTCTTCAAGAATAGTTCCTGACAATTTCAGTAGTTTTTTCAAGCAATAACTTTGAAAGTTGAGGCAGGTAGCTTGCAAATTCAAGCCAATCTAGGCAACTTAAAATAAAAAAAGCACTATTGATGTAGCTCAGTGTGAAGGGTCTTAGGTTCAATTTCTAGTACTGAAAAAAAAAAAAGAAAAAGAGGAGGAAGAGATTTGGAAAGAAAAAGGGAAGGAAGGAAAAAGAGGGAATGGAGAAAAAAGAAGGGCGGGGGCAGCAGCAGCAGCTCTGGGTCAGCTGGAGAAGTAACATCGCCAAATACACAGACCGTATAATTTATTTTTTAATCTTTTTGAGGCAGAGTTTCATTATGCAGTCTGGCCTTGAACTTACTTTGTGGCCCAGACTGGCTGAATTTGCAGTATTCTCCTGCCTCGGCTTCTTGATTGTTGGGATTACAGGCATATGCCACCATCTTGACTACAGACCGTATAATTTAGATAAAGGTGTTTTGAGGTACTTGTTGCCATTATGTATGACTTCTGTAGAAACATCTTCATAAATCAGTATGTCATATTCTGAGCATCATACTTTGTTGTATTCATTAAAACAAGTCACAAGATATTTTGCTAGATAGCTAACTTGGCCATTCTAGTTAAGCAGTATAAACTGTTTAGATTTTGAAGAATCGTTTGCCAGGTATAATGATTTGAGGAATTATTTTGCAAAGTGAAATTGTAGATCATCACTCTTACCACTGAATACCTTTGTACTTGTGATAATAAAGTGACATTCATTTATTATACACGACAGAACTTCTGACTCATCAGAGATTTGAATCTCATAACAGAAGATTTAAAAATAAAGAAAAGTGGGTCTTATTTTAATGAACATGTTCCTCAGAAGATCATGCCTGCCTGCTCTTTACATGGTACTAACCTGGAGAATTGTATTAATAGGTTTATGTGGAATTCTTCTAATTTAGCCCTAAGGAAATTTAAATTTACCAAAGAAAGATTAAAAAAACTTTCATATTGTTCTTGGATTTTCTATACACAAACTAATGAAGTTTATAGCAGTGAGAAGTAGAACTGTATTATTAGAAAACCAAATCTCTAATTCCTTAGGAAAAGTGACATCCTTTTATTTTTTATGAAAAATAAAAATAAATTTTCATAACCAAATAAGAGTCCAACAGTTAGTATACCACGTGTGGTTATCTTTAGTTACTCAGTGTAAGGCATAAACCAGAAAGGTACTTACAGTAAAGAAAGAGATAATAATGCAAATTGTCTTTTCAGTGATCTAAGATCAATTATTAGTGTAAATGAAACATATAAGCTGATGTCATTTTAAAGAAACATTCAACAAAATAAGCTGTAGTTTAGGGACATTGTTGTATGTATTTATGGTATGTTTTAATTTTAAAAAATGAGGTGACACATATTAAAACCAAAAAGAAGTTGAGAACTATTGGTTTAAGTATCCATACAGAAAAAGAAAATCCCTTTCAATCCAAGAAGTTGATAATTTTGGTAATTGCTAAAGTGCCTTAAATGTATTATTCTCAGTGACAAATGTTCCCGGAAAGGTTATATTGGCTAAAATATGCAATATCCATAAGCATTATTAATCATTCATATGAGATAACACATAGAACTGCTACTGCAAATTTGAAATATATGAAAAGCAGCTGAAGTTTACTGTAAGGGAGATGCTTGCTTTTGTTTGGATATTCTGAATATTTGATCTTGATGAAAAAGAAAACCAGTAAAACTGGATCTTTATGGTGTATGACTATAATCTATTAAAATAAATTTTGGTTAATGTTTAGTATGATTAGTTAAAAGTATTTTTTGTATGTGATTTTAACATGTTTATCTCTGCCACGGGCAAACCCTAACCAGAAGCCTGCCTGACCACTTGAATTTGAGCACAGTATCGCCCCCACCTGGTGATAGCTGATCTCAGTTACATAAGTAATTTAGAACAAATATTTACATCAAACATACTTGCTGAAAATATTTATCATGTTTCATTAGATAGTAGATTTAAACTTCACATTAAATTCTGGATGCTAATATTGTCACAAAAAGCTATCTATTAAATGCGATTAAGAAGCTGACCTCAGACCTGTAAGATAAAGCTAATTTAACACTGAAGCAGGGCTGGGGATGTAGCTTAGTGGCACAGTGTCTGCCTAACAAGCATAAGGTCCTGAATTTGATTCCTCGACCACCCCCCTAATACTGGAAGCAATTTTCTGGTATATTTAAACATTTTGCCTATAAAGATACAATTTAGTAGGATTGAAAAATTTTCTAACATTTTTACCAACTACAATATTTTATAGCCATCTCAAAAAAATTATTTCAGTAATTATAGGGTACCTATCATTTGTGTGGCCGATTTATATAAATCACTTTTCCTCACCTATGCGTAAATCCAGAAATGTTTCCATATAAAAGTACTGTTTTATCATTTTAAGAAAATATGGCTATCAAAAGAACAACAGTGTATGAAACAAGTATGCTGTCCTTTCCTTCCATAATCTATAGATTATAAGATGATGGAATGATAAATTTCACTTTAAGAATGTTATCTCACAAGAGAGGGAGTTAATATAGTTGTGGAATAAAAATGTAAAGTTCAAAAAGTAAGTAATAAAAATTGATGAAGGGAATAGTTTTTAATATACGTGGTTGCCTCATTACAATTTTGATGTTTAATTATACTTTTAAACATGATAAACTTATAGCAGAAAGTCTGTCAGTCCATAATCACAACATAAATGCATGAACATGCCATAACGTATGAGATGTTCTTTGATATATCATAGTTTAGTTTTTGAGGGTATAAAAGTTGAAGGTCATTTTCTCATTTTAATTATACATTCATGTAAATTTTTATATTTGCGGTATTCTAATAAAGTGGAATAAATACATGCTTTTTAAAAAAAAAATTTTTTTTTGTCTTTTTCATTTTTATCGGTACCAGGGATCAAACTCACGACCGCACACTTGCAAGGCAGGTGCTTATGCCGCTGAGCTAAATCCCCAGCCCCATTACATGCTATTTTTGTCTTTAAGAAGTGACGTTGGGATATTTAACAAGAGAACAATCTCTTCCCAGTTAAATGCTGCCACAGAGTGTCTGGAAAGAATAAGGCACTGGTGGCTTAAGAGTCTGACCATGACTGGGGATATATATAGCTCAGCGACATAGCACCCGCCTGGCAAATGTGAGATCCTGAGTTTGATTTCCAGTATCCAAAAAAAAAAAACAGAGTTCTGGCTGTGGAATCAGATTTTTAGAGCTACACAGACATGTACCTTTAGCACCTATCAGGATGTCAGCTGTCAAAAAAGCAGGAGAATTTCTGTGTTGTTCAGTGATACATCTTCAGTATCTCAAACAGCACATGGCATGTGCATTAGGCACCCAGGAATATTTTTAGAAAATATTAATAAATTTACCTAATTCCTAAATTTGTCTTATTTATCCAAGCAAATGATGAAACTTTGTTTTTCATTTTGGCAAGTGCAAGAGTCCAAATAGAGTATCTTGGCCTGGCATAGTGGCATGTGCTTTGCTTATAATCTCAGTACTTGGGAGGCTGAGGCAGAGGGGTCAGCTCAAGGCCAGCCTGAACTACAGAGCAAGACTTTGTCTCAAAAAAAATGGAAAATCTGGAAGTTTCTTCCTACGAGACAGCATCATCATCATTACTATTAGCATTAGCTTTATGCTTATAAAGTATAGATAAGAACAGACTTTGAACTTCTCAAACAAAAACTGGTATCCATTCGATATCAGGTTCTTAATATGTACTGTTTATATGCTGAGCCCTAATTGATAAATGAAGCATAAATCATAATTTTCATAAACAGTTTCCATAGAAGAACCCTCTTGTTGGTTTTTTCAATGTAGAATTTTACTTCCTTCAATTCTTATTTATGAGACAAATCTAAAATATATTAGATAACCATAAAATAACAAAAGATACCTGGAAATGAAGTTGTTATAAAATGTGAATATGTAGATGTAGTATGCTATTTTTAAACACTAGAAAGCTTCCATTACCTATTCCTAGTAGTTATTAAATTACTAATATGAAGATACAAGCATCAAGAATACTCACAGCTTGTGCCAAACATCTGAATCATACAAGCAGCTTTCTTTGATTTAACTCAAACTTTACCAAAAATGTTTCTGATTATGATTTTTTACACTCCATCCGTACAGAGAAAAAATTTGCTTTCAGTCTAAATAGCACGTCTCACTGCAGAGTAATAAATTAGTGTTCTGCATTATAAACCAATTTCTCATAAAATTTGTTAATAGATAAAGTATTAATATGAATTTACAAAATTGGGAAACTTTCAGAAGGATAATTTATCATTATAGTTTAGGAGAAATCCAGTCTTCTCTGCTCTGCTTAAGAATCCCATATTCCATTTGCTCTCAAAAGAGAATGAGAAGAAGGCCTGCCAGTGAGAGGAGACAGGAGAATGAGGAAACTTTGCTGCCTCAATCGAGGACTTCAGTCTAAAGGCTGGGCTGTTAAGGGAGCCCTCTACAAATCGTCCTTCTCTGACTTTTATTGCTAGCTTGTTTCATTTTCTTTCAATGCTTAGTTCCCATGGATTATTTTAAATCCATTTAATGCCTCTTTTAGAGCAGGGCATTAAAATATCTATAAAAAATTGTCTTGTCAGCAAAGTTTCTAAGCCAGAGAAAAATCCTAATTATGATAAATTTATAAGATGTACCAGGTTGTAGTAGTGTACACCTATAATCCCAGTACTCTGGGATAGTGAGACAGATTACAAGTTCAAAGCCAGCCTGGAGACATGGTGGCTACTGTAGTTTATGTCTGGATGTCCCTCCAAAGCCTCATGCAGTCGTGGGAGCAATGAGCTTTTTGGAGGTAGTTAAATCAAGAGTTTGCAAATGGTTCTTGTCTAGTGCTGGCACTGGAGGTGTGAGTGCTGTACCTACCCCAGGGCGGGTGGCCTGCGTACAGTACAGGAGGGGAAGAGGCTGCTGCTCCCCTTTCTGCTCTTGCTGCTTCTGGTATCTTCCACTCCTTGAACTGTTGTCTCCTCTGTCGTGCCACCCTGCCCTAGAGCCAGTGAATTATAGACTGAACAAACTGGGAGCCATATAAACCTTCCTTTCCTTAACTTTGGGCATCAGATAGTTTGTCTCAGCAATGAGAGAAAAGTAACCAAGACAGTGGCTCACAGAGAACTTATCTTAAAAAGTAATGAACTGGAGATGCAGCCAGTGCAAAGGCCCTGGGTTCAATCCTCAGTACAGCAAAAGAAAACACAACAAAACAAAAACCCTTCAGACTTACTGAGGTAAAATAGTGCCCCTTGGTAACTGAAATCTCAAAAAATACTTGATAAATATTAACACATTAAAAGATTTAATTTTTAAAAATTCACAAGCCACTTTAGAGTAGAAAAATAAAATAATAAAATACTAGCTAGATTTTATAGTATCTACCTCAGAACATACTGCTAAGCTGCAGTTAACCAAAAGAGCATGGTACTGGCTTAAAAAAAGGACACACAAACCAGTGAAACAGAGTAGAGGACCCAGAAACAAACCCATGTGTCTACAGCCAACCAATCTTTGACAAAGGTACCAAAAACCTGCCTTGAGGAAAAGGACAGTTTCTTCAGTAAAGAGTGGTAGGAAACTAGGAAAAAGCTGGAGATATGTATGTGACTACATTTTTATAGCTCAACATATACAAAAATCAATTCAGAATAGATCAAAAACCTACACATAAGACCTGAAATTGAAACTTAAGAAAACACAAGGAAAACACTTCCAGATGTAGGTAACTTTTTTCGGATAAGACGTCAAAAGCATAAACAAAAAAAGCAAAAAAGACAAATAGGGTAAAAAGTTTCTGCGCGCAAAAGAAATAACAGAATGAATAATATTCAGAATAGGAGAAAATACGTGAAAACTATTCCTCTGATGAGATTAATGCCACAACACGTGGGACTGGGGATATAGCCCAGCGACTCTGCACCTGTCTGGTAAGCACAAGGTTCATCCCTTGAATATCTAGAACACATACGGAGCTCAAATGGCAGTACAAAAATCATTGAAAAGTGGGTAAATGAACTGAGTAGACATTTTTCAGAAGATATGCAAATGGCCCACAGTGTGCTCAACATCACTAATTATTAGGGAAATGTAGAAATGGCAGGTACTCCGGGAGAGTCGGCTTAAAACAAAACAAGTGCTGTTCAGGATGCAGGGAAAGTGACACACACTGGGCAGTGTGAGTTAGTACAGCTGTCATGGAAAACAGCGTGAAGGTTCCTCAAAACACAGTATGATCCAGCTGTCTTGCTACTGAGTGTATGTACGAAGGAAATAAAATCACACTCTTGTTTATTGTAGCATGTTCATAGCAGACAAGATATGGGATCTCTTGAGGTCTCCATTAGTGGTTGAATGGACAAAGAAAATGTGCCATATGTATACAATGAAATATTATTCAGCAATGAAAAATAAAATCCTGCATTTGTTGAAATATGAATGGAACTGAAGGACATTATGTTAAAAATCTGGTTATAGAAAGACAAATACCACATCATCTCATATGGAAGTTAAAAATGTTAATTTCATAGAAGTACCCAGTAAAATAATAATTACTAGAGGTTATGGAAGGCAGTGGGGAGAAGAAATAAGTCAGGAAATGGGTACCAAAATTCAGTTGGATAGGAAGAATAAGTTCTAAGACTAGTGTTTTGTGTAGCACAGTAGAGTAGCCATAGTTAAATACTTTTTTTTTTTGTCTTTTTCATTTTTATTGGTACCAGGAATCGAACTCACGACTTGCCTGCTTGCAAAGCAGGTACTTATGCCACTGAGCTAAATCCCCAGCCCCTACAGTTTAGTTAAATACTTTTTTTTTTGGTCTGAGTAGCTATAGTTAACAACTGTCATATACTTTATAAAGAATTAGAGGAATTTGAAGGTTCCCAACACAATGAAGTAATAAATGTTTAAGGAGATAGAAATGTTAATTATCATTTGATCATTATTTTTCCATTATTCCTTCTTTGATTACATATTATTTGATCATTAAACATTGCATACATGTCAATTATATTCCATAAATATGTACAGTTGAAAAAGAATCACAGAGAACAAAGTTTAAATGAGTTTCTCAACAATTTGGGGAAATTGGCGTGGAAGAAAAAATGAACTAAATTATGCTTGGTGCAGATTTATATTTTCCATGTTGTCTCTACATTTAAATATTCAGATTTAATGGTATCCAGCAAAATTGTGCTGTTCATTAACACTGCACCGAAGAGTACACTTGGTTCTTCACCATGGCTGTACTATGGAATAGGAGCAAATACCTTACTGTAGATAGGAAACCTGGTCATACGCAGACAGCTCGCAGTGCTAGTGTAAACTGTGGGAATGCAGGACTCTCTTGTTTATAGCTCCAGCTTTAGGCCAACACGGATAAAGCAGAAAAGCAAACCTATTACTCAGTTTGATCCAGATATATTACTGTTTGTTTTGTTTTGTTTGGTACTGGGAATCAGGCTCACGATGACCTTGTGCTTGTTAGACAGACACTGTGCCACTGAATCACATCCTCTGACCCAGATATTTGAATATTAAGAGAAACTTTCAGCTTTCCAATCGTGTTTTTAGACACTAGAGTTGTTATCCTCTGGTTTACAATGATAGTTCACCCAGCTATTCAAAATATTAAAAAATATATTTATGATTTACATAGGGACCATTAGTAAATGGGCTAACTGTAATTGAAAAGAATAATGGAAAAATAATAATTTCTAGTACTTTATGTTAGTGCTCAAGAAATTATTTTTTCAGTATGGTGCATTTAGATGGTCATCTAATCTGAAGGCTTTCTGGGTTGTGAATGTGGCTCAGGAGTAGGTTATACACAACGTCTTGTGTTTGGCCCCAACCAACACAAAAGTATGTAAGTACAGACTCTCCTTGAAAGAAGTCAAGTCTATATGACCAAGTTTAACTCTGTAATACATACAAAATAGTTTTATTTTAAAATCATTATGTCAATAACAATAGCCTGCTTGAAAAAGTACAGAGTCTACATTAAGATAGTTCAACTTATTCTCTGTCAGCACTGCTATGATTTTTATTTTTATTTCCCTAATTAATGGTATTGAATACATTTACCATCCATGTGTCGTCTTTGGTGATGCATGTATTCAATTCTACTTGCCAGTTTTCGCTGATTGAATTTAAAATGAATTTAATTGAGTTGTTTGTTTCTACTCAGTTTTGAAGTTTTAAAAAAATACATTCTGAGCACAAGTCCTGTATCAAACACAGGCTTTGCAAACTGTATAGTTTGTCTTTTCATCCTGAAAGTATTGCTCCTGTAAGTCTTAAGTCTGATGTATCAATTTTATTCTTTTATAACTTACGTTTCTTTGGGTAACATTTAAGAAATCACTATGTATCTCAAAGTTATAAAAATGTTCTATAATCGCCTTCTGCATGTCCTGTAGTTTGAAGTTTTCATTTAGGGTTAGGATTCAGCTTCATTGTTTTTATATGAAGTGAAGTTTGCATACAGGTTTATTGTTTTTCTCATTGATATTCTATTATTGCAATATTACCTATTGACTATCTTTCTCTACTGCATGTGTCAAATATCAGTTCTATGCGTAGGTCTATTTGTAGGCTCTTTATTTGTCTGATCTATTTGTCTGTCTGTGTTTTATTTTATGTTTGCAACAAGTTCAAATCACGTAGGCTTATTTTTCCAACTTCTGATTTTTTTCTTAAACATTCTAAGATTCTATCTTACTCCAGAAAGAATGGCAGTTATCAAGAAATTAAAAAATAAATGCTGGCAAGGCTGCAGTGAAGAAGAAACACTCCTAGTTGTTGGTGGGACAACTATTGTAGAAACCTACATGGAGCTTTCGCAGTGAACTAAAATGAAAAATTCCATGTGACCCAGCTATCCCTCTTCTGCATATATTCCCCCAAAATTGTTATACTATCATGATACATACATGCCCATGTTTGCAGCAGTACAGTTCATGACAGCAAATCCTGGAAGCAGTCTGCCAATAGACAACTGGATAAGGAAAATGTGGTATCTACCTGGGGATTTAGCTCAGCCACCTAAGTGCGTGCCTGGCAAGCACTAGGTCATGAGTTCGATCCCTGGTACCCCCCCCCCAAAAAATGTAGTTCACATTTGAGAGGAAAGGAAGGTGGTCTAAGGGATATAACTGCATGTATGTTTGAGTGTGTAGGATAGAAAACCGTATTACTGACCCTTTGTTGGATCATTGAATGGAACTGTTTGCAATCTCACTGTATGAATGTCTACTTTATATGCTTTAATTTTATAATTTGGACAACTGTTTCTAAGATGACAATGTGTAACCTATTAACTAGTGATTTCTTACTGTATTTTTTTTCTTGAAATTCTGTATTATTTGTACCCTGTTACTGCTTTGTTTATTTCCTTTCTTTTTTCTCTTTAAATAAATAAATAAAAAGAAAACGTGGTATCGGATACAATGGAATATTACTTGGCTATGAAGAAGGGCAAATTTGAGACATGAAAATTGGATGTACTTGGAAAATGTAAAGTTAGATGAAATAAATGAGACACACAGAAGGCAGAGTACAAAGAGATTAACTAAGGATGGATAGGAGACAAGAGGATGGCTCTCTTGTAAATGGGAAGGGAGTAGAAGGAGAGATAATTAAAATAAAGATGTACCAAGTACAGGAACCTAATAACCTGAATGAATGTAGACATTATATGCTGTAAACATGAGCCAAGGTTAATATCAATAAAAAATGAAAATTGGATAAGGAAAATTACAGGAGGAGAGAAACAGTGGTGAACAATGGAGAAAAGGATTTAAAAGAAGGAAACAAGTTGTATTTTTAGTACAAACATGTACTAAAATGAAAAACTGTTCTAATTATTCTAGGTCTAGAAGCATCTCTGTTCTGGGCTCATTTCTAAAACGGTTTAGGTTTAGGAGCTTGCTCCTTAAATCCCTACAGGGTTGGGGTTAGCCTTCGTAGGACTCTTCATCCCAAGACTGATGCTCTTGCTACTCTTGTATCTTTTTATTTATTGCTTGGTTTCAGTTTTGTTTGGTTTTTGAGACAGGGTCTCACTAGATAGCGCAGGCTGCCCTTGAACTCACTCTGTGGCCCCGGCTGCCCTTAAAGTCGCAGTGATTCTCCCGCCTCAGCCTGTGCTGAGCTGCTGTGCCTGCCTTGTTTTTCTTTTTTCTTTTTGATCCTGTCCCTTTTTAGACCCTGTTTACTCAGTCTCCTTAGTCACTTGTTTCCTGTTGCCTAGGTCCATTAAGATACTTCAGATGGTCAGATAGATAAAATCTACCTTAGAAATTCCAGCTAGCTTCTACCCTGCACTAGTAAACAAGCTTTTTGGAGGGTACAGCTGATTGCCAGTCCCTTGTCACTGCCCCCATATGACACAAAACAGCTAGAGTGGTCGTCACTCCTTTCCGCTAATGAACATTAAGATCACTTCTTCAGAGGGGAAAATACAACAGAAATTAATACAGTTGGAGGTAGGATTCTGTCATGCAGTAGAGATAGCCATCTCCAAATAGAGTCGAGAAGCCTGAGATGGAGACTCCTGAGTCTTGACTCCCCCACCCCCCAGGAGCTCATAGATTCCTGCTGCTGTCTAAGAGCATCCCTAGGGCACTGGTGAGGCTGGCCATTGACTCAAGGGTTTTTGGGCCCTGTGTGGCCCATAAACTGTATAGATCGGACTCTAAAAAATATGTTGTCTTCTGTAGCCTAGAGATTATATTGCTTTTTATAACAGCCTGAATGCCTTTTGTAGGCCCCTTAAAAACATCACAAAAATCTCTTATAGATATCTGTGGTAGATTAAAAACTGGTGGTCAGCGTAAACACCAGCTGAACTGAATCAGGGTGGAGCTGCGTGTAGATGTCCCCCTGAAGAAAGCTGCCAGCATAAAAAGGAGACCCAGAGAGGAAGCATCCGCACTGTGAGTTCTCCTAAGTGGTGGTGGTGTTTGGAGTTGTTGGTTCTCCTGGAGGAGCTTGTCAAGCTAGCTTCGTGATATGAACTTGGCTGTTCTCATCGTCCAAGGAGCTTGGAACCTCATTGCTGCTGAGGATGGCTGTGGTACTTTTTGGGGGAGCCCTGGTCCTTATTTTGAGCATTGCTTCTTCCCGCCAGTGCAGAACCGTCAGCCTTCTAGCACAGACCCTTCACCTCCGGGCATAGACTTTTCTGGCTTCCACTGCCTGCCCAGCTCAGATCTTGCATGAATAAAATAGACTTACACGAGTCCTTGTCTTGGGCTCTAGGCCTGCACTTGGACTTGTGGGGACATTGTCATGGGTTCTAGGTCTTTAGCTGGACTCATGTAGGACATTGCTGTGGGATCCAGGCCCTCAGCTGGTTTCTCTAGGTCTTTAGTGTTGTGGACAGATTTCTTGCACTTGTATTTGGCTCTGGGTGACAAAATAATACTATAAATTATGGGTACTGTGTCTTGTTCTCCTTACAGTCCCTGACAACAACAATATTCTATTCAGAACTTGTTCCTGGCTAGCAGAAGCTTTACTTCCTTGCTATTATCTTTTCCTTTCTTGCTTTTATGTCTTAAATTTGTTTGTACCATGCTTCCTCCATTTGTGGTCTAATCCTTCTTTACTGTGGGACACAACAATAGTGTTCTGATATCAAGCAGATCTTTTTTTTTTTTTTTTTTCTTTTTCCTTTTTATTGGTACCAGGGATCGAACTCACGACTGCCTGCTTGCAAGGCAGGCGCTTATGCCTCTGAGCTAAATTCCCAGCCCCTATCAAGCAGATCTTGAACTTATTGTGACTCTCCTGTTTTATGCCTCTTAATCCTCTAATATTTTGATCCCTTGTTGTAGCAGCAGTAAGAAGCTAATACATATAGCATCTGTATCATGTTAGCTACTTGAAAAGAAGGTTATTTGTTTTGGAGGAAAAGAGAGTCTTTGGGAGTTCTTGAAAAGCCATTAAAAGTTAAAACAAAGCGAAGCAAAACAACCAGAAAATATTTTCAAAAAATACGCCTTGCTTCTCTTCATCAAACAAGAAAGTGCCAGAGTTACATGATTTGCTGGCAGAAATAGATTTTCTTTACTTCAGAGATAGGAAATGTTATTGATGATTATCAAGTTAACAGTTGTAATAGGATGCTGTTTATAAAGTAGCCTGTGCGTTCTTTTGATGCTACTTCCTTCCATCATAAAAGAAAAAAGGGAATGATTCTAGAGGTCACATAGGTAAGAGTCTTATAGGTAAATAAATTTGGAATTGAAAACTATTTCTTATTCTAACCAGATTTGCATATTTAGCTCTATACTGGTCATTATGTTTGAAACGTTTGTCTTTTTAAAAATGTGCACACCTGTTCACTAATAAATAGGTTGATAAAGTCTGTTAGTTAATAAACTTGATTATTGGTCTTTGAGACCTTTGCAGGATATTGTCTCAGATCTAGCTACAGGTACAGAATGAGTTTAGTTATGAGTCATGATTACTTTCTAATAGAAATAAGAATATATTTAGTTAGGCTTTCAGTGCAGTGAGCTGGAAATGTCCCACAGTGTTTCCTGTGAAGGCTAGTTCAAAATAGTGTTTGTTTCACACTATGTTCTGAAGAATCCTTGTGATTTGGATGAAGACAATATTCAACTATTTAACTATGGTCCCTTAGTTTTACTTCATTGAAAGTCGTGACGCTTTTATGTAGTTATAAGTTTTGGTTTTGTAAACTATTTTGTTTGAAAAGTTCTATTGCTGAAGAGGTTTATAAATATTAGTCATATAGCTCTTTGGAAATATAGTAAACATTTATTGAGGTAGCTGCAGGATCTAAACTTTTATTTTGGAAGAGACTTGAAAAACTGTATATTGGGAAAGGTAGAGAGCTAAAGTATTTCCTGTGCTTGGCGATTGAACCAGGCCTTCTTCTAAGCAAGTGATCTGCTCCTGAGCTGCACCCCAGCCCTGTATTACCAGTCCACCGGGAGTAAGAGTGGTGGATAAAAGTGTTCGGATGTGTTGCATGGTAGCTTCCATCCTGCAGCTTGATCTAGGCACTCTTCAGGGCTGGAAGGCTACCCGGGATGATGATTTCTTCTTTCTAGATAAAATGAAGGGTCTCGGTCTTTTCCATACATGCTGAACTGTGGTATTTGTAGGACAGAAAGTAGAGGACAGAGAAAAGGTATGTTAGTATGTTGTTTTTTTCATAAGATTTGAGGATACTTAAGAATAACCACCTAATTAATTGATGTGGACTGGCCACATGAAATAAAGTCATGCCATTTATATTTTAGAGTGAATTAAACAGTAGCAATGGAAATAAAAAGTAAAATGGAGTTATTGGGAAGACTTTACTGGAGGTCAGTTGCTGAATAAATATTGTTGAATGGGTACATCAAGGATAGTTACTTTAACATAGTAAACTGCAACAATGAAAAAAAATTTTTCTTTCCTCAAAGTAGTACTCACTTTATTAACACTTTAGAAATTTCAAAATATCATAAAATTATGCCATCAACTACTGTATTAATTTCTGCTATGAAATTTATGATTAAGAGACTAGGTTGCATAAGCTTTGGAACTGTCTGGATATTGGTTTGAATTGCATTTTTATCCTTCTTGTTAAGCATGACTTTCAGTAAGTTGGTGTCTAAGGACTCTTGGGTATGTTTAATAAGATATTATAGGTTGTTTTGATTTTGCTAGACATAAAGTAGATCCCCAAAATACTAGTTTGGTTCCATCTTGTTACTTTAGAAGTAGAAGAACAAATTATGTGATATTTTGATGATCACATTAGACTTACATCATAACTTGTGGTTGTGTTCTAATTCTTTATGGTCAAATGGAGTTCTAGAAGAAATAGGTGATTTTTTAATGTACTCATTCCTCATGGATTGTTTTTTCTTTTTGGTACTGGGGATCAAACTCATGACCTTGGTGCTTGCCAGGCAGGTGCTTGTTTGGTCGGCTAGGCTACATTTCCTGCCCCTCGTGGATTTTCTTCTGGAAATGAAATATCCACTGCAGTAGAAGGAGTTATTGGGAAGTAACTAAAGTACCTACTGAGGTAGGAAATCAGTGATTCCTTTTTAAAAAATATTCCTTTTAAAAATAATTACAAGATGCACATCATGGTACATACCTGTAATCCCGTCACTCTGGAGGCTGAGGCAGGAGGACCAAAAGTCGGAGACTAGCTGCAGAAACTTACTGGCCCAGTAAGATCCCATGTCAGAATAAAAAGGAGTGAGGATTTGCTCTTTGCAAAGGTGCCCCACCCCGTTCAGTAACCAGTACTTCCCACCTAAGATCATAATACGTATTGTGTGAATGTATATATTGGATCACCTGTGTTTTTGTAGTTTTTAAAATATTTTATTTATTTATTTATTTTTTACCGGTACCAGGGATCAAACTCATGGCCATGCGCTTGCAAGGCAGGTGCTTATGCCGCTGAGCTAAATCCCTGGCCCCAAAGGGATCACAATTTTTTTAAAATTGGTTCCGGGGATCGAACTCATTACCGCCTGCTTGCAAGGCTGGTTGCTTATGCCGCAGAGCCAAATCCCCAATTTTTAAAATATTTTAGAATAGTGATAAAAGCCATATTGATTGCAGGTGCCAGATACTATGCTAAACATTCTTCTTCTGTCCCAGTGAAGCTCCACAGAGCCCTGCAAAGTAGTGGTAATCATTTTACAGCCAGGCAAGCAGAGTCTGGATGAGACTGGCTTATGCTCCCAGAATCACATAGCAAGTAGAAGAGAGATTGGACTTCTCTTACTTTCTTTGTTTTAAAATAAGTAAAATTGTTTTATTGGAGTTTCACTTTGTAGTTCAGGCTGACCTTGAATTCATTACATCGCCCTAGCTGGCCTTAACTCATGGCACTCTTTCTGTGTCAGCTTCTTGAGGGCTGGAATTATAGGTATGTACCACTACACTGGGCTTTGGAGTTTTAGTTCCTCAATTTGTACTCTAGTGAAGGTGGTAATGAAATCCAGAGTTCAGTGAGACAAGATGTGTCTTAATTGGGACTTTTGTAAATTTGGGAGAGTATAATACAGTATGTATTATTATTTGTCAGCAGAAGGTAAACAGTATATGTGACTTACAAAAAAATTAACAATGCCTCTGCCAGAGATCTACTTTTTTTTTTTTTTATGAGATGAGGCTTCACTATGCAGTTCAGACTGGCCTTGAACTCTCAGCAATCCACCTGCCTCAGCCTTCCAAGAGCTGGGATTACAGGCGTGTACCACCATGGCCTGCCTGCCTTCTTTCTTTTTGAACCACCATTATTCCATTTGAGATAGGAGAGTATCCAAAAAATACTTGAGTGTTTCAAAAAAATGTCTTACTCAAGAATTCATATCTTAGGCCGGGGCATAGCTCAGCGTCATGGTTGACTGCTCGGCAAGTGCAAGCCTGAGTTCAAGTCCCAATAACCACCCCCATGTTTTGTTTTTTTATTTTGCTTCTGGTTATTTAAATGTATTTTAGAAGACATAGACATTAAACATTCATCATTTAAATAGCCCTTGAAGTTTTAGTTTTATCTTTTTACTGAAGTATAAAACATGCGTACAGTATAAATGTATAATTTGTTAATTTTTTTCTTCTGTGGTTTTAATAATCTGAACTAATTAGAAGAAAACACAAGAAACTCAAAGAACATTCTTAAGGTTGAAAAAAATCATTATTACTCTGTTTATGTAGTTGCTTAGGGACTTTGAAATGGAAAATGGCATATTTCATAATATTTAACTTTGGGAAAACACAAGGTTTTGAAAGTAGGAAGAAGAAATAAAAACACTATTATTCTTTTGGTTTAAAATAACTGTAGTCAAAGCTATATTTACATATTTTAAATGTCTTTGAAATATGAGAGAGAATGAGTATTTTGTAAAATACAATCATAAAGAAAAGATGACAAAACCTGAAGATGAGAGAAACAAGATCCATATATTGACAAGATGGTCTCAATTTTGACTGCAGCTTTGTGAAAAAATATCTTTTCTGAATATTTCAGTGTATCCCAGCTGTACATGATGTTGTAACTCTGTAATCCCAGCATTCTTGAGGCTGAGGCAGGATTGTTGTGAGTTCAAGACCAGTTTGACCTGCATAGTGAGTCCCTATCTCAAAGTGAGTGCATGCACCCTGCTTCAGGATGTGCATCTCCATGTAATTACTTAATGACTTTCAAAGACTTAGTTTTCCAGGGCCGAGGGATTTAGCTCAGCAGCATATGCGCCTGCCTGGCAAGCGCAAGGTTGTGAGTTCGGGAGTGGGGGAGATTGGGGGCGGAGACTCAGTTTTCCTTCTAAGTGTATTTTTCATCCCATGGTATACGTTTATACAGTGTCTTGGAGGATCCTAAATACAACTATGGAAGACTTTTGTTTGTTTATTTTGGTACCTGGAATTGAACCTAAGCTATTGCTACTGGGCTGCATTCATGGCGTCCTCCCACCCTTTTTTAAAATTGATAACCATATTACTGAGTTTTGTTGGATCATTGAACAGAACTGTTTGCAGTCTCACTGTTTGAATGTCCACTTTATATGCTTTAATTTTGTAACTTGAACAACTATTTCTAAGATGACAATATGTAATCTATTAACGTGATTTCCTACTGTTTATTTTTTCTGAAATTCTGTATAACTTGTATCCTTTTTCTGCCTTTTTTTTCCCTTTTTCTCCTTAAATAAAATTAAAAAAAAAATAGTTCTGAGACAGAGTTTCATTAAGTTATTCAAGCTGGGCTCCAACTTCTGATCCTCCTTCTTTAGCTTCTCAGAGTGCTGGTATTATAGGCTTGGGCCACCATGCCTGGCTATGGAGGAATTTTTATAAGGCCTGTGAAATGCATTTTTAAAAAAAAAAAATTTTTAACAAATGGATTCAGCTGGCTGTGGTGGTGCATGCCTGTAAACCCAGACTCAAGAAGCTAAGGAAGGAGGCTCTGCATAGTTCCAGGCCAGCCTGGGTTACATAGTGAGACCCTTTCTCAAAACAAAAATCGGATTCTGAATAATTAACTTAATTCTGTTAGTTTTGAAACAAATTCTACCACTGTACTCTTTTCAATGGTTTAATGATGTTTCTTTTAATTCCCTTTTAATTTGTAAAATTATATTACTAATATATTTATTTCAAAGACTAGTAAATATGCATGTTAGCTAGATTTATTATTAGTAGTTTGGGAAATTGGACTTCCAAGTGTGCTGTGAAGTCCATTGCTGTATTTATTGTCCATATCATTTTGTACATTTTGCTATGGATATATTTCCATACTTAAATCTATCGTCCTTTTACTGATGGCCCGTGCTATGGTTTGAACATGGGTTTTCCCTCAAACTCAGCTCCAAGTTGGCCTGCCACTGTGGCATTGTTAAGAAGTGGTGCCGTAAGGTGACGGTCTGTTTCAGGGCAGTTCCTTCCTTCACGTGGTGCTGAAGCAGGTACTGCAGGAGAGCTCTTGTCACACAGCGAGGCCACCCAGGTTCGATCTTGTTGTACACACTCACTTCCATTGTACTACTTGGCCATGCTGTGTGTCTCAAATCCGGTAACTATTTACTATATAGTATATGTATAAGGGTTTGTTTAACATGTCATAATGAAATATATCCTCTGTGGTAATATCATGGAGCATACACAGTGCAGTCAGAATTAGTATAGTAATCATTAGTGTTTAAAAATTATTTGCCATGGACATATGTCAAAATTTGTTTCTAAATTTATTCTAATTTGCTTTTATTTTTGCTGTCTGTGGTTAAACAGTTTTGTGTTATTTTGGTTTTTGTTGGTGATTTACTGTTTTGTTTTTCTGTGTTGGTTTGTAAGCATTCTTTATATTGTAAAGACACATATATTTGTTTTTTCTTTAATTTTTATGGTATTTAATTTTAAAAGTTTTCTGATTGTACTCGTTGAACATAATGGATGGCTTATGTTGGTTCCTTACCAAATATTACAAAAATATTCACTTCTGTGTCATTCCATTATTTTTATAGTTTGTTTTTATCCAAATGTAAATTTCTTTTGGTATAACTTGAGCATATAGCAACAAGATTTCACAGCTCCAGGCAGTACTATTTACTGTTGTCTGGAAAGTGATTTTGAACTGTGCTTCCTGGAGTTGTGAAATTCAGTGACCCTGGGAATGGGTAAGCATTTAATATTATTTTTCCATAGTTTCTTTCTTTCCCCAACACCATTTAATGAATACTATCACTTCTTCCCAAATTTTATGTATCCCATTATTTCACAGTAATTCTTTTATTTGCCTGAGTCTTTTATAGACTTCTGGTTATAGTTCAGTTTTCTTTTTCTTCACTTTTCCCTTTTATAAATGTTGAGATTGTTTTTTTTTTTTTTTTTTTTTTTTTGGTGCCAGGAATTAAACTCAGGTCCTCTCACTTGCCAGGCAGATGTGGTACTGCTGAGCTATATCCTTGGCTCTGGGGTTACATTTTAAATTACTTCATTTTTTTACTTACAACCATTTGCAGCTAGATTTTTTTCAGTGTGTGTGTTTTTTTTTTGGTAGAAAAACAGACTCAAATATGTGTATTTTCCATTGTTTTTAAAAAAAAGTATCTTTAACTTGTTGATGTATCTCTAATCCTACATTTGAAAAAAATTGAGACATTATTATAGTTTTTCAATTTGAATTATTTTCAATTAAGTATTATGTTATACATTAAGTCCCATTGGAGAGTATCTGATTGAAGATTGCCTATGACCTGGGGATGAAAATGAGTGGAATTGTATTTCAGGAAGAGAAAAATGGAAATTATTGGTAGCCTCTGATATGGTTTTGCACTCTGCAGTGTTTTAGGAATTAGGGGCCAAAACTATAATGATAGAAATAGGGAGTGAAAATGTTTTTAGGTACCCTTATGTAGTGTTTAAATCTGGAAAGATGTTCCTTGGTCTTAGGGATTGAATTGCAGTGTTTTCTTGACCTGAAAAAAAGTAACTATAACCCATTTCCCGGCCTTACCTCTGTCTGTTTCCATATTCATAGTTTGCTACTGGCTAAACAGACTTCTTGGCTGGTCTGGAGACTGTTTTCTTGTGTCTGTGTAATTGTTCTTGTGTGTCTGCCTGATAATGGTCCTCTTGCCCTAATGCTATCAGCTAGTCTCATCCCGCATTAAAAGTTCATTTCCAGTACTGTTTCTTTCTACAGCTTTTCAGGTACTTGTGCTCCTTTTCCTTTGAACCCCATTGCTCCTTGTTTGCACTTTCTTTGCCTTGTGATATTGATGTTGGCAATTTGTCTTATCTCCATTGCTTTGTAAACACAGCCTAAATGTGTCATGAGTTTGTCATGAGAGCTAAATGCTATTATAATGGTCCATTTACAGATACTTTTGTAATTTTTTTATTTTCAGTGTATACAAGGTAGGTAGGAAATGTATATGGTACTAACTAGGATTTATAATTCATGATACAATTTTATTAGTGCTTACAAGATAACAGACTTGTGTACCATATTAGGATTTTTGATTAGTGCTACATGACAGTGCTAAGTGTTTTGTTAATCTACCTACTAGATCTTATGATATGTTTTTCATTATGGTTTTAGACCATTTATAATGTTTGAGAAATTATGGAAAACGTGTGTATATATATTTATTACTGTAAATGATCTGCTAGAAGAATGCTGCATTTAAAAATATCTTATACCTTATTTTTTATATTTAACAGTGGTGATAAAATGTTTCTGTGGTATCTGTTAGAGTTCTGAAGAGCTTTTCCCTCTTTTTTAGTTTTTATTATATTGTATAGTATTTATTTATTTTTTGTGGTTCCAGAAATTGAACACATGGCGTCACTCTTGCCAGGCAGATGCTGTGCCACTGAGCTATAGCCCTGGCTATTGTATATATTCTTAAATAAGTTTATTGGCACAATTTAGATATATGTAATGATCGTATTCATCTTAGGAATTTGTACTTGTACATGGTATATTCTGATTTTCTCCCTTCCCTTCCCTCCCTTCAGCCCTCTTTCCCTCATTTATTAAGTTTTGTTTCCGTTTTATCCTTATTTTCTCTTCCTTCCTTTTTCCTCCCCCTCTCCTTAGTTCATCTTCTCTTTTGAACAATTTCTTCTGTTTCACAATATCTGTTACACATTTTGGTCATTTTTTATACTTTTGGTTTCTCATACTAGAGAAACAATGAAATATTTACAAATGTGTGACTGATTTATCTCACTAAAGAATATAGTCTCATGGTGCACCCATTTACCTGTAAATATCTCAAGTTTATCCTTTTTGTACGAATCTGTACTTCTACTGACAGTTACAAAGATTCCTTTTTCCCACAGCCTCACCAGCGTTTGTTACTGTTTGATTTCTTGATGGCAGCCTTTCTTTCTGGAGTGAGATGGAATCTCAGTGTTGTTTCAATTTTGTATGTCTTGAGTGACCAGTGATGTTGAGCATTTTTTCATATCTTTATTTCTCATTTGTACTTGTTTATCTGAGAATTGCCTATTCATTTCTGTTGTTGGCTGTTTTTGGGTTTGGGTCCTTAAATTTGTGAGGTCTGAGTTTTGTTTCATTTCTTTTTATGTTCTAGATATTAGTCCTTTGTCTCAGGAACAACTGTAAATTTTTTTCCCACTTTGTTGGTTGTTGTTTTACCTTGTTGGTGATTTCTTCTGCTATGCAAAAGCTTTTTTTTAATGCAAAAGCTTTTTAAAGTAAGATGAGATCCCAGTTTTTGATTCTTTATAGTGTTTCCCATGCGATCAGATTTTTGTTCAAGAAGTCTTGGGCTACACCTGTATCTTTAAGGGTTCTACCTATTCTCTCTTTCAGCAGCAGATTTATGTTTTAATATTTAGATCTTTGATCTATTTTGATTTTAGTTTAGTGCATGTGATAGACATAGGTCCAGTTTTATTCTTTGGCGTGTAGAAAGCCAGTTTTCCCAGCACTATGTATTAAAGAGTCTGTCTTCCAGTGAAAGTGTTTGGCCCCTTGTCAAAGATAAGGTGGCTTGAGTGTGTTTGGAGTTGTTTCCGAATCCTCTACTCTGTTTCATTGATCCTCAGGTCTGGAGGTAGGAAAGGAAGAAGTTAATTATCATTATTTAATTTTTCCACCCCCCCCCCACTATCATGCTGTTCTCATCATAGTAGCTTTTGTAGTATAATTGCAGGTCAAGGGTTTTGATGCCTTCTGCCTTACCTTTGTTGCCCAAAATTGTTTTGCTTATTCAAGTCTCTTCTGGTTCCAAATAAATTTTAAGAATGGTTTCTCTAGTTCTGTGATGTACAGTACTGGTGTTTTGATTGAGATTACATTAGATCTATATAACAATTTGGGAGTATGACCATTTTCACTATGTTGGTTCTTCATACCCAAGGGCAAGAGATATCCTTCTGTTTTGTAATATCCTCTTCCATTTCCAGAGTACAGTAAATACCTTTTACTTCCTTTGTTAAATTGATTCCTAAATATTTCATTTCTGGGAATGCTATTGTGAAAGGTGTTTCACTAATTTCTTTCTCAGTGAGTTTATTATTTGTGTACAGGTATACTGTTGATTTTTGAGTGTTGACTTTGTATCCAGCTATGTGACTGAATTTGGTTATTGAATCAAGAAGTCTTTTGGTGGAGTTTTGGGGCCTCCTATTTAGAGTGTTATGTCATCTATAAATAATGATAATTAACTTCTTTCTTTCCTACTTTTATTCCTTTTATTTCTTTCTTTTGTCTAATTGCTCTGGCTAATGTTTCCAGAACTATAATGAATAGGAGTGGTGATAGTGGACGTTCTTTTCTTGTTCTTGATTTCAGAGTCAAAGCTTTCAGTTTTTGATCATTTAGTATGATGTAAGTGTTGATTTATTATAGGTAGTTTTGATCAGCTTGAGATCAAGACCATGTATTTAAATTTTCTTTAGGGTTTTTATTGTGAATGGTGTTGGACTTTGTCAAATGCTTTTTCCATGTCTATTGAGATGATCATCTGATTTTTGTCTTTTGTTCTGTTGACATGGTATATTTCTTGATTTGCATATGTTGATCCATCCTTGCATCCCTGGGATGAATTCTCCTTGGTTATGGTGTATAATCTGCTTGATGATTTACTGCATTCTGTTTACCAGTATCTTTCTGAGGATTTTTGCATCTCTATTCATCAGGGAGATTGGCCTGTAGTTCACTTTTTTAGCTGAGTCCTCTGGTTTTGGTATGAAGGTCATACTTACTTCCAGGAGTGACTTTGGAAGTATTGTTTCCCTTTCAGTTTTATTAAAGAGTTTGAGGAATGATCCATTAGGTCTTCTCAAAGTTTCGTGTAGAACTCAGCAGCAAATCTTATCAGTTTCTGGACTTTATTGGTAAGTTTTTTTATTACAAGTTCAGTTTTTGTTGATAGGTAATGGGTTTTTTTAAGTATATATCTTCTTGATTCAGCTTTGATAATTCATATGTATTGAGGAATCTGCCCATTTCTTCTGTTCTGTTCTTGAATCATCAGTAGAAAGATGTTTTAGAATCTGGCTTTTTACATAATGTAGATTTTAAGTTAATGAAAACTGACTTACTTAGCCGTCATTTCAGAATGTGGGGGGATGAGGGTGGGACGGCGCTGCTGGGATGTTGATCTTTCTTTCCCTAAGGTCAGGTGCTGTTCAGTTGCAGGTTGACATTTAACCTTTTTTCTGAGAATTAGCTTTTTCAGAAGTTTGTTGCAAGAATATTTCTGCACAGCTTTTTCTTGAACGTAAATCATTGCATGCATTTTTCTTCATTATCGAATCTGTGAAGGTTGGCAGTTGAGGGAACAAGAGGAACAAGCACATCAGAATCACCTGGAGGCCTGAAGAATGGTTTTTAACAATGTTTCTCTTGGGGCTGGAATTTAGCTCAGCAGGCAGAAGCGCCTGCCTGCCAACTGTAAGGTCGTGAGTTTGATCCCCAGTAGAAGAAATTCCAAACAAACAAACAAAACACACTTCTCTTGGCTCAGGCGACACACACCTGTACCCAGTACTTTGGGGGGTGAGGTAGGAGCATCACAGATTTGAGCTTGGCCTGGGTAATTTAACAATTTTCCATGACACTGTCTCAAAGAGGAGAAAAAGGCCTAGGAATATAGTTCAGTGCAAAGGACCCAGTTTAAATCCTCAGCACTGAATAAAGACCTCCACCCCAACAAAACCAAAATCTATCATCTTTTTTTAATTTGGGAATATCAGTCTCTCTTTCTCAACCAGTTTGATCCCTTAGAAGTGTTACAAAATAGTTGGCGATCCATTTTTTTAATATTATAGAATATATTCTTTGATTAAACTAGAATTTTTAAGGGTCTTATACAGTATCTGGAAAATGTTTATTACTTATTCTCGTATAATTCTCTTTACTAAATTTCCCTTTAGTTTGATGCCATTATTTTACACTGAGGAAAATTATCATTGTTTCGAGACTGCTTGTTATCTTTCTGTAAGTTTGTTTGGGCCATTTTTATATGTTGAGAGTTATAAGAGACCACCATTTGAGACTTAGATTAGTTTTAGAGTTATGGAAAATGTTTACACATTATATATTTTCTGAGAAGACCCATGAGAAAGACACTGCTTTCCAGTCTTAGTAGCAGATAATAGTTTTTATTCAGCAGCTAGAGAGCTTTTATCTTATCAATTCAGAATTATATAATCAACTCATTTTCCTTTCTAAATGACTTAGTAGAAAGCACAGGGAACAGTTTCCAGCTCACTTTTAAAAGAATGGAGGACTTACTGATAACTAACTTAAATTTCCATTTCATGTAGGGTTTTCAAAACATATTCAGCTCTTATCTTTATTGCTGTGATCATATTGCTTATTTTCTCATTTAGTTGAGTTGTATCTAAAATTTTATGGTTTAAAAACTTGTCTTATATAGATGTTCCTCAGTCTAAAATGGTTACATTCTGATTAACATATTTTAAATTGAAAATGTTTTTAAGTCAAAAATGCATTTCAGTCCTAACCCACCAGGCATCAGAGCCTAGCCTCGTCTACACAACAGAATGTGTTAGCCTCCAGTTGGACAAAATTATCTGATGTAACTTGTTTTATAATAAAGTGATGAATGTCTCATGTAATTTATTGACATGTGTATTTAAAAATGTCGACAAAACGGTATACTGTGGAGTGCGGGTGTTACATATGACATTTACCAGTTTTTCCTCCTAATACCTACACTGAATTTAAATTTTGAGTTGCACGATCTTTAGAGGATCTTACTAATTTTCAAGTTGACTTCAATAAGCACACATGTAAACACTCTTGACGTTTTGCTTCCGATTTCAGGCACTTCCAAAGCCAGGGAACCCTATACCAACTCATTGTTTATCTGCAGTATATTATTTACACATTTTTTCCTATATAGTGACTAGTGATCCTGACTATTGTGAACTGTTGTCTCTGTATCTTTAGTTAAACCTTGTAGTAGCACATTTTCAATAACATGTACTAAGCTATTACAGGTTGTATCTATGATGTGGTTAATAAAAATGCTTAATGAAAGAATTATAACAGAATCTAGTAAATTTGTTTTAGTGGATTAATAAGAAATGTCCTTACAGTGTTGTGTTGGTGCCGATAATGACAGCAGTAGAGAGACTTAGGCAGGAAGATTATTGTGAGTTTAAGGCTAGCCTGGACTATAGCAAGACCTTGTCTCAGAAAACCAAAAGGAAGAAAAAAAAGAAAAAAAAAAAAGAGATGTACTTAGGATAATGTAATACGGGTTTATGAAGAATTAGTATTATTTATCAATAATTAGTATTATTTAACCTGTTATAAAACAATAGGAAATTTAAAAATGTCATAAAATTATTGAAAAATAACTGAATGCATCATAATTTGTGTTGGAGCAAAGGTAATAACAATAAGAAGGAAAGATACTGGATTCAAACTTTTACCTGAATGACATATATCCCAAACACACAAAATAAAGTTTTGTGATATTTCCAGTGTAAAATTATTTTGAAAGTAATTCTTACCCTTTGGATCCAGTATTAGTTTTTATATTGACATGAAAAAATATACTCAGTAGGGGCTGGGGATTTAGCTCAGCGGCATAAGCGCCTGCCTTGTAAGCAGGCAGTCGTGAGTTTGATCCCTGGTAACGGTAAAAAGGAAAAAGAAAAAAAAAATATATATATATACTCAATAATAATGTTTATGATCAGAATAGGATAATCTAATTGCAAATGGTAGGCATATCAATTTATAATTGAGTATTTTGGTTAGTGAAAAGTATATAGTAGCTTATGATGTCATGTTTCATGTTTAGTACTATATTGTGAGAGTATATATATGGTTTTTAAAGGGAAATTTTTGTCTAGTTATTTTTAAGAAACAAAATTTGTGTTCTTAGGAAGCTCATGTCTTGCCGGACGAATAGTATGTATAATCCAATTAAAATGAATTAGGCTTTATAATTTTTTCTCCATGAAGGTGATATGGTCTGAATTGAGTTCTGAGCTGTGATTATACCTTTTCATTTAATACTAACCCAAATGTCTACCTGATACAGTCTGTCTTCTGATACCCAAAGTGACAAGGCTTTTTTGTTTTTTGGTTCCTTGGCTGATGCTGCCCAGGGCAGCGTTGAACTTCTGTATTCAAATGATATTCTTGCCTCATATTATTTGGGACTACAGCCTGTGCCACTGTGTATGGCTTTAAAGTAGTGGTTCTTAAGGTATGGGACACAAATCACCCAATAGTACTTATTTATTTATTTATTTTTGGTACTGGGGATCGAACTCATGACTGCACATTTGCAAGGCAGGCGCTTATGCCGCTGAGCTAAATCCCCAGCCCTCCAATAGTAGTTATTTAAAATAGTTTTTTAGAGGCTAAAATCTCAGAGATACTGACTCAAAGGAAGGGACCAGAAATTGGTAAAGAAGCACTGTAGAGAGTTCTGATATAGAAAAACTCACCTAGGCAAGATACACCAGTTGGCCAGAAGCTTTAAAATTGTTCACTTTCCATTCAGCTAGTATGTAGTGACTATTTAGGGTATGTGAGGACTTACTTGTGAAGCATTATGAAAGTTTAGTATAACTATTATTTTAGTTGTGTATTTAAGTCAGTTTTATAGAGTTACTAGGCTGTAGTTTGCTAGCATTTTGTTCAATAGTCAAAAATCAGTAAACATTTTTTAAGAATTGGGAAGAAAATTTAAAATGTAGTATATGTAAGTTGACCATTGTTTCTTACATTTTTTAGGTTCTAAGACGTTAGTAATCTAGAGTGAAATACATGTCTTTAGTTGTTCTCTGCTCAGTCTCTATACAATCCTGTATTCACCAGTCAGAATACCTAATATAAATGAAATCATGTGTAACATATATATTTAAGATGCAGATATCTGTCTCATCTCACTGCAGTCCCATTTACTTTTTTCATTCTTGCAGTCTATATTCAACATAGCCAGAGCCCTTACTTGTTAGCAATAACATTTTAAAAATCTTATGTTACATTGAAATTTTTTATTTTTGTCTGTATTGATTATATGCCATAGCTGTTTGAGGAGAAAGCAGTTTCTGTATTACTTATCATGTCTTGCTGCTGTTTGTTTACATCTTGAAAAATCAGAAGAGGTGCTTTGGGAAACTGCCTTGCTTAATACTTCTCAGAAAAATATGACATAGCGCTTTCACAGAAACAGAGTGAGGAAAATGACCTCAGTCCCAGACAGACTCGGCTTTCCCTCCTTATCTGACTCGATGCGTCAGGGTTTGATAGTAGTAGAGAGTTGGTATTGGTGGCAGTGACAGGAATGACAGCACTTTTTACCACTTGCTGGTGGAAGTACAGAGCTGTCATGCTTGAAAGCCATGGATACAGCTTATTGGGATCTGAAAAAATGTGTGACTAGAATGGTAGAGATACAGTGTGTGGGGTTATTTTTACATGTTAGGTTATCATTAAGTTTGCTGAGCTATTTTTTTCCCCCAGCAAAAACAGTATTCTAAAAGATGATAGCTTTCATGTATCAGTACCACTCGATTCCATCTATGAATTGCTATAATACTATTGTAGTCTACCTCTTGTAATGCAGTATATGCTATCATATTTCTATTAAGCCTGTTGTGTCCGTTGGAGTCTTTCATTATTTTGAATCTGTTTTGGTAAAAAGGTCAGTCTTCCAATTTGTTTTCTTCTGTGAACTCTAATCCACAATTCTGATGTATTTGTGTATCTGCTGGAACTACATCTCCAAGGAGTTCATGTCTTTTCCTACTCTTATCTTTGTATTATTATCTTTTTTCTTTTTATGACATCATTTGGGGTCCTATTCTTCTTTACTGTTTATAATTCAACTCATATTTAACTTCCTAAAATTCCTTGAAGGGAAGGGGGAGCTTAGTTTACATTCAGGAGAACACACAAAAGCCCATTGTTCGGATATAAAGAAAATTGTCTCCTAAAGTTTCCCTGGTTTTGTAAGTTTTCATTTTTTTGGAGGAAAGAAAAAAAAGAAATACAGTATTTTATGTTTTTTTCCTTGCATCCTGTATCTATTCAGAAAAATGACCTGTTTCCGTCATCTGATCAAGAAATAAACTTTCTTACGTTTTCCAAAGCTTGAAATACAGTTTAAAGCTGCTTGACTATAATATAAAAAACTTTAGTTATTTGACTTTTATTAATATATCTGTAGAAATATTGCTATATTTAGATTTTTTAATTTAAAAATTATCTTTATGTACCTGTTCACAAAGAATGAGGAAAATGTGAGCACCCAGCCAACTCATTACTTACATAATTACTCAGATGGTTAAGTGAAGGATGGTATTTGTTCGTTCTCTTACTGTATATATTTTGGTAGCTTCTCACTAAGTATTTGTAAGGTTTTACAAAGTAAAATTACTTAAAAAGATGTATTCAACAAGAAAATGGAGTAAACCAAGTGGAAGATATAGTTAATTTAAAATGTGAATTTGAAACTTTAAATACTTTCTAATATGAGAAGTATCTGGAATAATGTTATTTATCTTACTACATTACTTTCCCCAAAATTATTTTTGTGTTGCCTTTGTTTTCCATGTACTTTATGCACAGCTTAGTGAAATAGTTCTTCAATCATTAATGGTAATTCAGTGCCCCCAGGTGGCCTCACACCAGTCGCCTTTAGGTTGGAAAATCCTGTTGGATTCTGCCTTCATTGTCTGTCTAAACTAATAGTCCTTTGCAGAGCTACTGCCATTGTTTTTTGCCAGTCCTTTTGTTACACATCAAAGCTCGCTGCAGTAGCTTTCTATCTTCTGTGTCTTTCAGAATCAATTGTCTACATATTACTGTTGTGTTAGTTGTTTGGAAGATCATTTCTCATGTTATTCTTTTGCTCTGATATCCTGATTTAACTTTCTAGGTAACTTTTACTATTGTATTATTTTCCTATCAAAGAACATGTGCTCCTTCTAGAACATGCTGTAGTTTTACCAGTGCTTTTGTTGTTCTTAAGCCCAACATAATGCTTTCTTTTTCATACAGACTTTACTGTTCTTTTAAAGCATTTACTACATTTTTCTCTTATTTTACATGTTTTTATACTTTTTAATATAACTGAGCACCAGAAATCCAAAATGTTCCAAATTACAACTTTTGAGCACAAACATGGCATAGGGAGAGGGGCACAGATTCTTTTTTTTTTTTTGTACCACAAAATGAACTCAGGACCTTGCACTTGCTAGGCAGGTGCTTATGAAGCTGAGCTATATCCCCAGCCCAAGGGGGGAAAATTCTGCCCCTCATCTCATGAGATAGATTTCAGTTTAAATATAAGTACACTAAAAATATCAGGTTATATGGATGCAATGTAAATGAAATAAATGAATTTTTTTTTTAGAATCTCTATTTATCTCTTTTCAGTCTATTTCTTGCATAGCTATTCCAAATTGGAAAAACTCTGAAATCTAAAGGACTAATGGAGTGGGATGTGGTGGCACATGTGTGTAATCCCATCACTTAGGAAACTGAGGCTGGAGGGCCTCTGAGTAGGCGTGTCTGGGCTACCTAGTAAATTCAAGATCAGCTTGAACTACATAGGGAGACCCTGTCTCACAACAAAGTAAAAGGAAAAATGCTACCAGTTCCAAACATTTTTGATAAGGAATCCTTGACCTATGCTGCATTTGCTTTTTAAATATTTATGCTAGCTTCCTAGGAAAAATTAGCATTTGTGATTTTTGGGGGGTTAAAATTATTGGTAACGGGGAAAATTTACACGTTGGACAAAATCTATCCTGAGGTCATTAATTTTTAATCTTTTTGTAGAATAAATATAAAAAGTAAAAGTTGTTTAAACTTCTTATTCATCTATTTAATCAGAGGCCAGTTGTTGGAAACATTTGTGAGTAGTTTTTGAAAACTGACTTTTCAACATAAAAGTACTATTTTAGTTTACATATTATATCCTACTTAATGCAATAAAATGCTATTAAAAGTTATCTGGTAGGTATAAATTTGTTGTAGATAAGTGGATGCTCGTTTGTATACCTGAAAGATATATGGGATAAATGCTTGTTACTGTTTACTCTAATGACAGGAGGAGAAACAGTTTATAGGGCAAAGTTATAATGTCTACCATCTATATTTTATTTTCTTTCTTATTATAGATGAGACCACATGAAAACTAGTAAGCAAATATATTAAGAAATCTGCTTTTATGTTGAATTTTTTGGCATGCTTATAAAGCTGAATATTAATATTTAAAACAAAGATTTTTCTTGACATGAAGACTAAAAATAGTCTGATTTTTTATTAAGATATAAAAGTAGATACTAAAATTTTATTTTATGCTTGAGAGTCTTAAGTATAAATTCATTTTTAAATTTCAAATGAAGATATCAGGACATATTCTGTTCCAGATATATTTATTGATTGAAAATTTTCTTAACACTTTTGTCCATGATGTTAGTATCTTTTCAGAATTAAAAAAAATCAGTCTTACTTGCTTATGCTACATTTTGTAAAATTGAAGGATTTCTTTAATTCCATAAAACTGTGGAAAGAAAAACAAAAGGAAACTGGGAATTTGCCAAGATTTAACATGTTAACATTATTATCTGAAGTAAATCACTATTTCATTTGCCAGTGAGCTCAGTGAATTCAAGCTATTGTATGATGGTCATTCCCTCAGGGATTATTTAGTAAATTAGACTTGTTGAATCCATTTATTTGTATAAAATAATGTATTATTGACTGACATGTATTTTTTAATTTAAAAATGAGCTGTTACTTGATTCAGAGACTACAGTATTAAAAAATAATAATTGCTGTCCAGCTAATAAGTTACACATAATAAGTACTTGGCTTATTTTAAATAACATATTGCTACTTTTATAATAGTGATATTAGCATTTATTGCCAAATTATTACATTATACCAATTGAAAAATAATTATTTGCTATGCGTTTTTTAATCCTTGTAACCTATAGTTAGAATTAGTAATTTCATAGTTTTATAAGATGACTTGAAGAGAACAATGCTTATGCTGTGGTGTAGTAGAAAATGTGACAAGATTTATCATTGCCTTAAGTATTTTCAGAGTGGAAACCAAACTACTTTTTAAAAAAAAAGCTTATGAGCTATGATTGCTTAGGAATTGTGTAAGTTGTATTACTCTAAAGTTGCTCAGTGTCTAAAATTAGAAACAGTTGACTTTGTTAGGCTTTTCTACAATACTATAAAAAGTCCTTTTTTTCCTCTTTCTGCTATTCAGATATGTATAGTTAATTTCATTTATACAAAAAGGCTGAGTTGAATAAAGTTAGAAAATCACTTTATTTTAATCACTGGTTTTTACCAGTATTTTGTTAACCTAGAACATTTGGCTTAGAATCAAGCAAAGTGTGGAAGGGAGAGAAAGGTGTTATTGTTTTCTTCCTTCCCTCTATTATTGTTTGTATTTTTTACTATTATAGGCATCTTTGATCTTGGAAGATCAGTCTGTTTTTTTAATAGTAAACTTCAGTTTAAAAATTTCCCTATCTTGGTGTGCATATATAGGGATGTTTGTTTTTGGTTCATTAGTTTAAAATACTAATAAATCCTATGATTTTCTACATTCAAAAGGAAAAATGAAGTTTCATACATAGTTCACTACTTTTGAAACATGAAATAATATAGCCAGTATACTATACTAGGAAACATAACAGTGGTACAGAAACTCATGGACTGTTTCATTTTGAGCCTGTAATTTTGGTTTTTTGTTAAAGGCTATTCCAGTTGTCATACAAATATATCTGTAGTTTGTGACTTAGAAACAATACACTTTCTATATTTTTTTTAAAAAGCAGATACCTGTATCAGTTACATTTTTAAGTTATACACTGTTTTAAGGCTATGTATTTATTCTTTAAAAAATATGACTTACATGAATATCTTCTGATGGACATATTATTGACAAAATATACACATATTATTTTAACAAACTGCCATGCAACAAATACATTAATTAATGAAGAAATTGAATATATATGACCTAATCTAATTGACATTCACATTTGAAAATTTACAACATAACCAATACTTAAAATGTTTTTTCTTATATTTGGCAGTAATTTCATTTTTTACAATTTAAATTTAAAACTTTCCTGAATATAGATTTGGTGAATCTTACAATTTTCTTTAGTCTGTAACAACCTGAGGAACTAAACATTTCTCTCGTATTTCACTGTCTTCATAGGAAATTTTTTTGCTTCTTTTTGGATCTATCCAAGAGTTGTGTATTACAGCATTATTAGGCATGGGGTCAGCTTCCACTATGGAAACAACTCGTTTTTTCATTTTACTTTTCAAAACTTTTTGAAATTTTTGTCTAGTGAATGCATATAACAGAGGGTGAAATATAGTTGTTCCATAAGCCATGACTAGAAAACACAATCTTAATTTTACTAAAAGGTCACTTGGGCCTAAACATAAAATGGTGGTATTGAGAACAGAAATAGGTGTCCAACAGAGAAGAAATGTGGAAATAATCAATAAAGACATTCTGAAGACTCTTTTCTGCCTCTCTCGTCGTTCTCGGTGTCGTTTGACTGCTCGCCGGAGGGCAATTATTACAGACACTGAAGTTCTCACCCCGAAGACTACATTTCTCCCACCACTGCTTTGTGACATGTCTGTAGTCTCATGTGTTGTTAGAGAAATTGTCTTTTTCTTTCTTGCTTTCTTCTTCTGCCCTGTTGAAAATCTCGTGCCTATTCGAATATTAAGAGCCTGAAGTATCTTGGTGTATGTGATCAGCATTACTATAACTGTGAAGAAGAATATTGGGATCTGTACTAGAAGGTGATAATACATTCCCAGTTCAGTGTAGTATTCATTTGTACTGACACACAAAAGTGTCTTGTTTTCCCATGTATTTCCACTTCGAAGACTGAAAAAATTTACCTCAATAAAGGGAATCAGGAATGAGAAAAAAGAAAAAATCCAAATGGATATCATTAACATCACAGCTCTGCCCATTGTCAGAATTCGGTTTGCAGGTTTTACAGAGATGTCGTATCTGTCCAGAGTGATAGCAAAGACGTTGATTGCTGTTGAGACGCTTGCAAAAGAAACACAAGCCTCATGGAAACAGCAGATGAGAGCAGTGTTGCTCTCCAGTGAAAGCAGAAGGATAACTATAGTTAGAGGAATACATCCCACACAAATTATTACATCGAGTACATGAAGATTCATTGTAATAATGTTACTGACAGAGTTGATTAAGTTGGATTTCATGCAGTAAAGTACCAATACGGTGAGGTTGCTGCCAAGTCCCAACACAATTTCTAACATAAGAAATCCAGTGAGAGACACTTGAAAGCTTAATGGATATGAGAGTGGTTGGTACATATTGGTGTTGATGTCATCAATGTCATCTCTCACTGTAATGTTCGATTCAGACTGCATGTTGATTTCCAGAATGGGAGAAAAGCACATTCTTTTGGAGCAGTTGATTTTTTTCCCTAGAAAGTGAAATAGAATAAACTATTTGATATTTGGCAATTTAAATGATGTAGAAACATGTATTCTTTGTAAACAGAAATAGGTTTGTTGTATACTTTAAGTTCTTAAACTACTAGTGGAAAATGTAGAATTAAGAAATGGCAATGCTACAGTGATTCAATGTGAAAGGAAATTGTGTTCTCCTTTTGAAATTATATGGGAATTGTTCCCCTATAGTACAAAATCAGTTAACACATTAAAAGGGTTTCCATCATTTGGAAATAATTGGGATTTATTTTTGACAGAGAATATATTTTTCTGCAGTAAATCTACCCAGGATGCAAGAGTAATTTTAGTCTGTTTTAAAATTTCGTTTAAAAATGTTGTGAGTAGATAGAAATAAATGCTGTTTTAATATGGTTCAGCATGATTAGTGTAGGTGTAATCCTGTAAGATTTCAAATGACTAGAATAGGTATTATTAAAAGGATAAATAGTTAAGAGTACTAGTTTGTTTCAAGCTATGGTATCCATGTTGATGGACTCAATCAGAAATTAACAGCACTAGGAGATGTTTGGAATTATTTCTCACAGAAAAAGAAAATGATAAATATTTTGTATGTTATGATGAATATACTCACTGAATTTTTACAATGGATAACTTACGAAAATGGGAAGAAGAGATAGTATTCTAAATGAGAACCCCACAAAGCTTGGTAAAAAATCACTAATCACTCCTGTGAATGATTTATTTTGTGACCACATCCTCTTGTATCTTGTGGAAGTAGAAAATTGAAATCTAATACATATTAAGAGATAGCTATTTCTGAAATGGTTTAAAAGAATTTATCCATTGATTTTATTTGTTTAAACAGAGTTCTTAAAGTGAAAAAATGAAATTCTAATGAAAAACAGTAAAGCCATTTTTAAGGAAGCTTTTGAAATTACACATTATCTGTGAAACATTTTGTATACATCCCCCAGTGTATAATTTGGAAGAAAAGAAGAAGAAGAAGAAGAAAAAAAACCTCTGTAGCTAATACAAGTAAATCTATAATATATAGGAGTTTAGACTAATTTTAAAAATAATGCCTGATTTTCTGGGCTGAGATGTCTGTAAGCAGTATATTCCGGTTTAAATATAAAATCATACAATCAGCTATATTTCACATTTCAAGTACAGCTTTTTGACTGCAAAGTTACATATTTAAACAAATTATAAAAGCTAATGATTTTCAAAATTCATGTTAACCTTTAATGTGATGTTACCTTTGAGAAGTTCTAGAAATGTAATTTTATTTATGCATCTTACTTTTGGGATACTATTTCAGAAACAGAAATGCTAACATTGTTAATTGTTTTCAACTTGATATAAGTATTATTAGAGCCATATTTATTCAGGTAATACAGAGATCTTAGCTAATATTGACATCTTATAAAAATGGAGAATTTTAAGTGTGCCAGATTTTCTGAACTGTCAGATTAAACACCAGGTATTTGGTATATCAGTTAGCTAGAGCAGAAATGTCAAGTTAGACAACAATTAAGAAAAAATGCATTGCTTTTGTTTTGTAATTATTAAAACAGTGTGGTGGGGTGCATGCATATTCTGACCTACCTGGTTGCTGTTGCCTTATGGGCCTTTTGGCTCACTATAGCAGTTTTTCACAAATTGATACATGATGTCATTGACAGGTTTTGACATGAATTTTTACCTGACAGCAGTGAAGTGGCTTTGTTTTATTTCGTGTCTTGTAGGAATTCTTTGATTTTCTCTCCAGCACTTCAACTGCATGAATTACAAGATTTAGTTGGCTGATGGATATCTAAAGAACAGTACAGAATATTTGTGTTTGTTTTGCTTAAAAAGTCACAAACAAGAGAAACTTCCCCAAATGATAGGAGTTATGTTTCCGTTTGAGGGGTTTATGATAATGTCTTTTTATTTTCCAGAATATGTGAAAACAGAAAAAAAAAACATAAGGTTGTTAACTTCTAAAATGTATTTAGACATCCTTTTGTTACAATTGTAAGTCTGTTTCTACAGCAGCCCTCATTATTTTGAAGTGATTTCTTGATCACATAATTTGCTTTGTATTATAAATCCAGTCCATGTTCTTTTGATAAAAACCATCTGCTATTTAATTTGGTTGGTTTTCATTAGAAGAGGATACATATTTTGTCAGAAAGCTCAAATGGAAAAATCCATTAGTCATATCAATTGATTGGAATATCTGAATATTTAGTGCAGAAAACACTTGGGAAAACTTTATTTTGCTTGCTGGTTAGGTATGTTATTCTCCTTTTTGAAATTCATGTTTGTTTCTTCCATACTCAGTAGCTTCCACAATTCTGCTATGTTAAAATATAAACTCCCCCTTTAAAAATGCTCACCATTTTGTTTTCAAGCTTTTACAGTCATACTGTTTCTTTTTGTAGTTACTTTGTGTAGCATCTTCTTAAAATACTGTTCATTTGTTATATTCCAGCTGTAGTGTAGACTTAACTCTTTAGTTTCTTAAAATCATGTGTTACAAGGATATCTTGCAGTTCGTGGATCAGAGACCCAGGGAGATTCTCAGTTGCATTCTTCATATTGTCAGTTGTAAATAGTGAATTAGGTGCTATGGGCCTTTGTCAAAAAGAAAAAAAATGATTAAGAAATAAGGTTCATAATGATTTCTAATTAATTGAAAATTTCTTAGTTTTTTTCTGAATTTAAACTCTATAGTAATCATTCTCAAAATAAGCAACTATATTGCTAGAACCATGGTTATATACATAAATGAACTTTTTTGAAGTAAATACTCCTTTTTCTGAACATAGATTGTGTATATTGCCTTATTTACAGTAGTTGCCATTGCAAGTGTAACCATGACAGGCTGTATTTTTAAGTTAATCTCTGCTCTCTTTACAGAAGCTAACATGCATCTTCAGAGATTATGAAGTTAATATACACTAGACATACTATCATTTCCTCTTTGTGATAAATTTAACAACATTTCATGCTGCAAAAATATTGTAGAGCTTGCTTAATTGTTAGCACATGGTTTGAATTTTAACTCATTAAAATAGATTATGTGCTACTATAAATTTCCATCGATGAATGCTCATGTGGTTGAAATGTAAAAGGTAGTTTAAAAATATAACTGCAAATTAATTTTCAAGGTACACGACTAATAAAACTTAGCACTGAATTGAATAGTAACTAAATATTAAACCTGGTTCATAGAAGAAATATAAACATTTTTGGACACCAGAGAAAAACTATACTGATGGCATTAAGAATATTTAGTAGTCCAAGGTGTCTTAAAAGCTAATGTATTTGTAGTAATCTAGCAGAGAGTATTCTTCGGTTTAACAATTCATTCTAAAAATTTACATTTAAAATATATCATGTTCTAAAAGAAATAGATCTAAAATTTACATATGTACAATAAGTAGCAACAAACAAACTCTTAAAATTTAGGCTGAAAAATTTCAAAGTAATTTTACCCCACCATGCTGGTTCAAAGCAGCTGTATACTATAATAAGGAACATATCTTACCTCTGTTACAGATTTGATAAATTCTTGTAGTTGAAGCATTTTCCGTTTGATTGATTCATTTTGTTCACTTGTTAGTAGAGGATGGGGGAAGAGGGTCGTAAACAGCTCTTCAAAAATGACCTTAATGAAAATATGTGTCTGAACTGTGCCATTGTTTCAGCAGGACTGCTAATGTATGGAACGTGTAGTGCTGTTAGAGGCTGCTGCAGTCTCTCACTCTTCCCACTGTGCAATCAATAAGCCTCTGAAAATACATAATGAAAGTAATTTAACATACTGAAGGCTTCGTGTCTCCAGAGACAACATTTAGATTCAGTCTTTCTAAAAAGGAACGGCACTGCTTTTCCGAGGAAAGCCTGTTCTGAGCAGCTTTTGCAGAATGACAGCCTACCTTGTCGCTTCTCTCCACTGCAGAGAGATGCAGTGCATTCACTAATTTTGATTGGTCAGTTGTATTGGGCTTAAACTGTGCTTCATATGTATAGCAGGAATTCCTCCCCCCTACTGTTTTATATAAGGGTGCTTTTTAAAAACACTAAATTTATAAGTGATTGTATATTGTTCTTAAATAAATATGAGTAGATTAGTCTTTTTAAAATGCTTATTGTAGTTTGTTGGTCACTTATTCTAAACATTAAAAACACAGGGAGGTGGGGGATAGGGAAAATTTGCATGATAACATAATATATTCAATTTTAAGCCTTGATAGTTGTACTTGAGAATATTTTCATAATTATGTTTTTGGTTGACATTCTTTGTTCTGCAAATGGAAATCCACCCCATCTTTACAGTGAATTTCAATTGTTTATATTCAAGTTATCTCTTTCCCAAGGTGTGAACATCTCGAAGTGTTAAACATTGTCATAACTTCAGTGTTCATTCATTCATTCAATCAGCCATTTCATTTCATTCTTCATTCAAAATACTAATTAAATTGAGCTAAAGCGATTATATTCTATATAGTGTATGAACATTGCATTGCTAATACCATAGTGGAAGTATATAAAACTTTAATCTTTTCCTTTACTTTTGGAGATTACTACTCTTTACCTTTGGTAATCCTGTTATTTGGTTGATGTACACTGATCATTTGCCATTAATGTTTGATTTCACTTGGCTTTTTCTGATTCTGACACTTAATGGATTGTTGTATCTTAAGTATTGTAGGTAGCTGTATGCTAATGTTTTTGAAAATATATGTAGTTAATTATAAAGATAGTTATTTAAGATATGTCACAATAATAAAATATTGGTACAAAAATAAACCAAAATAGTAATGTAAACTTAAATTTATATTAATTTTGGTTACCTATAAATATATTCCTGTTCTCAGTAGTGATGACAAATTATTTTAGACCTAGTATGTATAGACTGGATTTGATAAGTATTGGCACATAAGATGCCTTTGGTGATATCTGAGTTATTAGAGTATTAATTATCACTTGTTTCTGCTATTTTAGGAATATTAATGAGTTTCAACTTCAAAATGTTGTATCCTGTTTATTTGTAATTAGAATTGTTCTAATTTTGAAAAGCATAACCTTTCTTTGGTATTAGGTAATTATTTAATATTTGTAGGGAATAACTGATGAGTACAGGTTTCAAACTGCATTTTTATGGAAGAATAGTTGAGAATAATGTGAAAAATTTTGTTGTAGATTTTTAAAATTTTCTGCCCAGCTTTTGGTGGTAGGGCTTTGGTAATGCTAAAAATGAACATGTATTATTATGCGTTTTGAAAGTTGAGGATAAAGATCTTATTAGAATGTCAGCCTCACTAATACATGTTAAATGTTATTTTAAACTTAAAACTGAAATCAGAGAAAATGTTGAAGCTTCTCATAGGGATAAGGATCAGTTGAAGCTTCTCATAGGGATAAGGAAATTATGTATATCATACTTTTCTGCGTAAGAATTCCAGTGTTTGGTTAGGTTTCTTGTCAAATATTCCCATAGAATACAGGAAACCAAGGCACAGAGAAATCTATTTACTTAAAAGAATCCAAAAGTGTTATCAACAGAGGCAGGACGACAACTGTACAAACCTTACCTTATTAAGGTAAGTTACCTCTCTCTTTAGAAGAGTATCAAAGTACTTGAATTGGATGATCTAGGTTAATCATTAATAATTACATTATAGTTTTTATTTTTGTTGAGTTATATTTCGATGCTTTGTTTCTTCATAAGAAAGTTTTGAAGTTAAATTCAGATTATTCTGGAAAAAAAAACAAAATTTGAAGTTTCAGTAAGCAGTACTAGCAGCAGAAAAGCTCATTTCTGGACATTGCTTTATGTTCCTTATACAGTGACATGTAGCTAAAGATATGTATCACAAACAGTGTTTAGTTTTTAATCAAGTAAATGCTTATTTGAATTTTTTTTTTAAAGAACACATTTATTTGGTGCTTATGTGTTACTCAGATATTTACAGGTTATCTTATTTTAGCAGATAGGCTAATATCTCAACCACTGGATTAAGAATCAGATTGTATTGTTTTTATACAAAAGTCATAAAAACATGCCAAAATTTACAGATTCTTGTTTCCATAGTAACAGATTTTCACACTTGTGCATGTAATATATTTTGTATTCATATAGGATATTGATTTTGAAATATGCTGCAGTTGGCGATTTAAACCAGGTTTTATGTTATAATTTTGTAGGTTAATGTTTTTACTTAATTAGTAACCTAGGAAGGCAGTTTGGCTTCACATTGATGACAAAACAACATAGGTGAATGTAGTCCTAAAATATAGCTCAATTAAAAGGCTTTTTCATGTAACGTTTTTCTTTTTAGTTATAAATATTATGATTGAATATTTCTTTTGATTTCTAAAAGTCCTGATATGAGGTCTCTAATTTTTAATTTTATACATTTGTCTTCTTAAATTTAGACAACTGAAAGTATAATTGATTGTTATATTTATACTATACTATACATATCAAATTATTATTATCCAGTTTGCAGCTACTTATGTTGCTACATTTTTGATGATTCTCTGAGTTTGTAAGTTAAAGAAAAAATGAATTTTGTGAGATAGTGGAACTAACTGTAATTCAAAGTGCTTTAGAACTATTTGTAAACTATATTTGCAAAAGCAGTTTTTAATTGCAGGAAATTACTTTTAAAACTGTTTAGCTCCAGAAGATGTACTGTCAGTGAATAGTTAACATGTTAGCTCTGAACTCTCTCTGATATTGGAGTCCAGGGAAGAAAGGATTTTTTCAGTTGAAAGCCAATTCAAAAATCTGATTTGGTTTCTTGACTTTACATTTCTTTCACAGCAAATGTTTTATCAAAAAAATAGAAATGGACCATCTGCTGAAACCTCCACCAAGTGAGGAGTAGCCAAGGTAGTGGAGAATCAACAACGCTGATGACTCATTATCTATAGAGAATAATTAAAAGCTAATTATGTTGGATAAAGTACATGCATGAGAATTGTAACAGAAAATTCCACAAACCCCATTCTTTCCCATCCTTCCCTACTTCACTTGAGTTAAGCACAAAAATTTATTTATTTATTTATTTAAAAAAAATTTTTTTTTTTGGCCTTTTCCTTTTTATCAGTACCTGGGATCGAACTCACGACTGCCTGCTTGCAAGGCAGGCACTTATGCCGCTGAGTCCCCTAAAAATTTATTTATTTTATTATTACTTGTCAGCATACAAGTATGTATGTCAGCATACATTACACAAATAAATACATGGACTTTTTCCATTTTTTTCTTCTCAAACCAAGACTTTGGTCATGGTTTAATCTCCCTCTTTTACACTACCAGTGGCATGTCTGTTTAGGGGCTTTGTCCGAATTATTTCGCAGCTCAATTTTTCTGGCTTACCATTTTGACTGTCTTATATTCTTCTTTGCACCTTTCAATGATTATGGATGTTGTTGATGTTTTTCTTATTATATTTATTTGTCTCATACTGGGACTGAAACTCAGGGGTGTGCTACCACTGAGCTATATCCCTATCCTTTTGTCCCCTCTCTCCCTTTTTTTTCTTTTGGTGGGGGACATGTCTCTGTAGCCCAGGCTGGCCTTGAACTCGTGATCCTCCTGTCTCAGCTGCCTGCCTGAATGCTGGGATTTTGTTTTATTTATTTTTTAAATTTTGAGACCGGTCTTGCTAAAAGTACTTAGGCTAGTTTCAAACTTGTGGTCTTCCAACCTCAGCCTTCTGAGCAGCTGGGATTATAAGTGTGCTCCACTGTACCCAACATTCTTTTTATAGTTTAATGAAAGATTTGCATAAACAGACATTTCTTGTGCTCCCCACCCCTCTTATTGGTTTCTTTTTCTTGTTGCTGCCTCTTCTCTGTATAATTTTCCCACTCTCAGTTGTTGTGCAGAATCAAATTCATTTGAGGCCAAATCAGTTGCCCAGCTGGGTTATATGTTTAACAAAGCTGTGTCAAGTCACTTGTGCTATTATGAGTCCTGAACTCTGGTGGGAGACATAGTTGAATGACTCCCTACCAGAATCTAATGTTCTATTCTTAAAACTACATACATAGTGCTTATAAAAAAGGGCTGCCATTTTTTTATACAGAACCAGAAAATGGCAGAATTCTTTTATAGACAATAGCTCTTTTATAGACTAATACCCACTTTACCACTTGGATCAAATCAATCATTTGGAAAAATGGACGGATTTTAAGAGTTTTCTAATCTTAAAGACTGTACTCACTGATAATTTTCTGCTGATTATAGTCACTGTTATATATTCAAGTCTTCTGCTCTTCATTTTCAGTTTATAACGTCTAGGAAAAGTTCAGTCATTATTTAGTATTGTAGAGAATTTACACATTAATTTGGGGAAAATAGACAATATTGAGTCTTCCAGCTTGTGGAAGGTATGTATTATTTTGGGGATTAAACCCAGGACCTTTGTGCTGAGCTTTATCTCCAGCCCTTTTTATTATTTACTTTTCAATTTCCTTTATTTTGAGACAGAGCCTCACTAAGTTGTTCAGCCTGGGCTCAAAACTGTGATCCTTCTGCCCAGCTTCCCAGTGTGCTGTAATAATAGGCTTATACCCCCAAGCTCAGTTTATCTTTATTTTATCAGTGTTTTGTAGATTGTTGTCCATATAATTGCACATATTTTGTTAGATTTTTACCTATTTATTTAATGCTATGGAAGTGACATGCAATTTTAAAAAATCTCAATTGCTTATTTTTGTATTTATTTTATTATTTTTTGTATACTGACTATTTTGCAGTTTTACTAAATTCATCTATTAATTTTTAGAAGGTTTTAAAATGAATTCCACAATCTTTGCTAACAGACAATTTATGTCTGCCAATAGAGGTAGTTACTGAAATGTGTGTAAGGTATTGTTACCTCATTGTACTACCCAGCACCTCTGAGATTTAAATTGGGTGTTTTGGGTGAAGCAGTCCACCCTGAGCCTTGAGCATCCTGGATCCTTTGAGCTGAATATTCCAAGAATGCAGAGACCTGACAGCTTTTTACCTGTACTGTTTCCCAGGGTTGTGTATATAAGTAGCAATCTTGAGAGAGTAGCAAGATCTTGTTTCAAAATAAAAATAAAGGTTGGTGGTAGAACACCCCTGCATTCCATTCTCAGAACCAAAGAAAAAAGTATTGGGGCAGAGTGGCCAATACGTCCCCTACTGCCTTATATGTTAATTAATTTTTTGAGACTATGTAGTGAAAGGTAGAATTAAGTGAAGTGGCTGTAGTGGTGCTGTATTTGATGCTTTCTGTACGATGGAGGAGTGAACAATTGTTAAGACAGCTAAGTTAGGTAAAAAAATATAGTCAGGGAGTCAGTGCAGGGAATGAGAACACGTTATAACTGTGGAGGCACATCTATTGAGCCAACTCTCAAGATAAAGATGGAATGACCAGCCCTACATGTCTCTCCAATGCATAGGCAATAAAGTCTAGCTAGACATCAATCACCCTGGTGAGTGACAGGACCTCCTGATGTATATCTTCCTAAAAAGGTCTTATTCTTTCCTTGTATACTTGCTATGTGACTTGCTTCCCCATTGGATCTTACCTAAGCAGTTGTACTTGTGATCTTATTGGTTGACCATAGTTTTGACCCACGTTGTACCCACCTCGTGATTTTGTATCCACTTGGTGGATTGCCTGCAACAACCCGCTTTTGGGTTCCCTCTTGTCTGTCAGGAGCTGTCTCTCAATAAATTTTTCCTACTCTTCCATTGTTCCTTAAAATTCATTCATTGATTTTGGGAACATGAACTTAGCATATCTGACATCTAATAGGATGTAAATTATATTATTTCTCTTTATCAGAATGAATATTGTTTTGTCAATGAGGCAGCAAGGTACAGGGCCCTAGCAAAGGCAGTTTGGTTGTAGCAGTTTAATCAAGTACTCACAAGAACTGAAAGAAAAAGGGATCAGTGAAGGAAAATGGACTCAGCTTTGGGTAAACGCATTATAGTAAGTTCATATGTTGAGTCTGAGAGGCAGCCACTTGAAAATAAACCCAAAGCCTTGCTTATTGGTGCAGAATGACTATCTCTTTACTGATTTTCTTTTCTCCTTCTACTCTAATCTAGCTGTTTAAGATAAAATCCAAGTAAGGTTGGGAACCTACAGGGTGAGGAAGAATGTAGAGTTTTCTAGCTCTCATTGATTAGAAGTACCCAAGTTGTCCTTGTGCAGGTCTTGCATAGGTGGCAAGGGAGGCTGAAAGACTGAGATCTGCTGGGTGGAGCTGTAGCAGCGTGCACAGGAGAAACTCAGGCTCAGGGACTTGCAGGAGCTCCAGGAGAGGAGGGAGGAAAGTTACCACCTTGCAGTAAGGAGCCAGTGCACAATCCTTCTTACTACCTTAGCCCTCCCCTGCAGGCCAACCCCTTCCCCACCACTGGCTCCAGCTGGGAAACAATGTTCTCTCCTCCAGCTCCTATAATTGCTCTTGTATGTCTCTTGCATGCCTTGATGTGTGTTTCTGCAGGTTGATAATAAACATTCAAATTCCAAAAAACTGAAGTTCTGGTCCTATTCTGTATCCTATTATTCTGGCTTCCTCTGCTAAATGTATAATTGTTGTTAATGTTTTGATTGAATGAGTACAGTTTTAAAGATTCTCCTGTTCATGGCGTGCTGCATATAGAGAGGTATTTAGCAAAACCAATGTATCATTTTTGAGAGAAAAGAAACCACATCTTTAGTTAAAGGCCTGGTGGTTGTTGGAGATCTCAGGCCAATTCCCAAGTACAGCAGTGCCACCTGCCTGGCCCAGCTACCAAGTGCACCTGTTTTGTTTTATTTTTGAGATAAAGTTTTACTGTTTCTCAAGATAGCTCAATGGATCCTATTAATTGAAAGTAGTTTGTGCAGAGATGTAGCTGGTCTGGCCTTAATGTCATTTTGGTTTTTATGAAGGGGTGGAAGTTACTCTCATTGGAGAAAAACTTACCTTTCACTGTACCACCTGAAGGAAATCCACTGGCTCCTGGGAGCTCTCCATGCACAGAAATTCCTAAGATACTTTTTAGTCAGTGATGGTTCAGGTAAGTTGAAAGCTGACACACTCGTTAAGTGTTAGTGCCAGCTACAGAAAAAATGAGTGAGTGTGATCACTGCAGTCTCAACTCTCACCAATCCCTCCCTTGTTTATCCTTTTTACATTTTTTATTGACCCCTGGCCTCTTGCCAGTAGCTTAACCTTGAAGTCCCCTGATAGAAGACTGGCAGATTAAAAACGTCTCTCTTGGGTACTTTCAGACTATAAAAATAAATTGTATCTGCCATTTAAGAGTCTGGCTCACTTACGCCTGCACTTTGCTGATTGCTTATTCTACCTGGCTCTGTTATTGGACTGGATGTGGCAACATATTTGTATAATAGACTGTGTGCTAGAGTTTGGAAGTGGGGACTTAGCAATGTCCTGCCCTGCTTCTACTTGTGAGAATCCCTTTTCATAACTTGGGCTAATGATGTCTCCCCTTATTTATTTCTTCTAGTTCTAATGGGTTTCAGCAGTGTCTAAAAACATAACAGGTTTACCTATGGTTTGCTGGTTTACAACTACCACCCCATGTTGGCAGAAGGGACGCAGGCTGGACTTCATGCTGTTCTGTCATTGAGCACTCTTCTCTCCAAAGGCTGTGCTGTAGGAGTTGCTTTCTTGGGCATTTTACCCTTCCGTCTTTGTTGTGAACAAATGGATGAGTGTGAATTCCCTTTGTGCATATCACATGGCCTCTAAGGATTCTTTGTTTTCTTGTTAGGACACACTCAGCCTTTAGCAGCTCATTAACAATTCTTACTGGTGTCCAATATTGACTTCCTCAAGTACTCAAGAGCTCATGTCCAATGGGTTCTTAGAGGCAACTGTCTTTCCTTATATTTGGGATGAATGAGTGCCCTGTAATCTCAGCTGTCGGATGTAAAAGTTGATTTGCAGATTGTTTGTTGCTTTTTCTTGTTATCAGAGTGTCAGCTGTAATTTTTCTAGTTCTGTATGTTCCATTGGGAAGCCAGGAGATTACATGTTGGGCTGTTGTTTGGCACTGCATTCACTCTTCATATCTTTGAGTCTTCTAATCTATAAACATAGTACATCCCTTCCTTTATTTAGGACATCCTTAATTGTTTTTCAGTAATATGTTAGTTTCCAGTGTGGAGATTTCATACATATATGAATATGCATGAAACTTTTTTCATACTATGATAAGCAGCATTTTAAACTTTTGATTTAGCTTGTATGAATACTGTTGAATTTTGTATATTGAACCTAAACCTCATGATCTTGCCAGACTTCTTTATTTATTCATTTATTTTAATTTCCTATCATTTTCTTCCCACAATTAAATTTTGATAAATTGAAGGGTGTGTCATATTTTTCAATCTTTATATTTTTTTGGGAGTTTACTTTATTTCCAAAGCTGAGTTTATTAGTACAGTGTTGAGCGCAAATCATGATAGCAGAGAAATATTTTCTTTTTGCAGGTTGTTGAGGGAAAGGACTTAATCTTTGTCCATTAGATTTGATGTCATGTGGAGGCCTTTCATAGGTACCATATTTAAGCAGTTCCTTTTTTTTTTTTTGATTGTTGAGAATTTTAACAATCAGGAATGTATGTTAAATTTTTGGAATGCTTTTTTTCCAAGTACAGAAAGTTTATATAGTTTTCTTCATTTAATCTATTTGACATGACAAAAGATATAACAATCAGGAATGTATGTTAAATTTTTGGAATGCTTTTTTTCCAAGTACAGAAAGTTTATATAGTTTTCTTCATTTAATCTATTTGACATGACAAAAGATATGGATTGACTTTGTAATGTAAAACCTTACGTTTCTGAGGGTCTTAATTACTTGTTGTTCAGACAAAATACCTGACACCCAAAGTTAAAGTAAGAAAGGTTTATTTAGCTTACAGTTTATGGCAGCTTTAGTTCGTAGTCATCTGGCTCCATGGCAGAGGAGAAACAGTTCTTGGCAGGAAGAAGACAGAAAGTTCCAAGTCACCACTTCCTTTCTATCCCTTATATCTGTTTTTTCTTTTCTCTTTTTTCTTTGTACCAGGGCTCGAACTCTCAACCTCATGCCTGCCAGGCAGGTGCTTAAGCCTCTGAGCTAAATCCTCTGTCCCTTATCCGGGCTATCTGCCTTTAGAGCAGAGAGCACTCATACCCTTAAGCTTAGTTTAGTACTGTGAATCAACTCCAGCACCACACACACTAGTTCCAACCACCTCCGGAGGCCCCATGTAACCACATGAGGCTTTCGGGGAGCATCTAAATACAAGCCATAACGTGAAGTAAACTTTATTTGCTCAGGACACATTGCTTTTTTAGATATTGCATGTTTTAGTTCAAATTAATTTGATAAGGTCTTTTCTTGATTTGTTCATGAGGGATATTGGTCTGTCATTTTCTTTTATCGTAATGTGTTGGTTTGGCTTTAGCATTTTAAAAATGTTCTCTCTTTCCCTGATTCTGAGAAAGTTGAGTAACATTAGTATTCACCCTTCTTTAAATGTTCAGTAGAATTCATTAGAGAAGAAACTTGAGCCCAGAAGTTTTAGGTTGGCTAAAGTTTTCTGCAGTGTCCAGTGCAGCTCTTGAAACTTTGGAGGCAGGATGGTGGAGGATGAGGAAAAGAAGTATCAAGATGCAGAAAGTTGAGGTGAGGTGGAGCCCTCTCTCCTGATGGGAGAAAGGACTGCCCAACAACTGCAGTGTGTTTATACAGTCAGCAAGAGGCTGGTGTTTATGGAGCATTTAAGAGGAGGGTAAATTTGAAACAGGAAGAGCATCCAATCTTCAACAAAACATCATGCCTTGGTGGTTACACGGGGAACAAGAGAGGCATTGCCTGTATTGTCTCAGGGGAGGCCAGGTCACTTTGTGTGTCAGCTCTGTAAGCTCTTATAGGACCCCGCCAAACTCTTGAGAAGCGGTTAGCTTGTCCTAGATGTTTGAGGTATAACCAGTTTCATTTCCAACACTTTTCAACTATAAATTCAAATTATTTAATATGTAATAGTCAGATTTTCTATTTTTCATGTGCGTTCTATATCTTTCAAATAATTTGTTCATATTACATGTTTCCACATTTGTTAGCATTAATTTGTTTTTCTGTAGGATCTATACTTACATCTTCATCATTAATGTTGGCATTTTGTATCTTTTTTTCTATTTTATTGGATTCTGCTCTTAGCTTTCATTGATTTTAATCTTTTCTTTCTAATATGCACTCAGTTCTGCTTTATTTATATCCTGCAAATTTGTATCTTCTTTCCTTTATATCATTTAGTTCAGTATCTCTTTACCTATGGATAATTTTGAAGTGTGTTTTTGAGATTCCAAGTATTTGGCAATCATTTTTGAAGTTTTAAAAATTATTTCAAATTTAATTCCACTCTGGTCAAAGAATATATTTTAGATGATTTTAGTTTTTACATTTTGTTTATTTAATGACTTAGAATATGTTCTGTCCTTATATTCTTTTGAATAGAATGTTTCATTTTTTCTGATTTTTGGATGTAGTAATCTATAAAAGTCAAATAGGTCAATTGAGGGTAGTACCAGGATGTGCATGTCTGTGTGATATCAGGGCTTTATCCCTAGCTGTTATTTTTCTTGTTGCTGAGACAAAATAGCCAGCATCCAAAGTTAAAGGGGGAAAGGTTTATTTGGCTCATAGTTTGTGGAAATTTCAGTCAATAATTGGCTGGCTCCAAAGCAGGGTGGCTTGGTAGAGGAGCATTGCAGAGAAACCCAGCAAAAGCAGAGGAGTGTGAAACAAGCCTCTTTCTGTCCCTTATCTTGTATCCAGTCTACTGGGGTTAGGGCTGTGCTATTCCAATCAGTGTACTGATCCAGCAGTCATTCACTCTTAATCCAGACACCCTTAATCCAAGCATTACACTGTGAATCAGTCACACACTCTAGATTCAGCCGTCTTGTTTTTTTTTTTTTTTTTTTGTCTTTTTCGTTTTTATGGGTACCAGGGATCGAACTCACAACTGCCTGCTTGCAAGGCAGGCGCTTATGCCGCTGAGCTAAATCCCCAGCCCGATTCAGCCGTCTTGAAAACCCTCTGTGACCACAGAGGCTTAGAGAGGACATCTAGACCCAAGGCATTACCCTAGCCCTTTCTTATGTACATTTTAACTGTGTCATTAAATTGCCTACTGGCCTTGAATTTGTGGTCCTCTTGCTTTAGCTTCTGGAGTAGTTGGAATTGCAGGTGTGTGCCACTGTACCCAGCTCTATTAACTTTTTCCTGAGGGTAACTTTTTATTGTAAGGCGAGTTACAAAATCCTCAACTATATGGTGAATTTGTTGGTTTCTTTGACCTTTTCCAGATTTGCTTCATGTATTTTTGGGGTGTATGCACATGTAGGAGTTACAAAATATGTCTTAATTCCTGATAATAATCTTTCCCTGCTATCAGTACAGCAATTTCAGATTTATTCTACATGATTCGCATACAAACATATGTACTTATGTGATTTACTCTTACTTTTAGTCTTTATTTTTAAGATATATTTCCTATAAACACTAAAGGGTTTGTTTTGCCTTTTTAATATTATTAAAATATTAACTTGTTGGTCAAAATTTAGAACATTTGCATTTAACATTATTTTTCATACAATTAAAGTCTCACTTTTTATTGTTTATAATATATATATAAATATATATGTATATTTTAATTTCTCTTGGGTTACTAGCTTTATATTTTAGTGTTTTATTTTGGTCATTCTTTTGTGTTTTATATTATACATATTTAACTTACCCTAAAGAATTGTTATGTATGTTTCCACAAAAAACATGTCATATTCATGTATTATGTTAGAACCTTATAAAATTTCCATTGGTCCTATCTAATTTTGTGCTGATTTCATTTTAAATAGCCAATTGTCTTGAAGCATATCATTAAAAAAATATATGGCAGCTGAGGCAGAACAGTGTTTGAGGCCAGCCTGGCAATTTATTAAGGCTCTACCTCAAAATATAATTGTAGTAGAGTGTTTGCCTACCATGTGTGAGGCTTTGGATTCACTCCCTAACACTGAAAAGCAAAAAGCATGTATTTATAAATTCTGACACTTTCTATTTTCATCAGAGATTTATCCTAGTATTATTTTCCATCAGCATGAAGAATTTGCTGTGACTTTTTTTGTTTTCTGTTTTTTTAGTGAAGGATTGTTGGCAACAGATTCCTTCAGTTTTTATCAAAAGTGAACTTACTAAATTAATTTAATTTTTATTTAATTTCACTTGGGTAGCACTCTACACTGTTTTTCTTGAAATTATTTTGTTTCCTGGCAGTCAGTTTCTTGTAAGTCTAAACATTCTTCTTTGTTCCTCAGCCTGTGTAATAACTTTTTTCTTGAGCACCTTTTAAAGGCTCCTTTTTGTCTCCTTCATTTTTACTGTTTAATTATGATGTGCCTCAGTGTGAATTTTATTAGCACATATTAATTTTACAGAATAACAGATTTCATTGTGACATTTTCATACACGCATGTAGCATACTTTGATCATGTGCCTTCCCTGGTTACCCGTCCTTATCCTCTTCTTCCCACTACTCTGATCCCCTTTCCCCTCTTACAGTCTTTTACTCTCATAGAAATTATTTTTCTTCTGACTTCCACATATGAGGACAAACACGAGATACTTGATTTTCTAAATTGGACTTGTTTCACTTCATGATGATCTCAGGCTTCATTCTTTTTCTGTGAATGGTGTGATTTCATCCTTCTTTGTGGCTGAATTATATATGTACATACCTATATACATATGTATATGTTCACATATACACATATATGGATGTACATGTGTATATACACACACACATATATATCTCCTACCCTGATTCTGTCACTTGGCTGTTGTGAGTGGTGGCATGGTACACATGGGTATAGCAGGTGTCTTGGTGTTTTGACTTTTGGGTTTATTCACGGGAGTGATATAGCTGGCTCACTGAGAAGTTCTCTGTTTTGCTGATTTTCATGCTGTTTGTGCTAATTTACCAACAGTGCCTAAGGATTGCTTTTCCCCTACATCCTTGCTAGCGTGTATTGTTTTTTATATTCTAAATGATAGCCACTCTGACTAGGATGAGATGGGTTCTGAGTATAGTTTTTTGTTTTTTCATACAAGGACTTGCTTTGCAGTTTAGGCTGACATAAATTTACTATATAACCCAGGCTGGTCTGACTTTTCTTTCTCAGCATATGGGTGTATGCTGCTATGCCTGGCTCAGTGTAGTTTTGATTTACATTTCCCTTATGACTAAAGATGTTGAATATTTCTTCATATAATTATTAGCCAGTTGTACTTCTTTTGAGAAGTATCTCTTCGGTCAGTTGCACGTTTATTTATTGGCTTACTAGTTCATTTGGCATTGAATTTTTTGTGTACTTTACCTTTTCTGGATATTAATCTTTTGTCAGAAGTACTGCTGGCAAAGACTTCTATCATTCACTAGACTGGCTGTTGTCATCAGTTCTATTTTCTTTACTGTGCAGAAGCTTTTTAATTTGATCGGAGACCATTTGTTGATTTTTACTATTATTTCTTGAGCTATTGGAGTCCTATTCAGGACATTGTTGCCTGTGTCTGTGTATCTTGAATTGCTTCTTCTATGTCTAGTATAGTAGTTAGCAAAGTTTTAGGTCTTCTAATTAAGATTCTTGATCCAGTTCAAATTGATTTCTTTCTTTCTTTCTTTCTTTCTTTCTTTCTTTCTTTCTTTCTTTCTTTCTTTCTATGCAGGGTGAGGGACAATAATCTAGTTTCATTCTTCTAGATGTGGATATACAGTAAAATTTTCCTATCACCCTTTGTTAAGGAGGCTCTTTTTTTTTTCTCCTGTGTATTTTGGCACTTTTACTGAGAATCAGGTGGCCATGACTGTGTGGGTTTATTCCTGCATTCTCTATTCTGTCCCATGTCTATTTTTAGGCATATCATGAAGTTTTTGTTACAGTGGCTCCATAGTGTAGTTTTAAAATTGAGTACTGTGATGTTTCCAGCATTATGTGGTATGACTTCTTTAAGTTTAGTATTTTTTCTATTTTGATGTTCACTGATACTCTTGATACATGTTTTCATTGTGGTGGTTACAGTGCTGCCTCTGCCACCTCTGATGCTACTGTTTGTAATTTGGGGAAAGTTTCATTGTATCTTGAAATACTTTTTATCTCATCTTTCATATCCTTGTTGGGCTACTGTAACTGTGTTTTAGACTGTTGGTATTGTCCCACATGTTACTGAGGCCCCCACCCTCACCACCTTAGCTTGGAGCTTTAGTTTGGGTAGTTTTACTTACTGTGACTTTAGGTTCATCAGTTTCTTTTCTAATGTTTTATGTGTTGTTAAATTCTTCTAGGGATTCTTTAGTTTAAATAGGATGTGTTTCAGCTCTAGATCTTTTACTTTATTTTTTTCTACTAGGGAATAAACTGGCTTTATGCATGCTGACCTCTTTTTAAAGTTTTATTTCTAGACAATCTCTCCCATCCCACTAAGCTTCAGTTCAGCTTACATAGTTTCATTTCTCTATTATTTTGTGTTTTTCTTTAAATCTGTGAGCACAGTTATAATACATGTTTTAGTGTCTTTGGTCCTAATTATATCATCCTTTCAGATCTTGATATTGCTAGTAATTTTTGATTGAATAGTCACTGTGATTGAACACTTCAGTAGATTTTTTTGAATAGATTTTTATCTGTATTTTGAGTCAGACCATCAGCAAGTTACTTGTGGATCAGCTTGATCTTTCATGTTTATTTTGGTGTCAGACAGCTTTAGAAGAACCTTTGCTGAGACTAGTCAGCCTCCTACTGAAGTAGACTCATGTCATAACATAATATGTAACATCCCTGTGCTCAGGGGTCTCCATATTGAACTTTTAAGGCTGGGATATTTTGCCATAAGTACCTGTCAATTCAAGATTGATCAGTTTTCAGGCTGTCTGGTGTTGGTTCTTTGCCTGACTTTGCTGAGTCTCACGTTTGTAACTTAGGGCCTTTTGAGTACCATACACAAAGAAATACTATCTAGGAATTACAATGTTTCTTTTCTGCCAGAGGCTCTATGTAAAATTTTCTGAAAGATTCTGTATTTAAGTTTCTTTTTCTGTTAGTTTGGCTTGTGAATTCTAGCTTCCTTAACTCACATTTATCTTTTCAACTCATAGGGTCCATTGTGCTGTACTGGGGAGAAGGTATATTTAGCAAAAAGCCAAAGGAATCCTAAAGCCTGTTTCATTTGTTTTATGGGGTCACATTCTTCCATTGTCTCGGGTCCAGCATCTCAATGCAGTAGTTCTGTAGTAGTTCAGTTTGTTCAGATCTCTAGTTGCTGGGGCCAGTACTATGCTGGTTGCTTTGTTAAGGTGAAAGTAGAAGTTATGAATCTGTTTTTGAAACAGTTATCATACAGCTTCTTTTGGCAGTTAATTATAAACTATCTTGTAATGTTTCTTACAGTGCTATCTTAAAGTTTGTCTTACAGTTATTAATATTTTTACTCTTATGGTAGAGAAAATAGTAGGCTAGTAATCTGTAGCATGTAATTCAGATTGTAGGTGCTTAAGATATCTGTCCATAACAATCTCCTTTCATAAATATGCTATTCTCTTTTTGAAGATGGTGACACTGCTGAAGAATTCATCATCCAACTGTGTGGATTGATGCCTTTTCAAATTCGTTTCTTCTAATTTCTAGTCATTTTTCTGTCTTTGACAGTTGATATTATAGCAAACTTTTTGTAAAGGTCCAAATAGTAAATATTTCAGTCTTTGTGGATCATATGTAGCCATATGTACCACACTGTTCTGCATTTTTTTTTAGCCCTTTAAAAATTAGAAGCCATTTCTAGCTTGAGGACTCAATTTGGCCCATAGGCATTTAATTGGTAACTCACAATGTAAACCAACATTACTTTGTTCAAGAAACCTTTGTTCCTTTTTCATTTTTACCAGAATACTGCTTACGTCTCCAAAAGAAAGAACATATATGTTAGAATTTTGTCAACTTTTTCATATGTATTTCATGTAAAAACAAACATTTTCAGTTATTCATCTTTCATTTTTGGAATATATCTATATATCTCCTTTTATTTATGTCTAAACTTACTAGGTTGATTCCTGTTCACATTCTTTCCCACCTTGCTCTATTTTGCTATCATATATATTATTTTCCCTGTCTTTTCCAACTACTGTCTGTCAGCATGTACCTAGAGTTTGTACTCTTCCTGCTGCTTTAAATATTGTATTTATGCCATCTCAAATGGTGGATTTTCAGAAAAATTTAAAGCCTAACACTACCATAACTGTTTAGCTGAAGTATTTTTAGTTGAGATTAACTTGCAAATGAAAAAAAAAAGTATAGTAATGTGCTAATTTTTTTATGAATACTCATTTCTGAGTCAATCTTGACTGTGTTTTTCTTTTTCAGAAATTAATACCCACCCTTCCCACTAACTCATGACAACATATTAAAACCAGTGAAAAAACAAGCAGTGAAAACAAGCAAAAATGTTCTGTAGTGGAGAGGAAGGTAGCTCTCTAAAAGGCAGAACATTAGGAACACAATTTTTTTCTTTTTCATTTTAGCAGTCAGACTGGATCTAGGTGCATTGTGTTGGAGGTGCCACCTCGCAGATCTGCCCGCGAGTGTCGTTTCTGAGCTTCAACACAGCTGCTGTCCCAACCTCTCCCCGTCCTCTCCTTGATAGGGGTTTATATTGGCATTTTGGTTTATGTTGGGGAAGGAAAAAAAGACCAAAACAAAGAATTCCTTCCTCATCTTTCTTATGTTGTTATGGGTTAAAAAAATTAATAAACTATCAAGTGACTTAAGTAGCAGTGGCTTCTTAAGAGTCATTCTTACATTAAGAAACATGAAGAACACAGTAGGTCTTTTAAATATAGATGAATCCATTTATACAAAAAAGACCTTTAAAGAATAAGGTTACTTGTAAAGCATAAAGATACATGAAAAAACTACATGTTCTTACAACAATTTGTTCTATTCTTTTTTTCCTGTAACACAGTTATTCCTCCCCCGCTCCCCACACAACAGATTTGTAATGTAAGAATAGAATTATGGTGCAGCCTGTAAGTCCCAGAGGTAAAACACACAGTACTAAAATTCCATCTGTAGATTTTACTTTTCAAAATTTCATGTCATTTTATCAGAGTTAAATTCAAATTTGAAGTCATCTTAAAATTTTTAAGGACTGTATTTTTTACATTGTTCTATTAAGTGATTTCATCATATACTAGTTATTTATATTCTATATTTAGATGAGATGTTTTGTTAGGTGCAGTTCCTTATTTTCCATCATGTATACTATTCTTGGCAGTTGTTTTGTGTCTTGAATTTTAATCATTTACTTTTGTTTTATTTGATTAGTTTATGAATCATTCTTTCACTCCTGGATTTTCCTTTCCTTTTTTGTCCCAAAATTACAATAACATTATTAATGCATATTCTATCTAGTTGAGTAAATTTCTACAATTAATTCTGAGGATTTTAGACATGTAAGTGTAACTTATAATAATTCAAAATTGGAGAAAGATATGAATGACCTGAAATAATTGTAATGTAACTTAATGCTATTTAAAATTCATATCTGAAATTGCATTTTATTTAAGAGCATTTAATCTAGAACAAAGAAAATTTATTAGAGTTGAAATAGCTTTGTCAGTTATTTGGATCTGTTGAGTCACAGATGAACTATTACATTAGTAGAATCAAAACTTGTGCCATATTATCTTTATTAGTGATAGAATGAGTATATTTCAGATAAGTTAAAAATACAGTTGTTTCACTAGTTTTGGGAAGGAGACAAAAAAGTGTTACCACATTAATTTGTGTTATCTGGGGAAATTACTCTGAAAATATTAGGTCTCTTTCTCACTTGTCTTGGAAGATTCTTGATTTGTAGTAATTTGTGTGCTGAGTCAAGAGTACAAAACAGCAGTTGGGTGTTGTGGTACACGCCTGTAATGTCAGCACTGTAGGAGGTTGCAGCAGGAGGATTGTGGGTTCAAGCACAGCCTGGGCAACTCAGTAACTTAGTGAGATCCTTTCTCAAAATAAAAAGTGCTGGGGATGCAGCTCAATGAGAAGACTGGGGATTCCATGCCAGTACCTGAATCGAAAAAAGAGTGCAGAACGAACACATATTGATATCACTGATGTCCTGGAAAGGCATTGCTAAACTACCGTGTTAACCCAGCCCTGCCTTATGATTTAGAGGAAAACTTTTGGTGATCTCAGCTAGGCAGCATCAGGAACAAGGTGAACACTAGTATAATCACATTTTCTATTTGATGTGTTCAGTAAAGAAGTAATTTCAGTTTAACTTTAGCAATAAAGATTTCATATTTGTGGAGTTTTTTGTTTGTTTTGGTTTTGGTTAGGGAATGGAAGAGAGATATCAGTAAGAATAAAGTAAATTTATAAAAACTTTTTGAAGACTTTATAATTGAAATGAAAATCTGGTTCTTAAAGTGCCATAGTTTGAAATTTTAGAGAGGAAAAGAAAATAGGTGTTGTAGATATAGTTTAGAGTTGAAATAACTGGGATTTAATCTAACTTCTACCAGTGACTAGGAGTTGCATTTTGCAGTGTTTCCCAGAAGTTTGATGTTTTCAGTGCTGAGGATTTTGGAAGGTGATTGGATCACAAAGGTGCTGTACTTGTCAGTGCGTTAATCATAGCTGAAAGTGCGGTTGGGAGGTGTGGCCTGGTCCTAAGACGCAGGAACTCCCCCCTTCTTTTTCTGCTTCCTGGCTGCCATAGGTTGAGTAGCTTTATTCCATAATGCTCTTATACCATGCTGTTTCTGCTTGAAACTGTGACTCAAAATAAACCTGTCTTTCTTTAAGTTGTGGAGTATTGGATATTTTGACCCAAAAGCAGGAAAGTAGTTAATATAGTCGTTGACAGGTACCAGTGATTTAGCTCAACAGCAAAGCACCTGCCTGGCAAACACAAGATCCTGAGCCTGAGTTTGATTCCCAGTACAAAACAAACAAACAAAAAATCAAATCCAAAAAAACCTCTCATGCCAAAAAATATATATTTATATGTATATATGTGTGTGTATATGTGTATATATATATATATATGTATAATATATATGTGGTTATTGACACATTTAGTGGTATACTTTTTTTATTTTTTGCTTTTGAGACAGAGTCTCACTATGTAGCTCAAGCTGCCCTTGAACTCCCTGAGATTGTCTTTCCTCAGCCTCCTGAGTTCTGAGATTACAGGTCTACACCATCATTCCCTTCAAACTATTAAAAATTGCTTAGCATAATGCCTTTAAAGGTTTTGTGTGTCTGTCTATGTGTGCGTATATGTAAATATGTGATATTTTGTATACTTTTTATTTTTTGTATATCTTGTATAACTGTGTATCCAGGATAATAATTTCAAGATAATTTTCTTCTTGGCATTTATATTAATTGTCTGTTATATAACAACTTAAAAATTAAAAACTTATGATAATAAATGTTTATTAAGTTATTTTATTTCTGAAGCTATTGTATATAAAATAATTGCCCCCAATGATACCAGTGTCTATTTCCCAGTAGCTGTACGTGATACTGCAAGGCAGTAAAGATTTTCAAGATACAATTAAAAATGCTGATTTTGAGATGAGAAGATGATCCGGAATTACTTGCATGGGTGCAGTCCAATACTAGAGACCTTAGATTTGGAGAACCTTTACAGCAAAAGTCAGAAATGAGGTAGATGGCGTTTAGAGAGATTTTAAAGTATAAGACAAAGGTAGGAAGCTATGAACAAAGGCAAGCTAGACAAGAATATCAACCTACTAGCTGATAGCTAGCAAGGAAATGGGGAACTCGATCTTCCCAAAAATTTGAGTGAGGCTTTTGGGAAAGATGGCAGAGTGATGAACAGCAAAAGAAGCAGCCTCTGAGATTTGATGTCCAGATGTTGGAATGTACCAATGTGAAGAAGAGAAGAAAGCAGGAATAGGACCCCAGGATCCAGCAAGGATCTGAAATGAGAATGGAAGCCATGGGAAGAGGGAAGAAAGAAACTTCAAGTGGCACTTTTTCCCTGAGCTCTGATTCTGTCTGGGAGGAGTGGTTCAAACCTGCAGATGCATGGTGACTGGTAACCCCATGGCCAGCTGGGGAGGGGAGCAGAGAATGCAGCAGACTGCAGTGGCTGGTAAGTTATTTGAGTTCAGATGCCCCCAGGAGAGGGTAGTTGGCTGGTAGCCATCTTGGAGAGGAGCCAACTAAGCTTGAAACCCGGAACAGCTGTTGGCTGGCTCTGTCTAGCTGCTGCTAGAGTCAGGGTGAGGTGGAACCGATTTAAAATTGATCAAGGAGCTGAGTTCAAGCCAGGAGGAGGCACACAGAGTGTTACAGGCTAAACAAATTGGGTTCCAGCCTCACAGCCAGAAACCAACCTGGACTTCATCGAAATTAAAGGTACAGGCTTCTTGGGATTGTGCAGTCTCCCTGAATCCGTGGATGGCTTTCTAGGATTAATCAACACAAACCTGGACTCTTTCTGCCCCCTCTGTTTACCAGTGACTACAGTGATGTCCTGAAGTCAACATTTTTCTCTGTCTTGTTTTTTTAAATTCATTTTTCTTGTTTTTTATAAATTTAAAAAGTTTATTTTGTGTTCTTATGGTTCCTTATTTTTATTTCCTCCTCCTCTCTTTGCCACCCTTTTCACTAGTTTCCTAAATCTTTGACCACCAGCCTTGCTTCTGATCATTTTCTCTTCTATTTCTCTATTCTTTTCCGCCAATCCATGAGTTGAAAAATGACCGTATTGAGAATATTGTTTGGTTTCCCTTGGGGCGAGAGAGAAAAGAGAGATAACAGGAGGAAAGAAAACAGGCCTTTATTGATGGCACAGGAGAGCTGCTAAAGAGATGCAGGCACCCTTCAGAAGCTTCCAGAGAAACGGAGGGCTTTTTATTTGGACTTTAACAGGCAGAGCTAAAGGGGCAGGCAAAATGACATATTGACAGCTGATATGAGGAGCCTTTGCGCATGTGCCAGAGGTTTGACTTGTGGGTTTGTGAAAAGAGCAAAAAGGGGCGCTGCCCAGCACTTGTGCATGAGGAAAACCTATCAATATATTTATGTAATTTTCTGATTATATTAGATTTTGTTATATAACCATAACTATAGTTCACATGGTTAAAGGTGACAAATTAATAGTAACATAGTTTGTCATTTTCTATGTTTGATGCTGTTGTTACTGTTGATTGAAATCCTTTACTCAAGGTGAGATAATTGTTCTGACCAGTTATTCTTCCTGGTATGCTGAAATTTGATTGCCTAAGGGTAATAAAAAATACTGTCAGCCAGTGCTAAAGAACCAGGGGCTAGAGCAAATAGGCAGCAACTTCTTATCCCCAATAAATTGAAAAGGTAAAATCTTGCTATAGGCCTAAAACCAAAATCCAGCTACACTTACATGGAAGACATCTCTGAGAAGTAGTCATTTCCTAAAGGTTCTCAACACTAGCATTAAAGCTACCTGTCATAACCAATTTACAAGCATCAACCCCAATTAAACTAAAAAAAAAAAGAGAAGAGAGAGAGAGAAAAAAAAAGAACACAAGAAGATGCAGAAGCAAGATGCAACCCCAGATTGCCAGTTTATCAAAGGCAAACCCCAGCAGTAATGAGGTGGAACAATTTGAGAGTCACCTACCTGAACACTCTGAAGTGGTAACAGCGGAAGTAACAAAGCAGATGAATGAGGCTCTAGAAAAAATAAAATCAGAAATAATTTCTCGTAACTACAAAGTTGGTGACCATAATAAAAGTCATGGTTAGTGAATCTAGAGCATATACAGACTAAAAAAAAAAAAAAAAAAAAAGAGAAGGTTACGAAAGTGATGAAAACTATGAATGCCAAGCATAGGAAAGAAATGGAATATATGAAACAGATTCAGACAGATACCCAGGTAAATTAAAAATTTCATTTGAAGGTTTATGCAGTAGAATGACCAATATGGGGACAGAATATCAGATCTAGAAAGCAGTATTGCAGTTAGTGATCATGAAAAGAAAGATTTCTTAAAAATAGCATGGGACCAGAAAAAATCTAACAGCTGCTAGATGATGTAAACAAGAATAACTAAGATTGATCAGAATCAATGAAAAAGCAAGAGAGTGCAAACAATATGAAACACCTGTTTGCAGAACTAATGTCAGAAAACTTCTGAATGGTGGAATAAGAATTTGACATACAGATAAGTGGGGTATATAGAATTTGTGTTAGCCATGATTTAATAAACAAAAGAAGCAAAAAAAAAAAAAAACAAAAAAAACTACCCCATAATATAATAGTTGAGATTCGAGAAATTCAAGAATAGAATCCTAAAAGCTGTTAGAGAAAAGAACCAAGTCAGCTATGAAGGTAAGCCCATCAGAATCACAGCAGAATTCTTAACACAAACCCTCAAGTCAAAGAGAGCCTAGAGTGAAATATTTCAGGCCCTAAAAGAAAACAGCCTCCAGCCCAGATTGATGTACCCCACAAAACTATCTTTCAAAATGGATGGAAAGATAGGATAAAGATACCTGATACGATATGATATGATATAATAAAGAACACCGGAAGAAACTCATGACTACAAAACCAGCTTTCCAAACTGTTCTGCAGGACCTTCTAGAAAGAGATAACAAGGGCTACAGCTTCATGAACCTCAACAGAATAAATCCTCCAGGCAAGGTCAGTAATTAAATGGGGAAAAAAGGGAGCCAACATCAGGAAAATAATATGACAAAGATAAATCAACATATATCAGTTGTAATCACCCATGTAAGTGGTCTTAATTCATGAGTCAAAAGAAACACTGGCACGGGGCTGGGGATTTAGCTCAGCGGCATAAGCGCCTGCCTTGCAAGCAGGCAGTCGTGAGTTTGATCCCCGGTACCGATAAAAAAGGAAAAAGACCAAAAAAATAAAATAAATAAATAAAGAAACACTGGCAGAATGGATCCAGGAGGAATATCCAGTAATATGCTGCCTACAAGATAAACTTGAGTGAACAGTGTTCCTTAGGGTCTGCAGTAAGTAAAGGAGGTAGTAAACACTTGGGGGTCAGTCTTGTGACACCGTGTCAGAGAACACCAGTTGAGCACCCAGGACTTCCAACCTATAGAATGGTGAGGTAGTAAATTGTATTGTTTAAAGCCATTAATTTTGTTATTGTTTGTCATGTGAGCAATAGCTGTTTAGCTGTGTTGTTCTGGCTTAAGGTCTCTCACAATGTTGTGTCGCATGCATCATCTGGAGCTGTAGTCATCTAGAGGCTTGACTGGGGACGGGCGTAGTGAGTTAACCTATGGTCAACTTGTAACACCAAGCTGAACTAAGTCAGCATGGTGCTGAGTGTGGTGGCTCACCTGAGGATTGTTGCCATGAAAGAACTGGAGGGAAGAAGGTGTTTTGATTCTCCTGGAGAAACTTGTCTTGCTGGTTTTCCTGATATCAACTCAGCTGAAGATGGCAGCAGTTGTTTTCTGGGAACTCTGATGATCCTTTCCTTGAGCAGTGTTTCCTAGTGCCAGTGAAGATCCCGCAATCTATTGGCACAGATCTTTCATCCCACTGACACAGACTTTTAGCTTCCACCGCTGATCTTTGGGTCTTCCTAATGCAGATCCTTAACATAGATTTGCATTAGGCAGTGTCTTGGGCTCTAGGCCTCCAGCTGGACTCATAGAGGACACTGTCATGGACTTCAGCTGAACTTGTACAAGATATTGACTCGAGATCCAGGCCCACAGCTGGATTCTTTAGGTCTCTAGTGTGTGGACAGATCTCTCACACACTTTTTATTTGACTCTTTAGGTGAATATTATAAAGTAATCCTACAAACTGTGTCCTGTATTAAATCTTTTCCCTTGTAAACTGTACAGCAGAGGCTATACTTTCAAGTTCACTCATGATTGTTGGTATGACTTCTCTCAGAGTCTCTAGGAGAAGGAGAGGAAGGAACATGAAGGTACATGATACAGAAGCCACAGTACCTTTTATAATCTCAAATCTGACATATCACGTGTGCCACAGGGCTATATTTTATTGTTTACATAGATCAGCCCTAAGATTATGCAGAATAATGTGATTACCAGGAAGCCAAAATCATTGGCGAATTATATTGGAGAGTTGGTTGTCAGAGTATGTGTATTCCTGGAATGATCGAGTATTGTTCTGTGGATGTTGCAGTGTAGTTTGAACCAAATAATTGGCCTCTCTAAAACCGTAGTTATTCATTAAAAATTGGAATTAATTTTTGTATGTCAGTGCTAACAATCAGTTTAGCTAGGTTCAGCAACTAAATTTTTTATATGTCCTAGCACTTACCATTTTTGAATGTATTATATTAAGATTAAGAATTTTGAGATATTTTTTGACAAATTTAAAGAATATTCAAAGGTACAAGAGTATCATTGATTTACCTTGTTGTAGATAATGGTTCTTAAACTAGTAAAGTTTGGTCCTATAATATGAGCATGTCTTTACCCTTCAAAATTATATTGATTGTAGTGATGGGTTTAGGGTGCAACCAGTTTACGGGGTTATACTCTTTTAAAATTATCTTCCAGTTCATTTTTCATTACTTAAGTCTGATGTAGAATTAACAGTAGAATCCATATATAAACATATAAACAGTACTTTGTTTAAGTTCACTATATGTGTTTAAAAATTTAATAATCTTAAGTATTTTATAGTTTCTGGTAAACTACTTTTATTATATCTTAGGAAATAATGCTATTGTTTCACAGTTAAATTTCTGAAGACATTGCTTTAAATGATAATTTAACACCTGCCAGGTGTTTTGTATTTTTTATTTTGTTTTGTTTTTGTAATCTGAGAAACTTTTGTTAGCTTCAACTTATTGCTGGAGTTATAAATAATTTTCACACTGTGAGTGTCAGAAGCCAAAAAGAAGTACTTGTCAATGGTACTTGTTAAATTGTTTTCAGTTGTTCAGAAGAGTCGTTTTATTCAATTCAGTTCAGTTCAATTTTTACATGTTTTCAATGTGGTAATTGCTATCCCAGTGTTACAGAAGAGTTTTCTAAAAGGTATTAATGATATGCTACAATGGCTAAGAGAGACCATCTGCTTTGAAGAATCTGTACAAGCTTTATGAAATAGGTGTGTGTGAAAGAACAGGTATAATTTTGAAAAGTAGAGCTGAAGTGAGAGGGAAATACCTGAGGAAAGTACAGATAACTCACTGATTTGATCTTTGAGCTTAGAGTTTTAGAATCCTGAACTATTGGTCTGTGCTCCTTTACATGACAGACTGTTTACTTTTAATTATTGCTGAGAATGGTGATGAGATGCAATTGAATAATTTAAAGTATTGAGAAATATATCTGAATAATTTAGATTCTACTGTAAAAGTAAAAATAAATTTTGTGTTTAACTTTCTGCTCTAGCATGAAAGCAGCTAGTTTACTGAGAATAGAATTGTTGTTGACTAGACCAGAATGTGATACAGAATATATAGAGTTACAAAAATGAGAGATGAAAATTATGACTTAGTTCATTCTCAGTTCAAAAATTAGGAACCAGTACTAGGGAGATGAATGAGCTGCCTATTTTTCTACACATATTTACAGTAATTGAGTTGGTCCTGTATAGGCCTTCCATTTGTCTCTTTTCGTCTCCCTCACCTCCTCCTCCTCCTCCTTACCCCTTCCATCCTGTTTGTCTCTCTGTTTTTCTTAGGCTGTAGTGGAGAATGAACCCAGAACCTTTGTACTGACCTACATTATTTTTAATTTTGAGACAGATTCTCATTAACTCACTAAGTTGCCCAGGTTTGGTTCAAACTTGGAGTCATCTTGCTTGCCCTCTCACGAGTGCTAGGTTTACAGGAATATACTACCGTGCCCTGCCAACATCAATGTCTTGTAACAAAAGCGCATTAGGATTATTTGAAACAGGTCTGTAATTCATTGTATTGATTTAACTGAATCTGAAATACTTAAGTTGTGCAGAATCTGTGGACTCCTCCAGACAAATCAGTCAAATTCTCATACTTTCTAGAGATCTCATTTTAAGATACATTGTCAGTTTGGCTGTAGCAGAACCTGTGAATGAGTTTGATAAGAACACCAATGTCAACTAGTTGGTGTAAGTTCTTCATGCCCCTAAACATGAGGGGAATTCTAAGGTTCTTGAAAGAGGAAGAGATTGACTGCATCCCAAAATGAGGTTAGAACTTTTAACAGAAAAAATTTTGAGACTATCTGGAAGCTCATTTTTTGATTAGCAAGGTAATTTTAGATCTTTCTTCCATGATAATATTAATATATTACTTCAGAGATATTTTGGCCATAGCTAAGTTTTAATAGCTCTATAACGTATAATTAACATATGTAATTCATCCATTTAGGTTTTTTTTTTTTTTTGTACTAAAAATTGAACTCACAACCTTGTGCTTGCCAGGCAGGCGCTATGCCACTGAGTTATAGTCCCAGCTCAATTTACTCAATTTGCATTCCAATGGTTTTTAGTATGAGTGTTGTGCTATTGTAGCCCAAACTGATTTTAGTACATTATCCCCAGAGAAATTCTATACCCTTTAGCATTCTTTTCATCCCCCTACATGCCACACCAAACAGCACAAGCTTGAGTAGCCAGTATTCTAATTTCTGTTTTTATAGGTTTGACTGTATTGAGCATTTCATGAATGGCTTTTTCACTTAAGTCTATGTTTTCAAGGTTCATCCGTCTTATAGCATGTGTTAGTACTTCATTTTTTTCTATTGACAGATGATCCATACATATACATATAGCATGTTGTTTATCTGTGTTTGTATATTCAGGTTACTTATGTAGATATTTTCCTTTTGAGTTTTCTTTCTTCTTTTTTTTTTTTTTTTTGTCTTTTTCCTTTTTATCGGTACCGGGGATCGAACTCACGACTGCCTGCTTGCAAGGCAGGCGCTTATGCCACTGAGCTAAATCCCAGCCCTCCTTTTGAGTTTTCTTTCCTGAAGTAATTTTGTAAACTTGAAGGTGGTACATTGAGACATATACTTTATATTCTTTTTGGAACACCAACAAAGGAAAACTCTTATTACTATGTCTTTTAACTATGTTGTAGACTTCTCTCAAACCTGGAAAGATACTAGAAGTCTCAGGAACTAGGGAGATATAATAAAGGGTCAACTGTTTTATTACAATATTTTCCCAAAATGTATGTTTGGATCCTGTTCTTGCTGACACTCCTTTGTGTGGCTTTTAAGGTCTCAAGTTTGTATTTTCTGAAGAGCATGTTATTTGTCCTACCATCTATTCAAATTGATATAATCTTAAATTGTATCTTGGTTATAAATTTCATATTATAACTTTGTACCTTTGCTCCTTATAGATTTTTTAAAGGTGAATTTTTTTTTAAAATGGTAAACTTCAGATGAGAGAACATTTTTGGAAGATGAGAAGATATTTTTGTAATCCGAGGCATACATTTAAAAGTAGGTGAAGAATATGGTTGACATGCTGTTTCTCTGTTTATCTTGAGAGCATGTATATAAATATTTGAAAGCTTTTAAAAACACCTACAAAGTAGTCATATTATATACATATATATTTTTTCTCCTCCTTCAGAGGCCATATGCTTAGTCCTTGAAATTGTGTAAGATATCATTTCCTTATCTATTAAATGTCATATATATTCAGTTTCAAGCTTGTTGTATTAGAAAGAAAAGAATCTTATTACTTGTCTACCCAAAAATAAGACCCAGGTGGAAAATAATCAGCCTTGAAAATTAGAGATCAAAATGCCAGTCTCGGGGGCTGGGGATTTAGCTCAGCGGTATAAGCACCTGCCTTGGCACCAGGCGGTCGTGAGTTCAACCATTCTATATCTGAGTGTTAGTATCTTTCACCAAGTTTGGAATGTTTACAGTTACCATTTGAATAAGCTTTTGTACTACTTTTTCTCTACTCTCTTGAGTACCACTAACTCAAATAATTGATTTTCTGATACTATTCCGTAGATCTCATAAGCTTTCTTTGTTCTATTTTTGTTTCTTCCTGTACCTATATATTTTCTAATAGCCTGTCTTCACTCTCACTGCTTCTTCTGCTTGATCAATTCTGCTATTGATATTCTCTGTTGCATTTTTAATTTTGTTCTTTGCATTTTTCTAGCTGCAGAATTTGTTTTTTAAGTTAGTTCAATATTTTTTAATTTGCAGAGTATTTTTCTGTATTTTCTTAAAGTTCACCAAACTCTTTTTTTTTTTTTTTTTTGGAGATCGAACTGGGCCTCATACATGTTAGGCAAAACAAAACACTGCCTCTGAATTACATTTTCAATTGATTTTTTTTCGGCACAACTGTTTTCAGTTCTTCATCTGATGGCACACATCTCATACAGCTGTTTTTAATTCCTCATCTGCTCTTACACATCTCTATGATTTTGGAGTTCATTACCAGTTCCTTCTTCTGTCAGCTTCATGATTATTTTTGAAGCTTGTAGACATATGTAAGTGTCTGCATATTGAAAAATATGTATTTACCTGTCTCCACATTCTAGCATTTTGTGCCCTCCCTCCTTCAGTGATTCTATCCTAGCAGACCATTGTTGGAACCTGTGATTGCTGCAGCCATCTACACAATAGAAGGTTTCCAAAGTGCATGTTTGCCACAAATGTCCAAGGTTGGTACAGCTCTCTGGCTTGAAGGGACCTGGGAAAGATTCAGGGCAGTGTCTGGATTGTTTGAAAAAGCTAGCCAGAAACCTGAGTTCGGAAGCTTGTCATACAGGCCCAGATATTTGTGCCTCTGTGTATTACCTTGTACAGGTGTAGCAGTTTCCTGAAAAATTGGGACAGTACTTTGCCTCAAGTTACAGACTAGAGCTCAGACTTGGCCCACCAGAATCTGTTGTGGAATAGAGGCTGGTAGACCTTTTCGTGGAGACTCATGTGGACGACCCAGGCTTCAGGATTTGGGCCAGACTCATTTTGGGTCTTTCTGTTAACAGTTTTAAGAGTGGTTCTAAACTGGATCTCTGCCAAAAGCGCTAGAGCTGAGTTACAGGGTAAATTGGACACACCATTAGGATCAATTTTAGGGGTTAGACAAATCTGGTCGAAGTAGATAGTATGTGTGATTTTTCCGTAGACTTTGGCAGATGATTTTGGTTTGTAGGCTTAACGCCAAACTGGCTGTAGCCCTTTAGAAGCAGGGTTGTTTCCCAAAGCATGCTCTTCAGATCTGCCTTCTAGATACAGTACTGGCCTGTTCTCTCAAAGTGGTTATCATGGTTGATACATTGTGTCAATTTGAAAATTCTAGACACCTAACTATACTCAGCAGCTCTACATCCTGGGATGGAGAGGACAAGCCTTTACAAACTAGGGTGTTGTTCATTGTGTGAGTTTGAAAAGGTCAGAAGTTTTAAGTGATTCAGCAGGGGGCCAGGGTCTTTACTTTGTAAACCTCCTTAACCTGTGCAAGAGGAGGGCACCCAAATGGTATGAGTGCTACACTCGCCTGAGGAGTGTAGCCTGTTTACAGTGTAAGGGAGGGAAAAGAGACTTGTTCTCCCCGTTTTTGCGCTTGGTTTTGCTGTCTTTTCCTGCCTTGAACTGTTTGCCCTGTGCCATGCTACTCTGACTTGGAGCCAGCTGATTATGGATTGAAACTTGCACAAACTGTGGGCTAAATAAACCTTGCCTTCCTTAATTATGGGTGTTGGGTATTGGCTCTCAGCAATGAGAAAAATAACCAAGACAATGAGTTTCCCCTGCCTTCGTTTACTCTAAGGTTTCACAACCTCTAACCTGTATCCTGAGGCTCCTGCAGAGGACTTTTGCTTATGAATTGGTACAGAATTCTTCCTGTGGGAGGATATGAGTAGATGACCTCTTGTTCTGCTGTCTTGCTGAGTGGAGTTACTGTTTAAAAAGTTACCTTGTTTTACTAAATAAGTCACTGATTGATGGAACTTAAAGTGTTTTAGTGAAATGAATAACTTTGGGCAGTGGGAGAGATTTTAAAGCATTAGTCATTAAGATTTAGCACATATGGTCTAATTAAATGCCAGGAAAGAAACAAGTAATATGCTGTGAAAATTCAGAAGATAGATAAATTATTTACAGTTTGGGAAATTATAAAAGATGTTATGTTTGTAGCATTTGAACTGAGTATTTAAAGATAAGATTTTATTGGGGCACTTGGAAATAATATACAAATATTTGGAGTTAGATGGGGATATGTAGTATTCTAGTTTGACTAAAATGTAAATTCTGGGTTGATGCTGGAATTTTGATTGGAATTGCTTTGAATTTGTGTCACGATTTTGGAAGTATGGCCATTTTCACTGTATTTGTTCTTCCGTCTCAAGAGCACGGGATATCTCTCCATTTTCTAGTTATCTTCTTAATCTCCTTTTTCAGAGTACTGTAGTTTTCAACAAAGAAGTCTTTACAGCATTCATTTGATTGTTTCCTAGGTATTTCTTTTTTTGGGGAGCTATTGTGAAAGGTGTTATTTCCTTGATTTACCTCTCAGTGAGTTTGTAATTTGTGGACAGGAGGGCTATTGATTTTTGAATGTTGACTTTGTGACTAGCTAAGCTACTGAATTTGCTTATTAAGTCTGCTAGTTTTTTAGTGGAGTTTTGGGGTCATCTATGTATAGTATCATGTCATCTGCAAGTAACAACAGTGTAACTTCTTCCTTTCCCATCTTTATTCCTTTTGTTTCTTTCTCTTATCTGGTTGGTCTGGCTGAAGTTTCCAGGACTGTGTTGAGTAAAAGTGAAGACAGTGGACATCCTTGTCTTGTACTTGATTTTTGAGTGAAAGCTTTTAGTTTTTGTTTATTTAGTATGATGGTGGCTATTGATTTGTCATAGATTGTTTTTGTCAGATTGAGATAAAGACTATTCCAATTTTCTGCAGGATGTTTATCTTGAATTTGTGTTGTACTTTTTAAAAAGCTTTTTATGCATCTATTGAGATGATCATATGATTTTTGACCTTAGTTCTGTCAATGTGGTATATTACATTTATTGATTTGCTTTCATTGAACCATACCTATATCCCTGGGGTGAATCCCAGTGCATAATAGTATATAAGCTTCTTGATGATTTGCTATATTCTGTTTGCCAGTATCTTACAGAGGATTTTTGCGTCTCTGTTCATTAAGGAAATTGGCCTGTAATTCTCTTTCTTAGTCATTCTCTGGTTTTGGTATCAGGGTGATGCTGGCTTATGGGAATGAATTTGTTGTATTACTTTCCTTTCAGTTTCATTAAAGAGTTTGAGAAGTAGTGGTGTTACGTTTTCTCTAAGTTTCTTGTTGAATTCGTCCGTGAATCTATGAGATTCAGTGGTCTTTTCTTTCTTACAAAGTTTTAATGATATCTTCAATTTCATTGATTGGTACTGGTTTATTTAGGATGTTTATATCTTCTTGATTCTACTTGGATAATTCAGAATACAGTCTTGGCTTGAAATTTACTTCATATGCATATGGAATAACTACTCCTTTTTTTCTGGGTTCCTGCCGCATGGTATATTGTTTTCCATCCTTTGACTTTTTGTCTATGAATTTTTTTGAATTAAATGTGTTTCTTGTATGCAGCATATTGTTGGCTCTTTCTTATTGATCCTTTCTGCCATCTGTGTCTTTTGATTGGTGAATTGATACCATTACCATTGATGGCTATAACTGATATGTATTGACTTATCATGGTCATGTTATTGGAAAATAACATGTTGTTAGCACCCCCTCCTTTTTTCCCCTTTTCTCTAATTGTTTGCCTTACCTGGTGGATTGCTTCTGTTGTGGTTCATGCAGCTGTAGTCCTTATTATCTCTTTTAGAATTTCCTTCAGAACATTATGAAGTGCTGGTTTGGTGGTTATAAATTTCCTTAGCTGTTCTTTGTTATGGAAGTATCTTATTTCTCTATCTGTTTTGAAAGATAGTTTTGCAGAGTACATCAATCTGGATTGAAAGTTGTTTTGTTTTGGAGCTTGGACTACTTCACTCCAAGCTCTTTTTGACTTGACAGTTTGTGCTGAAAAGTCAGCTGTGATTCTGATGTGCTTTCCTGTATAGGATTTATTTCTTTTCCTTAACAGCTTTTGAGATTCTGTTCTTGTGTTGATTTCTGGAATCTTGACTGTGTTATGCCTGGTGGTGGTTTTTGTTTTTTTTGAACATGGCTAATTTGAGTTCTATATACCACTTATGTGTAATGTCAAATTGTTTTTCTCTACCAGGGAAGTTTTCCTGCCATGATGTCTGAACATTTTCTTAATATTATTTATGGTGTCTCCTGCTTTTTCATTGACTCTGGTCAACTTAAGTTATTCATCTTGGCCTCATCTAGCAGCTGCTGCATTGATTATTCATGGTCCCTTACAGTTTTTAAGAAATCTTTCTTTTCCTGGTCACTAACTGCAAGCCTGTCTTCAATGTCTGAGATTTTGTCCTCATGTTGACCTAATCTACTTCAAATACTTTCAATGCATTTCTTATTTTTCTGGATATCTGCTTGAATCTGCTTTATGGATTTCATTTGTTTCCTATGCTGAGCTTCCGTGATTTTCTTAAGCTCATCTATTTTTTTTGTCTGTGTCTGCTCTAGTGTTACTAAACATGGTCCTTATGTTGGACACCACCTTTGTGTAGTTATCTGAGAGATTTCTGATTTCATTTTTCCCAGAACCTCTTTCAGTTGCTTTGTTGTTACTGCTTCAGAGAGGCCTAGCGGGAGGCTTTTGAGCTGTCTGACCTCATTGTCACCTCAACTTGCCTTTGGCAAACTTGATGTCTCTGGTTCCCTATTGTTTAACTCAACTTCCTCTCCTCCCTCTTTCTGTCTGTCTGTCTGTCTGTCTTTCATTCATTCCTGGAGTGAAGGTTGTAAATTGCTTGTGGTGACTTGCTTTATTGCTGTATTTAGGACCCTTAGGTGATGACTGCTTCTCCGAGATACCTTCCAATGTAGCTGACTTTTGGGTTTTGGGTCTGTTGGAAGATCTTACCTATTCATTTTTTTGGAGATGAAAAGTTGTTTTCTTGACCCAGTCCCAGGTTCCTTGGCATTGTATCTCAGTATTTTCTATGAACCTTAGTCAGTCTCAGTCATGGAATACCAAGACCAACGGCTTTTTAGAACAGTTAAGTCAATTTTGGCTATAGTAGTACCAACAGCATCATCATAGCCTAGAAAATGACAAACTGAACTAACCCTTAATTTGCCACCTTTAACCATATGAACTACAAATGTGGTTATATAACACAATCTAAAACAAACCCAAGAACTATATGCAGTATATAATGATATGTAAATTGATATGTCAATTTTGCTCTCGGGGGTTAAAATTTAAAATAGTTTAAGGAGCAAATAGAGAATTGGAAGAAGAGGAAGAGATTTTAAGTAAGATTAGAGGACCAAGGGGGGATCACACTGATTTTGGGAAACTGGTTTAGAAGACTAGTGGGAAAGAGCAAAGAAAAAGATGAAAAGAATAGAATACCACAGAGGGGCTAGAAGCCTTGTTAACACTTACATTGAAAACAAGGTCAAACAATGAAAGAGAAAGAAAGAAAAAAGAAAAAGAAAACAAAAACTAAAAATCAAAAACAGAGAAGGGAGAGGTCAGAAAAAAAAGTCTACTTTCCAGGTTTGTCCAGGTTGGTCTGTGCTTTCACTGGCAGACAACCTGTGGAGACAGAGTTCCAGTCCATGTCAGTCTATCCCAGAAAGCCAGCAGTATCTTTTTGGAGGGGTATTGACTAGTCTCAGTAAGCCTATACTTTGTGGTGGAGACCGGGTTAGTCACATTTGGCTTACCGCCTTCTGAGCACCTCCCCATGGATTTGATCCCTGCTGATGGTCACTAGATGTGGCCAGCTACAGTTCTGAGTTCTGCTCTCAGCTGCCAGTCTCCAAGAGGGCTCCAGGCTCATTGCTCTCTCCTGTGGCAGGATGGAGACCCTTGCACTCACTGCCAGTCAGGGCAGTCCTCCATGTCTGCTGTGCCCCTCCATGCCGTATCCCTGCACAGGCTCCCAGGGTCACCAGCCGTCACCCTCTTTGTGACCATGTGTCCTCAGATTCAAACCACTCTTCTTGCATAGTGAGTCTCATTTCATGGAGAAAGTGCCACCAGCTAGCTCTGTCTGCACTGAAACGTCTCTCTTCACTTTCTTGTGGGCTTCAGTTCACATTTCAGATTCTTCGTGGGTTCAGGGCACCCAGTTTTCTTCTCCTTGTCTCCCTCACACTGCTGTAGTACAGCATCTGAAAGGCTTCTCTCTGAGAGGCGCTTTCTCTGCTGCTTACACTCTGCATCTTGGACTCTGTTTCCAAATTTCTTACAGGCTATCATTTGAAGCCTTGATAAGAGCAGCTAAGTGTAGAAAAATAGTTTGTCTGGTAATATTTTCTTTATTATCAATGGAACACTCTCCAAGATTCATTTATTGGCAATTAAAGGTAAATAGGGGAGGTCCAGGTAAAACTGGGAAATATGTGGTTGTTCAAAATTTAGGGATAAAAAAATGAGGTAGCATTTTGGCAGTCCTCTATGGGTACACTATGGGTAAGTCCTTTCTCCTCCTTAATAGCCTTCTCAGATTTTAGCACCTGGCTTTTTCATTGCCTATCATAACCTCATTAAATGAAGTATTTGGAAGTCTCTGGACTTGTACGTCTTAAGACATTGCAGTTTCACAGCTGTGTGCTGTGAGACTACATTCAGCAATTCTAGGTTCAAAGATCATGATCATGGACCCAAACATGTGTTTTACTCACTGCCTGTGTGACTAAAAAAACTATTTTTTTTCCAATTTTCTATCACTTGTTCTCTCTACCTCACTGTGTGTATGTATGCACCTGAACTCTGTGTAAATCATTCCTGACATTGGTGATTTTCAACATCACTAATAGTGTAATATCAAACAGATGTCCTTGTAATTTAATCCTTGTAATTTAAGCTTGGATACTGTCTGCCTGGATTTAATGCATCTGTCAAGGGCTCAGCCCCATTAGACTGTTCCCACTTCAGATGCCAGTTGCTAATCCTAGGTTGTCACTAATACTTCTGTAAAAGCAGCTACAGATTCAGAGAGTAACCACAACTCCACAACTCGCTCCCCGATTTGGTAATTCAGTAGAAAGATCCCAGAGCTCCAACAACTCAGGCAAGGGGTGAGTGCACTCTTACAGTTTAGTGTAATACGTACAACTGAGGCACAGCCAAGTGAACGACCTGTACAAAGCAGCCTGTGGGTGAGGGCTGCAGCGCTTCCATGCCTTTCTGGTGTATCACTCTCCTAGCCTTTGTTGCATTTACCAGCTCGGAAGCTTCTGGAGCCTTGTTGGTCAAGATTGTTTTAGTACCAAAGATTAAACCCAGGAAGCACTAAACTGCATCCCTGACCTTTTTAAATTTTGAGAGAAGGTTTTACTAAATTGCCCAGGCTAGTATGAAATCTGCAGTTCCTTTGCCTCACCTTCCCAGGTCACTGGGATTATAGGCATGCACACCACTGTCATGGTAAGGGCTTGTTATGGAGGTCCTATTACAGTTGATTAATTCAGTCATGATCTGTGAACCTAAAATTGTTGAATACAGTCTCACAGCACACAGCTGTGAAACTGTAACAGTTTTAAAATACGTAAGTTCAGAGACTTCCAAATACTTCATTTAAAGCTGGTTATGATAGGCAAAAAAAAAAAAAAAAAATGGGTGCTAAAATCTGGCCGCTGATGATTAATCTCTGGACCTTCTATTCTCCCTCTTAAGACGAGGCAAGTTGAAAGTTCCCATCTTCTAACACTTTTTGGTGGCTAGACCCCACCTAGAGGCTCTCAGCGACTAGTCATATTTTATTAACATACCAAAAATCTTTGGGCATAGGAAGTTGAACCTGTGCTCTCATACTGTGCCTATATCTTCAATCCTATAAAAGATACTTTTATTATGCTGAGGATTCTAAATTTTATGAGCTGTGTACTAGGAACCTGGGACAAAAACTAGAAAAAAGTGTATTTGTTTGCTGTGTAGTCCAGGCCAACCTTGAACTCATAATCCTCCTGCCTTAGCCTGCTGAGTACTGAGATTGCAGGCCTGCACCACTGTACCTCTCCAGTACATGTATTTTAATAATACAGTGTATATTTTTTTATTATACCGTAGCACTTTTCTCAGCTTCTTTTGATGGGAAGAACAATAAAACCTTAGACTGTTTTGTACTGCTGGAAATTTTAATTGTTTTACTGACTTCTGCTGAAGAGTTTAGGATTAGATTATGTGTTTAACTGTTTCTTTGTCCTAGATATTGCTCTAAGTTGTGGTGCTACAAAAGCCAAGTTCCTGTCTCAAGGACATTATGAGAATGTTTTATGAGACATTGGGTAATTTATTTACCTATATGGAGAGTACTGTGGTGAGGAGCAGTTGACAGAGAAAGTTACTACTCATTTTAAGCATTGTAAATTCAAGATGCCTTTTAGGTACTCAGATGATACGTTATAAAATTCACAGGATCCTGGGGCTGATAATTTAAGTTCAGCGTCTATCGTGTGTAGGTGACAATGGATGATTCCAGAGGCTGAGCACTCTCCAGCAAAAGCACAGATTTTCCTCCTGGTCCCCTGGTCCATCATGTCCAGCTTTGCCATTCACCTTGCTGTACCTAGACTTTTTTTCTCCTCCTGCATCATTATACATCCCATTGTTCAAACACCATGTGGCATGGAATTTCTCCTTGGTTTTGCTCAGATTTTTAGCTCTTGGTAAGGAATAGTCCATTCTGCCTTGAAGGAAATACCTCACAAACTTGAATTTGTGCACCGTGCTGATTTACTAAAGAGTTCAGAATGGTATTTCTTCTGACCTCACCAGTATAAGCATCCAGTTCCTGAATAAACAAAGGAAAAGTTTCCTGTCTCGTGGATGAGCTATTTACACATATTTGAATTTAAGGATCCAGAAAACTCTAGCCTTGAGATATAAATCTTGAAAACCATGTTTTTATTATTAGGACAGAATACAAAAATCTGGTATCTGTCAACGCTTAAAAAAGATAAAACATTGGGAGACAGTTGGGTTTCTTTGATGGTGCAAATTTAATTCAAGATAAGAATAATTAAGTATACTGGCAGTTTAAAAGGCAGAACATCTCTAAAGAGGTAAATTATTTGATGTATTTGACATCTTTTATTAATCATTTATTAAAAATGATGTGGCATGGAGAATATTAAGTGAAGAATAGTTTTATAAATAAATTAAAAAATAATTTTGCTTATCTGACTGGATATTTATAAAATGAATTTCAGATTTACTACTACTACTTTTACTGAGTACTATATCAATGATCTTACCCAGGTTAGTAGGACGAAAAAAAAGAAAAAATAGTGGAAAAATTGAAAGAAAGAAAACTTTATTTGCACATGATAAGATAGTCTACGTAGAAAACTCAGAAGATTTTAAAATGTTAGATCACAATATCTTATAGTTAATCATCACAAATGTCTTATTATAATGACAAATACACTTCAACCCTGCATTTCATTATTATTACTTGTGTATGTGTATGAATATAACTATAGTTTAAATTGATAGGTCAATGTATAAAATTTTTGCAACCAGTACAAAGTTAAAAATAGAATTTTTTTGTACAAATTATATGTTAAAAATAGCAGCAAAAAGTAGCATATTTAAAAGAGCTTTTTGATGGTGTTAGGAATACATGACTATTTTCAGTACCTTCAAGAGAGTAGGAGGAGAAATATTGTAGATAGAATATAGATATCTTATTGGAGGAATTTTGTTTTAAAGTACAGCCAAGAATCTATTAGTAACTGGAAAAGGATATGAAGCTCAAAAGTGGTTTGTGTGTGTGTGTATGTGTGTGTGTAGAAATTACATCATGGTCATATGCTGATGGGAGTGACTCAGTATAGGAAGGAAAAATTCATAATGCAGTAAAGAGAAGGAAGCAATTTTGGAAGAATATCCTCGGGCTGGAGGTATAGCCAAGTGTTAAAGTGTCTTCCCTAGCATGCATGGTGCATGAGGCCATTGGGGCTCCCAGGAATATCTTTAAGATACCATCATGGCCTTGAGTAGCCAAGAACTCTAGCCTTATGAAATGTAGGAGATAAGAAAGAGTTTAGAGCATGGTAACAAATAGTGTAATTTGATAACATGAGTCTTAGCCTGGGTTTGTAGGAAGGATGGAGGGAGAATGGTCTGCAAGTATCATTAAGAAATAAAGTGGACACCTGTATAACCTCCAGGCTAACTAAGACAAAAGATCGAGGGGGAAAACATTCATTACTTGAGAGGTTGCAGGAAGAGCCAGGTTTTTGTTGGAACAAAAGATACGCGTTTATTTTGTTCATAAAACTTCTGACTTTCTAATATAAATTATAGTCCCTCATAGATTTTTCTTTTCAAGCATTTAAATCATAGTTTATAATTACTTATTTGTGAGTACCATGTGTAAGCATTTTGACTACAAATAGCATATACTGTGCTATCCAGTGGTTTAAAAATAACAGACTCATCTTTTTCCAAATAATAAGCCAGAATTGATATATGTGCTCAAAAATTATGTCAAGAAAATTAAAGTTTGTTTCCCTTTTTTTCTACTACACTGTCCTTATTTTTGTCTATAGGGCCTCAATAAGATTGCTACACCTCCAGGTATCCAGTGCAATTTCCAGGTAGAAAAAAAGAAATGTAAGAAAAATATGTTGAGTACTTGAGGAAGTAAAATTTCTTCAGACACTATGATGACAAAGCAAGAATTTCTACTTCCAAAAGGAATATTTGATTCCATTAGAGCTTTAAATATATACTGAAATGCATACTGAAATGTTGTTAAATACAAAAAGTGAGTAAAACACACAAGTGAAGTGCATATTGAAGCTCACAGTTTCTGTGTTAATCAGCTTTCTTGTTGCTGAACAAAGTGTCTGACACATGCAACTTAAAGAAGCAAAGGTTTATTTGGGTCATGGTTTCAAAGAATTCTGTCCAGGGTTGGGCTGGCTCCCAGGAACAGCATGGTAGAAAGAGCAGAGCTGGAAACAGTGCCAGAGAAGGAGAGGCAAAGGACCATGGATCACATCTCCCTGGTCCTCCCAGACATAACCAGAACTGCGTGTGTCGCTAATCCCCTAGGCAGTCCCCAAGCCAGTTAGTTTGGCAGCTGAGTAGAACTTTCACGCTCTCTCATCCTTATGTGGAACTAAAAGAGTACCTGTCATAAAGCAATATTCAGAATTTTTCTGTGTAAAGGAAGAAATATTTAATTCTCTTTCAGGTACCTGTATTTTGTATCTTCATCAGATAATATCATATAAGCAAGAATACAAATTACTAATGTTTTATTTACAGTGCCAAGACGACATTTTTCAGCTTATTTTTCTAAAAGAAGTGATATTAGGACTGTGCTCTCCAAGTAAAATAGGTCAATGACAAACAGAACACAGTAGTGCTGAATATTCATCTTTTTTTGGAAAGAAGTATATGAGGAGAGGGAACTTGGTGAAGTAAAGTAGAAAAGAAGTCAGACTGTGACAGTTTATCTCCATGTTTCCATGTTTATCTCATGAGATGCTGGATTTAATACCTTGGATTCATGTAGAACATTCACATTTTCTAAAATTTCACAAGTATCTCCTTTTGAGATTCATAAGATCCCCAGAGTGAATGAATGAATGAAAAAGTTGATCTCAGATCTCTGGTTCTTGACCTGTGGTCTACTTTTTGGGTAATAGTGTTTGATCTCAAATAATGTCATTGGAATGTCTTTTTAGCAATGTAGATATTACTGAAAATAGAAATTCATTTCTTTAAAACACATTTAAAGGTGATTTGTTTATTACTATAGGTACATCATGTTGTGTGCTTTAGTTATTAGACAATGAGTCTTTTGATATTTGCTGAACACTCAGGCCAGCTGTATTTCACTTATCTATTGCTTTTTTTTTTTTCTATTTTTTTTTCCATTTTTATCTGTACCAGGGATTGAACTCACAACTGCCTGCTTGCAAGGCAGGCGCTTATGCCGCTGAGCTAAATCCCCAGCCCCACTTATCTCTTGCTTTGAGATCATCTCCCACTGCCCCCCTTTAAATCACTTTTTGTTTTATCTATAGTTACAGGCAAAAATTAACATAAAAAACTTGACCAATAAAATTTAAAACTAGTTGTACATTAAAAATACATCATTCTTGCCAGATGGGGTAGTGCATGTCTGGTAATCCCAGCACCTGGAAAACTGGGATAAGAATATTGCAAGTTTGAGTCTAGCATGGGTAGTTTAGCAACTTAATGAGATGTTATCTCAAAATAAAAAATACAAAAAGGACCATGAATGTAGCTCAGTGTGGAGGCTCTGGGTTCACTACCCAGTAAAAGCAAAGAGTACCAAACAGAAAAAAGAAGAAAGTTTTGTGATAAAATATACAAACTATAACAAAATTTATCACTTTAAACAATTTTAAGTGTATGGTTCTAATAATTAGGTCCATTTAACTATGTAACTATCACCATCTATCTACAGATGTTTTTCATCTTTACCAGATGAAATTCTATACCAGTTAAACATTAACTGTGCATTTCATCCTTTTTTTTTCTTTTTTTAAAACCAGGGATCAAACTCATGACCTTGTGCTTGCCAGGCAAGTGTTTACACCACTGAGCTAGAGCCCTGTCTTTTGTCTTTTTTGGCCACTGGCATACACTGCCTTCTGAGTCTCTTAATTTCAGGTATCACAGATTGGGGGAATCGTATAATATTTGTCCTTTGTGACCAGCTTATTTCATTTGCTGTAGTATCTTCAGGGATCACCTATCTTGTAACTTTGCCAGCACTTACTTCCTTTTTAAATTAATTAATTTTGGGTTTTTGAGACAGGGTCTTGCTACATGATTTGAGCTGGTCAGCTCATGGTGATCATCCCGCCTCAAGCTTCTGAGAGCAGGTCCTTCCTTTTAAAGACCAAATAATATTGCATTGCAACTATATACAGGACTGCATTTCTTCATCACTTTATTGATTTATTCTGTCTCATGGATATTGTGAATAATGCTAGTATGAATATGATTTTACAATTACCCATTCAAGCTTCAACTTAAACTATTTTTGTGTACATAAAGGAAGCAAAATTGGTGGACCGTATGGTAATTCTATGTTTACTCTTTGGAGAAACCATCATACTGTTTTCCACAGCTGTAAGCTGCACAATTTTTTCCTACCACAGTGTATGAAAGTTCAACAACACTTTCCTGTTTTTTGTTTCAAGAAGCACATACAGTTTAGTAGTACTGTTGACTACATTTGTGTTATTATATAATATCTCTAGAACTCTTTCATCTTTCAAAATTTTGTACCCATTGAACAAGCCCTTATTTGTCCCTACCCGTAGCCCTTGGCGACCACCGTTCTACTTTGTGTCTCCAAGAGTTTGACTGCTGTGCTGTGGGTTATAGTTTGGGTCGTAAATGTCCTTACAGGCCTATAAGTTATAGGCTTGGTCAGAAGCCTGTGGCACTACTAGGAGATGGTGGCTTGTCTAGGAAGCGGAGCTTCTTGTTCTTATCCCTTGCCAAGGGGCCAGCAAACTCTTCTGCCGTGCTCACCTGCCATGCTGTTCTATGCTGCCACAGCCCAAAGCAGCAGGGCCAACTGACCATGGAGCAAAACCTTGAAATTATGAGCCAGAATAACCTTTTCCTCCTTTTAGGTTAGTTCAGTCACAGTGATGGAAGCCTAGTGAACATAGCTAGATATCCCATGTAAGTGGAATCATATATAGTAGTATTCTTTTTGAGATTGACATTTCACTGACCATAATGCCCTCAAGGTTCATCTGTGTTGTAGCCTTTGGCAGTATTTTGTTCTTTTTAAAGAGTAATATTAAACCAGAGATACAGTTCAGTGGCACAGTGCCCAACTAGCAAGTATAAGGTCATGAGTTTGAATCCCGGTACTCCCCAAAAAGAAAAAAAAGAAAGGCTAATATTCCATTGTGTTTATATACATTTTTTTTTGCATTTATCTGTAAGTCGACATTTTGGATAATGTGAATAATGCTTCAATAAACATGCGAATATGTCTTTGAGACTCAGTTTTCAGAGTTTTTGGATGTCTGCTCTCAATATGATAACCGTTTTTAAAAAAAAAAATTTTTGTGATGTAATTGAAACAAAGACCTCCCGCATACTAAACACATAATTTGCCATTGAGCTACATCCCTACCTTAAAACCTTTTTTTGAGGAACCTCTGTATTATTTTCCATGTAATTATGCCATTCTACATCTCTATCAACAGTACTTGTGGTTACATCTTTACCATGGACATTATTACTATTTTTTAGTAGTTACCATTCTAGTGGGTGTGCAGTAATACCACATTTTGGTTTAGATTTACAATTGTCTAATGATTAAGGATGTCGAATATCTTTTCATGTGGTTTTGGACATGTGCGTTCCTTGCAGAAATGTCTGTTCAAGTCATTTGCCCATTTTTAAATCAAGTTATATATTGTTGCTCATAGTTATCTGTTTTTTAAAAATATATTCTAATTCTTTATCAAGCATATGATTTGCAAATAGTATCTCCTGTAGGTTGCCTTTTCATTCTGTTGATTGTGTTGTTTGATATACAAATATTTACATTTTAATGTAGTATGGTTTTTTTCTTTTGTTCCAAATGTTTTGGTGTAATATAAGAAATATTGTCAGAATAAATGCAATCAAATTCTTTCCTTATATTTTCTTTTAAGTGTTTTATAGCTTTAACCTGTATGGTTAGGTCTTTGATACATTTTAACTTAAGTTTTATATATTGGTGTAAGAACACAGTTTCATTCTTTTGAAACTGAGAATACTCAATTTTCCTAGCATCAATTTTTGAAATAATTGTCTCCACACACCCTTGATTTTTCTTTGCATCCTTGCCAAAAAAAAAAACATTTGACTATACATGCAAAATTTTTTGAATCTCTGGTTTTTCTGGTCTGTTCCACTGGCATGAACATCTCTCTTTATGCCAGTACCACACAAGTTTGGTTATTGTAGCTTCGAAATATTCCTTGAATTTAGAAAGTATGAGACCTACAACTTTGTTCTTTTTCAAGTTTATTTTAGTTATTCAGGGTCCCTTGAGACTCTGAATTTTAGGATTACTTTTCGCATTTCTGCAAAAATCCTTTTGGAATTTTTGTAGTAAGTACATCTGAAGATCATTTTGAGTGGTATATATAAATTTCAACAAGCCTTACAGTATGTGAGCGGGAGATTGCTTTCCATTTATTAGTGTTATCTTAAATTTTTTTGGCCACACTTTGTAGTGGTCAGAGTACATGTCTTTTTCTTCCTTGGCTAACTTTATTCCCAAGTCTTATTCTTTTTGATGCTGTTGTGAGTGGAATTGTTTTCTTAATTTTCATTTTGAATTGTTTTTATTCTATGGAATTACAATTGATATTTGTGTGTTGATTTTGTATCCTACAATTTTGCTGTATTTTTTTTTGTGCACTTGGAATCTGTAGAAATGTATCTGTATAAGATCATGTTGTTTGTGAACAGAGATAATTTTACTTCTTCCTTTGCAACTTGGATGCCTTTTAAAATTCTTGTTCTTGCTTGATTTTTGTGCCTAGAACTTTCAGTACTATATGGAATAGAAAAAATAGAAAAGCTTTTTTTGGTAAAATTTTTACTGAAAAAAAGATACATCCTTATTTTTTTAATGAGTATGATCAATGCATGTACTATAAATATAGTATGAATTTAGAAGCCCTATTTTTTTTCTTCAAATTTAACTAGAAAGGGTTATTTTCTTTCATTGAGAAACAGCTTTTCTTCCAAGAGCAGTTTAGTACCTTTCATTGCTGGTAGGTCTTAGTGAACTGAGACCATTGCCTTTAAGCGTTACTATACTTGCTTTCTGGCCCATTCTCATGTCACATTCTTATTTCAGTATCCAAAGACTGTGTCCCTAAAGGATTAGATGACCCTAGCTTGTAAATTTTTATGTATGTATGCATGTATGTATGTATATTAATTATACTTGAATTACTAAAATGTTTTCCAGCATATGATAAATTTTCAGCTTCAGTATTTTGTCAAAATTCTTTGTGTTTAATTTTTTAATTTCAGTTTACTATAAAGCAGTTATTTATACTTTACTTTGTGGTCTTTTCATTTGACATATTTGCCTTGATAATTCTTTCCGTATTTAAGATTTAACAATTATGCTGAAGTATGAGTAGGGTAACCAGATGTCTAATACTTACTTTAAAATACAGTAATCAGTAAAACAGATAAATGAAGTGGGAGCATAGACAAGTATGATGGCAAAATGATACAGTGTTGAAATTCAGTAGGTAAAATAGACTACCATTCTCTCTACTTTTATGACATTTTTAAACAAAATTTTTTGAAGCCTACAAAATTCCTGTCCAAAATAACAGTTCTTCAGACTCTGTGTTTGGAGAGTGACCTTCACTTAAATATCAGTGTGGGAAATGGTAAGATTTTTCTGGTAAAAATACCTTGATGTTAAGATAATCAAGTTTGATGATGTTTGGATGAAAAATATTTATCTTTTATATATCATGTTTTATATATTTTATGTTTATATATTATGATACATCTGTATCAATGAGTTTTCCTTTTTTTAAAAAAAGATACCCAACTAGAGAAAAATTGAAAGATAGTAATAGAGTATGGCTAAGCGCTCTTTTACACACAACTTATCAATCTGAAGTTTGTCCATGTTTGGGTTCTATCTCTATAGATACATGTATTGATTTCTAACTGCCTGTTCTAGTCATTATTGAGAAAAGGATATAGAAATGTTTGATTACATTTGGAGAATTTAATTTTTCTTTTTCATTAAATTTTGCTGTGTTTATGTTGCACAAAAACACTTAGGATGTATTAGGTGTGTTAGTTTACAGTGGTGACTGTAACATCACTACAATTTGGTGATTTTTAAAATGGTTTTGGAGGTTAAAACTACAGTCAGTTTTAAAGCACTGTAATAAAAATGTCAGAAGGGTTGGTACCTTCTCGAGGCTGCAGGGAGAATCCGTTTCCCTGCCTCTCCGTCTCCTGGGAGCCTGGCCTCATTCCTCACTGCAGCACCTCACCATTGGCCCTTACGCTTGTGTTCTCATTGCTTCTTTCTGTGAGTCAAATGGCCTTCTGTCCTCCGTCTTGTAAGGACTCTTGTGATTCACTAGGGCCAACCCGGATAATCCAGAATAACCTCCCTGTTTCAAGAGCCTTAGTCACTTCTGTACTGTTTTCAACCATGTGGGGAGGATTTCACCAACTCTGAGGATTAGTAAGTCAATGCCTTTGACTGCCTTTATTCTGCTTACCACGGATGGTAACACTCTCCAAATTGATGTGTAGATTCACTGCAGTCCCTGTCGAATACAAACTGGTAGTGTTTGCAGAAATTGTAAGGCTGAATTCATATTGAGATAAAAGCAACCCAGAACAGCTAAAATACATTTGAAATATAATAGCTAAATAAATTGATCAAACAAAACTGTAGAGATTATGCTTACCGATTTCAAAACTTATTATAGAGCTATAATAATTATGACAGTCATTGACACTCATATCTATATGGAATTGAGAATTCAGAAGTAAACCCTCATATTTATTGTTAATTAATTTTTAACAGGAATGTGAAGACAATTCAACTGATAACCCGTAATCTTTTCAATAGTTGGTGCTACGACAAGTGTTATCTGTGTTGAAAAGAGGGAACATGTATCAAATTTACAAAAAAGGAATTCAGCATATATAGTAGACCTAAATGTAAGATCTAAAACCATACTCTTAGAAGGAGTCAGTTTTTGTGACCTTAGTCATAAAGAGTAAATGACAAGAGAATAAATTGTATTTCATAAAAATTAAAAATTTTGTTCATCAAAGGACTTTTTTGTTCATCAAATGTTTGCATACCATCCTCAATGTGAAAAGATATCACAAGATAGGAAGAGATATTTGTCAATTATATATCTGACACAAGGTACTTATATGCAAAATATGTGAGGAACTCTTGCAGCTCAAAAAGGCAAATCATGCAGCTAAAAAGTAGGCTTCAGGGTTGGGGATGTAGCTCAGTAGTGCAGCACCTACCTGGCAAGTGTGAGGTCCTGAGTTTGAATCCCACTACCAAAAGAAAACAAAAAACTCAGAGCAAAACAAAACAAAAAAAAGGCTTTAATAGACAATCCCCCCAAAGATAACAAAAGTAACCAATAAACATGCAAAAAAAAAATGATGTTTAGTATCCTGATTCATTAAGGAGCTGGAACTAAAAACATACCACTTTATGTCACCTGGAATAAATAAAATAAAAACAAATAATATTGCACTTACTTGGAGCTACTGCATTCATATTATGTTACTTAAGTGCTACCAAATCACAGTTCAATTCCTTCGAAAGGTCAAAATATGATGGTTCCTTAAAAGTATTTCAGTTAGGACAAAGTTTTTTAGTCAAATTTTGAGTGACACTGTTAGTAATATTCTGTTACTTAGTACTTTTCATTATATAGTTGATTTGTCATGCATGAATTCTTGAATTTTTTTTAATAACAGACAAATGTTAATGCTGGAATTGATATGGTGACCTTCATTTTGTATAGCAAAATATCTGATGCCTGTGCGTCAAGCCAATATATTTGTTCTACTTCTTTTTACAAGCATATTCATTCATTGTGAAGATTCTGTTCAGTAGCTCAAGAGCTTTTATACTAGGAGAATATGGGAACTCGTTGGTATTGTGCCAATGAATGTTGTGTAGAAGATTAGATGGCTCAGGGGATGGAGGTTTAGCTCAGCTGCATAAGCACCTGCCTTGCAAACAGGCAGTTGTGAGTTTGATCCCCGGTACTGATAAAAAGGAAAAAGACAAAAAAAAAAAAAAAAAAAAAAAAAAAAAATTAGATGGCTCATCCTGCAGCTGCTCTGCATGTGGAACTTTCTTTGACTCTTAATACTGAGTTATCTCATTTGGTCTATATTTCAGGCCTAAATTGAGGGTTGATTGAAGATGAAAAAATGTGAATGTGAATACATCAGAGATGTTTTAGGTTCCTAGAGCTCCTTTAACAAATTACCATAAACTGAGTACCTTAAAACAACAGAAACTTCCTCTCACAGTTTTGAAGATGAATAGTCTGAAGTGAAGGTGTTGGATAGGGCCATACTCTGTTTGACTGTTCTGAGGCAAAGAATCTTTCCTTGTCTCTTAAAACATTTTCTGGTTTATGTCAGCCTTTTGTATTCTTGGTTTATAAGTAAATCCACTATTGTCTCTCTTTCTCATAAGGCCTTTTCCTTAGTAAGTGCACTCTGCATATCCAAGTTTCTCTGATTTTATAAAGATAACTGATCATTAGGTTAGAGCCTATTCTAATCCACTATGACCTCATTTTACCCAAATTACATGTGGAAATACCCTATTTCCAAATAAGATTACATTTATTAATGCAAGGGCTTAAGACTTCAGCATACTTTTTTCAGGACTTAATTGTGTCTTAAAATTTATTGTGTTTTCTCATTTTGAAGTAACTGTGGATGTAGTGTTTTCATAAGGAGTTAACGTTAGTGAATTTCGTGGAAAGCAATGTAAGGCAAGAGGGGAGGAATCATCAGTGGGCCATTGTCAGTTTTGATGTATAGGAAAAGCCAGATCTCAACTACTGTTCTCTGGTTACCTTGCCTCATTACCTATCCTCTTCACCCAGACTCTAGCGTGGTCTAGGTGTGTAAATCTTTCTGTGGAGCTAGGCCATTTTGGTCAGAGTGGTACATTTACAATCAGAAGAGACCAGAGAAATTAATTTTGTGGTCAGACCTGTAAGAGAAATCCTTCACTGCCACAATACACAGTTCAAAAATCCGTGTAACAAGTAGTATTTAAAATCACTCAGGCATTTTCTGAGACTGTGACCAGATCCAGTTTCTGTAGGTACTTAAGCTTTCCCCAGCACTCCATTTTCTAACATTGCCTTGTAGGTGTCTCATTCAGGGTTCCTACCTGAGGCCACCTGAATCTAATACTGTACTACTAGTTTAAGTAGAAAGGATTTACTAGAAGATCTGCATATGTGGAGAGAAGAATACTTTAGAGTGCCAGAGTATCAAAGGTAATGTTAAACAGCTGGAATGCACCAGGCAGTTGAAACACACAGCTGCACTGTGGGGCTGCTGTAACAAAAACAACTGTGGATTGAATGTTTGTGTGCCTATCACCCACAAATTTGTGATGTTTTTGGAGGTGGAGCCTTTGGGAAATAAACCCATGAATGGGATTAATGTCTTTGTAAAAAGGTTAACAGTTGTCTGTTTTACCGTCTTCATTCCATAAACTTGCAGGGTTGTCTTCACTAGAATCCTGCTGTAATTGTGGGGATCTGGCCTCCAAAACTGTGAGAAAGAAATTTTTCTAAGTCATCTAGTAATTTGTTATAGCAAAAAATTACTATAACAAACTACTAATACAAAAACCAAGACAGAGAATGTTTGTATCACTTTCCGGATCCCTCTTGGATCACTTAATAGCTGGGAGTTTTGGCAAGTTCATTACCTATGCTTCAGTTTCATTTGTTAAGCAGGGCAGATAAAACTACCTCCTAAAGGAGTGTTGCTAGTATTAAATGATAATGTACTTGTTCTTGTAGTGGTGTACTAGTTTGCTAGAGCTGCTGTAATGAAACAGTATCATATACTGAGTGACTTAAAGGAATTGTTTTGTCTCTAGATTCTGGGGGACAGAAGTAGAAAACCAAGCTATCAATAGGTTTGTTTTTTTCTTGACAGAGAATCTGTCCCATGACTTTTTCCTAGTTTTTGGAGGTATACTGGCAATCTTTGGAGTTCCTTAGTTTTTGGAAACCCTTCACCCAAATTCAGGCTTTAAGTAGCAGTCCTCATTTGTGGTTTATTTTATTTTATTGAGATGGAGTCTCATTATGTAGTTCAGGCTGATCTTGTACTCCCTTTGTAGCTGAGGCTGGCCTTAAACTCAGTGTAACCCTCCTGCCTCAGCCTCCTGAGTGCTGGGATTACAGGTATTGCTATATGCCAGGCTGTGCTGCCTTTTATAAGGAGATCAATTATACTTGATTAGGGATATTAATTATATCTAAAGTGGCTTTTCTAATTAAGATCACATCTGAGGCACTGGGGGAGTGGTGGCGAAACTATGGCACGTATTTGTTATCAGTGAAAGCTTAAGGAGTTTCACCAGCAGCACCTGCTTGGCAAGCATGAGGTTGTGAGTTAGATTACTAGTACCAAGAAAAAAAAAAAGCTGCAGTAGGGTTAGAATTTCCAACATATAAATTGGAGGTGGTCATAGTTCAACCCTGTAGTATATAGTAGACACATGAATGTTAAGTATTACATTTTCTGAAAACTAGTTGTATATAACCCCATGCCATTCTGCCAACTTTTTTACATCAGTGTATTGCACCTGTCATGTCTATATTTTAAGTTCTTAAATTCTGTAAACTTTTATGATTATTTTTAACAGCCTTCATATTATTTCTTCATGTAATGATTCTTCAGAGTAGGGATATGTGATTATCAAATAGCTCCTATATTTCTTGTGTTTTTAAAAGTAAAATTCATATAACACTGATGGATATGTCCAAAATTTGTTATGATATCATATATATGACAAGATTCTATAGTGGCAGATGTTTATATGATGAATATTATTTATAGAAGAGTAAGATATAGATAGATACATTTCTTAAGATATAGATAGATACATTTCCTAGTTTTGTAGCAGAGATATGTATTACTGGGAATTGACCTGGCACAGGACCAGGGGCTGGGGATTTCGCTCAGTGGCATAAGCGTGTGCCTTGCAAGCAGGCAGTCGTGAGTTCGATCCCCGGTACCGATAAAAAGGAAAAAGACAAAAAAAAAAAAAAAAAAAAAAAAAAAAAAGACCTTGTACAGGACCTTGCACATACGGTCAGACACTCTACCACTAAGCTACATCCATAGATAGATACATGAAAAAAGATGTTCAACATCACTGGTCATTTGAAAAATGTAAACTAAAACAACACTGAGATTCCATGTCATTTCAGGAAGAATAGTTATCATCAAGAAATCAACCAATAACAAATACTGGAGTGGCTGTGGGGAAAAAGGAACCCCCACTGTTGGTGAGAGTGTAGCCTGGTGCAACCACTATTGAAAGAAGTGTGACGATTCCTCAAAAAAGTAGGATTCAAGATCCCGTTTGACACAGCAATTCCCCTTCTAGATATTTTCCCAGAAGAATTAAAAACACCACACCACAGCAATATGTGTGCAGCCATGTTTATAGCAGTACAATTTATAATAACTAAGTGTTGGAAACAACCCCGGTATCCATTAACGAAGAAATGGATAAAAAGAGGTGTTTTTTTTAATACAGTGGAGCACTATTCAGTCATAAAGAAGGATAAAGTGGAGACTTACAGGTAAATGGATGCAACTTGAAACCGTATTCATCTGTGAAATAAATCAGACCCATGTATGTTTTACTAGAATGAGAAACTGAACAATAGGATAAAAAATGTATAATAAATATTGCGAATTGGGAAGAAACTGTTCAAAAGAAAATACAGACTGTGATAGGCTAAAGGAAGAAAAGGAAAAAGAAAAAATATGTAAACACAATATAGTTAGCTATACAGCTAGCTTTTTTCTGTTCCTTGAAAAGAATGTTTTTGTGCTAATACTGTTTAGACAAGGTATCATACCTATATCTTGTACTCTGAACAGCTACTGTGAAGATAACAATATACAATATAGCAACTATTGTAACTGTCCTACTAACTGGTGTTGTAGCTTAGTGTCACTGTTTGTTTTTGGTACCAGGAATCTAACTCAGAACCTTCACCCGCCTGCCGGTGCTTATGCCGCGGACCCCTATCACCAGCCCTGAGCAACTGTTTGAATAAGAGGGCTGCCATCTTTGTAGTTGTCTTTTCCATCTTTTGACAGAGCTCTAATGTAAATGCAGGACTGGTGCCCGTGTATGTGCTTGGGCAGCACCTAGTCACTTCAGTGGCTGTCTGAAAGAGAAAATCATAGGCATGCAGGTCCTTCTTGATGGCTTTCATAGTGATAGTGAAAGAAGGAAAGTGAGATTTTAAAAACTGTTGAAAAGCCTGAGGCTCTTTTGATGTTTCCATTGCAGATTTTCTTTCTCCAAAAAATACTGAAACATAATTGAGCCATAGTAACCTCAGTTTTAAAAAATGTACAGCTTGGTAAATTTTGGCATATTTCTATGTCTGAGAAACAAACTTTCCATACAATCAAAATAAACATATTTAGTTCCCAGAAGTATCCAAATGAGATTTCTCTGCCACCTTTCTCTAAAAAAAAAAAAAAAAAAAAAATCCCTCCCATCCCTAGGGAACCACTGACCCAATTTTGGCTTGCATTTTCTAGAGTTTTTCTACCTGTATCGTTTGTTTATGCTTTAGTCTTTTCTCTTTTTCTGCATCTTTAAAGAGTATTTTTATGTGTGTTTTGTTATAAACTGATTTTATTTGTTTTAGAATATTTTTAAATTACTGTCTTCTGTTTTCTAGCATTTGAAGAAATCTCTAACTTTGTCATGATGTATTATTTTATATTTTGCAAGATTCCATTTGATAATTTCTTGTTGATAATTTTTGCATTTATGTTTATTAGGGAGATTGATGTGTGTGTGTGTGTGTGTGTGTGTGTGTGTGTATTTAAATATTTACTTGCCTTTTCTACCAGGAAAATCAGATTTGCTAGTATTTTGAAGACTTCTGTGTCCTCTTTAGAGGGATAGTGTTAGGCGAACCCGCTCCTCCCCTTTTCTACTTTTCGAAAGTGGTGCTTCTTTATAGATGGGCTTCTTTTCACTAGTGAAAATTTGTAGGCCTGTAGATTGTTTTTGCTTATTTAGCATGCTTTGAAGTACAGACTCATTTCTTCAATAATTATAGATCTGTATAGATAATACATGGATTATGGTATTTCTTCTGTGTTATGCAGGTATTCATTTTATTTTGCTATCATTTTAGTGCCTGTGAAACCTAAAATGACACTTTTATTGCTGATATTGATAATTCATGTTCCTTTTTATTTTTTGTGGGTCTTCAGGGAATTATCAACTTCATGCTTTACCAAACAAACAACAACAACAAAAAAACAACTTTCAGCTTGATTTTCCCCAGTTTCCTATTTTGGTTCTTTGATTTCCTTTTCTTATCTTACTTAGTTCTCTTCTTACTGGGCTTATTTTACTTTTTTCTAGGTTTTTCCGGTAGATTGAGTTATTTGTGACCTTTTTTATAATTGTATGATTTTTTTTCTACAATCACATTAGTATTGTAACTGTTGCTCTAATTACATCTAGTCACAAAGATCTTTAAAACAAATATTTTAACTTTGATTCGGTTCAATCTTTTTTAAAAATTTCTTTTAGGATCTTTTGTGATCCATGAATTATAAATGAGTTACTTACTTTTTTAAAGTTTGGAAAGTTTACTTGTTTGATCCAGTATGATGAAAGAAAGTACTTTGTGTGATTTTAAGTTTTTGAAATTCAAAACAAGTTTATTTTGTGGTAGAACAAAGTGGTACATACGTGTAATCCCAGGGGATTATAAGGATCCTGAGACAGGAGGATTGGATGAAGTATGTGTTCTAAACTATAAAAAATATAAGTAGGCTACTGTTTTAATAATAGAGTCTTAGTTATTAATCCTTTTCTTTCTGCTAAGGGTTCAGAGAGGAAAAAAGCCCTAAAGAACAAATAAACATAATACTGTAACATTTGTACTTTTCCAGTCAGTCTTAATTGATATTACCACATAAACTATGAAAACATCCGTCATACTTTAAGGTCATCCTGAGCAACATAATGAGACCCTGTCTCAACAAAGCAAAATGCAATTAAAATTGAAACTTTAAAACTTTGTTTTATGACCCAGGACATGAATGGTTGATTAAATTGTGTAGTTGAGCAGAACTTGTGTTGTGCTTTTGTTAAGAGGAATTCTCTGTGTCAGATGCTTTTGGTTTATGATAGTGCTCATTGTTTTTCTGTAGTTCTGCTGACTTTATCTGGTGCATTTAAGAAAGGATGCCTACTACAATTTCTGGTGAGGTAGTGATTGAAAAGAAGGTACTAAGTACTGCATCTGAGGTGCTTTTCTTTAGGGAATAAAGGAGATTGATTTTTAAACAATAAACCTGTGATTCTAAAGTATATTGGCATATCAGCATCGGGCTTAGAAAGTCAGGCCAACAGAGAAAGGATTCCCAGAGGAGCAAATAGACAGTGCAGTCTTCTCCCTGTTGGCCTTACGCAATTGCTTGTGCTAACTAAAGCAAGATCTACCTGTTAGGCAGTAGGACTTAGGAAAGGAAAACTGTCTTCTTTTTTAATGGTTTAGATATTTTCCTTCTCCCTAGAGTGAGGGAGAAAAAAGGAGTCAGGCTTTTGATGCTAAATTTTCCTGAAGCTTTGAAGAACAAGGAAGATCAAACATGCCCTGAGAAGCACTTTGACTTGAAATATAAGTTTCAGCCAGAGGAGTTTACTTAGCCTACAGCGATTCTGTGCATAGTTTATGTGGTAATAACAATTAAAGATTGACTGGAAAAGTACAAATGTTAATCTGTATTTATTTGTTCTTTGGGGCTTTTTTCTCTCTCAACCCTTATGGGAAAGAAAACAATTAATAACTAAGACTCCATCGTGAAAATAGTAGCCTACTTATTTGTAGCTTTTTTATGGTTTAGAAAACATACTTTATGTACATTATCATGTGTGCCCGTACAACCTTCTTCATTGAGCTGTTCTTGTTGGAGTCTTAGAAATAGTAGGTACAGCTGAGTAGAATTAAAGCGCAGATGCTATCATTCTCAGTTCAGCACTTTTTTCATTCTACCTCTGAAAGGATTATTTATTTTCTGTAAAATTTAGTAAGAATTAACTTTTAGTTAAAAAATATTTCAAGTGAGGCAGGAGGATTGCCGTGCTTTGGAGGCTAGGCTAGACTGCATAGTGAGTTCAAGGCCAGCTCAGACTACGTTAGCAAAAGCCTGCCTCCAAAACAATCCCCCAAATACATGCATGCATGCATACATACATGCATGCGTGCATACATACATACATACATACATAGGTGAGTGGATATTTCAGGGCTGGGAATGTAGGTCAGTGATAGAGCATATGCATGGCCGTAGGTTTGATCTTGAATAAGTAACTAGAGGTATTTTAAAGATTTGAAAGTTGTTTCAGTGGGTAGTTACTATTTCATTTTACATAAATTAAAAGATTATAACAGAAGTTTAATGGGTTTTCACACATTAATATTGTAGATATTTTCAAAAGGAAAGTATATTTAGGTAATGATATGTAGCCTCATTACTTAAAAACATATTAGATGATCAATAAAAACATTTCTTATAACAACATGTAATAGTAACATCAGGGGCTGTGCATGGTTAGATGACTCCCATAGATTATTAGAAAAAATTGTGTGAGTGATATATAGCCCTTTTGAAAAGTAGCATAATAATTTGTATTACAAAATTTTAAAGTATGTGTTTGATCCAGAATTTCCATCTTTGACACTTTCTCAAGGTAGTAATTCTTGATATATAAAATATGTATATATAAAGATGATTAAGGTAGTTGTTTACAATAATAAATATTCCTTTTTTAACAGAAGATTTACATTTTTATTTTATTCATTTGATGAATATTGAGCCATTATCAAAAAATATGGTGGGTAAATGCTTATATTAATAAACTATTTGCATGTATTAGTGACTTTTCCATTGTGGGGACAAAATGTCTAACATAAATAATTTAAAGAAAGAAGCTTTACTTTGGCTGATGGTTTCATGGGTTCGGTCCAGGGCTGTCTGATTCTGGGATTACTTTCACACAGCTAGGAAGCATTGAAGAAATACAAAGAATTGGCACCCTTGCAATCTTATAGGGCTGAAAATGCAACTCAGTGGAGAGCTTGTGTTTATTGACATGTAGGCAACACTGGTTCTAGATCTCAGCCCCCTTTCATTAAAAATAATACTGTAATTAAGTTTAATTACAAATAAAAATAACAGCAGAATAACTAATGGGTGGGAAAGATATTTCAGAAACATCTGAAAATTATTTATAATTTGCATGATGCCTTTTGCAAAGTCAAAGTAGAAGGAAGCACTTTTGTTGGTAAGTAATTACAGCCAAATCTCAAGTCCCTGTCTGTTTTTGCTTCCTCTGCTCTTTTTCACATAAACATCCGCAGAATAGCTTTGTACTATTTTTGGTGCTAGTTTAGAATTTGGGGATTCTAAACAGTGATCCATTTTGCTTCTGGGACGTGGAGTTCTATGATTTCTACTCCTTTTAAAGTATTTCTTGAATTTCAGAAATTTATTTGAAAAGCATTGCATTTTATCCAGTACTCAGATGTTATTTGCATCAAATTCTTCTTTTTGAGACAACATATTCTACTTTTATGACAATATCTTGTCTGAAAATCCCATCTAGATATTGTATATTTTACCTGTGAAATATTAATTTGATAATTCTTTTAACTGGCAAAAGGAGGCATCTAAATAAATGATCTAAATAAATTTTATTTTTAAGAACTAATACAATATTATGTGTATTATTTGACTTTTAGAAATACTAATACAATCTTTACAGTAGAAAATAGGAATTGTTGGAGTGTGTCTAAGTTGCTTGATGGATTTAGCTCAGCAGCACTAGCACCTGCCTGACAAGCACAAGGTTATGAGTTAGATGTTTGTTACCGAAAAAAAAATTGCTTATTTAAGCTTTGACTTTATTCCTGGTGTTTTAATTACTTGAAATATGAGTAAGAATAAGCATAAACATTTAAAATTATTAAAATTCTGAATATGTAAATAAAACTTAATGTTAGCACTATTTAATACTTATTGTACATATTTATTTATATAATCATATAAATAATTTAATTCCTCTGTATATTCTTCATTGTTTTCTCATAAATATCCTTCAGTGTAATTATTAGATCTACTTGACCATGTAAACTTGCAAAATGGTATTGTCATAATTTATTAATCATTTCTCTACATGGTATACATTTCCTTCACATGTTTTACTGTTACAGAGTAACTTTTAAACCCATAGCAGCCCCTTGAGACTTTTCTGAAAATATTAGAGATATTTATTTTATTTACATAAAAATCAATTTGACAGTATTTTATATAATCTGTTGGCACTGCTTTGTCTTTAAATATGATTTCTATCTTTGCCTAGCCAGTATGATCTTATTTAATACAATGAATTACAAATTAAGTAGAGAATGTTTGGAAAACTTTTTAAAAATACAGATATTGAAATGAAACTATGTCCCACAGCAAATGTAGAATATTTTTGAAGAAATTTATACATGATATTTAGATACCTTAGTATTCATTTGATATTAAAATATTTAATGTGTATATGTGTTTTTTTAATAGATTATCTTTCTCAAGGAATAGATCTTTCTGGAATAGAAGCAATAGAAAATGATCTACTTTTTATTGCAAGAGCTCGACTTGAAGTGGAAAATCAAGCTAAAAGGCTGCTAGAGCAGGGTGTAGAGACTCAGGTAATAAAAATATCACTTTTTAAATATAAAAATATGTTGTAATACAGATGTCATTTGGCTTTGAATTGAGAAAGGTGTTATGTCTTTATTTTTAGCAAAGTGGAACTTTGCCTACAAATTAAGTTGGAGAGTAGAGCATATCTAAGTACAGAGACATTTTATTTAATGTATTTTCATGTGTTTTAATTCTAAAATGGACCAGGATTTCTAATACATAATGAATCCAATATGAAATATATTTTTATAAGATGTGCATGCATAGATAGATTGATAGTCAATACCTATGCGTTGTGCCTGCTTTGTCCAGGACATTGTTTCAACAACCCAGTAAGATTAGTATTATTATTATTATTTCTGTTTCATAGGTGGTGAAACAGAGGGCTTAAGTAATTTGTTAAAAATCACATAGCTAGCAAATGAAATGTTTGGGATCCTAATTTTATTCACTGCCTAAACCCCGATCCTTGTACTGTGATCACTGTACCATAATAGAAAAATTTTTTTGAATTGAGATTTCTCCTAAGGTGCCATTTTCCTGTGCTTAATATTCTGAAATAAAAGAAACCCAAAGATATTAATGAATTAGAACTAACAGATAAATTGTTTAAGTCTGATTTCTGTGCTTGTATTACACCCAGATATTTTCATTTGTATCGAACCTAAGTGTAGTCATTAATTTATTATATTCTACATAAAATATTTTTCTTATTTTTGACATATATTTCATATTTTCTTAAATGTCATTCGGTTCATTTGCATTGGACAGAAATAATTATTAATGTTCGGCACTTAATATCTAAATTAGGTAATTATTTTCTAATTTCCAAATAATTGTAATTTAAAAAGGGGCCAGGAATGTAGTTCAGAGGCACCCTGCCTGGCAAATGCAAGGCCCTGAGTGATTCCCAGTACCCCCAAGTAAATAAATAAAAGATATAGCAAAGTATCTGTTATATTTGTATCAGTTATATTTTAAAAATAAACTTTTAACATTGAATATTGTGTACATATTAAAATGTGAACAAATCTTAAATGTTCATATAGAACAAAATATGGCATTAAGAACATAGCTGTGAAATCAAAACTCAGGTTAAAAAATAGGATATTACCAAGCGCTTGCCTTGCAAGCAGGCAGTCGTGAGTTCGATCCCTGGTACCGATAAAAACAAAAAAAACAAAAAAACAAAAAAAAAAAGACATCTTTCTTAGAATCTTACCGTCGTGTGATTATTGTGGTTTCTCTTCACCAAAAATAGGCATTATAGGCATGATCCTATCTTCTAACACTAAAGATCAATTCTATCAGCTTAGTCACTTATATTTTAGCTTCAGATTGCACTGTAAGGATAAATGCTTATCTAGTTTTAAGAGATACGATTGTTTAGATTCTCTTATTCATATTTTCTGCCCTCAATTAAATTAAGGGCTGTTGTCTTCCTATGGAGTGGCCAGGGGTTTTAACTTTGTAATCTTTCAACTTGTATAAATTTTACCTTCTTTGGGGTTTTACCATGGAAATTGACTTCCTATAAAGTGTTGCCTTTTTACTTAATGTGATAGCTTTGTCTTTCCTGTGTATTTATGACTTAGGCAGTGCTATTTTCTCTCCATCACAAATCCATCATCTTGTGTTATGAGTACTTAGATAGAAGAGTAATCTCATACATTGGACTTACAGTTGTTTAACACCCACCGGCCCAAACTTGAGTCTACTATACCCTCCTCTTCGATTTTATCATCATTTTTCTGTTACCAGCCTTATATACTATCATCATTAGCATTTTGGTCTGTATCTCTCACATTTCATTCTTTGACTCTAGACCCCCGTTTTTCCTCTCCTGCTCCTTTTAAAACAATGTAATTATTTTCTGTTAATTTATTGAGAAAATTAGTGGTATATACAACTCTTATTGTTTCCTGCTCTCTCAACCATACACCTGTTCCCTTCTTGGTTCTACTGTTTATTTCTATATTAAATTGATCTAAGATCTGTCTCTTCAAATGTTTTCCTAACTAGTGATTCTTAAGTATGTGTCAAAGTTGCTGAGACAATTTTCTTTATAAAATTCAGAGAGCTAAGCACAGTACTCACAAGTTTCTGGGCCCTAGGTCGGAACCAAGAATCATTGCTTAATGATACCCTCGAATTCTTTTCTGCTTATTTTTCTGCTAAGCCTGCACTGCAGAATGCCATCTGTGGGTCCTTGAACATTTATCTCTATTTTTGCTTCCATGCCTAAACTGTTCAGTGCTGTTCAGAAAGGAAACAAAAAACAGACAACTGTAATATTGATATAATTAAAATTTATGATTCTTGAATGCAGCTTGGATCTCATTACTTTTTAATATGTCCAGTTTTCTCTATCATTTTACAAATAGCTATTTCAAGTCTTCTGTATTCACTGTAAACCTAGTTCCAACCTGGTTCCTTCTTCCTTACTGTCGTCAGATGATCGCATCTCACATTTCACACAGAAAATCAGAGCCATGAAACAGCCTTTTCTGCTTTCTGTCACCTTCATTCTCAAAGATCCAACTCCATTAAATCATTTACCTTTTTATTATAGGCTGATTCCCAATGCCCTTGCTTGCTTCCATGCTTTACTCCTTTGCTTATCTGAAATCTTTAGCCTTTCTTTTTCTACTTGCAGCATTCAAAAATACTAACATTTCTTCCCTGTAGAAAGAACAAGGGATCCGCCATATGGATTATGTCTGTAACTTATTACATAGCTGTTTTCTAGCCCATTTGCTTGACTGCTAAAGTTTGGAAGACTAGATTGCTCTGTCTCCTTTTTTTGACTTCTCAAGTGATCCTCAGTTTATTCTGGCTTCAAACATTCCTTCATCAATAAATCTTTCAATTATGTCATCTTTGTCCTCCAAATTTCCCAAAATGTTTTTTTTCCTCTCAAATTTTTTATCGTGTTTCTTAGTGGTTTTTTCCTTCTCTTGAAGCTTTGATCTTGGTGAATATTTCAACTTCTTCGACTCCCTCTTCTCTTAGTTTTTCTAATCTCAGATCTTTCCTGTTTTTTTCTATTTGTTTCCTTTTCTTAATAACTCTACTTCCTTCTATAGTGTTTATGCTTTCTATATCTGTTAGGCATCTTTTTGCTCTAACTGATTATTCACTAATTATTTTCTACATTCCCACCTTCTGATATCATTCACATTTCAGTCTGAAGCCTAGCCCTCTTTTCTGAACTCCCATATCCGTGTACCACATATCTTAGGTGGCTTGTATGAGTTAACATTTGCTTATAGAGAACAGAATCTACTTTTGCTAGTATTAGTAAACAAAGATTTATTGAAGGATATCATTGGGAGGGCTGAAGAAAAGGATCACAATCTGAGATTACCTTTTTTTTTGGTTAGGTGTCACTGTGCAGTACCACTCACATAGGAAACTTAGAGTATGAGACTACTTTAGTGTGCAGAATGGGCAACTTGGGCAGGTATTGCTCCTTCCTCATCATGAAACTACCTGCTGTTTTACTTTTCAGTGCAGTTAATAGCTCTCAAGCTGTATGTTGTGTGATACTATCCAGATCAATAAGTGGATGCCCTCTATTATACATTTTTACACTTATGAGGGTACAAAGCAGATGTTAAAGACTGCTAGAATTAATATAGAAAAATCTACTCACTTCCATGACCAGACTTGTTGGGGGAAAACAATAGAATTAGAAGTTCAACCTCTGCCTTTTAAATATCACACAGGTGATTATAGTTAACAGAATCTAAGTCAAATCTGTAACGCTTTGCACAGTAGTCTCACAAAAACTCCTTTGCCACCTCCACAGCAAAAGCATATTAAAAGGAAGCCAGAATACATGTTAACTCAATCATAGTATCACTAACCCTCTAACTGAGAATTTTGAAAATCAGAGCTGTCACATTTATCTCCTTCTCTGTTGATTAGCTGTTACAGAGCAGCACAGATCACATGGGAAATTTGCAGCATAGCTAACCTAAGGACTGGCACACTTTCTACAAAGAGCCAGATAGAAAATTGTCTAGACTTGGTGGCCCATTCCATTTTAGTCATAACTATTGAACACTGCCATAGAGAGAAAGCAGCTAAATGAATAAGCTTGGCAGTGTTCCATTAAAACAGTGGACCAGATTTACCCATTGACTGATCCAGTTGTTCCTGTTTTCTCATTTCATCCTCTTAGTTTTCTCACTAGATTACTGTAGTAGTCTTCTGTTTAGTATCCTTAATTTTTATTTATTGTTCATAATCATCTCATAATCTTCAGGAAAGAGATTATCTAGTCATGCCCATTCATTAATGAGAATCCTTCAACAACTTGTTATAAACCTCTGACCCCCACATGCTTCTTGGTAGATGACACTTGGATTTTCCTTTTATTTTCTAACATACCATCCTTGTCCAGCCCCTTTGTATTTCCGTTTGTTGCTAACTATTCCTTGAATCCACTTAATCGAACTTACTTGGTTATTTGGTTTATATTTGTTCTTCAGTTCTTAACTCTTTTCTTATCCTCTCCAGAAAATCATCACTGATTCTTCTGGATGTGTTTAGAACTTCTATTTAGGGTTATATTAGCACCTTTAAGAAAAAGAAGAAGAAGAAGAAGAAGCCAAGTGTGTTGGTACATACCTGTAATCCTAGCACTCAGGGGGCTGAGGCAGGAGAATTGCTGCTGCAAAGTGACTTCAAGGCCACCCTGAATTGCATAGTAAAACCCTGACTCAGAAAGTTTTAAAAAAATGAAGAAGATAGCCATTAATATTATCAGATGGATATCAGATTAATTATAGTTTGTTATATGTAAAACTTTATGGATTGCAGTTAAGAACTAGGTTTTTTCCCTGCTTTTTCATCCCTTGCAGTGCTCAATAAAATACCAAGTAATTGCATTAAAGAATTTTATAAAACACTGGATTACAATCTTAGTATTTCTTTTCAAGAAAAATTGCTTATTTTTTACCTTCTCAAAGAAATATTTGAGGAATTCCGAATCAGCTTTAAAAAAAGATAAATATTTCATAGGAAATTGATTCAAGTGCAGCTTGTGTAGTTGCAGGAAAGGTGGTGGTTTTAACATTTTGAAAAGTGTGATCTGATAAGCCCTTTGAATGATAATATACCCATTAGTCTATGAATTCAAAGGGCTTATCACTTCATCCGTGATATTAAAACTTTATCAAATATGTACTTTAAAATTTTTGCCTGTGACGTATTTATACACTCACATGCACACATAGGCTAAGCTCTCAGTTCTCCATATCTGTGGGTTTCACATCTATGAATTCAGCCAACTGCTTATCACACATATTTTAAAAATTCTAACAGGTTCCACAATGTAAAACTTGAATTTGCCATGTGCTGGCCACTCCACTGTATCTACAAGAATGAAGGGATGTGTAGGACCAGCAGTCTTGCAGCATTTCACAGGTCCTCAGCCTCTCCAACATGCCCTGTTTCAGCATTGTTTGCCTTGTGTTTTGTTTATGTACTGTGCCCTGAGGCTTGTGATGGTTTTATCTTATGTATTTCCTAAATAGTACAGCATAGCAGTTAATAGCATTTATATTTTAAGTAATCTAAAAATGATTACATGGGAAGATATGTGTGAACATGTATATACTATGTTATTTTGTATAAAGGACTTGAGTAGTATGGACATTGGTGTCCTTGAGAGCTTCTGTAGTGAATCCCCTTTGGATGCTGAAGGTTGACTATATGGCTGCACATATCATTACTTTATACAGTTCTTAGTACATTAATGTTTTTTAGAGTAATGGGAATCAAACAAAGAAACTGTAGAAAGGAAGCATTACCAAAGTTTGTGAAACTAAAATACTGTTTCCCAAAAGGGTAATGATTATAGCATGATATGATTATTTTAAAGATTCTTTTCTGATACATATTTAAATAAAGTGTTTTCTAAGGATCTAAGTATAATTTAAATATTTTATTGTTTGAGCGCATTTTAACATGTGAAATTTAATTTCACTTTTTTTTAAAGTCTTTTTGAGACAGGTCTCCCTATGCAGTTCAGGTTGACCTTGAGCTCACTTTGTAGCCCAGGCTGGTCTCAAACTTGCAATGATCTTCCTGCCTCAGCCTACCAAGTGCTGGGATTATAGGCATGTGCCATCAGGCCCATCTGTTTATTTCACTCTTTAAGTGTGAAAATTAAAGGGAAATTCCCAAACTCTTAGAAATTAATATTTCTTAAATAGTAAAGTTTTATGTTATGTTCAGACTATGATAAACAGATAACTGAAGTAGATGATTCTTGCTTTTTAGATCTAGAAGAAAAAACTTGTGACTATATGGGTAAATGTGCAATAGTCTGCATAAATCTTAGAAATATAGGGAGCTATATTTATGTTGTATGTCTGAGCATGGTTCAGAGGGAGGTAGGTAGGGGACCTCCCATTGAACTTTGTGCATGTTAGATAAGCGCTGTACACTGAGCTATGTTTTGTTGTTTAGATTTTATTTTGAGACAGGATCATGATATGTTGCCCAGGATGGCTTCAATCTGTGATGACCATTGTCTCTTTGCAAGGCTATTGATCATATTATCATAGTTCATTGAAACTAACCCATTACTATTCAATTCTCTTGTATTTTTTAGATGAATAACCTGTGTATAATCTGATTTCTATCTAGTCCATTTTGGCTGCCATACAAAATTATATAAACTGGGTGCTTTCTAAACAAGAGAAGTATATCTCTCACAGTTCTGGAAGTTGTGGTGGTTAAGCCGAATTGTACCAGTTTGATTGAGATAGGTCAGGTCTGGGTATTTCCTGAAATGACATCAGGGCATCTTTCCTTTCCTCATGCAGAGCACATGGCTTCTTTTATTGATAATCTTGTCAGCAACCATAATGTCTTTGGCTCCAACTTCACAGGTGCTTCTTTTTGGGCCAAGCTATGAATATTTTACATCTTTTGTTTCTGCTTTTTGTACCTCATTTTCATCATAGACCTGGCTAAAAACAATCAGCAGTCATGCCATCACCTGAACATTGGCTGCCTCAATATTTCCCCCTCCATATTAATTAGTCCAATACCTTTATTTAAATTTAGCCTCACATAGTATCTTATGACATTGATAATATGTAGATAATTTTTTTGCCAGAATGAAGCATGTATTACTTTAGTTTTCAATAGAGTCCTGGTTCCAAAATTAAATCTTAAGAACTTAAGCATTTGCTGTCTGCATTCTTATTAGCACTCTTGTCTTCTGGGCCATGACCAGTATCACCCATCAAGCACAGCTTACAACCTTCTAAGCATTCTCTAGCCTATGTCTTCAGATTCTTCCCCCAAACCACTTCCAAAGACTTCTGAACCACATGGTCAGGTATGGTAAGACCAGTGCCCCTTTTCTGGGACCATTTTTCTCTATTCATTACATTTCCATAATTGGAAAAAAATATCCAACACATGACAGCTTAAAGGAGGATGGGTTTGTTTTGACTTATGGTTTCAGAGGACTCAGTCCGTGGCTGACTGGCTGCAAGGCAGAAAGAGCATGGTAGAAAGGCTTGGCAGAGAAAAGCTGTTAACATCATGGCGGCCAAGAAGCAGCCAGAGATAAGAACACATCCTTCTAGGTTACGTACCCTTCTCGGTTACGTACCCTTCTAGGTTACATACCCAATGACCTGCCTCTTAGAAGTAAGCCTTATACTCCTAATAGCACATTCACCTACAGTTAATCAGTAACCCCATGATCCAGTCACCTTATAAAAGTCCCACATCTGAACAAACAAGACTTCTTTGGGTGTTTATTTTAGGTCTAAGCCATAACACCTTGAAGCCTTGAGCCAAATGAAACCTCTCCTCAAAGTTGTGGATGTTGGATATTGTATCTCACTATTGATCAGCTAATATGGAAGTCCAAGCTCAAGCCTGCAGCAGGTTGGGTACCTGGTGAGAACCAACTTTATGGCTCAAACATGGCACCTTCTTTATGTCTTCACATGATATAGGAAGCAAATAAACACTGTTTATGAGCACTCTTATGACCCCTTCACTTCTCTAATATCCTGCTTCCTAATACCATCCCTTTAGGGGTTAGGATTTCAACACATAAATTTGAAGATGGACACAAGTATTTAGTACATAGCAGCTTCCTGTGTAATTTTCTTAAAGGAAGAAAATATACTAATCAGCAAATAATGTCTTCAGTCATCTGGGTTTACTGTACTTCTTGTCTGTAAATTGTGTGTTTACACAAATATTTATTTCTCAGTTTAGTTATATGTGTCTGCTTTCCTTAGACCTGGTTTGCTGGATTATTTTCATGATATCTGGTTTCTGGATTTGCAGAACTGAGAAAATTAAAAGCTTTAACCAGTAATATGCCGCCGGGATAATAATTCTTGGGAAGTGCGGGTGTCTTGGTGGAAAGAGCCTGTGTTTTAGAGCTAGTTCCTTTTCTTCTTGGAGAGCAGCAAGATGGCAGTGTTAAGGCACCTGTGCCGGCAGGCAGTTTAGGAATTGAGAATGTAACTAACCTTTAACTAACATCTCTTCTTTGCCAGGCTTTGTGTTAGTTGCTTTAGGTTTGTTATTGCAATCACAATAGCAAATAAGGAATATGTATATAACTACCTACTTTCTTTTTTTTTTTTTTTTATGGTACTGGGAATTGAACTCAGGACCTCACGCTTGCCAGGCAGGCGCTTTTGCTGCCGAGCTAAATCCTCAGCCCACCTCCTTTCTTTATTGTTAAGAATGTAAAAACTTGGAGAGGTTAGGAAATTAAACATTACGCAACTGCTAAATGGTTATCCTGATCTAGAACTCCTGTCCCCTCTTCCTCCTTAGTAAGATCAATCACCTTATTCTGTTTTTGTTAGGTACTTACATTGAAACTTACTTGACAATTTGTGCGGCAGTTCATATGTCAAAAAGGTTTTTATAGTATCACAGTTTCTTTAGGAAGTCTCTATATGACCGATCTTAACTGGTCTCTCAGTATTTCTCAGAATTTTTGTTTTCTGGTCAAATGTTTTTTCCTGTGCTCTGAAATGACTACTTTGAACTTTATCCATTTTCTGATTTACTGTCAACCTTCCCCTCAAACCCCTCGAGCCCCAGTTTTGCTCTGAGCACATGCCCCTTGTTTTCTGTTTCATAGAGAGGCTTCTCACACCACTTCCTTTTCTTTCTGCCTCTTATTTGTGTTGTCCTCCCCTCCCCTTCACCACCGCACCTTCTCGCTGGTGTTCAGCACGCATGTTTCCTGCCCCTCCTCTGTGTGCTCCGCCTTGCAGTCTCATGCTCACCATCGTGTTGCACACCCTACTCTCCTTTCTCCTTTAGGGCCTTTGTACTCTCAATACCTGGAACACTCATTCTACTTTGTAGAATAAATGCTGCTACTAAATGGTCAGCTTCATAATTAATATGTATTGTAAATATAGACTAAAAGATAAAATTATAGTACTTTAGCTTTCAAGCACTATTCATGAAATGTTACACGTAAGTAGTTTACAGGCTCATAGCCTCAAAACATATCTAATAAACAAGGAACTTTTGAAAAATTATGCATCACACTTAATAATTTCAGATATAAATTTGATTCATCAAATGTTGATCTTTTATTGAGTGTATATTATGAATTATGATCATAATTTTTAGTATCAATTATAAAATTTAAAAATAGCTCAAGAGGTTAGATTTTTGTAAAAAATCAAAATGTTATTGTTTAGTTGAATTACCTTAAAGAAATGGATGTTGATTTCACTACTATATTCTATTCCACACTTACTAAAATCATAATAGTGATTAATTAATTTGAAGATACATTACTATTGTTGCACAGCTGCTGTGCCATGAATATTTTCATTCCCTTACTTACACAATCATAGGTTCAAATTCTCACCCAAAGCTGATGATACTAGAAGGTGGGGCCTTATGTAGATCGAGAGGATGGAACCTTTATAAATGGGGCTAGTATCCTTAGGAAAAACTCTCCACTTTTCCATCCACTTTCCCCTGTCATCTCATTCTTCCCTTTACTGAGTGCTCTTACACCTCGTGCTACGTAAGATTAAAGAAAAAACAATCCTTGTATGACTCAGAAAACATCCCTTTACCAGATACCCCATTACTTGGGCTTCTCAGACCCCAGAACTGTGAGTAATTTCTGTTGTTGTAAGTCTCCCAGTTTATGTTACTGTGCTGTACCAGCCCAAACAGACTAAGAAAATAGCCATTCTTCAAATGTCTGAAACAACTGTCACAAAACGTTATGTAATTCATTTGGTATTTTTTAAAACTAAAACTTTTTAGCAAATGTAGAGAACCTATTTGATATTATGCTTTTTTCAATTGTGTAGTATTCTATATTCAGTTGTAGGTTTCAAGTAGCTTTGTAATGTTACAAAATTCCTATGACTGCATTATAAAATTTCTAGCAGTGAAATGACTATTTAGAGAGAGGTACTGTTATTTTTTAATGTATAAAAATATACGTAAGTAAACTTCTAGCCTCAACCTTCTTACCACCTTATGGAAAAGATTTATAGTGGCCACTGTCTCTCTTCAGACTTTTGAAGAGCTGATTTAGGGCACATTTCCGGGCAAAGCATAGTATATCACCACATTAGAAAAAAGTGTTGTATAGGCAGTCCTTGTCACATTCTTGGGGCTGCATTTGCCAGCCCACCTACAGTGCTTCTCTGACTCCTTGAATCTTTCATGGACAGGAGTCAAAGCATGAGTAAAGACCTTATGGTTTTTTTATTGCAACAAGCTTTCCATTATTTCAGGCTTTAACTTGATTTCAAAAATAGGTGATGGAGATTTTGATCTGGATGAGTTCCTGCATCACCATAGATACCAGGCCCCCACAGTGAAATTATGACATTTTAATTAGCAAGATGCCTTTAACTTGTGAATTACAAGCTTTCCCAGTAAACAAGTGTAGAATTTTATGAAGGTTCAGGGTGAAAAAAGATGTGCTTATTTGTCTTTGGAGTTTATTAGGCAAGAAGGTCTCCTCAATCAGTTCTTTCAGAGATTAGTACCTGTCCATAACCTCTCTGTTTTAATTTTTGCTGATGATAGTAACTAAACATCTGCAGACTTGCTTTTTCCCTAAGGCAGAAACTCCCTTTGTAAATTCCATGCCCTGGTGTTTATCACTTGTCAGCCAAAAGTACCATGGCAGCATAATCAAGACAGGCTTCTTAGAGACGACAGTATAAAATTGAAGTTCAGTAGGTAAATGTCTTTATAGCACATAGCATGTGATTATATTATGAGCTGTTTTACTCTGGTGTTAGAAAATTGTGAGTTTGTTTTAAAAGGACTTCGTGGAAGTTAAATGTTTTCTTAAGCTTCAAAAAGAAATTTCCAGCAATATTGAACATAATAATTGTTTGTAATCTCTCTCATCACTTATGGGCTCAACAAATGCCATGATAAACTCTATTGGCTGACTTGTCAAACATTAAGAAGCCAAACTTTCTAATCTTTATTTGCTGGAATTTAGGAGAGGATCTCATCTCATAAATTATAGGATAGATTTCACCTTTTGAGCCTATGAAACTCCTTTTGTAAATTTAGTCCCAATAATGTGTTTTAGTGTTTACTGTGTACAAAGTTTGAATAAATTTTTGCATTTTAAAAGTTTAGATATAATATTTTATATTTTATGGGGTATATTATGTGGTAATTCAGTATGTTACATATAATGGTCAAATCAGAGTGATAAGCATTTCCATCCTCTTCAAACAATAATTATCTGTGTATGTTGGAAATGTCATATTCTTCTCTCAATTCTGATATATCATAGATTGTTTCAACAATACTGTAGAAATTCCTCCTCTTTGTTTCGGTGTCCCTTTCTAAAACTTCTTTCCGCTCCCTTACCTCTGTTCTTTGCAGTTCCTAGTCATCACAGTTTCTTTGCGTTTTTCAATGAGATTTTAGTTTCTACACACAAGATTGTATGGTACTTGTCTTTACTTTCCTGTCTCTACTTTCCTTTATTTCACTTAACATAATGACCTCCATTTTCATTCATGCTATTTCAAATTATAAAATTTCATTTCCTTTTTAGGACCAAATAATATTCCATTGCAGTTTCATATTTTCCTTATGTTTACACTGTCCTGTCCACTGATGGACACTGAGTTTGTACTCCATAGTTTAGTTATTATGAGTAGTGCTATAATAAACATAGAAGTCCAGATATCTTTATAATATAATTATTTCATATCCAAATAGAGATGGGGTAGAAATGTATGAACCCACTAAGGAAATTATAGATTATATGGCAGTTCTTTTTATAATGGTCATTTTAGAGGGGACAAAATAAGTTTGTTGCCCATTACTATTTCTTCTTATGAGAAGTATATATTTATACCTTTAACCCTTGAAGTAATTGAACTTTTGGCACTCAGCTTTTTAAAGTCCTTTAAATTCTTCATAATAATCCTTTGTTGAATGAAGAGTTTGCCAATAGTTTCTCCTATTTTGTAGGTTTCTTTTATTTGTTTCCTTTCCTCAGTAGAAGCTTCTTAGTTTGATATGGTCACATCTGTCTATTTTTACTGTTGGTGATTATTCTTTTGAGGTATTGTCTTAAAAAATCATGGTCTATACCTGTATTCTGAAGTGTTTCTTCTGTATTTATTTGTAGGAGTTTCATTGTTTCAGGTTTTATGTTAGGATCTTTGATTCATTTTGGGTTATTTTCATGTGCTATGTGAGGAAGAAATGCAGTTTCATTCTTCTGCAAATGTATATCTAGTTTTGCTTGCCTTGTTTCCTACTATGTGTATATTTTTGACATCTTTGCCAAAAGTTACTTGGCTGTATGAACATAAATTAATTTATTGGTTCTCTGTTCCACTGGCCTTAGTGTTTATTTTATGGCAGTATCATGCTGCTTTGGTTACTATAGCTTTTTAGTATGCTTTGTAGGCATGTGGTATGTTGCTCCCAGCTTTGTTTTTGCTTTTCTCAAGATTGCTTTAACTATTTGAATGTTTTGTGGTTCCATATGAATTTTAGATTTATTTTCCTGCACCTGTGGAGTTATTGGTATTTTGATGCGAATTGCATTGAATCTATATAGATGACTTTGGGTAGTGTCTTGGTTACTCTCCTCTCATTGCTGAGACAAAAATACCTGACACCTGAAGTTAAAGGGGGGCACATTTATTTAGCTCACAGTTTATGGAAGTTTCATTTAATAATTGGCTGGCTCCAAATTGGGGGGGGTTAAATGAATATGGGCAATCATTCACAGCAACAGAAGATAGCAGAAGCAACGTATGAGGAAGAGAAAGGGACAAGCCTGCTTCTGTCCCTTATATTGTGTCTAGTCTACCAGGACTAGGGTGGTTTCAATCCAATCAGTGGACTGGTCCAGCAATCACCACTCTTTATCCCAGCACTGTTAACCCCAGCATTGTAATATGACTCAATCACACACTGTAGATTCAGCCACCTCTTTGAAAACATGATAATCATGACCACGTGATAATCTGGGGGGACATCTAGACACAAACTCTTAACATTCCACCTTGGCCCCTCAAAGGCAAATGGCACTGAGTCCATCTTTAATAGTTGCCAAAGTCTTAACAGTTTCAGCATTGCTGAAAAGTCCAAAGCCCAAGTTTCCTGTGAAATTTAAAGCAAAATCCTTAGCTGGGAGCCCTTGTGCAAATGAGGAAAAATTTAACGCTTCCAACAGTAAAAGGCACAAGATACAGATTTCTATTCCAAGAGGTATAAACAGGGGAATACAAAAGAATGGTACCAAAGAAAGTCCAAAATCTACCAAAACACATATTAAGTCCTGTAGTTCCATGCACAGAATCTGAGGCAATCTGAGGCAAGATGTGGACTCCAAAGGACTTGAGTGGCTGTGACCTTTTGGCACTGCTGGTCATTGTAGATCCCATGACTTTCTCTTGGGCCACCTCTGTTTCCTCCTTGCAGTTTTCCTTAGATGATCCACATTCCTGGCTTTTCTAACCTTCTAGAGTTTCAACTGCACTTTTGGCTTCATGCACCACCCTCTAAGACCACAGTGCCTGGCCTACTAGGCCTTCTGAAATGTATATGGAAGCCTTTCTGACCCCACAGTTCTTTATTCTGCATGTGCCTAAAACCATGTGGTTGATACCAGGATCTTGTGCCAACTGGAGCAGTAACTAGGATTCCTTCTTTCTTAGCTGTAGGGGTTGAGTGCTGTATTGTGAGCAGTCTGAATCCAGTTCTGAGGAACAAATTATACTGCCACCATTCTAGTACATGTATCCTATGACTTCTTTCCTAAAGCAAAGTCTTTCATTTTTGCAATTTTGATGCTGCAAAGTGTGGAGTCCTGCTTCTTTCTGTGATGCTCTCAGACCTTTTCTAGAGGTTTTCAAAGGAATAGATTTAATAAAGTATGCACAATTTACGGGATTGTTTTATAATATTCACCCAAAAAGTCAGATGCACACAAGCACAAGAGATCTGTCTATACACTAGAGATCCAAAGAATCCAGCTGAGGGCCTATATCTCATGATAATATCCTGCACAAGTCTAGCTGAAGACTAAGAGGCCATAGCAATGTCCTTCATGAGTCCACCTAAAGGCCTAGTGCCTACACCAATGTCTCATGCAAGTCTGTATCAAAGATCTGCACTGGGGTGGCCCAAAAGTCAGTAGTGGAAGCTAGAAAGTCTGCATCAACGGGATGAAGGATCTGTGCCAGCAGACTGAAGAATCTGCATTTGATCCAGGAAGCACCATACAAGGAAAGGACCAGAGCTCCCAAGAATAGAACCACAGCCATCAGTGATAGCAATGATCCTAGCTCCTCCAAAGGTAAGAACTGGGTTCACATCAGGAAGACCAGTGTGACAAACTTTCCAGGAGAATCAACAACACACTGTCTTTCCCTTTAGTTCTCTTTTGATACTGTGGACAGCAATCTTCAGGTGGACCATCTATACTCAGTCCCACATTAATTTAGTTCAACTGGGTGTTACACGTTGATGATTAGTTAATCCTCCATAGGTAGCTTGATCTTTTCGACCATATTCATACAACGCATAAACAGAATTTCTTCCAATTTTTTGTATCTAATATTTTTCATCAATGTTTTATAGTTTTTATTATAGGTATTTTTTAATTATTTGATTAAATTTATTTCTAAATGTTTTTGTAGCAACTGACTGGGATTGCTTTCTTAGCTTTTTAAAAATTTGTTTTCTAATAATAAATTTTTATTTATGTAAAAAATTAAGTTTTTTAGTGTTGATTTTTGTATTCTGCTTTACTGAAACTGAATTTATTTACTTTTGAGGGAGCATTTAGATTTTTCTACATATAAATTGTGTCACCTGCTGCCATGGATAATTTAACTTCCTTTTTCCAAGTTTGGATACTTTTATTTCTTGCCTAATAACCCTTATTAAGACTTCTAATAGCACATTAAGTTAGAGCAGTGAAAGTGGACATCCATTTCTTGCTCCTGATCTTTCAGTGTTTCCTATTTCAGGATAATATTGGCTGTGATGTTTTCATGTATAGCTTTTGCTATTTTGAGAAATGTTATTGTGTGCCTAATTTCTTGAGAAATTTTATTATGAAGCGATGTTGAATATTATTGAATGCTTTCTTTTGTATATATTGAGATGATCATATTTTGTTTTGTTTTGTTTTCTACCAGGGATTGAACTCATAACCTTGCCCCTTGCCAGACAGGCGCTGTGTTGCTGATCTATATCCCTGACCCGATCATATGTTTTTGTCCTTCATTTTGTTGATATGTTATATCACATTTATGGATTTGCAGAGGTTGAACCATCTTTGCATGCCTAGGGTGAATCACATTTTATTTTGGTTTATATATATATTTTTTGATGTACTATTAAATTGGTTTGAATAGTATTTTATTGAAAATTTTTGCATCTGTTGATGACTGGGAAGAGGAGTCTATTCTTTTTTTTGCTGTAGTTTTGTCACTTTCTGGTATCAAGATAATGCTAGCTTTGGAGTTTTTCCATTATATATATATATATTTTTAGGATAGTTTTGGAATAATTGGAGCTATATATTTAAATGTTTTGTAGATGTCAATAAAGTAGTCAGGTCCTGACTTTTTTTCTAAGATGGGAAAATTATTGCTTCAACTTAATTAGTTGTTATTGATTTATGTAGATTTTCTATTTCTTCTTGATTCAATATTGGTTGGTCACATATGTAACTTTTTCTTTTAGGTGTTTCAGTTTTTTAGCTTCTAATTTCTTATTGTAATTTCTTATGATCCTTCATATTCCTGTGGAATTACTTGCAGTGTGTACTTTTTCATTTATTTTGTTTTTTTTTATTAATCTAGCAAAAGCCTTGTCAATTATGTTTTTCCTTTCAAAAACCAACTCTATTTCATTGATCTTTTGATATATATATTTTTTTTTTTTGGTCTTTTTCCTTTTTATTGGTACCGGGGATCGAACTCACGACTCTGCTTGCAAGGCCGGTGCTTATGCTGCTGAGCTAAATCCCCAGCCCCAAAAACTAATATTCTAATGCATACTGTTACTAAGCTATGGGGTTCAGTAGATGAGGTATGCTAAATGCATTTTCTTTCTTTTTTTTTTTTTTTTTTTTTTTGTCTTTCCTTTTTATCGGTACCAGGGATCGAACTCACGACTCTCTGCTTGCAAGGCAGGCACTTATGCCGCTGCACTAAATCCCTATCTTTTGAATTTTTAAAAAAACTTCATTTATTTTTGCTCTGATGTTTATTTCTTCCTTCTATCAATTTTGAGTTTAATTTGTTCTTACTGGGCTGGAGATTTAGCTCAGCGGTATAAGCACCTGCCTTGCAAACGTGCAGTCATGAGTTCGATCCCGGGTACTAAACCAAAAAAAAAAAAAAAAAAATTGTTCTTACTTTTTTAAGCCATCCAGGTACTGTTGTTTATTTTAGGATGTTTTTGATATATGCATTTATTGCTATGAATTTTCTTCTTAGTATTGCTTTTGCTGCAGCTTTTTCTGCTCCTGTACAGTGTTTTTCTTTTCACTCAGTGAGCAGTTTGAAAGGTTGATTGTAGTAAGAGCATATCAAGTTGCACACTTTAACGGATATTTTAAAATTATTTAAATTTGTATTCCTAAATTTTAATACTGTTTAGTGTGTCCTTGTTATTTTATCTTTAAATTTGAGTGGAGTTTAATTTGAGCTGTTAATTATAATTCAAAATCAGGTACTGGAAAACTATAATGCCATGGTTTATGTCGGTGGCCCCCAAGCCTCATGCCTTTGCATTATGCATTTGTGATTGGTTCATTGCCTAGCGCTTGGATTTGGGGTGTGAGTGCTACACCGCCCTAGGGATGGAGCCAGGATGTGATGTAATGGCAGGAAGAAGGTGTGTCTCTCTCTCTTGCCAGTTTCCACCTTGCTGTTTGCAGTGCCATGAACTGTGGCCCTGCCATGCCAGCCTTTCTTTGGAGCCAACTGAGTATGAAACCTCCAAAAACTGTAAGAAATAAACTTTTCCTTTCCCAGTTTTGGGCATCAGGTATTTGTCTCAGCGACGACTAAAAAGTAACTAAGACATATAATTTGTGACCTATTTTTATTTTTTAGTAATTATTTATTTATTAGTTTGTATTGAGAATTGGACTCAGGACCTTGCACTTGCCATGCAGGTGCTTATGGAACTGAGCTATACCCCTGGACCTTTTTTAATTTTTAAATTTATTTTTCCACTGATATACAAATAAAAATTGTGCACATTCATGTGATATTTGTGATTTTTCAGTGCATGTATAAGTTGAGTAATATTTGAATTGAGTTAAATATGTCTGTCTCAGTATTTATTGTTTCTTTATGGTCAAAATACTTAGAATTATTGTGTTATGTTGAGATGTATAGTACATTATTATTATTATTATTAGATCTATAGCCACTTTACCATTCTCTTGCACAATAGAATTTCTTGTTCCTATCTAATTGTATGTAACTTAGTACTTGTTAGTCAACCTTTCTTCATTTTTCCTTTCCCAAAGTCTCTGGTTACATCCATTCTGCTCTCATTTTTAAATGATGGAAGCTAAAACAGAGAACATATAACATAGATCATATGTAGCATGTAAAAGCTAAAATATTTGCACTTTGAAGTACACTGATTCATGCTGTAGATAGTTGTAGTTTGCTGGTAGATTCATTACTCGTTTGTTTTCTCCTTCCTTCCCTCTCTTTTCTCTTTCCTGCTACCTTTTTCTCTTTTACCATATTTCATCTACCAGATGGTTTCTTACGTTATTACCTTATAGCAAATGTAAAGTAGTGCAGTTAGTATGCTTTTATACTTGCAGTCATGCTACTTTTTTAACAAATTCTTTTGTTATGCATTGGTTATTCCATTATTTTATTGCCATCATTGCAGCAAAGATTCAGTCTAATGAACTGTCTGTTTAGCTTTAGGGTCTTTTGGCACTATTGCTTGAACTGTAACAAATAAGCTAGGTTAATAGTGAGTTAGATAGATTTATCTGATGTAATTTAGTATCAGCTTTGTTTTAGCCACTCAGCATTCTTTTTTCATTTCATCATCTGTAGTGCCCTTTTGCTTGTCCCATTATGGTCACAAGACAGCTGCTGCACACTAAGGCATTTTGTCTGAGGAAAGTGCAGAGGTAGGGCAGTACTAACTGCCAGCCAAAAAAGCAGCAAAGTCCTTTCCAAAATTGCTTCAGTATACCTATGCTTCTGTGTCATTGGCCAGAGCTCGGTTGAATGATCACTGAGCTGTCAAGAAAAAGCAAGTGTCTGGCAAAAAGGAGTAGGTTTTTCAGAATGACTTTGACTCCTTATGAGTAATTGCTTGAGTACACATTGCCACTCCGTAAGAAGGAAAGAAGGAATTTTAGGATGTAGCTAATAAAGCTTGTCATCAGTGTCTTTGGTTAAAGCACAGAATGACTAGAATTATACTATATAGTTGTCATTTGGTATCTGCTGGTGATTGGTTCTTGGACCTCAAGTGGATTCTGAAATGCAAAGATACTCAATTCTCTCACATAAAATAGAAAAGTTATTTGCATGTAACTTCCTTCTTTATATTTTAAATAATCTTTAGATTACTTGTTGTGCTTAATGCATTGTATTAGCTCTGTACTTGTTATACTGTTGTTTAAAGGGTAATGATAAGAAAAAAATCTATGTGTTAAATTACAGGTACCATCTCTTGAAAATTGTTGTCCTGCATCCTGTTGTTGGTTGAATCACAGATGTGGAACCCATACATATGGAAGGCTATTTTATGTTATTTAAAATATAACTTCCACAAAATGCCAGGTGTGATGGCACATACGTATAATCCTAGGCTGAGGCAGGAGGATTGTTGCAAGTTCGAGATGAGCCTGGGCTACAGAATGAGCTCAGGGCCAGCCTGAATTCAAAAAGACAAAAACAAAACCCCCCTATTTAAATATTTAATTTAAAATTTTATATTAAAACATTTTGAGAGTTTGTCACATTAATTTTCAGTGATTATTTTTTCCTATAAGATTTATTTTATTGGGGCTGAGGATTTAGCTCAGCGGCATAAGCACCTGTCTTGCAAGCAGGCAGTCGTGAGTTCGATCCCTGGTACCGATAAAAAGGAAAAAGACAAAAAAAAAAGATTTATTTTATTTTGAACACATTTGTAGTATTCTTAAAATACCAAGTAGTATTGTCTAATAGCAGGAGAATATTATTTAAAATATTGATACTATTAATAATTTTATTTAAGGCCAAACTATAGATACTTTTTGAAACAGGATCTCACTGTATATTCCACATTGACCTTAAAGTTACTATACAGCTCAGGCTGGCCTTGGATTCACTGTGATCCTTTTGCTTCAGCCTCTTGAGTGCTGGAATTACAGATGTACACTACCATTCTCAGCTTTAAACTATTGTTTCTTATGGATAAATTCTTCAGGTTTATTAAAAATTTCCAAGTTAAAGTCGCCCTCTTTGTGCATATTGATCATTCCTTTCTTCTCACTTTCACAAGGGCTGTCTCTGTGTTATTCCTTCTGTTTTTTTGGAACTTTCCTCGTCTAGCCATGTTCATCTTCAGTTTTCCCTTTCCTTGTTTTGCACTTTTTGTCTCTTTGTTTTTACTTGTCTTTCTATATATTGTTTTTTCTGCCTCTTTTCATAATAAGGGCTAGAGTCAAGTTGATTTCTGGCTGATAAGATCATGTTGTACTATTACACGTCCTTCTTAGTATCTTAATTTCATTTGGGTTATGCACTGTTGACTGTTGATTGTTAACAGGTTCTGAAGTAATCTTATTAGGTTAGTTGAGAAATACATATCAAACATTAATGGGCTGCATTTTACTGAATCAGAAAAAGCTACTGGTAAGCTCTGAATCATAACCAAGGTAGATAATGTAATTCTTGCTTTTAAATTGTGTTACTTAATGAGATTCTGTCTTCCTTTAGTACGTGTGATCTCCCTTGGAGCTCCCATAAATTTTCAGTGTTCTAGGCACATCGTAGCTCCAGAAGTAGTGTGAGGGGTGTAGTGTGCTAGGACATATGCACACAGATATCATAAGCTATGTTCAGTATTTTGGCTTAGAAATATAGTTGGTAAGTATAGAGTAGTAACAGTTTATTAATGTTTTTCAGAAATATAATAGTAGTTATTCTTTTAATTCTTAGTTTTATCTAAGAAATCAGCCATGTTTTTAAAAAAAATTTTTTTAATCAGCCATATTTTGTTGAAGCTTCTTTACAGGAAATTGTTGAAAGAATTGTGTGCTTTAGATTTGTGTCCTTTTTTTTTTTTTTTTTTTTTCAAGAAGCTGTTTTGTGATTCTCAGCAGTAAGGGTTGTCTGTATGGTTACAGATAGCTTCTCTAATTTTGTTTGAGTTGGCTTTGCATCTTTCTAACTATAACACCCAGGGGAGAACGTGTTGCTGTCCCTTCAACCCTACCTATGCTGTCCTTTTATTCTGTTTCTATGACCTTTTACCCCCCCCAACTCTCTCTTTAATGTGACTTTCTCTTTAATGTGATTTTAATTGGATGTGAAATGGAATACTAATAAACTGCACACATTTTAGTTTTGAAACTTTCCCACTCACATTTCTTAATTTCTACTTACTTTTCAAGTTAAAATCAGTTGGAATCAACTAAGACTTTATTATAGGTTATAAACCTTGTGAACCGTGTCACTTTGTAGAAGTATGTATGGTCTATGCCATTAGAGTACCATTAACAAAAATACATTCTTTATGCACTGGTTTCCTTCCTTCACTTTGTTGTCCTTATATATGAGACAGTAAAGCAAAAACATGTTCTGAAGAGTTACTTTATGAGAAGGAAAAGTAAAGCATGGTCAATAGTCATGACACAAGGATTATTTGATACTCTCCAGCGTGTACCCATGAGATTATCATCCACAGTGGACTCCTGGACTTGTATGTGTATATTACTTTTGTGTTTTATATCCAATTAATACAAATCCTGTCACTGTTTTAATTTCTAATTTCAGTTACGTGAAGCTTTTATGGTGGTCCCAAACTTGATGTAAGACCAGTGTATGTCTGGAAGGGTTAGCTCCTGTTAGCCTGTGGGTTTGTCAGTGCTGCAGCATTGCCTCTGTTTTCTTGGAGCAGCTCATAACAGTCTTGCTGTATCTGTTCCATTCACTGTATGCAGCTGTTGCTTTGGTGACAGTGTTCCTGTTTTGGCAAGCTTGTTAGAGATCTTAAACAACTACAAGCATTCTTGTGGGATTTTAGTTTTCTTCCATGTATTGCTATAGAGAGATCGAGAGAGAAAAAAGAAATTACATCATATTATATAGTTTCCAAAGCAAGCGAAGTAGTTTTAATAGAGAAAATGGTTGTGCTATGTACTGAAATACTTCTGAGGAGGTTGAAGTGTGTCATTTTATGCCTACAAAAGTATGTTTTGGGGCTGGGGATTTAGCTCAGTGGCATAAGTACCTGCCTTGCAAGCAGGCGGTCGTGAGTTCGATCCCCAGTACCGATAAAAAGGAAACAGACAAAAAAAAAAGTTTTATAGTGTATTATGTGGTGTTTTGTCTAATTTATATAATAATTCATGGAGTTGGGACATTTCATTAATGTTTGATTTATTAAAAGTCACAGTGACAATTTATTGAAAAATTATTCTTAGCTATTGTACATCTGAAATGGAAAGCATTGTATACAAGATGTTGCTGCTTTTTAGGTAGAAATTTATTTCTAGCATAGTATTTTTAAAATGCTTTTAGTCTCTCTATTTTGAGATCGCTCACATTTGCCAGAATCTATTTGTCAACTACAAATTCAGTTCATTCGGACAAAAGTGAAGTGGTAAAAAGATGATCTGTTACAGGAAGTATAGACAGGGAGTAAACTGACCAAGATCCCAACCAGGCCTGTTGCTGTGCAGCGATGACCCTACCCTCTTGGGACCTTAGTTTCTTTAACTGAAATGAGCTTTGCAATGCTTGATTTACTGAACTAGTGATGACATGGTACAACTTGTAGATGTGCAGCCTCTCTTTCAAGGCCTGATGCAGTATTTATATGAAAAGTACAGTTGTCTCTGGGAAAAAGCATCTCCTTGCCATGTACTGATATCTGCAGTTCAGAATTGCAATGAATATGGACCAACCAAGGGCACAGAACACCAAAAACAGGTCTAGTTTTAACAGCAAAGGGAGTTGGGCAGGGACGATGTGAGGAAATAGAGAGTAGTAGTCGTAGAGCTGTTCCTAAAACACTGAGCACAGAAGTGCACAAAACAAGCAGCTTTAAGATGAGCAGTGAATTGAGGCACTCATCTCGTCTTTGTCAGTATTACTTGTGGGATGAGAAATTCCTATTAAGAACAATCTATGATTTTACTGAAAAGTTGTGGTTTGTAGCACAGTATGAAGAGGCAGGTAAGGGAGGCAATAAATTAACTGTTTCTGGTTATTTAAGCCATCATGCTTCCCAGACATCACAGTGACCTAGAGTACCAGAAAAGAAGGAAATTTTCTTGGATAGTTTTCATGGTGACTTTAAACTTAGGGATAATTCGGGGTATGCTGGTATCTTAGTTACTTCTTCATTGCTGGGACAAAATGTTCATAGGGAGGAAGTTTATTTTAGCTCACGGTTTGTAGACCTTTCAGTCCATAGATGACTGGCTCAAAGGCAAGACCACATGATAAAGAAAAAACAGTTCATAGCAGGCAGGCAGGAGGTAGCAAGCAGCAGCAGCTCTTTTCTTCTTTATTCCATTCAGTCTATAAACCTATTGATTGGTGTTACTGACACCCAGATTGGGCCTTCTTTCATCAGTAAATGCCAGTTTAGACTTTATACTAACTTCTCTGTGCCTCTGTTCCCCTACTCTAGCTAGGAAATTATAACTGCCTAGGTATGAGCATTTTGTTGGGAAAGATTAGGTATTATGCATATAAAATACTGAGAGCAGTGATGACAAACCTTTTAGAGACCTAGTGCTAAACTGCCATCAAAAACCCACTTATTTATTGCAAAGTACCAATGCTACAATAACCTGAATACTAAGGCTTTAGTTTAGAAAAAAACATCTCAATATTAATCTCTTTTGACTTAAAAACACAGTAGTACATGTGCCATAGGTTTGCCATCATTGACCTGGGGTAATACCTGGTTTACAACAAAAGTTTACAAAGTGATGGCAGGAAAAAAAGGTTAAAAGACAGTAATTTTCATCATTCCTGAATTGGGGTTTTTGTCTTTTGAATGAAAATTTGCGCACATGTATGTTACTGAGGATTGTCCTAGGGCCTTCACACTGAGCTCCATCTCCAGTTTATTTTGTTTGGAACAGGCTCTTTCTAAGCCTTTCAGTTGCGTAGGTTGAAGTTAGACTTGTGATCATGTTCTCAGCCTCTCAAGGTGCTGGGATTATAGGCATGTAACGCTATGCCTGGCCCAGATCATTTTTTAAAATATACTTTTTAATTTTACAAACCATTTGGGTTTCAATGTGGTATTCATGTACAGTGTATTTTAATTATGTACATCTCTTCTGTTACCCTCCCTTCATTCCCTACACCTACCTTCTGTCCAATAATAGTGTTCCTGAAGATTATGTGTTTTTGTTTACCATAGAGGAACACTTGGGCTTTAGCAAGCCGAGCCTAAAGCTGTGAAGGAGTGCCCAAAGCAGCATTGTTAAGAGAAGTCAGGTGAATTAATTTGGCTTTCAAAGATAATGTTAGCAGTGGTTTTCAAGTTTTGGAGTTTTTAGGTCAGTCAGGATGCTTGTTTTCAAAATGCAGTTTTGTTTCATGTGGAAAAGAATGAAGTTGGATTTTTATTGTGTGCCACTAAAAGAATTAACTCCGTAAGACCAAAAAGGTGAATTTAAAACTTGAAACTATAAAACTGCTAGAAGAAAATCAGGGAGCAGGGGGTTAAAATATTGGATTTGACAATTTTGGATACAACACCAAAATAGGTAACAAGAGTAAAAACAGGCAAATGGATCCACCTCAGCCTTGAAAAGTTCTGTTCAACAAAGGAAATAATAGAATAAAAAAGGCAACTTGTAGACCATGACAAAAATTTTCATACTGTATCCTGGATAAGGGTTTAATATTTAGAATACAGAACGAAGTCATACATCATACATAAAGAACAGAACCTCTAGGCCCTTGCTGGGTACAGCACCCGACAGGAACCTCCATGTGTTCATCCGTCCTTGGAGGTTGTTTGGGAGGCTCTGGTATGTAGACATGATGGGTTAAATCTCTAGCCAGCAATCATCCACTTAACCATTGACCCTTCTTTCCCACTTGGAGTTTAAGGGATAGGACTGAAACTCCTAACCTTGTAGTCCTCCTATATCTTTTTAGTGATGATTCCCCATCCCGAAGCTACTTAGGAGTTGTCATCCGTCCATCAACTCCTTGACTTACGAGAAGACACTTGCCAATTGGAAGAATCCAAGGATTTTAGGGGATACATGCCAGGAAAGGAAACTGATATAATATCATAATAGCACACCAGTAAATTGTGGGTTAGAGCCTTGATATGTGACTTTTGGGGAAAACAAACAACCTATAAACAGCTCGTAAAATCAAAATGTAAAGTTCACGTTAAGCGGTATTTCGGGAATCCTTATTTATTGATGTTTTTCAGTTTTTGAAATGGGGTCCTATATAGTGTTGCCAGAATAGCATTGAACACCACCTGGCCTCAATCTAATCCTTGTCCCTCTTTTCAGCCTCCAGAATAGCTGCGACCGTAGGCATGTGCTGCCGTGCTGGACTCAGCAATGTGTCATTTTAATAGTGTAAGAGTCACATGTGAGTGTGACTCTTGTTTATGTTGTTTCAGGAAGAAAGTTTCAGAAGATTCATGTTTAATAATTTTAAAAACATAATTATTTTCTATGATGTCTTTGCTGTAAAATAAATCAGAAAGCATTTTTGAATAGTTTTAGATTTTAAAGAGGTGTTTTCTGGTAAATACTTTTTATTATAATCTATTTTCTTGCTTGCTTTCTCTGTCTTTCTTGCTTGCTTGCTTGCTTGCTTGCTTGCTTTCTTTCATACTGGGGCTCAAACTCATGCTTGCCCAGCAGGTGCTTGTGCCACTGAGCTAAGTCCCTGGTCCCCCTACCATTTCTTATAGAATTTTTAAAAATTAAAATTGTAATTAACAGAAAAGTCATTTACTGTGAGTGTGGCTCAGTGACTTTTTCACAAAGTAAACCAACACAGATAACCAACATTCAGATTTTAAAAAATGAAACTATACCAGCATTTCACAAACCCTTTCTCATTTAACAACTCCTTCATGTAATCCCCCAGATAATACTACAGATTGCGAGCCATTTATATAGGCCCTAGGATTCATAACAGGATTTTTATAGGCTTCTTATCTGTCAAGTGTCACATTAGAGGATTTAGGTTCTGCCAGTATGCTGTCACTCACAGGCTTTGTATATACTGTTACTCTGCTTGAAACGCTTGTCTTTTTTGCTTTTCTGCTCTTTCTGTAAATCACTCATAATTCCTTACCTCAGCTCTTCAGAGGATGTCATGTCCACTTCATTTCAGGCCTTAGCTGAGACTTATTTCTCCATCCCTTTTCCTCTCCAAATCTGAGTGATTGATTGCCTATGTGTTGTCTTAAACTCCATTTCCTTGCTCATTTACTACAGTACATTCTAATTGCCAATTTATTGTCTTTGTTTCCCATAAATATTGAAAGATCAGACAGTGGAGCACTTTTTTATTCCCAGTGCCTCAGACAATATAAGTATAAAGTGGATGATACATGTTGAATGATAAAATCATTGTTTTAGAAGTGCATTAAAATCCATGTAGTTCAATCCCTTTCTTTTTTTTTTTTTTTTTTTTTAATTTTATTTAAGGAGAAAAGAAAAAAAAAGCAGGGAAAGGGTACAAGTTATACAGATTTACAGAAAAAAATGAACAGTAGAAAATCACTAGTTAATGGATTACATATTGTCATCTTAGAAATAATTGTTCAAGTCACAAAATTAAAGCTTGTAAAGTGGACATTCCATCAATGATACTGCAAACAGTTCTGTTCATTGATCCAATAAAACTCTGTGATATCATTTTCTATCTTATACACTTAAATATACATGCAGTTATATAGTTTGGAGCACTTTCTTTTCCTCTCTTTTGTACCATGACTATTACACATTTTGGGTTTCATTGCTCCCACGGTTCTTATTACTTTTTTGGAAGAGAGCAAAACCAAATGTGACATAACAGAACAGAATCGGTCAAGTCAAAAGGGTGGACATAATAGATAATGTAAAAACATAATACAAGGTGATCAACAATGGTTACCATAATGCCTCCCGCTATCTCTAATAGAATTGCCTATATCGTTAGTTATAATACAATTGAACAAAACAGTAAAGAATAAAACCGACAAAACCAAAACATTGGAGACATTGTAGGTCTTCAAAAGTAGATAAAAGTCAACAAGAATGGGCGTCATAATGAATCTCATTATCTTCACAGCTGATGCCTAAACTTTCGAACCTGATACTATCCAGCAAAACAGAATAGGGGAACATCAGTTAAAAACCAGATGGTGAGAGTAACACAGGGCTTTAAATCAAGGTAATGAAAAGTCATAGTGGGTTACTATAATATATCCTGCTATTTTTTCCCTTAATTAAAAGGATAAAGATAAAAAAGTAAATGATGGAGTGGAGATTGAGATAAAAGAGGGCATAACAACGAAACAGCGCAGATCAAAACATAACCATTTAAGCAGAATAGTGTTTCACCACCAGATAATCCTAACCTAAAAGTAGTTACCATATTGTCTCTTTCTTTGAAATCCTTGAGTACAACTTCGTATACTGTAGCATTTTAAGTATATCAAAACAATGTAAAACCATTTAAGAGAATGACAGCATTACAGAGTATTTAGAATCGACTAACAGAAAATGAACAATGGTTTCTGTATAATCTCCTTGTCTTTAAAAGGTTTTTGCTTATACTATCGTACATAATAAAATCCAATAAGATACAGCCTATTTAGACCATTGGAGACAGAAGGACAAAAGCTAGATGAGACTTCAAAACAAGATGGTACTAAATCAGCATTACCTATTAAGATGTCATTTTCTCCAAAATAGCTGTTCCTATCATCCAATCTTCTCTGCCTCATTTCTGTTGAGCTCTTTTTCTGTCAGTAGCTGTCAGTTTGTCTTCTTCATTTTGTTCTCTGCTCCATTCGTTGTGGCCTCTCTGCCATTATTTCTGGATTCTTTGTATTTTTCTTTTTTTAGAATATCCTGCAATACTCTCTGTAGAGTTGAATTGGTGGTTGCAAATTCCCCCAGTTCCTCTTTATCCCAGAAGCACCTTGTTTTTCCATCAATTTCCAGGGACAGTTGTGCAGGATATCTCAATCTTGGCTGGAGATTATTATCTTTCAAAGCTTGAATTATTTCCCCCCACGCTCTTCGTGATTTGATGGTTTGTGCAGAGAAATTGCTGTAATTCTGATGGGTGTTCCCTTGTAAGTGGTCTGTTTCTTGTCTCTTACAGCTTTTAATATTCTGTTCTTGTATTGAATTTCTGGAATTTTTATTATTATATGCCTGGGTGTTGCTCTGTTTGGGTTGTAGGTAGCTGGGGTCCTGTATGCCTCATACATCTGAGTATCTTTACCTTTTGCTAAATTAGGAAAATTCTCCTGGATTATTTCTGTGAGTAGCTTTTGTAGTTCACTTGTTTGTGTCCCTACTTCTTCTTTTATGTTCTTAATCCTTAAGTTATGGATCCTCTTATCATCTTCTTGTCTTTGTATTATTGCTGTTTGTTTCTTTGTTATTTTTAAGAAGTTTTTCATTTCATTCTCCCATATTACAAGTCTGCCCTCCAGTTCAGATAGTCTGTCCTTAGTTTCTTTCAAGCTGTTATGCCAGTCTTCTATAGACTTCTTAGTATCTTGGTAGTCCCTTTGAACCTGCTTCACGTATTCTATGCTTTCTCTGTTTTCTCCATCAAACAATTCTCCCCTTTTTTTCTGTTCTTCCATTCCACCACCTGTTTTTTCTTGGGTGGTACTTAGCATTTCTCTAACTATTCTGCCTACTTCTAGCTTCAGGTCGTTGATAACTTCATTCCTGAATTGGTCTATGAGGCTCTCTATATGGTGCCTTATGTATATTGGTGTGGTGTCTGCTATTGCCTGTTTCTCAGAATTGGGGGCCGAGGAGCCTTTCTTGTTGCTGCCTCTTCCCATGCTGCCTCTTCTTGTCTGTTCCTTATATATGCAAGCTTATATAAGAGGCCCAGCTTCTCTCCCAGTCAGCCACAGCCTGATCGAATTGCGCCAGTTAGGTGTTCCCGTTCACCGCTGCGCACCAGGGAGTTGCGGACCAGGCAGCCTACGCGTCTCCCCTCCCGGCCACCGTCAGGCTCTGGGATCCGGGTTGGGACAGCCTACCAGGTCCTCCGGCAGCGTCACGCAGGCCAGGCACTTTTTACCAATCCCGCCCGAGAGGGGGATGTGTGGCTGGAGTCCCTACCGCGCCCTGCTCCCGCAGGATTGCTTGGGCCCAGAAAGTCCTCCGCTGGAGTCAAACTGTGGTAGAATGTCAGCTTCTCTCACTCACCTCACCACAAGTCAGTGCACGCCTCCCTGCCGTTCGCAGATTGCCGTTCTCAGAGCTTCTGCGCGTCTCTCTCCTTGCCGAGCCAGTGTAGAGGCAGCCAGCCGCCGCGCGGCGGGAAACCCAAATCGCGGCTTACAATGGCGCGGAGTCCAGCCTCCACACCGAGGCTTTTCTGTTCCTGTTTTAGCACCAGGAGTGCATTCCAAGTTGGTTTCTCTCAGCCCAGTTTGTTCCTGAGTCAGCAGAGCATATCTCCTCCTGCTTATGTCTCCTTAATCTGCACCATTCCTGGCTTCTGAGCCGAGTCTTTCAGAGAGCCTCCGGTAGTTGTTGTTATCTGTCCGCCATGTTCTCCCGGAAGTCCAATCCCTTTCTTTTAGAAATGAATGAACTGAAAGCCTGAAGCTTATTAATAAGGGCTCAGCAAGAGCCAGTGGTCCAAACAAGTACTTGTCTCTGAGACAAGAATGGTAGGGAAGAGATAGCAGTGCTTGATATCTCTAGGAGGTGTTCTTCATTTGAATCTGGGCTACACAGAATTATTACTATTTTCCTAGTATTGCAATTCCAGCTCTGACTAGGTTATTCTGCCATCCTAATTCTTCTTCTTCTCCCTCTCCCCCTCTCCCTCTCTTTCTTTTTCTCGGTACTAGAGATCAAACTCACCAGCTTGCGCTTGTCAGGCAGGCACTGCCAACCCATTTCTAAACTTCCAGTGATTTTGTTATTTACCTCCCTTGTTATTTCTGGATTTCAATATCTCTGTATTTTCATTCTTGCTTCATCTTTACTGCCCAAACTAGTTTCCTGTCGTTATACATTTCAGAACTGTTTACATTTCCAACAAAGACCATCCCATTGGCACCTTAGCCTCACCCATCTCTAAGTAAGTGATTCATTGACAGCAGCCTTGCAGCCTCCATCTGTCCTGTCTCCCACCTGCTCACCCAGATCCAGAAGACCTCTCTGACTTTGCTTTTTCTTTTTCTATTCTTTCAGTCCCTCGACTGATAGTCTTAACTTCAAATTACAATAGACATTGTCCTCCTCCTTGTCTTTGTAGTCAGTCAGCATCACTTCTTTTCAATGTTTCAAAATCTCTTCCATATGTCTTTTTCTTTATTGTCTTCTATTAGTTGGCTTCACATTACTAAAACAAAGGATCCAACACAGGCTATTTATGAAGCAGAAGTTTATTTTGGTTCATGCTTCTAGAGGTTTAAGTCCAAATTCGGAAGACCCATTGGTGAGGGTGGGCGTCACCTGGCAGGGCTACATGTCACAAGGACTGCCCACTTCTGCCATGAATTAGAGTTAGGAAGATCAGGCTTGAGCAGGCCCCTTGGGAGACACACCTCCAGTGATCTTAGCACCTCTCATGATGCCCCACTTTTTAAATGTCCATAAGATCTCCCAGTACTGCTACCCTAGGGCCAAACCCTTACATGCCCTTTTGAAGGACCTTTATCCAAACCATAACAATTCTCATTTTAACTCACTATGAAAGCTGCTTTTTTTCTTCTTAGCTCTTCATTAGAAAGCTGATTTTCTTTTTTTTTTAAACAGCTTAGACTATAGTATTTGGACTATCAGTCATTTTCTATTACCAGTCTTGCAAAAATAAAAATTTCACAGAATGCTGTTTAAGGCTATTGATGAATAGGCTCTTTCGTTTCAAAATCATTTTTTGTTATCATTGTTTTCATGTACACAATACGCAGTTGGGTCAACTTGATGGTCTTTATACATGGTATGGAGTAGTCAGTTTTTTTAAATCAAAAGGTAATCATTTCCACATAAATCATTTTCTTCTTTCAAAATCTGGCAAAGACATCTAATCTAGTGGTTTCCAAATGTTGGTTTTCAGGTAGCTGCTGGGTTTAACTATACCAGAATTGTCTGAATAACTGAAGAATACAAATAACTAGGCCTAAGTCTAGTCTAGCTGAATCAAAAAATTTGAAATTGAAATTTTGGTGGTTTATCTTTCTTAAAAACATTGTTGGCCAGCTTTGGGAATTATTTCTTTCATCTGTCTTCATCTTTTTTGGTTCTTGTTTTTATTTTTTAAGACAGGGTCTTGCTATCTAGTGTAGGCTAACCTCAAACTCACAGTGATTCTCCTGCCTCAGCCTCCTGAGCGCTGAGATTACTGGTGTGTGCCACCATGCCCAGTTGTCTTTATCATTTTAAAGTTTATGAAATTGATACACACAGGAACAAGCTGACTCAGGGCTACACAAATAGTATTGATTGTATAATTTATTCAGTGGAGTGATAAGAAAATTTTCTTAGGAATTGAAACAATGGCTATTCTTAGAAGTCTCTCAGTTTTTAGAATATTAGTAAATGATATGAAAACTAATATTTTCTCTTAGTCTAATGCCGAGGACCAAGTATTGTAAGGGATAGTCTTTTCAACATCTTTGCCAAGAGTACAAAAAACAAACCCAAACAGCAGCTTGCTTGCCTGCTCGTGGCTAAATTGTGTCCAGTTCCTTTCCATGACAGTCACGGTAACTAATGTATTGAACATCCCTTCCTGTCTTCTAGTTGTAATCAGTTATATGAAGTGAGGATCTGTCTGAAAAGAAAAAAGATTATTTAATTTAATGCACAAATTAAGTCTTAAGTAGGTTAATTTGTCATTTGTTTTGTCTGCTGAGTTCTGGAGCTTGGATTCTGGTTTAGGCCTGCCAGTATAGCCTATGAGGTAGGTGTAACAACAGCTGATAAGAAAATCAGCAAGGCCTAAGAGTAGTTAATTAATAAGCCTCATAGATTAAGTTGGTAAATACCCCAAAAGACTGATGAGGGACAGAAAACAAAAGAAGATGCAAGATTTAAAAGGTGCCCTAGTAAGAGATTGAGCAAAAATTAAAGCTAGGAAGAGGACATCAGGGGAACTATACCCATCAATTTGAAAATTTATATGAATTTAGACGACAGATTTCTAGGAAAACAACCTACAAAAATAACGCTAAGGAAATTAGAAAGTCCGGGTAGTTTTACTTCTTTTATCAAAACCAAATCTGTCTCTCTAAGAAAACTTTGAAGGGCAAATAGTTTCATGGATGAATTCTTCCATACTGGTAAGGAATAGGCAAACCAATGTTTCAGTATCAACCCTGTCTAGAAGTTGTGAAGAGGGAGCATACTTATCAGCTGATTTTGTGAGGCTCGGATAACCTTGATATCAAAATGAGGACATTATAAGGAAGGAAAATTACTAGCTAGCTCTCCTCAAAAACTGATGCAAAAAAGGCTCAATGTTAGCAAATATAAGCCAGAGAGATTTAAAATGATAATTCTAATGACCAAGATGGCTTTACTCCAGAATGCAATGAAAGGGGAAGAAATTATCTTCAGTAAAAAGGGAAAGAAATCATCATCTCATGAGGTACAGAAATGTATTTAATAAAATTAAATAACAGTCTGTGATTTTTATCTTTATTTTATTTATTTTTTTGTCTTTTTCCTTTTTATCGGTACCAGGGATCGAACTCACGACTGCCTGCTTGCAAGGCAGGCAATTATGCCGCTGAGCTAAATCTTTACCCAGCCTCCCAGTCTGTGATTTTTAAAAAAAACTATTAGTATATGTTTACAGTACCTGAAGATTATCTTCACTGTAGGAAGGTGGTCTGTGTACGTAACACACCTTCATGCTTTTTGTATCCCCTTTCTCTTTCATCCCTCCAGCCTCCCTTCATCTCTTGTTTTATTTCCCATTTACAAAAGCTGTTATCTCCCTGTTTCCTATTTGCTACCTTTTATTTTGGTCTTTAATTTATATTTTGAGTTTCTCAGATAATTCCTGCTTCAGCCTACCAAGTGCTGAGACTACAAGTGTGTGCTACCATACCTGGTTCAGATAAAAGACATTTTAAGTTCTTACAGTATCAAAAAATACCAAATAGGTAGGAATAGCTAAAGTGCAAAATATACTGTATTAGACCCCTTCACAGAAAACTATCAAAGATTATTAAGAGAAAAGCCTCAGTAAATGAAGAGATGCCATATTCATGAATTGGAGATCTTAGTATTATATCTATTCTCATTTTACTTACAGATTTAACGGAATTTCAAACAAAATCCAAGAAACTTTTGTTAAAAATGAAAGTTGTTAAGAAAGTTCTGAAATTTGTATGAAAATATCATGAACTAAAAACACCTGATATCAACTTGAAGTACAGTACTAGAGGCCTGACTCTCAAAACCTAGTTAAAGCTACAGTAATTTTGATTGGTGAATTTGGTCCTTGAAATTCTTACGCATATGTGGATATTTGATTATTGCAAAGGTGGCTCTTGAGAATGAGAGGATGGGGAAAGCTTTGCATTTGCTTGCTTTTTTTTTTTTTTTTTTTTGGTACTGGGATCAAACTCAAAACCCTACACTTGCCAGGCAGGTGCTTATGCTGCTGAGCTAAATTCCCAGTTCCTGCTTGCTTGCTTTTTCTAGTAAAGTATGCTAGGTCAGTGGTTATTCATAGAGAAAAATGCTAATATTGACTCCTATCTCAAAAGTGAAAGTGTGAAAGGTAAACCAGTAGAATTTCTGGAGTTTAGCTTCATGAATAAACATCTTTGTGAGTGTGCACCCTTTTTAAACAGGATCTCAAAAGTGCTAACCATAGAGAATAAGGTTATGAAGAGGAATTACATTCAAATTAGGAATTTTCTTCTTAAAAGATTTCGTTAAGAGTGGGAAACATATTTGCAATACATATAATCATCAAAGTGATTATGTTCAGATTATATAAACATTCAATACAAACATAAATGACAAAAACAGCCAGTTAGAAACATGGGCAAAAATAATGAATATACATTTTTACAAAAGAAGATATTCAAATGGTTATTAATATGCAAGGAGTGGTAACTTGCCTAGTCATCATAGAAATGCAAATTAAGTGACAGTGTTCACTCAGAAGAATATCTTAAAGAGACTGACTATTTTAATTTTTGGCAACTTTACTGAATGTCCACAGTTCGCATGTTCCTAGTGTGTATGCAGTGGCTTTGGGAAATTGTCACTACTTACAAATACCAAACATACAAATATCTTAAAATTCAGTAATTCTACTCTTACTTAGCAAAATTGCGTGTATGTTTGCCCAATTCTGTGTACAAGAATGTTTATGGCAGCATAAATTAAAAGACCTAAGAGTATAAAAACCTCATAGTCTTATCAGTGGAGTGAGTAAACTAAGGTAAATTTCTATAGTGAACTCCTGCACATCAACAAAATGAGTCAGCTGCTTCTACCTGCAACACCAACGAATGATTTCTCAAATAAGATGTTGAGCAAAATAACTCATGTTTTCCTATAATTCCATTTGCTCTAAGTTCACAAGCAGGCAAAAAACTATGGTGGTTTCAGAAGTTGTGAAAGTGATAATATTTGGAAACAGAGCTTGGAGAGAGCCACACAAGATTCAGAGGTGTCTGCAGTATTTGGTTCTAGTTGGTAGTTATCTAGGTGGGTTCACTTTGATATAATTCATAAAGTTGTGTTTACCTAATTGCCACATTCCTCTGCATACAACTTTAAGAATTTCATTTCAAATAATTACTCTAGCTTCTATGCCATTAACAGACATGTTAGCTTCTCTGTTAACAACTGATACAACTATACTAAGCTGTGAATATGAATAACTGACATGAATTGAAAACGTGGCCATATTAATCGGAGAGCTTATTATCTGTATAATTAAAATATAAATTATAACTGTTGTATAATATGTATTTTTCAGTTAATGTACACAAAAATATTATTGATAGATAACTTTGAAACTATTTGTGGAGAAACTGATTTTCACACATCTTTTCAGGGTAATAGATATAACTTTAAATTGTGTGTTTGTATTTTAGTTTCATGAGGTAAAATTGTTCCTCAATGTTCTTCCAGTAATGATTTCTTGGATTATGCATACTGGTGCATATTGATGTAGGAAATTTCCTTATATCTACTCTATTTTAATTCTTGATCTCTACTAAAATGTTAAAAAAAAAATAATGAACAGACATGTACCTAACCTTCTCTTGGGAGAAGAGTAAAAGCTCAAAATAACAACAGTAGAAACAAATGTCATTCCCTGGTTTTGGTTAATAATTTTACGTGTGTGACTTACTTTCTCTTGTTTCTTTTGTTGGCATTCTAATACAGAATTGACAGTATACACTAGAATTAAATTCAGTATAATCAAATTAAACATTTTAGTAGAACATATTTTACTTTGAAATAACATTTATTTAATAAAAATAAGTTTCAAATGAACATTGCCCTTTATCAACTCTGTTTCCTTCTCTTTGCTTAGATGGCTTTTTAAATGTTTTTCTTAGTACATGCTTGAGTATATAACGATTGTGCTCATCAGGGGCAGTTGGTACATGTACATATCACGTCTTAATTCTTTCATCTCTTTCCTTTCTCTCTCTTTGTTACTTGGTCTCCTTCTCATTTGTGAAAGTTTTTTTTTTCCTGCTTCCTAATAGCTTTTATTTTGTTTTTAATGTATTTTTATTTTGAGCAGACTGTTTTTGCTTCTGTGTGTTTGTGTAGCTGCATTGTATAGTATAATTTGAAAATAAGGCCAATACATTTTAGAAGTAACCTTTTTTCTTACTTATAAACTTAGTCTATAAAACGTTAAATAATTCAACTTTTTAACTACTTATCTCTAGTAACAGACACTGGCTCATAAATGAAAGAAGAATTTCAGCTATTGGGCCTAGATAAGTTTCTAGCTGGTAATTTAGTCTACTTAGCAGCAAAAGCAGCAGTGTTATACCACTGTAATCAAAGTCTGCTCATCGGTGGCTTGCTTTCCTTCTCCCTTCATCTCATAACTCTTTTCACTTCATTGTGTTACAGACACCATCGTGGTGTGGCTATTTCACTAGTGCACAAAGCACATTTTTCTCTCAGTTTTTGGCACCTAAGTCTGTGTCTCCACATGTCTTTTTTTAGATTTCCTCCCTCAGAATATTCAAGTCTCTTTAAATATCACTTCAAATAGCTGGGTGCGATAGCGCACACCTATAATCCCAGCACTCAGGAGGCTGAGGCAGGAGGAGTGTTCCAAGTTCAAGACCGACCTGGCTACAAAATGAGCTCAAGGCCAGCCTGAACTGCATAAGGAGACCCTGTCTCAAAAAGACAAAATAAATACATAAATAAATAAATAAAACTATCACTTCAGAGATGGATTTTCTTCTGTCTTTAAAGAAATCTTGGGGCTGGGGATTTAGCTCAGCGGCATAAACACCTGCCTTGCAAGCAGGCGGTCATGAGTTCGATCCCCGGTACCAATTAAAAAAAAATCTTTATTATTCTCTATATAACTTTTTAAAAATTGTACTCATCACCACCTAATATCCTATTATATTTGTTTTATGTATTTCATATTAATTATAAGTTCCAGAAGGGCATGGATTTAGTTTGTTTCACCACTGTGTTTCCAGCAGTCACAGCTATGACAGGTAACAGTAGACATAAATATTTGTAGTTGGAATGAGTGATTAGATGAGAGTAGTTTCAAGCTTTTATGTGTCAGTGTTGTTAACTGCAAAATACATTTATGTGTCTTCTAACACAGGACTTCTCTTCCAGAATGGCTTCCTTTGTGGGAAGTGATGGCAAATTTTTAAAATCTTTACTGTTATACAACAGACTTCAAACTTTGCTTTAATCTCTAAAGAAGAAGAGAAATAAAATGAGTGGGATAATAGAATATTTAATTTTTGTCCTATGAAATAAATAATGACTGAAAGTATATTTGTTTCAAATTGTTTTATTCTTGTCTTTAATGATTTAAAAATGTAATAATTGCTCAGTACCACTTAAATTGTAGATTTCTAGTGATTCGTTTGTTTCTTGTTTATCTGTTTCTATCCCATCTCACCACTGTTTAAGAATCCAACTCAAGTTGGAACAGCTCTTCAGGTTTTCCATAATCTTGGAACTTTGAAGGATACTATTACCAGTGTCGTGGATGGATATTGTGCTACTTTAGAAGAAAATATCAACAACACATTGGATATCAAAGTATTGACTCAGCCTTCTCACTCAGCTGTGCGAGGTATGCTTGTGATTTACCTTCACCAACTTCATATATTATTCATAATCGAGAAGTCATTGGAATAGTATGTAAAAACTTATTATTTCCAAGCAATGTAATGACTCATTTTTAAAGGAGATTTTGAGAAAAAAAATGAGAGAAGAAATTATGTTTCAGAATTTATTCACAATATTTATAAGTTTTTTGTCTAATCAGTGAACTGAACTGGCCAGTTAGCATATTCACAACTTTTAGATAAAGATTTATAGGCTGTGGTATCATTTACTTGAAACAAATGCAAAAAAAAAAAAAAAAAGAAATAAATAGAACAGATTTTTCTTTCTGAAGCTTTTATCCTCGTGTGTACTTTTTATTGAGGAAGAAAACATTTTTAAAAGAATGCTATCTCCACTTTAGCTTTCTGGAGTTTTCCTTATAATTCTTGCACTCAGCAGCAGTAACAGCCAAACATATGCTGATAAAAGCTTTGGGAAGATTACAATGATAGCAAAATCTGAAGACACTTGCTAACACAGAGTGAACACAAGGTATAAAAGGGCAGCACCGGCAGAGATAGCAGCCCGCGGCCCTTTTCCTGCACTTGCTGATGGTACTCACGTAATAATAATAATAGTGAAAGAGAAAGGAAGAAGGGCGTACATTGTGTGTGCATGTTACTCACTGCGATCCCGCGCCTCCATCTCTCCCTTTATAGTTTTTGTTTTCTCCAGTCATGTAGAGAAACTATATTTTCTGTTAGCAGAGACCACTCTATTTTTGCATTAAGTTCCACCACACCAGGGAATCATTTCACAAATGCTTTCTCTTTACCTTCTGAATTTTCCTTTTCTGCATCTCTTTTTCTATCTCACTGTTATCCTGTTATGTCTGCTACTTAATAATGAAGTCTAACTTATTCTATATTTTTCTTCAGATTTACTACCCACTTCATTTTGTTAGCCTGCAGAAAACTTTTCCCAATTTCTGTCTGCACTTAATATTTTCAATTTTTCTCTTCCCAACCCTACCCCCCTTTAAATTGAAGGCCCTCTACTTATCTTGGGATTATCCTGAAGAATAAACAAAATAACTCACATAGAATAATTTCAGTTTCTGATACATGGCTAATACTACAAAAAAACTTGCAGCCATTTGTTACTTTCATATTTGCTATATCAACATGATCCTAAGTAACACTGACTATATATAATTCATATATATTCACTACCTAAAAAGAGATAAAAGAATCTTAGGTCCCAAAGAAATATTTTTAAAGGCTAACCCCCTGGCCTTTGAGTAGGTCTGTATTAAGACTGTTATTCTGGAAGGAGATCTTTGAAAATAAATTGCCAAAGATGATTTAATGCTCAACTTTTCCTAGCAATTATTTTCAGAAAGTTTGATTTAATGTTTAAATTTCCAGGAACAGTATAATCCGATTCCTTTTGTCAAAAATGAGGGTGGGGGAAGGAAAGCAGTTATTCACATGCTGTCAATCTTAATGTAGGCCTCTTTTGTTAGAAGAATAAAGAGTAGTACAGCTCCCTTATTATCATCTGTAGAAGAATGGATATCATGATTTAAGTGTAGAAACTTTGGGGATAAATGCTTCAGTATTTTTAAAGCATAATCACTGATATTTTTATTTTGTAAATGTTACATAGCAGTGTATTAATTTCCTCATCTTGGCAATAGTGAAGTTATACAGGCAAATATTCATTCGTATGGAAATACACATTACAGTATTGAAGGATGATGGGGCATTGTGTCAATGACTTAGTTGTAAATGGTTTTGAGAAAACATTTTTAAAGCAACAACTTTTTTACAAATTTAAGAGTGTTTCAAAGTTTTAAAAAATATTCAGCAGTATAGTTTTAAGGAAAATAATGTTACTTTGTATAAAGAGCTTATGATTTGGAAATGAGGTAACTCAGTTGACAAAAATGGACACAGAACATAAATATGCAGTTTATAAGGGGAACCTAGCCAGTAAACACTTGAAGCATGTTTAGACTATTTTTAGAGGCTGAAATAGTTACTAAGGAAATACAAATTAAACAATATGCTGTTTCTTAATTGTCTGGAAAAATTTAAGGGAACTAAGTGTTGAATGAGAGCAGAAACTCTTCTACTCTTATAGCAGAATATTTTTTTTTTTTTTTTTTGGTACTGGGGATCGAACTCATGATCTTGCGCTCGCTGGGCCGGCACTTATGCCGCTGAGCTAAAACCCTAGCTCTGGTTGTTGATTTCTTGAGACAAGGTCTTGCTATGTAGTACAGCCTGGCCTTGAACTTACTATGTAGCCCAGACTGGTCTTGAACTCACAGTGATCCTCCTGCCTCAACTTTCCAAGTCCTAGGAGTACGAGGTTGTATCACCATGCCTGGCTCTAATTTCTTTTATGAGAATATGCCTTAGAAAAACTCTAATATGTATGCATCTAAGAAATTTTATTATATTATACTGTGGCATATAATAGTAAAGGTTAAAGTAACTTTTGCTTTAATGGAAATATAGATAAATTAGTTTTTTTAATGGCTCAATAGTAATTAAATCAATAAATAGTAAATGGTACCAAAATACATACAATCTGATACCATATTTAAAACATAAAACATGAAAAAGTATACAATACTATATTGTTTTGTATATGTACATGCTTATGTAAAGTATAAGTATATGGAATAGTCACCAAATTTAAGACTTTTTCTGAAGAGTTAGCAAAGGGAGCAGGACCAGCAAAGGGGACAGCCACGGAACTTCACTCTGTGTAGGTCTGAAGCTTGATGACTAGTATTTGCACTGTGACTTGGTGTGATTTTCCATATGCATAAAGTATTAGTTTTGTGTCAGTGATGCTTTTTACATTGTCTCCCGTTGTTCGGCGATTCGGTGTTTCGCTAGCCATGTTACCTCTCCACTTTTACATTCATCTCTCCTTTGCCTGGATTTTATAATAATTGATTTTTTGAAAATATTTCTTGAGAACTGTGTTTTCTGAGTACTTACATAGTCAATATTTTCTGTTGCCTTTATGTTTAAATAATTTTAGTAGATACAGATTCTTACTTGTACTTACTTCCTTTAGTATTTTGTGACTTTGTAAACTAATAAATATTTTTCTTCCTTAAGTGAATTTGAAAATGACTGAGATACAGAAGTAGGAGACAAAAAGATGATAGTTAATGTATTAGTTTTATTATTGATTTAAAAACAAAACCTTGAATTGAAAGGCATGACTTAGATTTGCAGTCAAAGGATTTCCTAATGTATCACCTCAAAATGAAGCTTTGCTCGCGAGTGTCAGCCTTCCCTGCTCTCCTTAGCTCTGACAGAGTGCAAGTCAGAATGCACCTTTGAGACACAGAGACAGAGGATGGGAGAGACGGGCAGTTAGGCTCAGCTTCTCACCCGCGGTTGTGCTTTAAGTCAGTTGTGAGTGAGTAAGACAGGAAGAGAAGGTGAGGATGTTGTGTTAACTGAAGTCCCCCACTTGACCGCTGAAGCCTGAGAAATGGGTAGGTCCTTTCAAATAGTAGACATGAGAGAATTCTAAGGCAAATCCATTTCTGACACGCATACTTTTTTTGTGAATGTACAGTTCTGTGTTTGGTTTTGGTTTTTCGGAGACAGGGTCTTGCTGTGTAGTCGAGGCTGGCCTTGAACTCACTGTGTACCCCGGCTGGCTTGTTCTCCCATTATTCCTCTTGGCTCAGCCTCTCAAGTGCTAAGATTACAGATATAGACCACCACACCCAGCATACAATTTTTTTTAATCATTGAAGATTAGTAACTTTTGGGAATATGTATTATGGTTGAATGTTCTGTACTAATTATTATTTTCTGAGAGCATATATTCCCTTTTATAGAGAAGTTTTATTTCATTGTGTATTGATTATTTTTCTTTTCCATTTGATCTTTTCAGAAACTTCTGCCTGCTTTTTAACTGCTGGTTTGGATTGACATTTATGCCTTGAAATTTAGGATTATAATTCCTATTTTTAAATTGAAACAGCTTATGTTACCCAAAGAGCTTTGTATGTTTTTGTTACATAAAAGAAGATTCATAGACATTCTCACTTTTTAAAAAATGCTGTGTTGTTGTGTTGAGGCGGATCGCACTATGCGGTTCAGCCTGGCCTTGAACTCAGCAGTCCTTCCTCTCACCTTAGCCTCCTGAGTATTGGCATTACAGATGTGCAGCACCACCTGTGGCTTTTCATTCCTAAAATATCTAGAGAGGTATTATTGAATACCAATTAATTTACTATTTACTGATAAAGAGATATTAATTAATACCAATCCCTATCCAAAATTTTCAAAGTTATACTTCAAAGTGTTCCTTCTGACTGGGTTTCCCCAAGTGGGACCAATCAGGAATCCTGCTTTTCTGTTGATTATGTTTTCTTCCTACCATTTTTTAATCACACACAGCCCTTTTGATGATTTAACATATTTGGAGATCCCCATAATCCCCCAGATTTGTCTCATTGTGTGGTGTAGTTCATGAAAACTATCCTGGCAGTGAAGTGATGTGTGTTTCTTACACACTCGCCCCTCCTTACCCATGGGTGCCTGTGTCCAGACCTCCATTGTCTTAATCCCTTAGCTCATTGCTTGGACACAGTACCCAACATCCATGCCTTAAAGGAGAAGACGTTTATTTTGGTTCATATTTTTGAAGTCTGAGTCCTTGCATGGATAGCTGGCTCCAAGGTAGCGCTGTATGGCAGAGGGCACACACAGAGGAGAGCTGTTTATATGAAATCTTACTGGCAGGGGAGGAGACAGTGAAAAGAGGTAAATACTTCCAAGCCATGCCCCCATGCCACACTCCCAAACACCTGCATCTTCCTACCAGACTCTGCCTCCCAACACTGTACTTGGCTATGAACTCATCTGTGTTACTCCATTGATGACTGTCACACCATGATCTAGTCACCTTCCAAAAGCCCCACATCTCAGTGCTTGGGACTTTGAAGGAATGTCTAGATCTCAACTGTAATACCACTGGGTACCTGAAACTTCATATAATACCAAGGTCTACATGTATTATGTGTTTTCCTACAAATGCATAACTATAACAAAGTTTAATTTGTAAGTTGGGGGTAGTAAGAGATTAACAATGGTGAATAATAATAGTTATAATAACAGTGTGCTATAATAAAATTTCCAACATCACTACTCTTGCTCCTTGGTGCCATTTTTAAAATAAAGGTTACTTGGTTACACAATTACAAGCTCTGAGATGCTGCTACAGTTAATCTGATAAGCAAGATGCCAACTGAGTGACTAATGGGTGGACAGTATATACAATCTGGATACATGAGACAATGGTTATTTCACATCCTGGTAGGACACAGCAGTGTAGTACAGACTTCATACTGTGATGTAGAGTGGTACACAGTTGAAAACTTGCAAATTTTTTTATCTCTGGAATTTTCCATTTAGTATTTTCTGACTACAGTTGACTACGAATAACTGAAACCGCAGAAAGTGAAACCAACAATAGGGATTACTGTATATTATGTTGGAAAACAGTGAATTAATGTCAGTTTGTACCATTATTGCCAGTGCTAGATGGGATCACTTCAATACAGTGGTATGTGTCAAACTGGTCCTTGTAAAAGCAGTTCCTTTATAATTAGTGATTTAGTACTATATACTTTTAAACCATATGAATATCTTGTTCCTTGTAAAATTTTTCCTAGTATTTTGATATTCATTCATAATCTTTCCCTCAGTTAATTTTTACAGTAACAGTTGCAAAATCACACTACCTCAATTCTTAAACAAGCATTTTTATATAAAGAGCAGTCATTTTTACATGCATTCACAGTTTTCACTGTGGACTCATCAGTTATTTTTTTTTAATCATTGTTTTATAATATGTGGTCAGTATTATTTTGGGTAACCAAGTTTTCCCCAGTCTTTTTTATAGCCCATGACAGTTAAATTTGTGTATCTTGTATACATCTCCATTTCTCTTGGTATCCACAGCAGTATATACCAGTTTCACTTTGTATTTTCATTATTTTGGAAATCTCTTTCTTCAGTGAACCTTGGAGGAGGTTGATGGATGCTACTTAAAAATCAAGATTTAGATCCTAGGTTGTTTATTACTGTTGAAGAATTATTGGCTGTGTTTTTCCAGTAAATAGTTAAGAAACTTGTAACTTAATTCTGCTTGTTGTATTTTAAAACATATCTAGACTGTTTGCAGAATTCCTACATCTTTACCACAAGCAGCAATGTATCTATAAAGCACAAGATTTCTTTGTGGTGTTTTGTTTTGCTCATAAAGTATATCCCACTAAAGTCAGTGTCCTGTGATTAAAAATTACTAGATTGTCCTCTACCACATAAGGTTGTATTATTTATTTTATAGGCAATGTCACTTGTATTTGCATTTAGTTTTATTTTTGTTCTTTTTAAATTTATTTTTGAAATATTCAAAACATTCATGTAGATACAAAATATTTTAGAATGTTGTAGAATATTTGTTTCAGTCATGAAGACTTAATTTGTAATCTGTACCTCACACCTAGTTCTATTTCCTGCCACCTTCATCCCCTTTTTAGAAACCATTTTCATTAATTTCATTTTGTCTTTCATGAATGTGTGCTTGTATGTCTGTGTATGTACATATGTGTGTGGTGCTTCCCTTTCTTAAACAATGTATTTTAAGAAACTATTCCTTTTAAATGGAACTTCTCATTTGTTGTCTTTGTATGCTTTTTAGAATACAATACATTTTGTTACATTTGAGAAATTTGATTTTTTATATTTCTTTTGTCTTTTATAACCAGGTGGTCCTGGACGATCTACTATGCCAACCCCAGGAAATACTGCAGCTTTTCGTGCTTCCCTTTGGACCAATATGGAGAAACTTATGGATCACATTTGTGATGTTTGTGGACAGGTAAATACTTCAGGGGGTAGAAAGGATACTAATTATGAATTGATTCTTGGTTTAAATTGTGTGGCTTGGGGCAAGTTTTAAATATCTCTGACCATTAGAAATACATGTGTAGGCTTCCTATAATGTACATAAAGGCTCTAGCATAGTGTCATTCCTTTCCCTTGTGAATACTGTTTATGCAGTAGTTTCTGACGTGCACCTTGTTTTCCCTAGCACCTGAACTTTACATTTGTTTCACTGCAAGTGCCCATTTATATGTGTCTCCTGTCCCTCTTTAGGTACAACATCTACAAAAAGTACTAACCAGGAAGAGAGATCCTGTTTCTCACATTTGTTTCATTGAAGAAATAGTTAAGGTATGTTTAAGTGAAGACACATATTTTTTACATAGAGCACAAAGATATGTGCCGAGTTCCTTTGTATGTTTGCATTATAGAATGGATAGATGTCAAATAGCACTAGGGAAAGTTACTGACAGCTGTAAACTTGCCTTACAATGTAAACGTAAGCATATTTTTTTTTTTATAATAGAGCTAGCAGCAGTACTATTTTTAGACTAATTTTTGAAATGTACTGCTAATTTCTCATTTTCTGTCACAGAAATGATTTCTCGTAATGTTTTTTAAAAGCTCCACTAGATAATAAAATGCATCTGTTTGGTAAATAAGTGTTAGTAGTAGTTGTTATATTCATATTAGTCTATAAAACCCATTCTATTGTTAATTTTTTGCATAGAGTACATTGATGTATATGTTTTCCATGTTCTGAAATCTCCTATATATCATTCTCCAATCTGATGACCTTATAAGACTGTCAAAGTTTCTCCAAAGTATAGGGATCCCTGGTTCTGTATCATCTTAGTTTTCTAGTTATTAATACTATATTAATAATTATTCACTTGCCATCAAATTCTCACATCTAGTGCTCCAAAAGGAAAAAAAAATTTTTTGTTTCTAGCATCATTATATAGGTAACTTCATAAGTAAGTTCCCAATTTTAAATATTTAATGTACTAAGTTGAAAGTCTCCAAGTCACCTCCAAGTTTTGTAATTTACTAGGAAGATTCACTGGCCTGGCCTAGAAATGTCCTCATGGCTGTGATTTAACACAGTGAAACGATGTGAAGCAAAATTGGCACAAGGGGGGCTGGGGATTTAGCTCAGCAGCATAAGCACCTGCCTTGCAAGCAGGTGCTTGTGAGTTCTATCCCTGGTACCAATAAAATGAAAAAGACCAAAAAACAAAAAACAAAACAAAAAAATTGGCACAAGGAAAGGGGATGTGGGGCAAGGTTCAGTGCCTGCGTGATATTCATGCCGAGTGCTCATTGCTCATGTTTCCTTATGTAAGATCATATTAAATATTTACTCTCAATAGGTCAAAATTATGTATCATGTTATAATATGCTGATTTTTTATCTTTAAAAATAGTGAAAATGATTTTCCTTGTGTTCAGTGAAGTCTTATGAGATTTAATAATGCATTTATATTCTATATTAAAAATGATTACTTTAAAATTTAATTTTTAGTTGAATATTATCACATCTGCCTTTGCTGTTTGATTTTAGATGACAGGACTGTATGTTTTGGTATTCATAGTCTTTAATATTAAGAACATTCTCAGGAGAAGATAGTCCTACATGATGGTAGGTTTTGTAATGCTTAATAACTTGAGAATGTTTCTTACTAGATGTCAGTGGTGTTATAAATAATATATTAGTACAAATAAGACATAAATGGGTTGACTATAAAATAAAGATTTACCAATTAAATATTATGAATCATACAAATATTTTAGTTTAAATGTAGTTCCTTTGGAAAGCTATTCTGTAATTGCAGTAACTAATTGTACTTTTGCTAAATTTACTGAATGCCTGGCATAGTTTGTAAAAACTAGCCTGTTTTCTTCAGGTCACAGGATAATCTGGAAAGATACAGTCATACCTATTATTTGATAATGTTTTTGGCACTTTAATGTTGAATATTCTTTTTCATTATTTTTTTCTATAGCTTAAATGACTGAGTAGACCATTTCAATTTTAAATGAGAATTTTGGACTGATTATTAGATACTTAAAGTTCAATTTTGATATCTTTTAAAACCAGTTTAGAGTTCTAGTGTTACTAGATAATCATCAATACTGTGCATAACAGTTTGCTTGAAAAGTGAGTGTTGTAAGTTATTAACAAATTATTCGGGAACCACATAGAGGAAAACAGGTTGTGGATTGTCATCTGCAAAATTAAAACAGTTTAGTTGTATGTGGGAGTATAGATATGATACTTTCGTTTTCTAAGCCAGCAATTTTTATCATCCAACAGAATCTTATAATCATGTGTAGGATGCATCAAGCTAAATTTGGAATGTATTCAGCATTTTGAGCAGCTATACTACTATTGAGAATTTTAACTATAGAAAGAATGTTTTCTTTTACCCTCTTAGACATATCAAATGATTTGATTATAGCATTAAAAACTAGAAAATTTTAAGGGTATCCAAATTTGAAATCTTTTTAATATGCTGTGTGAGTGAAATGTTGAACTCATCTCTCTATGGCATCTCAATTTGATTGAACAATAAGTCAGTTAGATTTTTAAGTCATATATTATTAGTAAATATTATCTGTAAAGGTTAGTTGATACATGCCTTTATTTTTTGGGGACCCAGATATTTCTTAACAACCCTGTCATTACAGTACAAACAAATTCTGGGTGTATTAGACATAATTTTTAATACACTACCATGCTTGCCAAATTAAGAGACTCTTGAGAGAAAAACATGCACATATGCAGATAAACCAGTTGAAACATTAGTGAGATTTGTAACAGTAAGTGAATGTAAAAGTTGAAGTTGCTTTGGAGTCAAATGTCTATGTCAGCGATGGGATCATCACTCTAGGTTCTGCAGGTTCTCTCATAATGGAAAAATGAACTGAATCATTTTGCCTTAGCAAGCAAGGCCCTGGGCTATATCCCCAGAGAGGATAGAGAGGGAGGGAGGTAGGAGGGAGGCAGAGAGAGAAGTCAGGGTCTCTGTATTAAGCTGAGCATCTGTGACTGGTAAATGTGGTCCTTGGTTGATAAAAATCCATGTGAAATCCCCCAAGAAACTAGTGTAGTTTCTCTGCAGAGGAAAGCATTTTAGCCATCAGATTTTCTACCTATATTAAAGTCACCCAGTATTGAGCTTGCAGAACAAGTTTACTAATTTTGTAAACTAATATGATTGAAAGACAACAAGAAAAATAAAACAGTGGAAAACAGCTTTTAGACTCTTCTCAAAAACACAGTGGATTTACAATATTAAAAGTACTGTCTGAGGAGCTAGGGATATAGCTCAGTACTACAAGCTCCTGCCTGGCAAGCACAAGGTCTTGAGTTCAATTCCTGGTTCCAAAAACAAAACAAAACAAAACAACTATCTGATATTGAATCTAAAATAGCTAAACAAATATCCATATGCAAAATACTTTGAGGAATGTTACAAAAATGAGAAATTGAGTATTACTCAGCCTAAACTTGAGGCTTCTATAGGTAAATGGATATAATTGGTACCATACTCATAAATGAGATAAATCAGACTCACATGTGTAAATATCATGTTGTCTCCCTGCTATAAGTAAAGAAAAAGAGTAAGATCCAAAGTATATAATAGATATTGTGGAAATGAAAGGGAGTGCTCAAAAGGAAAGAACAACGGGGATAGAGAAAAAGAAAAAGAAAGAAGGGAAAAGATTTTATCTATATACCTGTGTATGCATATTATGATAGATAAACTTACTACTAATCTATTAGTTCCTCAAAAAGCATAGTTTGTGTTCTCATTGTCAAATTGTTTGATCTTTTTTATTCCTAAATCTTGTAATCTAAAGAATTACTTTCAAGATAACAATATGCAGTATGTCAACTAGTATTAACTTCCTGTTTTGAAATTCTGTATCATTTTTATTCTTTTTTTTAAACAACCTTTACTTTATTATTTACAAGTAAGAAAATGAGAAACATACTATAAACAGGAATCAAATAGAACATTTAGGAAAATAAAATAATTGAAATGAATAAATCAGCAGGTAGGTTTAACACTTCATTACATAAAGCTATAGAAGGAAAAAATAAAAATAAAAAAACTTTTAGTATGGAAAGAAGGAAAGTGGAAAAAACATTCTTTCTTTATAGGTAAAGTGACCATATATTGAAAAAGTCTTAAAATGTTAAAAGTTCAGGAATTTGTAAAAATAATATAACTTCCCAATAGGTACAGAAAATGTACTTCACAAAAGTCACCATGATAAAAATTTTTGGAGAACTTAGGGAAATTTTAAATTGATAATAGCTAACAAAAACTTAATGATGTGAAATATCTTTAGTTGTGGTCTTCACATGTCATCTTTGGTATGTTAAATGAGATTGTGTTTCTTGTGTTTTTAGCATGAAAGGGTATTGATGTTTTTCTATGTCAATTGAAGTAATTACATAGATTTTAATCCTTCAGTATGTCAACATGTTGTGTTACATTGATAGCTTTTTGTATAATGAACTATCCTTGCATTCTGGCAGTAAATTCCACTAGAACATTTATGATACTTTTAGTGTGTCATCAAATTCAGTTTACTTGTATTTTTTAGAGGTTTTGTATCAGTATTGATCAAGATTATTGGCCTGTAATTTTTGTTTTGCAGTATCTTCATCTGATTTTTGAAATTAGTGTTGCTAACTTCACGGAGGTTATTTGGCCTTGTTTTTACCCATTGTTTGCTAGAAACTTAGCCATTTCTTCTAGTTTATGTAACTTATTGGTATATAATTATTCATAATAGTTCCTTACAATGTTTTTTATTTCTGTGGCATTAGTTGAAATGTTTCCTTTTTCCTTTCTGAATTTGTTAAGTCTTAATGGGATTTTTTTCTATTTTGTTACTTTCAGAGCACTCATAATTAGATTTTTCTATTTTTCTAATTTCTATTTTATTTCTGCTATAATTATTTCCTTCCGTCTGCTAACCTCGATGCTTGGTCTGCTCATCATATATGTATCTATCTACCCACCCACCTGCCCATCTGTCCATCCTTCCATTTTGATACTAGGAATGAATGCAGGGCCTTCACACTGAGTTACCCTTTTTTAAATTTTGAAGCAAGTTCTTGCTAAGTCATTAAACTGCCAGAGTAGGCTCAGACTTGCAGTTTTCTTGCCTCAGCCTCCCAGGGTATTGGGATTACAGGCGTGTGCCATGATGCCAGCTCTGCTGTTCTTTCTATTCTGTAAAATAAGGCATTAATTCGATACTTTCTCCGCAGTACAGCAAGCTCTGCAGATTGCTCTCTACGGAACTGGAAGTTCTCTGCCTTAAAACTGGTCTCTCTTTTGTTCCCAGAGGACTGCACACATCCAAAATATTGCCAGTTCCCAGTCAGCACTTCAGATTAGATGAGACAAAGATTAAGCCTTTGGGCCACTCCCTAAAAAGCTGGCACACTCGACGCATGATGCAGTCTTACCATTGTCTCTCAAGAGACACTGTTCTAGTTGGGCTTTTTCTCTCCATTGCCAGCGTACTTGTTTAGGAGGGAGCTGACGTGATAAAAATGAAACAGATTTCCTTCCCCATTTCATGTAGCTGTTGTTTGCTTTCACTTTACTAGAGTTTTTTTTTTTTTTTTTTTTTTTTTTTTTAGCTTTTTGGATGGTTTCTGCAGTTTTCAGGCTTTTGGATAACATTATTAAATTGGTGTTTCTGTGAGGGAAATATGCTGCGCCTCCCCATGGCTCCAGCTTGCTGACATCATTCTTAACATACTGCTTTATTTATTCAATTACTGCACTGTTTCATTCCTGCTTGTTTTCCTGCCTGTTTTTGGAAGGAAAAAAGAGAGGGAGGGAGGAAAGGGGAGAAAGAAGGCAGGAAGGCAGGCAGATTTTTATTTATTCTTTGATAAAAGAGGGAAGAGAAAATAGTTCTCAAAAATAATTTCACGTAGTTGATTTCATTTCATCAGTGATACTGACTGTAGCAAATGTCATCATAGGATGCTTATTTGTTGAGATTTTAAAGCAAGTGTTATAATAATTCTTCTTAACTTAATTTTCTTGCTGTACTCAACCCTAAAGTGAAAATTCTTAAGAATCTCAATTTCAATGTGAATCAGAATACACATGCTGAGATTGCTGGTTTCATGTACTATACGTGTTTCCATATGAGAGCAAGTAAAGAATGAATGCGAATGGATGTTTAGTTATGTTGGTCCTCATTAAATTTATGTGAAAGAACTCAACACTTGTTTATATTTGAAAGGACACAGAATACATATATCATACCATAACTCTACCTTATAGAATAGTTCTGTATATGTGTGTGTGTATTAGGGGATTATAATGATAAATTCAATGAATGTAATATATTTATTTATTAAATTCTGTAATAAAATATGTATTTTCTCATAGAAGAAAGCACATGGTAAGGTAAAGGAAACATCAAAACTAACACTATCTATAGATTTTTATTGAGCACCTACCATATTCCAGGTAGTATGTTTAGAGATTAGAGATGTAGGAATGAGTATAATGAATGTAAGTATCATAAGAAAGTAAACATAATCAGTTCCAATTCTTCTTGATTCATGATGGGAATATGAATATGTCCCAATAAACCCATTTTAAGTTGAATAATCATCTATATTTATGTGGCTAACTGTAGCTTTGGCTGTGTTGTTCTTCCCTCTCCAGAGTGTGTCATAGTACATATGACTGGCTCAGCAACCTGGCTAAAGTACAGTGATACTATGTAGGCCATCATGTGTGGGACGGTCTGCGTATAAATGATCAACTACAGTTGTAATAGCCTCTGAAAACTTTTCATTTGTAGTAACATGTAATGTTTTCACTTTACGAGATTTTTTTTAAAACTTGAGTGCAGATGATGAATGGAATTAGCTTGATGAAAGAAAGAAGTATGCAAAAGACGGGACATATTGTTTGAGAAATACACAAGGGCAGTGTGGCTGGAAGGGGAAGAATGGTATAAGATGTAGCTGGAGAAGCCGGGAGAGCTTTGTATAGCACATTAAGTATTTTGCAGTTTTATTAGCACAAGTGACATATAGCATATAATTCGTAAAGATGGTATGAACCTCACTGCTACAGGAGAGGCTGTAGATTGGAGGTTGCCAAGTCAAGAGGAAAGTAGACAATTGGGCAGTAGTTCAGAAAAAAGTCCAAGTGACTGTATTAGTGTGCTCAAGAGTGCTGTGATGGGGTGTACCACAGACTGGTTGGATCAGGTGCTAGCAGTTTATTTTCCCCAGTCCGGAGTCCAGAGGTCTGTGATAAAGGTGTTAGCAGGGCTGTGAGGGAAGCATTTCTTCCAGGCTTCTCTCTTTACCTTGTATGTTATTGTTGTCCTTCTGGGTTTGTTTGCTGAGGGTCCTAGTCACAGTGGCCTCACCCTCACCATGACCTCATAGTGACAGTAAAGAAAAATGATTGAAGCACAGTACAGTAAAACACATGGAGATGATTTTAAAGCCCTTTAACACTGTAGATTAATAGCAGTCTTTAGGAACAATATGGGGTTGGGGAACTTGAATTTGAAGAGGAGCTTTTGTTTTTTTTACCATGTGTATTTTGTTATGGAATTTTTTTTTTACTTCAAGAATCTATTCTGTGTAGAATTAACAGATTATTTGTATTGTGCCTCTAAAAAGTTGAAAAAGGGAAGCATCACACTTAATGCTTTCATACAGAGAGGACCTGGTCAATTAGCATTTTTTAATATTTTGTAGACTTCCACCGAACTATTGCATGTTAACAGATTCTCCCTTCAACCTTTAGATGAATTTAAAATTCAGTTCTTTTTACCGTCTCCCACTCCGCTTTAGTGGTTTAAAACAAGAGTACGTTGTAGCATATATATTCTTCTTTTCTCTCTAAATAATATAAGCCAATATTTTGATTTTAAGTGAAACTCTTTTGTTTGTAAATAAACTCTCTTATTTGTAAATTCTTTTGTTTGTAAATCTTCTTTTATAACCAACACATAACAAAATATTTCCCCCTGAAGGTTATTTTTCAGGGAAGAATCTTTTTTTTTCTTTGTCTTGTATTTGCTGTGCCAAGAGTTCTCTGCTTTGAATCCAGAGGATGATTAGGAACTCATTTGAAATTCATATCTGCTGGTGTCTTTGATCAAATCTGCAGGCTTCCTTATTCACAACTTGATCTCTCCGCAGAGGTCTCTGGCACAGACTTTTAGCCACGTCTTTTACAGCCCCATTTCTTTTGATCTTAATCGAGCTCCCTTGGCTTTTCTCCTCCTTCTCTCCTTAGTAAGCCATGCTGTCTTAGAAACATTTTATCCAGGACCAAAACAGTGGTGTCGCCAGTCCTCACTCGTATCTGGAACCCAGTCAAGTCCCTTCTCACACCTTCTGTCTCAAAGGTGGACACACTCTGTCTTCCTGCTCAGTTCATTCCTCTACTTTTGTATTCGATTTTGCATTTACTTGTCTCTCCTTCTTCCTGCACTGTCAGTCTCTTTCCTTGTCCTCCCTCTCAGTGGTCTTTATCTCCCACTCACTGCTTCTTGTCTTTGTACACAGTGTCAGTAAGCTACATGCATCTCTATTTCCCCACATATTTTTTTTTTTTTGCCAGAAACCATTGAAACTAAGCTTTGATTTTTCTCATCTTTCACCAGAGCTTTTCACATTCTTTCTTCTTACAGTAAGTATGTGTTCTCTTGTACATGCTGTACCTCTTTGGTAACTGTCTTTAAATATTAACCCAGGATTAATTGAGTGCATTACTGATCAGTTTATTTCTTCAGCAGTTGTTTTAGGATTCCTCAGAGAAACAGAATCAATAGGAGAATGGTTGGCAAGAGTGTGCAGACAGCCAGAATGACTGACTGTATAGAAATGTCTCCATGGGTTCTGGAGACTTAGAAGGCCTAATATCCGGATTCAGCGAGCCTTTGAGCCAGGAGAGGTATTGTAGTTCCAATTCAGAGGCCTGCGGGCTCATGATTCTGGAAGAGCCAATACTTCAGTTCGTGTCAGGAGGTCCAAAGAAAACTGATCCAGCTCAAAGCAAGCAGTAAGAGTTTTCTGTTCCTTAGCCTTTTGGTTCTGTTCATGTCTTCAGCTGACTCTCTGAGCATTAGTAAAGGCTTCTTTTACTCAATCTGCTGATTCAAATGTTAATCTCACCTACATATGCTGTCACAGGCCCACCCAGGATTACCTTGAATCAAATATCTATATACTCTAAAACCCAGTTAAGTTCACACGTAAAATTAACCATCATAGCATAATGTATTAGGTATAACTACGTACCTTTGATTGGAGATAACTGATGAACACAAAAGCTCAGTTATAAATTACAAATAATGACAGTGTTGACAAACGTTTATATGGTGTTTAATGTGGCAGGCACTGTTAAGTACTTCATACAAATTAACTCACTCGGCCTTCATGTAAGAGATGAGTTTCCATTTTACAGATAAGGAAGCTGAGGTATTAAGTAACATATTCAAAGTCACGCATCAAATAGATGGTAGAATCAAAATTTGAATCTTTGTATTCTGGCTGTAGATCTCTTCTTGTTACTATGTTTCTTTAATTAGGAAAATATTATGATAAGGGAACATGGGCATTGTAGAAATACGTAACAGAGTGCAAATAACTTAGGGAAACCGAGAGTAGGAGACACTTAAACTGAACTGAAAAGAAGATGCAGGGATAAATTTGAGTCATTGTAGGAAAACAGATGCACCTTGAAACCATAATGTTAAGTGGAATAAATCACACACACAAGCTTCGGGATCTCATGGTTTCTGTTACATGAGAAGTGAAAAAAAATAGATAATAGGAAGCAGGGAAATAGATCTTTTGCAAATGGAAAGGGAGCAAGAAAAGGAGGGAGGGGAAGAAACAGGAAAACAGAATTAAGGTGTATTATGTACGTACCCCCCATGAGGAACGTAATCATTATTTACTGCAGACATATACTAATAAAAATAAAAATCTAAAATAAAGCTAATAGAGAGTGTCCAAAAGAACATAAGAAAAGAGTAGCTGGGGCTTTGAGCTCAGTGGTGTATAACAAGAAAAAGAGACAGTCAGGTCATAGAAAACTTTGTAAGTCATGTTAAGGCTAATATTAACAGTATAACAATTAGATCTTGGTTCAGGTTCTATTTCTACTACTTTTGAAGTTCTAAGCAGGTTACCTTATCTCCGAGCCTTTATTATTGCACTCTAAAAAGAGGTAGAATGGTTTTTTAATAAGTTCTTTCTCCTCATTAATGAACGCTTACCACTTACCACATACTTTTTATGTCTTGTCATAGTCTAGATGATAAAAATTACAGTAGTTACAAAGGACAGAATGAGATGTCTGCTAGGAAGGAGGTTTCTATTGGTTGTTTTCAAGGTAAAATGAGTTACATGGTGTAGTCATGCATGTTACATTAATGCATGTTCAGAAGTTAATTTCTGAGGCAGTGTTCATGTAATTCTACTTACTAGAGTGTGGACACTGTGGGCTCTTCTCTGCTTAAAAGTACATACTTTAAGGCTTTGTACCTTTGAGTGGCATCACTAAGAAGAAGGACTTAGCTAGATTATCAGGACCCAATGCTTTCTCTCAAAAAAAAAGTGTCAGTGTAAAAGTTCTTGCCTAGTATGTATGGGGCCTTAGGTTTAGTCTCCAGCACTGCTTTTTAAAAAAGGTGTGTCTGTTTTTCACACATCTGGTAGGGCCTTCTTGCAAGGGAGTTGGGTTGAGGAGATAGACACAGACTAATCCTCTTTTCAGGGATCTAATTATGAAGATAACTAACCCTGTCTCATGATGACACATCAGTGTATTCATGAAGGCAGAGCCCTCATGATCTAATGGCCTCTTAAATGTCTCATTCTGTGGTGGAGATTACATTTCTAATACCTGAACTTCGGAGGTCACATTTACAGCATAGCAGGATAAATTAGAGATTTAGAATTTTCTTCTTCAGCATTCTTAAAAATTGAAGAATTCGTGTTATTTTTAAAAATCTATTTCAGTAATTTTGTGGAGTTACAAAGATGATATGCTCAAAGAAATTTATAGTTAAATGTAAGAATAGATCCAACACATCCAAAAGAAATATGCATAAATGATACAAAAACAGTGATAACAGTCTGTGTAAGAGTTTCATGGTGTGCAAAGCTTTGGAGAACAGAGTATATTTAATGTGGATTTGTTTATTCTCAGAAATGAGTATTTGCAAGAAGAAATGAACTTTTAAAAGGTGATTTGTAGTGAGGTCGGAATTACGACTCATTGCTGGACCGGCCATCACTGTAGTGTAGGCGTGGCCGTGTCACGCACGCAGTGCTCACCGTCTGAGGCGCCTGCGCCTGTGGTGATGGTCTTGCCTTCGCAACTGCGGGCACATTTTGGCACTTCATTATATTGATACACAGACACTGGTAATGTGACGAGTGTTTTAATTTAACCTAAAGGTTTACCCCACATAATAGTCGTCCTTATTTAGGAAACAATTATTCTACAGCATGTTCAGATCTTAATATTGATTGTTACTTAATTTATAAATTCCTAAAACTTAAATTATAAATAAATTTAACAATAGCCTTAGAATATGTATCTTCATTTTTGTCTTTGAATCGTGAGAAATACAGGATCATATGAAGTTTTAACTGTGTTTGGAATAAAACCAAAGTTAGATTTGATAGATTTAGAATCAGAATCTGTAGTGTTCAAGCCATGAAGGAAGATAAAAGCAAACAAAAAGATTCCACAGAACAAACACAAAACAAAGGGAGCAAAACAGCATAAAATGAGATGATAAAAGCAAGAACAGCCTACTACTAAAACCTACTTGGGTTATAGTTTCTTATCAAATGACAAAATTGTGCTCAAAAATAGAATTATTTTTTATTTTTAAAAGTCACATCAAAAGCAAACAACAGAAAGAATATAAGTGAAAGCACAAGATAGTATTATCAGATAAGACAATTAGGGTGTGTGGGATAGAATCTTACAGCTTGTCTCTTCATAAATGTGAGATTTGAAATGAAGTGGGTAATTGTTGGAGAAAATATAATTAAGAACTAGAATACCTAAATAAATTATTTTCATTTATTTTATTATTTTCAGTTATCAAAGCTTACCTTAGAATATTTCTATTGTTGCTTGGACTAGTGAAATTCCTTCAGATTTCTGTGAAGAGAAAATATTTCAGCTGTGATATTGCCCCAAAATATATATTAAGATAACTTTTTCTGAATAAGGGGACTAATTCCCTTTATGAAGAATAATGAACTGTACTTCCAAAACAGGCACCTACATATATTTGCACACACACATACATATACTCAAAAGGGAAAATAGGGTCAGTGTTTCTTAAAGATACAAATACAAAATTTTGAAACATGAAAGCAAATTGATTTCAATAGTATGTTGAAATAACTGTGTCATGTGCCTATGTATAGGTGCAATTACTGCTAATTGAAAAGCCAAGAGGTGGAAGCAACTTATATATCTACTAGTACGTTTCAAAAGGGGGGGTGTATATACACTATGAAATATTATTCAACCAACAGAAACCAGTCATGTGCTAAAATATGGATGAATTCTGAGGATGTATTGCTCAGGAAGGTACACAGCTCACAAAGCTTCCCCATCTCGGCCTTTGCGAATGGTGCCGCAGTGAACATGGGTGTGCAGACATGCCTTTGAGATCTTGGCCTCCTCCCCCTTTTTGTGGTACTAGGGATTGAACTCAGGGCTAAAATACATGTCTAGTCCTTTTTAATTTTTATTTTGGGGTAGAGTCTTACTGAGAGGCCCAAGCTGGTCTCAAACTTGGCATCAGTCCTTCCTTAGCCTCCCAGGGAAGTGGTATTACAGGTGTGCACCACCACACCTGGCTGAGATCTTGCTTTTAGATGTATACACTCAATGGATTATTAAATCTTACAGTGATTTTATTTTTATATTTTGAAGAACTTCCCAATATTTTTTTCATAACGGCACCATTTTACATTCCTTTCCACAGTGCACAAGATAATTTCTCCCCATCCTTATCAACGCTTGTTATTTTCTGCCTTTTTTTTTCTTTTTGATAGTAGGATTTGCATTTCTCTGGTGATTAGTGATGCTGAGCATCTTTTCATGTTTGTTGTCCATATGTTTCTTTGGATCCTACCTATTAACCACACCTCATTTTAAAGGAGCACGATTGAGCCAGGGCCGTCACACCAGGCTCCACCCCCAACCCTTTTAAAAAATCTGTTTGACGCTCTTAAGTCCCTAAACTGTCCCTACTGCACTTGCAGTCCTCTGGACCTCCTCATTTTAAAGGAGCACGATTGAGCCAGGGCCGTCACACCAGGCTCCACCCCCAACCCTTTTAAAAAATCTGTTTGACGCTCTTAAGTCCCTAAACTGTCCCTACTGCACTTGCAGTCCTCTGGACCTCAGCCTGCCGGATGGACAGAATTACAGGGGTGTAATTCTGGCTTTGCCCAGTTTTTAATTTGGCTGTTTTTTTGTGGAGTACCAGGATTTTTAAAAATAGATTTGAATATTAGCTCCTTTTCATGTATATGATTAGCAAGTATTTTGTCCTATTCTGTAGATTTCCTTGTCATTCTGTTATTTCCTCTGCTGTTCCTGTTGCTTTCAATAGGAATTTTTCAAGTTTAATGAAATCTTATTTTGTATTTTTGCTTTTCTTGCCACTGTCTTGGCTTCATATTAATGGTTATTGCAAAATCCAGTGTGATAAGAGGCATTTCCTATATTTTCTTTTAAGAGTTTTACAGTGTAAAGACTTACATTCACATCTTTTATTCATTTGGGGTTAATTTTTTATTTGATGTAAGTGTTCAACTTCTATCTTTGCATATATGTATACAATTTTTCCAGCATGATTACTTGAAGAGACTGTATTGCCCCATTGTGTAGTCTTGATATCCTTGTAAGTATCTTATGATCATATATATTTGAGGGTTTATTCTTAGATTCTCCATTCTGTTCCATGGGTCTGTGTGTCTGTATTTGTACCAGTCTCTTATTTTGATTATTGATGTTTTAAAGTCAGGAAATATGAGGCTGCTACCTTTACTTTGCTTTCTCAAAAAAGATACTTGGAATTAATAGGATGCTATATGAGTTTCAGGATTTTTTTCTCCTACTTCTGAAAAAAAATCATCAAGGTTTAATAGAGATTGCATAAAATGAGATCACTTCCAGTAGTATGGACATTTTAACAATTTTTAGTCTTCTAACAGGTGACGAACAGGTGATGTCTTGCTATGTTTTATGTTTTTATTTCTCTCTACAATATTTTGTGATTTTCAGTGTACAAGTACACCTTGTTGGTTTAGTTTGTATCTGAAACTTTATTCTTTTGAATACTATTTTGTATGAGATTTTAAAAAAATTTCCTTTTAAGCTTGTGCATTGTTAGTGCATAAAAATATAGTTGATTTTTGTGTGATATTATACCTTCCAGTTTTACAGATTTCATTTATTCTAACTGATTACAGGGGAAGTGAAACTCCCAACCTACTAGATGTCTGGTATGAGTTCATGTTCTCTAAAATTGAAGAATAAATTTTAGTAACAACAGAGGTTAAGAACAGAACATATTTCTTGAGAAAAAGAAAGCTTCTGTCTGAGAAAGAGAAGGAGTCCTGAATGGGTTGCCAAAGACTCTGTCTTTTCTAGGGACTTTTATAGAGCAAAAACACGAGGTGAGATGGGTCCAAATTGGGAAAAATATGGGAACTGGCAAGGCAGGCAAGCATGAGATGGCACAGCACTAGGATCAACCAATCAATAAGGTTAATTGTTCAGGAAAAATGGACTAAATCAGGGACAAATGGGGAAGCGAATCATATAGCAAGCAGGCATGCCTAAAGAGCACTGACTCTGTAGGGGATAGGATGGTGACTGCATACATATTTAGAATATTAATCCCTGATGTTTATAATTTGGATGTGGTTGCATCTGTTTTGCCTTTTGTGAGATCTAACCCATAGCAGAGGTGTCTGTCTCCTCTAAGGTTGCAAGATATTTGGTCTTCTGCACTGGCTCCTTTGAGAGCCCAGCCCTGTCTGACTGCCTGTAATATTTCTAACTGACTCAGCTGCCTGAAAAATAACTTTTTTGTGGAATCTTTAATTTTCTACATACTAGATCATTACTGCCTTTATGCATGCAATTTTACATCTTTTATTCTGGGTGCCTTTGGTTTCATTTTCTTTCCTGTTTCCTTTGGTGTAGGACATCTAGAACAATGTCAAACATAAATATTGAGAGTTGGGATCCTGGCCTTCTCTCACAGAGGGAAAAACTTTTACGTTGGCACCATTGAGTACGGATGTTTGTAGCTCTGATCTTGTCATATACAGCCTTTATTATATTTATATCATTTCCTTTTTTAATCCTAGTGTGTAGCATATTTTGAATATCATGAAAGAATGATTTTTTTTTAAGACAAGGTCTCATTATGTAGTTCTGGCTGGCCTTGAAGTCGTGGCAGTCTACCTGCCTCACCATCCAGAGTTCTGGGCTAATGGGCCTGTGCCATCATGTCCAGCCCAAGAGTGTTGAATATTGTCAGCTGCTTATTATACATCTATTGAGATACCCTGTGGCTTTTGTTCTTTGTTTCGTTAATGTATATTATACTACTTTAATATGACAAAAAAATCTTTAAGACACAGATTACATAATACATAATATCGTGGGAATCTGAATTTACTTTATGATCATTGCATAAGAAATGAACAATTATTTATCTCTATGATACACAGTTCCCAGGTGACTAAATTTCAAGGCATAACCTTATTAAAGTAAGAAACAACAGTGAGAGTGGCAGCAGTATAACAGTTACAAATTGGTGTTTTTTCATTGGTCATTTTGTTGGTGTGCAATATTAAAATTAGAATTTCATTTTTTTATAACTAGTAATAATTGAATTTTAGACTTACTTTTTGCTGTTTCTTTGAATCATTCTGTGAAGCTATCCTTTGTATACTTCAAAAATCTTGTAATATTAGCAGTTTGATCCAAAGGCTGGGCATGTAGAAGTACTTTAAAATATTTATTAAAATTTCTATCAATGTGCGTTAATTTCAACAGTATTAAAGTACTTCTTAAAATGGTATTTATGTTAGTATTTACGTTTTTTCTTTATTACTTTCTACATCACAATATATGTTTGAAGTTGAATGAAAATCTCCTATAGTAATACAATTTTTAATTATTTCTAGTCTTCAACCATTCTGTTTTGTAGTGGCGATTTATGTCTTGTCACTGCTTGACATTGGCCTGTTTTGTCCATTGCTTTGTTGTGATCATACAAATGGCCTTGTGTGGCGATCATAATAATAATAGTAATGTAGCTAACATTCATCAAAAGCCTGTTATATGTCAGGCAGTCACCCAAGAGTTTTACCAACTTCTTTGTTCTTCATAGCAAGTGTGGGAACTGTTGCCATCCCCACTTTACAGATGAGATAATGGCACAGAATAGGTAAGCAGCTGCCCAAGATCTGCAGCAAGTAAATAGCAGAGCATGATAATGACTGTTCACTTGAGCATGGGACATAATTTAAATCATATAGGTATTTCCACTTAATTATTTAATAATCCCATTGTTTGTAACTTTCATGTCAATATTTATGCATTTAAATAAATGGTCACTGTTACATCTTATTTGCTGTACATTCTTAAATGAATATATCTTTTTGTTTCACAGGATGGGCAGCCTGACATTTTGTACACATTTTGGAATTCAGTTACTCTGGCACTTTCTTCTCAATTTTATATGGCAACAAATTGTAAGTTTACTATTTTGCCAATTCACTTCAAGTTTTTTAGTTACTTTAAAATTTGATTTCTAGAAAAGTTTTGCTTTGGTGGTTCATAAATATCATTATTATTTTGAAACTGCCTAGTTATTATGTCTTCTAGATGTTTCTTGTAGAATTTCTTAGCCATAGAATCAACTTTATAATTAGTATTTAGAATAAAATTCTCTAGTACAGTTATTTGATTTTCCATCATTTAAACTGGAAAAACTATTAACTTTGCATGTATACAGGGTGTGAAACAGTTGATCTTGAAGAATTTAATTCATGAAGTAGAAGTACTTTAATTCCTAACTGCATGATTTCAAAATTCAGAGATTTCACTGGGTTTTTCTTATTGATATTATTGTTTTTTTAAAAAAATAAATAAATTAATTAATTTTATTTATTATTTTTTTTTCTTTTTTTCGTTTTTATCGGTACCAGGGATCGAACTCACGACTGCCTGCTTCCAAGGCAGGTGCTTATGCCGCTGAGCTAAACCTCCAGCCCCTATTGATATTATTGTTAATAATAAATGTTTAATGAATAAGCATGATTGACTCCTCGTACCTAACTTTTGATCTGCTTTTTTAGCATTGTAATTTAACTTCTGCTAGATTTTCTCAAAATTGGAATCATGCAGAATCATACTTATTTTAAAATTTATGCACGCTACTGCATATATCATTAGCACATTTTCCTTTTTATTTTTGAGTAGCATTCTATTGTGTAGATATTTACTACAAGTTGTTTACTCATTCCCCAGTTGGTTGTTAGCTTTGGATTATTATGAATAATTTCACAATATTATTTAATAAAAGTCTTTTGTAAAGATATCATTATCTTGTATAAGGACATAAAGATCTCCTAGCCATTTGATAAATGCATGTTTAGCTATCAGCAATGTATGGTAGTTCCATTTGGCCTACATTCTTTCCAGTCTTTGATTTGTCATTCATTTTAATTTTGCAGAGTGGTTTAACTTAGCTCTGAGGACTAATGATGTTTTCTTTAGGCTAGTTAAGTGACTCTAACAAAATGTCATAGACCGAGGAGCCTGTAAACCACAGAAATCTATTTCTCACAGTTTTGTAGGCTGGAAATGCCAAGAGCAAGGGGGCCAATAGTTGTGATATTTGCCATGGGCCAGTTTCTTTGTTTATAGGTGATGCATTGTCACTGTGTCCTCACATAGTGGAGTAGCATGTGATAAAGGAACAAGGGAGCTTTCTGCTCCTGTTTTATAAGGGTCATATTGATCATATTCTGTACCCTTCATATAACTCACCCTTAATACCCATCAAGTTGATGACTAGAATTTAGCATATTAATTTGGAGAGACACAAACATTCAGACAGTAGCAGATGTTGATCACACTTGCCATCTGCATAGCTTTTTTATATTTGTCCTAATTATTATCTTCCTTTTTAAAATCATAATTCTTATCCTCCCATTATTGAGTTATAAGGCTTCTTTGCATAGCCTGATTTCAGAGTCTTTTCTTATATGTTTGTTTTGCAAGTCGTTTCCTCTACTATGTGATTTGTAACTTTATTTTCTTAATAGTTTTCTTACGTAACAAGTTTGTTTTGTACTGTGTACTTTTTCTTAACCTGAAAAGCTTGGCTTAACCCAAAGTAAGAAATACTTTTCATGTATTTTATTCTTTTGTTTGTTTTGTTTTTTGTTTTTTTGTACTGGGGATCGAACTCGTGACCTTGCACTTGCTAAGCAGGTGCTTATGTCACTGAACTAAATCCCCAGCTCCTGTATTTTATTCTTGATGTTTTGAAAAGTTCATTTTGAGTCAGTATTTCTATATGATGTAAGTTTCTCATTTTCATTTCTTTGAATATTATTCTTTAAAAGTGTTCTCTGCCTCTTGACTTTTTGGCATTTTTTGTTGAAAATCTTATCTGTGTCTGCATCAATATCACAGAGTTTTGATCACAAGAGTGTGTCTTCCTGTTTTCTTCTTTATTAAAATAAATTTGTCCTCAGTCTTCATATTTCCATATTTACTTCAGATTTAGTTTGTCATTCTTGCAAACATTTGCTTTTAAGATTTTAATTAGGATTGCAATAAGTAGGGATCAGTTTGTAATGAGATCAAAATTTAATAATACTAAATCTTCTGATACACAGAACGTTATGTTTTCCTGTTTTAGGTCTTTTACATTTTCACTTATCAATGCTGTTCGATTTTAGCATGCAGATCTGGCAAGTCATTTCCTTAATTTATCACTATTTCATGTTTTATGATGCTATTGGAAAAATATAATATCTGAAATTATTATTCCTAATAGCAAGTTTAACCATAAGAAGAAAAAGTTCAGTGAGCTTAAAGACGTAACTGTAGACATTATTCAAAATAAAGCAAACTTTCAGAATGTTCTTGGAGATAGGGGCTTCATGGAAAAATAAAGGTTAAATGAAGTCACAAAGACTGTGTGACTTTTATAGTCAAAGAAGTTATCAAGATGAAGTATAATATTTTTAAGAGTCTCATTAATATTTCACATTCAGAGAAGTTTGTTGCTTCTGAAAGCTTTATTACTTTAATAACTTCCTCTGGGAGAATTCCAATGAAAATTGTTTATAAAGCATCCTCCATTTTTATAGCAAATAAAGTCCCCGCAGTATACTGTAGCACTTTTTAATGTTAAGGACAGGCAGTATTAAGGAATGCAACCATCTGTATAGTTGAGGATTACAAACAGTGTAGCAGACTAAGTAGGTAATATTTTGGCAGAATATATCTAAAGGGAAATTTTCCTAGTTAGGAATATGCTCTTTCTGATTATACGTGTTCATACCTAGTAGAAAGATGTTCTACTAGAAGGTATAATTCAGAAGTTTCACAAAAATAAATTTATTCCAAAAGTTAAAGGCCCGAATAGGCAACACAAAAATACAAAACAGCTCCTATAGGAATCTGCCAGTTTAATTAACTATGTGTCATGGTTATTTCCAGAATTATTTCTAAGCCTTTTGTCTGTTTTCTATTTTATAAATAATATTTATCAATTTGTTGGCTTGTAATGCATATTTTTTTAAAATCTCAGAATCAAGGAAGATAAACATTGCTATTTTAAATTCTTTGAAATGTAAACAAGATTTCTTTTATAATTTAATAATTTTTCCACACTGTCTCGTCATAAGTAAACATGCTTTTTCATCATTGCTGCTACCACTTGTAGTATACGCTCTATTATATTTTAATCTAGAGTGTCTAACTTCCCACTCTGCCCGCCACGCCACACCACCAGCACCAGAATGTAAATCCGCTTAGACACAAGTGCTGCTTTGGTTGTGACAGTAGCTCAATAGCTAGAAGGGTACGTAGCAGGCAGTAGAACTCCAGTAAGTACTGGTTTATAGGACGGAAAGGAAGGAAGGAATCAAGGAGGAAAAGCTGCCAGTGTCGTTTTATGCAGACTTAAGTACTTCAAAGTATTTTTAGGGCTTAGAGAGTAGCTCAGAAGTAAAGCATTTGCCTCACGTGCACAAGATACTGATTTTCCTATAAAAAACAAAAAGCATCTTTTAAAATGTGCTTTAAAAAAAGCCAACAAGTATCTTTTTTAAATTGTTTAGAACCGCTTACGTAATATTAGTCTCTCAAATCCTTTAAGCACCTAAATTGTTCATACAAATAAGATAGCTAATACAGTATTCTCTCTTAATTCTTTTTTTTTTAAATTTTATTTAAGGAGAAAAAAGAAAAAAAAAAAAACCGAAAGGGTACAAGTTATACAGAATTTCAGAAAAAATAAACAGTAGGAAATCACTAGTTAATTACATATTGTCATCTTAGAAATAGTTGTTGAAGTTACAAAATTAAAGCATATAGAGGGGAATTTCAAGCAGTGAGACTGCAAACAGTTTTGTTCAATGATCCAACAAAACTCAGTAATATGGTTATCTATCTTCTACACTTAAACATATACGCAGTTATATCTTTTAGAGAACTTTCTTTTCCTTTCTTTTGTACAATGACAATTACACATTTTGGGTTTTATTACTCCCACAATTCTTACTACTTTTTTTTTTTTTTTTGAAGAAAGTAAAACCAAATGTGACATACCAAGACAGAGTCAGTCAAATCAAAAGGATGGACATAATACATAATGTAAAAACAAAATACAAGGTGATCAACAATGGTTACCATAATGCCTCTTGTTATCTTAAAAAGAATTGCCTATATCATCAGTTATAATAAAATTGTACAAAATAGTAAAGAATAAGACCAATAAAACCAAAACACTGGAGATATTACAGGACTTCAAAAGAAGATAATAGTCAACCAGAATGGGCGTCACAATGAATCTTATTGTCTTCATAGTTGTTGCCTGTACTTTCAAACTTGGTACTATCAAGCATAACAGAATAGAGGAAAATCAGTCAAAACAAGATGGTGAGAGCAATACAGAGTTTCAAATCAAGTTAATAGGAAATCAAAGTGGGTTACTATAATATATCCTGCTATTTTTTATTTATTTTTCCCTTAATTAAAAGGATAAAAGTGAAAAAGTAGATAATAAAAAGGAGATTGAGATTTAAAAAAAAAAAGAGGGCATAACAAACAAAACAGCACAGGTCAAAACATAGCCATTTAAGCAGAATAGTGTTTCACCACAAGATAATCTCGACATAATAGTAGTTACCATAGTGTCTCTTCCCTTAAAATCTTTGGGTATAACTTCGTATACTGTAGCATCAAACATATCAAGGCAATGTAAAACTGTTTAAGAGAATGACAGTATTATAGGGTATTTAGAATCAACTAACAGAAAATGAACAATGGTTTCTGTATAATCTCGTTGTCTATAAAAGTTTTTGTTTATATTATCACATATAATAAAATCCAATAAGATACAACATGTTAAAACCGACGGAGACAGAAGAACAAAAGCTTGCTGGGACTTCAAAACAAGAGGATATTAAATCAGCACTACCTATTGTGATGTCTTGTTTTCTCCAAAATGGCTGTTCCTACCATCCAACCTTCTCTGCCTCATTTCTGTTGAGCTCTTTTTCTGTCATTAGTTGTCAGTTTGTCCTCTTCTTTTCGCTTTCTGCTCCATTCGTTGTGGCCGCTCTGCCACTATTTCTGGAATCTTGGTATTTTTTATTTTTAGAATATCTTGCAGTAATCTCTGTAGAGTTGAATTGGTGGTTGCAAATTCCCCTAGTTCCTCTTTATCCTGGAAGCACTTTGTTTTTCCATCAATTTCTAGGGACAGTTGTGCAGGATAATATCAATCTTGGCTGGAGGTTATTATCTTTCCAAGCTTGAATTATTTCCCCCCACGCTCTTCGTGATTTGATGGTTTGTGCCGAGAAGTCTGCTGTAATTCTGATGGTTGTTCCCTTGTAAGTGATCTGTTTCTTGTCTCTGATGGCTTTTAATATTCTGTTCTTATATTGGATTTTTGGAATTTTGATTATTATATGCCTGGGTGTAGCTCTGTTTGGGTTGTAGGTGGCTGGGGTCCTGTATGCCTCATACATCTGAGTATCTTTACCTTTTGCTAAATTAGAGAAATTCTCCTGGATTATTTCTGTGAATTGCTTTTGTAGTTCATTTGTTTGAGACCCTACTTCTTCTTTTATGTTCTTAATTCTTAAGTTATAGATCCTCTTATCATCTTCTAGTCTTTGTATTATTGCTGTTTGTTTTCTTGTTATTAAGAAGTTTTTCATTTCATGCTCCCACATTACAAATCTGCCCTCCAGTTCAGATAATCTATCCTTATTTTCTTTCAAGCTGTTATGCCAGCTTTCAATAGAGTTTTTAGTTTCCTGGTAATCTCTTTGAACCTGCTTCACGTAGTCCATGTTTTCTCTATTTTCTCCATCAAACAATTCTCCCCTTTTTGTCTGTTCTTCCATTCCACCATCTGTTTTTTCTTGGGCAGTGCTTAGCATTTCTCTAACTATCCTACTTATTTCTTGCTTTATTTCATTAAATACTTCATTTTTGAACTTGTCTATGAGGCTCCAGAGATACTGCTTTATGTCTATAGGTGCTGTGTTGGATATTGCATGTTTTCTGTCTTCATTCTCTTTTGCATTTACCTTTCCTGGATCAGTGTTCTCAGGATTGGGGACTGAGGACCCTTTCTTGTTGCTCCCTTTTCCCATACTTTTTGTTCCTTCCATACAAGCATTTGTAGGAGGCCCAGTTTTTTTTTTTTTTTTTTTTTTTTTTTTTTCCTGTTTTTGTCTGTTACAGTTTGTTTGAATTTGCAGGCTAGGTGTTCCCTTCCCACCCACTGCAATGTACCAGAGAGACACAGACCTGGGCAGCCTCTGCTGGGTCCTCCCCTCCAGGTCAACCTACTGAATGCTTCACCGCTAGGGTGCACCGCCAGGCGCAGGGACCTGATTTGGGCTAGCCTTCTGGATCTTAGTCCGTGGCGTCACCAGGGCAAGCGCTCCCTACCAATCCTGCTTGAGAGGGGAATATGCGACTACAGTCACTGCACGGCCCTGTTCTGGCTAGTCTGCTCATTCCCAGAATGTCCTCTGTTGGAGCCTCCTAATCTATTAAAGGGTCCCCATTTCTCTCACTCACCGCAGGTTGATGCAGGGCTCCCTGCCAATCCCGCTCTCAACGCCCGTTTGCTTCACCGATTCCCACTCTCAGAGCTTTCATGCATCTCTCTCCCTGCCGTGCGGATTGGGACGCAGTAGCGGCAGCAGGAAATTGAAATCACGGCTTTCAATGGTGCAGGATCCAGCTTCTGCACTGAGATTTTATCTGTTCCTGTTACAGCATCAGGATTGCATTTCCAGTTGGTTTCTCTCAGCTTAGTTCGTTCCTGGGTCGGCAGGGTACATTTCCCCTCGCGTAGGACTCCTCACAAGGCACTGCTCCTGGATTTTAAACTGGTAGTCTCAGAGAGCCTCTGTGGCTGCTGTTATTTGTCCGCCATGTTCTTCCGGAAGTCGACTCTCTTAATTCTTTGGAAAATAAAGTGTGAATAAAAGAAGGACAAGTGAGACCAGCAGTTTTTAAGATTTAGAAAATCTTAAGACTTGAAATATTTTCTGCTAAAACTCATTACCTTTTCATTTTAAAAATGTGATAATTGAGTCAAATCTTCCTACTAGGAGGATTGTAACCTACACAATTATGAGCTTGCAGCTTAGTTCTTAAAAGTTAGAATGGTGTACCAGTTATTCCATACAGTTCTTAATATGTAATGTCTGACTTGCATCTACACAAATACATACACTTTTAAGAAAATAACCTCAGAGCCTCATTTAAAATGTCTTCTAGAGGGCTGGGGATATAGTTTGGTAGAATTCTTGCTTTGTATACACAAGGCCTTCGGTTCAATCCACTATTATCAAAAATTTAAAAAAGGGGGCTGGGGATTTAGCTCAGCGGCATAAGCGCCTGCCTTGCAAGCAGGCAGTCATGAGTTCGTACCAATAAAAGGAAAAAGACCAAAAAAAAAAAAAAAGGAAAAAAACCTTTTAGAATGTTTATCCCCGCAATTAAAGTGTTTCACTACAGAGTTCTAAAGAGCTATAAGGTACCATCCTAAGCATGGTGTAGGACAGAAAGAGGAAAATTTGAGTCTTGTTTAAAAAAAAAAAAAAAAAGGAGAAAAGAGATTGAGGGCATTTGTATTGGTCATTTTTTGAGATTGTTGCTGCAAGGAACAAAAAATTGATATAAACAATTTAAAAGGAAAAAGGGTTGTTTTGGCTCATGGTTTCAAAAGTTTTAGTCTATATTTGGGCTGGCAGCAGGGCATGGGGCATGGTGGAGGAAAGCTCTTCACCTTGGGACACACAGGAAGCGCAGTGCAGGGGGAGAGGCAGAGTGGAGGTCCAGGGACCAGAAATAGTCCCCAAGGCCACACCCATGACCAGTACAGACACCCTGAAGCATGCTTTTCTCTAACCCATAGTCAGTCAAGGTGATAGTCAAGATTAATTGTCAATAGTTTTTTTAAGATAGTACTAAAAATTTATATCACCTGGAGGATAGTAAATCAAATTAGTGTTTAGATTCTTTCTTTGGCAGGAAGAAAGCTGATTAAAATCCTTCATTGACATCTCATTACTTCTTTTAAAAAATCATTTTAATATTCAAAATAAAAGCTACAAGTGTTATAATTATATGCATAGATGAAGTTTTCTTATCTCAATGTACCTGTCAAGAGCAGCCCCAGAATTAAGAAACAGTATTACCTGTAGCCTGGATGTTCCCGTCCTAATTTCCGTGCCCACTGTTCTGATACGGAAAACCACTCATTTCTTGCACAGTAGGTTGGTTTTTAAAATTTTTCCTTTCTTATTTTGTATGAATAAATTAACCTAGTTTGTACTCTCAAGTCTGCTGTCTTGATCAACATGTTTTTTGAGTACTCCACATTATTGCTTACACAGTATTTGTAGATTATTCTCTGTATTGTAAAATATTCTATCCTATGAATGTACTATAATACCATATAATGTACCATATTTACCATATTATTAATATCCATTTAAATTATTTGCTACTTGTGGCTGTTTTCAATGATGTCAATAAGACAAATATGTGTAATTTTACTGGAACTAAACTTAGAAGTAGAACATTGGTGGGCAGGCAGCCCCCCTAGAGTTTCATGTTTTAATCTTCAGATGTCATGACTGTGTTAGTTTACATAGCAGAAGAGATTTGGCAGGTGTAATTTCTTCAAATGGAGAAACTATGGATCAGGTGGGTAGGGCCAGGATAATCATACAGTGCTTGTCAGAAAAAGAGAGATTCAGGGGAACAATTCAAAAAGAGGAGATCTGTTAATAGAACAGTGGTCCGAATGATAAAAGTGCTGTAGAGAGAAACCACAAGCCAAGAAATGTAGGTAGGTGGAGAAGGCAAAGAACAAGTTATCCCCTGTGACTTCCAGAGCAACAGCACTCTGCTGATGCTTTGATTTTGGTGTAGTGAGGCTGATTGCAGACTTGTGACCTCCAAAAAATAGAACAACATATAGTTTGTATTTATTTATATTGGTACCAAGGATCAAACTCACGACCTCTCACTTAGCAGGCAGGTGCTTATGCCACTGAGCTATATCCCTGGCCCTGAACGTATAGTTTTTAAAAACTAATACACAGTTGTTTAAAACTCTCAGGCTTATGATAATTTGTTACAGCACCTGTAAGAAATGAATGCTGTTAGTCATAGAGCATGCATATGTTTGACTTTCACAGACACAGGCGTTCTCCGTTATGTTGTACCAACTTAAACCCCCATTGGCAATATGTGTGAGGGTTCTAGTTTTTCCATATTCTTGCCAATACCTGATATTTCATTGTTTTTTCTGCTTTAAATCAGAAGTTTTGTTTTAGTTCGATTTCAAATCATGTTGTGGTTTTGACATTATTTCCTCTGTACCTAATGATAAGTCATTTCTCCCTTTGTGTGTTGGCTGCCTCATTGTTCTGTTTGCACCAAGGGCCTTCCCCAACTCCTTGGCACCCACCGCCCTGCCCCTTTCCTTAGTCCCCTCCTCCCTCCCTCGCTCCCTTCCATTCTCCCTGCCGGCTGGCTTCCTCTTCCCTTTCCCTCCCCTCCTCCTACTCTTTCTTTCTACTAGCAGTTGAACTGGGAGCCTCATGTGTGGTAGCCAAATAGTGTACTGCGGAGCCGTATCCCCCAGTCCCTCTTCCCCTGTTGTTTTCAACTTTATTTTGAGACAGTCTTGCTACATTGTCCAGGCCGACCTCAAATTTATGATACTCCTGCCTCAGCTGTCCAAAGTAGCAAGGATTACAGGCATGTGCCACACTTGATGGTGTCTTAATTTTTTATAGAGTTGCCAATCTTGCTGACTCATGGGATACAATTTGTATTCCGCAGTATATTCTTGGACTTTCCCCATGGCTTTCCAGTTGTGTGTGTTTGATCATTTTAATGTCCTCTAGGATGGGTTGACTTTGGGCAGTTATAGTTTTAACAAGACTCAGCCTCAATCTCATTCTCTTCTCCAGGCCTTTAATTTAGAAGCTGGAAGTTCTTAATTTCCTCAGGCCTGAAATACTGAGGCTGATCTTGTTTTATTGACCAAAGGTTCCCAGACTTCCCAATTCACAAAATATCAGAATGAGTGAATGTCTCTGGGTGCTAAAACCTGGCTGGGGTCTGTGGCATACCCTCTCCCTCAGCTGTTCTTTGCTTTCTAAGCACCACAGGTGTGAAGGATTGTCTAGGTTTTGGAGCAGTAGATACGTCCCAGCTTTTCTCATACCTTTAGGGCTCAGCAAACGTTGCATGGGAAACTTGCTCAGATTCTCTGACTTTTCTAACATTTCACTGCAGTCTTATGAAACCCTAAAAGTTTGTTAGCTTCTCTTTCTGTAGCAGAGGTCCTCATGTTGGACCAAACTTTTTAAACTTTTTAAAAATTTATATGTGTTAATTCAAAAATACTTGAGTTAAAAATACTGTCTGATTTGTTATGCATTTTATATATGTTAAATTATCACAATGCACCATATATTTGCAATTAATAATAAAAAGCATATAAGACTTTTTAAAAAGTTACAAAGAGCTGATATTTCTCCATTCCCCTTCCTCTGGTACTCTCAGGATATAATCTAAACATGACTTGTCAGGTCCCTTCCTGTTTCTCATCATTCATTATTTTCTTTTTTATCTTTTCATCGCAGAACTTGAGCTTACATTTTTGAATGAATCATTTTTTCTCTTCTTAGTAGTTAGAGATGCCTGAAAAAGTCTGTCCCTTTCATCTGGATAACACATTCATTTCTCAAGTCTCAATTTAGAAATAAAGTGTTCCCTGATACCTACATCCCCCTGCACACCCAAATATGAGCAAGACATCCTCTGTGTACTCCATAAAACTTTTCCATCCCTGATTCTGACACTTAGCACTATGTATTACAGTGCCTCATCTACTAGGTTGGCTGTAGTTTTGGAAACTACTTAGCTTGGCTAAATTTTGGAAAAAATTTCTGTCTACCTCCATTGTACGTTGTATTCCTGTCACATGACACAGTGCTCTGTGTATAATGAGCATTCTCTTATGGATTAATTTCTAAAGCATTAAGTTGATACCTAAAAACTTTATGATATTAAGCAATCTGAAAATTATAACAATAAAAGTAATTCATTGAATTTAAAATAAGCACTTAAAAAGAAAATGAAATTCTAAATAAAGTACTTTTAGAAAAGAAACTTTCATATGTATATATGTGCCACAGTTTGAACCAGGAATGTTCCACAGAGCTGTGTTGTAAGGACTTGGTCCCTATCCTGTGGTGTTAATGGAAGATGTACAATCTGTAAGAGGCAGAGCCTGGTAGGAGGAAGTAAGTTCAGTCATTGGGGGGATTGTGATACTGGGATTATTGGGAGCCCAACCCTCTCTCTTTGCTTCCTGGCTGACACAGAGTAAACAGGCCTCTTCTCCCACATTTTCTGATAATATCTTGTGTGCCACCACACACCCAAAGGAGCAGGACCAACCAGCGGTGAATGGAACCTCTGAAACTGTGAGCCAAAATTAATCTTTACTCTTTAAAAGTTGGTCATCTCAGATATTGGGTCACAGTGACAGAAAGTTAATGTATGATAAACAGGTACATGAAAATGGTTGAGGCCATGTTAGGGATGATTGTCAATAAGTTAGTAGGTTGTTAAATGATTTTTAGACTTTTCCTCATATTTTTATTTGCTCCTTTGCAATGAGTATTTTTTTATATTGTCAGTTATGAAATATGAAACAGTATTAGTTGAAGGTAAGAAAGTAAGCTAACATGGGACTAAAATTTAAACTCTGCGTTAAGATTCGTTCAGTGAAATTGGATTCAGTAGTCTCTGAAGTACATAAACTACTCAGTTGAAGAGTAAAGTGAGATTTAGAAAAGGTTTAGGGAAAAATTCTCCAATTTACCCTGTGTGTATCAGGGTAAATTCCAGATGGGTTAAAGAATTAAATGTAAAATATGAAATCATTGAAGTGCTAGAAAACAATTGAATAAACTGAAGGGGGAGGCTTGTTCTCTGATTTAATATCCAGAAGCAGTGATGAAAAGATCCATAATTTAATTGCATTAAAATTTACATGGCCAAAAATAATCTTTTATTTTATTATTTATTCATTTTGTTACTGGGAATCAAACTAATGACCTTGAGCTTGCCAAGCAGGCACTTACACCACTGAGCTAAATCCCCAGCCCTCCCAAAAATAATCTTAAGAAAATAAAAAGACAGTGGCAAACTAAAAAAAAAATATAATTTACATAAAAGGAAGAGTATCCCTAATACATAAAAACTTCTATAATAAAAGTACCAATAGCCATATCAAAGAAAAAAATATATCTGTCTCTTAATTATATGGAATAGAGGCTCAACACCACCAATAAATAGAGAAATGGAGAATAAATGTACAGAGATACCTTTTTCATCTGTCAATTTAGCAAAAACTCAAAAGTTCGATAATACACTCTCTTGACAATTCTGTGGGGAAATACCTGTTTTCATATGCTGTTCATAGGGGTAGGAAATTTCTAGAAAGGAGTTTGATTCCAAACAAAATTATATAAGCATTTATTATTTTACTCAGTAATAATTCCTCAATCTATTCCATAGATATAGTGGCAAAATATGGAAACTTATTCACCACAAAGCTATGTATCATATCATTATGTGGAATAGCAAATAATGGAAATGCCCCCAATGTTCATCACTAGGAGATTAATTAAACTATGATACTTTCAAAAAATGGAAGGCTATGCAGCTATTGAAAGATTGAGAGCAGGTGCAGGAAAAAATGAGGGCTGTCTTTATATACTACTAATAAATATGTGTATAGTTTGCTGTCCTTTACCTCAGAAAAAGTGATGTAAATATGCATTTGTGTCTTTTTAAAAAAAAACCTAGAAGATAAATTATAAAACCCATAAAAGTGGTCACCAGTATTTGGAGGTAGAGGTGAAGAATGCATGGGAGGGAATAAGAATAAAAGGAACTTGAGTGGGAAGGGGAAAGGAAGGAAGGGAAAAGGAAAAAATACTGGTGTCTCTTAGTTCATTAAAAAGGGGGATTTATGCTAATATGATTCAGGGAATTTTTATGCCCATATCTTGTACTCTGAGTAGATACTTTGTAGATAACAATATTCAGTATGTTAACTATTGTTATTTTCTTATTATTTTTGTGTTGAAATTTTGTTTTCATCCTGGGAGAAAGAAGCTACAAGGTGTGGGGCTGGGGATTTAGCTCAGCAGCATAAGCGCCTGCCTTACAAGCAGGCAGTCGTGAGTTCGATCCCTGGTACTGATAAAAACGAAAAAGACAAAAAAAAAAAAAAAAAAAAAAAAAAAAGAAAGAAGATACAAGGTGAATGAGATAAAAGTGAACTGATGAGATATTTTTTCTTTAATCAATATAATTTGACATATATATTTATTGTCTGAAAAAGCCCAGGAATAATGGCTGTTTCAGTATTACTGAGGCTCTCTAGAAACTCATGTTATTGCCTTTAAACATGATTTTCTATTTAAAGAAAGGAAGATTCCTTGAAGAAATGAGTGATTCCTGTGGCAAGAAAGGGCAGCACAACTATGTACCCTCTTATCCTGAGCAAGGAAGGTATCTGAGACTATCAAGTTGCATTGAAAAGACTCAGGAAGCAATGCAAATAGATACTTGCTGGAGATGCAGTAAACTAAACATCAGTCAGGATAACAGTTGTAAAGGGTTTAAATCCATCAGATATGCCCAAATCCATGTATTCTGTTCATATTGTTATAAATACAGGTTTTCCTTAGCAGTGTTGTAGAACTTTGAAAATTGGTGAATAAAAGGGAAAAAGTCAGACTTCTGTCTGTGTGTGTGTGTGTTTTTCATTTTTATCGGTACCAGGGATCAAACTCAGACATTTTAATCTGACTCTCCTATACAAATGATACTATGGAGAAACCAAATAATTAATGGGAGAAATATCTGTTTATAAGAGTTTTTTCTCTAATACATACAGAAGGAATGTTAGACTATCTTCTTTTTATAGCCACTGACTTAATAAATATAGACAATGGTTGTTAATAGCTGCTAGTTTCATTACAAAGGCAATCAGTACACAAATTTAGACACTGCATATGTAGCAGCTTTGTCAGAAGTTATACAGCCTAGGATTTCCTGGGTACTGTGGCACATGTCTGTAATCCCAGCACTCTAGGAGGCTAAAGCAGGAGGATCACAAGTTCAAGCCCAGCCTGAACAACTTAGTAACTTGGTAAGACTGTCTCAAAATAAAAGTTTTAAAAATGGCTTGCAGTGTAGCTTACATCACTAGGGTTTGATCAAATTATTATCTGTATCAGCAATTTTCAAATTGGATACACTTTAGTATCACTTAATGTTTAGAAATTCCAAAGTGTGGACTATAATTACATTACAGTCTCTCAGGGCACAACACAAACATCGAGATTTCTTGAAGCTCACTGGTTGTTCCAGTGTGCAGCCAGAATCAAAAGGCATTGTTTTTTAGATCCAGCTGCTAAATTTACAGAAAACAGGGACAAGAGGTACACTCAGTAAAGTACAAACTGTAGGAAACTTTATAAGACACATGACCTAGTTTCTTAAAGAATTAAAGGCAGTGAAAAGAGAAGGAAAAGCACAGATTAGGTTTCGTGCTATGTCATATGATTGTTTTTATGGGCTGTTTATGAGTCCTAAATTGATTGCATGGGTCCTAAATTAATCAAGCAAATGTGATGGTTGTTTCTTTAATAAACGTTGTTTATTTAAAAAAGTATTACAAGAGAACTATGGATATAATTTTTTAAAAGCAGTCCCTGTTATTAGAGATACATGATGAATATATGAATGAGATATTTAATTTTTGCAAAACAATTGGTATTGGTGGGGAGGAGTGACTAGACATACAGAAAAACCAGAACTGAGTGGTGAGGTTGAAGTCACATGACGGATACATGGAGATGCATTATACTATGCTCTGTGTTTTATACATTTGAAACCTGTAACACCATTGCTTTCAAAATGTCAAGGAAAGCATTTCAGGCAAGGAAGGTGGTCAGCACAGAAGAGTAAGAAAAACAAATGTGAATTTGAGCAGGGTGTCATGAGCCAGTAATCTCTACTACTGGGGAAGCTTCGGTGGGATAGTGAGTTCAATGCCAGTTTGGGGAACATAGTAAGACCTTATCTAAAAAATGAGTGAGAAAAAAGGAAAAGTGGAAAACCCAACAGAAAATGGGGTCATGAGAGTTTCCCAAAAAAGAGTTTCTCAAAAAAGAGGCATTAATAGATCAAGTGAGAGAGATCAGAAAAGTACTCACTGTTTTTTGGCAGTTAAGATATTGTGACTTTGACTAAAATAATTCCATTGGCACTGTGTCATTTGGAAGCCTGGTTGTGGTCGGGAAGAAGAAAAGAAGTGTGTGTAGTCTGTTATTACAAAGCAGCAATGGCTACAAGTGGACAGTTACAGAGTCACGGGGAATTGTGTTGCCGCATTCTCTGTAGTTTTGGTTTTTCATATTATGAGTCAATGTTTTATTGATCTTGGGGAACAGTGGGAAGTGGGAAACTAAACTACAAAAGACAAACAATAAAAATCTTAGAGATGAAATGGGATAGGTTCAAACCAGAAGTTGATGTTTGTTCTGCATAGAATGAGTGCTTTCTCCTGTCACGCAAATTGGCTATTAAAACCACTGATGGCGTGGGTAGGAGGAATAAAATGTGAAGAGGATTCTTTTCTAGCAGCCTTTATTTTCTCCATGAGATGGGGTGTGGTCATATTCATATTATAAGTGAAACTGTTGGTTAGAGACTTAGAAGGTTGGAAAAGACTTCATGTGAGGTTCCAGCGGCACCGTGGCCTGTGGTGAGTGCTCAGCACACTCTGCCCAGGTCCCAGACTGTTCGGGACCCTCCAGGCTTCCGGGTGCAGTGAAGTGGAGAAGTGGGTTTGAGGCCTCTACATCCGCCTCCCCATCCTGGCTGCACTTGGAGAACTGCTGAGCTTCCAACGGGTGGGCGGGCCCACGCTATCCCCGGAGCCCAGCCTGTCTGGGTCTGCCGCGCCTAGCCATCGGTGTGCAGAGGAGGGGCTGGGCGGATCTGGGGCGCCTGCATCTGCCTCTCCGTGTGTCTGGAGGACTGTGGAAGTCTCAGCGGGCAATGGAGCATCGTGGGTTCCGGAGGCCCTGCAGCCTGTGGTGAGTGCCCAGCGCACTCTACCCAGAGCCCAGACTGTTTGGGTCCCTCCAGGCTTCCGGGTGCAGTGAAGTGGAAAGGTGGGTTTGAGGCGTCTACATCTGCCTCCACATCCCGGCTGCGATTGGAGAGCTGTGGAGCTTTCAGCGGGCAGGTGGGCGCACAGTGCCCCTGAGGCCCAGCTTGTCTGGAACTGCGGAGTTCTGAGCAGGCAGAGGAGGGCCACTGGTTCTGCAGGCCCAGTACCTTGGGGTAACGTGGTGCCAGAGTCTCAGTAGCTGCAAACATAGAAGGGGATTTCCAACAGATCCTGAGGAAGCTTTCAAATAACACTTGAAACACAGAAATATAGAAAAATGACAAAACGAAAGACCAAATTACAACCTCAAACCTTCAGCCCATCTCAAGAAACCCTAGGAGCAATGTATATAGAAGAAAATATATGCCATTCACCTCAAATATCGGACACAATAGCTACTGAAATTAACAAGCAACTCCAGGAAGCTTTAAAGAAATTCAAACTTGAAATAATCTCCCAGGCAAAAGAAAAAATGATAAAAGAAATGAAAGAGATTCTGAATATATCTAAAGAAAACACAGATAAAAAATTGGAGGAACTAAACAAAAAGATAGCATGCCTAGATGAGCAATATAAGAAACAAACAGAATACATAATGCAGATGCACAGAGATATACAGGAAATAAAAAACTCCACTGAAAGTTGTAAAAACCGCCTCAATGAAAGTAAAGGTAGAATTTCAGACCTTGAAGACAGGATTGCAGCTAGTGAACAGGAAAGGAAAGATATTTTAAAAATAACAAGGAATCAGGAAACAACAATTCAACAACTGCAAGATGATGCAAAAAAAATAACATAAGAATGATAGGGATTAATGAAAAAGAAAGAGACAACATAAAGGATGTCAAGAGGATATTTAGAGAAGTAATAGCTGAGAATTTCCCAAGCATGAGATCAGAAACCGACATCAGGATCAGTGAAGCATATAGAACTCCAAATAGTCATAACCAAAATAGAACTACACCCAGAAATATAATAATCACCATCCCAGAAATCCAACAGAAGAATAGATTATTAAAAGCTGTCAGAGAGAAAAGACAGATCACTTATAAAGGAAAACCTATCAGAATCACAGCAGACTTCTCAGCACAAACAATAAAGTCAAGAAGAGCATGGAGTGAAGTATTACAGATCCTAAAGCAAAACGATTTCCAACCAAGACTGATATATCCTGCAAAACTATCATTCAAAATAGATGGTGCAGTACGATATTTCCATGACAAAGAACAGCTGAAGAACTTCATGAACACCAAACCAACCCTGCAAAAAATATTGAAAGACAGTTTAGATACACAAAGGAAAAAACCACTAAGCAAAGCAAATAATTAAACAGAACAGAAAGATAAAGATGCAACAGCAGAGAGATAACATTCCTACAATTAACCAGCATTTAACAGTAATAACCATTAATGTAAATGGTCTCAATGCACCAATCAAAAGAAACAGACTAGCACATTATAATACACTGAAAAAAGAAATTGAAGATGCTCTCAGAAAATGGAAAGACATCCCTTGCTCATGGATAGGAAGAACAAACATTGTAAAAATGGCCATTCTCCTAAAACTGTTATACAGATTCAATTCAATCCCAATAAAAATACCGTCAACATACCTCATAGATCTAGAGAAATCACTCCTAAATTTCATCTGGAACCAGAAGAGACCTAGAATAGCAAAGGCAATTCTAAGCAGCAAAGACAAAGCAGGAGGCATCACAATCCCTGACTTGAAGTTATACTACAAAGCAACAGTAGTAAAATCAACATGGTATTGGAATCAAAACAGAGCCGAAGATCAATGGAATAGATTAGAAGATACAACCACAACTACAAACACGCTCAACCACCTTATCTTTGATAAAGGAGCCAAGCAGGTTCACTGGAAGAACGACAGTCTCTTTAATAAATGGTGCTGGAAAAACTGGCTCTCATTTGCCGAAAACTAAAGCTAGACCCATGTCTATCACCATGTACTAAATTAAAATCTAAATGGGTCAAAGATCTGAATATTAAAACAGAAACACTAAATCTATTGGAAGACAAATTGGGTAGAAACCTTGAAGATGTAGGAGTAGGTAGAGAATTCATGAACAGGACTCAAACCGCACAGGAAATACTTCCCAGAATCAATAACTGGGACCACTTCTTATTAAAAAGTTTCTGCATGTCAAAAGAACTCTCCAGCATAGTGAAAAGAAAACCCACAAACTGGGAAAAGATTTTAGTGAACTCTCTCTCAGACAAGAGACTCTTGTCTAAAACATATAAAGAATTAAAAAAACTCAGACCCCCAAAATTCAAAGATCCAATCCAAAAGTGGGTATCTGAGATGAATACGCACTTCTCAGATGAAGAAATGCAAATGGCAAATAAATACATGAAAAAATGTGCACCATCATTGGTCATTAGAGAAATGCAAATTAAAACCACACTGAGATACCATCTCAATCCTGAAAGAATGGCCAGGATCAAGAAAACCAACAACAAATGCTGGAGAGGCTGTGGGGAAAAAGGAACTCTCCTACACTGTTGGTGAGAGTGTAGACTGGTGCAGCCTTTGTGGAGGTCTGTCTGGAGATTTCTCAAAAAGCTGGGATTGGAAGTCTCCTTTATTCCAGCTATTCTACTTCTAGGCATATTCCCAGAAGAACTGAAAGTATCATACCACAGTGATATATGTGCACCTATGTTTATAGCAGCACAATTTGTTATCGCCAGATCTTGGAAACAACCCAAGTGTCCCATCAACTGAGGAATGGATAAAAAAGTTATGGTATTTCTATACAATGGAGTATTATTCAGCTATAAAAAAGGATCACATTGAGATATTTATCAATAAATGGGCACAGCTTGAGACCATACTCATAAGTGAAATAAATCAATCTCGCATGTGTGAATCCCGAATAGTTTCCCTAATGTAAGTAATGATTCAAATATATAAAAATATGTGGTAATCATGATTCCCCATTATGTGGCCTTGAAGCCTTATAAAGTTTTCACTTATTAATTGGAAAGGCTTTATTCTGGGCTTCTTGATATGGAAATATTGGAAGCTATAGTATATGAAGTTTTATTCAAATATTTCAAGGAAAAAGACAGACACTATGGTAAATATTAAGTCGGGTTATTTGTTGGTGAAGCACTAGGTTGCTGAAACAGTCATGCTTTGACCTGTATTGTTATATTGTTATGTCCTGTTTTATCTCAATCTCTCCCTTATTCTTTAAAAAAATTATTTAGTTATTATGTTTGTTTTAATTAAGGGGAAAAATTTTTTAAAAATAGCAGTATATATAATAGTAACTTTTTTTGATTTCCTATTAACTTGTTTTGAAGTCCTGTAATACTCCCACGATCTTGTTTTGACTGATTAGACTCTGTTCCATTCTGTATGATAGTATCAAGTTTGAGGGTATAGGCAACTACTTTGAAGGCAATAAGATTCACTAAGATGCCCATTCTGGTTTGACTATTGTCTCCTTTGAAAGTCCTGTAATGTTTACCATGCTTAAGTTTTATTGGCCTTGTTCTCTACTGTTTTGTTCAATTTTATAATATCTAATGAGATAGACAATTCTTTTTAAGGAAACAAGAGACATTGTTGATAACCATTGTTGATAACCTTGTACTCTGTTTTACATCATGTGCTATGTCTATACTTGGTTTTGACTGACAGCTTTGTTTTGCCATATTTGACTTTATTCTCTCCCCCCCAAAAAGTAATAAGAACTAAGGAGTAATAAAACCCAAAATGTGTAAATTTTGTTGTAAAAAAGAGAGGGAAAAAAAGAGCTCTAAAGGATACAACAGCAAGTGTGTTTAGGGGTGTTAAATAGCTGCCCATATTAATGTTTTTGGTTGGATCATTGAACACAACTGTTTGCAGTCTCACTGTTTGAATGTCCACTTTGTATGCTTTATACTGTGATTTGAGCAACTATCTCTAAGATGATAATATGTAATCTATTAACTGGTGATTTCTTACTTTTTTTTTTTTTTTTTTTTTTTTTTGTAGCTCTGTATTACTTGTATCCTCCCACCGCTTTGTTTCGTTTTGTGTTTTTCTCTTTTTCCTTTTAAATAAAATTTAAAAAAAAAAAGGAAAAGACTTCATGCTATATATTCCAACTTTAAAAAGATAATAAGGGCAAGATTGTGGTATAGACTGTGTACTCAGCCAGTACAGGACTCCATAATGTGTGTTTCTGCTGTTAGGGAAGTAGCAGAAAACCCCGGAAACATAGTAAGGCCCATAAAGGTTCTTATTTCCAAGTACATTGTTATTTCAAATATATATTAAATCTTACATCCTTAAATTCACTTGCTGTCTCCAGTAACTTTGTTGGTAGATTAGATGAGTCTTTCTATACAGATGATCACAGTGGCTCTTACTTCAGTTCATCCATGCTTGCCCAGTCTGGTTTTATGTACATTTTTTTTTTAATCGGGGTATGTTCCTTTCTATTTTTTGTTCATGAAGAAATTGTTACTAAGAATGAATATTAGATTTTTTTCAAATAGTTTTTCTTCATCTATTGAAGTGACAGAATATTTCTTATTACTTTGTTAATCTTAAAATTAATTCAAGATTAATTTTAAAATCTTGAATCAAGTACCTAGGAAAAAATCTTGGTCATGAAGTAGCATCTTTTTTTTTCTCTTTCCTTTTTATCGGTACCAGGGATGGAACTCAGGACTGCCTGCTTGCTAGGCAGGCACTTATGCCGCTGAGCTAAATCCCCAGCCCCAGCATCTTTTTTTCTTTTATGTTTTTGGAATTGCTGAAGTTTGATTCATAATTTTTGTATCTATATTTGTGAGAAATACTATCCTATAGTATTTATCATTTTTTTCTTTTACTGTCTTTGGTTTTGATATCAGGATAATGCTAGCCTTGGGAATTGTTGTAGAATTGACAGTAGTATTTCTTCCTTAAACTGTCTGATAGAATTTGCCACTGAAGTCAGCTGCGTGTAGTTATCTTCTGAAAGATTTTTAACTAAAAGAATTCCAGTAAATACAGACCATTGATTTTGTTACTGAGTGAACTTCCATAGTTTGTATCCCTCAAGGAATTTATACATTTCATGAAAGTTTTCAAATTGATGGGCATAAAACTTTTTTATAATTTATTTGTTTTCTTAGTATATAAAGGATATGCAATAAGAATAACTCTTACTTTTCATGTGGTTAGATTGTTTCTCTTCTCTTTTCATAATTCATTAGGCGAGAAGTTTGTCAAAGTTACTCATCTTTTCAGGGAATAAGGTTTTGGTTCCAGTGTTTCTGAACTAGTGCATTGTCCTCCTGTTTTCTCTTTCATTGATAATCCATGATATGTTTTTCTTTCTTCTGTTTATTTGGTGGCTTTTTCCCCTCTATTTTGGAGTATGTACTCCTTTAATGACATCCCACAAATTTTACCTGTATTATAATTTTCATTCAGTGGAAAATACTTTTGCATTTCCCTCTTGGTTTCATTTTTTGATCTATGACTTAGAATCACTTTTTAAAGTTAAGAGTTTTTCAGGTATCTTTTTGTTAGTCATTTCTAATTTTTAAAAACATATTTACTTAGGATATGCTGTGTAGGACTTGAAACTCAAGTATTGCTGATCTTGGAGAATATTCCACACATATTTGAAGAGAATATGTTTTTGTTATTTTGGATGAAGCATTGCATAAATGTAAATTTAAGTTAGTTGGGTGATCTCTTTTCTTGTAATTGTAAATGTGTCTGTTTATACCAAAGTAATCATGTAAGTGGAAAAGCAATGTTACCAAAGCATTATTTTAAAAAACACATTGGATCATGTCTTGGTTTTGTGTTTTACTACTGATCTATTTGTAACATCATTTTGTATGTAAAAGAAGCACTTTTACTACTTTTTATTGCTTTACCATTTATCTAACCTATGCTATTAATTTTGGTTGGCAGCGTCTATGTTTTTGAAACAGGCCTTTGAAGGAGAATACCCTAAATTATTACGTCTTTACAATGATTTGTGGAAGCGTCTTCAACAGTATAGTCAAAGTATACAAGGAAACTTTAATGGGAGTGGAGCTGCAGACCTCTATGTTGACGTGCAAAACGTGGAAGATGATAAACAAGATATATTCCTGCCAAAAAAGCCAGATTATGAGTATGTTTGTTTAATATGAGTTGTTTGTGGAAATGTAAAGGATGTTTGTTTTTCTTAAATTTGTGTTATAAATTAGAATTTGGGAATACACTAAACATACAAATGTTTGTAATGATTTTTTAAATTTATATACTTTAAGAGACTTTATAAGACTTATCTAAAAGGTCAAATTTCACCCTAAGGTGCATATTCAGCTCTTGCTAGTATCACTGTTAATGTATAACATTAAGTGGTATAATTAGAAGCTAGGAGATGAACATATGTGGTCATTGTCTTTTAATTCATATTTAATGACCTGTAATTACATCAAATTAGCATTATTATTGATAGGCGATTTACATAAATGTGACATAATAAGATCTCACTTGTTCAGAAGCTGCAAGGGAAATAGATCATCCTAGGACAGGTTTTCAGTGTAGTAAGAAAAAACTTCATAATCAAAACTACCCTCATAAAATTTCTCAGATCACACATAAAATATCATAATGTAGCCATATTTAGGAGTCACATTGGAAATCAGTATACCAGTATTTGAAAGAGTATTTTTAAATTTCTATTTGAGCACCAGATAAAGAGATTGTCTTTTGCACCTTTCTTTAAACACTAGATTCATATTAATTGTAGAAAGGCTAATAAAAACACAGCAGATTCTTACCATATCCCTTATAAGAAGAATGTTCCGTAGACTCATGAGTGATATTAAGGAATTGTTTCCTCTTAATTTTAAGAAAAAGAAAAGTGGTAATCTCAATGAGGAGGGGGACTAAAATAGAAGAAAATCCAGTGTTTAGACTGAGACATAATTATCACTCTTTGGAGACTAAATTCAGGAAGATGCTGATGAGGAAATGAAGTAGGGCCCATAGTCTATGAAATAAAAAAATTATGAAGGTAATAAAGAATCTGACAGAATAGACTTAAACTAGTCTTTGAGAAAGACTAGAAGGCAAAGAAGAAAACATGGGTTTGTTCCATGTTACCTGAGTCTAAGGAAAATGTCTTTGTTTTTATTATACAGGGAAAACTTAGTAAGCCTTCTCTTGCCACGTTCCTTCCTAAAATTTGGATTTAAAAAGCAGCTTAAACCTATATGCTATCTTCCTTGCTTTATTTTTCTTTTAGCACTTACTGCTATCAGAATCCATATTAAACTCATTAAATTTATTTTTTGTATCATCTGTTAGCTTGTAAACTTTAAAAGGCTGGGACATTTTTTTGAAATTGAGATCACACTGATTTGCCTATACCTAGGAAATACTTGGCATATTGTAGAGACTCAATATTGCAGGAAGAAAAGAGATAGAAGGTCTGGCATATGGAAAGTTGTCTTTGAATTTGGAGATCTTACAGGTGGAACAGTTCAAAATTAGTAAGCTCCATGGTAGAGTTTGGTGGGTTTTTTTTTAAAGGTCACTGTACTAAATATAGACTTATAACACAGGACAGGTTGTAAAAAGTTGCTTATTTTGACATTGTAATCACCAAGAATTTTTGCAGCTTATTTGAAGAATAAGGAGAATGTTATTAACTCAAATTCAGGGCCAAAATTTCTATAGAAGAGAGAAGAGGCTTCCTAAGGTTAGTAGGTGGCAGGAGTAGACACAGAAAATACATTTATATAGATGGCATGAACTTAGAGGATTGCATGAGACAGGTTTAGATACTAGTTCTCTTTGTATCTTCAGCTGTTATAAAAATTACACAATTTGCACTTAACCTGCACATTTTGTTCACTAGATTATACAGTACTCTTAATCTGTATCTTCCCAGCACTTGTCAAAGTGCTTGGTGCATTGTATTCTCAGCATACAGGTGCTGAGTGGAATAGTTCTTGAGTGAGAAAGTATTAAGAGATAACTATGGAATTATAAAATAGGAGCCAAGAGCCTTCTGACCTGTAGGCTTGTCAGTTGACCAGAAGGGTGAGAGAAAGCAAAAGCCAGATTTCGTGTATGTAAGGGAACAGGTCAGATCTTGTCAAGGTTAACATTCAGGATAAAAGGAACCATTCTTTAAAAAAAAAAAAAAAAAGGACAGTGGAGAGGCTGGTAAAAGGGTTATAAACAGAAGATATAAAAAAATTATGGAATTATGGGAGTACAGAAATACATAGAAATAATGGTTATAGACATTTAATAGTAATAGTCAAAGGAAAATTATAAGATCCAATCGTTTGACTGCCAAATGAGAATCTAGAGGAACTGTTGAAAAGGGGAAAGAAGTATTGAATAAATTAAGTTTTATTTTATGAAGAATATTGTGAAAGCAAATTAGAACTCCAATCGAGTGTATTTATGTGATAAGACTTTAATAAAAACCTTTTATTTTGCCTTCATTCTTATTAGTAGTAACACAAAAGGGAAAACTGTAAGAATCTGTGCCCGTCCCTGGCAGTCAGTGAGGTTTGTGGCAGACAGCACTGTGGGGAAAAGGGCTGACCTGCCAGAGCAGGTCTCTGCAAGCCTGCCGCTCTTACATGTTCTGAATACTCTGGATGTTGGATTCCCTAAGTAAAGGCATAGCTTCTATCAGGATTAATAGGCTCTTACACTTTTATCCTTTTGCTTTCCAGTGACAGATAATATATTCGGTACTGGTACATACTGTATTACATGTATTGCTAGGGCTTATGTATAGATGTGTAAACAAAAATATTTTTATGATCTTTAACAAATCTTTAATTATGAAATACGTTTGTAGCTATATTTGTACATTTTAAAACAAGTCATTTTTTATAGTTACATTTTGTATAGGAGATACATTTTTGAAAAGGAATTTATTGCCTGATGCACTATCAGTTTTATAGAACTTTTTAAAAAAATCTTGTTTCCACAGTCCAGAAAAGGCTTTGAAAGACTCACTGCAACCTTATGAGGCTGCTTATCTCTCAAAATCTTTATCTCGACTCTTTGATCCTATCAACTTGGTTTTCCCCCCTGGTGGGCGTAATCCTCCTTCCTCTGATGAACTTGATGTGATCATTAAAACTATAGCAAGGTATGTATTTTTTGTTTAAGAATATGTTATAACATGTCTCCATATTTGTTAGTGATGTCTGATAGCAGTACATTTTAAATTTAACTCAAATTATTCAAGTAATTAGGTGTGCAATTAAGTCAAGAGTTTTGCAGTTAATGAGTGCACGCATTGTAAGTACTTGAGATTCCAGTTAATAAAACCATTCAAAGATAGTCTAAAAATAGTGTAATTATTCCATTTTACCAAGGATGTAAAGTAAGCCTACCTTTTCACACCATAGTATATTTCTAATATTATACAGAAAAGTATGAAAATAATTAATGCAAATTAAGAAACTAAAACATAGAATTTAATATTTTTTATTTTAAATGCAGAAAGTGCTTGATAGCAGCAACAAGATTCTGATCCTGATTAGCCTACTTGTGTTTGCTATTTTAAGCTTCCTAAATGAATGTGGCAGCTTTTAAAACTAAAAGGAGGTGTCCTACAGAGGTGCCACCTGAGTGATTACAGACAATGTAATTGTCCTGCTGCCTTTAGACGTGTGCAATTAGCAGTCATCCACTTTGGTTTGCAGCTGAGACTATATCAGCCCTGTCATACCTAACAGCTGTTGTCATAACACTAAGTCTGTACATTTGAAGCGAATATTTTGTAGAGTAAAAATAGTGGCTGGGCAATATAGGACCCAGGTATAGAACTGTAATTCTTTTAGAATACAAATTTGAAGATAGTGGCTCTGATTGCTGGAAGAGAAAATATTTTTTAAAAATCATAAGTGTAATATATATAAGCCTATCTTAAGCTATAAACATGTATAAATATGGTCTAAACTTCCCACCATCTTGGTCCCAAACCTCTCCCTATTATCTTGACTCTAGATTTTCACTCTTATGTCTCTGTCATCTGTTTAGTGTGCTAATGATAAAAATTACCCTAAAGTCAACTCAAGCTCTTTGACCTCTTTATATAAATGTTAAAGAAATGTCTTCCCATGCCTCTATGCAGCCACTATCTTCAAATTTGTATTCTAAATCAATCAGATGTAATGTGGAGCATGAAGAATACTTCTGCCGGGTGTGGTGGCTCACACTTGTAATCCCAGCGCTCGGGAAGCTGAGGCAGGAGGATCGTTGCAAGTTCGAGGCCAGCCTGGGCTGAGCTCAAGGCCAGCCTGAACTGCATAGCGAGACCCTATCTCAAAAGGACAAAAAAAAAGAAGAAGAAGAAGAATACTTTTGCCAGTGTTTAATATGATTTAAAAATGAATATTAATAAAATTAGTGTCGGTACCACATGAAAAGGCATTTTATATGCACTTCTAAACTTCTAGCATCCTTGGTCATTGTTCCAATTGTAACATTGTTACATTGGGTTTTGAAAGCAAGAGGGTCTTTTTTTTTGTCTTTTTCCATTTTTATCAGTACCGGGGATCAAACTCACGACTGCCTACTTGCAAGGCAGGCGCTTATGCCGCCGAGCTAAACCTCTAGCCCTACATTGGGTTTTTTGGGGGGAGATCAAATCAAATATCTCAATTCAGCATTGAACATGAAACAGCAAAAAAATGCTTCAAGAATTTACATTTTTAAGATTTCAAATTATTGCCATTATGCATTTGATACATTTTTTAAAAGCACGTTACACAGAATATGAAAATTGGCATATTTTCTATAGAAAATGAGTATCTTTATATATCATGTGTAATTTATATTTTTGGCACATGTCCCTCCAAGGTCATCATTTCCATTTAAGAACTGTTTTTTCCTTGCACATGTCTATGATATGCAGTGTCTCTAAGTGCACTTATCAATATTAGCAAGTGTGCTACTTTAAAAATCCGTATACAATTTACTCTTAATCACAGACTGAACTCACACATGATGTGTTCTTAATTAATGAGAAACTGATAATTAACAAAAGCATCTCAAAGCACTATTCTCTAAAGCTGAATTTAGGAGGAAAAATGAAACTGTGACCAAGTTGTGGGAGCAGTCAGAAAATCTATAAAAAAATCACCACATCGCTATCCAACTTGGGTTATATGTTGCTGTGTGCTTTGGTGATGAACTATATTGATAATGATTAAAATCTGCCTCTTTTCTCTAGTGAACTAAATGTAGCTGCTGTTGATGCAAACCTCACATTAGCTGTGTCAAAAAATGTGGCAAAGACCATCCAGTTATATGGTGTAAAATCGGAGCAGCTTGTAAGTGGTACCTCTTATTTCTAAACTTTAATTTTGTTTAAATTAATTATACAATACTCAACTAATTATATCTAACATCATAATAAATGAAGTAATCTGTTTTTTTCCTGTATCTTAGTTGTTCCAGTGGGTTCTATTATAACTTTTAGGGTAGCTTGTTGACAAATTAAACTGAAATAATTTGTATAAAATGATGCTTGTTGATGTGGGCCTTCCTATTTCATTCCCAATGGAAGGCCAAATTTTGTTTGCCTGTATGGTGCTATTTAACATTCAGTTGATTTTGTAATCTTGACAGTAATTTATAGACATCTTTTTTTTAAAAAAAAAAAAAACAACCTTGTTTATTGAGAAATAGCCATGTAAAGACATAAGAGCTCTTTATAGACAATTAGATGACTAATTTTTCTCTCCCAACTTTGCTTGTAGATGCTTTATTATAATGTTCATTGCTTTAAAAAATGGTTATAAATAATTCACAAAATATTATCTACTACAGGTTAGTGTAACTACTGAAGATATAAAATAAAAATTCTATGCTACAGTCACCCAGAGGACAGAAAGAATCAACACACATAGAATGAATTTTGCTTTGGAGATGTGGCAGGATATGATGGGGTGAAGGAGGGGCAATAATGGCACCATGTGATTTTGATTAATGTTGTGACCAAAAAGGCTTTGCAAAAATAAAAATAACGCATTTTCACTAACATTATTGCATGATATTTCTGATTATATAGTTGTGGCCCTAAATTGCTCAGGGCTGCTTACCCTGCAGCGCTGAAGGTTAATGGAAAGTTATTGGCCTTTTCCATTCTTTATTAGAATTTACCCCTCCCCCCAATAACTTTACTTTTCAGCTTTCATTTAGGTACATAAAGGCGTGAGCATTAAACAATAATACAATGCTAATGTATTATAAAATATATTAGCAACTAATGGCTGAAATAACATTTCACTGTTAGTATTTATTTCTTAGCTACTACTAATACCATTTCTGCTATTCTTGGTTTTGTCTCTTTGTTTTTTGGTACTGAGAATTGAACTCATGACCTCACACTTGCCAGATAGGTGCTGTGCTGCTGAGCTATATCCCTAACCCCATAATTTAAAAAATTTTTTTTTAAATTTGGCTTGTTGCCTTTGATCATTCAACGTTACTCCTCTGGAATGGTTTCACTAAAAACATTGGGAAGAAAACAGTTCAATACTAAGATTTTTGTTGAAGAAGGACTAGAAATTTTTAAATAAAGTAACTATATAAAGAAAGTGCTAACCTGAGATTTAGGATTAAAGCACTATCTTTAAATAGGGGATTCTGAGCTAGGGATTTAGCTCAGTGGCATAAGCATCTACCTGGCAAGTGCAAGGTTGTAAGTTTTGATCTCCAACACTAAAAATAAATAAATAGATTTTTTTTTTTTTTTTGTCTTTTTCATTTTTATCGGTACTGGGCATCGAACTCACGACTGCCTGCTTGCAAGGTGCTTATGCCGCTGAGCTAAATCCCCAGCCCTAAATAGATTATTTTTGTAAATGAAAAATGTAAGCCTGAAATCCATAAAGTTAAGAAGTGACAGAAATTAAATCATTAATGGAATGTTCAAGTGTGAGATAAAAGAAAGCTAGAAATTTAAAGGCATATGTTCAGAAGGGATAACTTAAAAATACAACCTAAAATATACAACGAGCCGCTTTCTGAGTCCTAAATTTATTTTTCTAAAAATTAGAAGTTTCTTGGCTACCAAGAATTTTAATATGCTTAATTACAGCCTTAGTTTTGCATCAAGAGAAAGTCTCACAAAAGGGTTTCCCAGACTGATTGTAGTATTCTGACATGTAGTAAAGTAAACTAATAAATTATAAATAAAATACACTTATATGCTTATAATAATAAGTTGGAGAATATTTTTATCATTATGTATGTATTTTCCTATAAGGGTTTTTGTTATTAGTTATCAAAAGTATATGTCATACATATCTATAGCTCTGCAAGGACAAATTCCGTTTTCTTCTGAATCTGAAATGATACCAAACCAAACAGTTCATTTGTTTTTTGTTTTTTTTTGAGACAAGGATGTCACTGTGTTACTGTGTAGTTCCAGCTGGCCTTGAACTCACTACACAACCTAGTCTGATCTGGAAATCATGATGATCCTTCTGCCTCAGCCTCTAGAGTGTTAGCATTACAGGCGTACACCATCATGCCCAACTCAAACAATTCAGTTTTACAAGTAGGGTAGTAAGTACCATTTTAAAGCACATACAGTGAATCAGGGACTATACCAATCCATTTATATGTATTATCTGTTTTATAAGTATCATTGTGAAATGAGAGTATTAATGTCTATTGCTACAAAATGTACAAAATGAAATCGAGGCTGAGAAAGATTATTAGTATGACCAGTACAACTAAATGTAGAATACCAGTGAACAAGTGTAGCAGCTAACATTCAACCCAGACCAGACTTTGAGCTTTAAAACTAGCTGCACATTTTGGTGCATGCCTGTAATCCCAGTACTTGGGAGGCTGAGGCAGAAAGATTGCCTCCAGTCAAGGCCAGCCTAGGCTACATAGTGAGGTCAAGGCCATCCTGGACTACAGAGGGAAATCCTGTCTCAAAAAAACCACTCTCCTGACTTGTATCCATGTGCAAATATGACATCTTTTTTATTTAATAAAAACATGATTGTGTAATACATGCTATTTTGTGGTATACTTAACTCATTTTACAACATGATAGAGATCTATATCTACTATTTTAATCCATATGTGATAGGTGACTTGTGTGTCTCAGCATTTATTTAAAATCTATGCCCTTAATACTTTTTTTTTTTTTTTGTCTTTTTGAGATAGGGTCTCGCTATGCAGTTCAGGCTGGCCTTGAACTCACTTTGTAGCCCAGGCTGGTCTCGAACTCGCAATGGTCCTCCTGCCTCAGCCTCCCGAGTGCTGGGATTACAGGCATGAGCCACCACGCCTGGCTATGCCCTTAATACTTATATGATAACTTAGTTCAATTTTAAAGTAACCAGGATTAGCATTGAATTCTCACATGTGAGTTCTAAGCAGTGGGGTTTCTATCTTCTTTTGCAAAATGTGTCATGAATATCAGCTTCCTAGGTTTTCTTTTCTAAAAATGAGATCAGTGCTCTTTAAACTTTCATTTTAAAATCCTTATTCTTTTTGCCTGGCAGCATTTTTGAAGTTATAATCATCTCACTAAGTAAAATTTGTAAAGTTATAATCAGTTCACTAAGTAAACTTTTGTGTTCAAAACACACAAGCATGTACACACATATCTATTAATCATATACCATAACATTTTATGATTTACTTCAATGAATTATTTAATGGTGAAATAGTGGGCATTTGTTTGTATAGTCTGAAATAGGCACTTTTAAGATGTAACTAGACCTTATAATGGAAATTTTAAATCTCTGCTCTTCCTTGTCCTCTCAGTTAAAAGGAAATCAAAATATTACTGTACTAGGGAACTATTGTGACCTTTTTAACTTGTAGGGTTTTAAACTTTTGTAATAAAATTATAGGCAAATATAAGTATTCCTTTTTAAATGTGAATTATTAGGCATTTTTCAGCAATTACTATTACCTGGGGGTTTTAAGGAAAGACATCTAGCATCTTAGTGTAAATATCAAGTGTTATGAACTATTGAGAAAGTACACTGACATGTAATTAAGTTGCAGACCATTTGAAACAATAATTGGAAATGACATTTTAAGGAAAGGTTTCCATTTCAGTGCAGGTCAGTAATGTTTATGAAATCAGTAGTTTTGGATAGTGGGGTTTTGTTTCAAGGCTTTGTAAACTATACTTGATACTTGGTATAATTTCATAAGTAACTTGGAGACTTGACATTCCTTTAATTGGGCCAGTGATATAGCTCACTCGCATTACTGCTTGCCTAACGTTTCTTTAATGTAAAAAAACTTACATAAATATTATGCAAATGATGATATAGATATATATGAGTTCAATTTGTTTAGTTTCATAAGGATTATTTATTGGAGATTTTAAAGTTTTCTACATGGGTACCACTCCATGCAGTGTTAAAATGATAGTGATTTGTTTTATTCACATTCAAGTAAATAATAAAAAAAGAAATATGAAATCCCTTGGAAGCACTCTTGTATTATGCACAAACAGATGAAATGCATCCGTAAGGTTTCTTGTAACCAGTGTATATTAGCCATAATACAAACACCCACTCCTTTGAGTTAACCGTCTCTTTGATTGTTTAGATAGCCTTCTGCTCTGTTTTAACATTGAACTCTCTTAGCGTTACCACTTTCTTCCTTCCAGTAAGACAGTTTTCTGACATATTTCCCAGACTTGTCAAAGTTTGATTTCTGTGGGCTGCGTCAGGTGAGTAATAGATGGACTGTCATGCTTATGTTAAAGTTAGTAGGTTGCAGTGTTGATAGAGAACAATGAGAGTGGTTTTTCTCATGAGACAAGAAGAGAAAGTAAAAATTTCCAAGTTTTGAGTTTTTGTCTGCCCAAGTTTACATTAGCTATCTGTTGCCATAGAAATAATGTATGCTAGACAGACACAGCTCTGAGTGGCAAACTGGACGCATTTATCGCTTGGGCTTACCAGGTCTAGAGGGAAACAGCCAGCTGGCTTTGCTCATATGACTGGCGGTCTTGATCAAGGTTGCTCTGGCAGAGGTAAGCCTCTTCTGCATACCTATAATCCTGTAGCAGCCTCTCAGGACGAAGGTAGAAGCACAGGAAACAAAGTGTCCTGTAAATCTGGCCCACTACACTTCTTATTAGCAAATAATGTGGGTGCGAACATAGGTGAAGAATAGGGCCGTGTATGTCTGTCACAAAGCCAAGCTACGAAAAAGAGAGCTCATGGGTTTTTTTTATTCCCAGAGGTATAATTTTCTTATTTTAGTCCTCAAGTATGTAATTGTTTTGAGACTTTGCTTCATACTCAAAGAAGATAAATTCGTTGCTACAATAATTTACTGAATGATTTTAATGTTAATATGTTCATGTGACTTTTAAAAAGAAAGCCTTTTTGTTGGTATTTCATTTTTGTTTTGTTTTTAACTTGCTCTGTTACCCGAGCTGGCCTCTGATTCTCCTACTGTAACCTCCTGAATATCTGGAATTATGGGCATACATCAGTGTCCTTGGTTATAAGTCTTTTCTGTAGGATTTTGTTTAATGACACTGTATACGTTGACCCTTTATCATATTCTATAATATTTAGTGTCCTAAACGTGTTTTCGTTACCTTAACCATAACCATATAATATTTAAAGAAATACTTTCCACAATTATTGTTATCTCATGAAAAAAATGTTTTTCATTTATTTTATTCTTTATTCCGAAATCTGGAATTTATTTAGTCTTCAGTAAATAGAATCCTTATACCCATCTCAAGAAATACAAATATTAGCCAGTGGCTTGAAAAGAAATTGGGCAATTGGATCCTTCCCCATAATTTTTCATTGCTATGTTAGAACTTTGTTATTAAGAAATTTTAAAAATATTATCCAACTTTTCCAGATGTTCTCATTGAGGGGTTTCCTCTGAATTACCTAGTCAATTTTTTGCTGCTATAGAGTTTTTATATCTTTTCAGGCATATTAGTAGTCCTACCCTGTTCTGAGGTATGGAATGTGATTTAATTCTTTGATGTGGATCTCAAAGTAATACTATTTAAAAATATATTTCTAGGAGAAAATATTATCTACACTTAGCTAGAGTTAAGTTGTAGTTAGTTCAGAGAACCTCCTCTTCGCATACACACACAGAAATACACAAAGCAATGAAGTTGTAGCCATAGTCAATAAATCATTCTATAGGAAACCTGTATTTGCTGCCTAGGGCTGCTGTAAGGAAGCCTTTGTAAGGAAGATTGCTTAGCTAAGTGACCAGGGCCAAACAATGCTCAGGAACTGGGCTGCAGTATCACACGGTGACTGAGTCTCTTCATTGCCAGCATCTGATATGATTCTGAGTTGAGATCCTTATGAAAGAGTTGCTGGCCCAGACCGAACACTGTAACCAGGAAAGGCTGCAGCTAAGTTAGAAACTCCTGCCTCCCTCCGCCCCCTATAGACTTGACTGTAACCCTATACCCCCTCCCTAGGAACCTGCTTTCTGGAGCTAAACCTGTGTGCCAATGAAATACCTATACATCTCTAATGGCCTTAGGGCACTGCCCTAAGCTTAGGCTATTTATATTCCCCCACGCCACGCGTCCGAGAGAGAGATCGCCAGAGAGAGAGATCTCCGGTCAGAGAGAGATCGCCAGATTCCAGCAGCCAGTGCGCCAGTCTCCTCTCCCCGGGATAACCACGGCCCCGGGTGCAGTGGAGAGGCTGCGCCCGGGGCGGCGGGGGGAGGGTCTCTCCCCGTGTTCCCGAAATAAAGCCACCGCTGCCCACTACTTTCACGGCCGTCCACTCCACTCCTTCCACGGAACTCAACCTCGGACCTCCACCTCTCTCTCCACCTCTCTTCCTCTTCTCCTCCCCCTTCTTCTCTCAGACCTAACACCTTAGTTGCAGTGGTAAGGAAAAAGGTATAGGAAGGCACCAGGGACAAACACAGAGAGTGAGAGGACACACTAACACTTCATTCTGGAAACATTAGGGTGCAAACAAGTTCAGAACAGTGGAGTTAGACGAGTTCATTTGTATCTTAAAAGCTGTTAACTGTCTGATTATCCTTTGCTATATCAGACAATTAGCATAGTTTTACACAGCTGACTGACTAGAGTGGGTTGAAACCATTTTGGAGTGTTTGCTGAAACATACCTAAACAAGGTCAACCAAGAAATGGTGGCATGTGGAAAGGTTCTCTCTGTGATGAGAATCAAGAAAATCTTCTTTCTGTCTTGGGCAATCTTTGTAGTGTTTTTCAGTAACTTAGGATATGAATTGTTAGTTTAGCATATGTTTCAAGAATTCTTTAAACCCCAAGAAATTATAAAATATTATGCTGTGTACATTTTTTCTAGGAAATACCCACACACATTTCAGAGAAGTCCATGACTATTTCTTCCAAAACAACTGAAAGTTAGCTGGAAAATTCCCCAGATATGTGGATTATACACCTCACTTTTAAATGACCCATGAGGTAAAAAAGAGATTTTTTTTAATAAAAGATTTTAACAAGATATAAATTGCATGCAATAAAGTTCACACATTTGAAAACAATTTTAATTATGGTGAAGTATAACTCATGTAAAATTTACCTTTTAGCCTGTTATGGTGGTGTGCTTTTATGGTTCTAGCTACTTGGGAGTCTGAAATGTAAGAATCACTTGAGCTGAGGACTAGGAGACCAGCCTGTCTCAAAAAAAATTATCACATTAACCATTTTAATTATAGTTTAATAATGTTCAATTTATTCACATTGTTATGCAATAAAATATTTTTCTCTTGCTAAACTGTAAAGCAGGTTCGTTGTTCACTGATTATGAACTTGTCTGAGTTCAGTGAGATGGAACATATTAAAATACAAGAAGATGCATAGATTGAGTTTATTACGTACACATAGGTAGCAAGATACTACAGAAGCTAAGAATTTGCTTCAAAGCAGTACTCCAAGGCTCAGAAAAATGCTGCTTGGGCAGGTGGAGTCTCAACTGAATGCGCCTCACTTGCACTGTAGATGAGGGACTCTGAAATGGTTATGTCTTTCAGGATCATTTGCAAAGAGGGAAAGCTTTAAAAATATTTCAAATGAAAATACAGCATACCGACATTTATAGGATTTGGCTAATTCAGTGTACTTCAGAACATTAAGTGCTTGTATTGGAGTGTCACCACTCAGTTAAGAGTCCATTTGCTTAATTCAGATAGAAATCACGAATCAGCAAATGGTACCCCCTTTGATGTTAGGGTTTTGTGTGCCAGTGGCTCCCTGCCCTTACTGTGACATCACTTATTATTGTGGCTCTTGGCAGCTTCTGGCCACCCATCATCTCCTCAGCAGCTGAGGCTTGTAGCCCTCTTGGCCGCTTTCCGAAAGTCTTCCAGCAACTTCCACTGCCTCTCTTAAGGCTTTCCATAAATCATTACACATCTACACCAATGGTTTTTGGAACTCACGGTGGCTAGTAGCCCCTACTTTTAACAGCTACTTGTGCAGCCTACTCATCCGATTCTACTGGAAGTAAAGAATCATAAATTCTGGAGCAAAGTTTAACTGGGACCTGTACTGTACCCCAAGGGGTTAGTGCTCAGGACAGAGCCCTCTTGACCGACCCTGTGGTATGATGGAGTACTCCTTATATAGAGCAGGAATGCCCAGCTTGTACATAGTTCTGTACAGTTTGAAGAGCAGGTGGGAAAGGAAAACATTCTCTGAGCAGCTGAAATTGGTGTCACTGTGTCCATTTACAAGTCACACTGCACTCATTGGAAAGTCTCCTAGCTTAGTATGGTTAGTTCTCTAGTTTCCCACTCAAAGGCAAATTAGATCCAGATGGGGGAAAAATATCAAAAAGAGGTTCTAAAAAAGAGAGCTTATATTTTAGGAATATGGGAAGGAGGCAGGAAATTTCAAGAGGTTTAACCTATGGCTGTTAAATCAGTGAAAGGCCAAGCAGCTGTGTATTTCCTACAGCGCTGTAATAATAAGCCACCTTTGAAAAAGATGTGCAAACCACACAAAAACACTGCTCACTCTCACACTAGTGAATGTCTGCAGTAGTTAAGTAGACTTTGCTTGAAAGCAGAGAAGTGTGACATCCACTGTAGGAAAATTTTATTGAAAATATTTTCTGATGGTTTTAGCACCCAAGCAAATTAGTATTATTCACCAAGAAAGTTTAGTTAGGTTATGTCCCAGAGAAATAAGCAATTGCTGTGTAAATCTAAGGATTTGTTCTTTATGTTGATTTACAGAAATATACCCTAAATCTGAAGATTTTAAATGAGATGCTTCCTATGTATTACAAACTATATTTAACATTAAAACATTTGATAATTTAAGATATCTGAACTTATAATTTTATTCATATAGGATACTTGATATGATAATGTATAATCATAATATTTGTATTTAAATCTCCACCAAGTAATTTATGATGAAAGCATTTTACATGTAAGCCAAAATAAGAATCATTTTATTTCTCTGTTTGTGTCACAGATTAGTTTGTTGAATAGTGCCTTAAAGAAATTATTTTTCTTCAAATCCTGCTTTTGGGCAAGTAAAGAGTAACCAAACCATTTGCTCATTTTTTCTTAAGTTTTTCAGAGAGGAAAATTTTATCTTTCAATTTTTATAATAGATGAAGTTATTTTATATGACAAATTCTAAGTATATTTAACAAGTATATAATTCTAACAATAATTTAGATATTTTAAGGAATTCCAAAATGCTTTTTATGGGAGATCTGGGAAGATGGTGGAATAGTAAGCAGCAAATTAAAGAGCCTCTCTGAGAGAAACAGCCCAGATGCTGGAATATAGCATTCTGGAGAAGGAAAAGCAGGAGAGACGTAGATTCCCTTGACCAAGGAAGAAACTAAAGTGAGAACTGAAGCCCACAGAATTTTTAAAAAGAAAAACTTGAACAGAAGAAGGCAGTAGCTGGCAGCGCTCTCACTGGAGCCGGTCCCACTGTGCCCAAAGCACTGCTGGAACCCAGAGATGCATGGGCACAGTGAAGCTGGTGGCTGGCAAGCCTGAAGGCCTTGGTGAGGAGACGTAAGGGCAGAAGGGAGCAGCGAACCAGAGAACTGCACTGGCTGGCATGCCCGAACTCGCACAACTGCGACTCAGTGAACTGCCCGGGTCCTACCACTTGGACTCTCTGGACAGTGCTTGCACTGGGGTGTGGGCACACTGAGCTTGGGGATTGGCAAGACCAACAGAAAGCCGAGCCAGTAGGGGACCTTCATGGACCTGCAGTGAATGTCAGGAATAAAAACTTTCCATGGGAAAGGGAATGACATCTTGGAACTGGGCAGGACTGGCAGAAACAAGGTACTGCAGAGACTTTAGTCAGTTGTTCCCTTCCCAGACAGGATTGGTCAGATGTGCTTGGCCTGGGTTACGGCCCCTGGCTGGGAACCAGTAGGGTGTCCCAGACCAATTCCCTACAGGCTGGGCACCCTAAGGCTCAGTGAAGGCCTAGGCAGGCTGGCTGACCAGAGAGGAGGGCCAACATACACTTGATCCTATTTACATTTCAGTAGCACACTGGAGTAGGCAGGGTCTCCTAGCCAACTCGCTTCAGAAAGAACCAGAATCAACAAAAAGGGACTGCAGCCTATAAGGCCTGTATGGATGAAACAAAAAATACGAGAAGAGGAAACAACAAGAAGTAAGACAATAAGAAAAAGCCTCCAGCTCTAACACTGAGAACATTGATCCCAGAAAGGTAAATACAAAAGAGATTGAGGAAAGCAAACATGCAATATCAGACATGGCATCAGTGGACATAAAGAAATATATTCGGGGGGCTGGGGATTTAGCTCAGCGGCATAAGTACCTGCCTTGCAAGCAGGCGGTCGTGAGTTCGATCCCTGGTACCGATAAAAATGAAAAAGACAAAAAAAAAATTAAGAAATATATTCAGGACCTCATAAATGAGTTCAAAAGTGAAATATTTAACCAAGTAAAGCAAGATATAAACAGATTAATAAAAGAAATGCTAAACAACACCTCTCAAGAAGCCACAGATGGAAGAATGGAGGAACACAAAAGAGAGAACCATTTGATGAAGAATATAAAGAAAATATAGAATACATGAAGCAGATTCAAAGAGATTACCAGGAAATTAAAAACTCCATTGAAAGCTGGCAAAACTACTTGAAAGAAACTAAGGATAGATTATCCAAACTGGAGGACAGGTTTGCAATGTGGGATCCTGAAAGGAAAAACTTTTTAAAAATAACAAGGAAACAAGCAGTAACAATACAAAGGCTAGAAGATAAGGAGATCTATAACTTAAAAGAATGTGAATGAGGAAGCAGGGATACAAACAAAGGAACTACAAAGGCTATTCACAGAAATAATTAAGGAAAACTTCCCAAACATAGGGAAAGGAAATGATATTCAGATGATTCAGATGATATTCTGTATGAGGCATACAGAACTCCAGCCACCTACAACCAAAACAGAGGCACACCTAAGCATATAATAATCAAGATCCCAGAAATTCAGTATAAAATATTAGAAGCTGTCAGAGTAAAGAAACAGATCACCTATAAAGGAAGGCCCATCAGAATTATAGCAGACTTCTTGAAACAAAGCATCAAATCAAGAAGAGCTTGGAGGGAAGTATTCCAAGTCCTGAAATAAAATAACCTCCAGCCCAGATTGATACATCCTGCAAATCTGTCTCTAGAAATTAATGGAGAAACAAGATCCTTCCAAGACAAAGAGGAACTTGGGAAATTCGCAACCACCAATCCAACTCTACAGAGAATACTGCAGGGCATTCTAGAGAGAGAGAGAAATACTAGGATTCCAGAAACAGTGGCAGAGAGGCCTCAATGAATGGAGCAGAAAGTAGAATGACGAAGACAAGCAGTCAACTAATGGCAAACAGAGAGCACAACAGAAATGAGGCAGAGAAGGTTGGTTATAAACTCATACAGATGGCCTTCATACACTAAATTTTAAAAAAGAGAATCACAGAGTAGATCAGGAGGTAGAGTCCACTGAGATGCTCTTTATAGGAAATGTAATTAATCTGAAAAAGGGTATATGGACTGAAAATCAAATATGGGAAAACAATGCTCTATGGGACAGGGAGCCAGAGAGTAATAGGGGCAACTAGACCAGTATTTGTGGATAGGTTAGAAAGACAGGCTTTAATAGGCAAAGGAATATAATTAGGGATCAAGTCCAGGAGGGAGAAGGTTTGGAACCACTTAGGTAATTGGCAGGTTGCCCCCCCCCGCGCCCCAATTTAAAACAGAGGGTCTAGGAGACCCAAAAATACACAGTACACCCTAGGGAAGTGAAAGGGGAGGAATGGTCTTTAAAAAGACTGCAGAAGATATTGTTAACAGTGTATAAAGAGTTAAAACCCGTATTACTAGCACCACTCTGCTTTGATAGATTTTATTCTGTCCCAGTTTGTCTGCTTGCATTAGAATTTTGGGCACAGACAGCTATCTCCAAAACAACAGGATATTGCACAGTAATCATCTTTAATTTTCTGTTAACTTGATTTCTATTAGCTTAATTTGGAGCCCTGTATTACTACTGGTTTATCATGACTGATCTTAGTTAAATCTAGTTTGTTTTGTTGCTGTTTGGTATTGACAGATTTTATTCAAAACTTGTATGATTGATGGTATCAAGTCTGAGCATTTAGGCAATTACACTGAAGATGACAAGACTCATTACGATACCCATTCTGGCTTGATTACTATCTGTTTTTGAATTTTTATACTACATACAAAATTGTGTTTTTATTAATACTGTTATGTAGTGATATATTCAGTTATACTATGTCTGATGATATAGCCAATTCTATTGAAGATAATAAGAGACAACACAGTAACTATGATAGAACCCCTTATACGGTGGTCTTATAATACCTTTTTCATTTCATGTGTGTATAGGAATATGTTTTGTTTTGTCTTGCTTTGTTTTGTTCCTTCCTCTAATATAGAAAGGATAGAAATACATGTTAAGACTCATGCATGTGTAGAACCAATAAACAGTTTATGAGAACTGATGTTATGACACATGATGAAATGAACAAATACTTGGAAGAAAAAGAGACACTACAGTACCCAGTGCTGATCCAGGAGTATCATAATGTGAAACCCAGCAATAGTATTATTCTTTGCTCAGAGAGATTTTAGCCTGCTTGGGTTTGTTCAGTCTCATCATAAATGAAGATATGGATAACTGCATGTATAAGCATATAGGATTGGTAACCATATTACTAAGTTTTTGAAAAAAACTGGTTGCAGTGTCAATGTTTGACCCCCACTTTATATACTCCACTTTTGTATCTTGAATAACTATTTGTAAGAGGACAATATGTAAATATCAACTAGTGATTTCTTAGAAAGTATGTATTATTTCTACCCATTTTCTGTTTTATTTAGTCTTTCTTTAAGTAAAATTTTTTTTTAAAAAAGAGCAAAGGGAGGAAAAGGTGGAAACTACTGTCAGTTTCTTACTGTCTTATCTTGAACTCTTGCATTGTTTACACAATTTTATTAGGTTTGGCTTTGTTCTGTCTTGTTAGATTTTATGCTTTCAGATGTTAAGGGCAGCTATTTTGAATATAATGGGAAATATTATGGTAATCATGGTTTCCTTTTATATTGTTTTGAAGTCTTATAATGCTTTCATTCATTGGTCTGATTTTGTTTTGTTTGATTTTATTATCTGAGATGGTATGAACATTAATCTAAAGAAAACAAAACATTATGGTAGCTATTGCTGATTTACTATCATCTTGTTTTGAAGTCCTACCATGCTTTTGTTCTTCTGTTTTGGTTGTTCTATCTTGTTGTGTTTTATTTGATTTTATTATTTGTGATGTTATAGACAAATTTTTTGAGGACAATGAGGTTTATAGCAGCCACTGTTCATTTCCTGTTATGTTTTGAAGTCCTGTAATTCTTTCATTCTTTTGAATTTTTTTTTACTATATTGTTATGTTTGATATTATTTTGTGTGAAGGCATGCTCAACTATTTCAAGAACAGAGACATGGCGGCTAAAAAATGGTTTTCATTAGTGTCTTACTACTTTTCTTTTGATATAGTGTTTCATACTAACATTTTTACTTTCTAGTCTTTTTGTGGAAACAAACTACTCAAACAAATCTTTTTTAAAACAGTTAATATTACAACACACCATCTTGTACTGTACGTGATTCCTTCATATGAGTTGGTTCATACACCCAACTGTTCCTTTAGTCTTAAGTATGTAGGATTTTTTTCTTTCTTTGTTTTATAAATAGCACTTGCATTCATGTAATTTTTCTGTATTGTTCTCTTGTGATACGTTTTCAATGGAGAAATATGTAAAGAAACAGTTTTAAAGCTCTTAGAATGTATTGGTTGGTAGGATCTACTGGCCTAGAACATAGTTAAGTGAATCAGAGACTACACCTTGGGACCACTGGACGTTGTGTCCAGAGTCCTGACAGGATGCCTGTCAGACATTCCTAGATTTCCTCTCATGGCTCAAGCCTAGAGTTCTCTGGTCACTTCCTGGAGTGCTGTGTTTCGAGGCATTAACAGTGCTGCATTGGTTCCTAATGTCTTTCACATGCATGGAAAAGAGGAGCAACAATTTGGGAGCCATAAATTTGCCTTTCCTGTTCATTATTAAAAGAAGAACAATGATACTTTGCCATTTCGTGTGTACTTTTTTTTTTTTGCTATGAATCCTAAAATTTGGTAGAAAGCCTCTATTAGATCAAAACATTTTATCCTGCTAGAAATTATGCATTAAAAATTAATTTTGTAATTGTACAAAGGCTTACTAGGGTTTTGTTTTGTTTTCTGAGAAAGTCTCACTATGCAGGTCAGCCTGGCCTTGGACTCACTTTGTAGCCCAAGTTTGTCTCAAATGTGCAGATGATTCTCCTGCCTTAGTGTCCCAAGTATTGGGATTAAAGGAGTGTGCCACTATGCCTGGCTAAGGCTTACTACTTTTTGAAAAATAAGTATATTATATAAAATAAAGGTTCATCAAAGCTTATTTCAAAATTTTTATTAAAAGTTCATGATTTGACTATAAAAATGTATTTTAATTTAGGAAAATGATTAGTATGTATTTCACTTTGTTTTATTTAAATCTGTGAAATCTAACATATTTTATGTCTGCTTACAGAGAAGTAATTAGAAGGATTATGAATAATCCATGTGAAAAGGATTTATTCTTAGTCTTGACATTGTCTATACCTAGACCCTTAGTTGTGTTTGCCCAATATCTGGAAAGTGACTTACACTTTTGTTATTCATAACTAACTTACAATATATTATTGTTCATTTCAGACATTTTTCGGCGTCCTACAAATGATTTTCAATAATTTTTTGCCTAATAATTTAAAGTTGTTATCTAACTCATTCCTTGCCTTGCCAAGTTTATTTCTTTTACTTTTAATCTTCAGAGGTGATGATTAGAGAGATCTTGGTCATTTCATCAACAAATTAACCATTTTATAAACCTGTCTTCATGCTAACTACATGACCTGTTGTTTCAGGAATTCAGGCTCATCAGTTTTTAGCAGCAGATGTACAGAAATTAAATTTCTGAAAAGTATTTTGTTCAGATAAATTTACAAAGGAATAATATATTGTGTCACTTTTACAGGGGAATTGTTTTAATAATTACGAATTCGTTTACTTCATGGATTATCTTGTGTGAGTTTGTGTCAATGAGAGTGAGCATTCACATAAATGAGCTATATCTCACATATGATTCTTTTGATTTTTCACATCTTTTTAGAGTACATTGGAATGGTGTAGCATGAGGTAGCATGATTCCCCTCTATGTGTATTTTAGAATTTTAGAGAGCTCCTCTCTCCTGTCCTCCCTAGCCCTCCATTCCCCCTCACACCTTGCCATCTTCCTGCCTCATCCTCTGAAGTTCCTGGGCTAACAGGCATGTACCACCACATCCAGTGCAGAATGCTGAATCTTCATTGCTTCCACTTTCCAGCCTCTAGTAGTTCAATTCTTCAGCCAAATTAACACAATTTTGTTCATCTCATGTAAGCTGGGCTTTGACAGAGTCACTTTCATTCAGTAGATGTTGAATGACCTTCTTCTACTTGTGTGTGAACTAGTAAAAAGTGAATTTTCAAGAGCGCAAGTGCAGGAAATAGGAGACAATAAAAGTTACAGTGACAAAGAGTTAGTGGAGGATTCTGAAATAAAGCACCTCCTGTGTGCCAGCTGCTTTGTTATGTTGGCCTAATCGGAGCAGAACCCACTCTAAACTTGTCACCATCACCCATATTAGATTCTGATTCCCAGATCTTAAATCTGTGTCTGTATTCCCTGGCCGGTGCTTAAACAAGTACAGGTGGGGAGGACACAACCGAAGGGCAAGTGAGTAGAAATAAGAATGAGCCAGAATTGTCGGCAAAGACGCTTTACCCAGCTTCCTTTGCTGTAAGCTTTGTTGTTAGTTCCACATTATTGCTGATAAAATTGAAGCTACAAGTCACTTGGGCTAGCAAGTGGCAGAGACAAGCCTTTTTATGCTTCTAAAATCTGTGTAGTCTTTGTCTACTACAGGTAGCCATTAACCAAGAGTAGTGGGCAGAGCAACTGAGAAACCGTTGTGTGCAATGCTGAATGGGTAGCAGTGAACACAAAGAGCAAACCTCTGAATGCAGGAACATTCTGTTACGTGAGGAGGCTTTATAGGCTGCCTTGCTCGCTTTCTTGCTCATTTGCTCCCTCATTTACTTATTTATTTATGGTTTTTTAGAGACAAGATCTTGCTATGTAGACCAGCCTGACCTTGAACTTCTAGTGGTTCCTGTCGCTTCCTCGCAAGTGCCGGAATTACAGGCATGTGCCACCACACCTGGCCTGCTTTACAGGCATATTAAAAAAAATTTATATAAAGTTATAGAAATAGTGAAGCTAATCATTGGGTGAAATGAGAGGGAACAAGCACACTGCTCTCAGCAAGTTATTTTGAGATACATCAAAATAAAATGGATTGAGGAATGATACATTAAGCAGATATTTTAACACATTAATTGGGACTCTGGTTATCAGTATAGGTGGAATTTGTTGTACATTTCTTTCAACTTTTCTGTGTATTAGAACATATCCATAGTAAAAATCTTAGAAAAATTCAATATTTTAGTGTTTATAAAAACATCTGTGAGAAAAAAAGTCTCAACTTTTCAGGAAGAAAAACATCATGACAGTGAGGCTGTCAATAAAACTTTGCCTCTGGAATACTTTAAAAATGTTTTTGTCTGCTGGCTCTGATGCAGCACTGCCTAAAGCCAAGACTAGTTTATATTTCAGAATCCTCTCCAACCTTTTGAGTTCCGGATTCCTGTTTATTTCATTGTCATTTACAAAGCACTGGACTTGAACATTTTTTAGTAACAGAACATGTGTTAACTTGGTTTTCTTTTTTCTTTTTTTCCGCCGCCTCCTCTCCAACTTGGTTTTCTTTTTGACAAAGTACCTTGACCTGTTTATGAAGAGAACGTCATAAAGCTGTTATACCTAAACTTCAGTAAAATAATTGAATTTCATAGCTTGTGGACATAATGGAACTATACAGCTTGGACACCAATGTATCTAAGTAGATTTGCCAAGTGATTTACTCAATTTGTATAGTCTTCATTAATGGCAGATTTTCATTATGGAAAAAACTATGTCTTCAGCTTTGTCTTATGCAACATTTTCATCAATGAGGCTGGTAAAAACATGAGATAGATCCATCGCTGGATTGATCTACTTGGTGTCTGTGAATTTGCCTTTATCTTTTCTAGATATTTCAGAAGTTACATCGCTAAGTATTGTGGTTACCCTTTTTTACCTTTGACTGTTGACTATTTCCAAAGTGGCATTTCCTTTTTACATTGCCACCGAGAGAGTTCCTTCCCCTCACATCCAGGCCAACATTTGTCACCACTTAATGCTCTGATGATACCATCACCAAGATGGAGAAGGGGACTTTTCCATACTTGTAAACCCCCAAATATGATCAATTTTCATTAATAAAACAATTTCCAGACTTTTCTCACAGTAGACTTGTTTCTTCATTAAGTATGGGAGCACATGAATTTAAGATAAAATTAATTCATAGAGATAATATAAATTGAAAGAAAATTTCTTTTTCATTTCTTTGTCAATTCTTCAAAATTTTTGAAACAACAAAGAAAGATTGGATTTTTAAAATTGTACAACTCAAACTCATAGCTTTTCTTTCTGTTTTTCTTTTTTGAGACTAGCTCTTGATATAGTACCCCAACTGACCTCAAACTCCTGAGTTCATTCAATCTGCCTGCCTCAACCTCTCAGTAGCTGGTTCTACGGCATGTGCCAGTGGGCTCCTTTTCAGTGCTCATTGCAGTGAGGTATATAGTCACTCTTCCCCCATCCACTGCCATAATACTGATGCCACTGGCTATTTCAATTTAATCTCCAGTGTGTGCCACACACTGACACTGCACAGAGCTCTGCTTTCTCTTGGGATTGCAAAGCTTCTGTTAGTATTAGCTTACCGCATTATAAATTAAATTGGATTGGTGGATTCCTTGAATATCTGACTTTTAATATTGTTTCACCACAGGAAAATACAATTTTCTTTAGACCACTATTTTAGAACACAGCTTCGTTCAAGTTGGTAACTGTGTCCATGGGAAAAGTAAAAATAAATTGGAGTTATTTAACCTGATATGAAAATGTCTTATGTGGATTTAATCACATCACAAGTGGCAACTTTAAAGAAAAACTCTTTTCTTCTTAACTGCAGTTTTTAATGCTTTTTACCATCCTGTTTCATACTGGTGGGAAATGAAAAAGTAGAGATAGAATTTAATTTTTTAAAAATTATGTGTTTATTGAAAGAAAGTAAAAACTTAGTATTTCTGTTTCTTAGTTTCTGTGGCTTACTATAGCAATGGAAAGGCTTTCTTAATTTTAATTCTCCCAAGTGGTCAATTTTTCATGTTTGATATCTCTCTTCACATTTATGGCATAAATTACATCTTATTTTATATATCCTTATCAAGTTTAATTTACCTTTAATAATTGCTATAGAAGGTTGAATTAGAATCAGATCAATATGAGAATGATTAATGTGTGTATTATTTTTGTTAAATGCAATCTATAACAGATACAGACCAACTCAGCAAAGCAATCCATGTTTTTACCCTAATAGTCATGCATTTAGAAATAAAGAGTAGGAATATAAAAATTTTAATATCAGTTCTAGTGATCATCTACACATAGTATAATCTTGGGCAATTTCCTTTTTAAAACAAAAATCTTGCCTAAAGAGTAATATTCTCTTTCCACTATTCATTTCATTGGAGTATTGGGAGGGCTGCCAAATATACACAAGACTTAGGTTTATTTTTCCCCTCCTCTTTTCCTTTTTTTATTTAGCAGCTTATTTCTGAGTTTCTGAGTAGAAAGAAATCTATTGGAAATTGGCAGAAAGTATTCTTTTTTTTTTTTTTCCTGTCTTTTTCTTTTTTTTTATCTGTACTGGGGATTGAACCCATGACTGCCTGCTTGCAAGGCAGGCGCTTATGCCGCTGAGCTAAATCCCCAGCCCCAAGAAAGTATTCTTTAGGGTCGCTGTGATTGTATATCACAATAACAGCACACACTGGACATTTGGGTTACACCTGTCTCGTGGGCTCATCAACCATGAAGTATTAAGACAGTTGTTCTTCCTGTACAAGACTGATTTGCGTCTACATTGATGGAAATATCTCTGTAGAGATTCCTTTTACCTGAAGTCCAAACTTTAACTTGATCTCAGTATTTCCAATTAACATTATATTTTTCAAGTGAGTATGAAACATCTCCCCAGCTAAAGGAAAAATATACAGTATCATTTTGGTAATATCTTACTGTGTTGAATTCTTAACAGCTGTCCACACAAGGAGATGCAAGTCAGGTGATTGGCCCTCTGACTGAAGGGCAGAAAAGAAATGTGGCAGTAGTGAATTCGTTGTATAAGTTGCACCAGTCAATAACAAAGGTAACTTTAGTTTGCTTTTAATTAATTTTTTAATTTAATTTCAGCCTCTTCCTTCTTGCCATAAATTATTAGTGTTTTGAGAAGAATTCTATGCAAATGTCATGATTGTAAAATAAGCTAAAAAGTTAACTCTTTCTCAACAGTGTTTGATCCTGACCTTTATTATTTCTGTGTTTTTTGTTTTTATATTTTATATTATATTTTTTCTGTGGCATTGGCTTACAACACATGAACTATAAAACCTTAAGTTAAATTGATGGCACAAATTATTGAAGTATGAATAGACATGATTTGTACTTATCAAAAACTATAATTTGATCTTGCATGGGTATTAAGTTATAGCAAAGCTAATGATACAATAAGAACTGTCATATGTTGCAGCATGTCAGAAAGTCCTTCCAGAGTTCAAAAAAGGCAAAGAGAAGCTTTATCAAAAACAAATTTTTATAGCATCATCATTGATGATTACTTGCAAATAGATAGTATACTTTTCTTTTTTGTTACTTTCCTACTAAAAGCACTTAAAAGAAATGCCTAAACCTTAATTTGTTTGCCTCCATATGCAGCCACCCCTGGGTATCTGTGGGGCATTGATTCTAGGGCTCCTTCCCACTTTCCATGGACAACGAATCTGTGGATGCTCAATCCCTTATCTAAAGCAGCATAGCATTTGCATGTATTCCCCAACCAATGTACATCTTCCTGTGTATGGTATCTCTAGATCATAATACCCAATTCAGTGTGAATACTTTGTAAATAGTTACACTATATGATTTAGGGAATCTTAACAAAAATAAGTTCTGTACTTGTTCTGTACAAAGGTAGTTTTTGTTTTTGTTTTTCTGTGGCACTGGGGATTGGACCCAGGGCCTTTATGAATGTTCATCCCCAGCCCCGATGCAGTTGTTCTTTTAAAATTCCTTAATATTTTTAATCCATGTTGGGTTGAACCTATACATGCAGAATCCAACTGCTGGGGCCAACTCTTACTATCATTAAGCTGAGCAATATTTCTTCATTACTAGGAAAACAGCACTTTTAACTTCACCTATGACTTTCAAGTAACTCATGTTTATTTTCTGTAGATCATTTTCAAAATATTTAGCAAATGAGAGATAAGTATTTAGAAGACTAGAAGGAAGATGATGATTAGCTAATGTTCTTACAAATTTCACCTATAAGATGAGCTTTAATATGATTGTATTTTAAAATAGTCATAAAACTATTAAACATTTATTTAAAATTTTTACCAAATTCTTTTATCAGCTAAGGGTTTCTTTAGAACACACATACTAAATAAAATATATTTTAAACGGTTGTTAATGAGTAGATCTCAGAAAAGTAAAATTATCAAAAAAAAATTTGATGATGTATATCCTATTTATTTTTGTCATTACTCTAAAGCACATAAGCAGGGAAAGATTGTTCTGTTGAACCTGATTTATATGTCTTTATTGATATTTTTATATTGATTTTTAAAAATGCAAATATCTGGCACTTGTATTTTAAAGGCTTACTTAAGTGAGAACCTAAAGAAAAGTGAATATTTTTAAAATTTATTTACTGTCTTTTTGAGACAGGGTCTCCCTATGCAGTTCAGGCTGGCCTTCAGCTCACTTTCTAGCCCAGGCTGGTCTCAAACTTGCAACAGTCCTTCTGCCTTTGTCTCCCAAGTGCTAGGATTACAGTCATGTGCCACCACACCTGGTGAAAAGTGAATATTTTAAAAGGAATAAGTAAATATGTCTTTATTCTGACCCTTTTTAGCTGCAACTTTATAGTTAAAACCTATCTGAACTGAATAAAAGAAAGGTAGCCATTAGAATTCTTACAATTTAAATTATAGACCTTGTTTAATGACCAAATTACAGTCCTGTGACTAGACTGTTAACTTAATTGGTCACTAAACGAGGAATTCTATTTAGTGTGTACATTGTAGTATCAGGACAAAGAAATGGCAAAGGAAACTCCAACCTGATGACTTCACTTTTATTTGCATAACTCAAGAACACAGAATTGTAAAAGTGTACTGTACTGTACAATACAAGCAGCAAAAATTCTAGTACTGTATAAACAAGGTGTATTACACAAAAAAAGAACTGTAAAAGACATAAAGAAGTGTGCCAAAAAAGGATGGATTATAAATCCAAACAGCACAATTTGGTCATAAGTCCCAAGTTGTTAAACAGGTAGGTTGTTAAAGGAGGAATGTCTGTATTCGAAATGTGTATTTGCTTTGTACATGAAAATATTTTTTAGTGGCGTTTTTAGATCATAAAATGAGATACAATATAAAGTAATAATAAGATTTTAATGTAGCTTATGAAAACAGCTTTGTCATGTTCTGATGAAAATTAATATTTACATCAATAAATGACTTAAGCAGAAATGTAACTGGATTAAAACTTTGTTCTAGATGGTTTCCAGTCAGAGCTCATTCCCACCAGCTGCTGAGCAAACTATAATTTCAGCCCTAAAGGTAAAGTAATTTAATTTAATCTTGACTGTATTTGTCAAATTGGTTTTAGACTTGTTCAGCTGAGTAGATATTATATTTTTAAAATAATTTAGAATCTTATGTATGTACCAAAAATAGCATGTTGATAGTTGTCCTAAAGAAAGAGGATACATATGTTTGTATTTTCTAGAATTTAAAAATAGATTCTTTGGGTATCTTCAGATAGTATTCTACTTGTGATAATTTTATACACAGAAGGAAGAGTTTTACAAGTATTTAACTATAGTATCTTAAGGCAGCAGAGTCCAGTATTATCCAGTAAAGCAGTGGTGCTCCTCCAGGGTGTTTCCAGGGACACTGGAGAATACCTGGAGACATCTGGGTTTTCATGAGTGGGGCTGAGTGCTGTTGGCACATAGTGAGTGTCAGGCTGCCAGGTGATGTGAGTGCCGCGCCCTGTGAAGGACAGCCCATCCCCACAGCAGAATTCCCCAGCCAGGGTATCAGCCATGGTCAGGCCAAGAAATCTCATTTTAAATTGTAGTTGTAAGGTGTAAAATCAAAACAGTCCCTTTTTTTATACTAGCATAAACACATTCCTTTTCTAATAGGAAGTTTAATAGAAAATAATGTCGGCATGAGTTTTCTGCCATATGCAGTTAACAATAGGTAACTCTTGAAAAAAAAAAAAGACCCAGGCAAATTATATGTTCTTATAGCAGCAGCAGATTTCCATACTTAGTACTTGCCAGACACACATAGGTACATTCTGACACATTACAGCAGTATGTTATACCCATTTTATACACCTAAGAAATAATAGCTTGCCTGCTGTCACATACTGGCAAAGTCAGATCTTCAGACTCTGATGATCTTTCTGATTCTTACTGATTGTGCCTACTTGCTACCATCATTCCCTTATTCCCTCATTTACTAAATATTTGTAGTGGAGACTGTGGAGCTAAACCACTTGTGTATGAGTCCCCATCTCAGACACATTAATATGCTGAACTAAATCTGCAAAATTATAGTACAAAATAAGAGAATAATCATTTGAATTTAGATTGCTACAAAGTGAAAAAGGGAGAAAGATAAAGGCCTACAGATAAACCATGAGACAAAGCATATTTAGAGGATGAAGAACACAAAACAAAGCAGCCAGAGAGAGAAAGAATGTTGGAGAGTAGGATCACAGATCCTAACAAGGAAGGGAAATCTGAGACCATGACTTACGTGGGTGGGAATTCAGTAGGCTAAAAAATCTCAGGACACCAAATCCATATGTGAGTTTGTTTGATTGCTGGAGAACAAGAGGGGAGGCTATATACAGAACACTTGGATGCTTTTTTCTGTGTCCTTTTCTTTCCCCTAGTGCACTCACCTTGTTGTATTTAAATAATTTTGAAAGCTGCCCTAATAAAATAATTGTTTTAGTAAGAGTTATCAAATTCATTGATTATCAAAATTGTACCATAAAATAGGCCAATATGATGAAGTTAAAGAGTTTTTAAATTCTGTTTTCACTTCGTTTTGTTTCCTTTTGTTTCAATTCTTTTTTTGTTTTGTTTTTTTTTGGGGGGGGGGGGGTGAGCGTTGGTTCCAGGGATCCAGGAACTCGTGACCTCAAGCTTGCCAGAAGAGTTTTTTAATTCTTGGTTGTGGGCAAGGAACAAATTTTTATAGAAAATGTTTCTTCTATAATTAACACTTTTTTTCTCTTAGTTTCTAGCAGTAGCTATCAATGTTTTGTCATTGTTTTGTGTGTATGTGTGCGTGTGTGTGTAGGCTGCTAGGGATTGAACCAGAGCTTCACATAGATTAGACGAGCACTCTGCCATGGAGCGACATTCCCAGCCCTTCATATGTTTTTATGACTGCATACATAATTCATTAGCATTTGCAAATACGTAATCATATATATGGTTGTAAATCTAGACTGTATTTCTGAGTGACACAAATATTTCATAAAACAATCCTTAGCCTCATTTCATGTGATTCAACTCAGATGTTTTGTACACTAATCTATTACTTTTTGAAATATTTTGATAGTGATCCACTGCAGTGATTTTTCTATTTCTTAAATTTTTTTATTTTTCTGTTTTAGGAGAGAGCTCAAAGATCACAGCCTACAGCTAGAAATAGTCCATTCTGTAGGTTAAGGCACAAAGCCTGCTTGCTCACATTGCTGAATGATAAAAATTACCTAGTCAAGTTAAAAGTAGAAATTTCTTAGGAATTATAATTCAATGTAGAGTGATTTTTTGTGTCTTTATTTTTAAAATGCAACAAATATTGTCATTAATTTTAGTCTCTGTGTTGGGAGCTGGAGCTTTTGTAGGGAAATTGACCTGATTTTGCCTGTAGCTCCCACTCTGTGGCTTGCCAAGGACCGCATGTGGTGGGGAGCCACCGTCTGCTCACTCACTGCCAGTTCTGCCTTTGGAGAACTGTGTGAAAGACAATTGGCTGTCCAAACAGTGCTATCCTGCAGGGCTCTGCCAGTTAAGAGACTTAATTGCTTATATTAACAAACTCAATGAAACAGTTTTATAAAAACCGTTGTGACTTAAGTAAAAGACAAAGCTGACTTTCAAGGTAAAAAAGGGAACCTTAATATTATAGGAAATGTATTAAATCATTTTTATTTAGAGATTAAATATTACGATACATAATTGACTATAGCCTAGAAATGCAAATGCAGTGCAGTGTGGTTCTATTACTCTAATCACAACATTAAATACCCTAGACGATGACACACACCTGTAATCCCAGCTGAGGCAGGAGTATCACACATTCAAAATCAGCAGGAGCAACTTAGACCCTACCTCATAATAAAATAAAAATCAAGGCTGGGAATATTGCTAAGTAGTAGAGCTCCTGCCTAGCTTTGAGAGGCCCTCAATTGATCCTCGGTATTTGAAAAATGCTGTTTTACTTTTATTCATAACTAAGTATATTTTTAGAGTTATTTCATTATAGCCACCATGGTTACAAGTATGAACACCTTGCCCCAGTAGTTCTGATCCATCTTTACTGAAATTTTCATATTGCTAAATTTATATATGGCAGTGCTTCACTTCTCCCTTATTGTGTAGGTTTGATACACTATATAAGGAAATATTCCAGATTGCTGAAGCTCCAATATTTTTGTAATCTTGGCTATTTTAGGTAAATCGTTTAAAAATATGTAACAGACTTGCCTGCTTTGTAAAGAGCATCTGAAATATAACCTTATCTTTCTTCATTTCCTTTGGTAGTTAACTCTACCCATCCTTGATATGAAGACATTCATAGCATTCTCTTCTGGTTTCATATTCCCCAAATGGCAAGCCTCACCCAGCTATAAAGTTTTCAGTACAAGCTGTCATACATTATGCAACTTGAAGGGGTTTTCTTTATGCCTCTTTTTCCATGTCTTGTTTCACTGGCCACAATCTCTAGTCCAGTGTCAACAAGAGTACAGTATCGTGGCTTGGTTCCTGACCTGTAGGAAAGCATTCAGTATTTATTTTAAGCATTAAAGGAACTTTAGGTTGTTTATAAGTTTTTCCATAGATGGCCTTTATCCCATTAAAGTCACTTGTATTCCTAGTACTGAGACATTTTAATTATAAATGATATTCTTTTATCACATAGGTTTTTCTTCATGTCTGGAAATAATGTTGGTTTTACTTCTTTGTTCTGTTAATAAAAGTCATTATAATAGTTTTCTTCAGATATCAAGCCAGGCTTTATTATGACACATTATCCATTTTACGTATCTCTGGACTTGATTTACTTTTAAAAGAGTGGTTGTGTTTGTTTTCATAAGAGATATCGGTATGTAGACTGCTTTGTTTGTCTGATTTCTGTGTCAAGTTAATACTGATATCAATATAAGTTTCCTTCTTTTTCTTCAGTGTTGCTTTATTATTTCATTGGTGTGAGTCTGAGAGCAACAATCTTCTCTGATTTTCTTTTGTCAAGAATGTCTTTATTTCACCTTCAGTTTTGAAGGATCATTTTGTTTGTTTACAGTACTGAGGACTGAAATAACTGGCTCACATATGGACAAGCTCTCTGCCAGTCTGTAGCGCTTTTTATTTTATTGTGAGACAAGGTCTTGCTAAGATACACAGGGTGGGACCGGGTGGTTAGCTCAGCTGGCAAATGTGAAGTACTGAGTTCAGTCCCCGGTACCAAAACAACGCACAGGGTGGCCTCAAACTTGCCTTTCCTTTGCCTCAGCCCTTGAGTAGGTAGCAGGGATTATAGGTCTGTGTCACTGTGCCCAGTTTAGAGGACAAGTTTATTGGAAATAGAATTAGAGGTTTGAGAATTAAAATATGGTATCCTACAGCATATTTTCTCTGCTCTCAGATTAGAAGTCTTTAATCATTAAAATTGATTCTCTTTTGCTATGATTCTCTGTTTGCTATGTGTGATCTCCTCTTTCTTTTAGTTTTGTTTGCTAGTTTAAAGATTTTTCTCTTTCTCTTTGATTTTCAGTTGTTCATGTGCTTAGAGATAATTCTCTTCAAAATTGTACTATTGGGGATTTTCTTGAATCTAAGAATTCATGAATTTCATTATTTTAAGAAATTTAGGGTCTTTTGTCCTCAATAATTTTTCCTGTCCCGTTTTCTCTTCTTATAGTACTCCAGTTACCAGTATATTGGTTCTGTTGCAATGGTTTCACAACACAATTATTTTTGTCTTTTTTATCTTCTCCAGATAGATTTATGTTTATCTTCAGATTTATTGACTCCCTTGTGATATCAGTTTGTCTGCTAATCCTATCCTGTTGATTTTTAAATTTCAGAGTATAATTTTTTTTAACTTAAATCTCCATTTGGTTCATTTTCACTTTGAATTACTCTACTGAGATTTACTTCCTATTACTATGTTTTATTTGCTATGAGGATGTTTTTCTTTCCCATACTGAGGTTCTAGCCTAGTGATTCTAGTGTCTGCGTCGTTTTAGAGTTAACATCTATTGATTTCTTTTCCCTTTAAAATTTTCTAGCTTTTGTGTATGTAGTAATTTAAACATATCCTGGACATCTTCAACATTATATTATGCAAATTCAAAATTTTTAATGTTTCTCATAAGAGTGTCAGTTTCCTTTAGTAGTCAACTATTTTTGGGGTAGCTGTCTGTGCCCTTAGATCTACTGCAAGTAGACAAACTGGGACAGAATAAAATCTATCTAAGCAGAGTGGTGCGAGTAATATGGGTTTTAAATCCTGATACACTATTAACAATATCTTCTGTCATCTTTTTTAAGACTATTCCTCCCCTTTTCACTCCCCCAGGGTGCACTGTGCATTTTGGGGTCTCACCAACACCCTCAGTTTTTAGATTGGGGGCAACCTGCTATTTACCTAAATGGTTCCAAACCTTCTCCCTCTTAGACTTGGTCTCTAGTTGTATTCTTTTACCTATTAAAGCCTGTCTTTCTAACCTATCCACAAATACTGGTCTAGTTGCCCCTATTACTCTCTGGCTGCCTGTCCCCATAGAGCATTGTTTTCTCATAGTTGATTTTTGGTCCATAAACCCTTTTTCAGGTTAATTATATTTCCTATAAAGAGCATCTCAGTGGACCCTACCTCCTGATCTACTCTGCCTGTGTTTCTCTCTCTCTCTTTTTTTTTTTTTAGTATATCAAGGCCATCTATATTAGAGATTATAGCCAACTTTCTCTGCCTCATTGTGCTCTTTTTCTGCCATTAGTTGTCTGCTTTTCTTCTTCATTCCACTTTATGCTTCATTCATTGAGGCCTCTCTGCCACTGTTCCTGGAATTCTGGTACTTTTCTCCCTCTCTAGAATGTCCTTCAGTATTCTCTGTAGGGTTGGATTGGTGGTTGTGAATCCCCCAGTTCCTCTTTCTCTTGGAAGCATCTTGTGTCTCCATTAATTTCTAGAAACAGTCTTGCAGGGTACATCAGTCTGGGCTGGAGGTTATTTTCTTTCAGGGCTTGGCATACTTTGCTCCAAGCTCTTCTTGATTTGGTGGTCTGTGTCAAGAAGTCTCCCATGAGTTTGATAGATTTTCCTTTATAGGTGATCTGTTTCTTTACTCTGACAGCTTTTAATATTCTGTTCTTATATTGAATTTCTGAGATCTTGATTAATATATATCTGGGTGTAGCTCTGCTTTGGTTGTAGGTGGCTGGAGTTCTGTATGCCACATATATCTGAATATCATTTCCTTTTCCTATGTTTGGGAAGTTTTCCTTAATTATTTCTGTGAATAGCCTTTGTAGTTCCTTTGTTTGTACCCCTGCTTCTTCATTCACATTCTTTATACTTAAGTTATAGATCCTCTTGTCATCTTCTAGCCTTTGTATTGTTGCTGCCTATTTCCTTGTTATTTTTAAGAAATTTTTCCTTTCATGATTCCACATTGCAAACCTGACTTCCAGTTTGGATAATCTATCTTTAGTTTCTTTCAAGCAGTTTTGCCAGCTTTCAATGGAGTTTTTAATTTCCTCGTAATTTCTTTGAACCTGCTTCATGTATTATATGCTTTCTTTATATTCTTCATTAAATGTTTCTCTCCTTTTTTAGTGCCCCTCCATTCTTTCATCTGTATCTTCTTGAGAGGTGTTTAGCATTTCTTTTATTAATCTACTTATATCTTGCTTTGCTTGGGTAAATATTTCACTTTTGAACTCGTCTATGACATCCTGAAGATACCTCCTTATGTCCCCTGATGCCATGTCTGATATTGCATGTTTGCTGCCCCTCAATCTCCTTTTTATTCACCTCTCCTGGATCAATGTGCTCAGGGTTGGGGGCTGGGGACTTTTTCTTGTTGCTTCCTTTTCTCATGTTTTTTGTTTCTTCCATACAGGTATATAGAGGACATCCCAGTCCCAGTCCCTTTCCTTGTTGGTTATGGTTTTTCTGAAGTATGCTGGCTAGGTGATCCTGTCCAATCCAGTGTGTTATTGAAGTGCAAACAGGGGCGGTGTATGCTGGCTCCTCCCCTCCGGTTCAGTCAACCTGCTAAGGTTTTCACTGCGTTAGTGTGCACCATGCGTAGGGAATTAATTTGGGACAGTTTATTGGGTCTCAGCCAGGGGTGTGACCTAGGCCAAGCATACCCCACCAATCTCTTTTGGGAAAGGAACAACTGACTGAACAACTGCTATTCCTTGTTTTTGCCAGTCCTGCCTGATTCCAAAATGTTGACCCATTTGTGCCCCTTTCCCATAGAAGGGTTTTATTCCCAGCACTCACCGCAGGTCGATGCAAGTCCCTTGCTGGCTCCATTCTCCATTGGACTTGCTGACCTCCAATTTCTATGCGACTGCGGTTCCAGTGAAGCAGGACGCGTGAGAGCACAGAATCTTAGCTGCCTCAATAGTAGCCGTGGTACGGCATATTTAATTGGTTCTTTTTGCTTTAGTTTCTTCCTGGGTTGAGAGGATCCATCTCCCTCTGTCCGGGACTCCCCATGCTGTGTTATTTCGGCATCTGAATAATTTAGTCTTAAGTGAAATTATCATGAAGTACATAGTACAGTGTCCAGTACATATTGCATATTCAGTATGTCTTTACTCCTTTTCATGCAGCAAAGTCTCCATCTTTTATATGACCTTAAAATGATACTTTACCTTATGCTATGTAAAATCCTCTGGGTTCTCATTTACTAGTTTGGTTTTCCTACCCCCCCCCCCTTTTTTTTTTTTTGAGACAGGGTCTTGCTCTGCTGTTCAGGCTGGCCTTGAGCTCACTTTGTTACTCAGGCTGGTCTCGAACTCGTAAGGATCCTCTTGCCTCAGCCTCCTGAGTGCTGGGATTACAGGCGTGAGCCACCACACCCGGCTCCCTACCCTTCTTTTTTTTTTTTTTTTTTGGCTTTTTCATTTTTATCGGTACCAGGGATGGAACTCATGACTGCCTGCTTGCAAGGCAGGCGCTTATGCCGCTGAGCTAGATCCCTAGCCCCTCTCCCTACCCTTCTTTAAGCCAGTGACTACAAAATGTAGTCAAAGTTGCTCAGGCAATGCAAACTTAATACATTTCCAGTGACCTTGTCACCGATGGTACTCGCATGTCTGTTTCATCAGGCAGTGTAGGACAGTCACATGTGGTATACAAGCTGCCTGTTGGGACAGGGCATGTATGGCCCAGTTGTGAATCTGCTAATATATTTCTGTACCTCCTATTTGATATCCCATGTCAATTTCCTGTAAGCATTTCAAATGTGACCCAGACTGAGCTCTTAATCATTTTCTCTCCCCATCCTCAAATCAACTTCTGCTGCCTCTGTATTTGCCTATTCAGTTAACACTACCACCAAGTCATTAGAGGAAAAATGATATTTTCTCCAGTATTTTCAGGTTGGGGACATAGCTTAATGGGAGAATGCTTGCCTACTATACCAGACTCCATGGTTAGCGCTGCAAAACCAAAACCAAAACCAAACAAAAACAAAAAAAAAAGAAGCCCAGGGCTGGGGATTTAGCTCAGTGGCATAGTCGTTTTCCTGTGAGGCACAAGGTCATGAGTTCAATCCAAAGCACCAAAAAAATAAAAATAAAAACAAAAACAACAAAACAGAAGCCCTTAAGTCTTTTCATTCATTCCCAGGTCTAATTACCAAATCCTGCCATGTCCTTTTCCTACTCCTGTTGCCCCGGTTTGGTTTAGGCACTCATTTCACATGACTATACGGCAGCTCTGCATGTGCTCACTTGTCTCTAGTCTAATTTATCTGTATTATTGTTCAAAACAACTTTTCCCAAAGTGAAACCTTTACCATATTTTTTTTCATTCTTAAAACTTACTTTGGATTTCCTGGTTCTTTCATGATAAATCCCTAATCTCTCTGCAGCCTACGCAAAGTACATGTCCTGCTGCTTCCACACTGGCAAACACTGGGGGCCTCCATGCAAATCCTAGACTGATCAGCTTTCCTTAAGCTCCTGGACCTTCTCACAGAGGCACTCACTGCTCCTCCCTTCTTTCTGATTCTTTCCTCTTCGTTTTTGAAGTTCAAGCAACAACTTTTACTTCTCACATCTTGTCAGCCTTAGTTGGAAGTCCCTCCATGATCCCCCCCAGTGCTCTGCCATAGTACTTACGTCATGATACCTTTTTTGTGGTTACCACAAGCTCCTTGAGGGCGAGATATATCACATGCCCTTACTTCTGTAGATAGGATGTTTATTTTCATAGAGTAAGGATTACAGGTGATGTTCAGAAACTAAATGGAGGAGTTCCAGTTAACCTTTTAACTTGATCTTGATCATTTGTATGAGGCAAAGCCATCTGTCTTTGTTAAATGTAATAATCATCTATCTTTGAAACATATATAGTATACTTAAAATTTTCAAGCATTTATTGACTCTCAATTAGTATTTTCTTACCAAAAGGCTATAACTAGTCCTAGGCTTTTACTAAAACTAACCAGTGGGTATACCTCACTACAGAACAGGTTTTTACCCCTAGCAATATGGACATTTCAGGCTAGGTAACTTCTTGTTGTGGGGGCTATCCTGTGGGATGGTTAGCAGCATCTCTGTCATCTACCAGTGCGTGCCAGTGTGTAATTCTCCCCCTTCCCGCTCGTGACAGCCAGAAATTCTCCATACACTGCAAAATGTTCTTCACGGAGCAAAATTGCTGGGCAGTTGAGAATCACTGCTGTAGAATCTCAGCAAAGCCCTGATTTGTAGAAATGCCTAGCTGTTCTTCCCCGGGAGAATCATCAGTGATTAAAAGCATATGATAATGTCCCAACTTTTAAAGAATTTCTTTTGATCCTGCCTTACACTTTGGAGATACTAACAAAGAGGAAAAAAAAAACCAAGTATTGTTTCCTTGTCTCTTCATAACTGGAACTACTTCTCTCTTCTTCCCCTCCCACGTCATCGTTTCTCCATGAGCTCATTTAACCATTAAATTTTAGGGAAAAATGGGAGCAGTGGGGGATTTGAAATTTTTCAGGATCGTGTTCTACATATTTTAAGCTTTGAAAATTGCAACTGACAGCAGTTCGAGAAAAAAGCAGACTTCCGTTGAGTTGAACTATGTATAGTCTGAATTTGATAGAATATGAAAACTGTTAGTCAAAATGTTTCACACATCTCAGATTTCTCGGTGTTGATTTCTCTGACTGCCCCTCTCCTTCCTTTTTGCTCCCTACCAGGCGATTCATGCTCTTATGGGGAGTGCGGTGCAGCCCTTACTGACTTCCGTGGGAGATGCCATCGAGGCCATAATCATCACCATGCATCAAGAAGATTTTTCCGGGTAAACCTTTCAATCCGAAATTTGCCTTTACTGCCTTTGTTTGTCATTTCTCCCCAACAGGCCTGTCCCGGAACTAAGCTTCCTCCATTTGCGATGGGCACTGGTCTCTACCCCCTTATCTACTGTGAGTGCTGTTAACAAACTTGAACATTTCTGTTCTTGTTTTCATGATTCTGTCCTTGTGTGGAAAAATAGAATGAATTTACAGGATTCGTCTTGGCACTTCAGAATTTGTGTAGTTTGTACCCCTTCCCTTTCGAGTCTTAACATTTTCTTTACTTCTCACAAACACCCTCTACTTGAAATGGCTTGTTCTCTAATCCAGGCTTGGTGTCCCTTGGATAAAATACCCCACCTCGGAACTGTCCTTTTCTGACTTTGAGAACAAATCATGCATAAGCCCGTCCAGACTGATTTCCCTCCTCAAGAGTTTCTAATCACATTTAATATAAGATAACTGATATCTAATGGCACTTTTGAGTAAGGGAAGGAAGGCACTAAAAAGAGGACCTAGATCTCAAAGCAATGAATGAGTACCTCTGAGAGCAGAGAAAACACACACACAAGACAGCAGACAGGATGCCTCTCGAAGCATATTTAACGCTCCCACCTTCAACTTCTGCAGGATGGCTGCTTTATAAATACCTTTAGGTTTCTTCACAATTCACTACTGTGTTTTCTCAGGTATAGCTAGGAAAATTGAATGTTAACAGTAGCCAAACAAGTTTATATTCCACTAAATTAAATCAAACTTCTAATCCATGTGGAGGATTGATAATATATATTTTTAAATATTTTGTTTTACTTACATTGACACATGTTACGGAAATTTATTTTCTATTGCTCAAAGAAAACATAGCACTAAGTCAAAACTCTTGAGATTATTCTCCAAAATAGTACCATGATTGAACTATACTTTTTATTAGCATAAAAAGATATAAAAGACCAAATGCATGATGCCTAAATATGAGCCCTGTGTCACCTTCACAGACATACATAAACTGAAAACAGAAGGATAGGAAAGACATTCTGTACCACAGGAAACCAGCAAAAGCAGAGGTAGATAATTATACTTAATATAAACAAAATATACTTTGATAGAACTGTGGAGGAGGACCGGCGGTGACTAAAAAGATAAGTATGAAATATAAATGACCTTTATTTTGAGAAGGGAGAGATGCAGGGAGAGACACCCCCGACCCCCTGGGCCGTGGCATCTCCACCCCGGGGTCGGCGGTCTCTCCATGGAACACATGGAGTGAGGCACATAAGTAGCCTCTGCTTGGGGTGGCACCTAAGGGGGCATTAGGGATGCACAGGTAGCCCAGTGGTCTTTGTTTGGCGCCAGAGGTAGATTCCTAAGGATGGGGGAGATAGGAGCTCCTTGGCTTTACTGGCTACAGTATCCGGCCTGGGCCAAAACCCTTTCACACTTTAAGTCAAAAATTATAAAACATGATAAATGAATCAGTTTGGTAAGTGGATATGATAATTATATATAAATACCCAACGTCAGAGCAAGTATATAAAATGTAAATATGTAAAACAAGTATTAAAGGATCAGAAAGTAAAGATAGAATAGTGAGTGATTGATACTGTACATTTAATGATGGACAGGTGATCGAGATAGATAATTAATGAGAGAATCATGGAGTTGAGCCATGTATTTTAGGTAAATGGACAGATGCATACAGAAAATACCAATAGAATACACATTCTTAAACGTACATGGAGTGATTTCTGTGGAGAAATCCTATGTTAAACTACAAAACAAGTGTGAAGAAATTCAGACTTAAATCCAATTTGAAGATTTAAATAATCAGTGACCACAGCAAATCATTAGCAAGACAAATCTTAAAGCATTCACAAACATATGAAAATTAAACAGTATGCTTTCAAACAACCAATAGATTAAAGAAGAAACCAAAAAGATTAAAATCTTAAGAGAAATGAAAATGAGAATACAGTATGCCAAAACTTACATGAAGCAGCAAAAGAATTTCTAAGAGGGATATTTAGAGCAGTCACTGCTTGTACTGTGTCACACAGGAAAAAAAGATCTGAAATAACCTAATGCTACACTTCAAGGAACTAGAAATGAAGAAATCAAGACTAACATTAGCATAATAAAGCAAATGTCGGAGCAGAAATAAATGGAATAGAGACTTAAAAAGAAAAAAAAAATTTTTGAAAAGATAAAGTTGTCATTGGCTAGCACCTAACAGAAAACTCAAATAAGATTGGAAATGAGAGAGGAGATACTAGAGATGATACTCCAGAAATATAAAGAATCATAGGAATTTACTATGAAAATTAATTACACATCAACAAATTGGGTAACCTAAAAAATGTCTGAATGGCTCTTATACAAAAGGTCAGTTTGGGCTAGGGCATAAAGAAAAAGGAACTAACCCATCTGTACTGTTAGAATACAAAGTAGTACATCGGTGGTGAAAAGTTGTGTAGAAATTCCTAAACACAGTTAGTCTCAGTATTGAATCAAGAAGAGATAGAAAACCTGAGCAGAATATTAAAAGTAAGGAAATGGAATCAGTAATAAAAGTCTCTGGTCAAAAAAAAAAAGCCAAGAGATTGAAAGTTTCTACCAAACATTTAAAAAGAAACTAGTAGTAGTCCTCAGACTCTTTTTAAAAATCAGAGAATACTTCCCAACTCTTTTGATGACTGGCATTACCTTGATACCAAAGCCAGAGGAGGACATTACAAGAAAAATTACAGTCCTTTAATCCTGATGAACATAGATGCAAAATCCTCAAAATATTAGCACTGCAAATTAAACAGCACTTTGAAAATAGTGCTCACTGTGATTGAGATTTTTCCCTGAGATCCAAGGATGCTTAACATATATGTAAATCAATCAGTGTAACATATTACATCAATAATATAAAGAACATAAATCCATATGATCATCCCATTAGATACAGAAAAGCATTTGACAGAATTCTTCTTTTCATGATTAAAAAAAAAAAAACTATGAACATATTAGCCATGGAAGAAAATGTACCTCAAAACAGTAAAGACCATATATGACAAACCCACAGCTAATAATGTCGTCAGTGTTGAAAAACTGAAAACTTTTTAAGATCAGGAATTAAACAAGACATCCATTCTCATCCCTTCTCTTCACGTAGTCGAGTTCTTTGTCAAAGCAGTTATACAAAAGAAAGGAAAGGCATCCATATAGGAAGTACTGAAAGTATGTTTACTAATGACACAGTTTTAAATATAGTGACCCTTAAAGACTCCCATCAGAAGCTTGTTAGGTCTTGACCAATTCCTGGGTGTTTGGAATGCTACTTACTTGGGAGACCAAAGGAAGAAGATCGCCAAGTTCAAAGCCAGCCTGGGAAATATTTTAGTGAGCTCATGTCTGAAAATTTTTAAAAGAGGATAAGGATGTGGCTCATTGGAGAGCACCTGCCTAGCAAGAGAGGCCCTAGGTTCAACTCATAGTAGTACCCAAAACAAACAAAGCTTTTTAGACTAGATGAATGCAGTAAAGACACAGGATACAATGTCAGCATATAAAACCAGTAGCATTTCTATATACTAACAAGCACTGTCAAAAAAGAAAAAGGAATTGAAAGAGCTGAACACTGAAAAATTATACTAATGATGAAATAAATTGAAGAAGACAGAAATAAATGAAAAGATACTCTGTGTTGGAATGCTGGATGAATTAATATTGTTAAAATATGCCCTCATTACTAAAGTAATCTACAGAGTCAGTATAATCTATATCAGAATTCTAAAATCAATTCTCAAAGAAATAAATCTTAAAGTTCATTTGAAACCTCAAAAAGCCTTGAATTGCTATGCCAGTCTTCAGCTAGGGAAATTAAAAAGAACAAAGCTGAAGTATGCTTCCTAATTCCAAACTGTTTTTCAGGGCCATAGTAATTGAGACAGCATGATACTGGTGTGAAAAATAGGCATATCAACCAATGAAACAGAATAGAGCATTGATATTTAAGGCAAATTGATTTCTGATAAAAGTGCCAATATCTCTGTTTCTCTTTAGAGTGTAGAAATTTTTTGCATTGTACAGAGGTGCCAAGAACACATAATGAGACAAAGGTAGTCTCTTCAACAAAGGGTTTTGGGAAGACTGGGTATCTACATGCTGAAGCAAAAACTGGACCCTCATCTCACATCATACATGACTCAAAATGTTCTTCAGATTTTAATGTAAGACGTGAAGCTATAAAAAACACTAGAAGAAAACATTAGGGGAAAGCTATCATACGACATTTGTATGGGCAGTGATTTTTCTAATTTGACCCTAAGGGATTAACATCCAAATCATTAAATAACTAAAAAAATTAATTAAAACCACAAGATATGAATTGATACCTCAGAAGGTCTATTATTAAAAAGAAGAAAGATCACTAATGTTGATGCAGATGTAAAGAAACCCTTGTATACTGTTCATGGGAATATACTTTCATCTAGCCAGTATGAACAACTATATAGCAGTTCCTCAAAAAACTTCAGAATTAGGATACAGCAATCCCAAATTCTGAGTCTGTATTCTACAGACTTAAAGTCAGGAATTCAGAGAGATGTCTGCCACTGCTGTATTTGCCCTAGTTTTTACAGTAGCCAGGTTAGGAAATCAACATAAGTCTCTGCCAATCAATAAAGAAAATGGGTGGGCATGCAGTGGAATACTATTCAGACTTCAGAAAAGAGGGAATTTCTGTTGCTTGCTACAGCATGACTGAACCTGGAGGATGTTAGACTAAGTGAAATAATCCAGACACAGGAGAAGTGTGTACTGTATGTGGAATCTAAAACAATGGAACTCATAAAAGCAGACTGTAGAACACTGATGACGGGTTTTGGGGTAGAGTCAAATGGGTTGATGTTAGTCAGATGGTACTAAATACATATTTAAGGTGGTGATGTTTTATCATTCTGCACCTTATGCATATAACATCACTCTGTACTGTATGTATTGTAACTTGTCAACTTTAATAGATGAGACTGTTACACTTTTGTTTATTTACTTTTGGCATGTAGCCTTTGTACTGATAAAATCTTCGTAAAGGAAGACATGCAGTGGTCTGAATCTGGCAAAGCCAATTCCTCCCAGCCTGCCCACGGCTCCCCTTTGCTCAAGCAGCACTTTATCCTGACACCATGCCCCGGAATGTCCCACCAGGGGCCTCCCAATGACCTTGCCACTATTAAGACAATGTCCTTTCCCACTGGGACAAAAGACTCATTTCTCCATTTCTTTCTGCCCTGGAAATGAGGACCTCTAGCTAACATTCCATCTGTGATAACCATTGTTGCATTTAATGGTCGTCCTGCTCGCCTCCTTCTCCTGCTCTAGGAATTTTATTCATGTCTGTTGTTCGTCTCTAGACCCTCCCCAATTCATCTGCGTCATGCTCAAAATATGAAAACTCTTAAGTTGCTTTTTGGAACAGATTCAGCATTATGTAGCCAATGATCTCATCTGTTAGCCAGTATCAGGTGATTTCTAATTTGGGTTAACTCTTCTTCCCTATAAATATTTCATATTCTTTTAATATAGTCTTTAAAGGGCAATTGTAAACATTTATAGGTTATAAATAGTATACCATGGAGCATCAGCTGGCATCATCTGTTGATCCAAATTAAAGCCTTTCCAGAGCTCATCATCTGGAAGAAAAAAATGCAAACCACGTGTCCTGTTGCATAACCAGTTCCACAGTCAGAATTCTGCTGTTGGCCTGATCTGATTAAATAGCACAAGAACAGATATTGTTGCCAAGAATTTGTTTGGAGAGGGCAGCATTTTCTGCCATTTCAAAGTGTAAAATACTATTTCTGGTTCATTATTGAGGCACTGGCTTCCCAGGCAAAACATGGCAATGCACAGAGAGCTGGGGGTAGGGGCGACACTGAGAGGCCAGGGAGTGAGGCTGGTCCTTGTGTGACTCATCCAAGACAGATGGCTGTCTGTTTCATTCTTAATAATCTTTTTGGTAAATGGATTCTAAAATTCCTTCAATAATCCTCATGCCTATGTTGTAATATGATGGAACATTGTTTTATGTTCTTTAACGTTTAGGGAAAAATAAATAGTGCCTTTTATACACCTAGGGAAAAGTTACAAAGGACTGAGGTAGTGGGGTGGGGGGAATCTGTTCAGTTTATTGTACTGGTGCTAAAAGTGGCCACTGTCTCTTTTTTTAATTTTGAAGGTCATTATCCAGCTCAGGAAAGCCCGATATTCCTTGTTCTTTGTACATGAAAGAGCTACAAGGTTTCATTGCCAGAGTTATGAATGACTACTTTAAACAGTTTGAGTGCTTGGATTTTGTCTTTGACAACACCGAAGCTATTGCCCAAAGAGCCATCGAACTTTTTATCCGTAATGCCAGTCTTATAAGGCCTCTTGGTGAAGGGGGGAAAATGAGACTTGCTGCTGATTTTGCACAGGTAAGTGGGTGCAGAGCTGCAAAGGGAGCGAGTGCTCCCACCTCGATACAAAGCTGTCTGTTCATCAGGCTGTAAGGGGCTGTCACATAAAGTAAAACCACTTAAAACTATTGTGTTAAATTTTTAAAAAGAAGAGAGTAGAATCGTGATTTTAGCACCATAAAAAATGAGTGAACAAATGAATACATGGATGAGTGAACAGTAGAGTTTAAAGGGTTTTGTTGTGCTTTGTTTTGTTGATGCTATGCTTGGATTGAACCTAAGACCTTTGCACTGAGCCTTTTTAAAATTTTGAAACAAGGTCTTGCTGTGTTCCCCAGGCTGGGCTCAAACTTGAGATCTATTAGTACAGACATACACCATCACACTCAGCTTAAAGGGTTTTTTTTGTTTTGTTTTGTTTTGTTTTGCGGTACCGGGGATCGAACTCATGACCTTGCGCTTGCCAGGCAGGTGCTTATGCCACTTAGCTAAATCCCCAGCCCGATTAAAGGTATTTTTATACTAGATATTTTATTTCTTGTGTTTGTCTCATCTTTTGTCTCTGATTTTCAAGGTTAAGATAAAGTAGTTCATTGTACAAGAAATAAATTTTTTCTGATTTTACATAAAATGGGTCTTTCTGAACTATTTTACCATCCCACTAGGTCAGTGTTGGTAAGACTATCTGACTTGACCTTGCTGGACGAGGACACAGGCAATGAAATAACCTTTAAAACAGTGGAAAGGGGCTCCCTGTTGTCATACAAAGAAAATACCACAGAATCTGTAATCCTGCAGCACCCAGCTCACCATCCATGGGTGTGTTCTGATTCACTAAGATGTACAGGGGCCTGGTTAGATCTAACAGATTCTGATTATTTGACCCCCTTGTGTAAATGGAGTATGTCTGTGGCCTGCTATGAAATCATTCCAAGCTCTCTGCTGTTTCTGAGAGAGAACGAAATTATAATAGCAGATCCATAATCAGCGCTCCTAAAAAGGCTTTTTTTACTTTTATTTTAAAACAGATATTTAAAAACAGTAGTATCAGAGGCAAGGAAGAAATACTCCAAATACTCACTGTAATGAAAGAATTCAGAAACGAAGATAATTCTTATTTCCTAGGGTGAAATCAGTTTTTTTTTAAGCCTTTCAAACTTGTTAGCTTTACTAGACTAAATAGTTAATCAAATGGAGTCTCTGTAGTAGACTGCCAGATTCTCCCTGCTTATAAAGATAAATGCTAATGTCATTGTTTATTCCCGAGTGTATCCGGGAGTGTGTCTTGGTTCATGGCTCCTGCACAGAGGTGAGGACCTTCGCTGACAGCTCCTGCCTGGGGATGGCTGTCAGGTGCTCCCTGGGGCCTGATATACTGAGAAGGAAACCAGTCAACAAACCAAAGGTTTCAAGAGCCAGACTCTTTGCCTATTAATTGACCTAGAAGTTATTTGTCTGCAGCTCCAAATGATATGATATGCCTGAGACTACTAGATCACACAAAAAACGGCCTTCCTTTTGGGAGATATGCCCTTCACAGCACACAGGAAAATGCAAATTCATTAAATGTTCCCATTAATGTGGCTCTCTTTTTTTTTCTTACCTGTTTTTGTCACCTATATCCTTAGGCATCTGTACATTTTGCTTTGCTTTGCAGGTAAACTCACTTAAAGAGAATTACATATAAAGTGTCTTCTCTCTTACTGGATTACAGGCTGCTTATTAAAATGAACACACAGTGATGTCGTAGGACCTGCTCTTAATTGTTGACAACACTGCAAGCCTTACTCAGCCTGGCCTCTATTCTTCTCCCCTTCCTCCTCTGTGCTGTTCCTGTCCCCATTCACTCCTCCCCAGCTTGTTTGTGTTCTGCTCCAGCTGGTTCTTGAGTCACCTTCCTGGAGGCAGCATTTCACATCCAATCAGAGTGGCGGCCAGGCAGGAGATGGCCAAGCTGCCGGGCTTGGCACGCGGAGGCTTTATTTTAATGATATGTTGCCTGTGAGTCTTGAGAGATGGGAGGCACTGTCCTTTACCCTTGTGCTCAGCCTGCACCACTCAGAGGGCCTGGCCTCAGTGGCAGGGGGAGCATCTGCCTTCCACTAGCTGCAGTATTCAGAATTTGATTCACAGTCCTTTTTCTTAAGACAGGTCACCCTTATTGATAATTTTATTACCAAATTTATTTTTATCAAATTTTCCTGAGTTCTTTCCCTTAACAAAAATGAAACTTGTCAGTGATTATTGCTGACTTAAGGTCGGTTGAAGACCTCTGTTTTTTTTTCTTAAATATAAAAAAGGCATTTGTACACACAGCATTTGCTTAGTATAAAAGAGTACTTTCTGGCACGACATCAGCATTCGCTGGCGGGAGTGTGTCATAATGGAGAGGCAGACACCTGGTCCGCGCCTGTGCAGTGGAGTCCCAATTTCAGAGCATTCCCCCCACGCACTCTGGTGTGGCTGTAGCCTTACGGGTCACAGGCACAGGAGAGACAAATGGAAGCGCCTTGCTAGTTAATATTTGTGACCAAGTAGCTTTGGCAGATATGGTCCAGCTGTGATACCAAGATCCCTGCCCCTACTTTTAAATTAAGTTTTGAGCCAGGCATGGTTTAACACACCTGTAGTCTCAGGAGGATGAGTTGGGAAGGTCAGGAGCTTGAGGCCACTCTGGGAAACTTAGCAAAACCTTGTCTGAAGTGAAGGAAAAAGGCTGAGGGTACAGCTCCTTGAGAAGTACCACTGCGTTCAGTCCCCGGGACTGCCAAAACAAAAGTAAATTTTGAATGTGTAGTTTATGTTTCACTGGGTTTGTTCCTTGCCCACAACTACAGTTGTGTGTTGTTGTACCTCAGCCTTCGGCATTGTGCTTGATTGGAAGCGTTTTTCTAGGGTTAGTCAAAACACTTAATAGGTAGCTTTACCCTGACATTTATATTCATGACAGGCACCAGCTGTGAACTAGAAAGCCTTCGACTCCCTCATTATTGAAAGCTCTTATCAATTTGTATTCAAAATTAAACAAAACCACTGAGGTCACTGGAACCAAGAACACAAATCCTCTGTGGGTTTGCAAGGGTTCTTGTGACAAAGTGCCAGCTGTTCTGGCATAAATTATAGACAGAGTTCAAGAAGGGACCAGTCAAGTAGGTCTGGCTTAAAATCTAATTGCACAGACAGATTCTGATACATTTTAAGAGCTTTTATTTTTTTTAAAAAAGAATTCTAACTGCTGCTCACTGGCCACAGTGCAGACACAAAGAAAGCAGTTGCAGGGTGCCATCTGGAGGGCCACGGTGAGGGAAGTTCTGACACCCGCCCCTCAGGAATACAGGTCACAGGCGCAAGGTGGCTTCCGACAGGTAATTAACTCCCCGCCGTGACCACATGGTCTCGTGTCTACGCTCATTGCTCATCACGAAGCGTTCTGACAGGGTTGCACTTGTCCACAGCCCCTGGGGCTCCACTGCATCTGAATCTCTCCGCAGACTTGCCTGAGGTGCCCTCAAGCCAGCTCCCCTTCCACCTGCAGTTTCCCTCCTGAGGGAGAGAAAAGCTAGTGAAGTTGAAGATTGTTTAGTGGAACTTCTAGCATTTTCCAAGTATGTGTTTTCTGGTGCCCTTTAAGTGTACGTTTATATCACTTTCACTTTGCTCCAGAAGTACACATTTAGAAAACAAGCTATTCAGCATTCTAATGTCTCTTTCTGATTCCTCTCACCTCCTCTTCTGAACAGTGTTAGGGCATCCAGAGACGCCCTGTGGCTAACCAGATGTCTGCAGCGGGTGAGGGACAGCTAGTAACAGCCCACGTGCTGCAGCCCCCCGCTCACCCTTCCCTCCACACAGGAGGCCTGGAGAGATGCCATTGAGGTCATTTCTGAACCCTCAGCAAACTGCAGTGTCGCCTCCTCCAAAAGGAACACTGTTTCACTTTAAAGCATTGCCTTTATTGTTTAATGGAATTCTGGCAGGAGAAAATGATTTCCAAAACCCGACAGGTCCGTTATGGATGGAAATTTTACTTTAAAGCATTCAACTTTGAAAGTTTCCCTCAGCATAGCAGTCTGTTGCATCCTCCTGGATTTCTCAGCCTTCTGAGGTCAGGTTCTCTCACCCAGTAACATTCATTTGTTCTAACCTGCTCAGGTACTAGGCCAAACATTACTAGGTTTGTTCTCCGAAGACAGTGAACCCAATAGATTAATTTTAAAAAATGTTTGACCAAAACATTTCAGAAACAGTGTTCAAAAACCTTTTACATACAGCTAGGTATACGAATGGAATTACCAAATCAAAGATACATGATGATCACACATCTTACTTTGTAGTCAGTGTGAAGTAGATGATACACACAAAGGAAACAGAAGCCCCCACAAAATGAATAAATGAAGCAGACCCGGGAGCAGCCCCACACTGTGAGAAAGATGGCTCACAGCTGTTCTGCTTTCTGTGGGGCGAATCCTGCCTTTTTTTCCCTTAGATTTTTCTTTTTTTTTCCTTTTGCTTCTGTATTTTAGAGTTTACCAGCCGTGTAAAAGTTTCCTCTTGGATATACAACATACGCTCGTGTCTTGTATCCGGAAAGAGAGGTGTAAACTTGGCCACTCCACATTTCTAAGACATCTCAAGGCAGTGTCTGTCCAGTTCTCCTTGACACTAATCGTTTTGCCTAGTAATAATCATTATGTGTGTAATGTACATTCAAACAACATTTTCAAAATCATAAGAAATGTGAATGTACATTTATATATACAAATAACCTTTCTTATAATTTGTTGAATAATCATATTGTTTGAATAAATGAATATTTTTTCTTTACTCAATTTAAGATTTCTTTGAAGGCAGGATAACTGAGTTTACCATCTTATCCCATGTATGCCCTGGTACCTGGCAATTAATAGCTAGTCAAACGTGCTGCTAAATGCATGTCTGATTAGGGCTCTGTAGTCTACCAACAGTGAGCAGATTTTGAGCAGTTTTTCCTGGGGCTGCCAGCAGGACAGAAAGCTCCCTTCTTTTCTTGTGTTTTCCTTAAATAAAGATGCAACACTCCCAGAGAGCTGACCATTCTCAACCATTTTCTAAACTGTTCACTACAGGATGCATACTTAATAGCAAGAGGGGAGAAACAGTTCATCACCGGAGTGCACTTCACAGATAAAGAACAGTCACCCAGTGAACGACAAGCAGAATATTCCAGGAAAAAGTGGAAAATAAGGAGAAGTGAAAACCAAATATGCTTAATTCTTATATCAGGGAGCAGATTGATTTACTAATAACCTAAAAGAAATTCTAAATGCTGATAGTAATTGCAGACATTTACTGAGCACTTAGGTGCCATGCATGAGAGCTTTGTAGAATTGATCTGTTTAGTTCCCATATTGTGTTAGGCCGATGTTATCATCTCACGGCACACATGTGAGAGCTGCACCTGAAAGAAGCTAGGTGACTGGCAAGTCATTCTGACACAGGTGTGCCGCAGAAAGGGTGAAAGAGCTGATGGCTGGGCCAGTCTCACAGTAACAGTTCTCCGCACTTACACTCACTGTCAAAAGACCTGAGAGACCTGCTTAAAGGAGAGGCACGCAATCAGGAAAACTTTGCCTAATATTTCAATAGAGAAATAATCTATACTTTTTCTTCTTATTTAACAAAAAATACATACATATATATATATATATATATATATGTATGTATTTTTTTTTTTTTTTTTTTTGTTTTGGTAGTACTGGATGATCTGCCATTGAGCTCCGTCCCCCCATGCCCTTTTTTATTTTATGACTCAGGGTCTTTCTGAGTTGCTCGCCTGGGTTGGAAGGTGTGCAGACTTCCCACCTCAGTCTCCTGGAGTGCAGGGATTTACAGGCATGTGCCACCACAGCCAGCTTTTCTGTTTTCATGAAGGAATTTTCTCATCTTGGATTCGTTTAGTATACAAATGTAAAAGTTATCTTAATTTCTTGCCTTTTTGGAAATTTAATTAGTTTTCAGAACTTTCTTTGCAGCCAGGTAACCAAAGTGTATTATAAGGTGCAACGTTTTGTGACATATGTGTCCCAAATCCAACTTGGGTTTCTGACATGAAAGCTATGAAGTATTTTTTAATCTTTCAGATGGAGTTAGCTGTGGGCCCATTTTGCAGACGAGTATCTGATTTAGGAAAGTCCTATCGAATGCTGAGGTCATTCAGGTGAGACCTAATTCTTTGTTAATATATTCACATCCTATTAGTAGATCTTCTCGTCAGGTTGAGCTGCATAAAACTATCAACATTCAATCGTTTTTTATCCATGACTATGGCAGTTTGATATACATCATCTTAAAAGTTATTCACATTAGAAACCTAGATAGACTTATACACAATGACTAGTGAATTAGTGTGTGTATGTTCTCTTTTTGAGTTATGTTCATAAGAATGAGCTGGTAAGGTTTATTCTCTTTTTTTATTTCCCTTTGTTACAGGAATGTATTGAGTAATAACACCAGGTAGTTCGTAATGATACAGGTGTCATTTTGGGGAATTTTCACTGGTTTATTTACCATTTTAATCTGTTTCTAAAAAGATTCTAGGTTATATAGTCCATGAAAGGGATATAACAGAACTCTCCTGTGGAGTGTTTTTTTGTTGTTTTTTTTTTAAATCGGTACCAGGGGTCGAACTCATGACTGTGCACTTGCAAGGTAGGCACTTATGCTGCTGAGCTAAATATCCAGCCCCCGTCCTGTGAAGTGTTAAGTGGCCTGAACTCTGATGGCTTGCAGGAGCGACTATAAATGTGCTGGCTGTCTTGGCTGATGCAGTTGAGTGCCATATTCAGGGTTGAGCTTTGTGGAAACTAATTCTGAAAGAAAAACAGTGGGTTAATTCATATTTGTGATGTTCAGTGCTGTGTCAATTCAAGCTTATATTGATTCAGATGTAATGGAACTCTGAGTAACTTCACGACTGGCATCTTCAGCAGAAGGTTTTGGAAGATAAGGAGATGTTATACGCATGGCTATTTATACAGTAAGCCAGAGGTTCTCAAAGTCCTTCCACATCACAGCCCACATAGGAAATATTCACACTCAAAAAGGAAGCTGAGAGAATTGCCATACTTCACAGTTAGAACAGGTTTGTGGGCACAGAGTGCCGCATGGAAGCCAGGGCGTAAACTGACTTCATAACTGATGGAATCATGTAGTGTGATCACTTACTATATTTCTATAAAGTCCAGGCATGCAACTTCCCAAAAACCAACTCAATACTGCAAATGTGAGTAATCATTAAATAGTATGTTCTTTAAATGATCACTTTGCTCTCTTATGTCGTCAAGCAATTAGGATAGAAAATTCAGATACAATAGAAATATGAGAATTCAGTATTGCTGATTGAGAGGGAAGCCAAGTGAACATCCTAATATACTATACTCTCATTTTGGTTCTTGACCCAGTTGATAAAATCATTGCTGTAGGCTCATCAAAAACTGAAAAAGTGCTAGAATCAACTCAATGAGGCACAGTGTATTTGTAGGAATATTCTGCTATTTAAAAATCTGTTGGAATTTCTCATTTAATTTATGTATGGATACTGTCAGGGCAGGATACATTCTTAGGTGGGTAACGCGTTGGGAATCAAGGAATAATCCACACGGATGCTTGTGGGGACCAGAATGCCAGGGGAAAAGGGCAAGCTTCTTCACAGGGAGACAAGAAGACTCTGCTCCTATCAGCAGAACTGCAGTTCAGTCCAAGAATTCAGAGCCTTGGGCCAGGGATACAGCTCAGTGGCACAGTGCCTGCCTGATAAGCACGAGGTGCTCAGTTTGATCCTGGTCATGAAACTAACTTAGTGGATTAAAATGATCCAGTGAAGTAGAAATGTCAGAGATTATTTTATGCAGTAAAGATAATGCCTGTTTCATGCAACATACATATGCAATGTTCGTGTGTAAGTGTAATAGGTTTGAGTGTGTCTGTGAGTTTGTATGCAGTGGTACCTCAGCTCATGAACACTTTTGTTTGCAAACAATTTTGTTCACAAACATGATCCATGGCCATGTTTCCCACACAAACAGAAATGGCCATCTTTTCCAAAATTGTAGAAAATAAGTTCATGAACAAAGGTACCACTGTATAGAAAAATTATGATAAAAAAACCTCTTACCATGAGTCATGGTCAAAGGATGAAATCCATTTGGATTATTGTATCTCCATACTATGATACAACTTTAAAAGCAGTCAGGTAAAGGACATCCTCAGCAAACAGGAACATTAGCATTATTTTAATACACATATTCAATAAATAACTAAACATGGGGCTATCAAAAATAATAGCATAATCTTAATATAGCAAATGCCAAATCAATAGCTTTTATCATACATTCTCCAATAACTAGTCAATTAATACCCTCCCCTATGTGAACTAACTCCGCCAGGGCAGTATTTTACAATCCAAGTGTCATTGCCATGTTACTATCTTCCTCAAAGTAAAAGACTACAGAGGAGCTTTATTAGGATTATTTTAATGGTACAGATGACCAATGGATTGGTAATCTCAGAACCTTTCAACTCACCCACATTTACAGTGCAGAATTCTATGTCTTCAACAAAGTATTTTTTAAGTCCCTTTCAAGAGATCTGAGCTGATCCAAAGGAGGTATCTGAAAATACCTGTGATCTCATTTTAAATATTCTGGAAACCTGCCTTGGTGCAGATGGTATTTTGGTTAGCTTGGATTACCAACCTGACCATATTAAGAGACTCCTGGACAGGTGCCTGGGTAGGGAGGGTGCCAAGTTCCCTGATGGGTCAGTGCACTAACAAGTTCATGACTGAACGGGCAATCAGGAGGTGGGCCCAGCTGAAGGAAGTAGGTCATGGAGTGTGATCCTGGGGACTGTATCTGGTTCCTGGCCCTTCCCCTCTGGCTCTTTCCCTGCTTTCTGGTTCCCAGATGCCATGAGCTGAGCAGTTTTGCTCTGCTGTCTTCGCCCACCATGATGTTTCTGCCTGCGAGCTCACAGACTGAAACTGTGAGCCAATACCAACCTCTCCTCCTTTACATTGTGCACACTAGGCATTCTGTCCCAGCAACAGGAAAGCTACCTGGTACAGATGGTACAAAAGTGACTTTTCATTTGGGAAAAAATGTAATGTAAGCTCTTGTGTTGGCATTTAAAACAAAAAAATACCTCTACGTCAATTACACATGGATAAGGTGATGTTCATTAGGATTAGGATGTTCATACCCAGTCCATTGTGTGATGCAGGGTCCAGCCCCACTGCTTGAGAAGAGGGGCCTGCAAACCTCTGTTCATGCTGTGGCTTTGGGGAAATTGTAGCGCTGCCCACTGCCCTGAGCTGCCATGTGCTGGAACTGACCTGGGAACACTTTATCATTGGAGAAGCTCTCCACAGATCCCATCTTAGGAGCAGACCAGCACCAAATGCTCTTCATTCTGATAACCTAGGGACAGGACCTCTTATTTTGCCTACCCACTGAAATATATTTGAGAGCTGTCACTTCTAAAATTGCTCTGAGATAGTTACAGTGAACATATGTGCTTCTTTGTTCTACTTCTGCTGTGGTCTGGGACAGGATAGGAGTCACCCAGGGACCACGTATGTGTTCGACTTGGCTTCACTCACTGGTCCCCCTCTACATGTTCCAGATCACACCAAAAACCAACTGAATGGTTGGTGGTAGAGGATTGGCTAAATACACTGTGTTCATAGGATCAAGTGTGTGTAGCCATTAATAATTATACTGGCAGTTTATATTCATTAATACTGAAAAATACTCCCTAACACATTACTAAGGGAAAACAACAGGCTAGAAGCAGGATGTATGATAAGTAATAGTATGTGTGTACAGAGAGAGAGAAAAAGCCAAAAAGGGTGAACCTCAGAGTGTCTTTGGATAGTACGATATCATAAGTAATTTTTTTTTTTTTTGTCTTTTTCCTTTTTATCGGTACCGGGGATCGAACTCACAACTGCCTGCTTGCAAGGCAGGTGCTTATGCCGCTGAGCTAAATCCCCAGCCCCTTATCAGTAAGTTCTTTTCAGAGCTGCTTTTATTGTTCAAATGTCTTACCTGGAGTTATTTTGTAGTCAGAAAAGTCAGTAAATTTTATTTTAAAATTTCTCTTGTACTGTTTTTCCATTAAGAGGTAACAAAGGCAGCAAGGAGCAATATAAAATACATTGAAATATTCCTGGTAAGCAGGGGAGGCCAAGCCAGCAGCATGAAGCCCTCGGAGAGGGACTAGGTCTGCTTAGGAGCGGAGACGGAGAGGAGGGCAGCAGGCAGGGAGCGCGTCCTGCCAGCCAGAGGTCTGGGGATCCTGCGCGCGTGTGCGCACGCGCGCACACACACACACACACACACACACACAGGCATGCAGCCCTTGCGGCGCCCACGTGTGGCTCAGGGCACTCTTATTGATGGTGATATTAGTGGACTGTTTAATTAAGCTGCAAGCTTCTTGCATACATTTCCATTTTACTATCTGCTTTAGAGCTCCTGAGGCAACAAGACTTTTTGCCAACCCAGGACAGATGCTTCCTCAGAGAGCTGCTGACATTAGTGATTTGCCCCCAGGTAGCCGTGTTTCTCAGGAGACCCGAGGGAGAGCTGCCAAGTCCTCATGCCGCCTGTCCCTCGGCAGCGTGGCATCAGCTCCTGTGTCCCCTTTCTGAGGCTGTTGCCCTCGTTCTCTCTGGCCACAGGCCTGGGAGCTCTGACCTTTGACACTGTCAGTGCAGATCTGTGCGATATTGAGGGCACAAAAGGGACAGCATGCCCTTCACTGGCTCGGGGACATGGATCTGGCCGTCAGGCAGGTCCACCACCCTCATGCTGAGGGACAGTTTGTCCTCATGTGGTCCACAGCCTACCCAGCTGGCAGCTCCCTGGCATCGAGGTCTGATGAGGGCACAGTGAAAGCTGTCAGAAGATGGGACTGTGTCCCATGGGTCTCATCTCGATGGTGGTAGAAGGAGAGAGCCCTCAGGAGCTGAGAACAGCTGCTTTTCACTGAGGACATGGCAGGGGCTCTCCAGGTCCTCTGTTCCTGGATGATCCAGATGCTGCTGGAAATCCAGGCTTCCCTGCCTAAGTTTCCGTAGCCCTGCAAGGAGGCCATCTTTCCCCTTGTGCACGTCTAAGGTGAAGACCACAAATTCATTCTGTCCCGTCTCCCTGCTTGTGTCCTGAGCCCCTTGCTGCATGCTCTGAAATAACCGTTTCCCAGAGATTCCAGGATTCCTAGCTCCAAGCTGGGTTCCGCCCGCCACCTTCTCCCATTCGGCTTGCCTTGGTGCCTGCTGGCACTGTGGAATGCAGGAGTACCTAGGTAAATGCAGAGGGCTGAATATTTAGTGCATCAGCAGTTGCGTTTTTTTTTTTTTAATTTTTTTTTTATTTAAAGAAAAAACAAACCGAAGCAGTAAAAGGGTACAAGTAATACAGAATTTCAAGAAAAAAAATATACAGTAAGAAATCACTAGTTAGTAGGTTACATATTTCATCTTAGAAACAGTTGTCCAAATTATAAAATTAAAGCATATACAGTGGACATTCATACAGTGAGATTGCAGAGAGTTCTATTCAATGATCCAGCAAAGCTCAGTAATACGGTTTTCTATCCTACACACTTAAATATACATGCAGTTATATCCTTTAGACCACTTTCTTTTCCTCTCTTTTTTACAATAGCAATTACACTTTTTGGGTTTTATTACTCCCGCAGTTCTTATTACTTTTTATTTTTTTTGAAGAGAATAAAATCAAACATGACTAAACAAAACAGAGTCAGTTAGAACAGAAGGATGGGCAAGTTGTGTTGTTTTGAGCAACCCTCAGTGGACCATTGACCTGCACCTGGCCTGTGCCGGGTGTCTGGCTGAATGCCCCTCTTTAGCCCTCACGGCATGCGTAGGCTGGGTGGGACTATGTGAGGTGCTTGGTGCTCAGAGCTGTCAGTGGCCTGTGCTGCAGCCTATGACCACTGCCCTCCATCTCATTCCTGTTTGGTTTTGAATGTTCATATGTGACATCCAGGAAGATACCAGAAAAGGGAGTCTGGTGTCAACAGCCTGCTACCATGTTTGTTTTATCTCCTTGTCCTCTGTTACACGCAGCCTCTCGGGGCCCCAGGAACATTCAGCCGAATGTTTACCTGCGTTGTCGCAGGGCATCCGCCTGAAAGTCCTGCCTTTTCTCCCACTGGTCTTCTGGATCCTCCAGTGAGACCCCGAGGAGAACCCATTGTAACTACTCCACACTGAGCCTTATTCACGCCACACAATCGATAGCTATGACACTCTCTTTTAGGGCCCGTCCGCGTGGTTTTTGGATCCCTCACCTAGCCTCCTGGGGCCCTCATCTCCTGCTGACCTCCAGCACTTACTCTTTTGTCAAGGCCCTCCTTGGCCTGTCCTCCATCCTTTCATAGCAGGGCTGGCCCTGGATTTCAGTGCACCTCGCTAAGATCCAGGAGGTCTGCCTACAGTGGCAGGCGGCATGTCGGGGTGGACACAGGAGCAGCAGGACTTCGGGCTGACTCACTTCCTGATTGGCCTTCTCCAGCTGACAGCGACGCAGTCCTCAGGCTCCAGTCTGGGAGGGGCAGTTGTTCCTCAGGGACCTCGTGCTCCGCTGAGTAGCGCTACCCTCTGCTGTAAGTTTAACCTTGAAAGCACTGCTGTATATAGAACAGTGTTCTCTAAGAATGACATTGTGACATTTGAGATGGCTGCTTTTTATAACACCTTAATTAATTTGGTTTCATAAGTGCTTCAGAGGGAGATTTACTTTTTTAGCTTGCTGGTGTTTCCAGTCCCACCTGGAATCAGGAAAAAGGAGGGCTCATGCTGTGTTCTTTCAGCCCCTTAAAACAAGCAGCAGAAATGAGATGCCTGCACGTGACGTTTGCAGGTTATTATGTCAGGGATGCGTGATACAGGTTCAAGACCATTGGCAGTTCTGGTGGCTGCTATGGAAGACTTGATCTTGTCAGAAAAATAGTTTCTGTGACTAAGAGCTCTGTAGAGGTCATGATTGTCAGAAAGACCCCAAGTTAAACAGGACCTTTCCCTCCCCCCGGGCCCATACCACAGCCTGCACCCAGAGTGCCCTGTGTTCCAGCAGCTTCTCACTCACGGGCTCCGCCCACTTCTTGTCCTGTCCTGGTATCATGCACAATTTACATGAAAAATATACTGAAGGGAAATAAAATCACAAACATCAGGAAAACTAAAACCATAAAGCTAACTTAATTTGGTAAGTTTCAGATTTGGCTTTGAATTTCCTGGTGACAAAAATGAAAGAGAGACAAGAATCAGCTAATTGTCTAATTGTCATCATCAGAAAGAAGGGAAGAGCTTCTTAGCCTGAAAGCACTTCCACTGCTGGCCCTCCTGGCTCGCTTGTGTGTGGTGCATTTATTTCTTACCTCTTGTTGCCCAAAACTCTTCGTTTTTGAATTTAGATCGTTTGACGATCATGTGATTTGATGAACTGTTCTTTGGGCTTGGAGACCTCTTTGCTTTCTGTACCTGGACGTTGGTGTCATTAGACCCCAGATTTGGGAAATTTTCAGTCACTGTTTCTGTAAGTGTGTTTTTTTAAATTCTTTTTTTTCCTTGTACTGGGACTCAAACTCATGACCTTATGCTTGCCAGGCAGACACTGTGGCACTAAGCTGTATCTCTGGGCCAAAATTCTTAATTCTTTTGTTGATTTTCATCATTCTCATGGGTTTTTTTCATTCTCTTTCATTCTTTTTCCTTTTTGGTCCTCTAATTGGATAATTTAAAATACTCTGGGCTGGGTGTGGGGGTGCAGGCCTGTACTCTCAGTCCTCTTACAAGTTGAGGCAAGAGGTTATCAAGGTCAAGCCCAGCCAGGGCAACTTAATGAGACTTTGTCTCAAAACACAAAACTTTTTAAAATCTAGGGATCTGGCTCAGTGTAGAGAACCACAGGGGGTCAAGGGAAATTCTGTCTTTACACTCAGTGATACGTGTTTGCTCAAGTTTGCTGTTCGAAGCTTTCTCTTGCAGTTTTCAGTTCAGTCATTGTGTTATTTATTTTTTGTTTCTGTTTGTCAGTTTTCTTCTTTCATTCATGTATTGTTTCCCAAATTCCATTTAGTTTTTATCTGGATATTCTTGTAGTTTGCTGAACTTCCTTAGAATGGTGGTTCTGAACTGTCAGGGGGGTCTCTCAGGTCCATTACTGGAGCTTCATTAGTTTTTGCTGGTGACCTCTGTGTCCGCGCAGTGGTGTCTGTGTATCTGAGGAGGCAGCCGCTTCTGGCTCGATCACAGCTTCTCTTTGCATGGCCTGATGCATCAGGGTGACCCTGTGACCCTGATGGCACGGACCGCTGTGAGCATCTCTGATCGGCTGGTGCTGCCTAAGCTGAGCTGAGCCGAGGCTGGGCCTGCAGCCACCCTGATCTGACCAGGGCTGGAGCCTATGCTGCATGCAGTGGCTGAGGTGGCCTGTTGTCCAGGGCACCACTGCCCATACCCCAGGTCAGGCTCCTTTGCCCCTGCATCCTGTGGGAATGCATCGTGCCTGAATCTTCTTCCTGGCACAGCCTTGCTGTTAGTCTGGGGCTGCTACAGGGCCGCCCTTTCAGGGGGCCGGAGCCAGTGCTCTTGGCGCTGGGATTCCGGGTGCAACCAGCACGGCCTTGCAGATGGGCTTGTCATGGGCTGATATCTCAGTGCTGCCCCGGGCTGGTGCCCCTTATAGTGAGCACCATTGCCTCTATTTCTTAGGAAGTCACCTGGGAGTTGGTACATTCAGAAGCTGAGCTCTGCTGCTGGTTTTCTCTTCCTACTTAGGAACTGTGCCTTGAGGAGGTGTATGCAGCTGTGTACCTGTGGGATGCCATGTGGCCAAGTGAGGCCATTCCTCACCTTCCTGGGATAGTCAGAGTAGACTCCATGGCGAGCGTGGCTGTGTGTTAGTCCTCTTTCTGGCTTGGGGGTTTTGCTCAAACTGAGAGCCACAACCTTTCCTCCCTGTCCAGTATTGTGGGTCAGCCAAGGGAAAGTAAGAGAGACAGGGCCTGGTGCCTGGCAGCACAGTATGCGTGACCGAGGCTGTTGCTGCTGGTTGTGATCATGCTTCCCCTAGCGGGACACAGTGCCAGGCACAGACGGGCCCGACCTGGGGCTGTAGTGTGCGGCCCCGCTGCCTCCACAGCCTTCTCAGGCCAGAGTGGGCGCGCAGCCAGCGGCCTGCCTGTCCTCAGGGCAGGTGCGGTGCGCACTTCCTCCAGGCCAGAGAAGGCCCAGCCACACTGCCAGAGAGCTTGGGCCTTTCTGGCTTCTGGCAAGAGTCAATGGAAAGGAGATGTTTCCCCAAAACTAAAGAAAAAAAATCACAAAATGTTTTGATAAAGCACTTGAATTAGAAAAACCCCTGTAAAGATAGATTGTATGTGAAGAATAGTTAATCCGAAGGCATTTTTTCTAATAATACTCTAGCTCCAGCAGGACCAGTTGTCCTGAGAGCACCCTTGGCTGGGAGGACCTCAGTCAGGAACCGCGAATGGGAAGGTGCTCCTGTGTCAAGTTAGGACAGGAGGAGGAGCCAGGGCTGCCTGCGGGCCTCAGATTCAGCCTCCAGGGCTCAGCTTGTTACACTCCTTAGCTCTCGTCCATCTGAGGGGTGAACCATAGTTTCACACCATTCTTGCTGGTCTTGCTGATCTTTAATGTTTTGGGGTGGGGTTGTGTTGTGGCTCTCAAACTTCCCTTAAGCAGTCTTCCTGCTTCAGCCTCCTGAGTTGCTGGGTGCGCTGCCGTGCTGGCTTCTGGCCACCCTTTGTACAAGGTGGTAGATGGCTTGCCTGCGTGCTCTTCCTGTAAGACTGCAATAGTGAGGCCCAGAAGTGCAGGGAGGGAGTCAGCTGACTGTGATGGAATGGCCGACAACGCAGCAAGTTGCTTAGAAAATGTTTTATTTTATCCATATTCAGTAACCACCCAAAGAAGGATGGTATGTAAAACCAAAGCTGGAAGTAAGACTCTATTAGTTATACCCGAAGCCTTCATCATGCTTTATTTGATTCCAGCCTGGCAATCAGATGAACTCTAGGAGGAGATTTTGCCAAGTAACCTGGAAGTAGCATCAGACCCATTGCCCAGTGATGGTCCAGGAAGCGGCTGAGAGCTACCTCAGCCTGTGCACGCGCGCGTGTGTGTGTGTGTGTGTGTGTGTGTGCGCGCGCGCGCGCACATGTGTGGTGTGTGCCTGCAGTTTCCCGCCCAGGAAGAGCAGCAGCAAGTGACCTCTGCTCTCTCCTCTTGCAGACCCCTGCTCTTCCAGACCAGTGAACACGTGGCCAGCAGCCCGGCGCTGGGGGAGATCATCCCCTTCAGCGTCATCCTTCAGTTTCTCTTCAGCAGGGCGCCCGCCGACTTGAAGTCCCCCTTTCAGGTATGGACCCTAACCCTGTGGGGCCAAGCCAGCCGGGTGAGCACGGCTGGGCTGCAGTTGCCCGGGAGGCCCCGGAGGAGCCCTTTAATCGTCTTGCTAGGCCCTAGCGTCCTCAAAACTTTCGAAGGGAGGTCCCATGTTCTTGCCGAGCTCCGTACATTAGCAATCCTGGAGGCTTCCTGGCAACAAGGGCACGGCATAGCCGCCTGCTGAGCCCGGGGTCCCTTTGGGGAGGAGGGGGAGCTGCCCACTGCCCCTGTGCTGACCTGCGTGTTCTCCTGTCCTCGCCCCGCCTGCAGAGGGCAGAGTGGTCACACGCGCGCTTCTCCCAATGGCTGGATGACCACCCGTGTGAGAAGGACCGGCTCCTGCTGATCAGGTAGAGCTGGCGGGCGCTGGGGCTGGGCAGCAGGGCGGGGTGGGGCTGTCCTGAGCTCAGACCCAGGCCACAAACTGAGGCCGGTGACTGTCCCACGTCTCCCTACCCCCCAAGGTATGGCGAGCTCTAAAGTGCCAGCAGGGACATGGCCTTAGTGGGAGGCAAGGACCGTAGAGCAGCCTTGTGGTCGCAGTGTCCTCTAGTGGTGTGTGGACAGGTGCATGCACCCAGGCACACGCACCCGGGACACCACAGCGCACTGCGCTCCCTCCTGCTGGGTCCTCCACGGTCTCCCTGCTGCCCTCCTGCCGGCCTGAGGCTCCTAGGCTTCTGTGGGCGTCTGCGTGGAGTCCGGTAGTAGGCTCCACGGAGGGTAGCGGCGCTGGGGGTGCTGTGGGCGGGTCCGCGTGTGGGCTCGGCCCTGTCTTCTTCCCTGGCATCCCTGCTCGTTTGCTCAGTGGTCGCCTCCATTTCCCTTGTGTGCTTGCCACGTCTTCCTGCATCCTGCAGCCGCTGGTCCCACGTGAGCTCACACCCGCCTCGGAACTCCCTGGTCCTGGGTCTGTACCTGTGGAGAGCACAGGGCCTCAGGCCGGGAACCTTGCTGTCCCGTGTCCCCAGGAGGACTCCCCAGCCCCCAGTGTTGACCATGAGTCACCTCTCCACACGGGCCTTCTGGAGAGGCTACTTTCCCCAAAGCAGCCAAACGAGGACCCTGTCGGGTCTGGTGGACTCCCACCACTCTCCCCCATGGTGCAGTGCAGGCACACTGTGCAGGCACGCCACAGCAGCTGTCTGCCATCACGGAAAGCTCTAGAAGGTCCGCAGCTCTAGGCTTCTCTGGAAGCCCCACACAGCAGCCCCGGCCCAGCCAGCCTTTCTGGATCACAGGCTGGCAGAGCTCGGCCCAACCTCACCCGCCTGCCTCATGTTCTGGGTTGGGAGCGGTCAGAGCCCCAGACAGTTCCGCAGAGCAGCAGAGTGCTGTGGTGGGGGTGGAACATGATGGCAGCGCCCACCAGGAGGCTCCAGAAAATCGTTAAGAAGCAGTGAGATTAGCCCAGCCCTTCGGCCGGTGTCCAGAGTGGCTGGGGTTTCCTGAGACCCGGCTTCCTGAGTATCTGAGGTGGGAAGGGCCCTGCACTCCTCTGTGACCGGCCAAGCCACTGCTGTGCCCAGTAGGGGACCTGGGCCACACCGGGATGTGCAGTCTCTGAGATCCCCTCAGGAGCTGACAAGGACCCAAGTAGCTGAGCAGGGCTGGGCCTCGTGGTCTTCACAAGGTGAGATGCGTTCATCCACACGGGTGTCCTGCCTGGTGCATCACAAATCTGTTTCCTTTTGCTTCTCTTTAAAAATGTCTCCCGAGTGATTTCATCAGCGGCGCTGTTGCTGGTTCTATATTTAGCAATGAAATCATGCTCAGAAATCCTGTCGTGCTGTTTAAGGAAGCCTACCCATCCCTCCACACAGCTGATACCAGGGCTTTGGTGCCAGCTGGGATGCTGCCAGATGCACCCCACTGCAGCCTGGCCCTGAGTGGGTCAGAGGCCACTGTCAGGAATGTGTAGCCAGAGTGGTATGGCACGGCTTGTGTCCTGCACGCCAAGCACCGTGGACGCGTGTCCTTCCCCTGTGGATAAGCGTTGCTCTTTAAATGTCCGTTTATTTTGGCCTCTGGGGCAGATCCCACATCTACACATCCTGTTCTTCCAGCTCCGTCTCCTGGGCTGGCATAAAGTAGGACAACGGGGACCACTGCTGCATAGATGGCATGTAGTGGACACTCCTGCCTTTCTCTGTTTCCTTTGATACAGCTGCTTTTCTGGAGCTTGAGAGAGTAACGATCAGTTTAAGTCAGAGTCACCGTAAACCTGGGGGGGATCTCCTGTGTGTGTCCCCCCCCCCCCGCAGGGGCTCCGCCATGTGTCCAGGTGTGGGGGCAGCACCTGCTCCGCCTGCATCCTGTGGCACTCGGTGTCAAGGCAGATCAGTGGCGCTTCTTCCGGGCCTCTGAGAAGCAGCGCACGAGGTGACACTTGCCCTCGGACTGCAGGCCCAATGCTTCTCAGAAAATGCTGGGTGCTGTTTGCCATCTTAGGCCTCTGCTGACCTCACTGCCCAGCAGCACAGGCCACGCGCCATTCCCTCCACGCTGGGTGATTGCGCACAACCCGGGCACCCTGTGGTGGAGAGGGGTGCTTGGTGTCTATTACCGGGGTCACCGAGACACCAGGTGCTTACAGGGTTTGGGTGCTGAGGAACCAAAGTGGGACCCTGGCGAAACCTGGGCTCTCACTGCTTTGTGAGGCTCGAGGCGTCTGTCACCGTGTGCTTCACCACTAATCCTGCAGAACATTAATGCCTGACACAAATCAACTTTGTTTCCCATCAAGTCCTCTACTTGGCTGGTGGATGTCACCTTGAGCAGCACTGCCATGTTACCACGACCATTTCTGTAGTAGTAATCTGTAAAGTTGGTGGTAACTGTGGTTACAAACCAGGGTTGCAACCAATGCTTACATAATGCGCGGCCTGCCTTCCAGGAAAGCCAGTGTTTTGCTGAAGCATGTGTAGTTTAATAAATGCTTCAGAATCGTGCTCTGATTTTATGTAGGAGGGCATCTTAATCTGTTTTTCTTTCCATAGCTCTCTGATGGTGTTTTTGATGAATCAAAGGAAAAAAAAAACCTTTGAGCTTTTTTATATGTCATATAATATATAATATACAATAACTTACCTTTTTAATAATATATAATAACTTACCTTTTTAAAATGCAAATGAAACTAAGTTGATTTTTGGCCATATATTAAACAAGAATGGATGTAAACCATTCCATTACAGAATAATTTTTTATGACTCTTAACACATTTATACACACACACCATCATTAAAAAAGGCTGAGCCCTCAAGTTTTTGCTATTGTGTGTGAATCTTAAGGATGACATTTGTGGAGTGGGGACAGTTGTCCAGAGTGGCATAGCAACTGGGAAAGTATTGAAAGCAGCAAGTTTTTCCTAGAGAAATTGCTCCCTAGGAGAGTCAGCTCTGCGCCCCACAAAACATTGTTCTCTGAGTGTGAAATTCCGTCTTGCAGCCAGCTGGGAGTTACGTGGTCGTGGAGTTTGGGTCTGGAATCGACTGGCTCCTTGTTAGGAAACGGTCTGTCTCACCACATGGCTCATTTGAGGGACCCGAGTCCTGAACAGAAAATGGTGCCAGGCTGTTAACACAGAAGTCAGGCCTTTCCACAGACGTGTGCCGCTCCAGGTGCTTCCCATCCTGGTTAGGAAAGACTTTACCCAACACTTGGAGCTGAGTCCTCAGACAGGCTCTCTGCGAGGAAGGGCACGGCAGGGAGAGGGAAGTGAGGGGCCCTCACGAGAGGGCGCTGGCGTGTGTGAGTACGCACCAGCACCCTGCTCTCTGCTTGAGTGGGCAGTGGAGTGGGGCTAACAGTCACGGAGGGCAAAAGGAAACTGGTCTTCTTAGACATCAAATCACCGAAGAGCCAGCAGCAGGCCAGAAAGGGCCAGTGATGAAGCTGCTGGCATTCGGCTGGTTGTGACTTTGGGCACTGACCTGGAGGGACTAGGACTTGCCAAGTGACATTATGCTTGCTCCAAGAAGAGATCTCTGGCTGCAAGGTGTGGGAGATTCCCTCAGAGCCAGGACAGTCACCACCCAGGAGGCAACAGCAGTCGTCAGGGCACCAGACAGCAAAGGGAGGGCAGGGCTGAATGAGTACGCATGTGGGTGTCCACTGCAGGCGTGGAGCTGGTGAAGCAGCAGGTGTAGGAGACTCAGAGACCTGTAGCTGGTGCCCTGTGCTGAAAGAGCAGGGCGGAACACTTCCCCAGGGCTCCGGCAAGCTGGCAGGGGCCATGTGGAAGCCCATGTGAGAGATGCCTGGGGTATACACACACCCAGGAGGAGGACAGGGCTGGGAAGGGAGATGTGGCCAGCGGGGCACATGTGCCCAAGATGCGGGGCGCCGGGGAGTAGGAGCCTCGGACCGGGCCAGCCACATATTTGAGAGCAACGAAATCAAATCACATCAGGCCTGGGTAGGGTTTTGGATCAGCTGCGCCTGAGAGTGCGTGAGCTGAGTAACAGTATTAACCTGCATCTTTAGTCAGTGGGAAATTTTGAAGGAAACAGTGATCATTAAAAAATGAGTCCCTATACCTGCCACCTGAATAGGTCCGTAATGAACAGTTAATGACCTTAGAACCATTCTGTCTTAAAACAGTGGTCCTGGTTCAGGGGCTGCTGGGCTTTCCCGGAAAACACACTGAGGCCCGGGGGCTGTGACATCTGCCTCTGCCTTCCCCCGGCTGCAGTACAGGGAGCAATCCGGGGCGCATGGTCCTAACGACAAGGCCCTGACTGCGGTCAGACTGCGTCCTGTCGTCGTGCATCCTGGGTACCCACAGGGGCTCTTGGTGGCCTGTCACATGTCAAGTGTCTCACACTCCGGCCGCCACTGCCAGCACTCCTTGGGAAGGGCTGCGTGCAGCATCTGCGATAGGCAAGGGAACAGGGCAGAGCCTGTGGCACGACCAGGCCCCCGAGTCTGAGATGGACTGGTCACCCACATAGCCACAAGGGCGCCCTCCAAGCGTGGGAAGGTGTCTCCGCTCGCCCTTTAGAACAGGACACAGCAATTCTGGAAATGTGTCTAATTTCCTTCGTACGGCTACCCCCTGCAGTTTTTAAATTGTATTTCCAGATTTTTTTTCATTTTGGTTTTCAGGGGAGCCCTGGAAGCTTATGTTCAATCCGTGAGAAGCAGAGAAGGCAAAGAATTCGCACCAGTGTACCCCATAATGCTTCAGCTGCTTCAGAAGGCGATGTCTGTTCTTCAGTAGCAACGCAGTCTGTTGCTCTCCACATGGTGCTGGCTGCTCCCCAAGATTAGAACCATGATAGACCTTTCCTGTGCCCCTTTGTGTCTGTAGCATGAAATATCAAAATAGGTTCATCATCGCCCCTCTAACCTCTACGGGCCGCCCCCCTGCAGGACATCCAGCGTCTTCCTCCTCACACAGGTTTTTATCCACCGCTGCCTACGTCCCGAACAGGGCCTCGGTGCAGCCTGTGCCACCTCCACTCTGGCCCGGGCCAGCCTCAGACACTCGAGGCCCGTGCTGCATGCTTAACACATCCGGGGGCAGCAATCAGGTTGATGGTTTAAAAATAAATCCACAAAGTAGAAATCGCAGAAGTTGGTGCATCCTAAGGCTGAGACAGGACCAAGGGCTCTCTACATGGCAATTTAATGAAGATTCAAATAAAGCTTTACATACTGTTGCTTCATTTAGGCTCTGGAGGGGGCTGCTCAGCAGCCTTGTAACAAGGATTAACAGTAATCAAGGCAATGCTTTCCTAACGCCCTTGTCCCATTATTAACATTAATTTTACAATCAAAACATGTCTTCTGAATGTTAGGACTTCACTTTGTTTTCATCTCCTGATCCCATTGTCCCGATAACTTGTACATAAATTCAGTTGAGATCAATCAGAAGTCTGAGATAAACTTTTTTCATTTTATTTGAAATAATATACAAGAATATAGTGTGCAAAATTGAGGGGCAACATCATGAAGTGTAATGAACTGAACCAATTTTACAGCTGTGATTCCTACCCAGAACTCCGCCTGGTAAGTAACACGAAAAGCCATGATTGTAGCTCAGAGCAAAAGCAGCTGTATTGCCAATGTATCTGCTCGAATTTCAGACAGCTGGAGGAAAGTAAAGTGCGAGTGTTGCACTGCAGGAAGTGCAAAGACGGCCCCCACCGTAAAGACAAGATGGCGAAATGTGTTTCAGGCATGTGGCTGAGGAGACGCAGGAACAGAGTTAATACAAGGTGTCAACTGTGAACAGCACCATTGCAGTGACCACATCCAAGCTGGTAACCAACCGCACCCGCCGGGCTGTCTCCACTGGAAAGGGTGGACTGCTGCTGCCACCTGGTGCAAACACTCAGCATGCCGGCACGAACCACCGCAGCGGCAGGTGGCACTTCTCTGTCCGCCTGCCGTGAGCCTCTTGGCACTGGCCAGACTGACAGGGCCTGTTTGGCACAGATGCTGGGCCATGTGGCGGATGCTCCTGAGAGCCCACCTCCCAGCTTCTGCTGCTTCCCATCATGTACACATACAGATTAATAAGCAGTAAGGAGCCAACGTATAAACAGCAGTTACATGTCTTTAAATTCCCCTTCGTACAACTTAAACATGAATACACTTTGTCTCTTTCTACTGTACTTTAGCACCACAGGATATCAATTTTCAAGCCTATATTACCTGATAGACATATATGAAAGTTGGAAGGAAATAAGGCAATTTGGTTTACAATGTTGATAGTTTTAGCATACTTAATGCTCTAATGGAGAAAGCAAATCCTCACTCATATTATTCAATCATTTCAAGACTCAATGCTGTCGGTATCTTATGGTCAGACGAATTCAGGACCAAAAGGGAGACTTTGATCTTCTTAAGCCTTTCTATCAAGAGTCAAGGTTTATGCACCCGCAGACTTAATGTAGCATCCTGGTTTAATGTTGTTGTGAGCCCTGTGGAAATAAAATTCAGTAAACGCTTACAAATCACATATATTGCTTCTACATAGGAAAGGTCAGCTAGCTGATATTTATAAAATTACCATTTTAAAAAAATTGCTTTCTCAAAAATGATTTTAAAGTTTGCTAATAGCACATGGCTTAAACATCTAGAAAATTTATGAAGCTGGGGAGGAAAAGCAGGAGGAAGAGAAAAGAGGTTCAGGTAAAGGCCTGCCACGTAAAATGCTAAACTAATGAAGGACTTCCAAAATCAGTTCAAACATTTCTCATTAATCTAACAGCTGGCTACTATAAGATTCTTGGAAAATGTAAGATACAACTTGCATGTGCCTGTAAAAACAAGCATGAATATACAGAATGACAGTAAAATATCCATAACCAGGCCTGTTAAACTATTGACATCATCTTTTAGAGTATTTCAAACTGAGCCCATTTTGTTTTATGATGTGCAATTATAAACATAAAGTACATGTGACTACTAATGGAAAATTCTAGAGCTGAGCCTGTGTGAAGCATGCTTGTGGTCTAACTTTGTTAAGCACCTTCCCAGGCCTACTCTCTTCTTACGGATTCAGACATGGAGCTGGAGTCTGCACAAATGTCAGCCACCCCACACTACTGTGGGGCGTGGGAGGAAGGGCCACGGCGGGCTGCCGAGACATGCCCCAAGTGAGAGGCCTACTGGAGCACGAGGGCGTTCCTGTGCAGCTCTGACTCCAGAGAACCTTCCCGCCTCCACACTGAACATGTCCTCTTCAAGCTGGCTTCAAGTATCTACTCGCCATGTGGACAAAGGCGCCTGGCAGTGAAGAGCAAGGCGGCCTTCCCTGGCTTTCCTCACAGGACGCCCAGCAAGCCGCTGGCTGTTAGGGACCGAGTCCGAGGCCCAGCGTGCGCACCACCCTCTAAAGGCCCCAAGAGCTGCCCCACGGAGCCGGCCACCCCAGGGGAAAGCGAGACCAGTCCCACTCCTCGGCGGAACATACGGAGTTGGTTCTTTTCCTTTTCCAACAGTCGGGATTCAAACGTTTCTGTTCTTCAGCCAAAGCCTTTGCTTCTAACGTGTACATCCTCCTCTCCTCATTCTTCATTTTCTTCCACCTGTCACCCAGGATCACGCTGATGGCTCTGTAAAATAAACATCCACATGTTGAAGACATGGATGTTCGTAAACTCAGTCAAGTGCTGCCGCTGTGTCGGGTAGAAGTGTTAAAAATCTTGTCCACCAGCAGAGAGAACAGGTCAAGGCTGTCAGTCTTCTCCAGCCAGATCCCAGGCACGTGCGCTGCACAGCAGCCTCTTGGCGGAGCCTTGTGGCGGCTGCCAGTATCCTAACTGCTCAGGGACGCGCAAACAGCTCAGGGCGTGGTTTATACATGTTAAGTTTAGAAGAAAAAATTTAAACATTTCAAATAAAACATTTAGATTACCACTGGATTTATCCTCAGATATGAGTTTTTAAGATACAAAAACAGCATGTTCAGTATCACTAGCATAACACACTCACTCACCTTGGAAGATACTCTGTTTGTGGCTGTAATCTATGGAACAGTTATGAGAAGTTCCTTCCATTCACGCAACCAAGGTGAGCACTGAGCATGACCTATGCCCGCCTCACTCTTAATCTCTCAATAAAACCAAGTAAACTTAGGCCACACTTAAAACTTGTAACTTGAGAGACTGAATTCACAGGCTGAGTAAGGGGAGGCCAAGCTGACAGGACTTTCAGCACACAGACGTGCGGCTGTCTTCATACTTCCGCCCGTCACAGCTCACCACGCCTCTACAGTAGTCTCACCCCGGACACAGACAAAACATCCTCCCTGATACACGCAAGACAGCCAGTCGTTTTGTGCCGTCTGGTAAGAAGACGCGGTAGCTGTGCTCTAGCAGAACAGGAGCCTGGAAAGCGCTGCTTTGAGTATGCGGTACGAACTTTATCCATGATGCCAGTGCAGTTCAACACTTCACTCCACCCTCCTTTATTAAAAATCAGTTTTGTGGGGCTGGGGATTTAGCTCAGCGGCATAAGCGCCTGCCTTGCAAGCAGGCAGTCGTGAGTTCGATCCCTGGTACCGATAAAAATGAAAAAGACAAAAAAAAAAAAAAAAAAAAAAATCAGTTTTGTAGCTTTCTGGGTAAAGATACTAATAATGAATGACGGATGGCCAGTTAAGCCAGTAAGCAATTTGTGTAGTAGGAAATGTTAAGTAGGAAATGTCTCCGTATATAGTTATTTTGGAGGGCAGGGGGCACCAGGGATCAAACTCACGACCTCATGCTTGCTAGGCAGACACTTGTGCTGCAGAGCTAAATCCCTGGCCCCTATGAAACACTTTTAAGCAGGTGGTTATGTGACATTTGAGAATTTTTTTCCTAAAATGAGCCCTACGTGGCCTCCATAATTCTGCCTGAGTGCTAGGTGACAGGTATGCCACCATGCCCAGCTTATTCTTTTCAGTTAAAACATGACAAGGAAATGCACACAATGGTCGTATGGCCTTAGTCTGTATTTCCTTGTTTCATAATTATAAAATACATAACTATGTACACATTCATTTTTGCACTTTTTCATCTGTGTTGACAATACTGAGAGCTCCTTTTCTCCCTGATCTACGTATTTAAGTCTCCATTCCCCTCAATGTCCAAATAAGTACTTCATCAAATTCAGTTACAGCTACATTAAATTGGGAAAATCCAAGTTCAAAATTATCATTTTCCTTCATTCAACCCAGAAAAGATATACCTCATATTGTTCAATATTAGATTAGCAAATCACATGGGAGCAAAACTGAAATGCAAAACAAGATTTATGAGCCATAAGAGGGACACCACCCTGACATGCTAAAAGAACAATACAGTGCAAATGAGATTTACACTCCATCACAGTAGTCCAAGTATCCAGAATCATACATAAATCCGGAAAGCATCCCTGGGAGAGAGGTGGCTGAAGAAAGGCGAATGTGCTATAGGAATATAAACCCTATTTCTACATCACGCTACCTGTTTAGTCACTCACTACCAGCTTCACAGAAAACAGAAACACAGTCCATTACCAGTCACCAAGTCCTGAAGACTTGTCATCTGCTGGAGGCACAAGGGGAAGAAGTTTTATTAAATATATTCTAACTCGCAAGTTCTAAAATTTATTTTCTATGAACATATCTCAGTAATGATCAGAAAAGCAGACTTCTAAACTGAATTTTTAAAGACATTACAATCATACACTTTTTTTTACTGACAGGAAATGGAAGATTAAAGTTTAATTACTGGAAGTAACACAGCTAACAGACCCAAGAGTTAAGAATTTCAATGGTACTGAAAACAGCCTTAATTCCACACTACACTACTTTTTTGTCTTTTTCATTTTTATCGGTACCAGGGATTGAACTCACGACCGCCTGCTGCAAGGCAGGTCATACTACAGATCTTTTTTACTCAGACACCAAGACAAAAACATTAAAGTGTTGCCTGTAACACTTTGTAAAATAAACAAGCATAATGTAGATCAGCTCTCAAAGATGCATTTATGTAAGACGCTTCTCTCCTTCCACAATGTAAATGCTACGCAGAAAGGATATTAGAATTAAGATCTTGGGATGTTCCAACGGGCTTTTGCAATTCAGTTGTGTAGATACTCATTTGATCACGATAGGAAAGGTAAAGAAACTGATCCTCAGAAAAATGGAGACTGGAAAATGACAGTTTTGATATAGATGTAACTGGCTGGTACAGAAGAGAAAGACTCAAGTACGTTTTTATTCCTGGGCTACACTGTGGACAACTTTTAAGTTCAACCTTTTGACAAACCCAGCAGCATGCTATGAATTATGAACTCCAATGCTGGCACATTCCATAAAAAGACAGGAAATCCTGGCCTTTGGATATGAGCTATAATACAGTCTTCTATAAAAATGGAACCATCAGTATCAGAACTGTGTCCTTGGAAGTGTAAATGGCAGTTACTATTTCAAAAGGTATAGGAAGCATTCAATAAAAGTCAGGGCCAAGTTGTCCCCCAGTCCCTATGAACCGCACTGCAGTGTTGTGCAGCATTTAAAATCCGCGTTACCGCGTATTTACCTGTTATCTTTCCCTGGATACATCTGAGTATATTCAACTCTGTACTTTTTGGCAAAAAGCATGAAGGCATTCATTGGTCTTTTGCACTTATTAGGAGACGTGGCACTCACAGTCCCTGAGCTGTGATTTTTGACAGCTTTAGCATACAAAGAACTGGGAGAGAGCTGTGCTGATCCAGGTGAGCCACAATTTTTACTCAATCCAGATCCTGCGAAGTCCTGCCCACTGGCTGCTCCACAGGACAGAGATGCACGTCGCTGACGGGCCATACTGCTCAGTACGTAAACCGCGGAGGAATCCATGGGCGTGAAGTCATAGCTAGAAGATGCAAAAGGAAACAGATTTATGCAATGTGAATCATTCAATTTCTAAAACCAGGGTTAAAAAACCTTAATAGCAATTTGGAAATCTCAATGCATCTTTCCTTACAGTGTTATAACAGTACTTTAACAAGTTTGCCATTGATAGTTACTTATATAGTTACTTGAAATATGGACTAAGTTGACTAAGAAAAAAACCTACAAATAATATAAAGCTTTTAAAAGACTCCCAGGTTTCCCTTCCCCAGAATCTTGTGATCACAGTATTTTATTCAGGGCAAGAAACTCCTGCCGATCTCACACAGCTGACTTAAGTCTTCCCTTCACGTTGATTTTTAACCATCTGACAACTGATGTGTTGGTACAGTGAGCCTAGATCCAGAACAGGAAAACGAAGCAGCAGGCACAAACCCGGCCTGAGACTGAACACTACAGAAGCTGGGTCAGGGAGGGACAGCCGAAGCTGACTGGTGTTGCTAGAAGAAAAACAAACTTAAAATGCGCAGGACTCTGCGAATGTGCAAAGGCACAAAAAGGCCTCCCTAAAAAGCCATTCATGTGTTACAGCCTGGTATGTTAAAGCATCCCTACAGAAACTGGCCTTTACACGGAAACGCCACGTGTTACCTGTAAATTCAGTTTACACAGCATGGAAATAAGCAATCCACCTTCTCTGTCTCAACAAGCCTGCTTGGAAGGTGCCACTACCCTTTCTACCATATGAAGAAAATGGTTACAGTATTATTCACCCAAGGCCAGACTACCAGGACCCAAACCGCAGAGTGAACCCAGAATCGATATCAGGTTTACCTTACACTGCATGGGCTACACACAGAATAGTAACTGAAAATATTAGCTGAGAACTAGAGCAAGTGTCGACCACCTGGAGATGAACCACAAGTGTTTGTGTTCCAACTGTGTTAACTCCTGCTGATGCTTCTTAGGAATCTTTATTCAGCCATAACAAAGGCTGAACCCAGCTCCTGCCTTTTCTTGAAACAGATACTCGTAATGCATGAAAGCATGTTCTGATTACTTACATTAACAGCACTTGCCACAGGAAAAGCCTGTGAGATTATGAAACAGTATTCTAAAGACCTGAAAGAAAAATTGGAATGCACAGGCCCACAGCATTTACTATGTAAAAATGATTTCTAGGGCTGGGGATTTAGTTCAGTGGCATAAGCGCCTGCCTTGCAAGCAGGCAGTCACGAGTTCGATCCCCGATACCAATAAAAAGGAAAAAGACCAAAAAAATAAAAAAATTTTTAAAAAATGATTTCTACCAATTATCAGCCACATGATCACTTTTCTTAAAGGTGGTATGTGAAATACACTTAAGATTACAAATTATTCCTTTAATAGTTAAGAGATCTGTATTGTCATTTTCCTGCCCTAGGGTTGCAATGTTTATAAAATATCTTAAGCCCCTCCCCTAAGTTCCGAAAAACAGCAAACTTAGGCAGTGAATGAATCTGACACAAAATGATGCAGCTTTACTGAAGAAAACCAGTTATAATTCAAAATAGCAAAAGACACAGGATAAAGTGAATCATGAAAATCCAGAACTCCGCCATCTGGTGGTGGAAACCTGTTATGTATTTCAATTATGGATACAATTAAGTCAGTTTGAAACACTCGATTCTGGGTTCAGTGTGGTACATCGTGACCAGGCTCTAAGGCATCCTGTAAAGTGCCTTACCCGTTGGCTGCATTGCCTCAGGCTGCACGAGGGCTGGGCGGCCTCCCCTCTGGGGGCCGCCTCCCCAGGCTCCAACACCCCCACCCAGGCCCTCACAGCTTCATCTGGCACTCAAAGGCCCAGCCTCGGCCGCACTCATCACCATACGCAAGGAGTTCACCTCATCTGCCCTTCACCTCCATCCTGCCAGGCCTTCTGATTTGTTTTTGAACAGCCACAGAGAGGTACTTAAGTTAGCGAAGCTCCCACAGGAAATGGACTGCAGAGCTGAGAGGTAAACTCAGGGCTGGGCTCGGGGTGCCTTAGCTCAAACGATGTAAAATCTCCGCTGGTCCAGCTCCCAGCGCTGCACTCGCTGCCGCTTACTGGTCATAGGACCTTAGGCAAGTGAGATAAACCATCCTCTAGCCTCAGTTTACTTAACTATAAAATAAAGAGCACAAAGAATAGTGTGAAAGAAGGCACACAGAGGCTGCCACTTGGCAGAACTCAAATAGAATTGTCTCATTACTGCAGAAGCCACCTAAGTGAGTAGACACTGAGGATGAAATTCTTCACACGGTAAAGGCGCAGCCCTAAGTCCGACCAGCTGGCCCTGGTCTGGGCGCGCCCCTAATGCCTCTCACCCTCAGATCTCACTCTGCCCCCTCCATATAAAATAAAGCTGGTACTAGGGGTACCCAGGATGGTACTACGGGTTAAACAAGTTAAACCTGATGCATTTTTCAGTTATCCCGTTACTTCACCAGAAACACCAGCTTCACACAACACATGTGACTCTTTAAACCTTCTCGATACTTAAGACTGGCCTCAATTCTCGGCGTCTCCCATGCTTTCTACTTGGGGCTTGCTTGAAGCAGGCCTGAAGTTGTGTTTATAAACTCATCTGCTGACTTCTGCTTCCTACAAAGCTGGAAGGCATTTTTCTATAAACCACCATCCAAACCTGGCCGCAGCTCCCCAAGTGTGCCTGAGAATTTACTTGGGGGTTCTCCGTGGAACACGTTTCTTCTTCCTCTTTCCTTCCCTTCTTTTCCTCCCTGTGCAGGAAGGACTGTCCTTTCTTATCACGGTGACATTTAGTCAGCTGCTTAACTTGCTCATGGGTTCTCTTGGGTGCAACTGCCATTCCCATCCCCTTGCAGGGGGAGCAAACGCGCACACTGCGGTTACACTGTAGTCACTCAGCAGTCAAGTGCGACCCATGGCCAAGTCATCCTTCAGCAGGAACGCAGGGTGAAAACTTGGAATGAGGCTGCTACGCCTTCCTTTTTGTGTTAAAAAGTTAAAGTTTGTACTACACATAATTCTTGATACGCAGACTTGACATATCAAGTTACAAAGCACAGCGTAAATATGACTAGAGCACCCGAAATACAGACTAAGAAACCGTATTTCTAAAGTTCCAGAAGTACCACTCCCAGACGGCCACTCTCCTAAGCGGCTTACTGGCTCCTTCCTTTCTCAGTAATTTTACTGTGAAAATAATTTACTGGTCACAAGTAATTAAAGTAGCACTAGTTACATTTATGTTTATTGTAGTAATTTTTTTTGTAAGGAAACTGTAACAAGCCAGACCCCTTCGCTGGCATCTAGAACTTGGATTTCAGGAGAGCTCTCATCATTCCTACAACAGCTACAATTGGCCCACTGTGCTTACACTGGGTTCAAATACCACGGCATACCACCAGACTCCCATTTGGAATTTTATTATGTGCCTAGCAGAGGTAAACCCCAGGTCCTAAGTGTCTGACAAACTCTCCCGGTACAGACCATTCGAGTGTCAGCACAACTCAGTGCTGCGAACTAAGCACATCCTCCGGGCTCTGCGAGGGCCTCTCCTGAAAGCCTGGCTTCTCCCAGACCTCGCCCTGTGTTTTCCCCCTTCCTCATGTTGCTTTGTGTCCTTCTGCCGTAACAGCCCATAGCCAGGAGCACCAGTGTATGCCGAGTTTCAGGAGTCTTCCTAGTGAGTTACTGAGCCTGGGCGATGGTGTTGGGGGGCTGGGCAAATTATGTAATGTATTTATATATGACATATAAAGCTTAAATGTATTATGATTTTAAGATTTCTAAAGAACGTGATTCCATCAAAAAATTGAATCATATGAACAATATTTTCATGTTTCAGACTAATTTTTAGTAAATTTTTAAAAATTGATATGTTTCAAATGTGTGGGGAAAAGTTCATTCATTTAAACTGACAAAAGTTTTACTGTATGATTCTACCACAATTTATGTAATAAAATTCAGTTAATCAATATTGATGTTTCTACATTTGTTTTTGTCACTAACAATGTAACAATGAGCTAATTTGCACATTCCCATTTATATGACAATTTATGCTTCTGCAGTACATTTAACAGAGGAATAGAATTGCTGGTACTTACCGTTACAAGATAAAGTCAAATTATCTCCCTGAACTTTTCTATCTGGTTCTATTTTTACAAAAAAGTCAGGAGTTACACTGATTCACATCCTAAGAATACTTAAATCAGGGCTTCAATTCTTTCATTTTCCTAGTTTCTCAAGGATGACACAGGAGGGAATGAAAAAGCAGTTAGATTCTCATTCTGTAGACGTTTACAGAGCAAATGACCTGCGCCAGGCTCTACGCTAATTGCTTTTAAGATAATAACCTCACTTACCCTTACAATATATAAAGTATGAACCTTATATTACATTGAATGGAATGAAAGCTGTAGGTCAGCAGGAAATCAACAATTCCTTCTTGCGACCTATGTATACCAATGGCTTTTCATATCCGTCATGAAGAAAGGAAGAAAGAGTAAGTCTTAAGTCTCACTCAGCTACCAGGAACTTCTCTGGGTACCTCTGGAAATAGACAACCAACTGTCCAAGGTTATGCAGGACGGAGGGTCAGTACTAAGAAGTCCCTAAAACCTGACAGAGCTGGTAAGCATTCCCGAGAGTAGGACTTGTGGATTCTCTCTGCTGCTCACTAGCAAGCTGACCTGAGGACAAACTGCTTCCTCAAACTGTTTTCTCAAATGTTCAATTTCTGCCAGGTTTGCTATCTGTTTAACCGTATAATGGATGCCTTTGGTCAAAGTATTAAAGAAAGATGCAGTTAAGCACTCCCTAAAAAGAGAATACAGTTAACTATAAAACAGTAAGACATTTATGTACTGATAAAAATGAATACCAGATACAGCAATTTTTTTATGTTACTATCAAGACCGATCTATTAAGTTGTTGGCTATATAAATATGATATTCTTCTGACTTTAATCCTGTTTTTATACTCGCCTGTCCTATATGGCTACTCTATATGCAATTCCTTAGCTGTTACTTTTAATTACTTATTTCTTCATTGACTCTTCTATATGCTTTCCTCTGAGTTATTCTTTTGTAATTCTCAAATCTTTATTATAAGACTTTAAGCTTTTAAATGTTTAACAATCACTGAAGAAATCAGAAAAATTTAAGGGGAAGAAAATCCAGTATTACCTTTTAAATGTATCAAAAACACCTGAATCATCAAAATTAATGGCATCTGGGTGTCCAGGAGGTAGACAGACGTCGCCAATGTGGATCTCACAGCACGGAATGCCATGCTGCACCACGGTCAAACTCGGGTAGAATGACGACCAGCCTAAGGGGAACGAGAGTTGCATGGAAGTGGATGATGACGGAAAGCACCTTAAGTGGGTTACAAAAACACATCTGTGTATCTTAATGAAGCTGAAATCTGAAGAGATTTTCTAACACAAAATAACTGCAAAAAGCACGTACTAGGGTACGTACTTTCAGCAACACGGAAGCCCTCCAACACAGGGGTTTTCTGCACTCTACATACAGGTCTGTATCAGCGCTTCCATCACTGTACAAGACGTGAGTGGTAAATGATGAGACTCTGACACAGTCCCCGAACCATTAAATTGCGCTTAACATGCTATTACTATAGAAGACTCTAAAGACTGATTCAGTTTTACAGGGCATCTGGTAACCAAACATGATCAACAAAATACTGTAAATACTGAACTACATACCAAGATAAGACCAAGCTTAGAATGCTACATGAATCTAAAATGTGTCATACTCACAGGAGATTCTGACTCCTGCTAACATACTGAGCCACTGTCTGTATTGCAAGTATTTCCTGTGGTCAGTTTATTTAGTTTGAAATACAGTTTTGCTTCAATTTAAAAACCAGTCTTTAAAAAGTTACCAATTTAGCTGAAACCTACCTTTATTTTTAACATAGAAAGGATGATCCAGCTTACACTCTACTGTAAGTAAACCATCTTCTACTGTGCCAGGGTCAAAAGTCAGCTTCAGTACAGATTCACCAAATGACACACTTTCTTCATGTGACAGCAACTTCAGACCGTCAGAACCATAGCCCTGTAAACATGCACAGAGTGAGTGAACTGGAAACGTTCCTACTGACAAACAGTGATGTGGCCACTGTATGTAAGATAGGAAAAGGTAAAAATAACCGAGGATGTGTCTGGCTTTAAAGGGCTTTCAGCCCAGGGATGAAGCGGGACATACAGAAATAACTGCAACGTAAAGGCAGACTGGAATAAGCACTTTAAGTCAAATAAACAATGCTACTGCAGTTCAGTAAAGGACAATTATTAATCCAAGGGATGAGATTAGAGAGGGCTTTAAATTCCATTTCCACTGAGACTGAAAAACCAAAATTTAAACAGGTAGAAGAGCATGCTTTGCACTAACCACCTGCTTTTCGGGAGTGCCAAGCACACTTTAGGAGTGCTGATTCAAGTGCATTCAGGCTTGGGGTAAATAAGGCTGAAAAGAGCAACTTTCACTTAGAAGATACTGGGAAGTCATAAGCAGTATCTTTATTAATCTGTCATTTTAAGTTGATAATTGAAATATAAAAAGAGAATTCTCAGTTATTTGAGAATGAGAGGTATCACTGCAGCCCTGAATTGCTAAGTGTGGTGGTAGGAGAACCAGATTAGATTTAAATCCAACAAATATTTTAGTGTTTAGTGCATGCCAAGTGGCACGTGCTGAAAATACCAACATTAACAAGTCATGAACCTTACCCTGGAACTCACAGAAAAACGCACATGCCAACAGCCAGCTACATGTAGTGAGCAGTTATTAGCACACTGGCACATGAACAAGAAAGAATGCTGCAAATCTTCATCGCGAGAATCAACTGACTATGAAGGCAGTTTTAAAGGACATAACAAAAAGATAGTTTCATGGTTTTGAATCAGGTCATCAAGAATAATAACTTTAAAAGAATAAGGAGAAATTAAGTCAGAAAGACAAAACCAAGATGTGCACAGTTATAGCACAGTAAGCTGAGTTTAAAGAACCAGTTACATGGGGAGATGTCTACCATGAGCTGGAAGTGCGCAGCTGAAGTCTACAGACATGTGCCTGTCAGTAACCTAACCACTGACTCTCCTTGGAGCTATGGCAAATTCACTCCAAAGCCGCTCAGAGAGCAGAAGCCCAGGCCTAAAGGCGATCTCACAGACAGCTGCTGGCCGAGCCAGAGGCCCACAGCCCTGACCGCGCATCCTAGAGCAAGGATGGAAGCAGCAGACTTTGCTGCACATGCTACTGCAGGTGGACAAGCAGCAGCTGGAGAGACCAAGAACTGAGGCCCCGCCGTGCTACGCACACACGCACACACGCACACACACACACACAGGTAAGTCAGGGAAGACAAAGTCAGGAACCAAACCCGTGAAGTGAGCCAAAGGATGCAGGGGTGTCGAGCGAACAAGCAAGCGTCTCTGGTCCTAGAAAGCTACTAAACTTTGAGACAATTTTAGTGGAGTAATAACAGAGGCCCAAGTGGAACTCCTGTGCACTTTACTACAATGAAGAGTTACAACAAGATGGAGTCCCTGCAGGCAACCAAGTTAAGACGGTTTTTTTCCTCAAGAAATTGAATAGCAACAGACAAGATCAAAAAAGCAATTTTAAACTAGCACAATTCACATCTCCATTTTCTCTACCTACAGATGAGATGGAGAAATGAAAGGATTTTGAAGCGAAAGGTGTAACTGATACTTAACCCTCCTTCCTGCTTTTCCTTCTCAGTTTAGAAAGTGATACTGTTTTATGGACTCATTTGGAAAGTAACAACAACCAACTCTCAATTAACTACAGGAAAATAAACAGTGTAGCCCACCTAAGACAAGGCTCTGGTCAGCACATTTAGTCATTATTTACTTTTAAGGCCACTTTAGTATTCCTAATATGAAATGGAAAAAACACAAAAAGTGCTACCAAGTATGCTCTTTGCCCCATTTTAAAAACTATAACTAGAAAGCTAAAAACCTGAACTCAGCGCTCCCGTCCATCGGGCCAAGGAACAGTGAACGATCACAAAATCTCTACTGAAAATCTAAGATGTCATTTAAACATCACAGCAAATAGGACATTCCTGTAGGTCAACAGTCAGCCTTGTTTCATTCTGAAAGAGTCTGGAACACTGTAAAGAATGTTAAATCAACCTTGTGCGTGCCCATCTGGAGCTCTTCCTCGTTATCACAGCCTTCGGCTCGAGCAAACTCTTCCACGTCTTGCCATTCTTTATTGCTTCCCTTATGAAAGCACAGTCGTGTGCCTGAAGTTTAATTAGAAAACAAGTATTATAGATGTGACTACAGTGGCTCACAAGGGCACTAGAAAAACAGTATCCAAGTATTTTTTTACCTTTTAAAAAACAGTGCCAAACAGTTGAGGGCCAGGAATTGCACCATCCCAAGTCATCGTCGTCTGACAGGGAGGACATGCAGAAAATGCCGGATTCGGACTCGCTGTTTGCCTGGAAAGAAAGATGTCAGAACGTTTACTTGCTTTAGTGGGATAAGGCACTGGACTCGGAGGGGCAGTACTTTACTGCTGAGCTGCAATCTTGGCCCTTCCCCCATTTTCCTTTTGGGACAGTCTTGCCAGGATGCTGAAGCTGATCTCAAACAGATCCCGGAGTAGCTGGGATTACAGGCATGTACCGCCACGCCCACCTGAAATATTCTTGAATACCTGGTTCTCATCCCAAACCTTCAAGCAACTTAATCATTCCAAACTCAGGGGAAAATACACTTAAGAACTAAAGTGTTTTGCATGCTTTAATAAAAATACATTATTTCCATTTGTAACAACATTCCTAACAGGTAACAGATCTGTACATAAACTTGAATCCAGATCACCAACACAACAGTGGAGCGTACTATTATGTCCCATTTGCACTGTTTCAAAGAACTTCTCAGATGAGGAAAGATACTGGATTCCAACTACTGTATAAAAGCTGTCCACGTGTCCCCCCTAAACTCACCCTCTCGTGTCTCACTGGTGTTTCCTCCTTCCAGTGGTGATGAGGGAAGGCTGGCTCGCTCTTCGCAGAGGACACTGGTGGGGGGCGTGCATAGGAATGTAAACTTTTGCTCGTAGCAATGATGTGTACAGGAGATGATCTAAAATAAAAGCAGTTTTACCATGAAGCGTAAGCCCTTAAGGTAGATCCATCTTTGTCTGATGAAAAGATTATCACCTTCCAAGTGCCAGTGTTATTACACACAGGACAGGCATGGTAAACAGAAAGATTTCCTTTATAGGAATATGCCATTCCTTCACTTCTGACCCAAACTCTACACAGATCACATTTAAGAATGTATTTTAAATTACTACTGTTTCCTTTTTTGTACTTTTCTCTCAAATACACGTCTAAGGACAGCTTTCTTTCCTGAAAGACAGCCCTATGCAGGGCTCCCAGCCAGCCTTTTCTCCTCCTCTGACCTCGCCAGCAACTCTCAGTATGGACACAGACCCTCTCCCCATGGACGGCAGATGTTTATGAACACTGACGGTGAAAAGCAGCCTGTAAGGACAACACTCACGTGCAGATGCAGGAGTCCAGAGAAGCAGAAGGGAGGAAAGGCCAATAGAGGTGTAGGCCCTAGACAATGAGCTTAATGACATTTAAATTTTAACTGTCTACGAGATGATTATAGGCATAATTTTAAGGCTGGAAAAATGTTAAAACAGCATTTTGTAAGGACAAAGGTTTTAAATAAAAACACAACCAAGTCAAGGCTCCCACCTGTTGTAAAACGAGCACTGCATGAGCGGGCTTTGTGGACTGGTGGCAATATTTGCTAACTCTGTCAGCCAGTCCACCTCATCTTCATGGTAAGAATTCTCCGATATGCCTGAGGTATTCTGGTTCCAAGATGATCTTGGATACTCTTGATGTGAAACATCTGAACTTAGCTGGTATATGGCAGACTGGGCAGGATCACTTTGAACAGCCTGAAGTTCAGGAAGGTCATCTGCAAGTGAGCACAATCCAAACTATGCAAAGGAAACTATACGAAGACAATGAACTGCATTAATATGATGGATGCTATCACAACTGCAGCTGCAAGTTCTCAAATTTAGCTCACTGACTCTGTAGGAGGAAAATCCTAATTCAGAATTACATACAATGTGTTCTTCAAACGCCTTTCAAGTTAAAAAATGACACCTTGTACATTTCAGGATGACTGATACTCAACAAAGCTTGCTGAAAAAGTAAACCCAAACATAAATGTGGGCAAAGGTATACTACCTACCCCAAGTTGTCACTACGAGGTGACACAAAAGGAGTACAAAAGGAGGCCAGTGTGGATTTTCTGCTTTTTTTTTTTGGTGCCGGGGATCAAACTCTCGACCTCATGCTTGCCAGGCAGGCAATTATGCCGCTGAGCTAAATCCCCGGCCCATTCTCCTAGTTTTTTGTACCTCATCTAGGTGGGATCTATATGCCACAGAGACATTTTTACAATAGTGTAATGAGGAAAAAGGGGTTTTATGTATGCATACATGTAGATATTACTTACACAGTTAATAATAATATTGAAAACAACAGTTTCCAAAGGTAAGAATGTACGTCACACTATAAATTTTTAGGTTCTACTTACCCAAATCTGTACTAAGTTTGCTGGCCGTGCTGCCCCGACAGTGCCAAGGATCAAACCCTGAGCCCCGTGTGCGTGCTGGGGAAGGGAGCTATCATCGCTGAGCCGTGGCCCCAGCTCGGAAAGTATTTCTTTTTTCCTAACAATTCTCAACTTGGTTATGCACTGGCTATTTTTGCCTGTTAAGTACACTCCCCAAAAGTAGTCTGAGATAAACTTTTAGCGTTCCAAAATCAAAACTACAGATACTACCCAAACAACACTACCAAGAACACTGAGTCAAAGAGAAAAAAAGCACAATTTAAAAGACAGGGGAAAGGAAAAAGAAAAGGGATGGGATAGGAAACACAGAGAGAAAAAACTTTCTAACCCTTTAAAAAACAAAAAACTCCAGCCCCTCCCTATAAAACACACACTAGAGACCCACTGGGTCCCTAAATATGCATGTTAATATCATCATGAAAGCCATGCAGCTCCTATTCAGGCAGACATTCCACAAGTCTACAAAAACTGCAAATCTGAATTAAAAGCAGTAACTCAGGATACCCATTCTTAAAACGGATGAGAAGGTACTCCTTTTCATGGACCTGCGAGAGTTCTAAACACCATACCCTGCCGTTCTCAGATCATTCCACCCTCTAGTCCTCAGGCTGGCATAGCTACGTCCCTTCCCCTACTGCCAAAACCTTAATGTTGGCCATCATCTTTCCTATGAAGGGTTCCTCTCCTTCAGTTTCAGGAAATTACTTAGGGCATAGATTAAAAAGGGCACGTTCTTTATTCCCATGGGCCTGATGTCCTCTTGAACTCTGAAACACAACTGTGGACAATTAACCAAGTACAGCGGTGTCCCTTGCTCAAAAGGAACCAGTACTCAATCAATGTCAGGGTCCAGAAACCTCAGCATTGCACAGGCCATCGCTCAAGGTCTGCATCATCTCCAGATTCCCACTCATTACTGGGATCTATAACTTCTTCCATTTCATCAGCTGTCTATAAAGACAGTCAGTCATGTCTCCTCAGCTTTTATGAACATTAAAGGTAACCACATATTAAATGGGGACAAAGCCAAGCTGAAAAGCTGGACAAGCCAAGGGCACTCATCAGCTGTTTACTCCTGAACCCAGCCTCAAAGGGACACAATTCAAATGCGTCCCTCCACAAAGCTACCCAAACCTACCGGCCACACATCTCTGGAGTAGCTTGGCAACCGGCCACCACAATGTGGGACCCTCACGTTACTATGCCAGCAAGTCAGCCTCACAGAGCTTCCCAGGAAGACGCTTCAGAAGCCAGTACCCTTTAAAACACCACCTACTAGGGTTTCAGAGGTATTTAGTAGTCTTAACTATTTACAATCAATAAAGCAATGTAAATAATTTGTAAATAAGTTTATGATAATCCTAAGCATGTCAAAGTCACGTTGAATTTAAGTGCTATTTTAAAAGCAAGAACAAGAAAATGTTGAAAATTTCTAACACAGACCCTTCACACACGTCTTCCACCAGTCAGGGTGGGCAGTGCAGCTGACTTCCCCCGAGAATTAGGCGCATGGCAGAGTTCTGCTTACCGAGCTCCATGTGCTCGTCACAGGAGTTATAGCCAGGTGAGGACGGCAGGTTCTCGTTACACTGCAGCAGCTCCAGGGAGTCGCTCACCCCCGACGCTCTCTTGTCCATCACCAGCAGGAGTTTCTGTACTGCATTGGGCATCTGGTTTGTCTTCACTTCCCACACCATGTTATGGTGCTCTGACTTAATAAAAATGAGGAAAAGTGTCATCTTACATGATGTAGAGGGTTCAGAAATATAAAAGCAGGGACATCGCTACGTGGCAGTTTCGGCTTCATCACTCGCGGCCACTAGCCAGCCCTCGGACTCTCAGGCCCAGCTCGTCCCCATCCTGCCCCACGACTCCCTGCTCAGCTCTGTCACACCTAAACCCCGCGGGATTCATCTCCTGAGTTCACACTCTTTTCCTCTAAATAAGAACAGCAGTTACAAATTTTTTATTTCTTTAACCTTGTAACTCCTTTCAAATAAAAATGTTAAGACTGAAAAAAAATTTTTTTCACATTTGAATCAAAAGGAAAGACTGGAGGAACTGGGAAGACTCTACCGCGCTGTTTGCCAGCTGTCTTCAGTGTTACTTCCTTGTATTCTGTACCCTCTCTAAACTACATTTGTCCTCGTTTAGAGTCACGAAAAGCCTATACTAGAGGCTGAACAAAAATGCGAAAACGTTAATTACTGTACTTAATATTTATACCAGTCCTCTAAACCAGGGTGTAATGACCAAGAAACATGGACAAATTTTTTATCTAAAGGCTTTTTCATGATGCTCATTATGAAGTATTTTCCTGACTATACACAATCACTGCAAAAAAAATTAAAAAGGATTATGCTTAACTTCTAACCCCACCAGCTGAATTTACTGTTAATATTCTGGTATATTAGAATCTAAACTTTTTGTACATACCCACAATCATATTTTTTTCATACTTCATATTACAAGTGACTTTTTTTTAAGTTCATAAACCCTTTCTCCTGTGACCTTTCCCAAGATCTACGTAAACAGTACACTTTGTAAGGATGTACCAAAATATACTGCGTTTATGACTTCTTGAAAGTATCTACTTATATATAAGTACAGATTCCCAGCTACAGATTAGTAAGTAGAAGACAAGCATCTTAAGTTCCTGACACATAGAGCTGTATATTGCCCTACTCTAACATTCTGCTTCTGGATGCTTTCTGCCTGTACCCCGAAAAAATGACCCTTACCTGGCCACTGCTTTAGAGCTTCCCTCATCAACAACTGTAAGACAGATGTACTACAATGCAGTGAAACGCAAACTGACTTAGATGCAAGAAAACATGGGCTTTGGTTCCAGCTCGATAATTTGGTAAATTCATCAGCCCAGCTTCTCATTAACTCAACATCTTCATCTGCAAAGCACAGGTAATACACTGCTTCTATTCCCCGACCTCTCAAGTAGGATAAGTTCAAACAGTGAAAAAAATGGCTAACTTCTAAACTTTCTATTGCTAGATTGTATGGCATGATAGATACTACAGGCTTTTTTTTTTTAACTAAATGGCATCATTTTAACCCTAAATGGTACTATTATTTTTGTTTATGTTTCCTAGTACATGTCTGCTATACATATGATTATACTCGTTGTGGAGGTCTAAATACAACAGTTACTGAAAACAACATTAGCAGAAAAGCTGATAGCTATTCAGTTTTGGCAATTTCTTCCTGGGAAATACTATGACAAGTGCTTCAACACAACTCAGTAACCATCATGTATCATCCCATTACCTCAGGCAAATAAGTTTGTCCACCTAAAAGAGGCTGAGGCATTTAAAGGAAATTAACACTACCTCCAGGTTAGTACAACAGATCAGCTCGACTTATTATATATAGGTAAGCAAATCTGCTGGGGTATAACAGCGTCCCACGAAACTGATGACTGGAGCAAATGTGATTTCTCAATTATCAAATCAGAATTCCGAATTTCTACAGTCTTGAAAAAAACAAATGAAGCAAATGTGGCTTAACCATGATTTTTCAACTCACTTTTTATAGCACAAATTATATGAGGTGTGACCAAAAATTGATAAATGCTTAAATTTTAAAGTATTTACTATCATAAGATATAATGCAATTAATCCTCTTCAAAATACTTGCCTTTGCTTCAGACACACACTATTATTCCTGCCACCTTCTGAAGTAATTCTGGTCACCTTTCACGTCTCTGAGGTGGGACTAAAAATGTGACACAAGAGACTGAGCAAGAAGGATCACCATGAATTGGTAGCCAGCCTGCTCGAGGCTTCGAGTTCAAGGCCAGCCTGCACCATCCTGTCTCTACAGGGGCTGGGGTGGGGGTGGTAAACACTACTGGTCAGGGTAAGGGCCCTGCATTGGAAAAAGCATCACCGTGTCCTGGTCCACCTTATTCACTGGCTCTGCCATTGTGTGACCTCTGGCTCTTTTCCAAAGTCAAAATGACCACAAAAGGTAAACATTTTCAATCCACTCAGAGCATTCAGGCAGCCACAACAGCACAATCAGGAACACCCACGTGGGAGGACTGCTGCCGGAGGTGGAGACATGGGGTAAGGGGGTTCAAAGCAAGGCACAGAGGCAGCCCATTTCAAGGGAGATTATGGCAATGCCTCTTGTACTGTAGTGAATTTTTTTAAAACTTCACCACATATTTTGATCACACCTTGTAAGTAAGCACATTTTAACTCTTCCCATAAAAATCTATCCAGTAGCCAGGGGTTTAGCTCAGCAGCATAAACGCCTGCCTGGCAAGCACACAGCTGTGAGTTTGATCCCTGGTACCCACCCCCCAAATCCAGTATCTTAGGTATACAGAACGTAATTTAACTTGATGATTCAAAATCTCACATATTTGTGAACAGCATAAATTAACTACAGTGGCAATCTTTAAATTTTTCCCATTTTTTTCCATTATAAAATTCAAAGGCTGCACTACACATATTCCCTCTTCAGAGCTGTCCTCTGGGTTATGAAGAGGGTTGTTCTGGGGTCCACAGGAGCAGAAGCGCTCCTCTTGCCCGCCCCCTCCTTCTGTAGGGCTCCTTGGGTTCCCTGTGCTTCCCGTCTGGTATTATCCCGGAGTGCACCATCCGCCACTAACATCTTGAAACCTCCATCACTTCTTCAGCACCCTGCCTTTGTTATCTATCTACCACCAGCCCACCATAACACTCCTTAAAGGAAACTGGAAGAAAAAACAATTTCAAAACAGTGCTACTTACAAATAATGAAAGGGACAAAATAATGAACTTGAACTCTCTGACACTTAAGGTGATCAAAGTCTGGTTTTCAGATAACTGAGATTTTGCTACCACAAAACTATACGGGGAAAGACAGCCTGTACTTGTGTAAGAATGAACCTGCTGCTGTGTAACCTGGGTCAGGTAACACCCTCAGCCTCACACTGCCTCTCCTTGTCTCAGGGAGCTACTGTGAGAGTGACAGTCTGCGAAGACAAAATACAAAACCATACACAAACATGAGCTGCCACTCATCCTTGTCTCTGTCAAACTACTTCGGGGAAAACAAGGCTTCAGATACACTCCTGGAATGCCACAGAATCCTTACTCAAAAACACTCCCCACATGCATCACACCAATTAAGACGTCCACTCATTTTCATAAACAAGTTCCTCTTTCAGTTCTCCCTTGGCAGAGCTAACTCTATTGATCATTTATGCTCTTGCACACTGCTTTGGTCCTAGAAAATACAGCTTGCCTTGAATTTTAGTTCACTCTGCCTGTCATCTCTTCACTCAAACAATGATTTTTTAAAGACAGGAACAAAATTCTCTAGCAGTTGTACTCTGAAATGTAATGCTCAATATTTCAAATTTTATTCAATGGGGATTGAGGCCCTACTGTTTTATAATACACACTTTCAGCAGCAAATACCAGTCTTAGCAAGAGAAAAGAAGTGGAAGAGGACTAGACACAGCTAAATCTCAGTGAATGAAAGAGCTTCTACAAATGCCTACCTGCATGCACACCCACACAGCACTTCCTACACTTCCTCTAATCTTATTTAAAACTCAAAACACCTCTGTGAGGACAACAGGACTCACCATTGAATGTTTTAAAAATTTAGGGGGGGAAAGGGACACAGGTTAGGCTCCTGCTGTGAAGGGCCCTTTCTTCCTGAATCCTTCTCTTACACGGTAGGATCTATGTGCTTTCCTTAATCCTGACAGACTTCCATACCAAAGTGAGACTATTTGCTCAAATTATTTTGAAAGAAGCTGCAAAAAGTAATGTTCAACTAATATGTGTTGCTGACAGCAGGAATTATAACTTTAACACTGACAGGCTATTACAAACAATAACTACATTAAATTCAACTTTCTAAACTCAAGTCAGCGATGAGGCTTTAATGTAATTCTTTTAGAGTATTTTCAATGAAACTGCTTTGCTACTTTCATGGAAATGTTTCTGCTGTTTTGGTCTACCAGGGTGCTGAGGGAAAAATATAAAACTGTGTTCTCTTTTGGTAAAATATACTACTGAAAAGTATCGGTTAATGCCTTTATAGCCCTTAACAATTTCACCTTTATGTCTGATTTTCTTACTTTTAAATGTGGACAGAACTTAACTACCTATCAGAACTGCAGGCATAAACAACACTACATCCCTCAGCCCTGCTTTTGCTAGACATTACCCAATCACTTCTAAACAAGTTCCTAATTTCATGCTTATTTAACAAAAAATGTGAATATTAATGAAAACAAAGACACGGAACATAAAACCCATACTAAACTGGCCACAGGGGCACCCCCGTGTAATCCCAGCACTGAGGAAGGGTACCACAGGAACATGGCAAGTTCCAGTCCCGCCCCAGCAATTTAGCAAGACCATCTTAAAATAAACAAGGGGCTGGGAATGTAGCGCAGTGATAGAGCACCCTGGTCTCTGTCCCCAGTACTATTTTTTTTTTAAAAGTTGTAACATGAAACCCCACTACAACCAGCCACCCAGAAAACTTAACTGTCAATTCAAATACTATTGTGGTGAGTCATTTTATGAAAAACTTGAAATAATCTATTAAAGACAATCTATTTTCCAAAACGTGACTGTGGAGAAAATGCCAGCATAAATTATGATATGAAGCACAAAGTAAGTGCAGCTCAAAATACCAAAAAATGGGAAGACTGCTGGCAGGCAGTTAATGAGAAATTAAAATGGATCAATATTCCTGGATTTCTTAATACTTGTCAATTTAAAAATTTTTGTCATTTGTTATTTTCCTGCTCTAATATTCCTCTTCGCACTTATAACACATGGAAAATATCAGGCCTTGTCACATTAACACAGTCGTAACTTACAATAATTTCTCAGAAAAAAGTACTGGTTTTCGTCATTTCAAACATAATACAGGTCACTGCAAACTCGCAAATCATGCTGAAGAATCAATAAAAAGTTTACACTCATTGAGTGTAAACTCATGCCATGGACCTCCTCATTGGGCATCAGTATACGGAGGAGAGTGAAAACTTGTTAAAATACAGTAGAGACAACGCAACAGTATCACGTTTGAAGTCTGAGAAGTTCAAACTGTGAAGTGTGTACAATTGGGCACGCAGGAAAGCCTGGGAGAGGGGCCCGTTCAACTAAGGCATGCAAGAGCTGGGGAAATGAACAAAGGGGGACAGTTCTTCAGGCGGAAAAAAGGGGCACTCAGGCGCACGAAACTAGATGGAAACTAGAAAGTGCAGTCAGGGTAAACAGTGTTTTGCTTTAAATGGCTTCCTCAAAAAGTGTAAAAGCCCAAAAACTTGAGAATTCTTCTGAATGTTACTCGAATCTCTACGAAACAGCCCATCTGACAAAAACTGGGCTTAAAAAATAAAATAGTCGACCCCCACATTCTTCTTGGCTCTACCAAAGAATAAAAGAAAAAGCCAAGAACAAAACCAAAAGTACAAGATCATCGATTATGAACACAGTAAAATACAAAAATTTTCACATATATTAAAAGTATTTCCATTCTCGACAGGTAACTTAAAACTTCAAGATCATTGTTAGGAGTCAGCCATAAAGTCTAAACAATTTCAAAGCACTTGGTCAAAACTGCTAGCAGGACCCCACAACTTCCCACAGTGTAACAACCCTTTTCAAGCTTTCCTTTTGCGGCCCCAGCTTCAGTGCACCCTGCCCGTAAACTACGAACTTCCCACAGCCAGCGCTCCTTTTGAAAAGGACTCGAGCTGAAACTCCCTCAATCCACCGGAGCGTGGAGCGAGAGCAGAGCGGCGCGAAGTCCCCCAGACGGCACGCAGCGTTTAAAGCTACAAAAACCCAGCCGTCGACTTCGCCTAGATTCTTTTTCTGTTTTGTTTTAATCTGCCTACAGCAGCAGCATAAATTCAAAGGCGGAGACTCGGATCGCTTGCCAAGTCTCCTCTCGGGGTCACATCGAGAGGCACCTCCCGGTTCACGCCAAGTCCACCCCCACCCTCTTTCGCCATTCATCGCCTCCTCCCCTCCCCCCATCATGTGACCGCAGCCCGGACGCCAGGCTTGTTTTTCCCCTCGGCTCAGCCTCACCGCGCAGGCGCCTCGGAGCCCATTCATTCGAACTGCGTAACAATGAGCCCCGAGGCCCAGCGGCTTCGCGAGCCGGGAAGCTCGACCCGAACCCTTCTCGGGCTCCGAGGCAGCGGCGCCTCTCTAGGGTCTGCCGGGACTGCCCACTCCTCTCTGGTCGCGCTCCGCGCCGACCCTCTGCCGCAACTGAGAAGTTGAAGTCAAACTTTCCTGTGGAGCCTCGGCGCGGCGCCGACTCCCTTCCCTGTCCCGGCTCGCCCCAGCCCGGCCCCCCAGCTGCGACCCCCGCCAAGAAAGCGGTCGGCACCAAGGCTCCTCCCACCCCCGCCTCAAAACCCCGAGCGCCGCCGCCCCGAAACCCAGGTGAACTCGCGGGAGAGTCCGGCCCGGGGGCTCGCTGCGGGCCCGAGGCGGGCGGACGATTAACTGCCTTCACCCTGGGCGCAGCCCGCGGCCAAGGAACGCGGACCCCGCCGGCCCAGCCGCTCGCTCCCCTCGGGCTCCTGACCCTCCCTTCCCCACCCCCACCCCTTCGGAAGTGAGAGACAACAAACCAGCCGCGGAGTGCGGGCAGCCCAGGCACGGACTGTCCTGACCACGACAACACCACCAGCAGCTCTTATTCCCTCTCTCCAACCGACGCTGGCCTCCCCGGTGCGCGTTACCGCTCTCGCCATCGTTCTTACTCTTCAACCGAAACTTTCCTACTTACCAAACCCGTCGCCATTACCAAGTCTTTCAAGCTTCGTCTTCCCCCTCCCTTTCAACCCCCTGGGGGTTGGACCGCCTGCCAGCTCTTGCGCTCTCTTATTGGTTTGTAGAACTGCCATTTGCTCTTCCCTCTTTCCTATTGGGTAGTACCATAGTCCGTCTCGGGGGGCGGGCATGTATTGACTTTTGTGTTGTGTTTACTGGCGAAGGCGATGTGTCAGTCACTGGAGCGAACGCTTCGGATTGGACTACTATGAAGACACAGGGGACCGGAGCCAAACTTTGCTTCCGAAATGGATTGTGGGGTTGTAGTCTCAGCCTTGCTCCTTGGCGGCGAAAACGGTAGGTCGGAAGAACGGTTGGACTACATATCCCAGGAGTGCGTGCACAGCGCACTCTTGATAGTAAACAAGAGTCATAGGGACACGTGTATCAGCTCGTTTGTTTTGGTGTCTGGGACAAAAGGGAGGGGGCGGAGGTAGGGAGTGTTTCAAAGGTTGGCCTGTTCTCTTTCTCGAGGCCTCCGCTAGCGCTTCAGCAGCCCCATCCTCTAGCAGCACCGATCCCAGGCCGTAAACTGCCAGAGTCACTCGCTGCTCAAAGTTTGGCAGGAGGCCAAGGTATTGTTTTAGTGCGAGGGGAAGGAGATGACTGCACAAGCGGAAGCAGTGCAGGCTCACCAGGACTCGGTCACACAAATCGGGGTCCCAGGCGCGAAGGATGATGAATGGGCTGCAGGTCCCCACGACTGTTGAAAGAACTAGATTCCTTTATCCACAACCTTGCTTCACCATCCCCAATACTGCAACGTGAAAAAGACTTTGTCCACTCTGTTCATTTCACTCGGGATTTGTTAAGCGCCAGCTGAGTTGGGCGCTGTGAGGCTTGAGAACAGACAAAAACAGCAGCTCCGCCTAGAAAATTTACAAAGCTGTTAAGAGAGGTGAAAGATTACTATGAAATCGAGGCAAAGTGGCATTTTCCGTACGGACCTACTTTTTCATTGTTTAAGGTCATACAGAGGGGCATAATGCACAACGTAAACTGGTTTAATTAGTGAGTTGTCTTTTAAGTTTCTTGGATGAGTTTTGGGTAACACTTTTCTTTTCCTCAAAGCTACCTATTGATGAAAGAAAACTGCCTTTCCACTTTGTTTCCACTAGGAGTTCTCCGCTTGAGTCCTAATGCTCTGACTCACTCACTTTATAGTTACCTCTACTTTACACAAGGCCTTGGGTCCTCACCGTGAGGAGCATCTGGTCTGTAATTGGTGTTTTTACTACTCACATTTCAAAAGCATTATTAAGCTTTTTTCTTTTGAACTTCCAATGTTTAATCATTAAAGCTGTGCTGTAAATTTTCCTTAGGTCATTGAATGTATGCTTAAAATTAAAGAAAACTTACATTCCTAAGAACGCTAAAAGTAAACTTTTGAAAAGAGCCTATAATCGTAGCTAGTTATTTCCTTAGACCTACCTACATTTCCTGAATTTTTAAATCTACCTGAAAGTCAGATAAAATCAAGAAATCCCAAATCTCCATATGTTGAAACAAGTTTTCAAATTCCTTTAGGGAATTTGATCCCTACCATGTGATCAGATGTTTACTGTGTTCAGAAACAGTAATCAAACATTTTATTTTAAAAGTTCAGAAGAGAAACAAGATGCTGAACTTTTTCTCCCATGGAAAAGGGGACAAGGTTTGAATTTACGTCTTTCAGAGATTAATAGGCCTCAAAAGAATATGCTTCTGTTTTGTATAGGCCTGTGCTGCCTCTTTCTCTTGACCACCTCATCTTTCTCCTTACTTTGGAGAGTTGTCATGCTCTATAATTTAAAAATATAAACGCCAACATTTAATTTCTTGAGTAAAAGAAAAATCAACCCATGAAGTTCACCTTATTGTTTAACTTAGTGTCTGTGATATTTGTTTTTATTCATTTCTTCTATGAAGCTGAAAAGCTTTCCTCCCCAAAAATGAGATCACAAGAGTTTGAGCCACTGTGTTATCTTTATCCATCTTGAGCACACACACTGAAAGATCTGCTTTTTGGCTGAATGCTACTTTTAAAAGTTAAATTATTTGAAAGTGTTTACCAAAAGCCATAGAAGTGGTAATATTTTTTATTAGAGAACACCAGAATGGGAAGAATAATTGGAATTCACTTCAGATCCAGATATTGTGCATTATTATAATTTATCCTTTAAAAGCACAAAGGTACAAAACATTGTTTGCAGCCTTTTTTCTCCTTTGTGTCCAAGTCTTTAAATACGAATTCACATAGCTTAGACAACTGAAAACAACTATTAGAATTCCGTGTTTGTGGACAGTTGGGCCTGTGTTCTGACTCCACTGGAAGCTTAATGACCATATTAGTACCTTATGTGTATTTAATAGGATGATCATCATTAATGCTTTAAAAAAAAATTCTTAGCCAGGCATTGTAGCACAGGCTGGTAAGCCCAGATGCACTCTAGGAAGCTAAAGCTAAAAGATTTCAAGTTCAAGCCTAGCCCAGGACAATTTAATGGACTTAGTGGAAATCATGTCTCAAAATAATGAATGAATGTTGGGGATGTAGGCCCTTCAAAGGCCCTAGATTCAATCTCCAGTGCTGCGAAACAAAACAACTCTTTATAACTCTTTCATTGTTACTTTTTTGGCGGATGGAGTAAGTACTATAGACTGAACCCAAAGCCTTGCACATGCTAGCTAGGCAAGCACTCAACCACAGAGCTATACTTTCAGCCCTATCATTAACTCTTGAGTAACCAACAAAACCATCTAACGCATAAGCCAGAACAAAGATCAAAGACAAAGCAAGTAAGAGCTCTTCTTGGAAAGGTTTATGTATATATAAGTTACATTCTTAATACAGTTTTTATCTGTCCTTCAGATCTTTTATGATAAAAATGGCATTAAAAAATCAGCTTAATACATATTAGTGTGGACCCAATTATATAGGTATATAGATATTTATGTACATATCTGTGTATATGTGTGAAAGTATATCAAGAAATTGTCTTCTCAAAACATTTTCAGTGGTTTGAAGAATTACTTGTTAGAAACACGAAGTTCTAATTTTTTAGAGAAAAATTAACCTAGAAAAATCCTATTTAACTTGCTTGTGTTATGTGCACATACCAACTCCCCACAAAGAATGCAATTATTATGTAATACAAGCTAATCTTATGTCTTATGAAATAAAAAAATTTCAAAAACTGGAAAAAAAATTTAACTCATCCGTAATTGTAGAGGCAAAATTCCTTGCTTCTACCATGTCTAGCACACCAGTGACTACTATGCTACCTTAGAAATAAGTGCAAGCATGCAGCATTTGCTTGAATATTGAGAATATCACTATTCAAACTGCCAAAATGTAAAAAAACCTTAAAGCTAGAAGATAAAAACCAATTTATGCTCTAACATAGTAAATAGCCAAGGTTTTCAGATAGTTTCTTACAAATATCCTTCCATATACCTTACTACAAAATAAGTTGTTTGTAATTCAAAGTAGCTTGATAAACGAATTGTAATGACTGGCAGCAAATGAATGCCATTTTAGAACTGAGTAGCACATCTCTTGTTCTTGTTATTGATGCCACTAAGTCTAGATTTTGCTTGGATGACCATAAAGCAGCAAGACCTTTCTTCAGTGGCTGCTGTGTTGCTATCTTAATACTATTGTCAGTAGGCATTAGACTCAATGGATGAGGAAGGAATCAAGAAAAGTTGCTGAGATTTAGTGTTTCCACTGATTGAGGCAGGAAATACTGGAGATGAAGATGAGTTGGGGATGTGAGGAAGGGAAAAGATGGGTTCAGTTTTAGGTGCTACACTCGCAGGGCAGGCAAGAAATTCAGGTAAAGGTACCCTGGAGACAGCTGAACATATTCCTCTGGACTTTAAGATATCCAAATCTACAGGAATAAATCTGGGTGCCCTCAGCACAGACTATTTTTGTTCTCATTGGCCCTCAAAATTTTTTGTTGGGGGAAGCTGGGAAGATGTGGGGTCAATAAACAGCAAAGTAGAGCCTGTCTGAGAGAAACAGCTCAGATGCTGGAGTAAAACATCCTGGAGAAGACCGGATGGAAGGAGATGGATCCTCTCAAACCAGGAAGAAACTAAAGGGGGGTGGGTAGAAAAACGCGGACAAAAGGCTGTAGCCAGACATGCTCTTGTTGGAGCCCGTCCCACTGTGTACAAAACGCTGCTGGAATTCAAAGATGCACAGTTGTGAAGTTGGGAGCTGGTAAGCCCGAGGGCCTTGACGGAAGGATGCAGTCACAGACGGGAGCGCTGGAGTGGAGAACAGCACTAGCTCAGAGATCTGCACCGATTTGCAGTGAGTTTGGGCAGAATAAGCCCCAAACCAGAACTGCATTGGCTTCATTCAGCCACTCCTAGCACAGAGCAAGTTGGTGAGAATTGCATGGACTGAGTCTCACCCCTATGCAAAATCCAATAGCCAAGGATGAGGTCTCCCTGAAGGTATTACTAACTGGCCCCATCAGGGTGGCACACGCTAAGGTGGTGAAGACTCCCAGCGCTTGACCAGCTCAGAAGGGAGGGGCCATCCTGCCCCGCCCCTGCTTGTACTCCAGTGGTCACCACCAGACTGAGGAGGGCAACAATCCTAGCCAGCATGCTTCAGAGAAAATATAACCAAAACAGAAGTGCTGGGGACCCCACTATCCACTTGTCTGCAAGAAACCAGGAATAGGACAAGAAGAAACAAAAGGCAGTCTCCAGCCTCCAACCCAAGCAGTACTGGCCCAGGAGAGGTAAATACAGAAGAGATCAGGGGTTGCACACCTGCAGTTTCTGAAGAAACATCATCTGACATAAAGATCTTTGTGAAATTATAAAAGAACTTAGAAATATTAAGTAAAAGAAATAAGAAAAATAATAAAAGAAATGCTAAGCACCTCTCAAGAAGACACGGAAGAATGGAGGAGCATAGAAGAAGGAGAGAAACCTTCCATGAATAATATTTTAAAAATCTAGAATACATGAAACAGATTCAGAGATTAGCAGGAAATTAAAAACTCCATTGAAAGCTGGCAAAACTGCTTGAAAGAAACTAGACTATCAAACCTTGAATACAGGATTGCAACTTATAATCATGAAGGAAAGATCTAAAAATAACAAGGAACCAGGAAGTAACAACACAAAGGCTCAAAGATGACAAGAGGATCTATCACTTCTTTTTTTTTTTTCTTCTTCTTCTTTTTTATCGGTACCGGGGATCGAACTCATGACCGCCTGCTTGCAAGGCAGGTGCTTATGCCGCTGAGCTAGATCCCCAGTGAGGATCTATCACTTAAGAATAAAAAAATGTGAGTGGAGATGCAGTGGTAAACACAAATGAAATACAAAGGCTATTTACACAAGTAGTTACAGAAAACTTCCCAAGCATAGAAAAAAGAAATGATATTCAGATATATGAGGCATACAGAATTCCAACCAGCTATAACCAAAATAGACTGACACCCAGACATATAATAATGATCCCAGAAATTCAACACAAGAACAGAATATTAAAAGCTGTCAGAAAAAAGAAACAGATCACCTATAAAGGAAAACCCATCAGAATCATGGCAGACTTCTAGACACAAACCATCAAATCAAGAAGCGCTTGAAGTGAAGTATTCCAAGCCCTGAAAGAAAATAACCTCCAACCCAGACTGATGTGCCCTGAAAAACTTCTCTCTCAAAATTAATGGAAAAACAAGATTCTTCCATGACAAAGAGGAACTGGGGGAGTTCATGACCACCAATTCAACCCTACAAAAAATACTGAAGGACATTCAGGAGAGAGAGAGAAAAAAGACCACAGCTTCAGGCACAGCAGCAGAGGGGCTGCCCCACTGGATGGGGCAGACAGTGGAATGAAGGGGAAAAGTAGACAGACAAGGACAGAAAAATAGCATGGCAGAGAAGGTTGGCCATAATCTCTAAAATGGATGGCCTCATACATTAATAAAAAGGCAGGGTGGATCAGGAGATCAGGTCCATCAAGATGCTCTATATAAGCAATATAATTAACCTGAGAGAGGGTTTATGGACTGAAAGTCAAAGATGAGAAAATAATGCTCTATGTGACAGGGAACCAGAAGAAACCTTACCCATCAGCTGCAGATTGGTTGGAAAGACATGATACTTTTATACAATGGAGAACTACTCAGATATAAGGAAGGAAGACTTTGAGGCTCTTGTAGATAAATGGATATAACTGGAGATCATGCTCAGGGGTAAAAAGGTTCAGGATCACTTAGGTGAATAGCGGGCTGCCTCCCTAACCTAAAAACTTATAAGAGTTGGTGGGATACAAAATGTACAATGCACTTTGGGAAAGTGAGACTGGAGGAATTGTCCTAAAACGGAAGGCAGAGGACATTGTTAGTCTTGTATCATGATTTGAAACCCATATTGTTTTCATTACTCTGTTTAGTTTGGTTGTATTCTGTTCCAGTTTGTCTACTTGTACTTGAGGGCACTGACAGCTGTCACAAAGATAGCAGGATATACTGTGGTAACCATTTTTAATTTCCTATTAACTCAATCTGAAACCCTGTATTGCTTTCACTGTCTTGACTGATTTTGAATGTTTTGTTCGATTGCTGTCTTGACTGATTTTATTCGAATCTGTTATGTTTGATAGTATCAAGGCTGAGAGTATAGGCAACTACTCTGAAGACAGTAAGATTCACTATGATTCCCACTCTGGTTTGACTATTTACCCTCTTTTGAAGTCCTATAATATCTCCAATGTTTTTTTTTATTGATTTGGCTCTGTACTGCTACATTCAATTTTATTGTACTTGATGATATGGGCAATTTAATTGAAGATAACAAGAAACATAGTAACCATTGTAGATCACCTTGCATTGTGATTTTAAATCATGTACTATGTCCATTTAAATCATGTACTATGTTTTGAATGACCCCATTTTTTTTCTTGTTTTTTCATTTGGTTTTATTCTTTTTAAAATAAAAAAATTTGTCAAGTTGTCCAAGTTGGCATTAATGAAAATGTGACTAGAGAGCGCAATAATTCTACTTCATGTTTCATAAAATCAAGCTCAGATGATGTCTTAAGTCTTTCACAATGTTTTCTAGAATAATTTATCTGATCTGTTTAACACAAACAGCAATATTATTTTCCGCTCACGACTAATTTGTATTCTAGGGTTTTCACTAAGCGTTTTCTTTCATTTCCTAGTCAAAGGTACCTCAGGTTGGGGGCAAGTAAATCTGGTAACCATTAAAATTGGACGTAAGGTTTCAAAGTTGGTATGTTTGCTAGTATGGTCCCTGCCACATCTGTATTCTCTCTTCTTTCTTTCACTAATGCTCAGTGTCTTTTGTTTGGTCCATAATAAGCAAACAGATGTTTGCTGACCATACTAGTGAGAAGTTAGGGAAAAATAAGGAGCATGAATTTTGAGTATGCAGTATCACTGTATGTCACATGCTGCTTTGCACACTGACAAACATTTAAGATCATGTCCTCAATTTAGTTGTAAGCTGAGCATCCCAATTCTGAAAACCCAAAATCCAGAATGCTCTAAGTGTCATGTCAGTGCTCATCAGATTTCAGATTTCAAGCATTCTGGAGATCAATTTTCCAATCAGGGATGCTCAATATGTGAAGTATGCAAGTATTTCCAAACCCAAAATCCTCTTGAAACCTAAAACACTTCTGGTCCCACACATTTGAGATAAGGAATATTCGACTTGTACTATTATTTGAGAACAGTTATCTTTCAGCTACATTATATAAGCAGTATTCATTTGTCTCCCTCACAAGCATCAATCATGCAAACAAAATATTTGTCTAATTATTAACACTTCAACTCCTTCAAGTTACACAGCACAGCATAACACATTATAGCAATAAGATGTTGAGGACTTGTTTTGTCTTTTTGAGACAGGGTCTCACTATGCAGTTCAGGCTGGCCTTGAGCTCACTTGGTAGCCCAGGCTGGTCTTGAACTCGCAACAATCCTGCCTCAGCCTCCCAAGTGCTGGGATTACAGGTGTGAGCCACCACACCTGGCCGAGGACATTTTTCTTTAACCAGGAATTGAACTCAGGGCCTCATGCTTGCCAGGTAGGTGCTGTGCCATTGAGCTATATCCTCAACCCCAAGACATTTTTAAACTGAGCTTTATAGAGCAATAATGAAAGAAAAATTACCAGACGTCATTACTAGCACTTTATCTCAAAGTATTACTTCAATGTAAAAAATTATCAGCCTTTTTCCTAAAAGAGATGGTGAAACCCCAAAGTTGGTTGATTTTCTAGTGGGTTTTCAAGCAGTTAGAAGTGATTCTCTCCAAGATTCTGACTGTGTACATTTGCTGCATAAACTCATTCAGGGGACCTACTCCGTAAATTTCAAGTCAAATATACAAAATACTTCATGGTTCACATCTGGATTGTTGCATTAATAAGCCAAGGATACTGCTGTTGTTTCAAAGTCCAATTTGTACTTACTTTCTCTTGTGCCCAGAATAAAAGTCACTTTTTGTTTTCTAGTTGAGTTTAAAACAAAATACACCAAAATGCCAGAATCAAACAATTAGAGCTAACCAAATATTTAGTTCATATATACACATTGTACAATCTTTTTTATGTTTGGGAAATCACGCTATGGTTAAATAAAAAACTACCTCCCCAGAATGAGGCATTTTGTTTTTATAGATTAGGCAAATCATTTGTATCATACCTCACATGTACAGATGATAAATCTTGAGGCTTTTCAAAGCAATTTTAGATTTATAAACCTGAAGCACAAAAAGCTAGACTCACATCTGTTGGTCAAATGAAGTATTTTCATCTCAGTTACTTTTCTAAAAAAAAGAAATCAAAAAATTATTCTGCATTGGAAACAGACAAATCTATGTATAAAGTTAATAATTAGTATTCTAATTTTCTATATATACTATGCTAATAGGCCAAGATGCCTAAGAACTGGCCAAGAAACCAAGCACTCTCAATTCTCTATGAGTTCTGTCAACTCAGAAGGTTCTGAAGTCCCCGATTCCCGCTGGCCCACAACCTGAACTGATCTCTCACACTTACTGCTGAGCACACAAGTCCTATGCAAGTAACTGGTGTGCCTGCATCTTACACTGTTCTCGTCACACTAAGGTGTTTTTTTAATACCTATGAAGACAGGCAACTCTTTAGTTGCTCAGCCGGTTTCACTGCTTAAAATTATTACCGAGCACGTAAGGCTGTCTCAACTCTTATTCTAACTTCTTCCTTTCTGTCAAAATTCCCTAACATGCATTCTCAGGCTGTACCTCAGGCTACTTTCCTTTCGATTTTTGTATTAACTGTTTCTCCCTTGGGAGTGAACATCTTATGTAGATATAGAATCCTCTCTCCAGCTATTGAACAAAGTCTTGGCTTAATCCAGATATATCTCCAAGCTTATATGTTATTTTAATAATTCTAAAGATATTCTATTCCTTTTAATAAGTATAATACTTCTTGAATTTTATTTTCTCTGTCGGTGTTGAGGATTCCTACTGAGCTACATCCTAGGCCTTTTTATTTTTTTGTTTCGAAACCATCTCACTGAGTTACCAAGATGGTGCTTGAATTAGCAATCCTCCTGTCTCAGCCTCCTCCTACTGGGATTTTATGCCTGCCCTACCCCACTGGGGTTTTCTCACTAGTTTCAAAGATGCTTTGTAACAAAAAGTAACTCAGCACTTTTCTTAAGTCTTACACTTTTCAATAAAATCCAAAAGCCTTGTTTCATACCATTTCATTGAAGCATTTTAAAACGTTTGAAATGGTCACAAATCATGGTTGTAACAATAACCCAATTATCCACCCAATTGTCACAGGTGTATATATGTCCAAAGCTCTAATTCATATTAGTGTGCAGAAAATACAGACACCAACTTTGTACGTATTGAAAACAAAGACGGGGAAGTAGCTTTGTTTTCCGGGAAGAATTTCTCACACTTTCCTGCCACACGTAACAGGCATCAAGTGGCCGCAACTTGTAGTGAAACTTTCAGTATGGAATTCTCAAACAGGAAGGCCTGTGCTCGTATAAATAATGAAATCCACAAGTCAAACTTGAGCTAGTTTAATTAGATAGTTTTACATGCATATTTTCTAGTTAGCAAGATTTGTTATCATAAATGGCCAAATGTGTAACATACCACAATTATTTGTCACGTATGATTAATAGGTAAAATTTTAATACAACCCCGCTGCCAAACAAAACCACACTGCACTTTCTGGCTGTGTTAGCGTCCGCATGGCACATGTCTATCATGCTTTTCACTGCATTTATGTGCTATATGAGTTTCAGTAAGCACAAAAAGTATTAAAAACAGTAATTCATAATTTTATTATAAAAAGAGTGCTTTATTATAAGGAAAATTTAAATATAACCAACAATACTGAAAATAACATAACTGGCATTTGTGGCCTTAGAGTTCTTTATTAAACAGGCATTTATTTACTGTTCCATGACAGTTAACAATCAGATTATGCAACAAAACAGATTAATTTGAAAAAGTGAATAATGAATACAGAATGACACACAAAAAGTCTGGGTAGTTTTTGTTTGTTTGTATTTTGCCTTGTTTACAGACATGGCTTTTTAAAATCTAAAATAGTAAACAAGTCATCTTTGTGTAGAGAGGCTCCCACATCCTTCACGAAGGTTTTGGCAAAGATATTAAACAATTTTCTAAAATGTGGCTGAAGTTACAATTTACATACTTTAATTTCTTATATATACATTATCCATGAACACCCTAGCCATGTTTTCATATACAAGGAGGACCATACGCATTCTCTAACAAGACTACAATAGCCACAAAGTAATTTTACCCATGAATATTCTTTTGAAACACATTTCCCAAAATGAAATTGCCCATTTAAAAGCAAACAACTAGTTGGGATTAATGTCTACAAACACTGGGTCATGGCCTAAGATTCATAGTATATTGTTTTGGTTGAATATAATTACATTCATCTTCTATGGCATCTTCTGTAAGCATGTCAGTGGTCAGTGAAAATCTAGAAGTTTGTGTTTTCTGTACTTTTAAGTGTGAGTTGGCATTGAAGCAGAAGGCAAGGCTTAAAAGGCTTACATCTTTTTTGTTTTTTGAACCGAGGATTGAACTCATGAGCTTACACTTGCCAGGCAGGCACACCGCTAATGGTCTATTTGGTATGAACGAAATTCCTTTTATTGTTCTATATGGTTTTACTTATAAAATTTTATTCTTTTGACCTTGAGAAATTATTTCTTGCAGGCCACTGATCAGTCTGTGGGTTGGCAACCGCTAGATGGAAGTCAGAAACCCATGAGGCAGAGCCAAGCAAAGTATACAGAAATCTACGTTAGGGTTCCCATGTATGTTTGATAAAGCAGGATTTTTCTTTAAATGTAAGCTCTTGGGCTTTTAGAAGACAATAAAAACCAAGTTTAACAAGTTTAGATAGCTTTAAAAAAACTTTAAATGTCAAAGTTGAAAGTAAAGAATACAGCAAGTTGCAAAATGCAAAAGGAAAGCAGAAATATACATGCTTGATGAGGAAAATAGTGCACTAATGAACTCTCATCTTTAAAAGACTCTTCCCAATCATCATAAGCACTAAGCTGCCAGTCCTGAAAACCAATGGAATACACTGGCCACTGACATTATGCCAAAGAAGTCAAAATGTACTTTATTGCAAAAATATAAAAAGTTTTAAAATTGCATATGATATTTCATACCATGTTGCCAACAGGCCAAGGCCAGCACACAACTTATCAAGCCAGGAAAACTTTAAGATGAAAACGATTAAAATTTTACTGTCTAATGAGTTATAAAAGGAAGGTAGTGCCACACCGCGGAGCACGATCCCCTCTTCATGGGCACAGTCACTAACATGATACGCATTTAAGTCAAACACACACTGCCTAAGATAGGATCTTTTAGTTTTCTTGAACATGGGTACTTTCAATATATTACAATCATTTAAATAAAACTTTCAAATAATTTTGTGGAGTAAAAAGTCATTAATCAATATGCTGATTTTTTTTATTAACTACTCATTAGAGAAAGTGATGTTAAAGCTTATTGACTATTAAATCACTACTGTTTACTGATACGTTGTAAATGTAAAAAAAGGAAAAACCCGAAATCACAGAAAATGCTTGGCATCTACACAAACACGTTCTCAGTGGGCTAACCACTACTGTGTAATTCTGTCACTATGGTCTTCTTGCTCCGTACTTTAGCTTCATGCAGTAGGTTCAACAATATCCATGTTTGTTCCAAACAGGGCGACCAACTGTTCTTCGTAGGTGGCAATGTTCCTTTTCATAATTTCCATGCAAGGTCCCAAAAGCCTTTCAAATGCTTGCACGTCCATGGCTGGGAAAAGCAAAGAATAAATGAAAGATAACAGTATTTGCAAAGCTGCCCACTTTCTACAGTCACAATACCCATTCCACTACAATTTTCATGATGACACCATAACTATGATAGATTAATAATGTAAGAGTATTTTTAGGCAAATATTATAAATTATAAGAAAAAGCATCAAGGGCTAGGGATACAGCTCAGAGGCACAATGGCCTGTCTGGCAAGTACAAGGTCCTGAGTTTGATTCCCAATCCAAAAAAAAAGGCATCGAGATTAAAATATTCCACTTCAAAAAGGAAGCAGCTTGAGCCTTCTCAGGCCACGCTCGCAAGTCTCAGCAGCTGCAGTGCTGGGCTGGTGCAAGTTCCTGATCTCACCTGGGAAGACGGAAAGTATCAGCGAGGCCTGGGAACTCCTTCCCCAATGTACATTTCGATGTTTCTATCTTGGTTAACAGGAACCCTTAAAAGTGGCCAGGGAGTGTGTTCCTGTCTCATTCTCAGGGTTACAATGTCGTGAACACCGAATGTCACGTGTCATAGTGTTTACTCACACCGTTGTCTGCTGCTCAGAGTGGCTGCCAATACAATGCTTTTGTCCACTTCTGTAATCATGTGCTATTAATTATAGCTCGTCTGTCTTATGTGTTTGAAAACTGGGTTAGATTCAGACAGAAAAATGTAGCTATACTATCTATCACAGAAATATACACTGAAATACATCTTTTTTGCCTTTCAAATTTATAAAGGTAGAGGCAGTTTTGTAAGAATAAGGTGATGGGCAAGCTTGCACAGCTACTGGCATATAAATTATTACAAATTAAGTGATCTGATAATATGTTCCTAACATCATTTTAAAATATCTACTTCTGAAAGCCATTTCTAAGGAAAAATCCAACATATGAAAGTCATCTACATGCAAAAACAAATGAGAGCTAAAACCTGTGAAATATTTACCAGTGGGGATTAACTGAATAATTTATCATGTATAATATTTACCTACTAGAATGTAAACATTTGATGTAATAAAATAAAATTCCTAAGCTATAATGGATGAACAAAGCAGTTTATAAAATTGCTTTAAAAGAGAAAAATAGTCATACAAAAAAAGATAAAAATTAATTAGTATACTGCAAATCACTGAGGGGTGAAGATGGTGTGAGTGATTCTGTTTTTTCCTATTATTTTCTGTATCTTTCAAACTGTCTTGAATATTAATGTGATTATTATAGAAAAGAGTAATAGAATTTCACTTATGTTACTTTTACTCTTACTGTCTAACAGTTCTATTCAGGGAAATTGCCTGTCAGTTCTAATTGTCTTCTCTTTCATCCAAGTGTATCACTTGATTAATACCCGCATCTAAAACCTTTTAATTAAAAAGTGACTTCTCTAAGAAGTTAATTCTGACAATCCTTGCAAATCTTAAAAACAAGAACACTAAGTTCATCCCACTGAATTGGGGATGAAAACCATGAATAGGCTAATTAGTCTGGAATCAGTTTTCTGAAAGAAAATGTCATCTATGTTGTCACTTCCAGGATTTTTCACTATTGATTTGATTTCTTGGATATGGAATCTCATTACATATAGATGTCTTCCAGCTAAAGCTGACAGGGCTGCCAAGCTGTTGCACTAGAAGAAAGTAATAACCAGCTGGTCAACAAAGAACATCTGAGGAAGCTTCAACAAACCTCATCCTTCGTGGACCAGTGCTCAGCTGAGCATCTACAGTATTCCCACGCACGCTCCCGCTTATCCCAAAGAGCTTAACAGCGCACTTCACAGGTTTATGTGACAAGTTAGCTATAAAACTTGGTAGTTGGAGCTTTAGTTTCAATTATTAAAACAAGGTATTATTTAATATATATACAAAAGAACTAACTATATTTGTGTGTAAAAAATTTCAATGAAGAAAATTGCTTCCACAAGTTGATTTTCTAATGCAATGAGTCCTAACTTTACTGTATTTGGTAGAGATCACAACATTCGTGAACCCAGTAAAATGATTTGTACAACATAAATATATAATATACAGGCATAACAATCTCGGTGCCGTGCACTGTGACCCTACCTAAGCATTTGACGGTCCCGATGGCGTGCGCGGAAGCAGCTCGTGGCTTGTTGGTCACCAGGGCGAGCTCTCCAAAGTACTGGCCCCGAGAACACCGCGCGATCTCTACTGCACCATTCTCCTCTGCTTCTGATTTACCCTGACGAAGTACAAATGTTAACTTTTACTCAGCTCATTTTATTTCAAAAATAAAAGTTAACCTTAGCATAAACATAAAAACAAAGCCCACTGTGTGCCATGATTATGTAGACGTTTTTAGGATTTAAGAATGCTTACCTTTCTTTTCATAGTAATTTTCACTTCTCCAGATTCTACAATGAAAAAAGAATCAGCCAAATCTCCCTATCAGAAGAAAACAACAAAAACAATGAAATGCAAATGTATCTGACAGATGTCTTGAAATCAGTCCACCCCATGCAGAGATTTGCCTGAAGTGATTTCCATGGGAACAGTCTATTTCCTTTCTAATTTGAGAGGTGATGGGGATTATTCTGTAGTAACAGTTTCACATGTAAAATCAGTTGAAATAATAATACTCTTGTAACACAGCATTTCTGCTAAAAGCCAAGAAAGTACAGCAAATCACACTGGGGTAAAAGTGTCTCCCTGAGTTTCGGCCTGACTTAGCACACAGAGAAACGGCAACACTGGGGTGCACCTAGTGGGTCCCTGCACCTCAGGAAACCACAGGCTGATTCTGCACCCTGGGAAAGTGCTAGAATGCACAGCCTGTGTCCTTCAGTAACCAGTGCTGACCTGAGATGGGCTCACCATCGGCCCCAAAGGGCACAAAGCCCCCAGCTGCACAGGGAGCATGGAGGTGAGCTTTGAGGACTTCGCTGCAGTTAGATGAGAACTGAACCGAAATGCCACCTTGAGGCCTTAAAAAACTTCTGAAATCTAAAATCTGATGCCATTTCTAACTACATATCCATTTTCTTTCTTGGTTTTGTTTTTCAATGAATTCTGCCTTGACTTCCAAAGATGCTTTCTGAACTAATATGGAAAAAGAGTAATAATACATTTTTAAAATGTAGCCTGTCAAAATGATTCTGCAGAAACACAGATTTGTATTGTTTTAATGTTTTTGGTACTATAAATCGAATTCAGGATCTTGTGCTTGCCAAGCAGACCCTTACCCTGTGCCCTTACCTATATCCCTGGTGAAACATACGTTTTTAAAAACCTTCTCTGGTTATATCACAAAAATGAATCCTGAATCTAGATTTCTACAATAGAGTACAGATATATGACTATAAATGCTTAAAAGATAACTATAAATGTAAAAGCACCCTTAATAAACCTTAAACATAGCACACCTTTCCTCCATGTATGTGTGTGTGCACATGTGTGTGCACATGTGCATGCACTGGCGACTGAGCCTTGCACATGCTAATTCTACCACTGAGGTGCAGCTCTGGGCCTCCTCTATTTTACATCATTTTCTTAAGAGCCTCACAGTAAATTTTCAAGTGTTACAAATCGTAATAAACCTCTCAGCTGCTGATGGAATGCGTTCAAATGGCCATAAAACTAGTGAAACCTGGGGCTGGGGATTTAGCTCAGCGGCATAAGCGCCTGCCTTGCAAGCAGGCAGTCATAAGTTTGATCCCCGGTACTCATAAAAAGGAAAAAGACAAAACAAACAAACTAATGAAACCTGAGTAAAGCCAGACTGTACCACTAAGAGTGATACAAGATGTACTGGGAAAATCTGGGTGAGGAGTATATGAAACCCCTTAGTACTACCTCTGAAACAGCCAGTAAATCTGCACTTCACAATCAGAGGCTTTTAAAAAGCATTTACGTGACTCGGTGTAGCTCAGTATAGAACACATGCTTAGCATGTCTGAGGACCTGGATTCAATCCCCAGCACCAAGAAACAAACAACAAACAAGCATCTAAAAAGTGCTCTATCCTTTGTTATTTGACAGTTTAGAGTAGAATCTCAGCTTAGCTCTCCATTTTGACTCCACTTCTTCCTAACCCTGACTGCTCTAATCCAGTATACACAAACCTACACGTATAATTCTGTGTAACGAGGGAGGCTGAGAGGTTACTTATTTGCCTCTGCACAATGGCTTCTTCCTTTTGTCTTACAGACCTTGAATCTTGTTTCACATATAAAGAAGAGACAATCCAGATAAAGAGCACAATGCAATGCAACACTGTAATTAAAAACAAACCATAGCATCTATTAAAAGTCCACTTAAATCATTTGCTCACTGCTTCAAAAAATATACCTAGGAAATAGAGTACTGCTGTCTGCAAGCTGTGAACTTCAACCAACTTCACATCCTACTTTTTAGTAGCCCGGTGCTAACTGAGGTATGTAATATTATTGGCTACAAATGGGATCTTAAGAAAGTGTTAGGGGCTAAAGAACAAATTCATTTAATGTTCAGTACTTGGAAGCTGGCATAGTAAGCAGTGTCGCATCCACAGCTTGGTGAATGTTATCTGCAGAGCCTCAGGAGGTTTCATCAGGGCCGGACTAGGCCTGACCAAGGAGAACTCTCTCTTATCTCCCACAGACTTCAGGGCTTTCTACTAATCTCATAGAACACGGACCTCCTTCTCTTCTTACAAATGATATCTTACTCTTATACACATGTGAGCTTCGTGTCATGTATTACAAAACTATGCAAAAAAGCCATTTAATGGTTTAATACATGTACATCAGGACCTAGTCATATAAGCAAAAATATTCAAATAGTTTAAGAGCTGTAATTAAATCATTTTTACAGGCATTTGGTAGAAGTAACATTCATTTAACCTACTATTAAACTCTACCTATAGATACAAAGCTTACTGAGACATAAATGTATAGAAATATTTTGTTGGAGTAAAATCCTAAACTGAACTACACTTAAAAGTATTTAAGGGCCAGGGATGTAGTTCAGGGGTACAGCACTTGCCTAGTATGTACAAGATTCTGGGTTTCATCCTCAGTACAAGAAAAAAAGGAATTATACCTGAGCAATGATTTGTTCTCCGTCACTGTATACTTTGGTGCCTATCACATCTACCACTTTTAGGCGTTCAGAAACCTACCAAAAGAGAAAAAAGAAGACAATATTAAACAGATACACAATAACTGGGTAATCTTACCTATTACACAAGTTGGAAAGTGGTAGCCTATAGCAAAACCATTCCACAGTGTGTAGCTGTACGTGTGTGTGTTACATTAATTGCAAGCACCTTGAACAAATTTTTAATCCCAGCTTCTCTTGAAAAAGCAGAAGATTCAGCAACTCAGCCCAAATTTCCACATGGCAACAATAAACTATGGTGAACAGCAGCTGTTTCTCTAGCGGGAGCACGTGCTCTCCAGCTCACCACAGTCCCGTCCTGGCTTGGTTTTCTTCTTTATGTTACTGGCCTGGGTCCGAAGGCATTGGATTTCCACCCAATCCATTTCTATTTAAAGAACTAAGTTGCTGGAGATCGGCTGCCTAACATGCTTTCAGTAATGCAGCCAGAATTCTACTGGCCGTGACCTGACAACCCGACAGACATTAGAAAGAAGCGCTCTTGTGTTGACACTTGCCATTTCATAAGATGTTGCAGGTACACAGACGTGCCCCACCCCTCTTCAATTACTCTAAAATATTTCAAATAGGAAACTGAAGTCTAGAAAGGCATTAACAGTCATGTATGGAAAGAAAGTAAAGCTGAATTTTTAGGGTAATGACTCTTCTTTCCAAGTTTCCACTTTCAGAGATAAAAACACAAGCAGGCGGTCTCATTGACAAGACATCTGGGCCAAGAAACGCAGGAGATGAGGGAACGAGCCGCGGGACCGACTGGGAGGACAGTGCGGACAGATGGCGATTATGCAGGTCCCGAAGGAGGCGCGAGCTGCGGCTGTGTGCAGCAGCAGGAAGCTGCATGTCCGGGAAGGGGTGATGAGAGGGCGGCAGAGGAAAGCGGGGTGAGGCCCGCGAGTCCTGTGCGGAGGGCGTTAGGCACAGTGCTCCAGGATCTGGGCAGCAGACAGCTTTGCTGGCAGCTGATATGAGCCAGGCAAGAGGGGCCCAGACAGAAGGCAACACCAGACAGGTGAAGTTGGTGGGAAATGACCAGATTCTGGACATAGTCTAAAAATAGGGCACGTAAGGGGACTAACAGACTGGTCACGGGTGGGGAAAACAGATGAAGTGCAAACTCCAAGGGTCCTGCCTTGAGACACTAAAAGGATGGCACTGCCAGGAATCTGGGGCGGGGCAGATTTGCAATGTCTATGCGACACCTGGCAGGAGAAGTTATATCCGTTAGCGGCAATTTTAGAAGGTAACAGCCGATACACAGTATGCAAGATCATAGGATCTGACACATTCACCAAGTGAATGAGCATCTGTAGCCAGAGAGGAGGCGAGGGAGGGAGGGAGGGACGGAGCGGGAGGGCGGGCCTGAGATACTAGTTTTAAGAGGCAAAAAGAAGAACAGTAAAGATTAAATGGGTGAGGACACTCAGTGTTTAGGCATCTCCTCCCTGTAGGATTCAACTTGCCGGCATTTACATGCTTAAGCCTGCTCTTAGCTAGAAGTCACATACAAAGTTTGCTATGGATGTTGGATAGGAGTCTGTTACTTATAAATAAAACAAATTTAGTTATAGGCAGTGAAAAAAATGCTGAATTATAAAAGCTAACACCACCATATGGTCTTTTCCAATGCACTTTCATTCAAAGAAATTTTTCTGTAGAACTAACTGTTCCTAACAAGACAGAATTTTTCAAGTAGAATAAAAGCATAAATATATACTTGCCTCCAAAGATTTAAGGAACGGCAGTGACTCAATAAAGCTTTCATACATTTTTCTCTTTTTGGCATTGTTTTTTACAATTATTCTCCTGAAGGTTACCCTGTCCTAAAGGCAGAATAAAAAAGAAAAGTTACAAGGTAAATTTATGGTGGAAAAAATTCGGAACAAATAGTTTTATTCCCTACAAGAAATAATAACTGAAGGTTTCAAAAAACAAGATTAACATCATTATACTTTTAATTCAACTCAGTCCAGATATTTATTTCTTCAGGCACAAAATGTTACTACAGAACCTTATAAAATAATTTCATTTTCTTACAAAGGAAGGAAGCATCAATTTACTTTTACAGTCCTAGCAAGTCTGACCTACACATTAGAACCACAAGAAGGCGCTGTCACACCACTGTAAAAAATAGCACTGGCTTCCTCTGTGGCAGCCCAAAGGGGTGGGACGTGACCAGCATTTTAGTAAAACCTAAAGTAGGGCTGAAAATCCTGGAGTGAATCCCTCCGAGTATGGCTGTTAATTATTTTATGCACATACAAAGACACAGTAACACATGTACAGCCATAATGATTCTTATGTGTCTCCTAATGTAGAATAGAAATCATAGGAAAATGCTAATAGAAAAAAATTTAATCATAAATTAGTAATGTAAGAGAGGACATGAGAAAGTATACTCATTGTAGGTTCTTTCCTTATCGATAGTGTGTTAGAATTTTCCTTTTTAACACATGAACACACAGCGAACCACACTTTCTTGAATAAGATATCATGCTGTATTTATCATGTGTAAAATCTAAAATCCTTACTTATGTTCACATTACACAATCCCAAAGATGCAGAATTAATTAAGGAGCTAGACAAATTTTTAAGAATAGCTCAAAAATTATTTCTCTAAAATTTTATTTAAAAAAATTCTCACAAAATATTATTGTAATTCTTCAATGAAAGCCCCATTAATTACACAGTTTGTCATCCACTGATAAATAATTACATCATTTTAATAAAACTAAGATGTTATTATGCAAACATATTGAAGCTGAATTTAAATGTACTACAGTGTGCTGAAGAAAAATTCTAGCCAGGAATGGTGGTATAAGTCTGTATACTAATGCTAACACTCTGGAGGCTGAAACAGACAGATCACAAGTTCAAGACCAACCTGGGCAACTTAGTGAGACTTCTCCATATCAAAAAGGAAAAAAAGAAAGCCAAAGTGCAAAGGTCCCAGTTTCAATCCCTAGTAACTGGTAGGAAGTTGCAGCATGGATGTAAATATCTAAGTGTGAAGGACACAATGTTTGTGTTCCCCTAAAATTGTTCTGTTGAATGTCTAACCCTTAACATTACGGATTTGGAGGTTGGGTCTTTGTGCGATGAGGTCACGAGTGTCCTTATGAAGAGGCCCTGGAGACCTGCCTTGCCTCCTGCACCAAGTAAGGCCAGCATGAGAAGATGGTCACTGCTGAAGCAGAAGCAGGCCTTGGCCAGACAGCACATTTTCTGGGCTTCCTGACCTCCAGAACTGAGAACGACTGCCTGGTGAGCCACTCATGCTACAGAGTTTGTTACAGCGGCCCTCACAGACTAAGATGCTAATAAATTAAACAGCCTGCTGGGTTCCTATTTGAGTTCATTACCAATTTTGATACTGCTTGTAATTTGTGGACTTAGTGACTTCTTAATAACTTCTCGAAAAGAAAAAATTGTAAGGGAATTTCTAAAAATATTGCAATCAATTCTAAATGTAGTCCTGCAGCAGAATCAGCTATAGTCAGTTCTGAGATCTTAGACTTTAATCTAGGATCAGAATCTCTGCATGCTAGGTTTAATGATCTCTACTTGATAGACGTCTTCCAGAATCAGAATGTGATTCTGATTATATAATCACATTTGGGAACCAAGTATACCACCATTTTATGGATACAGTCTACTGCAGAACAAAGAAGACCTGAAATAGTTTAGCACCTTAGAAATAACCATGGGTTACATGTTTCAGGAAGAACATCCCAGTGATGGTCCACCCTTCACTTCTGCTGTGACACAGAAAGCCCAGCAAGTCCAGCTTGCCATGCTTTCATCTCAGTCACGTCACGGCCTCTCTCCGTCCTCAGCAGGGCCATGTAGATCAGCCGACAGTACCCAAACAGAGCAAGGCTCTTCAATAAAGACTTTTCTCTCGGAATTCACTTATCTTTATTCCTGCATTTCTATAAGGCACTCCAGTCTTGTTAATCTTACAATTTTCTTTTCTACTCAACTTTCTCTAAGAGGAGTTTGCTAAAGCAGGTTAAAATATTAAGTCATTATGTTAAATGACAATTTTTTTTTGGTTCTGGGGAATGAATTCATGACCTTGTGCATGCTAGGCAGGCACTCATGCTGCTAAGCTAAATCCCCAGCCCTGAATAGCATTATTTTTAAAAAGCTACTGTATTTATACATGTACCAAAAGATGATTATCACGAACTGCCCCCTTTGTACACTTTAACAACATGTCTGGACTACTAAAAAGTACTTTAAAATATTTTTGGAGAGCTTAATTATTATGTACACTAGGAAATCCTGAGCTTCTCTACCTAATTAAGGTTTCCACCAGAACTGAAGCCTCAATATTCAATGGGGCTGACCCGGAAATAGTTTCTCTCACACCCACACTACCAGAGGAGGCTTTCTCAATGGGTAACAATCTGACCAGGCAGGCAACCCCTCCGGGTTACACCTTTCTCAACTGAACAGGACTCCTCCCACCACATGAGGGCACCCAGACACCTAATGGGAGCCAAGGTCTGCTCTAGTGTAGATTTTCTCCGCTAGCTTTGGGGACTCAGATCTTCGGGAGTCCTTGAAACACTTCAGATGATGAGTTTCCTTCCACCTGCAACAATTCCAGTCTTTTTCTACAACTTAAAAATGTATCTCATCACATGTTAAGGAAGCATACAGTAACTGCCTTGTTCTAACAGAGAAAAATGCAAAATGTCTTATTTCTCAGAGTGAGATATTTTTATCAGCTGAATCTACTTATGAGTCAAACACTGAGCTAAGTAATGTGCAAATTCTATAAGGCTACTGTCCTTGGAAATGAGACAATTAACAAATTTCCTATTTATATCAGTTGCTTCCCTTTCCATAAAACAATGTCGCAAAAAATAACCTAATAAATGCATGTCAAGCTGGGCTACTATAGGGTGGGCTGTTTTCAGCAATTTAAAGCAAATGTATGCATTGTGAACACTGCCCTACATCCATGCAGCTTAAAGTGAGGCCTGACAACAGGCAACTCTATCTAGAGGAGCTGCTGAGAAAAGCAGACTACAGACTCAGCCGACTCCCAGGATCAACTCTGCTTTGCAGACTGGCAGAGGATCTGCAGGTCATTAAAGTCAGAGAAAGTCGCCACTTGATACAATCTTTCAGAATCTTGATACAATCTTTCAGAATCGGCTTTCCTAGCAGCTGATCCTTTGCATCCTACTATCACATGAGAAAACAATCTCCTTCCCTACTCTATTTCTTCCCAGAATACAATGACTTGAAACCAACTTTCAAGTCTTGTACTACCACTGGGGTTTTATTCAGAGGCACTGGTTGAGTACACTATATTTGAAATGCTTGAGACAAGAAAAGTTTCGAAAATTGTATTTTTTTTCAAGTTTTGTAATAATTGGTGGAAGGGATCCAAGTCTAAACTCATTTTTTTTTTCTCTTTTTCATTGGTACCGGGGATCGAACTCATGACCGCCTGCTTGCAAGGCAGGTGCCTATGCCGCTGAGCTAAATCCCCAGCCCCCCAAGTCTAAACTCATTTATGCTTCCCAAACACCTTGTATGTGTAGGCTTAAGCTAATTTTAGAAAATATCTGTAATGTGTGTTTTGACTGTGGCCTGTCACATGAAGTCACATGTGGAATTCTCCATTTGTGGCCTCTTGTCAGTGCTTACAAAGTGTTAGATTTTGGAGCATTTCAGATTTTTCAATTAAAGATATTCAACTTGTACTCATGTCCAGAGCCCACTGCTGAGATTCTGATTAAATCTGTCTGCGGCAGGGTCTAGGCAAAAGGCAAAAAAAAAAAAAACAAGGTAATTCTGGTATGTAGCCAGGTAAGAAACACTTTTTCTGTAGGGAGAAATATACAGGTGTTACCGATCAACAGACACCACCATGAGAAGCCATTTTTAGGGGGTTTCTCAAACTAGCTTACATCAGAATCACCTGGAAGACTTGCTCAAATGCAGACTGCTGGGCCCCTCCTCAGAGTCTCTGACTCACAGGCTGGAGGCAGGGCATGGAACCCTGGACTCTGCATTTCTAACAAGTTCCCACGTGATCACGGTATCAGGGGAGTCTCGATTTGTAAGACTGCAGTATGGCACTTAGAAAGCTATCTGAGAAAAAGCACCCAAGCCTTTGTTTGAAGGGCTGTTTGTAAGAGTGGGTGAGGAGAGCATTTTGGATCTGGGACCTTTCTCGGGGCTGGCAGATCATAAGCTCCAGACTTGACTGCAATAAGATGGGGACAGGAAGCTTTCACTTAGCACAGTGTATGTGCCCAACCCTTCAGGATCCAGTAGATGCTTAGTAAATTCCCCAATGACTAATGGGGATTCCAATAAACCTACCTACTGAAATTGAAATACAGCGTCTAGCTAGCTGGAGTCATAATGATTTCTACAAATAACAACATTTAGGTCAAATAAATATTTTACTTACCAAACCCCACAGAGCACCAGGAGAGGTAGCAGTGATTGTAGCTGCTCTGGGTGTGTTGTACATTAAGGCCAGTTCGCCAAAACTCCCACGATTGTCGTAATTACCAACACATCTTCCAACACCATCACATTTTACATAAATATCAAATGTGCCTCTGTTGAACATATGCAAATTACAGGCAAGGGTAATTCAAATAAAATCTCACTGTACTAAAACTACTTCAGAAATGAGCGCTGTGCAGTGACAGCATACTCCCAACCTATCTGCCCCGATGACAAGTAATAAAAGGGCCTGACATGGACCAATCTGTCCCAGCCAGCATGAGGAGACCACCAGCTACACTAGAGCAGGGGCCAACACATGCCTGCTGCAAAAGAGAACGAAACAGCACAAATTTAAGGTAATACGATACATGACAAAAATATGAGACTGCATATATCAAACACTGTACTTACAGCATAGAAACAGTGAGAAATTTCAGGGATGATCACGTATTATTTTTGTGATCAGAAGAAAAGGTCCTTTCTTTTTATAGAACAGAGCTATAATAATTTGGTTAGCTACTATTCTGCAGAACTCACTTAAGGGCCTTTATAACTGATAGCAAGGGTCAGCCCAAAGATTGGCTACCTTCTTTTTAAAATAAGCAATTTTATTGGAATACAAACAAACTTGTTACTTTATGCATTATGCATGCCTGGTTTGCTCACACTGGCAGGGCTGAATACTTCCAACAGAAATCGTATTAGTCCACAAAGCCTCAAATATTTACTCTGGCTCTTTATACAATCTGGCCCTTAACTAGAGATTAACCTCTCAATCTAGAATTAAAAAGTAACAGAAATCCAGACTAAATATAGGATCCTCATCTCTAAAATGTATAGTTTTTCTGCGTATCTTTTAACTGAGGTTCTTCTTCGAGGTGAACAAGATCCCACTGCTTGTCCACATTGGCCCGGGCCTACACTTCTACACACTCTTTAGGGTGCAGCGGCTGCCTCTCCACGTACTGCACTTTAGCAGAGAGAACCGGATGCAAGCCTTGCTGAAGCACCTGAGAAAACACAGAGCATCTCTACCCTGCTAGCTAAACCGTAACAGGGACAAAAAAGAGGGCAAGAAAGGTGGTGACTTTCAGGGTGAGAAAAGGGTTACAAAGGGCAGAACACAAAAAGAAGAGAAACGTAAGGCAGCACAGAAGACATCACTGAAGAAGGAAGAAATACAGCCACTGGGTTTTGAATGTAATTCATGGACAGAATCACTATTTCAGGGATACATTCTGGAGTTGTTCCATGCGTCAGTTATTTTTAAGTGCAAACTGAACTCTTCCATTTATACCAACTATACTTTTTTCTGAAACTGTCCTCTACACTTACCACTTTGAACAGCATCAAACAGACAGCAAAATGCACTGGTAAGTACAGTGAAGGACCAGTTCAGCTGAAATTGCATGGGTTTCACTTCTGGTAAAATACTGGGGGGTGCTTTTCATTCAGGTTTTGTCCCTGATAACGCAAGGCCTCAGCAGCACGGACCCTGGGAAAGGACTCAAAGGGCAGGCAGTGGAGGCCGCTGGCAGGGGTGGCACAGTGGGGGCGTCGGGTCCTCCACTCAGACCGGCTGGGTGACCTGAACTGAGCCCTCTCGTTTCTGCATGCCTGGATGTTTCACCTGTCAACGGGTGAACACACTATGTTCAGCCTTAAGGCAGTTCTGAGAGGAAAAATACCCACTATGGAAAGATTAACACCGCACGCTCCTCGGGGTTCTCAGAGTCCCCTCCAGTTCATCACAGCTGAGTCAACTTCTAAGCTGTTTCACTGACGAAAGCTGTTAAAATCACGATCCTGATTTACATATGGGGTAACCAGTTCTGTTCTACTTCAAGATCCTGGCGAGTGCTTTGGGAAGAGGCCTCTGGGCACCGGGATAGGGGGCTGGGGAACTGTGGCAGGCGCATGCATGCCTGATGGGGAGACACCGCCATGCCAGGGAGCCCCGCCAGGAAGTGAGGCGGGGGCTCAGGAGAGGTGTGGCTTCCCAAGGCCTCCCACACCCCACCCAAGGAAGTCGGGCTGCGGAGCTTTGACTGCAACACAGGGATGCTTCAAGGTCACTTCACGGAAGGGAACCCAGACTGCAGGCAGCCCCCTGTCATCACCTACCTCAGAAAGCACACTGTGCTCCGATGAAGTAAATGCAAATTAAGTTTCCTGAATAGCAAAGTGTAACTTCTTATTTGAATAAAAGTTTCTCTCTTAAGAGTTTTTAAAAGACAAATAAAACAAATAGGACAAGGATTGAACAACGGCAAAGACACACAGACTGCTCACTATTGCTCGGTGAGGCTGAAGCAGTAGGAAGCAGACTGATTATCTTGGAAATACCTGAACTCTTTTAATCATGAGCATGTTTACTTTACAGTTTAAAAAGAGCCTGTTAAAAACAGTAATACGTACTAAGTTCTACTCTAATATCCTGTACATTGTATTTTAGCTTTAGTCTCACTGTTAATAGGCACTGGCTCCCTGCTTGTTACAAGCTATTTTCCAAACTGAATTGTCCAAATAAGGAAGCTCACACTACTGACTGAGATTTACAGATTACCCAAACCCAGCAATTTCTCTATAAATGAGCGCTTTTTTCATAGGTACATGGTTCTATCACATGTACTCACAACGAGTTTGTACTACCAGTTAGTGTAGTCAGTAAGCAGTAAGAGTAACTGTCTGGCTGTCACAATAACCACTGACATTTAGCACAGAAGATACCGTAAACATCAGCAGTGAGGCTGGGCCAAACTTACCTATCAATCACATAAAAGTTGTCACCGTCATCTCCTTGGTCAATTACATGTTCCCCTTCTTTGACCAATTTTTCAAACATGGCATCTAATACTTGAGACATCTGCTCCTGTTTTTAAAATAGAAGATATGATCTTCACACTTATCCAGAACTTGCTTTCTTAAGTAAGCATTTAATTATATTTCTGTAAATGATCTCAAAGAAATGGAACTAGCATGCTTGACATTAGTCTTGTCAGAAAAATGAACAGTGCAGTATTCCTTACCACACACACATGACTGTATACTCTCCCCTTCAGCGTGTTTAAATAAAAGTAAATAAAATTAGAGTATTTGCAATATCATCACTTTAAAAGGAAAAATTAACTTCAAACCAACACACACCTAAATGACAAGGTTGGTAAAGAACGCTTTCAAATGCCTTTAAATATACCTATTTTTAAAACTTCCCTTTTAATCAGTATTAATATTTGATGAATTTAGACCTTTACTCCAATTCTTCTTTTTGACTTAGCAAAAGAACAACAACAACAACAACAAAAATGACTATGGCAAATACTGTTAACATTCTTTGTCATTAACGTTCTCTTCAAAAAGCAATGATCTACCTTACTAAGACAAATCAGAAAGACCGAAACTGTTATTCAACAACAAAAACATACATTTTTTAACTAAGTGTGGGTGTTAGGCTCCAGGACAAACCTTAGCTAATGAGAATGAATTAGGATGCGAGAGAAACACAAGGACAAATCAGACACACAGTGGATGTGGAGAAACGACGGTGCTGGTTAGGTGGGTGACACGTTTCACCACTTGCAAGTTCTAAGCTCTTGGTGAAGTCACCTTCTGTGGGTTTGAAGAGGGCGTAGCACTCACTGCCCTGGCTAAAATCAGCTATTATTATAATCAAATCAGAGAGTTGATAGAAGAACTAAAGGGCATGGGGAGACAGGGAAAACACAGTTTGAAGGGATGAGGTATTTTGCCTCAAGAGGGTAACGGGCCATGTGTGGCTCTCTTCTTTTACGACCCCAACGCTGCAGGGAATGGAAAGCTGTGACCCCTCTCAGTCCAGCAGATGGGAAGGGGAGCTCACAGATGAAAGCCTCGGAGCACAGGTGAGTTAACGATGCGGAGGCAGCAGTCCAAGGCAGGAGAGATGGGCCACGGCATGGAGGGGCCAACATGCCTAGCGGACCATCAGAAAGCTAAAGCCTGCGCTATACCTGGTTCAGTCATGGCAGAGTGAAATACCAATCTGAAAACAGTGGAATGGTTTTAACTTCTGCTGGGATCAGCTGATACCTTCCTTCAAAATGCCTCTAAGAGGACATGAAACACCAAGCAGCCGAGTGTTTCCCAGAGGTGATATCAGGGAGTAATGAGACAAATTAGAGAAAAGTCAAGCACACACCCCGTGAGGCCGCTGCCCTAGAACTAAGAGGTTCACTGGCTGGGCCCAGGGCTTCCCCGGCATAACTCAAGCCATGCTGCTCGTGGGCTGCCTGACTGCCTGCCTGGCCTCACTACTCAGAGCTCTTTCTCAGCTTTCTGTTGTCCATCTACAAACCTGAGGTAAGCAGCAAATAACAGCACATGAGACTGCAGTGTCAGGAACAGCAGAGAGCGTTTTCAAAGCTCTACTTGTGTACCTAGAGTATTAATTGATGATATTCGAATAATGTCCTTATACCCACGGGGAAAAGGGTGTTTAAAAAATCAGGTAAGAAGAAAGCAGGTAGCTTCACAACTTAAAACATGACTGCCAAAATTTTTCCCTTGAAAACGGACATTTTTTAGAGTGTGTACAGCGGGCAGATCCCCCCTCATCCCGCTCCCCCGCGCCCCCGTTGCCCATGTCCCCACCAGACTGATGCACCGAGTCTGGCAGTGAACTCACATGAAGTCGTCCTCACCCGCGGGCTGTGTTCACATTAGTTTGCTCTGATTGCTGCAATTTCGTGCAGCCACCATTACTGAAGTTTTTAAAAAGTAAGCAAAAGGGTAAGAAGACAAACTAAAATCCAAGCTGCAAAGAAAGTCAATAAAGAAATGAAAAAGTGCTCCAGAGAAAATAAAGAAAACAAAAGAAAAGAAATAAAGAAAAATGAGAAATTTTCCACAACAGAAGGACGTAAGTCTCTAGGCTGAAGTTTCTAGGCCACCAAAGATGAGGAAGTCTCCACATTAACATACTACAGTGCATTTTTTGAACACCTAGGATGAAAGACTTACAGAAGTTTGGCAGAGGGAGACTGAAAGATAAAGATTCTTGACTTTTCTCAAAATGAAGAGAAAAGCAAATGAAGACTGAAATGAGAACCTGGGCATGGGGACACACGCCTGTAACCCCAGCACTTGCGAGGCTGGGGCAGGAGGATCCCCGTAAGTTTGAGGTCAGCCTGGGGAACACAGCGAATTCAAGGCTGAACTCCATGGTGACACCCTGTTGCCCCACCCCAAAAAAAGACTGAGCATGTGTTCACGTGTCAGGTTTTACAAAGATACAAATGTTAGGATAACACCATCTTAAAGACGGGGTGGGAAAGAGGTATTCTCGTGCAAATTTCTGATGCCAAGGTAAAATGGAACCACCTCTACAGAAAGCGAACTGACAATATTTAATAAAATTTCACATTCGTATGCTCTTCCACCTCGCCGTTCTCTTCCCAGAACAGGACTGCACATATAAGGTTCATTAAAAGTCTACAGAGCAGTTTTAGATTCATTGATATTTGTGAAACGACATTTACTTTTCACTGCATCGTCACGATGGCAAAAGACTGGAATCAAAGCTGATGTGTACCTACAGGCACTAGGAAAATACACCTTGGCCGGTCCATGCCTGGCAGCTCTGCAGCGAGACAAAGTCCGTGTGGATACTCAGATGTCCATCTTTTTGGGAAGTCACTGGTGGTGGCAGGCTCTCAGAGAAGGGTAACTGGGATATTTGGCAAATCTGCCAGGGGGGACAGTCAGGAAATGGGGCATCTGGGTGAAAAAAGGCGGCACACACCAGCCACCTCTGTCCTACCGGCAGGACCACTTCCTGCGGCCAGCACCGGGAAAGGCGGGATAGAAATTGCAGGGAGACGTCAGCACACGGTAAAACCTGCCTAAGAAAGCACTTCTGGCAGGGAGGGGGCTTCTCTGCAGAGACAGAAACTGCTCGTCACCACAGGACAAGTTCCGGTACAGGATTTCCATCAGAGCGCCAAAGAAATGCTCTAGGTTTTTCACACTGTATTCTCAGCACCCAGGGATTCTGCAGAGATCCTTCAGTGACTGAGTCTAAACGGCCAATTTTAATTTCATCTGGAAAGTGTGTTTTCCTCATTAAATATTAAAATTAATAGAAATCAATATACTCAGAGACAGCACATGTAAATTTCATTAAAAGACTGCAGAGCAGTTTTAGGTTCATAGTGGACTGGAGAGCAATGTACACATTCCAAAACACGCTCTGCTCCTGCATATGCACCAGCCCCCCACCCCGTACCTCCCAGCCCAGAGCGGTGCGTATGTTACACTCTGATGAACCTACACTGACTGAGCACCATCACCCAGTCCCCATTTACGTCAGGCTTCACTCTTGGTGTTGGGCATTCTCAGTTTGGACTAATGCATAATAACATGTATCCACCATTACAGTATCATGCAGAATAGTTTAATTGTCCTAAACAAAATCTTCCCTGTTCACCTTTTCCTCTGTAACTGCTTCTTTCTCCCTACATTTTGTCCTGTCCAGAATGTCTTGTAATGGAAGCTCTAGGTCTTTTCCAACTTGGCCTCTTTCACTTAACGATAAAGGTGAAAGGGTCCTCTGTGTCTTTTCGTGACTTGAGAGCTCTATGTCAGTGCAGAGCGGATGGATCACTGTTTGTTTATCCAATCATCTCCTGAAGGACATCTTGGCCACTTCCAAATTCTGTCAATTACAAATAAAGCTGCCACATACATCTGTAAAAACCAAGGATGACTGTTGGCGCATAGGGGTACAAGGATACTTCATCCTGTAAGAAACTGCCACACCTTCTTAGAGGCCGCAGCACCAGCGAGGAAAGGGAGTTCGTGTGGCTCCATATGGGCACACCATTTGGTGTTGCCGTGTTTTGGACTTTAGTCATTCTGACTGGTGTGGACTGGTCTGCCTTCTCCTGATGCCGTATTACAGAGGGCATCTTTTTAGATGCTCACCTGTCATCTGTGTATCTTATTTGAAGAGGTGTCTATTACAATAGGGTCTACTGTCCACTTCAAAATCAGGCTGCTGCTTTCTGTTAAGTTTTAAGAGCTCTTTGTGAGTTCTGGGTAACAGCATCTCACAAATGTGTTCTTCCAGTCTGTGGCTCGCCTTTTTATCTTGCTCATAATGCCTTTTGCAGCACAGAAAGCTTTAATTTTAATGAAGCCCGGCCTGTCAACTCTCTTTTATGTACCGTGTCCTTGGTAGCAATCTAAACAAAAGTCATCACCATTCCTAGATTATTATCTAGCTCTTCCCCGGCATTACCTCCAAGGGGTTTCATGCACTTGTGCTTGTGACCCATTTTGAGCTGATTTTTTTCAGGGTACGAGTTCAATGTCTAGATTCACTTTTTTTGCAGGTGAGGTCCAGTTGTTCCAGCACCACTTGTGGCGAAGACCATCCTCGCCACTCTGCTTTGCTTTTGCTCCTCTGAAAACAGTCAGTTTTTTTATACACAGTTGTTTCTGGGCCCTCAGTTCTGTTCCAGTGATCAGCTTACACACTGTTGGGCCAACATCGCATTGTCTTGATTACCGTCACTTTCCACTAAGGTTGTGCTGCCTATTCTCAGTGTTTCTCCTCTCCAGATTTATCTACTCCGGATAGAAACTGTAGAATCACTTTTTCAATATCTATAAACTGGAGTTTGTATTGTGATTGTAGGGAAGCTAAGATCAAATTGTTAAGAACTCACATCTGGACAGCACTGAATCCTCCTATCTGTGAATATGGAATACTTCTTCATTTGATTAACGCTACAAGTTTTGTCATTTTCTTATGGAGCTCTTGCACATATTTTTGTTAGATGTGTATCTAAGTATTTTGGGATGCTAAGTAAAGGATATTATTGTGCTTTTGATTTCAAATCCAACTTGCTTCTTGGTGCTATACTGAAAAGCCATTGGCTTCTATATAGTCACATGTATCCTACAATCTTTGGAAAGCTTTTTGTTGATTCTTAAAGGTTTGCTGCTGGCATAACCACATCAGCTATGAACAGGCACAGCTGTATTTCTTCCTTTTCAGTCAGAATTTTTTAAATTTCCTTTTCTTACCTTGCTGCATTAGCTAGGCCTTCCAGTATGTGGGAGAAGAGGAGGGGTAAAAGGGAACTACAATTTTTTTCACTGAGGTAAAATTCACATAGTATACAACTGATAAATAGTGAACAATGTGGTTCCCTTGAGTTGTACAACTGCCACCTTCCTGTATTTCCAAAACATTTTCATCCCTCCAAAGGAAACCTGTTAAATAGTCACTAGCCACTGTTACCCCTAGAAATCACCAATAGGTTTTCTTTGTTGTTATGGCTGTTGTTTTGTTTTGTTATGTTTTGCTTTTTGAGACATGGTCTTGCTACGGAGCTCAGGCTGGCCTTGAGTCCAGCCTATGTAGTCCAGGCTGGGCTGAACTCCTGGAGATCCTCCCGCCTCAGCCTACCCATGTCTTCTTTCTCTACAGATACATCTATTTTGGGTCTTTCTATACAACAGAACTGTAAACTAAGTGGCCTTTTCTGTCTAGTTTATTCCACTTAGCATACTGTTTTCAAGGTCCACCCCCATTGTGGCATATTTCACACTTACTCTTTTCTTAGACTAATAATGTAAATACCACAGTCTGTTCGTCCATTCTGTCAGTGGACACTAGGATGTCTCTCTCCTCTGGCTATTGTGAATGGTATTGCTACAAACATTTTTGAACCGATATTTGTTCTCAATTCTTTTGAGTGTACATCCGTGAACAGGATTACTGACTATGGAATCTCTACATTTAACTATTTTTTTAAACAACAGTCTCACTACGTAGTCCAGGCTAGCCTTGAACTTGCCTGCCTTAGTATTCTGAAAGCAGCAGGCGATTCCAGGCCTGCAGCACCACGCCCAGCCTTACGTTTAATTTTACGAGGAACCACCAAGCAGTTTTCTACAGTAGCTGAACCATTTACTTTTCCACTGGCAAATGCATGAGTTCTAATTTCTCCCCATTCTTGCCAACACCTGTTTTTTAAAATTTATTTATTAAAAATAATGATCTCCTAGTGGGGAGGCAGTGGTATTTCATTGTGTTTTGACCTGTGTTTCCCTCGTGACTAAACCACGTTGCGAACCTTCTCATTTGTGTTTTGGCCACTTGAATATCTTTGTTGGAGAAATATTTGGTCCATTTAAAAACTGGATTTTGTCCTTCTGATGTTGAGTTGTGTTATTTACATATTTGGGGCTATGGCTTTTTACAGTAATGTGCTGTGATATATAAAAATGTCTCATTTTTAAAAAGTCCAATTTATCTCTCTTCTGTTTTTAGTATTTAACAATTTGAGGTCATGAAGACTGCTTTATTCTGAGAGTTTTAGTTTTAGCTGTTGTATGTTAGGTCTTTGATCTACTTTTGGTTAATTTTTGCATGTGCCACACGTAGGAGTCCCCCTTTGTCCTATGGCGTGGATATCCAGTTGTCTTAGCACCATTTGGTAAAGAGATTATTCTTTCCTCATTGGACTCGGTTTTGTGTCTTGTTGAAAAACATCTGGTTGGGGCTGGGGATTTAGCTCAGCAGTATAAGTGCCTGCCTTGCAAGCAGGCAGTCATGAGTTCGATCCCCGGTACCGATAAAAAGGAAAAAGACAAAAAAAAAAAAAAAAAAAAAAAAAACCATCTGGTCATAAATCCATCGGTTTATTTCTAGACTCTCAATTTCACGCTGGTGTTCTACATGGTATCTTGATGCCACTACCACACTTTTTTTTATTACTGAAGCTTTGTAGAGTTTTAAAATTGTGAAATGGGGCCAGGGATTTAGCTCAGTGGCATAAGCTCCTGCCTGGCAAGCACAAGGTCATGAGTTTGAGCCCCTGTATCAATCAATTGATCAATCAATCAATCAATTAATAAAATAAAATGAAATTTTGAAATGTGAGGCCTGCAAATTTTGTTCTTGTTTGGCATTGTTTGGTTATATGGCGCCCCTCTGTTAAAGATCCAATTTTAACACTGAATGACAACAAGATGTATAGCTTAGCTCTATCATACATAAAATCTGCCACATTAAACTTTTGTAAGTAACACTGATAAAAATAATCCTTAAAAAGAACAGGGATTCTCTACTGGCAGATAAATATGCCAGCAGGTAACCTATGTCCACATAGTTCTATAGAATCTGATACGTTGTTAAGTTAAAATAACAGGACAAAACACTAAAGATTTTTGCTGCCACCAAAAAATAAATAAATAAATTGCATAACCCTGGAAAAAATACCCATTACAGTGCTGACCATGACCAGACGGGAGAAGATGCTGCTGGGAGCCAGGTGGAGGGGAGATTTCCTTTCACTATCTTTTGTTCATTCTGAATTTAAATTTTGTGTCTGTTGATTAGTATCCAAACCAGACAGAAAATGCTATTTTGCTCCTTTGCCTAGGCTGAGAAAAACCTATGAAAGTGACGGAGAGAGGTCTCCAGCAAGCAGGTTTCATCCCTTCCTTGGGTCTCTGTGTGAGCTCTGGCATCTACCTGAGGGCCAGCAGCCAGTGTGGCAGTGAGATGGACTCCTGATGTGGTGCTAATTGGCCCCCTGGGGGCCCTTTTACCCAAATGACTTCATCCACTCAGGCAACATATGGTCACCTATCAAAATTCTGAAGGTTGATTAAATGGCTTACTAATACTTCGTTTCACTTGCTATTTATATTTTGAGGCTTTGGGGCAGGTAGGAGGATCATCAGCCTATTGGTTAGTTCTAACTCTAAATGTCAAATGGAGGGAAAGGAAGGATAAACTAAATTGCTGCCATGAATTTTTGTTATAGTAGAATTATCTGCATTTTAATTAAATAGTACAGTTTCTGAATTATAAAGCTGAAAAATTCACACATGGATAGTTGAAAAAAGTAAAATTCTACATAAAGTACAGAAAAATGATCTTTTAAAACTTCTCTATGTGACAGGTGTCCCTCTAGTCAATCAAAATGTAATCTTCCCATAATTATGCACAGAATGAAAAAACTTAGGAAATATTTAATATGCACAGGCTTATCAGGATGACTGACAACCACTGAAGGAAATCCACATCAGTTCCTCCACAGAATGCAAATTCAAGACTGAGCTTAGTGAAGAGCTCTGACTCACTGCAGGGATAACAATTTACTCTGCATTAATGAAAGCGCCTATCATATAGCACAGGAAAATGATTTTGGTTACCCTCAAATTAGAAGTATTTCAGAAGGAAAACGGCCTCCTGAGTCAAGCATTAAAATATTCATGAAAAGAATATCTTCAAAGAGTTTAATAATTATAAACTCTATGGTTCAACCTATGAATATACAATACTCTTAGGAGAAAAAAGATGTTCTCAGGTCTACAAAGTACACAGTTTTCAGGCCAAACAATGATTTTAGGAAGTTCAAATGAGATGGGAGATACAAAGCCAAACTCGTTCTTCTCACTAATTACTGTGTTATTTCCTCTCCTCCAAGGTCCCCTTTACCCGTAAGGGCACAACCTTCAGGGGCATTCTTCCCGGACACCAGCAGTCACCCTGGGTGCTTTCCTGCAGGCCCCAACTAAGTGGATCAACAAGTACCAAGCTCTGCCCTCCTGCATATTCCTCTGTGTCCTGCTTTCTTCTTTTCTAACGGGGCCCACTTCTCTCTGGATCATGGCCTGGCTCCATGCTTCATTTTTACCCACATTCTCAATCCTACTGTCCCCTGTGACTCCACCCTTTACACCACCACCAAAGGGCACTGTTACAGTCAACATTTAAAACTCTTGGGCTGCTCCCAGGGTGTGTCTAACACCACAGCTTGACATTTGAGCAAGGTCCTCCAGAAAAGGCACCCACACCGTAGGTGCCATTACTAGACAGTGTGTGCTGCAGGCTCTAATGGTAACACTCTACATCTTAGGTCAACTCGTGATTTCTTTTTTCTTTTCTGAGGCGCAAGTCTATGAATCCTCAGGATAGCCTAAGAGACCACATCCCCTCACAGCATCCTGACCACACAACAACATCTATCCCCAGCATACTTTGTATGAATACATGTGTTTTGTTTTGTTTTTGAGACAGGGTCTCAGTATATAGCCTATGCTAGCCTCAACCTCACGGTGATCCTCCTGCCTCAGTGTTCTGGGTACTGGATTATCAGCATGCACTATACCAAGCTCGAATATATGTGTTTGTAATCCTCATCAAATTATAGGTCAGGAGGACAAGAACAATGTCTCAACATCTTTGTGACCATCAATACCGTATCCAAGCCTCAGAACACAGGCAGCAGTCAAGAAAACTGTAGAGGAGCTACGTGAGAGGCAGGTTATGTGTAATTCAATGAATGTGTAATTCAACTAAGATGCATGTGGGTTATTGTAAATAATGTCAGATCATAAAAATCTAGGGGCCTGCTGAAAATATGGGCTTATCTTAAAACCTTCATTCTGCCATGTTTGGAGCTAAATTTCTTACTCCAGATAGTAATTTGGAAAGTGTTAAATAAACATTTATTTTTTTATACCCTGCATCATCTCTAAAAGGATTTGAGAAAGTAGAGAAATAAACCAAGCTGGTTTGAGTTCAAATAAAAAGAAAACCAATCTTTTGGAAACTATTACTACATAAATACATTTGCTTCTTCCTTTCAAACATTCAATAATAATAATTTGTGGTTTGGGTTTTTGGCCCCACTAATAAACTAGTTTTTAAAATATATATTAAAAATCTTTAGGAGAGCAGTGAAGAAAGACTAAAAGAATCTTACATTTGTAAAAACATCAATTAAGACAATTTTTGAGACTATACTAGCAAAAGTGTTTTTTAAAGTTTTAAATGCAAACATAATTTTGCAATGTCTTTAAAGAGTTAAGGTTAAAATGGCAAGGAAAAACCATTTAACTTAGAGGACAGAATCGGCAATATCCCAGGAAAATACAACCAGCAACGCTTTCACTCATGCTTTTTTATCCTTAGCACATAGAAACCAGAATATCATTGCTTAGTCACTGCTCGAGCACTAAAATACTGGTTCATTGAACAGGAAAGCACACAAACAAAATATCACGTGGTAGCTAATGCTGCGTATTCAGAGTGTGCTGAGGGCAACGCACCGACAGTACCCGGAATCTTGTGAGAATGCAGATTCTCGGCCCCCGCTGCAGGCTGACTGAGTTAGAATCTGCATTGTCACCAGCTCTTCTGATCAGATACAGGCACATTAAACTCAAGAGGTACTGTTTTTGGTGTCCTCTGAAACTGCCCCATGCAATGTCGTAGTCTCAAAGAGAGACTCTTTAATGGGCGTCCATCCCTGAGCATAAATTGAAGGACTCAGTTTACAGCTGTGCATCTCTTGCAAAAGAGTGAAACACTCGACTGGCGCTGGCCTTAGAGAACATCTGACCCTCAGGCTGACTTCAGCATCAATGAAGGCACTGGACCAGGTCTCACTCCTCAGCACTGACCCTCAGTGACAGGCCTCAGCAAATGTGGGTGAATGGACTGGGTAGATAAATTTGGACGGACAAAGACCGTGAAAAGCTGCAATGGAGAGGAGAATGTAAGCCGTTCAAGAGTTCACTATTACTTTTAACAAGACCTGAGTCAGACAGCATTTAAAAGACATCATTAATTACAAGTAACAAATCTATCTGGAAGTCACTTATTATTAAATATGCACACTTCAGTATGAAAGGGTTACTCAAAGCATTCTGGTTTTAATCGTACGTCTTTTTTCTGAGATCTTAGTACACACAGGAAGACTTAACTGGTATGTGTTACCTAAAGAGTAAGACAAGCATGGAATGCACCTATGTCCTGGCCCCCAGAAATGGGCACAGGAAGTGACTGATGCATCTCTCTCAGAGAGAGAGAGAGACCAGGACTCAGAGACGGACAGACTGGCTTAGAATGTGCAGGCCTAACACCCAGGTCGTTTGAGTCACGACACACAGTCCCTGTTCACGGAGCACATGATATAAACACAAACGTGACCTACTATAGAACAATGGGTAATCTTTCAAAATATGCCCTTTTTATAAAGACTGGGTCTCAAAAAAAAAAAAAAGAAAGAAAAGAAAAAGAAGAAGAAAAAGAAAAAGTGGGGCTTCATTTACAGTTCTTTCCGAAATGACTATATTGCAAAACTTTGCAAATCTGTGATAAAAGAAGTGAATCCTGAGGCCAAGAGTATAAGGCTAAATCTGAACAACCCTCTTATTTAAACTGAAAATGGGTATCTTGGAAGACCCCAAGACTAGATCCTTAGAAATCCTTACAAAAAACAAAATATTTTCCTACCTTGACGAAGCCAAGTAAAATGTTACCTTTAAAATATGACACAGGATTTTTATTAAGAAGTCAAGTGCAATTAGCAGTGCTGGCTGTTGGGGGAGAGACCTAAGCATCCTGCAAGTGCTTGCGGGAAGCGGGAAGAGGGCAGGACTGTCCTCTCCTCTGCCCACCTCCCAGCACAGTGCAGCCAGTGAGAGATGAGATCGCCACTTCCCCAAAGAGCCCGGCCTGCTCCAGGCTCCAGCTGTGGGTAACCAGCAACCCAGCTCTCCTCCCTGCTAGGACAGTGCACAGATCTGCCTCAGCTGCCGTCCCAGGGTGATGTCAACTTGAAAAGACGACAGAAGTCAGACCTTTGTACAGTTCTGGACCCTGGCAGTGAAAAAAAACCCATTTGTGTTACTAAGGTTTCTCTTACCGGATCCAGGTTCTTAAACAGCAGGATGTCCTTGCAAGCTTCTTGCAATCTATTCCTTTGATCGTCAGTTTTTGGATGTATAATCTAAAAGAACACCAAATTAAAAAACAATACAAACACAAAGAAAGCTGTTAGCACTCATCAAAATCCAACAAAAGTCAGCAGGAAAGTGGGAAGGACTGGTGCTCAAGCTTGGTTAGCGCAGAGGTTCACTCTGGACTAGTCACCATCAGACCACTAAGTAGGATGGAAAGCAGTAGACGTGGTGAGTGCATAGTGCTGGGGCTGGAACCCAGCACCTCGCCTGTGCTAAGTAATCACTCTATCCCTGAGCTGTATTCCCAGCCCCTCAAAGACCCAATTTGTTGCGAACATCAGTAGTTTGTGTTGGAGAGAGAAGATACAGCCCTAAAGACAGGCCTGCAGCTGGTTTCCTGGACTCCTATACTCCACCTTCTCTTATTCCAGTGTTCACCTGGAGAGTGACCCTGAGAGCTAGAATCAGCCAGGGCTGAGACTGCACCCACAATATATCACCACTCACACAGTGGTGGGGGATATAACTCAGGGAGTAGGCAAGAGTACTTGCCTAGCATGTGCCAAGTCCTGGGTTCAATTTCCAGTACCACAAACGAAAAACACACGAGGGGAAATTTAAACTAGCACCTCAGATGGCTAAAAATTACTGAACTCATGAGCTAGAAAAGAGTTGACGAAACTTACAAGTATATACAAACTATTTCTGTGTGTTATTTTGCTTACATAAAGGATTAGTGACGGAAGGCACTGTACTGTGTCCACAAGGGTAAGGCACAGGGAAACCTTTGTTTCCTAACTGACACTCAGTCCAAACTAGCAGCTGAGGTGACAGGTGAATGTAAAAACTAGACCTTGGTACCCTGTCCCACTGCTGAGTGAGAAATCTTTAAAATTCAGACTTTAAATCATACTAACCAAAATCCTACTTTGAAAAATAAATTCTTCCTACTTTGAAAAAGAAAAGGTAACGTAATCAAACAAACAACCTGGTGCTTCTCATTTTACAAAACGCTAGGCAAGTACTCTGTCCAGAGCCTCAAACTGAAGCAGGCGCCAGTGTCTGCCTGCTGCTGAGCGCTGTCCTGGGACAGAAGGCAGGGAAACACCAGGACCCAGACTGCCCTCCGGTCAGCGGTCAGCGGTCAGCAGTCTTCCTGCCTGTCTCCGCCCGCAGCTCCCTACAAAGCCCTCACTCAGAAGCTCTGCCTCGTCCTTTCCTCTCTTTTCTGCTGCTTCTGTTCTCATCAGGCAGAGCTTCCAAGCTCTCTGCGGCTCAGTCCCACCTCCACTGCTACTGGCCACTGCTGCCTGGGGTCCTGTTCCCCTCTCTCTCCTGCCCCTCACTGTCGCCCCTTCCTTCTCTCCCTCCCAGGGAGACCCAATCCTGCATTCTGACCCAGGCCCACCCAGAAGCTGTCCTTGCACCTCTAAAGCCCAGTCTCTCCCCAGTGGGTTTTGTGTGTCTCACGTAAGGGATATTCTCTGCATTCCCACCACTTCAACCATATTCAAAGTGTGATTTATGTTACACCAGGGGCCAATTTAGTTTGTATTAAAATTTATTTCTGATTTCAAAGTTAAATCTTATTTGTTAAACACTCACGTAGCATTGACTAGGCCCTATGAACAGGAATTCATTTCATCCTAGCACAACCCCAGCATGTACGTAGGTACTGGGAAGTAAGAAAATGGGGCTCCCCAAGTGACTTCCCCAGTGCCCAGCCAGCCCTGGGCTGCTGAGCTATAACCACGGATTGCAAACCACACCTCAGGCAAAGTGGTTGATGTGGCCCTGGGCTAAGAACGGTTTTAGCTTCTCAGTGACATAAAAGAAGCAAAAAACCCAGTATCTCCTGATGCATGGAAATTATATGAAATACAAATTCCAGCGTCCATACATAAAGTTCTAGAGTATGCAGACGTGCTCTTTCATTCCTGCACTCTCTGTTGCTGCTTTCAGACTACTGCAGTGGAACTAAGCAACTGCAAGAGTCTTTATAACCCCCGGGCCTAAAACATTCACTCTGAAAATAGAGACTTTTCAGGAGGGAAAAACAAAACCTACAGGAAAAGCCCGCCAACTTCTACTCTTACTCTAACCCTCTGCTGCCTTTCAATAAGAAGAACTAGAAAGCTAATTAATAAAAAAGGTTTACTCAGGCATGTTCTTTAAAGACAAAAATCTGTACTGAGTTTTTCCTACTCGTCCAGTCCATTCTCTGGAGAGAGATGAAAGTCATCTTTCACAGGACATTCAGTTAGACACCCCATTCTCCAGCTGCAAACCTCACCGGGGTCCACCCCGCACCGGGAGGTAAAATCCCCGCATTCTTTCCTCTTGGCTTTTCCTGAGCTGCCAGGCCAGCGCCTCTGCCTGACTCACACCTTAATATTCCTCCGCCTCTTCCTTTTCTTCCTCTTTCTGGGCCCAGAGGCAGCACAGGCTTCAGGTAAGACTCGCGCCCCACCTCACCTGAGGGAGGCCCAGTCTCTTGGGAGGAGACCCAGCTGACTTGGGCGTCTGAATTCACACACAGTTACAGGGCTAGCTCTTCACATCAACGACTTGTCGACTTGTCGATGCAGGATATGTTTATGCACACCAGCCATTATCCTCTGGCTGGCAGAGGTGCTGGGTTTGTTCTCTCACTACTGTGTACAGTACTGCGCGCCTGGCGTGCATGCAGAGGGCATTCGAAGAGGCTTTGTGGGGTACCAGGACACAGAAATCATCTGCTTCTCAATCTATCGGCTCTTCTCACCCAGCTCCCACATGCTAGATTCCATTGACAATCCTAAAATTTTCATTTGTTTAAGGCATTTCGACTATAAGCTAATTTGTTATTTTCCAAAACAAATCTTAAGTATTTAGATTTCCTCTGAATTTATATGAGGACAGATACCTTTTAATACAAAAAATTTAAGGCATGGGTGACATATAGAGCCGTAGAAGTAATATAAAATATCTTATAAAATACAGCATAATTTTCCTCATCAACGGTTTCTAGTATCTGTCAAGGGCTGCTTAATTTTAAAACATGCAGAAGCCATTGCCATGGTCTACAGCAGTTTGCCTTACGGTTTCTAAGGGAGTAAGGAGCATACTTTTCAGTAACCTGTGTAGGGGAGAGCATACTCCTCTGAAATACTTAAGCACTTTATTATTATAAACACTGACATAATTCATGCAGTGGTGACCTCCCAAACCCTTAAAATGCATGACAGAGAAGTAGTCTTGGGTGATGCCTACCCTACAGAACCCCCTCCTCCTCCTCCTGTAACTGCTGCCCTCCTGACACAAGTGGCTCCTGCGACACCTCATCTGGACTCGGGGACCTGAACCCCACCAGCGCGCTATGGGAAACACCTGTGCATCGGGCAGTGAGCACTCAAGGGCGCAGCAAAAGGGGTGACCGGAAGCTGGTGCCTTTCAGAGGCAAAATTCTGGTCCTCTAGGGACGCTGCTAAAGAGCCCCAGGCTGGCTCCGGCCTCTTAGTGATGGCTCTTAGTGATGGCTTTGGAATTCTAGAACACTAACTAGGAGTAATAAGATCTCTAAACATCTGTCCACTAAGTTCTCCCCTTGTTTTCCTTTTTGTGTATCTCAATGTGATTAGGTTCTTTTACACAGGCAAGTAAAAAGTTTTCTTTCCCCTAGTAGTGGGGAAAATAATCTCTCCAAACGAACCACAAGACTTTACCCATCTCTTGGATTCAGTGGTGGCTAAAATTCCTCTTAAGGTCTCACAACCTTTGACTCAAGGAGATACTACACCTTGTTTCTAGGCTGTACTGTTAAATGCTCTCTATTTAGACTTTTACTAATTCACACCACTCACTGAAAACTTAGCTGCTAAACTGTACCATACACATTTGTCCACAGATAAGAAGGATGCATCTTCCATGTCACCTTTCCTGCCGCTGCTAGCTACCTAAATAAGACAGGCAGTGGCACGTGTTCATACTCCATCAAGTGGTAACAGCACATCAGATCGGCAGAAATGTTTTGGTCCTAAAGCAACGTATTTTCCAACCAGGGATTCGTGGACTGCATCAAAGTCAGTTCTGGGAGCAGGAGCCACAGCGGGTGCTGGGACTTCAGGGTCTTCTTTCCCTCACTGGATTTTCTACACATTTCACAGAACTTCTCGATGAGATGACTTAGGGACCTACTGTCCGCTTTTCTGTAGTAAAACTCCATCTTACTGAAGTAAATTTCAGGGCTTGAGAAACAGGCTTTTGTTTATACTTTTAAGGCCAAAGAGACATGGAGACTTTTGCAAAGTATGCAGTCAAAAAAAAAAAAAAAAAGTAAATTAGTACTTTCTATCTCCAGGCACAGTAATCTCTTATTTGGTTTACTTTTTAGTGAGTAAATAAGAGGAGAACCAAGCTAAAGGACACAGCTTACACACTGCGTCAAACCACACCAGTCAAGTTCTTACAAAAACATTACAGCCTCCAAGGAAGTAGCTGCTGAGCAAATTATCAAGACCCACAGACTTAAAAACAGCAACTGCTGCACTGATACTGTAGATATAATTTTACTGCTACTTGCTTGTTTCAGAGTAAGCTTCTGTTATAGGAGCAGACGTCTCTTTCAGTATTTTTCTTCACTAGAAACACTTTCTAAGAAAAATTACATTATTTCTATGAAAAACATCACTAAAAACCATTTTTCATCACCAGGATATATTTTGCAAACAAACAAAACAAGAAAAAACACTACAAGTGCAATGAGCAATATACTGTTCTTCTTTCCTTTTATCCAAAGACACGTATTTTTTGTGTGAAAATAATTCTACAGAACTTCAAGCAGAAGTAGGCTACTAAAGACAGGACTAGGAAAAGAAATAATCAAAATAATTCCATCGTTTCGTATTAAAGTGGATGCTTGTTAACATCTTTGTTTATTATTATTTTCCTTACAAAGCACATGACTGTCACTAATGCCATTTACTAGCAAGTTACATACCCTGGACTCTGCATCATCTTCTTCTTCATCAGGGTTATATGCTTCCGCACATACTGTAAATGTAAAAACACACATTTTAAGATTTGTTCATCAAAAAACATTAAATGTATCTTTTACAATTAATGAACAAAAGGTGTCATGGCATTTAAAAAATCATCAATTTTAGGGCAAGCAGTTTAATCGCAAAATTGATTTCTTTTCATAATTTATAAGGATTTTCTTAGAATACAAAGCTATATTTTTAAGACATTGACCACTGTTTTTTGCTTTCTTGTACTCAAAGCTTAAACCCGCTTTCCAACTCAAAAAAATGCTTAAGAGTTAAAAATATCTTTTAAAAAATGCAATAAAGTCTCAGTCAGCCATGAAATGATCATGGGGGTGGAGCAGGGTCTCTCTATGTAGCCCAGGCTGGCCCTGAACTCAGGGTGATCCTCCTGTCTCAGCCTTCTGAGTGCTGGGATTATGGGCATGTTCCACCACAGCTGATTTAAATGATCAATTTAATCATACAGCTATGAGCAACTTTCACACATTATTCACAACCCACTTTTTAAAGAAAATACTACTGAAATCCACAAATTTCCTTCCAGTCTTTATTCTGAGTTGTTTACATTGAATATTATTTTATTTTAAAGAGGATAAAAGCCAGAAAAATAAACAATAAAATCAGTGAAAATAAAGCAGAATAAATGTTATAGGACTTCAAAACCTTATGAAATCAACAATAGTTACCACAATGCCTTTGTTGTCTTCAAAATAGCTGCAGATACCACCTTCGGACATAGTAAAAATCGAACAGAACAAAATAGAATAGAAACAATAAAAACAAAACAATGAATGCAATAAAGGACATCAAAACAAGCCAGTAGTAAATATACAATGACTTCCATGACATGTCTTGCTAGCTTTTAAATAGCTGTTCATGCCATCACAGTTAAAATAAACAAAACAGAAAAAAAAAAAAAAAAAGAAACTCAACCCAAAACAATGAAAATAATATGGTTCCAGGAGGGGATCTCCTCCCTGTGGGGCCTGGTTCTCTCCCTCTGCTGTCAGCGAAAGGCGCGCACTCAGGGGAAGAGGCTTGGGTGTGGCCCTCCCAGGCCTGCCTCAGCCCGAGCAGGGAGCTGGTGTCCGGCAGGATCTCCTCCCTGCAGGGCCTGGTTCTCTCCCTCCGCAGTCCACCAAAGGCACTGACTCACACAGGAGCTTGGGGCTGGCTCTCCCAGACCGGCAGCGACCCGAATACTCAATTTTTAAAACTGTTTTTCTCCACTTCGCACTGTAAGAATTTTGTATGTCATCAGAAACAGTAAATAATGTTTTTAAGGTTTGTTGATTATTTATCACATGCCGCAATTAACTGCTTCCCTAATGCCTAATCACTTAGGCTGGCTTTGACTAAAATTTTGCAGTGAATATCCTCCTACATAAATATTTGTTTACATTTCAGATTATGCTCTAGGCATAATCCCCACACGTTATTTTGGGAGGGTAAAAGGCACGACAAATTTCAAAACATATTAATGACCCTGTTTCTTTTCAGAGGGGTTGGATCCATGCATTATCCTATGAATAAAGAGGAAAAAGGCTCCTTTCATCATATGCGAAAACTGCACATTATTTCCAATTTTACTGCCAATTTAAAAGACCTACATTCTTAAAAATTAAGTTTGAAAATTTCAAATGTTTATAGGCTGACCATATTTCCTCTTTTATCTTCATCTCTATGGGTAATATCTGGTTGCTATTTTATGTACTTAAGCCAGTTTCTTAGTACCATTCTGTTACATTACTATAATCGTTTAATCCTTTTTGGTTTTTAATGATCACTATAAAGTTTTAACAGATTATGTTATGTTTGTTCTTAATGTAGTGACATCTATCAAGGAAGAAAATGCTCCGGTGTGATTTAAACCTAATGTTAAACGCCACAGGAGTGCTGCTTTTGAGTTTGGACATGGTTTCTTTACTTGCAAAGCTAATTTCAGTCTTTTAAAGATAGGTCTTTACATTTACTATTGGGTCTAGTCAGAATCTATTCTGACACAGATCCTGAAATTGAAAGAAGAAAGGACCCACGAAAGGCTAACAAACGTCTTCCCAGAGGCCTGGGGCTGCCATCGCGAGGGTCACTGTCATGACTGTGGTACCACCACCGCCATTCCCCTAGCACCTCGTGCTCCTGTGTCTTCTTCTCTAGGCGCTGCTCTACACACCTGGCCCATGGGTTCTTAACCAGGTCTGAGTCTGCCCTGCACAGAGGTTATCTAGAAATGTCTAGAGATATTCTGATTGTCGCATTTGTGGAGATTTGGGGGAAGTTACTGGCATCTAGTGGGTTTAGATCAGGGATGGTTTTACAATGTCTCCAACATCCTCAAACAAAGCATTATCTGGCCCAAAGTGTCAAAATGCTATGGCTGAGAAATCCTGATCTAGTTACATTATCTTACTCAGCTCACTACAGGAGAACATGCTAACGTCATCATCTGACAGATGAAGCTAGACACAGACAGGCCAAAGTCACACATCCTAGTAAGGCACAGGCCCCATATTTGATAACAGGACTCTGAGTGCCTTGACTCGAAAACCTTTGCCCTCAACTACTACTCAACACTTGACTCTTTGGTGACTTTACCAGCACAATGCTTAGACTTCAACCTTTTGTCTCAGAAATCCAAAAGCAGCAGCCTATCTCCTAGGGCAGGCTCTGAGACCCTCGCTGCTGCCTATAAGCAGAAATTTAATTAAGTAACTAACTTCCGGGATGAAGCATGGAGTCAGCACAGCCAGCCAGGTTTCTCCTGTGACCAAACCAGAGGTGCCAAATCACAATTAAAAGTTTGCTTGGTGAGCAGGAAATGGGAGGTTAAGAGAGACGGTCACATAAACAGATTGTCTAATGGTACTGGACTGGACAGCCTGAGATGTCCACGTACACACACACAACACAGCGTCCTGCTAATGTGGCTGGGTCACTTCAACCAAACTGGCTGCAACTCTCCCGGGGACATCAGGACATCTACAGTGTGGCCCTGTGACTTTCTTTCCCCACAGATAAACAATCTCACAGACAGGACAGCTACCTAGTTTATAGGGCCAAGAGTGAAAAGAAAATATGAGCCTATCTTGAAAAATTCAGACTTTCAGACAGCCAACCACAGTGACTAACCACAGTAACTAACCAAGTAACCAAACGCAGGGCCCTTGAGTACTGAGGCCTACTTAGTAGGATCAACACACGCATTACAACACAGTAGGTGGTTTACTGGATTCTTTTAGAAACTTTTCATTTTCCAAATATCGTATCAGTAATTTCAGAATAAAATAAATTACAATCTCTCTGCTTCGTGATAAACACATGTATGTTTGTCTGTTTCTGGGCTGTCGCATTAATCTATTTACTGGGCAAGTATTATAAGGATTTAGTTTCTGGCATTCATGCTGCAACTGCTTCACTAGATTAGAGTTCACCTCCTGTAGCCAACTCAAAATAAAGCACTTGCTCTTTGTGAAGCTGCTGTGCCCCTTACAGCTCTTTACAGTCATTCAAACTGCTCCCTCTAGTTGGAACTCTCTCCATTTTCTTCTGTAAGACATCCCTTCTCCTCAGCCACAGCTAAAAAGGCAGATCAAAACTCCTATCTTGGCCTGGGGTATTTCAGTGACAGAGTGCTTGGCAGGCATGCAAAGGCCCTGGGTTCCATCTCCAGCCGCCCCCCCCCCCACACACAAAAGGCAGAGTCTGGCCCCGACTTCTCAAGTACACATAGCTCATTCAGGACACTCCACTTCCGTGCTCAGCCCTGCACTTTCCTGACACAGTGGGAAGAGTGCACTATCACCGGCCTGGCATAACACACCCTTCAGACACGCCCCTCAGGGACTGGCTGCTCTTGTGGTCTCTCTTGTTTCCCAGCACTGACGCAGGGCACTGCCTGCCTCAGCACACCTGTCAGTGAATGAATGGTGAGCAAGCAAGCCTGCGATGTCCTGAAGAACGGAGATGATGTCATGTCTCGCAGCGGCATACGTGTTATAGGCTCACCATGTGCCCAATGGATCAGTGAAAGGCTGCTCTGCGTGAAAATGTCCTACACTGTTTGTCCAGGAAATGGGGGCGTGGAGGATGAGAGCGAGGACAGCTTCTGTCTTATTCACCGAAGAGATTAGGAGCTCAGTAAATATTTATGCAACAAATAAATGAAAGCCAGGCTCTGCCTGATGGCCAGATAGCACACAGAACCTCCTATTCACGCAGAAGTGCATTTGGCCCACACCTTTTAGACCATCTGAACTTTGGCTTGAAACCTTGTATTTCATTCCTTGGCAACTAAACACCGGTGCCACACACAGCCTTATTCTTTAAGTAAACCCTATACTGAAGGTCCCCCGGTGTGTTGTGTATATTCAGATACTATATTGGCTGCCTAGAAAGGGCCATGAATTTAGGCAGATTCTCACCCTGCCCACAAGCAGCGAGCACTGGGATAGGCTGACAACTATCACAGACTGCAGAACAAGCAGAATGGAAGAACTATACCAACTTCAGGGTGTGGCCTACAGTCTTTTCATGTACTAAACAGCATGGCAGGCAAAGTGTTTTTCACCAAGAATCCTTTTCACTTTGTTGCTAATGTCGGAAAGTCTGTGCAGTCAAAATAAATCTGCACTAGACAAGTAGATGCGACCCGTACAGGCACTCTGCTAACAGAGGATAAAGGACCCGCGGGCACCCCGGGTCCTCACTGTGACACAGCCTGACACACAGGGCATCTCCGCAGATACTCACTGAAAGAACGAAAGGTGAATGTGGCCTCAACAGGAGAGTGCATGATTCAGAGGTCTTCAAACCAGGGGGGAAACCTGATTTCTACACAGTACATGAAAGTCAATTTCCTAATGTTCTCAACAGACTTTAGATTTTAGCGTACTTATTTAAATAATAATCGGCTTAAAATAAAGCAATCAAAAAAGCCCAGGTGTGTTAAGACAACAGAGTTCTGACAATGTAGTTAGACTTGGCTTAGTGAAGTGGAACTGTCCTCTTACAAGAGGGAAATTTTTACCTTTTATAAGTATCGGTGTAAATAAATCATACATCTCAGCCAAGAAAATATTTTTAGGGGCAAAATAAGTTACTTTTTATGTATAAAGCACAAATACATATTAAATACATAAACAGATATACAGTGTATCTGTGCAGTAGTAAAATTTCCTAGGAGCAATTGTGGGGAGAGCTAAAAATTTCGACTTAAGAAGGGCAATAATGGAAGACAGATTGAGAAAAACAGGTATAAAAATGTAATAGTTATAGCTGAGGGAAGAGAACAGCGATGTTAACAGGCCTCTCCCTCCCCTCTTCACTCACATTTCTGCCCGGGGTAATTTGATATGTATCTGATGTCATTTTAAATGCGCAGAGCTGGGGCATTTGGAGAACGTGCCCCGAATACAAAAGTTCCCATTTTAATCTCAAATCCCATTCAAGCAAACAGCCCCATAGGAACCCATATTATTTCAAAAATATTGTAATTTTTATTTTAGTTTTAAATTTTTTATTCTTATTAGTACATGCTTACCATACAAAATAGCCACATTCACTGTGGGGAGAAATGTGAGGATGACACAAAGAATAGAGGAACGCCACACAGATCTACCAATGTGTAAGTAAAAAGATGAGGTTGTACATATATACATTCTTTCCTTACATTTTATAAATAACATATAATTTTTTGTCCATGTATTTTAAGTTTACTTTGAGTTATATATGTATATATACCTAAAACATTTATAGAAAAGTCCAGCCTGGAAAGACAGAAATAGCACTGTCACGATGGTATCAGTGCCACTGGAGGCATGTTACGTGCGAAGCACTGTAGGAACCAGAAGGTAAGGAGCAGCCAGCTGCCTGGAAGACAGAAAAAGGCTTCATGGTGCAGGAGAGTCCCTAAATAGTTGACAAAGGATAAGCAAAAGCTGGCTGAGTACAGAACTCCTGTATTCCTACCTCCTGAAACACCGACTGGCCACAGAGCAATGTCAGAAAAATGGTGGAAGTGGGGCTGGGGGTTTAGCTCAGCGGCATAAGCACCTGCCTTGCAAGCAGGCGGTCGTGAGTTCGATCCCCGGTACCGATAAAAATGAAAAAGACAAAAAAAAAAAAAAAAAAAAAAAAAAAAAAAAAAATGGTGGAAGAAATCCAGTTGGTTTAGTTGGTGAGAGCAGAATTATCTTCTCCCTTGCCCTCAGGACGCGAACTGGTGCCAAGTGGACACGGGCACAGGCGTCCTCCTATCTCAGTGACTTAAAACAATGTATGCTTATTTCTTCCTCACCCATAGTGTCCCTCGCAGGACAGTGGGTACTTTGTTCGGTGTGGTCTTTGCTGAGGGTTGCAAACTGGGCCTCCAAGTTTGGAACGCTACCAGTCCCAAAGGCCATGCTCACTGGCTGGCTGCGAGGGCTCCGAGAGGCAGTGACCCATGCCTCTTCCACCAAGAGGGAATACATGACATTTCCCTGCATACGTGACTTGGCCCTTCCTAACATCAAGATGGTGAAGTGTGATAATACCACAACACTGCCAGGTGAGGAACTCAGAGTACCGTGATCAGCCCTGACAACATCAAGGAAACGGGCTCACAGCCAGAACAAAAGGTGGCTGTCTGTCCTCTCATTCGGTGACTATTAAAAATCAGCTAAGGGGGGCTGGGGATTTAGCTCAGCGGCATAAGCGCCTGCCTTGCAAGCAGGCAGTCGTGAGTTCGATCCCCAGTACCGATAAAAAGACAAAACAAAACAAAAATCAGCTAAGGGCCCTGACCTGAGGGGAGAGTCTGTATTCCTATCCCTACTCCTATTACTACCAAAGACAGTGGTACCAAATACAGTGATCCTGACCCAAGGTCTAGATCTCCCTCTCTCTCTTTCATAGGTGAATGGAGAAAGGTCTAAAACTGACCTGTTTACTTAAAAATAAGGAAGGATGGGGCCAGCTCAGTGGTAGAGCATTTGCCCAGGGTTTGATCCCACTACAAATGGATCCTGAACTTAAAAATCTACAGAATAGGGCTATCTTACAAACTCAGAACAGAATTTTTTTTTTTTTTTGGTATCAGAGATCAAACTCACAACCTGAGCTTGCTAGGCAGGCACTTATGCTGCTGAGCTAAATCTCTGGCCCTACAGAAAAGAATTATTAAAATGTCCTTAAAACCGCTTCACATTTCCATAGAGTATTTGGTTATTTAATTTATAATTTGATATTTTATTACTTCCTGCGTCAAAATATTAAAAGTTATTATAATCTACCTTTTATAGACTACGACTCAGCTAAAAAAAGAGCAGTACAAATGTATCCTTCAGTAATTTGGGCAATAATTTGGGCACCTTTCATTACTAGTACATAAGTGAATATTTAATTCCCACATCAGCTGTATTTATGTCAGCAGAATTTTACTACAAAGACTTTAGTCGACGTATTTAATTGTGTCTATAGTACTGTCTTGGCTGAAATAACAGAAATACCTTTCTATTTACTCTGTTCTGCCTCTCTCTGAGAATACTGATCATGCTTTAATAATGAGCCAGCCACAAATCACCTTTCTAGTTTCCTGTAAAACTGTTTTAAACCTTCATATTTACGTAGGTTCCCAAATACAATGTGTAATCCCCAAGTCTATAAAGTTTCTATAAAATTTTCCTGGGCAGGCATGGCGGTGCATGCAAGTGGCCCAGGACTCAGGAGGCGGAGGCAAGGGGACTGCTGTGAGTTCAGGCCAGCTAAGACAACACAGTTCAAGGCAGCCTCGCTGCATAGCAAGGCCCTGCTTCAATCCCCCCCCTCCAAATTCCTCTTATTTCACTATTAAACATGTTCAATTTTACTAAACCACCACGGATCTTGATTACAAAACTATTATTTTTATTTCTATTTCACAGGAGAGGTATATAGAATAAAACTACAAATTGGGCTGATTTCCTCCTTTTACATTTCCACGTGTCTAGAGACGATTTTCCTCCACACGTGTACCACTCTTCTAAGGGACGGCGTAATCAGGGAGTACCGTCACCCTGCAGATGAGCTGTCAGGTTTAGAGCACAGCTGGACTGGGGATGCTGACATACAAAACGTTCGAACTGACAGCTGCAACAGACAACAATCTGCCCCTCACGAGCTACTTTTCTATTATTGAGCTTACAGAAGCCACAACCACCTACATCTGTTTCAAACATGCTTCTGAAGGAAAAACAAAAGCTTAGGTCAGAACTCACATACATTTGGGTAAGTGAATATTTATTCTAAATTTATCTATCAAAGTATGAAGGCTTTATTTAGTATGTATAAGGATCACTAATGAATTTTCTATCACATGATTTACATGGGGACATTCAGTCTGAACACCAATAATTAATTACAGCATGGCACAGTTAAGACGACAAAGCTCCAGAGGCCTCAGGAAAGCATCTTATAAACAAGGGACACTTATAAGGTGAGGATTCCAGAACAGAACAGGCTTGGGTAACCTCACTGTTGAGATACCATGAGCAGCCGGTGGGGTCCCAGGAATGACCTTCATTCCCTTTTAAGTGGGATGATGGCCCCTCATACCTCACCATGGCCCTTATTGAAAGCTGTAAGAAGATTAACAACATGCAGGGGCCAAAGACAGACAGACGCATATGACTCAGGGACCCAATTTTGGGGTATTTTAAAAAGTATTTTTAAAAGTAAAGCAAACTTTCTTCAAGAAAAAGTAAAATTACTCACAAATGACCAAGAGCATGATAAACAGTATAACAAAAAGAGCCTGGAGGGTAATTAAGGGGGTATTTGGAATATCATTAACTTTTTAGAGTCCACCTACTTATCTGCTATTAATCATCACAATTCCTCAATGATACTCTGTAGAACATCAGTAGGTAGCGGACAGCAAGTGATCAGTGTGTACCAAACACTACTAGAAAAGAAATTATGTTTGTACTTCACTGAAATGATCCAATGAGGACTGTAAAGCGTTATATTTGATGAATATTACTGATTTTAAGAAGGTAATAACCAAGGAGAAATTAAAAAAACTCCAATTGTTTGCTTTAAGTACCAACAGATAGTTTCCCTAGTTTGTGCAAATACTCCCATTGTTCAAATAATGCGATCATCTCTTGACACTTACATTGGTCTGCAACGTTCAATCACACTATAATGTAAATCTAAACACTACCTGATAACGAATAAAATAGGCACATTTCTCAAATGCAATTTTCTTCCTCAGACATAGTAGAGCTAGAACCATTTAAGCCTCTTGAACAATTTTACTTACTGGTTTTTAGCCCAGTGATGACAAACACACACATATGGGAGAACGACAGGGACAGAAACTACAAAGATTCTTTTAATTTATTAGTAGGTTTTCAGAGCAAGTATAATTTAACCAGCCTGCTCCACAATGAAAAATTCAGAAGTAAATACAGCCAGGATTATCAGAAAACAGCTCAGTTAATTCCTAACTTCCAAATTTAGTAATAAAACTATCAAATGCAAGTATTAGGGAAATATCTTTCAAACAAACCTCTTTACGTAATTATAAGATGTTCTAATACATATTTTACACCACCAAATACCAGCACATTGAGACAGAATGATGCATATTAACACATAAAGATTCAAAATATAGATCATATTGGAAAGTAAATACAGTTCAATCTTGTTTGTTCATTAATGTCAAAAGAAATAAAGCCATCTAAAAAATCCTAGTATAAGATCTTCTCCCTGAAGAAAGATCCATTTCTATTTTTCAAAGTGGACTCTATCAGAATTTTTTCACGAATGTTTTCAGTGGGTTGAAATCATGCCATTTCTTGAATCTGCTCTTTAAAAGAAACCTAATAAGATTTAATGAATATCTTTCTATGTCTTAAATACTTCCGTATAATATACTTTAAATGGTTGCATAAATATTCATAATATATATGGATATTAATCTTATCAACTTTTGGGTATCCAAAATTCTTTAGCTGTTATTTTTTTCATATCAAGATTTTTTTTTGGTCTTTTTCGTTTTTATCAGTACCAGGGATCAAACTCATGACTGCATACTTGTAAGGAAGGCGCTTATGCCACTGAGCTAAATCGCCAGCCCCTCATATCAAGATTTGAATCAAGATTTGTGATATAATAAATAACAAATAAAAATGCATTTTTAATTAAAAAGAAAAATGATATAATTGAGAGAAACTATCATTTTAAGGCTAATAAATTAGTCAACTTGATTATTTAGAAAATGTGTGGTTGAAAACTGACTTTCTCATAACTTCTGGTGAAACTTTAAGATGCTCACAATGGATCCATAATTTTTATGTCTCACTGCTGGGTGACTTGAACCACCCATTGTACGTGTATGATTGTACCTCTTCTTTGTACCACTGGTGGTACAAACTGCCTGATGGATGGCCATAGGGTAGGAATGGAGAGGTCAGTTTGGGAACGTTGTTAAAGGCTTTGAAAACTTTCATGCCCAATTCAGCAACTGCTCTTCAAGGAATTTATCTAAAGAAATAACAGCTTTAAAAAAAATCTACATTTCCAACAATAATATGTTATATACTCATATAAACAGTTGGTATTGACTCAGATGGTTACCAATCATACTAAGGTTTTTAAAAAGGAAGTTAAAAGACAGCTGTATAGTTTGAATCTATAGAAAATAATCATTTTAAAAGCCTTCCAGTGGACACCAAAGCTTATATAGCAGTTTGCTTGGTTTATGACTCTGACTATTCTTATTTACTTCATCATGTCTCCCTATTTTTTTCTCGTTTCTCATCAAGAATGTACTATGTTTATAATCAGAAATAAAAGATTTTTTTGAAAAGCAATTACTGTAAAATCTCAAATATTTGTATTTCAAAATGAAATAACTGTATAATTTCCTAAAATTTAAAAATGTAAAATGCAATCAAAACATAGAAATGGTTCTGGTTAATAATGTACCCGGTCCCTTTTCAAAATTAGCTTTTAAATTTAATAATTCCTAAAAACATACACCTTGTACAACTAACAGGATCAAGGTATAAAAATTCTTAGAAAACAATCCTGAAATATATCTCATTAACAATGCTGTTATAAAACTGTTTCTAATGAAAATAAAAACATTCACATAAAAAATAATTAAGTGATAAGTGAGTGTTATTATGTGGGAAGTCCTGGGTTTAATCCTCAGCACCACACAAAAAGCAAAAAATAAAAGCCAAACTGACTAGCCATCAACCTCAATCTAGTAATAATATGGCTTATTTTATAATGTGAGTACTTAAAAACCTTCTTCAGTGGTACAGCCCAGCAGCGTGAGCAGCATGGTAAAACTTCCCCACAAAAAACAACATGAAAATTAGTGCTTTAAAAATAATCAGATGTCTGAAAACCAACCAAAGGCAAACAATGAAAAAAGGTCTTTATTCATGAAAACTACTAAGTAATTTCCAGTTGGAACAGTGGGAGCTTATGGGTCTGCACAGGGCTGCACTGGGGCTACTTCCCACCCCAGCTTAGTTAGCATGGTGGATCTACCAGCTCTGCTGCAGGAGAAGGTTGACCAGTGACTGCAAAAACCTACCCTCAGCACTACTTCACAACTGCCTCACATCTATGTTTCAAAGTGACAATTCAAAGAGGTAAAGGAAGCCGTGTTTAATCAATTCATGTGTGAAATGACTAAAAAAAAAGATTCAAAAAAATAAAAAAATAATAAAATAAAAAAACATTCCAAGAGGCAGAAATTATGAAAAAGAATCAAATGAAAATTCTAGAGTTGAAAACTTCAATGACTGAGATGAAAAATTTACTAGATTGGCCTAACAGATTTTAACTGGCAGAAGAATCAAGTAAGTTTAAAATGGATCAACAGAAATTATTCAATATGAAAAACAACAAGAAAGGAAGAAAATGGAGTTCCCCAGAGATCTGTGAAACATGAGGCACTCTAACCTACATGTAACAATTCCACAGAAGAAAGAAACAAAGGAGCAGGAAAAAAATGTCAGCTATATAGCCAACAACTTTTCAAATTTCATGAAAATGTTAACTGACAGATTCAGAAAGTTTAATGACCTTTAACACAGACTAAAAACAAAGAAACTACACCTAACATAGTCAAACTATGAAAAGTCAAAATCAGAGAAAATCCTCAAAATGGATTTATCTCATACAAGGGAACAACAGAATAAGTAACTTTTCAGTGAAAATGAAAGTGAAATAAACTAAATGCCTGATAAACAAAGACTAAGAGAAATTTATAACTAACTGACGGGAATGAGACATCAAATAGAGACTCAAATCTATGAGGAGAACATATGGTGCCCCAAAAAGACAAATATTTGACCCACAAAAATGGAAATCATTCACAAATCATTCGCTTAAGAGATTAAAATCCAGAACACATAACTCAACAATAGAAAACCAATAAATCTAATTTAATAATGGGCATAGGACTTAAACAAGTATTTTTCCAAAGAGGACATATAAATTGCCAACAAAAGTAAATGAGAGTATGTTTAACCCATTACTAAGTCTTTGAGAGTCACCCATTACTAATCCTTACAGAGGCAAATCAAAATCACAATGCAATAGTACTTCATATTCATTTGATTGGCTATTATACAGAACAGCAACAACAGAACAGGACAAATGTTGGTGAGAATGTGGATAAACTGGAAGCCTTGCGCATTGTTGGTGGTAATGGAAAATCATGCAGGCACTGTGGAAAGTCATACGGCAATCCTTCGAAACATTACACGGGTTTACCATATTCCAGTAACTCCGCTTATGGGTACATAACCCAAAAAAATCAAAAGCAGAGATCCAACCAGATTCTGTACATCTATTTTCATAGCCGGAGTATTCGACGTAGTGAAATGTTTAAGAAATGCCAAGTGTCCATCAAAACATGAAAGGATAAACACAACACAGTACCTACAATGGGAATTATTTATTCTTCAAAAGGAAGGAAATTCTGACACAGGCTAAAGCACTGATGAACCTTAAGAACATTATGCTAAATGAAAGGAGCCAGTCATAACAGGACAAATGTGTAAGTCTACTTGTGTAAGGCAGCAAGAGTACTCAAATTCATAGAGACAGAGCGTAAAGTGGTGCGCAAGGAGGACTGGGGGTGGGATTTAGAGTTAGGTGTTTAAAGGGTAGAGTTCTGGTTTGTGAAGATGAAAAACTGTTGATGGATGTGGGGTTGACTACTGTACTACAATGTAACAGTTATAATGCCACACAACCACTTAAAATGGTTAAAATGGTAAATAGCAAAATATTCTAAATAACATTTGGTTAATTTAAGACTATAGATGTTTCTGCTATTCATTTCTCTAAAAGATTTCATAAACTAAAACACTGAACTTTGGCTTACAATGTGTCTGTCATATAGTCACAACATAATGGGGTGACACAATCTGTGAGTGAATCAACTTTTTGTTGCCATGACAAATAGCTGAGATAAACAATTTATAGGAGGAAGTTTTTCCTGTACGTGGTTTTAGAGATTTCAGACCACAGCTGGCTGGCTCCAGGGCAGAAATCTCAAGACAGAAAGACAGATTAGCACAGGAGAGGAAAGCTGCTTATCTCACAGCAGTCAGGAAGCAGAGAACAGGAAAAGAGCCGAGAGGGGACTGCAGTGGGACAAGACACAGCCTCCAGGTTACACCCACAGGCACCTACCTCCTCCAGCCAGGCGCATCCCCCAACAGCGCCTCACACTAGGAAGTTATCAATGGGTTCATTTATGCATGATGGCATCACTGCCGCCCTGAGCCTACCATCTTCCAGGAGCTACCTGTGAATTCTGGAACCTTTTGGGTGACAGATACCTCTGAACCAAACCATAAACAATCTGCCTCCCTCATCTCCTCCTGGTCCACACACATGTTAGCACACCAGATCACAACGTGCAGCTACCCCCATGAGGGATCACCTCCGCTCAGATGCTTCCTGGAAACGATCTGTATGACGGGACTGCGGGAGGACTGCAAGGACCGTTTTGAAACTTGCAGATCCATCATGATCATTCTGGGGGAGGATATATCTGCTATTTTACTCTCTCACAAAAATATTTTCATGGTTCCCTACAAAAAGACTAAAGCCCAAGCCCTTGCCGCAACTTTCACAGGACTCTGCCTAGGGATCTGCTCCAGACTGTGAGTGCTCTCTCACTATCCCACTGGGGACAACTGTTCGACTGTTCACTACTTCCTGGATGGCTTTGGTTTACTCATTGGGAGAGTTTTTCCTTCTACAACCCATTCCCACCTATTAAAACTCTACTCTTCCCTGAAAGCTCTGCTCAAAGCCACATCCTCCCTGATACTTTCCCCAAAACCAAATGCACCAGTTAGAGAGAGAGGTTCCTTTCTGTATAGAAACAGAATGCATTTTATTCAACTATTTCAGTGGAATCCATCTATCTATGGGGGCTAAATTCTAAACACAGCATACGACACAAGACTTAGGAGACTAAGTCAATGTGTTATTCTTGAAAATCGCAGAAGAAGCCACTGCTGAAGACAGATATAAATCTATCTATACTCTCATAAGAAATTCAAAATGGGAATTTTCCATCCGCCACTGAAAAATTTTCTCCTATTGAGCACTGGAGATTATTGCTAGTTTCCATCAGAAGCATTATTGTACGGAATTGGGCACCGGTAAGCCTTGGAAGGAAGGCTCACACTCACAGAGGAGGCAGGAACCCAGCAAGCCTGCAGGAACAGAAGCCCACGTCCCCCTCATCCATCGCACAACACGGCTCCTCTCCATTGGTGCTGTGTGTGAAATGTGCAGAGCAGAATGAGGGTAGGTGACATTCATCATGACCCGACGTGGCTGTGCTCCTCACAACTCTGATGTCACAGTCGTGGTACATATTTAGTTTCTGCAGGGTTGTACTTTCCTTACTCTAAAAAATCTTTTAAAAAATGCATTTGAAAATAGCCTGCAAATAGTAAGTTAATAACCAGTGATGAACATCTGTGAATTCAACTAAAGTGCGAGCACACTCAAGTAGATATAAAGCTATTTCCTCTACAGCTAGGAAAAATGTTACCTATTACTCCACAAACCTTTCTGCACAAAAGACCTGTCTTCTTATAAATCAGAAACCCTGTAACTCTAGTAAAAAAAAAAGATGATCTGATTTAAAAATGAAATTAATTTATATAATGTGAAGGAAGCAGGTATAAACAGATGACAATGACCTCCAACCTCCCGCTTTCTCTCTGAAACCTGAGGTATAAATGGGAAGCATTACGTCACCTTTGGAACTTCTCCTTCAGTTGCTTGATGAACTGATATGCAAGATAATGGCTTACTCCTTTGAGGAGAAGTACTGTTTGTCTGGGGTATTTCTATGGGTCCCAGCAATCTCAGAGGACAAGTGATCAGACACATGGCACAAGATCCACTCACAAGGAGCTCAGGAGTGGTCAATTATCCTTAACTGCAAACGCACTGAGCAAACTGCAGATGTTCTCTTAGGCCAAGAAGGATGCCCACTGAACCAACAGAAGTAACTAGCTGCCTGTGACAGGGAAGGTCACCAGCTTTTTCAGGACAGCCAAGCTAAGAATCACCTGGCAGACACAGTTCTAATAATTCTGCAATGACTGGCCAGCCAGTTAGTCCAGAGTGTCTGAGCCCTGTGCACAGCGCACTCCAGATGGACAAAGCAGACAGCTTCCATGTCAATTCAGGATGGCAGAGCTGACTAGAATCCTTCACTGAATGGGATTGGGGGCTTGAATCAGAGGGGAGATAAGGTCAGGCTCTTTCTGGAGGCCATTGCTTTACAATGCGGAGCTGTGATTGTCTTATTCCCCACCACACAGAGAAAGTAGCCCAAGAAATCATGGGCAAGAGGTGGAGGGATCCTTAACAGCTCCCAAGGTCCTGAAGGCTTGCTGATTTTGTGAGAACAGCATGCCTATCACTATCTCAATACTGTTTTTACTTGATTGAATTCAGCCTATGTTTCACTTGCAATCAGAGAAGTCAGAAGTTAAGGAGAACACTGGTGCAAAAAGATCACACAGCAAGGAAAACAGGTAATGTTCCACAAACTATCAAAAATCGCCAGCAAAATGACAGCAGTCATTAATAAGGGAGCATCTGCAAAACAGCAAACTCACTCAAGCTCCAACAGAATGATAACAACAATTAACTCAGGGACCATGTGGCTCGGTCAAGAGCACCCATCACCATTTATCTATGATATTAACCAGAAAATTTCAAGTGATAAAAACAATCTGCACAACTGAAATGATTCTCTTCCACAAAATTATGCAGAACAAATGAACAAACCTGCAGGACAAATGAGATTAGCCTTGTCTTCAATTTCATTTTTATGGTCCATAGATTTCAGGACTACTGCCGAGTATTTTTTACAGGGTTTTATTGTTTTTACAAAAATGACACGTGTACCCTGCAAATAATTCATTTTAACTTATTAAATTTTTATTTATCGTATGTACCATGCTCTGAAATGCTTCGAGCTTTAGCAAAAAGGATACACGGAAACTTTCACTTACTGATTATTTGTATGTAAGGCTGCAGTTGGTGTTTATGAGACAGGCAAGGAGTAAATAAAGTCCCTGGACTCTACTAACTTACAACTTGGTTAGAAATACGAAGTCCTCTATGAGGGTAGGAGCATAAATTATAATTGCTGATAACATTTACAATGATTTACAGGGTGGAGAAAGAGCACAGGGTTCAGACAGACTTAGGCAATTCTCTGCTTGGTCGTTTTTATGTCACTTATTAAATATGTAACCTTCGATCATGATTAAACATCATTGAATCTCAATTTGTCTCTTCTAGGAAAGGAAGAGACCACCTTTAGATACGTGTTCAGTGTTGACGGAAACTTTGTTATGCAGTGCATGAGCCCACGTGAAAGAACACTGGCTGCATCCGCAGAAGGCCTACATTTGAGTCTTGGCTTTGCCATGGCTGCTTTGTAACCTTGGCAAAGGACGTCACCTGTTGTACAGAGCTGCTTGAAGGAAGATAATGCATGAATGAATGCAAAGCATAAAGAAAAGTAACTGGACCTCGATAAGTGACTAACTTTTGTATTTCTCATGGAAATACCAGGTTCTAATTACATGCAAGTCTAAATACAAAAGAGACTCAAGGCACAGAACCTAAAGTTCTTACTTTTTCAATAGAAACCACCTTTACCTTATGCAGTATTGCATTTCTAATACCGTTAGTACTTTTGCCTTTTAAAAAAGGAAGAAGCCAGTATTTGATGAAGGAAAATGAGTTAGGTCATAACACGTGATTTGCACAAATGCTTTTATGTACTGATTTCCTTTCCCTGCTATACTCTATCTAAAATTAAACTTAATAAGACTTGTATCATCAAAATAATATTTCAGAGAGGCACCTGTCCTTTATAGGTACAAATTAAAACAGGAAACATTTTGCTACATTTGAAAAAGTTCTTTGGTGGTTTCATAAAACCATGATTATTATTTTAAAAGCCATGAAGTCTATGTGGTATTAGTACCCAGGAAAACGAGAAGGCTGACACAGAATGTCACTTCTCCATGCAGTTCCCTGTTGCACAGGTTCAGTGGAACAACGGCAGCTTGTTGTAAGCACTAACTAGCATGTGTGACCTATGAGAAATACCTCCTGATGTTATCAGTAAGTGCTTCCATTAACCATTTCTAGTTAGATAAATCCTAGCTACTCATTGACCAACTCAACTAAAGCAGGAAAGTTCTTTCTCCAATGCTCTCTGAAATGCCTCCAATTCAGAGCTGGGTTCTGTGTTGAAAAGTGTGCTCTGATTTGTGCTGAGTTATGTGTTGTTTATATTTTAAGAACATGATTCATAATCAATGTCTGACACAAAAGAATTCATTCCAGGAATACAGAAAAATATAATACAACTAAATTACTATTGTAAAAGAGAAAAACCAAACAATTATATGGATACTATGAAGATTTTGACAAATCTCCTTTTTAATTTTTTTAAATCCAGTAGTATTAGTAATGCTACTAGCAAATATGCATCATATTTTCACTATATTTTAGAAAATGTGTTAAGTGCTTTATATTTATTATCTCACAATTAAAAACACCCCACAAGTTAGGTACTTTTACCATTACATTTTACCTATAATAAACTGAAGTTCAAATTAATCTTTAATCGAGTAATGAGAATCAAAGCCTACATTCAAACTTACTACTTTGTAACCTTAGAAAGCAAACACTTTAATCAATACAGAAAAAGAAATCAACAGAAAGTTCACAAAGTAATATAAACGATCAACAATAATGAAGAGTATATCCATAAATGTCAACTGAAACAAAAACTGATCTATAAAACTGAGAGGCATGTTAAAATTCTGTAATACTGAGTGCTTTATACTATATTAAGTATTAGATGGAAATATGAATTAGTATGCAGTTCTAGAGGGCAATTTGACAATGTCTAGACAAATTTCATATGGTTATACCTTTGATAAGCAATTGCACTTCTAAAAATATACCTTGTAGATGTACTTGCACAATTATGCAAAGATAGAAGGTGTCTAAATGCTAAACATCCTTGTCATACAAATTTTAAAGCCTGTCTAGGATATAGAACACTGTTCAGTTACTAAGAAGGTGGTGGCTTTATGTGTAAGGATATACAAAGTAGTATGTAATATATAGTTGAGTGAAAAAGGAAATGTGCAAAGCTGGATATAACTTTAAGTCCAACTAATACAAATATGTATACAAATACTCAAGAAAGTACACAAAAAAATAGTAGCTGTGGTTATTTCTAGGATAAGAACTGGGAACAATGGAACAGACAGGGATCCTTTGTTTGCATTTTATACCCCTATGTACTACTTGACTTTTAACCACAAAACACACATTGACAGTACTTTACAATTTTTAATGATGTAAAGATAAATGCACACAATCATCACATCTATGAAAGACATATGCAACAATGCACACAGATTCCATGTGGGAAAAATGTTGCTGGTTGAACTTTATGGTAAGAAATACTATCTCATTAAAAAGACCAAAAACACCACTAACAAACAAAAAGAGTTACCATGCAATTCATGGAAGCTGGACTTCATCTCCCACCCCTGGCTCCACCATGCCTACCTCCCGCAGTCCACATCCTCACGTGGCTCTCCCCCATCATGGGAGGATACCTACTGGATCTCTTTCACACTGTGCAGAGTCCTGGGTTACACACAGAGACACAACTTGATCTTTTTATAGGACCCTCAACTGCCAAGGAATGTGGTAGTTAATAATTATGATCCTGAAAATCACACAGACACAACCAACTCAATTCCTGGCATGGTCTCTGAATGGCCCTTCTATTTGATGTACAGATATTTAAACTCTCATTATTTTAATTCCAAAAACTGCTTCAAATCTACGGACTATACTTAAAATTCATTAGATCAATTCCTTCCTGTAACTGTGCAGGAAGAAAAAAAAGCAGTAATAGCTTCATAAAATCTGAATGAAGTGAAAATAACTATTAGAAGGGTGATTTGAAAGGCTTGTGTTTAGGAAGACAGAGCAGATGTGGTGGATAGAGGTTTGCCGATGCTCCGACCAACTCACTGCAAGCCAGCACAGCCTCCAGAGAGAATGCTCAGAAGTGGCCAGACGGCATCAAGGTGAGGGGCACTGGCTGCGTGCACATCCTGCCACTCTGGGTTATGTCATCAGGTTCTTAAACTATCACCCTCTGTGTTTAAAGGGGCAACGCAACTTGGAATTGTTTGAAAACATTTAAAAAAGTCAGTTCTACCTTTTCTGATTAAAGTCAGTAACACTTTTGTTTTTCGGTCCCGGGGATCGAACTCACAATCGTGCTTGCAATGAAGGCGCTCATGCCACTGAGCTAAATCCCGGCCCAGTAAGACTTTTCATAACTGCTAACAGTTAGGACTAGCAGAACAATTATTGAGGTGGCCTGGCCTTTCAAATGAAAAGCTGCTCCTTTTTCATCGTTCTAAAAACAATATAACATTAACTTATATTTTAATTTCTTATCAGGTTTATTACACTGTCTCCTGTAAAACAACAACCGCCAAAATCAACGTTCTCTACTGACTCCTGACAGAAGGCAAGGAAAAAAAACCAAGGAGGGTGGGGAGGAGTAGAGGAGAGAAAAACCTGATTCTCACAAGTTGAGGAAGAAGAACTGAATACACATTTTTTTTCCAGTTAAAACATTACTTTTAAAACTATCAGCAACCCTGATCAACTGACGATCCAAGGTAAACTCAGTTCTGCACTCCGGAGACTCCAGACCAGTGGCAGTAACAGCCCAGAGTTATCAGAGTCCAAGCAGCAGCTGGTGCAAATGGATAAGGGGCGGAGGGGGGCGGCTGCATGGAAACGTACCTGTTTCAAATAACAGGTTCCACTTTAAAAGCCAGATCAATTTGTTCTCAAAGGAACCATGCACAAATCCTTCTGACAATTTAGGGGAGCCATGGTTGTTACCTTTAGGGGAAAGCCCTGCTGCCTCCCACAGATACAATGTTAAGTCAACCCAAAATTGGGGTAGGGGAGTGGAAAAGATAAACAAAATTACTCTGGCCAATTAAAATTGAGTGTGACACATTACACAGGAGACATTAATACTACGGCAATTTATTAGATTAAAATTTGACAAGCAGAGCCTGAGCCTAACATTTATACCGTTGGTTAGCACTCACTGTGTGTCAGGTGTTATGGTAAAACGCTCTGCGTGCATCCTTTTCATGAATTAGCACCACAGCGCAGTTGTACAGAAACTGGCATGAGAACTGTGCCCAAATCACAGAGCCAATAACAACAGCCCTAAGATCACAAACCGTGTCTGCCTTTCTGGGGTCCAGCCCAGGGTTAAATACACGTGGACCTTCACTGAATAAGTGAATTAACGGAAATAATGGCAGCAAATCTGACCTCTACACACGTACCTCACACTCCTTTCTGCACTGCAGGTGAGTACCCGCAGGCTAAAGGGCTCTTGTGAAGAACTCAGAGTTGGCTTTAAGAAAAGCTGGACAAACATTAATAGTAAACATGCCTAAAACTCCTCACCCCAATGACACCCTCTTGGCTCTGCCATCCGTGGCCGTCCATATGATGAAGACTCTTCTCCTATCCATTTTGCAAAGCTACCTGACTCCCCAGCTTCCTTCTAGAGGCAGTAACAATGATATACAGGTGTCCCATGGTCCACATACCATCTCCCAAGTCCTCTGGTGTTCAAAGGTGTGGTGACAGCGTGACAGCCCATTCCACTGCCCCACCGGAAATGGTCACAACACTGTCTTACTAATACCTTCCTTTCTTCCTACCTTGGAGGCTCAGCAAAACCTCTGAGGAAAAGCAAGTAAGTTCAAGAGACAGGCTAACTCCTTCTTTGCCTCGAAAGGTTTATCAGCATCCCTGGGGCTAGCAAAAAGGAACATGAGACTTGACACCTCCGTGGCCTGCTCATCCCGCCACAGCCTGCCTAAGGCATACCAGCAGGCCAGAGCACGGAGGGCAGGCAAGCAGAGGCAGGTGACATGGAAATGGCACCTGCTCTGCTCTCTCCCGTACGCAGCTCTGTGTTCACACTGTTGCCTCTGTAGAACACTTTGACTTGATTTCACTCTCTCTCTGAGGGTGGCATCTTCCTATCTAATCCTCGGTCAAGCTGTGACCCCCACAAGTTGCCTCTGACCTCCCCAAATATCCTGTCCATGCAGATGTTTCTGGACAGCAGGCTGATACCACGAAGCCAAACCGGACAGAATACGGTGCTGCGTGTTTTTTACTGGCTACTATTTAATTACTACCATAATCTTCTGAGAAAGGTATCATCTTCATTTTGTACCGGAAGAAACTGAGCTTTAGAAGATTACTAAGAACACACCTGCACCTTTCGTAAGCAGTTATGTAGGTAGCAGAGCTAGCACTCCATTCATTTTGTATGAATTCAAAGGCTCCCTGGGCAAGGCAGACAGTAATACCATGAAATGATGATGAATGGAAGGCAGAAATAGAACTCCCTGCTGTAGATGGTTATGGGCAGCTACTCACCACATGCCATAAAGCCCTAGATGGCAGAGGCAAAAATGACAGCATACTGTGGAAGTAAGACTTTACAAAATGATATTGAATAAAAGTAGCTAGCCATTAGTGGTAAAGCACAAATATTCTCTCCTCTTATTCTCCCAATGAAATGTAAGTCATAGCTCACAGACCAACTCAAATGGCACCTTGCCTGTGAGCCACGCCTGCCCTGGAAGAACTATGCCTTTCCCTTCTTGCTTTGTGGATATTAAGGTATTTACCACCATGAGTCACGGTCAACAGCCATGCTGAGAAGTTCACAAGGGCTGAATCTTATTCTTTCTGCCTCTGTAGCACTAAACGTGGTACAAAAAAGGGTCTCAGTAAAGGACTGTTGAATGAATCAGTAAGTTAATTAGTGAGAGCAATATTTTCCCAACAGTCCTTGTCAAGTATTGGTGATTACTAAGCTCCAAATGTTACACAAAATGAAGCAGACTTCAAAAATCAAAACACAAATGTTAACTATAGTCATTTCAGCAAATATGTTTAACTAATATGAAAATGACCTCTAAGAAAAAGCAAAAATGTGAGGGTTAAAAGCTCTTATCATGAAATAATTTTAAAGTAGGCATAATGAACTCCAAGATACAAAATATTTCCAAAACAAAACAAAAGGAAGCATATGTTCCCTGAATCAAGGAAGCATATGTTCCCTGAATCAGATTCAACACAAGATTTGAACTTCTGCTATTTCGCTACTTTCTGTGTGATGATGTTCTGAGTGACTTCTGTGAGTTTCAATATGTTATTTTACGCAGTAGGTAAGATTTTCATGTCTGAATTTCTCCAAATGCTTAAAAAAATTATAAAACAGCTCTTAAAAATTCAACGCTGGTAATACTGAAGAGTGGGTTAATTAACTCCATGAGAAAAGAAAATTAACAAATTCACAATTTAGAGTCCCATTTTCACTTCTAAAGTAAGAAATAATCTCTGAGGAGAGCTAAATGACATTTAGCAAAGTCTGTGAAAGCAACAGCAAATACCACTACCAGGATTTCCCAGGTCTGAGGGCGGAGCACTGACCAGACTGTGGCTGTGCCCTCTAAGAATTCCTAACAGGTGGCACAGGAGCTGACCGTCGCTAAGACAGAACCTTCCAAACTCTGAAAACCCAGTTTCAAACACTGCAGAAGTCAATTTATGAAAGACAAGAAAAAGTGAGTTACAACAATGAAATGCAATGCACATCCATACACGAGTTTCTACCAAAAGAGCTGCGTGGGGAAGAGAATGTATTAGGACAACTGAGAAAATCCGACTCTAGCTCATGTAGGAGACAGCGCTGCATCACGGTCAAAGGCCATGAGCGCTGTATTATGTGGAAGAATGTCCTTGTTCTTAAAAGACATACTCAAGTACGGAGATCCCTAAAAATTCCAGTAAGAAAGTAAAAAGAATGTGGGGAAAGAAGCAGGGGAGAGCCTAGCCTCTCCCTGTGAGCCAGCGCCACTCGCAGATGAGCTGTAGAGAACAAAGGACACATCATCGAGCAAACCCAGCCTGGAATCAGCACCAGGCGTGGAGCCATACCAGACTGGAGCAGCCAGACCCTCGCCTCTTCCAGTGTGCAGGCTGGCAAATAAGAAGTACCATCCCACAGCACCACCCCCCATGCCCGCTCCCCACCCTGCTCTGCCCCGTAAGCAACCGGCTTATCTGCAGAAGCACAGGCTGTGATGATAGCTATGGAGCTAAAATGCAATTGGATGCCTGCGGTGCTCTGCGGTTTCACTAACATTGTAGATCTAGGGCCTGTGGTCTGATCACAGGTTCAGGGGATAGCGGTACGCAGTGTGCATCTAGCAGAGATCTCCTTCTGAGGTTGCAGCCATTGTTGGTTCCCCATGGTCTTGTTTGAGAAGTCCTCTACTGTTTCCATTGTCTTGTTGGGTTGGGTTTTATTCTCTTTTGTTTTGTCTGATTATATCAAATCTAATGGCAGCAGCAGCTATTTCAAAGACAGCAAGATACATTAGGGTATCTATTTTGGATTTGCTGTTGGCTTGTTTCCAAGTCCTTTATTGCATTCATTGTCTTGTTTTTATTGTTTCTATTCTGCTCTGTTCTGTTTGATTTTTACTATGTCTGAAGTTATCTGCAGCTATTTTGAAGACGTTAAAAGACATTATGGTAACGATTGTTGATTTTGTAGTGTTTTTAGGCCTATACCTCTTACATTGGTTAGTTTTGATTGGTTTTATTGTTTTATCCTCTTTAAAATAAAAAATATTAAGATTTTAAAAAAGAAGTAAGGGAAAAAGCACGCAAATGTGGCAAAATATTAACAACTGGGGAATCTAAAGGTGCTCACTGAGCTATTCTTTAAACTCTTCTAAAGCATGCATTTTTACAAAAGGAAACCTTTAATTAAAAAAAAAAGAGGGGGGCTGGGGATTTAGCTCAGCGGCATAAGCGCCTGCCTTGCAAGCAGGCAGTCGTGAGTTCGATCTCTGGTACCAATAAAAATGAAAAAGACCAAAAAAAAAAAAAAAAAAAAGCGGAGACCTGCTTCATGATCCAAGGTGCTGACTCAAGACTAAGACTGGATATTTCCCCCCAACCCCAACTCAAACACAAAACCACTGAGGCAAACCATTATAATCTTTTTTTAAAAAGTGTAATGTACAAACAACAAAAGAGATGCCTTCACAGAGTATATGAGAGTTTTGACTCTCTAAGCCTAGTCCCTGATAGGCTAGACGCAAAGCTGAGGGTTTTATTTTGTTTTAAACCATAGTCACAAGAAGAGGGCTGAGCACTACCATATTTGAGAAACTACACTCTCTGATGTGAGACTTACTGAAACTATTTAACTTAATGCCACTAAGATCTGAAACTGAAAAAAGTGGTTTTTTTTTAATTCAGTGAAGTGAATAGCTTTATGTGCATGCATTCTCTACAGTTTTAAAAAAGGATTACAAAGACTTACAATGAGTTTTTAATAAACAGAAGCAATGTTTCTTTTTCTCCTTTAACAAAGGGATTTTAGTGTACTGTTTAAAAATGAAAGTATGAAGTACTGTCAGGAAGACACCAAAGATGTACCAAAGACATCAGCCAGAAATGTGAAGATGCCTAAAGGTTACCCTTCGTGTCTCTCAGAACTGACTCAACCCACACCACTCCTCTCCACTGTCATATCCCTTTCACCTCCGTACAGAGTAGAAAAGCAGCTTAAACAACGCTGAGACTTCTGCAGTCTTCAGAGTTTGTAAGTAACAGAGTGAAACTGACTCCTTTTACTTAGAGAAATGGTAACTGACAGGTTGGTGCCCAGGCACTAAATGCACACACAGAAGGGAAATGTAAGACAAACTGTACTTTTAAAAGGGCAAAAATGATCCTGTCAAATTCTTTTTATCATGAACTTTCCTCTCATGAACTATAACAAAAGAACAGGTATTTAAAGCAAAAATGTCTTATTTATTCAGATTTGAAATTTCTTTTTTTAACAGTTATAGTAGGACTATCAACATCCAAAAACTTGAAATATTTAGGAAACTGAGAATGTGAGAAATATATTATAACACATTAATTTTCCATTCAGTCGGAGTGATTAAACACTTAGTTCCACACTGACTTACTGTTGCAATACATAGCTTATATATTTGTGCTGTGCACTTGAGTGCGAGCTAAACAAAGTGAAATTTATCAACATAAAATACACACTGCATTTATCTCCCTCAAAATGTTTCTCCTCATTCAAACACACTGATCCCATCGTTCTCACCACCTTCTGAAGCAGTTCTGGAGTCCTCTTTCGTGCCTCAAAATCCTGAATTGATTTAAAACGTTGATTTCCATGGTTACTTTGACTTTGGGGAAGAGTTAGAAGTCCCATGGTGTCAGACCCATGGAATAGTTTTCATAAGACAGGCTTTCTACTGAACGGCGCTTGGCAACAGTATCCACCAGTTTTTGATCACACCTTATAAGGACATTTAAAAAAGGATTCCAGAACTGCTAAAAAAAAACAACAAAAAACACTGGCAAGAACACCAGGGTGTGTTTGAAGTGAGAAGGAGAATTATGAGGGCAATGCATATGAGGGCAATGCATTATGAGAATTAATAGCAATGCAACTTTTATTGTAATAAATGTTATTTAAATAAACACACCAAATTTTTATTAGCCTATTTCTACCTGTGCTAGTGTATTAAAAATGCTTTAAGGCTGAATTTTTAAAATTTGTCAGAAGCTATTGGTATAAATATAGCATTTATTTTTGGAATTATTACTAAAAAAAATCCATGAATAAGAAGTAAACTCACATACTGATTTTTACTCAATTTTATCTTATTTTCTTTCCCTAGGTTCTGGTTCATATACCAAAGCTTTATAGCTTAATTCTGAGCAGAAAGTATTTCTAAAATAAAAGTATCTAAAATGGTTGGTACCTTAAGACATATTTTTATGTTCTTACATACAAGTTTCTATATTTTGAGTAGACAATAGCATTTTATTCTTAGGAAATGTTATTTTTACTACAAACTCGCCTTTTTAGCAGCTATACATAAGAATAGTAGAATTTCTATATGTTTCTACATTTTTCTTTACCAGAAAAAAATTTAGACAGACTTTTAGAAGTAAAATAAGAAAACCAAAATATATTAAAACATGGAGATGACTAAATAGGTCCCATTTCTTTTTTCTTATGCCATTCTTCTTTTATCGAAGGCACTAAATATTAGCGACAAAAGCTGAAAATGAATATAGAATGCTTAGCAGGATGCTCAACCCATCAGAGGTACTTCATAAATTAGTTTGTGTTTCCTTCCAGTAATGACAAATACCAGTCCCCTAATAGTTCCTGGTGTATTAAATTATTGGGAGGACAATTCTACCCCTTCACAGCTTATCGTTCCATAAAATATAACTCCTGAACTTACCACCTCATTTATACCAAACTGATTCCTGGTTGGGTTTTTTTTAATCATTTTTTTTCTTCTTGGAATCCGGGATCGCACTCATGACCTCGCGCTTGCAAGACAGGCACTTGTGCCGCTGAGCTATATCCTGGCCCAATTCCTGTTTTTACAGATTTTCTAATTGCCATTCTGGAAATAAGTGAAAGATCTGATTTGATTTGACTTCTTTCTTTACTTCCTTACTTCTGACACCCCATCCTCTCCCCATTTCCAGTCAAATCTTTCCAAGGTATACTGGACACACATATAGGGAGGGGTGTGAGAAATAATAGTGTTTCACAACTACCCAATATCCTAGAGCCCTAATCCATCAATTAACAGGAAGTATACTGTATAACAAATACTCATGGAACTTACACATAAATAAAGGCTGCATGTCACACAGTTTGAAGTTGAAAGGGAGGTTATTTATTCCAAAACTATTAGCTATGTTTCTGTTGAAAGATTTTCACATCTTGAAGACAAAATACACAACACTCTATTTTCAGTCCTTGTTTCCATCACTGGTCATAAAGGTTATGCTTGACAGGTCTGCTCTTGATAAAATTTGGTGCTTTACTGAGATAAACATACCTAATTCCACAATAGGCAATCTACACTTTGTTCTCATCATTTAAAAATAAATATGCTTTGAGATTACAAAAAGCTCAGGAGGCTAAAGTATGTACCATCCTCAAATAGCAAATTTTCCCATTTTCTGTCATTATAGAACTGGTCATTATAAAACAAGTAAAGTATGCCACTAACTGCTAACAAATTTTTAGAAATTCAACCATAAAGCACGGTTAGTGGTATAGCACAGGTAGAAATAAGGTAATTTTATGAAATAAATTAGCCATTTGTAGTAGCACTTCATTCATCTTCTGTCTCTTAGAGCACAAGGTACCCTACAAGGTGTCCATTTCAATGCATGCTCAAACTACTTTGGATAGAAATGTCTTAACTGCATCCTGTACTTGCCTGCCAGTTCAGGTAGGACAATATTTTAAACTTAATGGAGCGCTGTTACAGAGCTCTCCGGTTTATTGAGGAATAAGACAGCAGGAGCTTGAGGGGTGTTAACACCTGCAAAGCAATTTGCTCCTATTCCAGATGGCTTGGCAACCCTAAGTTCTTAAACCTTCACTGTAAATTTTCCCGCCCCTAATGAAAAGCTCTGTCACCACTGTTTCTAAGTCTTCTTCAGTCATCTGATAAACCACTGCTTCTAAACTGGCCAGGAAATCAGAAAGCCATGGAAATAGCAATCTTACCACAAGCAAGAATAAACACACAGAGTGAGATTCTCCAATTAAAAAGGTACCTGGGCTTAGGCCACAGTGTGACGTAAATTTAGTCACTCAAAAGGCATTTTCAATTGTTTCCTAACTCATGACTATATCAGATCAGTGTTCCTCGGCAACAAGTTATTACTCTCAGAAATAAATCTCTGTATACCTTCTTGCCTAATAACAGTCAACTTTTAAATCTTACTAGGTTCACCAGTAGTAAGCAAAACCTTGTAACAGTCACACTTACCTGAGGCACGCCTTGTGAATCTGTTTATTGCTGGAGCTAAAAGAAAAAAGAAGAAGAATATAATTAGATTTAAAAGATTTTAATTTTTCCAAAATCCTGAAAAGGCTCGAATTAATAATTCCATAATTTAAACACAGAGAAATATGAATGAATTAATAATACAAAAGGAAATAAAAGCATACAAAATAAGTAAATTCACTAATTCAACTATAACTGAAAGTCAGTATTTTATTTATTAAGTTAGTTTCCCCCAAAACACTTGAAATAAAAAAATCCTAGGTAACAAATATCTGAAACTACTTAATTGGGACAATGTAAATCTATGTAATACCTTCAGAAAACAAGTTGTCAGTTACACCAAGTGCCATAAGAGGTTTACATCCTTTAAATGAACAATTATACTTTTAAACATTTATTCTAAGGAGGTAGTTCTAAAGAAGA